>NC_140500.1:37827088-39039588 GCF_964271855.1 Acomys minous | reverse complement strand
CATAAAGAACTGAAGATATTAAACACCACCAAACCAAATAACCCAATTGAGAAATGGGCTCAGAACTAAAGAGAGAATTCTCAACAGAAGAAAGTCAAATGGCTGAGAAATACTTAAAGAAATGCTCAACGTCCTTAGTCATCAGGGAAATGCAAATCAAAACAACTCTGAGATTCCATCTTACACCCATCAGAATGACTAAGATCAAAAATTCAAGTGATACCACATGCTGGAGAGGATGTGGAGAAAAAGGAACACTCCTTCATTGTTGGAGGGAATGCAAACTAGTACAGCCACTGTGGAAATCTATCTGGCACTATCTCAGAAAACTGAGAGTAAGAATTCCTTAAGACCCAACTATTCCACTCCTTGGAATATACCCAGAAGATGCTCCAGCACACAAGGAAATATGCTCAACCATGTTCATAGCAGCTTTATTCATAATAGCCAGAACCTGGAAAGAGCCTAAGTGTCTCTCAGTAGAAGAATGGATAAAGAAACTGTGGTACATTTACACTATGCAGTACTATTCAGCTATTAAAAACAAGGAATTCCCAAAATTTGTGGACAAATGGATTGAACTAGAAATGATCATAATAATTGAGTTAACGCAGAAGCAGAAAGACTCAAATGGTATAAACTCACTTATATCTGGACACTAGCCCAAGAGGCATGTCTCATGAAAGTCTTCACTTACCATGAAAGTGGGAAAGAGGGGAAGACTTCCTATTGGGACTCTAGGTGAGAGAAGCAAGGGAGAATGGGAAATAGAAGGATCCAGAGGGTCCTAGAAACCTACAAGAAGAACATTATGATGGGCGGATATGGGCCCAGGGGTCCTGCTCAAACTATGGCACCAGTCAAGGACAATATGTTCAGTAAACTTCGAACCCCCTACTCAGATCTAGCCACTGGATAGGACATTCTCCACAGCTGAGTGGAGAGTTGGGACTGACTTTCACATGAACTCTGGTGCCCCATATTTGACCATGTCCCGTGGATGGGGAGGCCTGGTGGTACTCAGAGGAAGGATAGCAGGCTACCAAGAAGAGACTTGATACCCTATGAGCATATACAGGGGGAGGAAGTTTCCTCAGCCACAGTCATAGGGGAGGGGATTGGGGGCAAAGCAGGAGGGAGGGAGAAATGGGAAGATACAAGGGATGGAATAACAATTGGGATGTAATATATATGTATATATATATACATATATATACATACATATATATACATATATATGTGTATATATATACATATATATACATATATATGTGTGTGTGTGTGTGTATATATATATATATACAGTAGATATTGTAGATATTAGCCTAACATCGATGCTCTCTGAGAGACGCCAGATAGCAGAGGATTGGGCTAGATGCTGGTACTAGTTTCTGGACTCCAGATGGAGCAATGAGAGTGGTATGGAACCAGAGTATGTGAGAAAGTAATATCTCACTCTCCACTCTACTGTGGAGAGTATTTTGTCCATTGTCTAGATCTGGGTAGGGGTGTAAGGTTTACCGCCTGTATTGTCCTTGGCTGGTGCCTTAGTTTGAGTGGGACCCCTGTGCCCAAATCTGCCTATCATAATGTTCTACTTGTAGGCTTCTAGGACCCTCTGGATCCTTCTACTTTGCCATTCTCCCATGATTCTCTCCAGGAAGGGAGGGAAGAATGGGAGAATACAAGGGATGGGATAACCATTGAGATGTAACAAGAATAAATTAATAAAGGAGAAAAAAAGGATTAAAAAAAGGATAAGTTATACCATCTATAAAAAAAAAAAGAGAGAGAGATAGTGGTATGGAAAAATGAGGAATGGAAGGACCCAGAGGGATACAGATGCCCCAGTAGGAGACCATCAAGGATGACATATCTGGACCCAGGGGGCCTGCACAAACTGTTGTACCAACCAAAGACAATGCATCAGTAAACCTAGACCCCCTGTTCCGATCTAGACAATGGACAGCTGATTTTCCACAGTGTTGGAGAGAGCAGGGACTGCCTCTGACATTAACTCTGATGCCCCAGATTTTATTACTTTTTCTTGGTAAGGAGGCCTGGTGAGCACACAGAGGAAGGAAAAACAGGCTATCCAGATGAGACTTGATAGGCTGTTGTCATATGATGGGTGAGAAGGAAGGCCCCTTCTGTCACAGGTCTAGGGGAGGGAAATAGGCGGGAAGAGGGAGGGAGGATAGATGCAAGGGAGGAGTTAATATTTCTGATATAATCGAAGTAAATTATAATAAATTAAAATTCAAAAATAATTTTAAAAAAAGAAATTTAGTGCTTACATAAGTAGCATAAATACTAAGTCCTGCCACATTATAATGTTTTCTTGGCACATGAAAACTAGGCTAGTCAGCCCGGTGTGGTGGTGCACTTCTTTAATTCCAGCACTCCAGAGGCAGAGGCAGGCTGATCACTGGTCCACAAAGTGAGTCCAAGACAGTCAAGGCTACACAGAGAAACCCTGTCTCGAAAAACAGAACAAAACAACAACAAAAAGAAAGAAAGAAAGAAAGAAAGAAAGAAAGAAAGAAAGAAAGAAAAGAAAAGAAAAAAAGGAAGAAAACTAGTCTAGTCAACAATATTTCGACTCCCAAATAAGAGGATAATTAATGTCTTCCATGTGGAAAAAATTAAGTAACCACTGGTCTGTAGAAAAATTGTTTTAAGAATTCAACACACCCTGGCATGCCGGCTTCTCTCTGAACATGAACCACACAGGCAGCAAGGATGGATTTGGTAGTGTTCTTTGGCTGTTGCTCTTCCCTAAAGCTCCCTTAGTTCCAACATGTTGAAATTCCCCATGCCTTCCTCAAATTTTCCAGCCACCCAGTCTTCAATGTGCTATTTTTGTAACTTTTAATGTACTTTCTTTCTTCTTCCAAAGAGACTCATTTTACAGGTTATTTCTTTGTATCTTTTGGAGTTCAACTTTAGTATCAAATGTTCTCAGGAGAAAAAAAAATCAAAGTGTTTCTTATTCTATTTTGCCCATGAATGTATCCTTTATTATATTTTTTATTTCAATATAGATAGTTCCACAGTAGATGGTGAATGAAATAAAAACTAGAATACTGGTTTCTGCATGTGGTTGCAATATTCTTTTAACCCAACAGCACTGTAAGAAAAGTTATTTAATAGTTATTAGTTTGATTGGTTTCTTTTGACTCACTATATCCACAGTTTATGGAAAAAAATTAGAAAATTGTCAATTTTGTTTCATAGTTTCAGACTGTTTCACTCTACCCTAAAAGTAAGCATAGTAAAATGTCCATAGCAGCCTGAAGCAGAAGATATTAAAATTTTGGTACACCCCAAATTCAGGGGACAGGATATGATTCTAAATAGTCTTCTTCTGCGATCCACTTTCTACTGGGCTCCATGACAGTAGACTGAACATTTAGCTTTTCAGCTAGTTGTCAATCAGGGCATGTTATATTCAAAACGTCACATCAGCTTTTAATCATCTAGTTGTATTTTCCCCCTAAATGTGAATGGAGGTATTACCAAATCTAACCTATTTAAAGTTAACAAAACTAGTCTCCAGAGATGGGTAGTGCCTTTGTGAATATCCCGATTCATTGTATCATTTAGTAGCTTACTCCAAAAGAAAAATATACATTATTTCTATTAATGTTTTATTCCCCCCTCAACATCAAGATAACATCACAGGCTCATCCCCATTCCTTTGCTTACATGAACTACATAGTATAAGAAAAACCAGTTAACTATTGAAAACCTAACCACTGTGCTTCCCACTACATAAGGAATTGCTTTTGTGCCCCCTCACCAAAAATGCATTGTACCCATGTAAGTAATGTGCACTAATCATATATATGCCACTAAGAAACTATTCTTGCTTTTAAATGATGCTGCCCAAAGAACCAAGTGGGATTTGTGGATTAGCTGTTTAAATATTTATGGAGCAATTTGGGCATATTTTATTTATTGCAAAATGTTTATGGCGTAATTATTTCAAGAATGAAGCTTTCACATTCTATCAAAGGTTTGAACTAAGATCTAATTCGTTTCCATCATGCTCTTCTAATAATAGGCCATCCTAGGTGAGACTATGGTGAGGAGAGTCCTTCAGTGGATATTCACTGCCATGAAACTATTGATCCGTCAGTCAGTCAACCTACTGATGCTTTCAAAGGACCTTTCTATGCATATCACTGGAGAAATGCATTGAGGAAATGATTACAATCTCCAGCCCTCTTGAAGGAGCTGGCACACCTTACTCACTTGACATGTAGAACAGTCTTGAATAGGACAGGTAGATCTTATTCACATTTCCACTACATGTGTGAGCAAACTTTCACCAGTTTCTTTTATTTCAACTTTAATTCAGAGGCATAGATTACTCCCACAGGTATAACTAACAACTTTTCATAACTATCAGAATACAATGAAGAACTAATCAACAGAAAATAATGGTTATACAAGGAATAAATCATACAGCTGAATGAAAAAAATTAGTGATGCATTAGTAAAGAACTGACCAAAGACCAGAAGTTCATCGGGTTCTGTGTATGTCCTGAATTGAAGAATTCAAATGAACCATAATAATAAATGATCAGTTACTCTGTCCACACTGTCTTTTAAAAATTCAAGTGCAAAACAAAACAAACTAAGCAGAACACGAGAGTCTGTAGAAAACCTTAGTCCATATTCTCTATTAAAATGTTTGTTATTTATAGTCTATTCTTATTAGACATCTCTGTGTATGTATGCCTTAATTCATAGTTGCTTCAGTTTCCCTCTGTTTTCTCTCTTCACCATCCTTCCATCCCTCTACTTTTCCCAAATAGTCTCTTTCCACTTTAAAAATAATCTAGCTGCCATATATGAGAAGAAACATGAATTATTTGTCTTTGTTAATATTTTATTTCACTTGATGTATGATACAGGTTTCAATATATTTTCCTGAAAAGTATATAATTACAGATACTTATGGATGAATAATACACAGTTGTGTGTGGATAACACATTTTCTTTATTCAGTTATCCATCTTGGAGTACCTAGGCTAATACTGTAAGTTGGCTGTTGTAAATGCTGTCATACTAAGAAAAGTACACAGGTATCTCCATGGTTCACTAATTTTTTTAAATTTGGATATTAATTTTTAAAATTTAGATATTTTGCAAGAAGTGGTAAAATTGGGTCATAGATTAGTCCTAC
Source organism: Acomys minous (assembly GCF_964271855.1). Classification (NCBI taxonomy): domain Eukaryota; kingdom Metazoa; phylum Chordata; class Mammalia; order Rodentia; family Muridae; genus Acomys; species Acomys minous. Next base: position 39,034,394 of record NC_140500.1, on the reverse strand, counting down.
CTCCATATTTTTACATTAAATTATTTATATATTTACTTTATTTCTCAACAACCGTTTCCCTTTCCCCTCTCTCTCCAGTATTTTTTATGAACCTTCGTAATGATTTTATAGTGATTGTACTAATTTTCACCTGAACCAAAATTATAAAAGTGTTTCTTTCATTACAGCATCCTCATCGATATTTTTAATAGTATCTTTTTTTTAACTGGAGAGAGAGTAAATGTTACTGTAGATTTTATTTTCATTTCCATGATGGCTAGGTACATTGAACACTTTGTCCATATATATATTTACTTGTATTTCACTTGATAACAGTTCAGTTCCTTTTATCCTCTCTCTCTCTCTCTCTCTCTCTCTCTCTCTCTCTTTCTCTCTCTCTCTCTCTCTCTCCATGTGGAAGTGGTCATATGTGAAATCCAGAGGTTACTATAGGATAGTCACTCAACTTTATTTTTAGTGTTGCTAATTAAACCTGGATTTTACCAACTTAGCTAAATTGGATATCCAGCTCCAGGAATCCACCTGCATCTGTCTCCCAAGTGCTGGCATCATACATACCTGACTTTTTATATGTGTGTTGGGGATCTCATCTCAGGCAGGCCCTCATGCTTGCATACAAACACTTTGTTACCCTAGCTCACTTCTTACCTTACACCTTTGCTCACACCTACATAGCTGCTACCGATTCCATCCGAAAACTGCCTCCCTGCTTCAAGATGTGCTTGCTTTCCAATTGGCCACAGTTCCAATGCTTGACATATTCTGCATTTAGCATGTCTTATGTGGTATTTACCCCAGCTTTCTATGTAGTGAAAATGGCATTAGTGTTTCTTGATGCTACATTATTTGTTACATGAATATTACTCACTGCTACTATTTAAGAATAAACACACTAACATAATTACCTTATCAGGCAGAAGATGTGACACACTATTATGTGACATGTGCAGAAGTTGATAATCAGCTTTAGAGGAAAACAAAGAAAATGGGGCAGAGTTAACTTTCTCTAAACCGTATCCCTAAGTAAATTCTATTTTATTCCACATTTTCTCATAATTTAAGTTCTTAACTGAATTTGAGTTTCTTAAGCCCCATTTTATAATTACTTTATTTCTGTACGTAATTTAGAGTCAGTGGGATAACATCAAGTCATTTTTGAAGAAAACTGATGAATAATTAAAAATACTTTCTAATAACCCATTTTTTCCATAAGTAAAACAGGTCTATAGTACCATACTTGGGTGCCTTTATGTCTCTCCTTTATATTTTGCTTTCTCTCTTTTTTAATATTTTCATCTCATTTGGTTTATGGCTTGCTTTTTTTTTCTAGACTTCTGAGATAAAAATACAGTTCTAGGTACTGAAAATCCATGTTACTAGATCTTGGATCCAATCAGACGGCATGCTTGATGCTTTAACTGCCCCTGTCAATCAAAGACCACAGACAGATGTTATCCTTCTTCCATATGGAGTACTGGACAGGAACAATTGGGAGGTTGAAATATCAACCTCTTTTTATCCTTGGGAAATTTCACTGTTTATCACAGTCATGTACCTATTATCTATTGTCACTTACTTTTGTTTGTCGGTTCTCTATGCATCGATGCACAAAATGTCCGACTTGTGGTGGTCTAGCAGGCTGGAGCTTCAGTGGGTTGAAATACAAAGCAGAGGAGAATCCAGGAGCTTCCTTATAATATGGACTTCCCATAGTCTATGATAAAAATGTTATTTTTCCTTCCTCTCTTTTTTCTTTTCCTTTGGCATTTATGTTTAGCAACCATAAAAGACAGAAAACATGACTTTAAAAGATGCAATTGCAGGTGAAAACTTTTAGGAGGAAAAAGGCACAGGAGGAAAGAGTAACACGCTTATTATCAAAGTGTGAGTAGCAGGCAGGAACCGTGATGCTACCAAACAAACCATGGAAATACACCTTCGGAGGTGAAAATATGATTCTTAGGAATGTGATAATAGTTTCTCTACAGCACAAAGAAAATATCAGTGGAAAATTTGTTTTTCCTTTTATTTCTCACAACAAACATAAGAAAATTGAATATAAGACCTTGTCATAAAACTGAAAATTGTTATCAATCTTTGCAGTCTTTGTCAAAATTAAATTTCATTATTCTTCTGGAAGAGAACACTCTGCCACTCTTCACTGCCTTAAGTACCATAGCTGAGTAGCCTTTGAATAAGATGAAAGTTTATAGACATGTTTTCTGTGTGCATAACTAGAGCAATGGTTCTCATACATGTCTGCATATGACAATGAAAAAAGATTTTTAAATTTCTGAAGTCTGGTGCCAATTGCATATAGCCCCATTTCCTTAATCTGGGAGAGGCTTGGGCAGCAAGGACTTTAAATCTTCCTAGGTAATTAAAATTCAACACACTTTGTAAACTACAAAGAAGAGTTTGTTTTCTCTGTTTAAAAAATTAGAGGAAGAAAGTATAAAAACAAAATGAGAGAGAAAGAGTCAGGAGTTCCCATCGCTCTCAAATGTGTGATCACAACTATCACAACTATTAGAGATCATGTAACATGCAATTAAATTACATTAATTAAGTCCTCTACATGAAGGGAAATGTCGATTTCATTGTTAAACTGACTTAATAACTGTCTGAAAAATGTAAACAATGAGACGTACATCAACATGAAGGTTATTAAGTTATCACCTTTACTCTTGTGCATAAGATGTATAATTGTATAAGTTATATTTTATAATTTTGTATAGAATTTTAGTTCATTAATTAAATTTTCATTTGATTGTGGCAGTAATCCTATGTGGGAGAATAGTAAATTTCCTTCACTCTACATATAATAATACTGAGTCCGGGAAAGTTAAATGACATGCTAGACATAGTATGTGATGTACTTAACTTTGGTCCCAGAAACACAAATGACACTATGTTTTGACCAGTTTTGATACACTAAAATACCTAACTCTTGTCTTTGAGGACCTGCAGTTTGTTTGTTTGTTTTATAATATTGGATACAAGTTTCAAAGGCATGTATATTTTTAATAACAATCTTGAAAGCTTGAGAATTAAAATTAAGATATTGTGGTTGAATGTACAAAAAAAAAATCGAGATTCTATTTCCCACAAAACCAGGAGACTACTAGCTTATCGATCTCTTTCCAATATAGAACAACAGTGAGAATTATAATAAAGCCTCTTTTGTTTCAGGCCCTAGATATGGAGTGAAATGTCACTTAATGGCTGCTTTAATCCTCTTTGATGGTAAGTTTTAATTATCAAGTGGACATTGTCTAGAATCACCCAGGAAGGGAATCTTAAAGAGAGATTGTCTAGATTTTGTTGGCCTGTGGGCATGTCTATAGAGAATTACTTTGGTTTCATTAATTGAGTTCAGAAGACCAAGCCTAAAACTCAGCAATCTAACTCTACAGCTAGGTAGATATAAGCTGCACTCCAGAATCAAGCTCTGATACAATTGGACATGGCTTTTATTTGTAGATTGCATCAGTCATTGGCTGTTAGGCATAATTCCTCTATCCCATTCTTTGTAACCTCCACTGTCTCCAGACATTTTCCCAGTCTCCGAGAAAGAACTCCTGGTAGAGTAGCTACATCCCTGGCTCCTGAATTGACATGTGGCTTACCTGAATCTCAGCAATCATAGACTACTTACATTTCTGGGCATTATAAGACAGGAAACTGTTGTTTTAAAGTAAAACAAAAAACAAAAACAAAACAAAACAAAAACAAAAACAAAAAACAAAAATTAATCATTTGATTTTACTATTAACAACTCAGGAGCCAGATACAGGGTTGAAAGTCTAGCATCTCAGAAAGGTAGAGAAAACACCCAGCTGACCTTCCTACTAAACTCAAGTCCCAGAAGGGAAAAGCTCTAATTCCTTCTCCATGCAGTCTTAAATACCTCCTACTCAATGTTCCTCCTTTCTGTTTCATGCCTGTCAGTTGGTTGTTTGCTCAGATTCTTGACCTAGGATTATCTTTACTTAATCCTGTTTACAAAAAGCTCTTAGATTAAAGGTGTGTGCTATGGCTGAGTCACACCACAACCAGAAACAGTTTTTTAAATACACAATCTCAGGGTTCACAGTGGAATCAAATATCCTGCAACAGGAAAACAAGTAAATTCTGGTCCAAGAACCTCAGATCAGATCTGCTTTTCAATGTGTATCTAAGAGAAGGATCTTTTCTTTCTTTTTATATTTCAAAGCAAAATCATATAGACTTAGGGTTTCTTTTGGCCATCTAGACATTGAGGAAAGGTTGAGAATCGCCTAACAGGTGTTAAGTTGGTGGAAGGATACTTGTCAATGTGATTTGACTCCTTAAATAAAGATTTCACTGCAATTCTCAGTAATATTTAAGTTAATTTGGTTTGATTTTTCTGTCAAGTGGCACTGAGAATGTTCTAGCTAGCAGTGACATCCCCAGTGGCATCTTTTATTGCCAAACACAGAAAACACTGTGGCAATCAAAAGATGGAACACTGAGTGAAAGGAAATTACTGAGTGGTTATATGCATCTAGACTAGGAAGCCTCTGTGTTAAAGGATTCATTTTAATCTAAGTCCTAGCAAATATGATAACTAATTAGAAAGATCTGATTAGAAATGATCGCTGTCCTCTTTTTCAAATAAGACTAAACAATAGAAGTAGTTAATGACACAAGTGATTATGGATTAAGGTTTATGAGGAGAAACGGGACCAACAGTATTACAAAACATTTTTATTTCAGTATCTCACTTGTACTCTTTGCAGTGGATATTTTATCTTTTCCTGTCACAGAATTTGGCCACCAGCAGCTACAAGAGCTACAAACACTTTGTTTTCTTCTGGCAAGCTAAAAGAACACCATTCCCTATAGCTCTCTTAGAAGTGCAAGGGTGTCTCTTCTTTGGAAGCCCACATTATATAGCAGCTCACAACTAACAGGCCCTCCTCCGTTCCTTTGGCCAGAAACTATTCCAGTGTCCCTAGAAAGTGGATGCGCTAATCGGCTTACAATGGGGGTAAGCTCAGCTTCACTGGACACACAGAGGCTAACTGAGAGCAAAGGAGGGGTCTAAACATGACAACTCGAATAAGGATGCCGTTGCCAATGTGATGAGAAAATTGGATGCTGGACAGTGAAATATTACAAATGTTAACTACAGCATCAAATAGCCAAACAATTACAGCAGATTAGATGTGAATATAAATGAATTGGACTTGAAATCTGCAGGCTATGTGTTTGTGCCAAACTGAGCAACTTACCCAGCTCTTCCAAAGAGCAGAGATAATGTGGAAGGCATTCACACACACAAAAAGTACATTGGATGAAGAGTGGAATGGGGCCCTTGAACCAGGTGGTATAATCGCCTCATTGTAGAAGGCTGTCCGGAAAGCCAAATATCAAGTCAGGAATGATTAACTGTGATGGGTACAACTCAGAGGGCATTACAACTGTGAATAGCAGAGCCAAAGTACATCCAGGATTGTTGATTTTGGTGACACTGAACATTTTGTTTTAAATGGAAATGTATGTTCTACAGGAACTATTTTAACCAAGAAGACACCGGCTGTGTTATCACAAAACATGAAAAATTATGAGTACTACATTATCACTTGGTATTTCCAGTTGTCCTGATAATGTATATATTGATTCAACACGTGTTTGTAGCCTATGTGTTAAGATGTGCGTGGTTCCCCTACTTTATAGTTATGGACCCATGAACATTAGGGGAAAAGGGGTAAAAATGGAAAGCATATTTAAGTCCCCCAACTGTTCATGGAATCAAAACTAGAAGGGTAAAATATCAAGAGATTTTTGCATAACTATGAATGAGAGTCTTTTTACTTCTAAAGCATGTGCTAATCATGCTTTATGCTTATTGACATAGTTTCTCAATGAAATTAAACATAAAAACCATAAAGTGTCCTTTGTCACTGTTTGATGGATGACCTGAAACAAATCATCATGTCTCTTGGACCTCCATTTTCCTACCTGTTTTGAAGGTGATTAGGTCAGACTGAGCCATCATTTCTAATAGTATGTATCTCAGGCAAATGGCTGAAGTTTTGAGGTCAGTGAAAAGAATCATGGGGAGGGAATACACACAGATCTTAAAGTTTATCCTATGAAATGCCTTTTGTTAAAAGACACTAGACGCTCATCAAGGTCATTAAATACATGTAATATAAAACATATGGAATTCAACCTTCAGAAATGCTGATTTGCATTAAGCCATGCTATAGAAAGAGGGAGACTAATCATTCCTTTCATGAGTTAATATACTTTTCCTTCCCAGAATTCTTATGCTCTTGGCATTCATGTCACATCCATAGAATTATATTAAGCCTGTCCATTTTTAAAATCCTTTCTCAGAAACACATAACTTTTCATTTTTATCTTTCTCACACATTTTTCTTCCTTTGAATACTTTCCAAACCTTGAGAACGGTTTACAGTTCACTCTGTTGATTTTTTTTTTTCAAAGAAATACCTGCCCAACTTCTACCATTCAGCTGCTCATAAATAGCATGGCTTTCCCTCCCTTTTCTCCAATCCTCTCTGGGCAACTACAAAGAGCATTCTTGGCCAGGGAATATCTACTTTTTGACTTGTTTTTCTCTCAGATATTACATCAAGACTGCAGTTTCACCTTCCTCCTTCCCCCAGGGTCTCCCCTCTATGTGCCTTCTCCCCGACATGTACCCCTCTCCTTCATAAAAAGCAGGACTCCCAGGGACATCAACCAAGTTCAGCATAACAATCTACACTAAGTCCAGGCACATACCATTACATCAAGACTGGAGTCATGTGAAAATGTCCCAAAACAGACAAAAGCATCAGAGACTGCCTCCTTTTCCACTGTTAGAGATCTCACAAGAACACCAAGCTCAGCATGCAAAGTTCTGCCAATGTATTCCGCTGTATAAACAAACTGGAAGAAAAAAATACATGACCATCTCATTAGTTGCTGAAACAGCCTGAGCTTATTTTCAAATGCTTTTATTACTAATATTAAGAACATGAAAATGGTTCCCAAGTTTCTCTAATAACATGTAGCACCAAGTTTTGCTAATATAAACATATGAGGTACAGTACTATGTGCTGGTTTGCAGAGTTGTCCAAGGCTATCCAAGACACGTTCACTTAGGTACAGTGCAATAGGAAAAAAGTCCTTTAGATTACTAAGAATCCAACCACCATTGAATTTTACCTAAAGTAGAAGACAGAACAGAGAAAAACCTCGCTGTTCTTTAACTTTTGCCTACAATGGTTAGGGACAGGTTGCCCAAGGTGACAAATATGGGTCCAGTTGATTTTTTTACACATAGACATCCTGTTAGACCAGCACCATTTGTTGAAGATGCTATTCTTTTCCATTGAATGGATTTGGCTTCTTTGTCAAAAATCAAGTGACCATATGTCCTATCTGGGTCTTTGATTCAATTCCACTGATCAACCAGCCTGTTGCTGTGCCAGTACCATGCTGTTTTAATTACTTTTGCTTTATAGTACAGCTTGAGATCAGGTAGGGAGATTCCTCCTTTATTGTATAAGATTGTTTTAGCTATTCTGGGTTTTTTGTTTTTCCATATGAAGTTCAGAATTGAACTTTCAATGTCTTTAAAAAAGTGTGTAGGTATATTGATAGGGATTGCATTGAATCTGTAGATTGCTTTTGGTAAGATTGCCATTTTTACTATGTTAATTCTCCCGATCCATGAGCAAGGAAGTTCACCCCATCTTCTCTTGTCATCTTCAATCTCTTTCTTCAGAGTTTTGAAATTTTTTTCAAACAAGTCCTTCACTTGCTTGGTTAGAGTAACTCCTCAATAGTTTATATTGCCTGTGGCTAATGTGAAGGGTGTGGTTTTCCTAAGTATCAGGTATGATGTAAAACCATTTAAAAAATAACTCTTATACCACAAAGCTACATTGGAAACACTCTAAACAAGAAATCATAGAGAAGGCACCAGACTCTGACAGAGCTCAAGGAAATACTAGGAGTGTAAGGGGTCAAAAGAAAAGTACAATCCATGACTTTCAGAAATGAAATTTGGAAGCCTGATGTGGTAACATGGAGCAAAGTAAATGACAAGAGTAACAGTGTGATCCAATTTCTGCCATAATAGTGCTGGAGATATGGCTTAGTGGTTAAGAACACTCGATATGCTTTCAGAGGATCTGGGTTCAGTTTCAGGATGTACGCGGTATCTCACAAACATAACTAACATAACTTTCAGAGGATCCAACCCTGTTTTCTTGCATAGAAACTTCATGTACATGGTGCACTATAGGCATGCATGCAAAACACATATACACATAAAATAAAAATATAAATCTTTAGGGATGTTTCTGGGTTTTGGTAGACTTGGATCTGAGATGTCAGTATTTTTCTTTGCAAAGGAAAAGATTGAAGGTGTATCTGGGCTCTTCAGAGGCAGTTGCTGTAAATACTATTTATCCCATTATAAGCTTTCTGGGAAGGAACATACGCAGACTAATGTGGCTGTTCAATGCAATGAAAAGGGTCATCAGGATGCATTTTTAATCCAAATAGATCTCTTGTGAAATTATTTGCCGGAGATATGGTCTAATGACTCAAACGAAAAGAGAACATGTAGCTAATTTTAAAATCAGTAGAGAACACAGAGTTTCCAGGCATCTTTGCTCAGTGCTTTTCCTTTACATAAGTAACCCATCTATGGTTGTAGTTTGGTATAGTTTTCCTTTTTGCCTTTTTTTCAAATGAAGATAAAATTTTAGTTTTCATAATGTCTATATTCTTATTAATCAGAAATTACTTTTATTTTACTTGATTTTCAGAAGTGTATCTAAGTCATTACAATATCTCATTCTCTCACTTTAGGAGAGATAGTCTGAAAGAGAGATTTCTTTTTTTTTTGTTTGTTTGTTTGTTTTGTTTTGTTTTGTTTTTTCGAGACAGGGTTTCTCTGTGTAGCCTTGGCCATCCTGGACTCACTTTGTAGACCAGGCTGTCCTCGAACTCACAGCGATCCGCCTGCCTCTGCCTCCCGAGTGCTGGGATTAAAGGCGTGCGCCACCACGCCCGGCTTGAAAGAGAGATTTCTATGCTGAGAGAGAGAGAGAGAGAGAGAGAGAGAGAGAGAGAGAGAGAGAGAGAGAGACAGAGACAGAGACAGAGACAGAGACACAGAGAGAGAGACAGAGACACAGAGAGAGAGACAGAGACAGAGAGACAGAGAGAAAAATATAAAGTAATTGCTGTATTTACTTTCTCTTGGTAAAATGTTTTTTTTTTTATTGTTTTAGTCTTGATCGCCCCTTCCTTTTATACAACTGAGTGATGGACATCCTTCATAAGTGAGTGCACACATACAGAAAATTGAGATATTAAATCTTCAAATCATCTTTTCACTTTCTAGGAAAGAAGAGTATTTTCTCGTATTTCTTTACAAGGTCATGGTTTTGTAAGCTTTGAACTTGTACATTTAATTTTTTAAAATATTTATTTATTTACATTACATGAATACATGTACATTTATGTATACCATGTGTGTGCTTTGCACTCAGGGAAGCCAGTAGAGGGCATCAGATTCCAGGCAACTGAAGTTACAGGCAGGTGAGCTGACATGTGTGATCCTGGGAAACTAACTAAGACAGAAAATGCCCTAGCCACTGAGCCAATTCTCTTGGACATCATATCTAGTTTTTGCTTACCAGGTAATTATGCAAGACTTCTTACTATATAAGCAAAATCTCCCCCAATGAAGGTAATGATGGTGATGATAGTAATAAGTACAGTGATTATAAAAACTAAGTAAATGTATGCATATATTTTCAATAAACTGCAAAGTATAAAAACTGAAGGTGTGGTGTGAAGTGTGGTTCTTATGAGCCATCACTAATCACAGTTTCATATGTTAGTGATGTTAATATTATTTACATAGGTATACACTGAAGTCCTTTTGTCACCTAATTTTAGAAGTATTTCAAGATAAATGTGTAGAATTCTGCTTTAGGACAAGACATAGTTTAAAATCCATCAGCCATTTAGCTTCTTTCGAATTATTAAAGTTAATAACATAATCAAATACAAGCTTAAATGCAACCGAACCTGCTATATTTAGAATCCCAAAATGCTCCTTTTAAAAGCTCTGTATATAATGATGATTTTATTTCCAAGGGTAAATTAGAGGGATACATTTCTGTCCCTGTTATTTTTTATGATTAATAACTTGAAGGTGAAATAACCACAAAGCATAATATATTCAATCATATTCATTTGAATACATAATCCAAATGAGTACCATCATTATATTCTAACTAGGATATGTTTGAAAAGGAATTGTTACCATCACGGAGTCAGCTTATGAATCTGATACTTTAAAAGATTGAGTGATACAGAAGTGGGTCCAGCATACTGTAGTATAATTTTGGACTAACTGAATCCCACAAAAGATGTCTAACTGGAAAATAATAACATGCAAAGACACATTTCAATAGGTTTTTGATAGTATAATTAAAACCTAGTGAATCTGTAAAGAAGTATATCAGCTGCAGAAAGCTGATCCATTTGTAAAAAAGTTGAGTCTGGTTACCTAGCAGTAACCAGGTAGCAGTACCTACCTAGTTTATTTGCTCTTAAAAAGTAAAGACCCATTTCTATGTTAATAGACATTATTAATAAAGCTTGCTGAACACTGGAAAAATTAACCAATGTTTACAGTTATATAAAACATCAAAAATATCACTTATGGGTTTGCTAGTGTCTCATCGAATGTAGTGTGACCATCCAGTTCACTGTATTGTTATTCAGCCTAGCAAATAGTACATCTGTTGCCATTATGTTGAAGATGATTAAAGCATAAAAGATATGTTTGTTGACGTAGGAGACTTTAGTCAAAATAGTGTTCATTCACAAATTTCTAAGTCACTTATTAATTACAGTACACAACACAGTCAAGTCGAAGGTAAATAAGCAAGATAGATGTTTACTATAGTTCATCAAACAGATAGTTTCAGCTTCTCTCCAAGGTCAAAAGAGACCCAGAACATTCTTATTTTTACTTGATTTTGGCATAAGCAAATTAGTAAATAAATAGTAACAAAAGTATGGATTTACTTCAAATTTTACATTTAACAAATAAAATTATGATGGCTATTGTTTTCAATACCATCAATAGAGTCTGTACTATATACATATATATAATCTTTTATACATATATAATCATATATATATATTCCTCATTGAAAATTAGTAAGAAATGTACATTTGATCCATCATCCTGTTGTGTGTGTCAGTAGTCCTGTAATGTGAGATTTGTTTTGTGAATGTGAAAAGAGGAGGAGAAAACAATATTCAAATACTTGTTTTAAAAAAATCATGACAGAGAGAAGAATTATAGGCAAATAAAAAAAGAATGAAGTTTTTTTTTAAAAGTTAGCCAGGTGTGGATACATAGAATAAATAAAGTATCAGAAGCATCCTAGTTGAACTTAACTTTTCACTTTTTATGAATTTGCGGCAGAGTTTTATATTCTGGTTATTGAAGTACATGACTTGTGTGATAACAAGGACAACTTGCTAGGCACATAGCTCATATACACTAGAATCAGGATGATGAAGAAAACATGCCATTTCAGAGCACCACCCTAGCAGTTCCTCCTATATTTTTTAATACTGAAAATATATTTCATGTAAATGAATAATCATTGAATTAAGAAGTAAATGAATGTTAATATTATAGCAATATAATGTAGCAAGGTTATTAGGGTTATTATATCTGTATCCCAAGACTCTTCTTGTTTCCTTAATAAAGTTGGAAAATCTCCAATTCAAGCTCAGTCGCTGGAGCTGTATCGCTTAAAATGCTTTGTTTCTGCTGAGCACGCAATTCTTTGTTAGCTTGGGGTAATAGGCACTTCAGACTAGCACTCATAGGCTGTGACTTTCATGAGATACACATTCAATCTTGCTTCAAATATGTGAACTCTAGCTGAGGGCATGTATTACATGAACCTTGTACTTGGATAGTGTATACTTAGTGAATACTATTCAACCTTCCGCACACAGCATCTGCAACTTTGTTGTCCTTCTCTGCCTTTAGTGATAGCTCAGCTGCTATTGAGAGCCAAGTCTAATGGTCCCAGAAGATATATTTTCCTAATGTTTCACATGATGCAGATGCATAAAACCCCAGGGAAGGCCACTGAAATTGACCCTTTTTTACTTCTATGGGACAATGCTTTATGGAATGAGTATACTCAAACACAGCCATGACAACATGTTCACATCTATCTTTTGACAGATTTGAATAATTACAACCAAAGTTTCTTTTATTTAATGTGTGCATGTGTTTCCTCTCACTCTCCTCTGTGTGTGTGTGTGTGTGTGTGTGTGTGTGTGTGTGTGTGTGTGTGTTTTTATATGTATGAGTGTAGTATGTATATGGTATGACATGTGGGTAAAGGTCATAGGACAACAGCAGGCATCTGTCCTCACCTTCCACCTTTCTTGAGCTAGGGTCTCTTATTCAATATTGTGTTTGCCATGTTTACCGACTGTGCTGTTCTGGAAGTTCTCCTGCCTCTGTTGCCAGTCTTGAAGTAGGAACAATGCAGTTACAGATGTACACTAAATTGTCCCGTTTTTCATTGGTTCTGTCTACTGAAAGTCAGTTCCTCGGTTACATAGCAAGTGTTTTCCTGACTGCCAAGTTGGTATCCCTTTGCGTGATTAAATCAGCCATTAAAAACAGAAAGGAAAGATAAGTTTTTCTTTCTTCAATGCATATTAGAGACCTCAACCCTTCATTCCTTAAAAAAAAAATGCTAAGTGCATAATTCTTTTATCTTTCACATTAAAAATATTGAATAGTAATATATAATTATACACATTAAAGACCCTTCTGTCAATATTTTTCCATGACAAATTATTTTATTTGGTGAAAATGAAGCAAAGACTTCTGCTTCAATAGGGTCATCGATATGAAAACAAACTTACACACCTTCATATAATCACCTTTAAACTTATAGGCAACACTGGAAAAAATGAAAATTCTGTACATACCAGGACACAGTATTTCAGCAGTTTGTTTTAAGTCTGGTTTCAGTGAGCTTTGGAAATTATCTTATAACCGCAATAAGGAAATTAGTCACCTTTGTCACAGTAAAACATGTTTATTTAGATAAAAACAATAAGAGGGGGAAGGGCAAGTGATTTACCTTGACTACTGTGAAAATGATTTTGAAAGAAATAAAAATGATAACCAAAGAAGTTTTATTTGACACCATTTAAGAGGCAATTATAGACAATGAAGAGAAAAGAAAAGAAAATGACAAACTGGCAGTATCTGAAAGCTTATGAATAACAAATAAGGCTTATTCTGGTAATAACAGGGTGAGAGAAGTCCCTGGAGTGCAGGGCTCCATCAGTGATAAGCATAGGGACAAATCATCTGTGTTAGTTATCTGGAGAACAAATATATGTGTCTATTTTTACCACTCCTCTGAAAGAATAAAGGGGTGGTTTTAGTAAGCAACTTGGGGTTGTATGGGCCTAATAAGTGTGAATATTTTAACAATAAGCAAACTGCTAGCATATACAAAAGGGCCCGCTTAGCAATAGCATTAGTTTAAAATGTGAAACTCTTCTGAGCTGGTCCAATTTTCAAGCAGAAACATTGTTCTGCACTTGTATTCAGAGCTTAAATTGCCGTACTGAACAGCAAATGCTCCTAGCTAAGGTTGTTTTAGTCTAGTTTGGTTTAGAAGATCATTAAAACTGTAGTGATTGTGCTTTTGGTTTTTGTTTGATTGTGTGTGTGTGTGTGTGTGTGTGTGTGTGTGTGTGTAACTCTTTCTCTTTTGTTGACTAAGATGGGACAACACTATCCTCAGGTAATTACTTTCAATCTAGTTATGGAGTAAGTTTCTTGTGCCCTTAGTATAACCTTAACTTTAGCAATGTTAGGACACTTCATTAAAAACTTAGAAGACTAATTTTTCCTTCTTCTTCAAGATGTCATCACCGTCACACACAGCCAGATGCTTTACATTATCATGGCATTGATGCCTTCTTTTATAAAAGTGTCATTTTTATGAAGAGTTTGTGTTGTATTTGTGTGCACATTGGTTTATAACGTAGGTGAAATGGCAGTGGGCTCTGAAAGAAAGAAAGTAAGTACCTAGCTTCAGACAGCTTTTTTTTTATCTTGTGTCTTAATTTTTTTCTAAATGCAAGACAAAGAAAGTACCATTGAAGAGAATATCAATGTCATTAAGAACTGATTTTACCTGTATTCCAAAGTTTTCCGTTGCTTGGATATCCATTCTAATACATGGTCCCTAGAAATCCTAGCCAGGGGTCCAGAAGGAAATCTGATTCTGTGTCCCATTTTGTAATGAGGATATTTGTAATTCCAAGTAGAATTACATTGTAGAATAGTGATTATGAGATTAAAGAGAATTGAGTGTTCACTAACTACTGTGGTTTGTAGATTCTAGCACCTTTAACTTGTACATAAGGTAACAGGTTAAATCAGGAGCCTAGCAACCATGATTTCATAGTCTTTCTTAACATTTTAGCAGACATTCAATGTATGCTGACCAATGTAAATAAAATCAAAACAAACATGTAAAAATATTACTTATGAAGGTATGTGGCTATGAGAGTTAATTTACTTCATGATTTGTTGTCAATCATATGCATATCCCAAAAGTTGTAAAAAATGAGAAAAATATAATCTATATAGTTTTCTTATTAGTGATGGAGATTTCAAATCAGTGAGGTTGCCACAAAATATTCAGGAACTAGATCAAATACTTGATAAGTGATAAGGAGTTTCTTTTTTTCTTTTTCTTTTTGGAGACATTATCTGAGTTTTCTGGGGTGCTTAAAGGCATGTATGTGCTAAAGTATGAAACAGTTCTATAGGCCAGACCAAATTTGAGTCTTTTTACATACCAGATATCTGGTAAAAATTCATTATTTTTAGTTGGAGAACATTAATAATTCTTATCCCAGCAAATACGAAAATATAACAGTATCAATGCACATTTGAGAGAAGTATTTTAGAAACTTTTAAAGAAAGAAATCAGCTTTTTTTAAAAAGAGAAATTATAAAGCTAGCATCTGGAACTTTCATTTAGTCAGAGTCACTACTTTAAAATGGCTTGGCTTCAGAATATGTAAATCATGTTTGGGATTTGAATGCTGGCTAGCTAAGTTACTTGGGCGAATTTTTAAAAATCTCTAATTTAGTCTTAATCTGCTATGGTGTGTTCTTCTCCATGAGGTTTCAGCTCTCAGATGCTCTTGACATCTAAGGTCTGAGAAACCAAACTTGGTCTAAGGTGAGTATGAGACACATTATTAGCTCATTACAATGTAAATTCTAATCCCATATTGTGTTTAATAATACTATGTCCGGTACCGCTAGTAGATGCCAGAAGTCAGTTTTGGTGCTGTCTTCTATAGTAGGGTGGCTAGAGTTTAGAATCATCGATATTTTACAACACGCTAGAGAAATATTTTCAGTGTTCTTTCTCAAAGGATTGGTAACTGAGGGATATATCAAGTACTCTAATTTGTACATTGTACAATACATTCATGAACTGAAATATTATATTGTGCATCACACATATGTACAAATTTGCCCACCATAAGTAAAATTTAAAAATCACCAATGTAAGAAATAAAACAATATGCTTAATTTACTCTGCAGAGGTAACTTTAATTAAACTATTAGTTATCACATCAGCTTTATTGATTTCCCTGTGAACTCTTCTCTTCTTATTTCTTGAGTTAAGGCCTTTCTTTAATAACTCTTTTCAGTTAAGTGTGAAAATCTGAAATACATCCTTAGAACATCTAGATCTTTCCTCATAATACTCGTGTGATTTCGTTGTTCATCCAAGAAGATAAAGTCCTTTCCCCAAGTAATACAAGGTCATCCAGAGACTCTGCATTTTTTTATAAGCAGTACTCTGTAGTCACAATGACCAGACACACTTGGAAAATAAACCAAATCACCAAACATCATACCTGGAGGAAGAAAATCGAGGACATAAGATACCCCATGTGATTGCTATTTTGAGAATCTGAGACTTTAATTTTATGATTACTAAACTTGAGTGGGAAATTCAACCTCCAGGAAGGCCAAAACTCCAAAATCAGTTCTTTGTTCTCTTCACATAACAGGAATGAGGCATCCTAAAGACTCAGGTGAAGAAAAGAAAAAAAAAAAGACTCAGGGGAAGATATCTCTATTCACCAGAGCTTTGGCGGAGATCACATCCTACTGTGCTATGTCAAGGGAACAAGTGACTTATAAAGAGACATGACTAAAGAAACAAACTATAATTTCAGGTTATCAGAATGGCTGTCAAAAAAAGAAATAATTTCTTAAAACGAATTGGTACTTGAGGGAAAAGTCTTAAAAGGAAATGTTGATCTGTCTGTTATCATTGGGCCAAATGTGAATGACAAATATAAGGAACAAGAACTTTAAAAATATACATATTGGTGTCAAACACCTAAGCAGAGCTTTCACACAATCCAGTGATTAAAAACCAATGAAGTTCTGAAATCAATTCTTTTTTTTCTTTTCTTTTTTTCTTTTTGCTTTTCCAGACAGTGTTTCTCTGTGTAGCATTGGCTGTCCTGGAACTCACTCTGTCTACCAGGCTCACCTCAAACTCACAGAGATCCACCTGCCTCAGTCTCCTAAGTGCTGGGATTAAACACATGTGCTACCACAGTCTGGCCTGAAGTTAATTCCTGTTGCCTTTTTGTTTGTTTGTTTTGTTTTGTTTTTCATTTTTTAATGTATCTAATTTATTAATATTACATCCAGGTTGTTAACTCCATGCTTATATCTTCCTGGTCCCACCCTCTTTTCCTCTTCCTCCCTATTCCCCTCCCCTAGACCTCTGACAGTTAGGGACCCTCCTCCCTGACAATCTGGCCATAGTCTATCAGGTCTCTCAGGATAGCCTTCATCACTTTTCTCTGTGTCCCCATAGGGCCTCCCTGCTAAGGGGAAGTGATCAAATCAGGGGCACCAGAGGTCATGGCAGAGGCAGTCCCTGCTCTTGTCAACTTTTTGTAACTGCTAAGCATGCTTCCATGTTTTTGTACTTTCATTTTATTTTTTTGCATTCCTTTTTTTATTAAATATTTTAAAGTATATATTTATATTATTATACATATACACAATAAACTACCTACACAGAGAAGAACCATGAAACCATTAGGAATTATATAAATGTTAAATTCACAGTATCTTGGCTATTTGTATTTGGCAGCCTTGAAGAAAACATCCAGAAAGTTCTCATGCTTTCTGTTGAGACCAGAAAAGGTATATTCCTTGAGTCATGAGAGGAAACAAACACTGTTGCCCTGGACTCATGAGTAACTGAAGTAAACACATTCTAACAAGTCTAAAACTGATCTTCAAATATGATCAAAGTCTCCTCACCAAAACTTCCTTCCTTCCACATGAAGACCCAATGCTCTTCAAATGAAAATAATAAAGCAAAACCGCTTCCAACATGTAAAACTCACAACATGGAGTAAAAATGCCTAGTCCTTCTTAGAAGCCGGGAACTAGGGGGAAAAAAACCAACTGAGTTACACACTGAACAATATCTATAAGACAGAATGAATAACTTCAAAACAAAACCTGTGACTTAGTGAAGTCACCCCTAGGAGTAAGTGGAAAGAACCAGGGAAAAAACGCTGGATGGACAAATTCATTAGAAGTGGTTGACAGAACATTAGACACTGAGGAAGAAAAGCGAAGACAGTGCAGTGGAAATGATTTAAATTATGACCAAGGAACATATGCATTCCAAAAATAAATACCTTTTCAATGGATGTTTATAGAGAAAAACACGCAGACAAAGGTTTGACTCAAGAAAGAAGGTAGATTTAAAAAACAAGAAGCATCTTGGAACAACAGGAATGTATCTTGCAAATCAGATGTGGTTTGATACCTGAGGAGATGTAGGGAAGAAATACTGAGAATGTGAATTAACTCATTAGCACATAATGGTAAAAGCCCATGTCCTTTGAGCTTAGAATACTAATTACCAGAGCAAAGGGAGATTAAGGGCTAAAAGAGTACATCCTTGCATCTGCAGGCAAAAAAGTGATATATATTTGAGAAAATTCAGAGTGTTAATATCATCTGAAACTTTAAGCTACTAGGTTTCTCTTCCCAAACTCAAAACTTTTTTGCTGTTTATGTAGCACATTCAGAAGAAGTTTTAATAAGACATTTAAATATCTTTTTGAAAATACAAGTCTCCTTAATAATTGGAAGAAGACATTATTTTTTTATCACCTCTTCCCTTTCAGGGCTAGTTAATGAAGTTAACAAGCTAAATAAGTGCTCTGTTCATGCTGTAAGACTTCTAGGTAGACGGGCTTCTTTAAATCTCAATTAACAATTCTTTGCATTTTTTAAACAGAAGAGGTTTCTTGTTTCCTGTTAATTGCAAGATTGACTTTTCCTAGGCTTTAAATTCAAAGTCTTACCTAACAATTACAATAATTGCAATTATATTTCTTACACTTAAAAACCCACAAAACACATTTTGCCTTTTCATGAACATAAATGGCTGGTATTTGGTGAGGTAATAGATCCCTCATCCCAAAATAAGCAAAGGTAGTCACTCGTACCTATAAACCCAGCAGCACAAAGTTTGATGCTTCCATCAGTTGGAAGCCAACTCCAATGACAGACAGGCCTTAACTCTAAGAGTTTTGGACTATCTTCCCATAGGCCCAAGCTTTGGCACCATGGTCCTTGAAAAGACATTATAGATACAGACCATAGCAATACTGAGAAAATTAAGTTGTCAGAGTAATGAACACCAAGCAAATTATGGTAGCCTTGGCATTTAGTGTTAACAGAGATGGAAAACAATGGGAACACTCAGGAAGGCAATGAAGATACATGTAGGGTTCTAGAAAGGAGTGGCTTGTGTTACTCAGTCAGAAAACAAGACCTGTAGTAACCTAGGAAAATAGAAAAGGTTTTTATTAGTGAAGAGGGGCCAAGCATTGTGGAAGAGTGTTTTTTTTACAGTGTGTGCAAGTCCCTGGGTTCCATCTCCTGGACCAGAAGCAAAGGGAGAATGTAATTAATAATTTGTGGATCTACTTAAGGAAATCCATATTTGAATATTGACTCTTTCAAAAAGTGACAGAGTAAAGAAGAGACTATTAGAACAGAGGAAGGGGCTAGAGTGAACGGGGATTTTATATGACCATAATGTATTATATGCATGCATGAAAAATGTCATAATAAAATCAATCATTCTATATAATTAATATAAGATTAAAAATTAAAGACAGGAATACTTTTCAAATGGATTGTAAAACAGTTCAGAGGTCCTACAGTATTTGGGCTTATACAATAAAATTGTTTTTCCATCTACTTACACTAAGCAAAACGTTCTCCAAGTAGGAATTGTTCTCAGAGTAAGCACAAAATTACAGGTGTGATTCTAAGATGCAGTAATAGCACATCTGGAAGATTTAAGAAGGTAGCTAATTAATAAACCCTCTCAGCTAGACAAGATAATATTAGAACAGATGGCTGCCAGCCTCTTTATATGACCTAAGTAGAAAGAAATTAGTTTTGAAGTTTACATGCTCTGTAACTTATAATGGAGACACTTCCTGATAAAATAGCTGTAAATTGAGATTACCATAATTTGAAAATACATTTAATACATATATCCCACCTAACATCAAAGTTTAGCTGCACAGTACACCAAGAATACCAGATACTTAGCCCTTTATGGTGTGACTGATGGGTAGCTGTGGTTCATAGTCATTGACAATTGTGTCCAGTGAGAAATATAAATGTATGTTGCCAGCCTGTCAAAGAGTAAAACTCAATACTTGAAGTATAGATTCTGATAATTGGATATGGCTCTCATACCATCAAAGTACCAAAAATTATATGTCAAGTCATTATAAATTGAAAACTATCCACAACTACCACTAATATAGACTGATTTTCAAATAAAAGTTTAGTTTTCTCTTATAATCTCTTATGGGATAAACTCTTCTCCAAATGGTTAACATCTTCTAGCTCATTTCTGGCCTCATTGTTGTATATTTATTCTCTCTCTCTCTCTCTTTCTCTCTCTCTCTCTCTCTCTCTCTCTCTCTCTCTCTCTCTCTCTCTCTCTGTGTGTGTGTGTGTGTGTGTGTGTGTGTGTGTGTGTTTCTGTGGGGTGTAGTATGTTGTCTTCGTGCATATTTAGAGGCCAGAGAAGGAAACTGAGGTGTCTTGCTCCATTTCTTCCTGCCCTTGCTGACCCTGAAGCTTGGTTGATTGCTAGCAAGCCTGAGGAATCCTGTTTCTGCCTGCCACAGTGCTAGGCACTCAGAGGAAGGATAGCAGGCTACCAAGAAGAGACTTGATATTCTATGAGCATATAAAGAGGGAGGAAGTCCCCCTCAGGCACAGTCATAGGGGAGGGGAATAAGGGGAAAATGGGAGAGAGGTAGGAATGGGAGGATACAAGGGATGAGATAACCATTGAGATGTAACAAGAATAAATTAATAAAAAAAATAAATTAAATTAAAATTTTTTAAAAAATAAAAATAAAAATAGATAAAGGCTGTCTTTTCATATGGATGCTGGGTTCTAAAGTCAGGTCCGCATTCTTGCCTAGCCTGCTCTTTCCCACTGAGCTGTAGTTCCCGCTCCTGTGGTATCATTTTTCTAAATCAATGCTTAAGTTTTGTTCTGATCCCAGGAAGGCTCTTCTTAGTTCTGTTTGATCCTGGTTTTCTTTCTTAAGCTTAATAGCCTGGGGTTAGTTTACTTCTTATGAAGCTACCACCTTTCCCCACATAGCTGCTCATCCAAACTGCATTGTTTTTATTTAACCATTTCATTAGTATGTTAAAGGATGGGTTTCACAGAGCTAATCTCATGCAAGAGTATTATTGTATTTTGCTCATATTCATCCCATTACCATTTCAATGTTTATAAGTGCAACCTTAGAACTTCTACAGTCTGTTTCAAGCAAACTCATGGAACTCAAGCAAACACACACACACACACACACACACTCTAGTCATCTACATTGGAAAATCTCAAACCTGTGGGAGTAGAGATTTCTTAGGAAAAGTGGTATCTTTTCTGAATGACACCTTTCATTTCAGTGGATTCTTGGAAGGTGTAGAAACCTATCGTGTTCCTGAGTTTAACTCTTGACATGAGATCTTACTATTACAATTGTACTGGGGAGAGCACTTGGGTCTCAATATTTTGAGCCTGATATGAACTTGTGTGGATTTATTCTTTACATCAACAGTTATGGGGAGAAAATGAGACATGCTTAAATCCTGCCTATCGATCTCAGAGATACCACACTCACTCTTCCAACAAGGGATGAGGAAGGCAATTAATACCTGTACTCTTAGGGACATCTACATGGAATGTGTGTTTTATGCTTAACTGGAGAAAAGGTCATGATTCCATGTCCTAGAGTCACTATTTTTGCATCATTGATGATTTTTTTTAGATTCCTTCATAAATATATTTAATTTGGTACATGCTTTAAATATCATTTCAACAGACTTCAAAAGGAATTTATGTAAATAATATTTCCTCCATTGGTTCTGATTTGCTGGTTACTGGGTCCGTAGAAGCACAAAACATATTTTAAAATAGAACATTAAATATAAATATGTAAATAAAAAGCCATAAATGTGATGACACAGGAATGTAAAATGCATTCATATTTCCAGATTTAAAAGGCAAATAGGAAGTGATATTTACAACAAAAATTATCACCTTAAATATCCAAAAATGTTCAGATATTTCTAGGGTCATGATATACATCAAAGTAAATAAAGAACATAAATTGGAAATTCATAAAATGTCCACTGCTACTAATCATCTACTATTTTACTTCAATAGTAATAAAAGGAAATGAAAAGACCCTTCCATCCACAAATTAAATATTAACATAAATCACAGTATATTGCCTAGCAAGCCTGGGTGTAACCAGAAAAATATACGGTGATGAGAAAGTAAATTTATGTAAATTTTGACCAAATCAGTAAGTGTCTTATAAGAACACGTGTGTGCCTTCTCCACATTGAACTTTACTTAATCAAAAATAGTGTAAACTGATAAGAATGGCCTATGGTCATGTGGAATGCATGTCTGCGTTGATGGCTCACACCTCTGTGGTGCTCTTTATTCCTTAATGTTTGCAATTCCTTTGTCATAAATACATTCTAGAGCCAGGCAGGCAGCCTCTGAGTACTTGATATTCAAAACCTGCCTGAGATTCGATTAGTTTTATTTACCATCAATCATACTAAATATGTTAATTAGCATTCCTAAACAATTGATGATTATTGGACCACCATGGTGGAGAATAATCTTTTTCATTGTTGAAATATGTTGTTGACATGATGGTGCTGGAAAGAAAGAAGGGGTTGGCTAGAAATAGCACACACGCAACATGGTAAAAAATGCTGGTGAGTCCATGTATGAATTGCTTTTCTGTTGCTTTGATAAAACCCACTGACCAAAAGCAACACAGAGAGAGTTTATTTTTCCTTATGGTTCCAGAGGGATAAGAATTCATCATGTTGAGTAAACATTGCAGTAAGAGACAGGCATGGCTGCAGGAGCAGAATGCTGAGAAGTCACCTCTTCAAATGCAAGCCAAAGCAGAGAGATAGAGCAAACTGGAAATGGGAGGAGGTATCTAATCCCAAAGCCAGCTCCCAAGTGATGTACTTCCTTTTGCAACAGTGCCACCACATGGGAAACAAGTGTTCAAACACATGAGCCTGTGAGGGCTATTTTCCATTCAAACCACTATGAGCTTTATTCTTGAGAATGGTTCTTTGAGTTTGTGAATCTAATCAGTTCATTGTTGAACAACTTTGAACAGTTTCCTGCCTCCCACTAAACTTTGACTTTGTCCTGCCCTAAGAGTGTTGTTGCTTTGGGTGCTAGTACATCTGTCACTCAAAGTTCTATCAAGAATCTTTAATTATATAGTCAGTGCCTTATTAAGCTTACAGTTTTACTATTTTTAAATATGTTATGCTCCTTTATATACAGAATTTAGGTTGGGGTCTTCTATATAATGTCAGAAATGAGCCTTCACCCGTGGTTATTTTTGAATGTCATAGATGTTTATACTGAAGACCATGACTAAGAAGTAGAAGCCAGGGCCATTAGGAAAGCTCATTGAATACAGGCAGAGCCTGACGACCTGGGCTCAGTACCTGGGACCCCATGGCAGCAGGAAAGAATCTACTCCCAATTGTTATCCTCTCACCTCCACACACGCACTGTCGCACATGGACACACACACATACACACCACACACACACAGACACACACCACACACACAGACACATATCACACACATAAACACACACCACACACACCACACCATACACATACACAAACACACACTACACACACAAACACACACCACACACCACGAAAACACGCATTATACACACACACTACACACACAGACACACACCACAAATAAACATACCACACACACAAACACACACCACACACACAAACACACACTGCACACACACCACACACAAACACATACCACACACATACATACACACCACACACACCACACACTACGAACACACACATTACACACATATACCAGAAACACACACAATACACACACACCAAAAACACACCACACAGACACAAACACATACATCACACACACACACTTTTTTGTTTGTTTGTTTGTTTGTTTCAAAGGAGCTTCCAGGTTGGTATAAACTTGCTGCCTATAATCCAGCATTGAGGAGAAAGAGTCAAGAGGATTCCCATAAATTTAATCTACACATGGCAGCAGAGGTGAACCTCCTTCTCAGAAAAAAAGAGAGTAAAGTCAAAATAGGAAATTATTCCAATGAAATAATTCAGAGCTTGTATAAAACTTAATTTAGCATACTTATCAAAGACTTTTTTTTATCAAGACAGAATGCAAACAGTTTACACATTCAAACAATAGAGAGTAATTGAATAATTTGTAGCATATTTTACAAATATAGGAAGCAAGTATTACCTAGAAAACTAGTGATAGGAAGATTTAGATACATTAGGTATAAAAATTGGCATCAAAACAGTAAGGAAGATTTAGATACATTAGGTATAAAAATTGGCATCAAAACAGTAATTATACAATGAAAATATTTTTTTAAATATTAAATTGTACTCTGTGATTAAAGTGTCACTTGTTTGTGATAAAATTGGAAAACCAGTGATTCCCTGATTGTTTCATAATCTCTTCTCTAAGTACCAGGACTTAAAAAAGAGAGGCCCTTGAACCATTTGCATTAAAATAGATGTTTATAAAAATGCTCAAATCTCTGCCCCATCCCAGATTACTCAGATCAATATATGGTTTGGCAGATATCCATTATCCATTGGTAGGAACAAGTTAGCCCAGATGTGTAGGCTTAAAACAACAAACTCTAATTATTTAAATTTGGTGTAGATCTTGGTTCTCAGTACTCCTGAGGGGTTTCCAACTGAGGCTTTCATGAAGTTGAAACCAGGCTACTTTACTGGCCCGTATTTCATTCATCTCAAGATGCTACTGGGACTAGAGAACTGGCTGACAGGCTCTCTGATGTAGCCTTTGGTCAGGAAGCCTCAGGCCATCTCCCTAGGTCATCCATATAATCATGGGGGATCTTCTTTATCTGTGTGTATGTCATGTGGCCTTTCAACAAGCTCCCTGAGTGTTTTCACAGAACAGTAACTGGTGGCAGGGAGAAGAGTCTGAGAGCACCAAATCAAACCACAGTCTCTGTGTAACCTAATATAGGAACTGGTATCCATCATTTCAGGAAATCAATAATAGTAAATCAATAAGTCTAGCCAACCTTTAAGAACAAAAGAATTAAATAAGGACATGACTATCACAAGGCATGGAACACTGACGGGCCATCTCATGAGTCATTTTAACTTGGGCTGAGACCCCAGAGTTTGAAATGCAAAACATTTACTTTCAGTCTCATTTAATAAACCAAAACATCTTTGTTTCTCATCTGAGATAATTCTATTTGCGTGGGGCTAGGGATTTGCTGTTGTTTGTTTGATTTTTTTGAGACAGGGTTTCTCTGTGTAGCCTTGGCAGTCCTAAACTCACTTCATAGACCAGGCTGGCCTTGAACTCATGGTGATCTGCCTGCCTCTGCATCCCAGAGTGCTAAGATTAGAGGCTTGCACCACCACACCCAGCTTGGGTAATTCCTAGTTTTAATTCCCACAAAGACACCCTTTTCATTTCACTGATTTTTCTTTCTTTTTTAACTTCATATTAGTTTAGGAAAGTTTCTCCTTTGTGTAGAGCCGAATGTATGATAATGTTCAACAACAGTATCACAGAGTCTTCATTTTGGAATAAGTGCAAAGCAATGGTGGCATCTGACCAAAAAAAAAAAAAAAGAACTCTTAGTGTAACTGCATGATCTAATTTAATTGAGAAAGGTGGCAGAAGACATACCACAAAATATATGAAGGAATTTTTAACAATATATATTTTAGATGATTATAAATTCAGTTGAATATAAGTTGAAACTCAAAGCATGTGAGCTGATGAGCCTCTCCCTTTAAAGCAAAGACATCTGATCAGGTTAATCGTCATTATTTACAGATTCCATGACTGCAAACTTGCTCACTTGTTCAAAGCTATCTGTAACCCAGAGGTTAATACTTAAACCACTCAGGATGATTCCTCATAGGCACATTGGGTGCTTATGATGTACAGAGAACAAAGCTACAGCCTCCCAAGGCACAGGTTCCTGGCCTAGGTCGAGCAAGGTGTTGCCTCGCCTTCTAGTGTCAGCCCACAGTGCCTGGGAGTTCTCATTTCTTGCAGCACTGCTACCTATTTTAGAATGTTCTTTGAAAATTTTGCAGTTCAAAATGACTCTACACAGACTGTGTTTCCTGGTGTCCCTAAAATAAGGCTGATATGTTTTACACAGAAAATGCAGGCTTTGTTTGGATAATGAGGTCTGTTAAGCAAAGGCCACAGTGCTGCAAACCTGAGTTTAGTGTTCAGGAAACAATAACAAATACTAAACAAAGCATTGACCAGGAGTCTCCAGAAAATAAGACTAGGGATTGTTCAGTTCATAACGGTCCTGTTACCTCAATGACTCTGGAGGTTAACCTCTCTATTTTTGCTGGGTACAATTCATTATGCACAAAAATTTTATGGCATATAATCACCAAGAAAAATGAAAATCAACTATATATACCTTGTCCCAACACAGACTGCTAGTGCTATTGCTTTTGCATTTAACGAATTTAAAAATCTGGAAAAAGAATGGAAGGAGACCAGGTGACTGATTTCAATTGCACTTTATGCCAAAACCCAGTGGGCGTCACATCATGCTTTTGAAAAGAGTCCTGACTGGGACTAGAAGGCTTGTAGTTTACTTTGACTCTGTCTGTCAGTCTGTGTCATAACCTTCATAGTGACGAACTGAACTTTTGTGTGCTAATTACCAATTTCCCGCTATGAGCCATTACTGTTGTCTTGCCCTTGGGTTGAAGCAAGAGCCACCTACTGCAGTGAGATAGGAGGGAGCCCAGAAGGCCTCGCCTGGTGTCTACTTCTCAGTTTTCCTCCCTGTGTTTTCAAAAACGAACAGAAAGCCTTCCTGGCAGAATTCCTTATGAAAACACTATTTTATTCACTTATGATAAAAGTTATTTTTCAAAGCTGCTGTGTGTGTGTGTGTGTGTGTGTGTGTGTGTGTGTGTGTGTGTGTGTGTGTGTAGGGGAGTGCATGTGCCACTTCATTCATGATGATCAATTAAGGGCCCAAATGCATTAGAAAAGCAAATTAATTATAAAACCTAGTTATTTTCATCTGACTTGCCCCAGAGTCTATGTGAGTGTACATGAAGAGCCCAGAGGGAGACTTCAGGAGTCTTTTCTCTACTGTCCTCCATATTGTATTTGGGGCCAGAGTATCTCACATATCCTAAAGTTGGCTAGGTTGGCTGGTCATCAACTCCCAGATATCTGCCTGCTTCCATCCCAATGCCTGCCAAAAAAAAAAAAAAAGTAACATTACAGATAGAGGACCATGCCTAGGATTTTTTTTTTTTTAAGTTTCCCTTGATTTCTCAGCAAGCACATTTACCCACTGAGTTATCTCCACAGCTCTGGATTGCTTTATTCATGTTATTTAGAACACAAAAATTGCGGTTTATGGATTTTTAAAAAAAATTCCCACTGGGTATGAGGAGTCAGCAGAAAATCGACTCAGATCAGATGTGGCCAGAAGAAACATATTCTTGTTCTGTAAAGCTCTCTGTTTTTACCTCTTACGTTAAATTCACACCCAGCACAAGGCGGAGATGTGTGAAGAGAGACAGACCCTCTGCAAGGGTGGGGTGGGACAGAGATCTGCCCTGTTTGGAGTTTTCAGAGCTGTAGCATGCTGAGTGAAACCTGCTGATATATTCCATCCGTGTCTCCAGAAAGTCGGAAGCATTTCAAGTGATGATTTCCCTTAAGAGTTATCAGAACTCGTTCAGATTGGTTTAATGAGTGTAAGAGGTGACCTTGTGTCCAAACAGATACTCCTATAATAAGCTATCAGGAGCTTAAACTGCACATACATGTGCACATATTTTGGAGGGTCCAGGAGGGTTATTCCAACTCTCTGCTGAGGTGCTACTCAGACTAAATGGGTAGGGGCAATTTTCCAGTGTGTTGTAATGATGATTATTTGCAAATGACAGGAGCACCAGTAATTCATTCATGCACTGATACAAAGCTGGGTCTCAGTGCAGTGGTATTGAACTCTCTGCTGGTAGTGTTAATTGATTCGTTTGGAACATTTCCCCCCAGAGAACCCCAATCACAGGTTCTCTGAGCAAGGAACTGACACTTAGCCGGAGGTCCCGGATATGCGGGGGTGGGGGGTGGGGACACATGTGTGAGGATGTTGTCTTCAAAATAAGCCACTTCTATCTCCTGGCAGAGGCTGACTCGCTTAGGAACACTTCCCAATCAGGAGAGCTTCAGTGAGAAGCTTGCTTTCTTGGCAGAGTACCTTTGCTTCTTCCCTGCAGGATGGAAAAAAGGGACTGGATTATGGGGTTTATTTTCAACTGGATGAGGCTTAATGGAAAGATTCCCCTCTGCCCCCACCCCCAGCTTACAGTTAACTGACATCGCAGCAGTCCCAGCAGTCCGACCCAGATCTGTCTCTCCAGATACACACTGCTTTCCTCACTAGATGACCATCTCTGGAGCAGATTCTAAGTCATGGTCATATTGTGCTTCCTTGCACATGCTAGGGCACAATGTCTCACATACAATAGTCACAAAAGAGAACTAAAGGTAAGAAGAAATCAAATATTTAGACTTGAAATTCAGAAACCCAGTTAAGGGAATTTTCTCATACTGTTTGCAAAACTTTGAAAATAATTTCATTTTTAGTCCCATTGGAAGAGCAGCTTGGCAGTCTCTCTTTCCCTTCTCTTTGTATTGTTGTTACTTTGTACCCTGTTTTCTCTGAATATGCTAATAGTGTACCTGTACACAAAGGCATGGTTTTTCCTAATCTAGGCAATTTTTGTTATCAACTTTTACTGAAAATCATATATAAAAATTGTATATATGGATTTGTGTGTGTGTGTGCGTGTGCACGTGCACACATGCTTGTGAAAATTTGTTAAAAATAGACTGTGGACTATTTGGGTGTAAGGAGAAAACAAAGGAGTGGGGGAACATAGTGAGAGGATATATACAACACAATATATTTAGTACATATTTATGAAAATATAATAAATAAAACCACTTATTTTGTATTCTAGTTGAAAATCTAATTTAAAAAATACAAAAGAGACAACAGTATTTTTAAAAAGCAGTGCAGTGAAAGTTATCAGAGTCATGGATGTGTGAGGCAGGTGCATTCAAAAATGACTAGAAACCATTCACCTTTAGTAACTTACCGGGAAAACTACACCACCAAGTTTCCTTTTCTGAAAAATTCCCTTTTAATGAGAGAAGGGGAGAGGCTTAAATCTGTCCCCAATTTTAAGTACTTAGGAAATGAAGACAGGGGCTCTTTCTTCCAGCATTAACTCCAGAAATCTTGAAACACGTGTAGCAGCTGTCCCTCTTTCAGATTTGTTCGTTTTTCAAGAATTGATAACATTAAAAAACAACAATAATAACTCAAACCGGGAGGTTAAATATAAAACAAAATCACTTTATTCAACTAAGGAGGCTGCCTTATGCGTTTAGAGGAGTTGAGCATTTGCTTACTCCAGGAGTTTATAAATAGTTTTCCAGTTAACATCTTTCCCACATAATGGAGATGTCAGGGTAGGTTTGCATGATTGTGTAAAGAAAGGGTCAGAAGTTGTTTATGTAGCTCCAAACTGCTGAGACATGCAGAGGAAGTCTGGGCTTCTGTAAAATCCGCTAGGCGCATTTTTCCCCTGAGGGAGAAAAACTCAGTCTCTCTAGGGGTTGCTGGCAATGGATTCCTGATGAGTTGCCTCTCCGCTGCCTGTCAGATTCGTTTAGCACAGGGACAAGGGGGCTCAGACTTCCTTTCCAGTCTCTATGGCTACCTCGAGATTTGGAGTTGGGGTGAAGGGAGCCATTTCTGCAAGGAAACATACAGTCCTGTGGAATGACCTCAGCACTGTCATTATCTGCTGCACTGTCTTTTGAATAACGAGGCTTTTTAACAGGTCCCCACACACCACAAATTGATCCTTGTCCCTATACTATCGCAAATGTTTCCTCTTCCCTCTCAGCCCCCTCCCCACGCGCATTCCAGCTTAAAAGTATGTTACACCGGTAAAACACCAGGTCTGGTCCATAACACTGTCTGGCCAATGTTCTTGGCTTAAGAACAAGCAATTAAAACCGCCCCCAAAACCACCTCTTTCCACCTTCCAAATTCAGTACTATCGCTCACCCCAAACCCATGCGCAGCGATTCTAAGCCCGGTTATGGTTCCCTGGCCAGGTCACCTTAAAGATCCTCCGGATTCAGAGTGTGCAGAAAGCCAGAGGCAGGTCGTGCCTCCGGGCTCCCCAATAGTAGGGTGGCAAACGAAAGTGCCATCCTCTCCTTGTACCCTTGCACAAACACACTCTCTATGTCCCTCTTCAGGAACAAGACAGAGCTAGTCCTGTCCTGCAATGCTCCCTTTACCAAAGTCCGGCGTGGGTACTGGGGTCGCCTCCCCCAGGGCAAGGCCACGCAGGTGCTACGCCTAGGGGGTGCGCTGCCGCTAATGGCGCACTGAGCATGCCCAGCTCCACTGAGAGCGCTCCCGCCCTCCCCTAGCCTCGCCCCCTCCTTGTGAGTCTTCCACTGCTGGCTGCTACGACTCCGACTGCTGCCTGAACTCCGGTGAGCCGGGTTTTGAGAGCTGCCACAAGCACAAGGAGGGAGGGGAGCGCACAGGAGCCACAGAGCACTAGGTTCATAACCAGGATTGGTCGCAAGTAGGGAGCTTTTGCCACTCCGCCGGGACCCTCGGACGCTAGCCGCGTATCAAGCCCGCTTCTCCTAAGCTCTGTTCTGGGCGCCTCGGGTAAGTCGGGTCAAGCTCAGGAGCGCACTGTCTGTCACCTGCCCACTGGTTTTAGGGCTTGGGGGAAAAAGAGCATGGTCCTTAAGGGCTGGGGATGGACAGATGTGTACCAAGGGGAGTCTCTCTTGCAGAGTTGGCAAGGGGCTGTGGGGAGCTGAAAAAGCTCTACCACGCAAGTGGCAGCCCCCCACCCCCACCCCTCCCTACCCCTGGACGACACTGTCACCTCAAGGCGACCCCTTTTCTCCTTTATTGCTGTGAAGAGAAGTTTGTTGCGCTGCGAGAACGCAACCAAAGGAGGAGCCTATGGCAAAAAAAATGCATCCAGAACCCTAAAAATCAGCGCTTCCAGCTGGGTCACGGGATTGCCCTCTCTGTGCGCTTTCACTCGGGGCGGGGGGCATATTCTTGCTTGGGGTTTCTTCCTGATGTGAATGCTAGGGTTCCTATACCCGCTGCCCAGGTGCAATCCACATTATACACAAGTGAACTTAGGCTGGAATTTGAAGGGACTTGTACATCAGTGCTACACGGAGACTGGGGCTCAGGATAAAGAGAGCCCCCTTTGAAACGCTGGGGTTTGGAGCGCCCACACGGTGCCAGGCTCCCGGCAAAGCACGGTTATTGCTCCACGCTGAAACATGCTGACTAGATCTCTGTTGTTGTGAAAGCCTCAAGGTTTCCCTACTGTTGGTCTTGGGAGCTTGCAGGGACAGTATGTATTTCCAATAACTTCTTGAGAGAGGAGTGTGTTCAGTTTCTTTGGGGAAGGCAAAGACAACCACTCCATCTCCTTTCCGCAAGCAGGAGAGATGGGCATCAGGCTTCCCGCAGATGCCAACCCTTTTGGTCTCAAAAATATTCCTTCATTTCCGCACTTTACATTTCCCTAGTGTATATATTTAACTAAAACTAAAAGGTATGGGCCAGGTGGACATAGGAGGACACAGGCACCTCAGTCTCTTGAACCAAGCAGAATCTGATGCATTGAATGCATTTTGCAGCACAGCTTGGTTTCTGCAAGGAGGCTGCCTAGAGCTTTGGGAGGACAAGGTGGTAGGTTTTGCCCCACCCCCCACCCCCGCCCCTGCACACTAGGTTCCCATGGCAAAGGTTTTTGGAGGTTGTGGCCAGGTTAATCTGTGTGACTGATAATCCTGGGTGTGTGGAGTAAATGCAGAAAGGCAAGCCAGATCTTGGGGGCACGTTGCAGGTTGCAGGATTGTTTGTAAGGCAGTTCCTGTGAGCCCCACTTGCTGAACTTTTTCTAGTTTCCTACAGGAATCAACAAAGGGGAGGGACTTGTTTTCAGAAGAAAGGAGGTTTTTGTTTTGTTTTTTTGTTTTCTTAATTGCGTGGGTATTTTCAGTAATTTATGGTGATGGGAGCTGGGTGTTTCAAGGAACAAATACAACAGAACTGCTTCCTTTGGACACCTACATAAAATAATTTGGAATGTGCTTTCATGTTTTTGCATTTTGAGGTTTATGGGTTTTGCTCATTAGCACAGTAGGAGCACAAGCAGCTGTAGGCTTTCCAGGGCGATCCCTACAGTAACAATTCAAGCTGTGCTGGAGAGCAGGTGTTGCCTGCTGTTATCTAAGCAGATGAAAAAGAGCACCATGTCAGGCTACAGACAAGCCTTGGGTGGTCAAGAGCAAACTCGGATTTCTCTATACATTTGTTCTTGGTACCTTCATCTCGATTTCATTAGGAACAGTGTGGGGATCTCCAGTGAGCTTCAGGCAGTAGGAAACATTGCTAAGTAGCAAAAGTCTAGTTCACTTTGATCAGGAGTTTTGCTACTTTATAAAATTCTACTCACCCCCTCCCTTCACTTAAAAGAAACAAAACAAAACACTGGTTTCAAGTGACTTTAAGTGCCTATCTTGGTGTAATAATAAGTTTCCTTACTACTCAATGTGGAATGTGCTAGGTAGATTGCAAGCTGGGAAATATCTTTTGAATTAGAGGCTGCAACTCTAAGAGAAATCACCTGTTGTTAAAGCTGCCCCTGGAAATTGCAAGAAAGGCAGATTTTACTTGTAGCATGTGAACCCACTTGTAGTTTCTCTGATTTGAGGACTGTCAAGTCAAGGGAGGCAGTTAAGAACCTCCTTCCCTAGTCATTGCATAAGCACCTGATTAGGAGTGATTAAAGAACAAATCTGTCAAATGATGTTGGATGTTTTTTTCTCATCTCGGTATTTTACCCATGTTGCCTTGTTCACAAGTATGGCTTTGCACTTTTCTCCTCTTGTCCCTAAGTCTTTTGTCTGCAAGTTCTTTCAGAAGTTCCACAGGACAACTGTTATCTGCATTATAGGCCTTAAAAAAAACATAAAACAAAATCAAAATTAATTAAGCCTGTCATCTGAAACCACCCTTTTAAAATCCTGACTTATCCAACTTTCTGACATTTCCAACTTTATAATGTATTTTCTCATTTCCTTTGTTATAGTCAAAGTCAGAGGCAATATGCATTAGCTGTAACCTCTCTTTTTATCAGACAAAATTAAAGTTTGTTGTGAACTTGCATTGATAGGATTTTAACTGAATGAATCTATTTCATGTGATAGTCAGGGGCAGCTAATTATTCATTGATGTGGACGGGTCCTTTGTTTCCATTGTTTTGGGTCTATAAAACAACATGTTAAGTCTTTCAAAGGTTCTAGTATTTAGCACTTAAAGTGTTTTCTTTGTCTTTATCCTTTCCCCCTCAGTTTCTTTTATTATTTTCTATGAGAAGAAAATTTAAGCACTAAATCATGAAAACACACTTGTAGTTTGAGGAGATTTATTGATGTGGTACAGTAAAATGCACAGCGCAAGAAGCCTGCATCATGAGGTTGTCAGTTGTCATGTTTTCAGTCTTCTTGGGAATTGTTTGTACCACTGGGGCATCTCTCCTATTAAGAGATCACTTCCAGGTTAGGAATTTCTCTTATCTTCCCCTCTTTATTTTTGACTCTCATTAATTATCTGCGACACAGAAGCCAGTTGCCAAAGTGTTAGGAAGCTTTCTCCTCTAAACTGTTTGCTTGTCAAGAGGCAAGTGCCTAGGGGAAAATATGTAGTTTTAAAGAAGAAGTGTACCAGGGATCAGGAGCGAGCAAGGGAGAAAGCAACACTGCCCACACTGCAATTCTCTGTGCACGGTGGAAAGATAGTTGACCTTGTAGTAGAATCACCTGGGTTCCATATCTGCTTGTAACAGACATTGAATTCATGGGCATGGGATGGGACCCTTCGGGGAGCCTGAGTTTTCTTAGCTTTCAAACTGGAACACTATTCATTTTAAGGTTTTGTCATAGAGGTAAAACATGAGGCAATAAGTAAAGAACTTAACTTGCATTAGATTGCCTAGTTTAAGATCTCTAATAAATGACTCAGAAAAGCATACAGCTTCATATGTAAAATACACTTCTAATTGGTGTCATGTCCCATTATGGGTGATTTTGACAGCAGTTCTGAAAGGTGTGAGTCAGAGACCACCCTTCATAGTCTGTGGTGAAACTGTGCTTATCCCCATGGGATTTTTTTTTTTTTTAGAAGAAAGACTCTGGTTATTAATTTCCCAGGCTGGCAGGTGGGTCGGATCACTTCTGCTTAGGTACATTGGGTAAAACTCAGGTCCCTGTGGGTGTAATTTGCATGCATACAGGAGTCTGGAAGATGTGGTCTACCGACACATGTGATAAGGAAAGCTGTGTTGAGGTGAGCAGCCAGCATTCTCTGACGTTCTGTCATTGTACCTCTTATTTACTTCATGCGTATTTCTTCACCTTCTTCCCCCAATTCCTTGTTTTTTGTTTTTTCAGACAGGGAAAATATTTCTCTAAGCACTTTGTCTTTCTCAATGGCTGTTCTTATGCTTATTGTACAAATGAGGAAATGCTTGCAGAGGTGAACAGAATCATTTTCCATCATAGTTAGTGTAACTATGTACACCATCATAGATGGTGTTAGCATTTGAACCGTAGTCTGAGTTTAGAATTGATCTTTTAAAATTTTGTTTTCAAGCAGGGACACTGTAGTACTATTTGGTTTGGGCTAATATATATATATATATATATATATATATTTACTTATGCCATAGATCACTTTTTCCTCTCACCTATGTGCATATCAGCGTAATTTTAAAAATCCACAAGAATAACAAAAAATACAGTCTGAAGCATATACCATAGAGTTTGATATATAGATGTATCCATGATGCAGAGACCATACTAAAGAGTCCCTCCCTCTCTCTGCAGTGTTCTCTCATTTTAAATAAATCACTAGCACCTGTTACACCAAATGGCCTTTATCTTAAGCTCCCATTTTATCTTACACAAAGGAATCTGGGAGCAATGTTCCTCTTAGTTTCTCTTGAAATATCTTTTCTGGTTGATTCACAGATAGAATAGTCTTCTCCACCTTCATTTAGACCACAATGGTTGTTTTGGTTTATGTTTTCATCTAGTCCACCTGTTAGGGAGAGACTTTCCTCTCACTGACCTGTCCTTTTTTTTTTTTTTTTTTAATTTATTCTTGTTACATCTCAATGGTTATCCCATTCCTTGTATCCTCCCATTCTTCCCTCCCTCCCATTTTCCCCTTATTTCCCTCCCCTATGACTGTTCCTGGAACAGTCACTGACCTGTCTTATATGAGTTGTGTGTTTTTCTTTTATAAACATGTCAGTGGCAGTTGCAGAAAGGTGAGTGGTCAGCATGAAGGTGCCAAGGTTCTTCCCAAAGGATAGTCTACAATAATCTCTGCCTCCTCTTAATTAGTATGAGTTTGTGGATTTTTGACGTTAATGAGAATCTCACCTATTAGCTACCTTTCCCCCAATAGCCTGTATTCATTTCCCCCTGAGGTTCTTCCATCAAGTGTCCTGAGAAATCCACCTTGTCTAAATATATAACTTTTCCTTGCCTCCCTCTCACTTCCATGTTATATATGTGTGAGGGATGTGCATTCTAGACAGTTATTCTGCCGTTGAGCTAAATGGCCAGCTTGTATGTGCACATATTTTTTTTCAAGTTATTATTGTATTTTAATAAAGTTGAAGAAATAGAGGTGATTAAGCATACTGTCTGCTGTCAAATGTCCAACAAACCAAGGTCCACGGGTCCTTGAGGCAAACAGGAACTGATATCATGACAATTATAAATCATTAGTGACTTAGCTCATCGCGGACAGGGCAGTGCAGGGTTCTCTGCAGAGTTCCCGGCTGCCTGCCACTCCTTGGAGGCCATCATGGAACTGGGTTGTGTTTGTCCTCCTCTAAGTTCATAGATTCCGGATCTTCCAGCACCAAAGTTATAGTGCATGCGCAGAGAAATTATCCAGAGAAATCTCAGGAGATTGCTATAGACCAAGCCTGGCAGTGGTTATGAAGATGTCTGTCCATATGCTCACTGGACTGAATTGGGTCACTCTGCTGTAATGGAAGCTGAGAGAAGTCTCGTGGAATGCCCCAGGAGAAAGGGAAGTGGGCCTCAGAAATCACGTCCCTGCCAAGGCAACAGACTTCAAGTGAGTTCCAGTGAGGGTAGAAGCCCATTCCCCACTTCCTGCTCCATATGTGGCGCGGGAGAGTACAGCGCCTTGTCTAATGACCCTGCATCCCTGGTCTCCCTTTAAATTTTGGGTTTATTACTGTCTTGCTCTTAGTGCATGGTGTTAATTGGGACTCCTTCTCAGAAGTTGGAACTCGTGGGTGGAGGTGGCTTGTGGATTAGGAGTTTTCGCTGTTTCTGTGGAGGACCAAAGTTTCCTTCTTAGCGCCCATCTTTCCGCTCATAGCCCCCTGCAGCTCCAGATTTGGGGAATTATTTCATCTGACCTCAACAGGCACCTTCATACTCACGCACATACCCACACCCAGAAGCACAGACACACATAAATAAAGATAATTCTTTAAAAAAAAATTGTACACGCGAGCAAGGCAGGCCAGAAGAACGCTGATTCTCCACCTCCGTACTCATTGGTCCCCACACTGCAAGGAGATTGCCTAGTAAGAATTATGGTAGAGCAGGGGGATCTTTGCTGCTTTGCAAGGTTTCCAGAAGGGCTTCACACCGGCCACCACCTGACCCTTAAGGTAGGAGATCAGATTCTCCTGGAACATTGGCTTGCTGTTGTTGTACCTGCCTTGCTACCAGACAAAGAGAGCCTCTGTTTTCTGGGGAGTCACCATTTGCCCATCAGCATGAAGTCCTCATCAAGGTAGCCTGAGCTCGCAGCGGGGAAACAGCCTTCTTGCACTGTTGTGGCTTATTGTAGCAATATGCCTGAAATGAGAATTTTTAATTATAAACTGCCTTTGGCTTAAGCTGGTTTGAGCTGGACTTTTTTTTTTTTTTTTTTTTTTTTAAATTTGGAGTCAGTCCTTGATTTATGAGATCAATGAGGAAAAAAGAGCAAAGAATTCTAGATAAGGATGGGAGCATTTGTTTGTTTTTGTGCGGTTGGTTTTTGTTTTTGTTTTTTGTTTTTTGTTTTTTTTTCCCTCTGAACTCCTTTGATGTGTTGTTTCTGTTGTGGGTTTAACAGGAGTTCCACTCAATTGTAATAAATCACAGTTGCAGCCAAAAACCATTTGGCATCCTCCTTACCCAGGCACGTATATTTGTCACTACATCATAAACCCAAAGCTCTCATATTTCTCAAAGCTTATTTCTCTGCAAAGACCAATGGCAGAGGCATGCTGACACCACACCCACAAGCCTGCTTCTGGCTTCTGAGTTGAACACTGGCTCCCTTTGTGAGCTATACCCCTCTGAGTGAGTTCACCTGCCTGTCTCCTAGTCTTCTCAGTGTCACCACCTCAGCTTGCTGTCGCCCACTTAAGAGCTTGTTATATGATCCTCCCATACCTCTGTTTACACTGCTTTTCTGTGTGGCTTTACTGTCCCTCTCTGCTCTGTTTAGCACAGGTTGCACAATGCTGGACTCAAATGTCACATTAGGCAGCCTATTTCATCATCAGCACCCTTAATATACTGGCAAGATTTTTGTGCTGCAGTTGGGTGAGCAGCTCTCCTGATTTCCCCCATAACTTTGGGGATCTCAGGATACAATACACTCACTTTTAACACTAGCAAAGCCCCCATGGGATCCAGGACAACTTTGCTTCCCTGCCTACTACTTTGTAACATCCCATATTTCACAAGCACTGTGCACCATGTGAGTTCCATGGAACAATGGGTAATAACCTAAAATCAGAATTATTACCAGTTCCAGATCCATTGTGTAGTAACTCTGAGACTGTGACAAAATTAACTACCCTCAAGAGGCTATAGTTTTTTCATCTATATAATAGTAGAAAATAGATTTTATAGAGTTCATCAAAGTTTCAAAAGATTATGAATTTGAAAGAAATCAAGGACTTTACATGGGAAGGGCTGGGGAGAGAGGAAGGAAGGGAAGTGATGTAATTATATTTTAATATCAAAATAAAACTATCACCATTAAAATATTCAAACATAGCATCAGTCAACATTAATAACTTAAATGAAAGGTGACATCTTAGCTACCTTTGTTATTTGCAGGAGCAAAATGAAATAAAAATGTGAATAACTGAAAAATAAGTAAATTTAACCTCTTATTTCAATGAGGTAGTCCCTGCAGACAAAAGACATTTATGGAAATAATATGTAGTGTTTCATTCAAAGTGCAAATAACACCATGAATAAATTACGCTTAAATTAAAATAGCCTGCTTTGTTGTTGATGACTGGTAGTCACTTTTAAGTATTTCTTATATAAATCCTTCCCGATAGTGCTCCCAGAACATGCCAGGTGTCATGAATACAGTTAAGCTAAGAATACATGTTTATAGAATATTAGTTATGGTTTGAGCCATTTCTGATAAGTCATATAAATAAGACAGGGTGGTTTAAAATGTTTGTGATAGATGTTTTATCTATCATACTTTTAAAGCAAGGATGATTGTGAGATTGTTTAATTTTTAGGTAAGATTTGATATTTTTTCTGTGCTATATTTGGTTTTTTTTTCATGGTTTGGAAATAGAAATTATTTGCTATGTTTAAGAAAGGTCTGCTGTAGGTCATAACCTTTACAATGCCTATATTCATCTAATTTAAAAAAAAACATGGAGAGGTTTTGAGGAAGGGGATTTAGTTTATAAGAAAATGGGAGGTAGGATAGCAGAATCAGTAAGGAT
Source organism: Acomys minous (assembly GCF_964271855.1). Lineage (NCBI taxonomy): Eukaryota > Metazoa > Chordata > Mammalia > Rodentia > Muridae > Acomys > Acomys minous. Next base: position 38,995,602 of record NC_140500.1, on the reverse strand, counting down.
TTTTATTCTGGCTGGAAGGTTTTTCTTAAATATACCAAATTTATTCTTATATTAATCTTTTTTTTTTTTGAGACAAGGTTTCTCTCTGTAGCCTTGGCTGTCCTGGACTCGCTTTATAGACCAGGCTGGCCTTGAACTCACAGCAATCCGCCTGCCTCTGCCTCCCGAGTGCTGGTATTAAAGGCATGCGCCACCACGCACCGCTTCTTATATTAATCTTAAAGAACATGGACTGAGGATTTAAATAGTGCTCATGGGCTGAGGAGATGGCTCTGTGCTTATTTGCTGCTCTTCCAGAGGACCTAGGTCCAGTTCCCAGGACCCACATGTCACCTCATAGCTATCTAGTTACTAACTGCAACTCCAGGAAACATCATACCCTCTTTTGGCCCTGTGGGTACACATAATCTAAAGAGATATCTCCTTTTAAAAACTAAGTTGATTAAAATGATGCACATAAAATTGCCTTTGTGACATTATGAACTTTCATTTCTACCTTTAGGCAACTTTTGTATACCAATCCCTGTGCCCTACACACTTCTGTCGGTAGAAGTGTTCACTATTATGTCTTGCTTTGCTTTCAATGTTGTCACAGACATTTTTCAGAAAGGGCAAATATTGCACATGTTTCTGTAACATAATGGGTCCAGTTTGAATGAGGAAGTCAAACAAGGATATATGACATATTTGATAGGCCATGTTCTTTCAGGCTTGATTCTAGGCATGCTGCTATAACTTTGTATTGTCGTCTGTAGTATGGTGACTATTCAACTCTGTAGTGTCCACGTGAGAACTCTGCTGTGTTAGTGAGACACATGCTTATCTACTATCTAGCTGTTTATTCTAGCTTCTGTAGATTCGAGAGTTAGCCTGAAAGTCTGGCTATTCTTTTTGCTGTCATTATAGGCGGGCGATGTACATAGAGAAATAGCAGCAATGTAAGTCACACATCTAACTCCTAGTAAAGGTTACAGCACAGACGTGGCCGTCAAGCATTCCGCGGTGTAAGCAGGCGATTGTGAATAGGGCTTGGTTTCAATATAACCATGTACCTTTGAAAAAATTAATTCCTTTTCCTGTATAAACAGATGAATAACAGAATAAAATGCACTTGTTTTCTCAGCACAAGCTATTGAAACAAAGGCCCTTCTGCATGCTGGGTAAAACTTCAGTCTCTGAGTCAGTTCCACATCCCTCTTTGTGCTCTTTATTTTGAGGCGGGATCTCAATGAGCCGCTCAGGCCTCAGGCTAATCTGGAACTCACTGTGTAGCCTGAACACAGATTCTCGAACTAGAATCTGCCTTCCTAAGTAGCTCAGATCATAGGACTATGGCATCAGGCCCAGCTACAGTTCACTTCTTTTTAAACAATTTTATTTATATTTATATTTATATTTTTTATATGTGTGTGTGTGTGTGTGTGTGTTGTAGGTATGTGTGGATGTGTTAAGGAACATGTGAGAAAGCCAGAGGACATCATCTTTGGGGATTTGTTTTTATTTCAATGTTATATGTTCTGGGTATGATACTCAAGTCTCCAGCCTTGTTTAGTAAGTACCTTTACCTACAGAGGCGTCTCAGTGTCCCCTCGAGTTTGCCGCCTGATAATACAAGAAAGGGAGTGGGTTGCTAGAAGAACTTTTAATTAGGTTGATGAGCTTGAATTTCATGCCCGGCTGCTGGCCAGCTGAATGGTTTCAGACATGTGGTAACCGCTCCCAAAGCAATTCTTGTTTTTTTTTTTTTTTTAATTGTTCACATATTCATATTTGTTGTGACATTAAGCATATATACATTACAGAGACACTGAAAACAGCCCATCAAACGTGCATACAACTTTCATGCTTGTGTTGGAGCACAGCACAGCCAGTCAAGTGCTTGGTAATGACCTAAGTTTGGATTTTTCAGGAACCAATGAAAAAAACTGAAACTGGGGCAACATACAGGTACAGCTTTAGAACTAGGGAGTCAGCGATAGCAGTAGCCCTGGGTTTTACCAGCTAGTGTAGCCAATTAATGAACTCTGTTTTCAGTGAGTTATTAATTATGTCTCAACAAATTACATAGGGAAAAACTGAGAAATATACTGAAAATGGACCCCTGTTGTCCACATGCATATGCACACATGTATCCAGATGGGACGTGCTCAGTGATCATAATACATAAGGTAAAGCATAGGAGTATATTCATCCTGCATCTGTCTTTGTAACACACACACACACACACACACACACACACACACACACACACACACACACGCACACACACAGAAATGTTATATATTGGTGGTCTATGCACTTATTGAAATGGTAAGTAGTGCACATTGCTTTGTCACCCATTTCTGCAGTACTGTGACACTGGATCATCTAACAAGATTCCCATGGTGTGTATCTGGGGCATAAGTGCTCCCACTGTGATCCATGTGTATTTCCATTTGCCTTTCAAATTCTTAAACATGTTTCTTTGCTTTGGGGAACGAGTCTTTTCTTACTACCTTCAAAGTAGAAGAATCAGATATATGGGCTGTTCAAACTGCATTCACAGTATGAATAAGTAAATTTTGGTCAAAGCTCTTGGGGACTTTTTGTAAGAAAATGATAGTATTGATGTTTCACATTCATTATTGAAATTCTTGGTTACTCTTTTTTCTACTTGTTGAGTTGTGATAAGGTGGTGTTGTAAAATGTCACCATTTCATAGTGTAAATGAGAGATAATCTACCTTGGTAGTATATATTTGTGATATGTTTTGTGCCATGTCTGTGTTTTATTTTAAAGATTTATTTATTTTCATTCGAAGTGTAATTGTGCCTGCATGTATGTGTAACACATATTTGCAGTACACTTTGACGCCAGCAGAGGGCTTCAGATCCACTTGAAGCAGAGTTGTAGATGCTTGTGAGCAATAGTTTGGGGCCTTTGCACCAGCAGCAAGTGCTCTTAACTTCTGAGCCAGAAGACTCATGTTTTTGTAGAATTTCTATTGTTTTAATGACATTGCTGCAAATTCATTAGAATGTCTGATTCTGAATACAGCGTGTCTTCTACTTTAAAAATACATACTTAAAAGTATATTATTTTTATATTATTTCAAGGTCTTGCAAGATACTCTAGAGAGTATGGGTCTAGAGAGATGGCTCAGAGGTTAAGAGCACTGACTGTTCTTCCAGAGGTCCTGAGTTCAATTCTCAGCAATGACATGGTGGCTCACAACCATCTATAATATGATCTGATGCCCTCTTCAGGCATGTGGGCAGAGCAATGCATGTACAATAATAAGTAAATCTTTTTAAAAAGATACTTAAATCTAACTTTAAGTATTTTGGATTTTTTCTCTTCCTTTTGTTTAACCTTGATCATCAGGATTCCAGATAACACAGTAGTTTTCTATGTATTGCCCAGTTGGTTGAAATGTATGTACATACACAGTGTGTAAGTAACATGGGGCCACTGAGTATTCACAGCTTCATTAGCTCTACTCAGTTATATATTAGTTGCAATATATAAGTGCATTGTAGTTTATATTGTGTGTTATAACTGAAAGGAATATTGTTTGTCAGTCATTATTTTTATTCAAAGCAGAATAACTTCCATTTCTTCTGAACTAACACTTATAAATATTAGCAAATTCTATGTAACAAAGCTTCTTAATTCGGTGCATTTAACTCTGCCTCCTTAGAAACAATAGATTCATGTTTTAGACTGGGATTCAATGTGTGTCAATAGCAAAGATTGTTTTATGTGATGAAAAGCTGGGACTGCAGGCAAACAGAAAGACTCCGAATTCTATCGGTACTTCTTGTATATTTATTATATAAGTGAGTGAGTGAGTGAAAGCATTTTCTACCAATGCTGCCAACCCAATTTCGATATCTGGGACACACATGATGGAAAGACAGAACATGCTCTAACATGCTTGAGCATGTCATTAACTCACACAGAAACACGCACACACACACATATACACATACACAATGTAGCCAAGAAAAAAGACTTTTAAAAAACCATTTCTTATAACCTTCTCCTCTCATGGATACTGTAAATGTCTATGAGTGGCTTTGGGGACTAACGTTAGTTTGTTATCTGCACATAAAACCTGGTACCCGTGACATGTTTTGAACAGCTCTTAAGAACATTGTGATCTTGTTCTTCTGATGCACTTATTCACATCCTGCCTGTGTTGTGGCTAAACTATGTGAGGATTATGATTTATAGGCCGTACATTCCATTATTTTAAAACAGAGAAGTGATTTATGTTTGCCCACTGTCCTTACCCATAGCACAGGCAGTGTAAGTGCCTTTCTTTACATGGAGACATAGCAGGGAGGCATCTCTACAATGTGTTGTTTTATGGCGATTACAGCAAGCCACTGTATCAGAACCAAGATGAGATTGGCACCATTGGAGAGTTCATTTTGGAGAAATGATTTTGGCTATGGTCAAGAATCCTATTTATTATAAATGATGAATTATTTTCTGGGCTCTTTTTTTCTGGTCTTCGTACTTCTGCTATAGCCCATCTTGCCAACCTATGAAAGAAAGGCTGACATGTGACAAAGGAGAAACATAAAAAATGTTTCTAGTTGCCTTCAGTCAAGTGTGATTGAAATTTTATAATAGATGTACACTTTCTTTTATTTGTAATGCTGACAGTATTGGGAAGTGACTTTCTGCATTTTTTTTCCTGGAGCAAAGCAGTTGCTTTATGGATGTTTTGAATTTCAAAATTTAGTAAGTATAAGAAAAATGACCGGTTTATTACTAATGTATATGCAGCAAATGAGTTTTACATATTTGAAGACAAAAATGTTATTTTATGTCCTGTGCATTTTATGGCCTTTGAAGAGTGAAACATTTTTAGTAAGTTTGTATTGATGTTTGTATGTAAATATAGCAACTATTTTATGGAATTCAAGGATATATTTTTCACCATTTGTTTATACTTCATAATTTAACTACCTTTCTTGGTTGTCTTAATTACTTTTATATATTTCTACTTTTTGTTCCTAAGGCATACAAAGGAAATGTATTTACCATTTTCCATTCTGCTTCAAATATTTTCTCTTGCTATCTGCCATGTTAACTCATACTGGAATCTTAATTACTTGACAGACCTGTAGGCAGCTTTTATATCATATAGAATCTAAGCTCTGATATCGTTACAGAAATTTCCCTGACTGCTTTCTTCTGATCATTTATGCCCCAGTATTTGTGGTCTAGATTATTTCCAAGATGCTCCATATATTACTGTTTTCTTTTTTTTCTCCTTTATTAATTTATTCTTGTTACATCTCAATGGTTATCCCATCCCTTGTATCCTCCCATTCTTCCCTCCCTCCCATTTTCCCCTTATTCCCCTCCCCTATGACTGTTCCTGAGGGGGATTACCTCCCCCTGTATATGTTCATAGGGTATCAAGTCTCTTCTTGGTAACCTGCTGTCCTTCCTCTGAGTGCCACCAGGCCTCCCCCTCCAGGGGACATGGTCAAAGGTGAGGCACCAGAGTATGTGAGAAAGTAATATCCCACTCTCCACTCTACTGTGGAGAGTGTTCTGTCCATTGTCTAGATCTGGGTAGGGGTTTAAGGTTTACCGCCTGTATTGTCCTTGGCTGGTGCCTTAGTTTGAGTGGGACCCCTGTGCCCAAATCTGCCTAGCATACTGTTCTACTTGTAGGCTTCTAGGACCCTCTGGATCCTTCTACTTTGCCTTTCTCCCATGATTCTCTCATCTAGAGTCCCACTAGAATGTCCTCTCCTCTGTCTCAGTTTCCTGGTAAGTGAAGGCTTTCGTGGGACATGCCCCTTGGGCTAATATGCAGATATAAGTGAGTATATACCATTTGAGTCTTTCTGCTTCTGGGTTAACTCACTCATTATGATCATTTCTAGCTCAATCCATTTATCCACAAATTTCAGGAATTACTTGTTTGTAATAGCTGAATAGTATTCCATAGTGTATATGTACCACAGTTTCTTTATCCATTCTTCTATTGAGGGACACTTAAGCTGTTTCCATGTTCTGGCTATTATGAATAAGGCTGCTATGAACATGGTTGAGCAAATTTTCATGCTGTGTGCTGGAGCATCTTCTGGGTATATTTCAAGGAGTGGAATAGCTGGGTCCTGAGGAAGCCCTATTCCCATTTTTCTGAGATAGCACCAGATAGATTTCCAAAGTGATTGTACTAGTTTGCATTCCCACCAGCAATGAAGGAGTGTTCCTCTCTCCCCACATCCTCGCCAGCATGTGGTGTTGCTTGAATTTTTGATCTTAGCCATTCTGATGGGTGTAAGATGGAATCTCAGAGTTGTTTTGATTTGCATTTCCCTGATGATTAAGGAGGTTGAGCATTTCTTTAAGTGTTTCTCAGCCATTTGATATTCCTCTGTTGAGAATTCTCTGTTTAGTTCCATGCCCCATTTCTCAATTGGGTTATTTGGTTTTGTGATGTTTAATTTCTTGAGTTCTTTATATATTTTGGATATTAGACCTTTGTCAGATGTGGGGTTGGTGAAGATCTTTTCCCAGTCTGTAGGTTGTCACTTTGTTCTCTTGACAGTGTCTCCTGCCTTACAGAAGCTTCTCAGCCTCATGAGGTCCCATTTATTAATTGTTAACATTAATGCCTGGGCTGTTGGTGTTCTGTTCAGGAAGTTGTCTCCTGTGCCAATATGTTCCAGGCTCTTTCCCATTTTTTCTTCTAAGTGACTTAGTGTCTCTGGTTTTATGTTGAGGTCTTTAATCCACTTGGATTTGAGTTTTGTACAAGGTGACAAATATGGGTCCAGTTGCATTTTTTTTACACATAGACATCCACTGAGACCAGCACCATTTGTTGAAGATGCTATCCCTTTTCCATCGAATGGATTTGGCTTCTTTGTTGAAAATCAAATGACCATATGTGTGTGGGTTCATATCTGGGTCTTCGATTCGATTCCACTGATCAACCAGCCTGTTGCTGTGCCAGTACCATGCTGTTTTAATTACTATTGCTTTATAGTACAGTTTGAGATCAGTTATGCAAACCAGCACTTAGCAAGTCCGAAAGGACACACTCTCAATGGAATGGAGGGCAGAACACCTAACCATGTTTCTGTAGGCTTTGAGATTCCAGTAAGTTCATAGGGACAGTTTGCAAGTGATGATTTTTTTATCTCCACAATTGTGTGAATTTTTATGAGGTTAAGTAATTGAAGCATGTGGAAGGCATAGTGTAATGAATTGTCCCTCAGTTGTAACAATTTGAACTTGCTTTTGGTCATGCATGCTATATACTCTGCATCTTATTAGCTAAGAACATGAGTTCTCACAGTGAGAGTTAACTGTATAATTTAGAAGAGGAGCTTATCCATATAATATATTTGCCAGTTGTCTTGGTAGCAAATGGGTGGTTGCTTAAAGTTTGTGAACAGGGATGAACTTTGTTCTTTAATTTAGATCCATTGTGTTAAAATCTTCATTTTATCATGTGATCTGTAAACTGAATGACGATTCTATAAGTATTTATATGTCTAATAATATAATATAGTACACATTATATATATCATATAATACATGTAATAATGTTTATCATATTATTAACTGATGAGCTTTCTTCAACAAGGACTAAATGATGTCAAACACATATTCAACATACTTAATTCTATAACAAACTCCAAATTATAAATTAAACAATAGGTATTATAGAGCTTGATCAAAGAGTAATCAGAGAATAAACATTTTCAGATATGTTTGTGTATGTGTGCACATGTGTGTGAAGTTTTCAAATATATGCCTGCATGGTGGTATAAGCCTCCTCAAAGGTAGAGAAGCTGTAACACTGAATATTCAACACTAATTTGGACTACATAATCGTACCCTGCCTTGCCACCCTCCCTCAAAACTCCAGACAGACAGCATAAGTGGAGTAGCCAGTATTTTGGACATGGGAACTCACTGGAAGGAAACTTTGTCATTCAGTGAGATCATATTCTCCTAACTTCCTGCTTCAAGCCTTTGCTAGTGGAGTATATCAAACCATTTATACTGGAGCTGAAGGTCAGGAACTCTGAGGGCTCTACCTACCGTCTTATCCATCAATGTGATGGATCAGCCTTTAGTGAGTTCCTACATGGCTATTTTTAAAGATAGACTTGTGGCATATGACATGTTCTTTCAGAGAGTTCTTTAGTTTGGGGGAAAAGAAAATTCAGATTGTGTTTAGGATATAGGATATGGTGCTGTTGCCTAGATATTGTGGAGAGTTGATAATGTAGATAAGCAAATAGTCCTCAGTCTATGAGAAACACTTATGAAAGAACACATAGTGAATATAATGTCTATAGAGGGAAAACCATAGTGTGGACAGGAGAAAAAGTGTGAATGGGTCTTAGGCTTTTGAGGGATGTCAAGAGAGTCTTTTTTAACATATTATTCATTGAATGGAATATGAATCTGCCCTTAGCATTAGGCATAGAACAGATAAAGACTGTGGTGCCTCATAGAACTGTTGAAAGAAACTTTGTTAACATATGAGACAAATCAGGAAATATATGGAAATTGGACAATATTCTATATTCTTTAGAAAAATTTTATAAGATTTCAAAGGATTTGGAAAACATCACATTGTGAAATGTGAAAGTTCTGCTTGAGTTAATTTGCATATCTGAATGGTAGGTGAGGGAAAATGTGAATTGACATCTCTCTTCTCAGAGCTTTGGGATTTGTGACTGACAGACCTTTGATTAGTTCTTATTTTCAATTCAGCCACATGTTAATTATGTAAGATAAGGGCAAACTGGCAAAAAATGCAACTGCATTTTGTATATAAAATATTTATGCATGTTAAATGTATTTCATATATAAATTCAATATGCATAGGGATTAACAAATAATTTGGAGCTTAGAGGAGTAAGAAAATGAGCAAATATCTAAAGTTATTATATATGAGTGAAAAAATAAGCTTACAAGACGATAAAGTGCTTTTATATTGTAAGGAAAGATCTTGTGTCCGTGTGTTTACAAATGCTGTTACCTTGAGTGTAACACCACAATCCTATTTTAAAAGATTTTAATGGTTCTCCTTGAAATGTATCCACTGACACTTACTAGATCACCTAATTTCTGACCTGATTCTGTTTCTCTGTTTTCACTGAGGGGCATGTGTTCCTTTCCTAATAACATTTGCTGTTCTTAGACATTCTTAATGGGGAGCTAATCCTGTTGGATAAAATTTTAAGTAGCAGGCCTTGATACAATAGTGGCCTTGTTTCACACACACATGCACACACACACACACACACACACACACACACACACACACACACACACATATATATATATATATATATATATATATATACACATATGTTCACAGAATTAAATTGCATTTACTATAGGTAAAATTTCATTATTCATAGTCTGGTTGGACTATAAGTTCTGAGCCCATCCTCCCACTGGAAATGAACAAATGGTTTCCCTACTGCAACTTTTCTTACTGAATATATATAAAGGGAATTCATCAGAGAGGCTTAAAGGTTGTGGTCCAGCTAGTACACAATGACTGTCCCCCAATGGAAAGTCTGACAATCTAGTAGTTGTTCATTTCAAAAGGCTTATGTCTCAGCTGGTCTTCAGTATGTGTCAGAATCGTGAAGAATTAGGTTCTAATGCCAGTGAATCAAGAGCAAGGACACGCAGGCAAAGAACATAAGTTTCTTTCTTCCTTGTCCCTTATATAAGCTGCTACAAAAAGGTGTCACCCAGATTGAGGGTTCATCTTCTGTCCCAAAATGACCTGGATTTAAAGTGGGTCTTCCTAACTCAAATTATCTGGTTAACTAAAAATTCCTCACAGGTTTTCCATCCATTTAGGTTTTTAGTTACTTACAGATGTAGTGAAGTTGAAAGAAGGAGAGCTGTAACAGATGCAAAGGTTGCAGGAGTGTAAATTAGGATTATTAGACCCTCAAAATCAGGAGCTTACTAATGAAGGGCTGAAAGCTGTGGAGTTTCTCTTTTCACTGGGATGCTACTCTGGTTGTGCTGCCCTGAGGTATTTGCCACTGGAGACTAGATTTTCCTTTATGTTGTAGGCTCCTTTTGGCTTTTCTTCTTAATAAAAATTATCTTTTTCATACTTGCCAGAGTTGAGTGTCTCCTGCGTGACCTTGTTTGTCTTGTTGTCTTTTGATTGCATACATCCATTCCACAGGCAGATAGGTTAGCTTTGCAGTGTCTGTCATTGGTTACCATGCAGTCCCCCAATAAAGGTAGAAACTCCATGCCTCTGTCTAGCACTTTCTTCAGTTTCAGTGAATACCCTTATCCCAAGGTTCAGCAAAATGGAGGAAAAGTGCCAAAGCCTTCGCCATCTTCGTTTTCCAGATGTGAAGGTATGGCTTCATTGGAAACGAGATGTAACATCTTTCATAGCAACAGCTTCCAAGTTGCTTTCTTAAAAAACGTATTTCCTCTCCAAGTAATGTACACCACACAGTGACTTTTGATATTTCATAAGATTAACAACTGAAAGTTTCTGTGTCTAGCTAAATACATACTTTTCTGCAAGTGCTTCTGCAGACTCTGTTACCACAGTAAAGGGGAGAGAGAGAGAGAGAGAGAGAGAGAGAGAGAGAGAGAGAGAGAGAGAGAGAGAGAGAGAGAGAGAGAGAGAATATGTGTAGCCTGAAAATCTGTAGTGTTTAATCCCTAAAGCCAAGAGCCCTATTTCTGCAGTGAGATTTAAATGATTTTCCAAGGTATCTTAGGACATCCCAGTAGAAATGTCTGCAATTTTACCTTGCTCCCTGAGCTTCTACTAGGCCTGGACTCCAGTCTAACTAGCCTTTTACAGTTACTTAGAGAGCAAGTCATTGGAAGGAACTCATTGTTGGAGCTTGTTGTTCTGTACATATAGTTAGATAGACATCAAAATCTTTTGCTTGTCCTCATCCTGGAAGTAGAAGGGGAAGTCTTGTTTTTAGCAATAGATATAAAGCTCTCTTTGGTAATTACAATGGACCATGAATCTCAGAAAACTCTGGCATAATAAGGAGAAAACAAATATTCATAGCCCCACTCCATGGGTACAGAACCAGAGTCCCTGGGGGTGAGCTTAAGGAGACTGAAGCTTAAATAAACTAAGCGTTATGATTCTGATATTCACTGTGATTTGGGAACCAGAGGAGGTTTTGTAAAACATCAACTCTTCTAGATATAAATAGGACTTTAACAATTCTTAACAGAAACAAGCTTTTGAAATTATTGGTCTTAAATAATTTTTCATTGGAATAATTTTGAAACTCATTTCTAGAACTTTCATAAACAGTGCTGTCTGTCTTCTATCTCCCTTCCTTATTCAACACAGAGACTGTCTACTAAATGTTAAGATGTGGTTCTCAGCCCCAGAGACATTTTCTAATTACCTGATATAGTTATACTGGGTAAGGATGTATTTGCAGTAGTGGCGTATTTTAGTTTACTGTTTTTGAGTATGTCAAATATTAGCATGGTATTTTCTTGAGCACAGTTAGGCCACTGATCCTAGATCTACTGGAACTTTCTTTGAAAGACTTGGGAAATTTAATTTTGATGTGTTTTATGTCACCCAGACATTTATCATTTTGCTCCCATCAAGTAACTGCTGATGATAGGTTAGCTGTCATAAAATAATAGTAATAAATAATTGCACATGTTATTTTTCTCCTTTTTATTAAGTATTTTTACATATCTATTTATATTATTTCACATATATATATAATAAATTACCTATAGCAAGAAGAACCATGAAGCAATCAGGAATTATATATATGTTACATTCATGGTGTTTTGGCTATTTGTATTTGGCAGCCTTGAAGAAAGCATTATTCCTATCTTGGTGAGTCTAAAATTGTGAATGTAAATCAATATCTATCATACCTTATCATTTCAACTTAAAACACCTATTGAGACCTAAAAACATCTTAACTCCTAAACAACTAGGCTTAATTGTAAAACTAAATTATCTGGTCTTCAACCCCATCAGAGACTTGAAAGAAATAAAATTAATTACCTTCGTATGTAAGGAATGCAGATTAGCAGGTTAGCAAATTCCCAAATGAGAAGATGACAGAGACAGTTTGCTGCTAATTCTCTATGACACTGGAGCATCATCAGCCTTCTGGCCCAACCCAATATATCTGACAGACATATTTGTGAGGCAGAAACTATTGAGGACTTGTTTACTCTGACTTGGCAGAGTTTGGCCATCAACTCTGCCTGCATCCAAGCTTGCCTATATTTAGGCAGAATTCTGTCTGTGCTAGAAATGAGGACATTTTGCCCAGTGTCTAGTTTGCCACATTTGAAGCCACCTCCATAAAGAGGTTCTTTGATGCTCATCATTATCTTTCAGGTAGGCTGGGTGTTGCCAGGAGTTAACCTGTTTCTTTGTCAATGAATCTTTAAAATAATAAAAACCTCTTTAACTGCTATATTCTGTATGTCTCTGATGGTTTTGAAGACCTTATCTAGCTATTTAACCTTATCTTTCTATAGAATCATATCTGTTACATCTAAGATGTATATTCGGGTGATGAAAATAGACAAGTAATTGATAGGACAATGATTTGATCAACTAGCAATTAACTTTTATAACTTACTTATCCTAAACAGCCTGCAATAACAGTTTCAAAGTATTGGAAATAGACCTTGCATTATAATTGAGTTGTATGGGTACAATACATCATATTAAAGTAGAAATATATAAAATATGTATGAAGAATAATCTGAAATTTAAAGTCTACCAGTGTATCTAAAATTAAGTTTATCTTACAAATATATACAGAATTAAAAATAACCTTGTGAGTAACAATTAAGGTGTTTAGAAATAGAGTAGATTCAGTAATTTACTTTTTTGTTCTATTATCCCTATATATTTCTATAATCCCCCTTCTTTCTTTTTAATTCCTACTTCCAAACCTAAGAATGAAAGATAAAGGAAAGGAGAGCCATCCCTGAGTCCAACCTTGTTTTCTATCTAAATAATCTAAAAAAGACCAATAATAACTTATAACCAACTCCCAATGAAAATAAACCTATCACCCAAGAAAGCAAACAAAAACCTACTCAAACCCCCTTAAGGAAATTGGGACATCTTTCTCTTAAGGTTTCTTCCAGCTGATTTGGGATGAATAATACCTTTGTAGGGGCCCAAATAACATTCTTTAAGTGGTTAAACAAGGTAGGAATGGTGTTTGTGGTCCAGTTTCTAAATATTGAGAAATTCCAGGCTTAATTTGAGTCTTGTGTGGGACAGTCTAAAATGCTGGACCAATTGAGATTGCAGGCTCTCTTTGAAGCTGTCCTGGGAGCTGTCCTGTTCTGATGAGGAACAGCAACTGAAGCACTTGATGCTGGAACATGAAGGATGCAGGATGTCAGCGTCCAGCATACTGAGATGGAATGAATCCTGTCAGATCTGATCCTCTGTACATGTCTGGTTCTTTTGGTCTGAAAACATAGAGTTTCTCACAAGCATTATACAGTCCTAAAATCATAAATGTATAGGATGTGTGGGATGCACAGAACAATTAAGGCTGGTTCTCAACTCTGCATGCACAGAAAAAAAAAAAAAAGACATCCGTACATCTTCATTCATGCCATATGAAGAATGGCATCTAATAATAATTCACAGGGATTCTATAGCCAACAAGAAGCATTGTCTATGTGTAGACAGTCATTTCTCAGCTATTCCCATATAGTGGGATTAAAAATATAAGTTACCTGATTGTTCTGCAGTTTGAATTCTTCACATCCTGATTTTATCCCTCTCCCTCGTCTCTTCCAATCCCCCTCCCTTCCCCATCCCTTCCTAATCCTCCCTCCCTCCCTCATCCCCTCTCCCTCCTTCTCCTAGTCCACAGAAAGGAGATAACTACTTAAATGTAAGAGGTTATATGCTAAAGGGTCTTCAGCCCTTCATTTCTGAAACTGTGAAATCAGTTGTCATAGGATGCTGCTGCATAAGGACATGTCAAGTTTGTAAGTAACAATGTCCATTTTTCAGTCTGAAGAATTCAGGTGTACAGCTTTCATCCACATCATTGAAGAATTAGGGTGATTGTCATATAAAAGACAAAGAAAGAGAAATATGTTTCTTATGGAAAAAAATTGGGTAAGGTATCTTGATTAATTTGGTATGGTCATCAATGTTACATAGCTTGCTTCAGTAAGGGGTGAATTTGCCACTTCTGTGTGACCATATAATTCTTTTTATTTTGAAATCATCACTTTAAAGGTTATATACTATGGAGTGTGCTTTTAAATTGTATAAAAGTTCCCTGACAAAAACTGATTAATTTCTTTCCACTTTTCCAATTATTTCTCATACTAGCTATGTTCCTATTTTTGTAACACATATTTATGATATGTCTGTATCTGTTTGCTAAAATACTTTAGAGAAATATAGGTTAGGTATAATGGTGAATACTAGTAACCCCTATGACTCGGAGGCTGAGACAGGAGGTTTTCAAGTTCAAAGCCACTCTGTGCTATAGTAAGACTCTCATCTCAGGAAGAGAGAAAACAAGTATGAATATCTAGCATCTATTCTTCCTCTAATATCTTGAATCTCAGCCTACATTTTATATGCAAATCTAACTCTTGCTTTTGAGTCTTTTCAGAGTAGTTATTCTCTTATAGCAAAACCATAAGGCTAAATTCTTGCTAATTATTTTGTGTGTGTGTCTACTCAGGCCTTTATTACAAGAAATTTTAGTAAAAATTCACTAAACCGAGTAGACTTTTAGATAATATGAGGTAATTTAGAAAAATATTAGCAAGTTTTATAAACATTTCTTTCATTTTCTACTTAATCTGGAATTACCACATACTGCTAAGTACTAAGACCAAGGCTGGGCCCTGTGAGTAAAAAGGAAGTCAGACAGAATTTATTATCACAGCGTTTAGGATCTGGTAGAGGATACTAAAAAGAGTCACACAATTACAACTTAAAATAAAGACAATTATAAACTTCATACACGCTCTCAAGGAGGGAAGCCATTTGTGGTGGAGATGAATAGACTCCTTTCCTATTTTCATATCTATTGTCAAGGACAGCATAGCTGCTTAAAATGCATTCTGGAGACAGGGTCTAGAATGTCTTATTCAAAATGAAGTGCATTTAAGGCAGTCATGGTGTCCTGTGAGTGTAACCTCCACAGTCAGGAGGATAAAGGAGGAAGATGTAACAAAGAGGCCAGCCTAGGCTATGGAGTGAAGTCAAAGCCAGTATAATTTGCATCATGAGACTGTTATATTTTGCATTTTCAGCTCTAGAGTTATCTCTAGATTTTTACAACATGCAAATAAATGTCATCAAGAGTGTCATCACCTTTGAATTTCTGTGCAGTTCTCACCTGAGTGATTAGTATTCATTTTTAAATTTTTTATTATTATTTTTACATCCCAACTGCAGTTTCCCCTCACACCTGTTTTCCTAGACTATCTGCCCCCACCTCCTCCTCCCCTCCCCATCTCTCCTCTGCTTTCCCTCCATTCCACATTCATTTCTCTTCAGAAAAGGGCAGACCACCTATGGATATCAAGCAAACATACCATATCAAGTTGCAGTAAGACTAGGTACCTCCCCTTGTACTGAAGCTTTTACGTTATTTCTAATCTTCCCCAAAACTTTCTAGGATGGTGATTATTATCCTCAAATCACAGTTGATGAGACTTCACTTGAGAGAGAGAGACAGCATATCCCTCAAGGCCAACTAATTATTGGGAGAGAAAATTCAGTTTGGAAGACTCTTCCATCTCTGAACTGTACCAATGTTTGCAACAGGTGGCAGCTTGTTGAGACATTTTTTCACTTCTGTGACATCACAGCAGTTAACCACCGGAGATGTTTTGTTTTCTTGACTTTTGGACATTAGAGTAGTCCTTTCCAGTCAGTCTCCATCAGATTTAGTCCAAGCCTCCTTTACAGTGGACCCCAGGCATAGTCCTAATGTCAATTAGAAAGGTACTCAGAGATATCTGCCACTTTTGCACCAGCAGCCCTATGTCCTTCATTGTCGCCCCTCCCTCATATTTCTTAACTGACATCTTACAAGATTTATTGAGACACTGTGGTTTTCTAGCACTGCAGCAGCTGTAATGAGTTGCTGACATATGATGATTTATTGCTGGAGAACTCTTTCGAAATTTACTTTGTGTTTTGGGGCTAAAAGATGAGACTTAGAATTTCAGATTTGCAGCATTTCTCATGCACCACTCATCACATCACATGAGTGGTGCACCAGGCAGCTTGGACATTACATAATAGGTTGGCCTGAGTCTTTGTCCCCATGCAAAGCTGAAAATTGTAGAAAGGCAAGAGTATCCTTTATGCTGAGTGGCCACGGTAATTCTTGATTAAATGCTGGTAAACTTTTAGATGTGTCCTAGTCAAGGCCAAGAATCCAGGGTTCTCGGGTGAATTCAGAATCCTATTAATTTTACAAAGCAGAAACAAACCACAGGACAAAAGCTTAGATTATCAATGTCTGAAGATCACATTAGAGGCATTTCCCGCTTCCAGACTTCCATGTAGGATGAAGGTTAGGCAAAGCGATCACTTAAAATGGGTTTGCCTTCCAGCTCCTCAACACTGTGACTGGAGGAATCAGGTGAAATTGATAACCTTGTGATTGACTTTGGAAAGGCTGCTAGGAATTCAAAAATGATAGCACGAATGTTCTCAATTGTCTGCTCACCCATGTTAACCACACAAATGAGTTCCATTCATCATGAAGATTTATTTATTTTTGTCAGGTGTATGGGTATCTTATGGCATGTGTACTTTGTGTATGTAGTACCCACAGACACCAGCAGAGGACATCAGATCCCCTGAAGTGGAATTGCAGACAGTTCTTAGTCACAGTGTAGGTACTGAGAGCTGAACCCACCTGCTCAGGAAGATAAGCTCTTGCCTTTAACCACTGAGCCATCTCTTCAGCTCCTCATTAGGTTCTTAATATTATAATAATGAAGCCTGGGGAGATGGCTCAGAGGTTGGGAGCACTGACTGTTCATCCAGAGGTCCTGAGTTCAATTCCCAGCAACTACATGGTGGCTCACAATCATCTCTGATGTGATCTGGTGCCCTCTTCTGGCCTGCAGGTGTACATGCAGGCAGAGCACTGTATATGTAATCTTAAAAGAGATTATAATAATGACTATGAATAAATGGGGAATGCCTTTACTCATAAGGTTATGTTTTCCTATAAGCCTGTGTATGCATTTCTTTTTATTAACTTTAGGAAAAGTGCACAAACTTATTGTACATGCTTAGATGGGCCTAGACATACGTTTCTCAGCCATGAAATTGCTACCATAGTCAAGTTGTAGTAAAACAAAACAAAACAAAACAAAAAACCTTTGTCTCTAAAAGTTTTTTAATACTTTCTTTTGGTAGAGAAAAACATCATATGCTGAATTTTCTTTGTCTGTTAACATTTAGCTTGTTTGGGTATCTCGACAAGGACACATAAGACACATTGATCATGAAAATAGAGTTATCTGTTCTAGACCCGTCTTTTTGAGACACTTACTTTTACTCTTTTGGACATATACTTCTTTGCATTTTTCTAAAGTGGTCCTTTTCAGTGTGAGTGTGTGTGTGTGTGTGTGTGTGTGTGTGTGTGTGTGTGTGTGTAGACGTGTTTGTCCCAATGAATCCTTCCCTTCCACCTCTGACCCACTCCTCCTCTATTTACTTTCAAAACAGAGCCAGTCTCCCAGGGATATGAACCAAACACAGTATGCTAAGTGACAATAAGACTAGGCACATACTTCATATCAAGGCCAGCTAAGGAAATCTAGTATAAGAAAAAGCTTCCAAAAGCAGAAGAGTCAGAGACAGCCTCTCCTCGCACTGCTAGGAATCCACAAGAACACTAAACTACACACCCATATCGTATCTGCAGAGGATCTGGGCCAGACCTACAGAGGCTTTCTCATGGTCAGTTCAGTCTCTGTTAATTGAAAATGTTTCTCCACCTTTTGCTCACAGATATTTCTCCATTTGGAATCCTCAGTATTCCATGGGATTTGATAAGATGATAAAATATCTCTAGTGCAAATTATTATCACTCTTTGTTCATATTTTCCCATAGAGTGAGCGGCAGGAGATAACTGAGCATGCTTCAGACTTGCTGGTTCAAGTACAAGCCATATTCAACACGTTAGGTACCTCCTGATCCTAAAGTTCTCGGTGATATAGGAGTGAATTAAAGTTTCTTCTTTATCATAAACATCCTCTGTATTCTCTGGGTAGTAAGAAACAGATGTAGGTTTAGAATAGAGTTTTCGGTTATAATTAAGGAATATTGATTTAATATTTTTGTCCTATAGACTTTGTTTAATCATTTGTAAGAGAGTCCATTGAGAATACTGCAGTTTTAGTGATGTTTTTGCCATTGTTGTTGTTTTGTGGTATTGTTTTTCTTTAGGTCATAATTGCTTTAAAGGGATAATTTAATAACTTGAAACTTTGATAAAAGATGAATCTAAGGGCTTTCTGTGACAAACCCAGGAAGAGGAGGGGGAATTGTGACTGGACATATGATTGAAGACTCACAAAGGAGTACTTTTCTTACATTAAAAGATATATTGCCTTCTTTTGGTTAAAGGAGTGATACGGTATGATTCTGTGAAGCACTGTGCAGTATAGCATATGCCAAGTTGAGGAATACAAAAAAAAAAAAAAAAAAAAAAAGGAATGTCTTCTACAGAAGCTTCTGAAGGGAATTCTGGGAAAGCTATATGACTCTTTGACCTCACCAAACTGAAAGACAAGAATTTCAAGGATAGAAGGCTATGTGCAGTATTCTGCAACCGTTACCTAATTAGGAATTCTAGCACTTTGTAGACTTTTGTGCTATGATTATGCAGCTATTTGATTTCCTCCTTCTATAAAAATGAGTTACCTAATCCTCTCAGAAGACAAAGTTGGGTAAGTTTCTTTTTCCCTATTTCTCTTATATTAACCTTAAAAGTGCCTATGTCATGTCGTAAATACCACCTTCCCTTTTTCTAGAACATTATGGGTGATTAAGCAGAGTCTGAGGGTTCAGCTGGTGCATTCATAGAACATGGAACCATTAGAAGTGGTTTTCTGTGAATCGTTTTTCAAAGCTTAATGGATGCCTTCTTGAGGAAGGAACTCAAAGTGTAATCAAATTACCTCAAGAGCGTGAGAGGAGAGTAATGTGATCCTAATACAGAAGAAAATTTAGGCAAATTTAACTAGTGAGAGGCTCCATAATCCTTTGAGAACAAACACCATGATTGAAAGTTCTCTTTTCTCCAGTTGCTTTCAAATTGATTGCTGTAACTCTCCTTAAAAACAAAATAATTTGCCTGGGAGATCATGTGAGTCTTGTCATTTTCCATCCTTCTGCCAGGAGGTCTCCACAACTTCACCAATTATACAAGGGTAGGAATAAATATTGGAAAGATATAACTACTCCATTTCAGTTGCCCAATGCTGAAACTTCATCTATACGATGTGAAAGGTTTGAACTAAATCATATCACATCCATCATCATTGCTATAAAACTTTGCCTCTGTTTAAAATGGTGTTAAAAGGAATGTTAAGTCATGCAACAGAGTAAAAGATTGTAAGTTTTTATAGTGTACTCAAAAACAAGCTCAGAGATGAGTAAGGTGAGACCTGCACTAGAGATAAATTGACACTGAATTTTTTTTTCTGCTTCTGAATGCAACTTTTCAGGCAAAGCAAGGAACAGAGAAGCCCTGTAGTTAAAAGATGTTTATTTTCACACCTCCATTCCCTTTTCAAATTGAATGCTTTTGCAAAGTGTGTTTCACCTAAATCCTTAAGAGAAAGTGACATGTTACAACATGGAAAGACAGAGATAGAGTCTGGTTTGCAACGATTTTGCAGTCAGGGCTTTATCTGCTTGTGGATAATTTGAGGCTTATTTTTAATCCTCTCCTAGTTCCTTTCTGCACTGTTCCATTTACCTGCTGATTGCATTCCCGAACTAATCAGTCACTGCTGAGTGCTTGGTGAGTTCTACTTTTAAAAATTGGCTAGAAGAAAACACATACTTCCAAAATGGAAAGTATTCATAATAGCTAGTATTAAATACCTACTATACGGCAGATTGGGTATCTTAAATTTAATTGTCACCGATTGCTCACAACATGAAGATTTATTGTCACTCCCTCTTTACTAGGGGTGGAAGGAAGCATAGAAAGAGCTAAGTAGTCTACATTTCCGGAGTGTAGGAGTGACGGAGTCAGGCCTGGGAACTATGGGTGTCCTAGACTATTTGTGCGTAAGTACAGGAATATAGCCTAAAGTGTAAGTTCTGTACTGAGAAAGATTTTCTCAAAAAAAACCTTTGTTTCATGAATCTATCAGCATCCCAAACTGTGTCATATCCAAAAACCAGCTTGTTTATCTTGTGGTGACAGACATTTGGAGTGGCAAGGGGTACTAGATCTCTTTATGCATGTGAAGTGAGATGTGGCTTAGTTCTATTTTGCATCTGTGTGTAGGTCAAATCCTGAGGCATAATGGAAAAAATAGATAGCTACATACAATGTTTCAAAGACGAATATGTCACTTTAATATCTAATATATTTTTCATCATGTGAGAGTTCAAAAAATATATCATTTTCCCAAGAATTTTGCATCTTTGGATTGAATGGACTTGTCCAAGCTGTAAGTCACAAGTGCCCAAAGGGAGTTATGAATGTGGCTCAACACATTTGTGTATGACATCATATTTTGGTATCAAAAGATTATACACCCCTTGCTTAAGATACAGTGTATATAATAATTATAGGAAATATATTCCTTGGACCATGGCAGACTTACAAACCACTGTTTAACATAGTTACATATTTGGAAAATGCTTCCTTTTTTATTAATTAAGTTCATTATTTACTTTGCTTCCCGATCCCTCCCTTCTTCTCCTGCCATTTTCCCCCTCTCCCGTCCCCCATCTACCCCTCTTCTTCTCCTCAGAAATGGGGAGGCCTCTTATAGATATCAATCAGCCTTGGCACATTAAGTAATCTATTCAGATTACATCTCAATTGTTATCTTCTCACTTGTATCTTCCCGTTCCCCCTCCCTCCCTCATTCACCCTATTCCCCTCCCCTAGATATGTGATAGAAGGGGTTTCTAATGGTGTCCTTGGCTCCTCTGGCTCTTTGAATTCTTCCTCCCCCTATTCCACAGGATTCCCCAAGCTCTGCCTAATGTTTGGCTGTGGGACTCTGTTGTCAGTTTCCATCAGTTGCTGGGTCAAACCTCTTTGATGACACTTATACTAGGCTCCAGTCTGGTTGACGCTGATGCTATCAGGCCTCTGGGAAAGCAAGCAGAATTGTGAGGTGGAAAATGGAGTCCCAGGGACAGGGTGCAATTTACTCCTGTTGAACGTGCTTTAAGAAAATGATTCTTTGGTTGATTCATGATGCTTTCCTTTTCTTCATTGATATAAAACTTCTTTTCTTGGGATAGCACTCGAAGACAAAAGGAACATTTCAAATGTTTGCTTAAACTTATTAAATAGAATCTTGTATGCAGATAGCTTCCATGGAAGTTGGATGCACTGTTTATAGTCAGACACAAAAGAGCAGTTGGCTTTCTCCGAGGACTTGTGAGAAAGCAATAGTTCTTCTGTAGTTCAGGAAAAAGGCAGGTTGTTCTCAATATGTTATTTTGCATTCTCTTTAATTTGGGGGAAATAACATTAAATTTTCTTTAGCACATGTAGAAAGAGGGCATATTTTAGGACTTTGATTTTAATTTCTTGTAACAGACTTTATTTTCCCTGCATATATTTCTACTTACTTAAAAACAGATGCTCTCTGAAAAATTCATGAAAAACCAAAAGTATCTTGGAGACATGAAGAGAGGCCCTTCACCCTATTATTGAAGCTGGATCATGTTTGATGGAAGACCTTTTGCCCCATCTACTTGGTAGTTAACTTTATGAACTTCAATGGCCTTATTAGCTTTTACTGTATTTAATGTCTCTGGGATGGAGACATGGCTCAGTGGTTAAGAGTACTTGGCACTCTGACAGAGGATTTAGGTTTAGTTTCCAGCACCCACACTGTCTTGTATATGTATAAGGGGAGCTAAAGAAAAAAATATAACAGTCAGGTAGACAAAATAGTGATGGAGGAGGGGATGGTTTCTAACAACAGTTCTTCAAAGAACATTGCAATATTTAACCCAGAATAATATACTTCAACATTACAATGCTTTCCTTGTTACCATTCCTTCAATTTTTTAAAAAATTTAAGTAGTTTACTCAGATTGCATCTCAGTTGTTATCCCCTCCCTTGTATCTTCCCGTTATTCCCTCCCTCCCTCCCTCTTTCATCCTATTCCCTTCCCCTTGGTCTGTAATGGAAGGGGACCTCCTGCCCCACCATATGACCACAGCCTATTAGGTCTCATCCTGGTAGGCTGATTACTCTTCCTCTGAGTGCCACCAGGTCTGCCCCTCAAGGGGATTTGGTCAAGCAGGGGAAACCAGAGTTCATGTCAGAGTCAGTCCCTGCTTTCCACACAACTGTGGAGAATGTGCTGTCCATTGGCTAGATCTGGATAGGGGTTCTAGGTTTACTGCATGTATTGTCCTTAGTTGGTACAGTAGTTTGAGCTGACCCCCTGGGTCAAGATCCACCACCCTTAATTGTCTTCTTGTAGGTTTCCAGGACCCTCTGGATCCTTCTGTTTCCCCATTTTCCCTTACCTCTCTCACCTGGAGTCCCAACAGGAAGTCCCAATATCTATCCCAATCTCCTGCTTCTATTACACAAATAAGAGAATACTTGAAACTTAGACAGTTGTTGTCTTTTGTTAGGACAGAACAGGATCTGATGAATAAAATGTGCCAAAAGTAAATTTGATTACTATTAGACAATATATATGAGATGGACTTTACTAACTTTCCTATTCCTTATGATTAAAAAATACAAATGAAATTGACACTTTGATTAAAACTTCCTTTTATGTCAAATTCTATTTAACTTTGTCAACTATCTAGTCTGAACAATGGACCGAGGGTGCAACTATTTGGGTACCTATTTCAGTTAAGAGAATTTCTAGGGTTCAGCTCTAGACTCATATTTACTGACCCACTCTGTGTAAGAGGAGGACCACAGAAATTCTCACTTCATGCCCAGCATGCATTGAGCTAGCTGACATAGCTCTGTGGAAGTCACTCCGTGCCAACTTATATACTGAACCCATGAAAGCTCTGTGTCAACCACAGCTATGATACATCAAGTGTTATGTGACTTCTGTTTCTGGCATGACTATACAATTTTCACATGTTTTCTTTTTGTCTTCACTATTTAATAAACCATTGTAAACTATGCATTCTGTGTCATAAGGAGGCTAGCCTTTGATATATGCAGAATAAAATAATGCTTGGGCAACCAATTGTCATTCCATCTTCCCAGATGATGCATCTTAAAAATATACTACTCACCAAAACCATTTGGGTCATATCAGTCACAGGCGCCACCTAATGAATGTTGCCTAGAAGAGAGATACTACACAAAACCTGTGCATCTGAGCTCAAATATAAACCTCCATGGTGATAACTCACTAAGCTATTTGGTGGTTTATGATTCAGCAACAAATACCCCAAAACAGATTTGTTATGAAGAAGAGGAATAACGTGTTATATTTCTCAAATGAAGGTGAGCAGCTGTTGTATTATAATTGTTTTGACAATCCAGAAACCAAAGCCCTTTTCTCTAATATCCTCGGAGGTTTCATTGTAATTTGCCATTGCAATGAGGAGAGCGATAATTCTCTATTCCCTTGGTAAGCATAGAGCAAGAGCATTTGTAACTGGTTGATTTCCAGCAGCCAACCCTATATTTTCTTGAAGAAAGATGTTTAAAGAATTCTGTCCCTTTTCATGCATGTTTATTTTCTGTTTCTCCTGGAGTGGGGCTTTCTTCCGTCATAGGGCTTTATTTGTTATTCTGAATTTAGAAATTCTGATAAGTTTTGAATCCAGATAACAGGACTCAGTCCTCTGTTTTCACATATCCTCCATTTACTAGACACTATCAGGGTAATAAAATGTAAATGCTGAAGAGGTGACATAGTTGAAGAGCAGTTGGATGAATGGCCTCCAAACAACTAACTCAGAATGAATGACAAGAAATACCCTAAGAGCATATATAGGGGGAGGAGGTCCCCCTCAGTCACATACATAGGGGAGGGGAGTAGGGGGGAAGTGGGAGGGAGGAATGGGAGGATACAAGGGATGGACTAACAATTGAGATGTAATATGAATAAATTAATAATAATGAAAAAAAGAAAAGTATACAAGCAAAAACAAAAAAAGAAATCTATTTTAGAGGTGCACACAGCTAAATGATAATGAAATAAAGAATCAAAAAACAAGCGGGAGGTGCACAGGAGTGAAAAGTCTGGTAGATGAACAGTAGAGAGATCTTCACAAAGTAGAATGGCAGCAGCAGCAGGAGGAAAGGGAGGAAAAGGAGAAGAATGCAAGCCAAGTATTGACTAGTGTTTCAAGTTTTGTAGATCCACTCTATCTGATATATAATTAATTGTAGCTTTACTCAGTTAGTTTATCTGGGGGAGAGAAGGTCTGGACTGTGTTGTTTACATTCTGTTTATTTGAAATGAAGAATTTTCTGAAAAGGCTATTTTCCCGTATAATTCTTCAAATCACCTAAGTGTCATCATTCCATCACATCTATTTGCCTTTTATGATGTTTTCAGAGGGAGATAGAAGAAGCTAATGTGTTTTGCAAACAATAATGAACAAATTATACACTCCAATGTTCATATGTTAAAAATAAATAGTAACATCTTGGTTTTCTCTATAGCTTTTAGAAAAGTTTTTGGCTTTTCTTTCCATTCCTGTTTTTCAGCTACATAAAGACTTTACCATGAGGAAACTTTATGCTGTGATATCATTGTAAATATTTGTTGACTTGGTATTGAGTTTTTCACTGGACAAATGCAACCCAAGAAGCACCAGAAATATATTCTAGTGTAAAAATAGAAACGTTTATCCGCAAAATGAACCATTGTTGGTGAATCTTAGGACATTACTCCAATGCCTGAGTTTATGAATCACTTAATTTATGATTACTTTCATATTTTGGAGTTGGGCAGTGTGTAAATTCACACTGACACGTAACCACTTCCTGTCTGTCTAGAAGTGTTCATGTCATTTCTTCTACTGCCTGCTGGAAATTTCGGAAAACTGAGCTCTTTCTTGGGGAAATGGATAAGGATTACCTTTGAAACACACAGATTCCCTGGACCAGGAACAAAGATGTCAAATAACAATCTCCAGGGCACTGGCGTGATGAAGAAGCCTTCATGGTGATTCAAATTCATCCCCTGTCTGAATCGTGATAAAGGATAGTATGTAAGCTGAATCACTGAAAAACTGTGAGAAAAGAGAATGCTTTAGTCTTCATCTAGAGGAGGATTTGGCTGTTAGGAACAGTGGTATGAGCACTGCCAGGATGTGCTAGATTTTCTGAGACAGTTTTATGTCCAATTTGCGTTCATGCTTTCTCTGGTTAACTTTTAAAGCAGTGGTTTTAAGCCAGGTGTACTTTTAACCCCAGAGAATATTTGATAATGGTTGAAGGCATTTTTGATCATCATAGCTCAGGTAAAAAGTATCTAGGAGAAATAGTTATTGTTAAAATATTACATATATTAAACATCTCCTATATTACTCAAGCTACTCCAGAGAATATGATTATGTTTGATGCTCAATCCCATATCATTAGATAGGAATTTCCTCTTACAGGGTCCTTTTTTTTTTTGTCTTTAGTCTTAAATGCAGATAGCTTATATAGAATGTGGAAGGTGGTCTATTTTACTCTGCCTCCTCTGTCTCTATTTAAATATTAATATGGCCTAAAGCACCCTGTAAATACAAAATAATATTTGACCAAACATCCTATGGCCTGGGAAACTTGAAACAAACTTTAAATGATTATAGCTTACTACAACAAAGATATTTCTGGCCCAGAATGATGTCACAAGTGTCAAGGTTCAGAAGTTGTGACATATATATATATATATATATATATATATATATATATACATATATATATATATATATATATATATATATATATATATATCTTAAAAAACATTAAGGGCCCCAAAAGTGAAAAGACTAAGACAGGCCTAGAAAAATGCACTGGTTATGGTCCACACAGTCAAAGTAGATAAGATAAATGAGCTCTGAGTAGAGAAACAGCCTTGGCCAGTCACAGCTAATAGTTATAGGAATATTAGTAACACAGAAAGAGATGTTTTCATTGGAATGAGACTTTGACTATGCTATATAAAATGTTAGTATTATATGCTACTTAGCTTTTAGAAAATAGGACAAATTTAGTGTCAGCAATTAAGACTGTATATATTCCTAATACTCAGACCCAATATAGTCATTATGCAGAGAGTAAGCAACCTTGAGACACTCAGTCCTAAACAGGATGTCTCCATCAAATCCCTCCCCTCAGGCTTAGGGTACCCTGTGAAAGAAGGGACAGAAAAAGTCTAAAAGCCAGAGGGGAATGGAGGAAAAGAGGAAAACAAGGCCCTCTAAATTAATTGGATTGACACAGATATGAAGAAATAGAAATTGAGGCAGCTGGCGAGGTGGAGATGGGCAGCATCCTTGGTCAGCTATTCTAGTCAAATTAGTTCTGTGAAAGATCTACTTCACAAACTAAAATTGATAGATATTGAATAACAAACCTACATCAATATCTGGTACCACATCTAAACATGTGTGTATGAACACTTTCCTACACACACACACACACACACACACACACACACACACACACACACAAATACAAACAAAATTCTTGAGTGGTTTGAGTATGTAAACAGAGGAAATATACTTTATAGAATTTTATATCAGGGGAATAGACTTGTTTTTTAATCAGGGCTTCATAGAAACTGATCATTGTAGCCTATTCTTGCCTAAAATGAAATTAATGAAGGTAGAATTATATGGTTTATTACTTTGAAGAGCTAGTTGCCTGTTGATCAGCTTTGTAATAACTGTAGCAATACCAAAGGAAAAAAAAATAGGTTTTAAACAGGACAGTTGGGACATAAGAAATTAGAATCTGTGAGAAGAAAAATACTTTGGTATGTACTACTATTGTATCAAAATAATTATGTAGCTCATACTCTAGTTCACATATAACCAAATAAATTTTCTACCCGTGGAACTCATTTGCCAGTAAGGGGAACTCTGGCTCTTACTTTAAATGGCCTCTTTCAGACAGAGGTCATCTAGCTGAACCTAAAATGGACATAAAACATCAATTTCATATATTATAATGGCACATTTCGTATTGCTCTGCATATGGTTATTTCAGCCTTACCCATGAAGTATATATAGCTCACCTAGGTCTCACTTGAAGTGAAGTAAGCAACATAGCAGGCACAGGTACTACCTGGCCACTCCTCACAAAGCCTAACTACATCTCTAATATCCTCATCACAGAAGTAGGACGTGTTCCAAGGCAGAGCACATTCTTTCCAGTACTTGTTAAGTATAGTTTCCAAAAGAGAGTTTATTAAAACTGTTCTGTCGCCTACAGGTGACTCACCTAAGTTATATTTGTGGGGCGTTCCATCTGACTTTAGCATATTGGATGGCTGCTGAAACTGTAGAAATCAGATTGCTTCTAGGGAGCCAAGCTTACCCCACACAGAAACATACAGTAGCTGGTTTAAACAGGAATACATACATTTACATCATCATTAATAATAACAGTAACAGTAAAGGCCATGACACAGCGGGAAGTTAAACAGCTAATGTTACAGTGGCAAGGTCAGAGGAGCTGAAATGATACCCATCCACCCCTGACCTGCCACACAGGAAGGGAGAGGGTTGGGCTTAGTGTAACATAATCTCCTGCTGAGACTGAAAGATGTCCTGGGTTCTTGCTACCATATAATAGTCACTTTCTATTTAGGATTCTATAGTCCTAGTCAAAGTGTTGTATTGTTTGTTCATAACTCAGACATTTCTGTAAAGAGGAAAAGAAGTAGTCTACTAGAAGAGCGTCTGCATCAGAAAATGGATCTGCACATATGTTTTTTTTTTTTTTATGCTGAGCCATTTCCAAAGAGGAAGAGACTTCAAATGACTGGCTGTTGTGGCGCTTAATTTCATGTGAAATTGACTGTGCCTTAAGATGCTTGGATTAAGTGTTATTCCTGGGTGAGTTTGTAAGGATGTTTCTTGATGAGATTTAAATGCGAATCAGTGGATTAGATTTTTCTCCCTAATGTGGGTGGACATTGTCCAATCTGTTGAAGGTCTAAATAGAAGAAAGAGGCAGAAGGAGAAGGCATTCATACATTCCTCTTAGTGTATGTCAGGATGCACTAGGATGCAAGTCTTCTGCTGCACGACTGAAATTCATACCATTTTAGCTACCATGT
Source organism: Acomys minous (assembly GCF_964271855.1). NCBI lineage: Eukaryota > Metazoa > Chordata > Mammalia > Rodentia > Muridae > Acomys > Acomys minous. The sequence continues at coordinate 38,967,103 of NC_140500.1, read as the reverse complement.
TTCTGAGATTTTGAGACTCAGTTGTCATTACACCGTTATCCTAGTCCTAGCTTATATATGTCAGATAGTTGAACGACACTGAACTCCCTTATAAAAATGAGCCAATTATCTATAGTAAATCTATTATATAGCATGCATCTTATCATCTTATCATTCCGTAATCTATCTATGTATCTATCTATATATCTATTATCCATCTCTCTACCTATCAATCTATCATAAACTTATAAAACACATCTACTTAGTAGATGTTTATGAAAATTATTAATGTATATATCCTGACTATTGTGTTTATTTCTGGAGACAGTGGGAAACAAAGAAAATCATGAGTGCAGTTTTAATGAGCAATGGGAAAGAGATGGAGTTTCTAAAAAGTTGGGGAAAAGATCTATCTAGGATAATTGGATAATGTATCTTTTCTCACATAATAGGTGGGTAACAGTATGACCTTCTGAGATCTGGATTTGGTAAATACACTAGAAATTTCAGTGTTTGTAAATACTAATTTATATTAAAAGTAATTTGTAATCTTAGATTCTGCAGAGTTCTTGGTGCTGGTTTCCTGTAACGTCTCAGTCACATTGTCACAGCCCGCTGCTCAACAGTAATAAAGGTTCTATTCACAAAATGGTTAAGTTGGAACAGGTGAATGGTTTTGTACTAACACAGTTGGAAAGAAGTGAGCACATTTAAAAAATGGGCCCAATCTGGAAAGAAAAGAATTCTGTTTGGTATAAGTGCCCAGTTAGTAATGAGGTACAAGAATCTCTTGAGGATTTAATAACTTCTCACATACTAGAATTAGATTGGACACTGCCACCCTCTTTCCTGTCTACATTAATTTCCATGCGGCACATTTTATCACAGCCATGGCTATGATCCCAGCTTCCCTAAGATATGATAGAATCAGAAGGAATGTATTGTAATCTAATACTGAAACTGTGAAGCACTTCAGGCTGCCCTGACAGTGTAACACGGTTAAAGAGCCACAGAGGTAAATGGTCACTAGAATTCTAATGGGGTTTTCACAGATGTTAGAATTTAACGGCACTTTTGAAATGCAGCTTGGTTGATGTCTCAACAGGTGAGTAATTTCAGAAACAAAAGCCTAGGGAAACAACTCAAATGACAGAGGAGATTATTCACCTGTGTAAATGCCATTACATTAATGAGTTTTTGATTATTTATTTATAGTATTATTTATTTTAGTGTTATGTGTAGGTGTGAGTGCCTTCATGTATATATGTGCACCATGTGTGTGTCTGGCCCTTGCAGAGACCAGGAGAGGGTGTCTGTTCTTATGTAATTGGAATTACAGATGTTTGAAAGCCCCCATGTGGATACTATAGACTGAGCCTGGGTCCTATGCAAGAGCATCAAGTTTTCTTAACTTCTGGGCCATTTCTCCAGTCCTGATCATTAAATGTTTCAAGAAAGTGCCTCATATAGTCCAGGCTGGCCTTGAGTTTGCCTTGTAATCTTTGAACTTCTGCTTTTCTGATCTCTGGGATTATTGCAATTGCTCTGCCATTTGTGCTTCATGTGGTGTTGAGGAACCAAACCCAGGGTTGCACCCAACCTACAGAAGCTCCAGCCGAGCTACAGGTGAAATTCTGCCTGTACGCTTCTGCGCTGTGTTTTCTCTTCCTCAGCCTGGCATATATGTGTGGTCTTTTCTTTACAGATGCTCAAATCACCTTAAAAACTCAAAATTTCAAATCCTTACATAGTAATTCCAGAGGAAAATATACTTTTTTTTCTGTATAAATGTAAGAAAATAGACACTTCTATTGCCCAAGCTGTCTTCTGTTGAGTGGCCACATCAAAATTCTATCATATGAAACAACTATAGTATAAAATGTAGTGATCTCTAGGCAAAGAGCCCGTGACTAAACCACCTGCTGACTTCCTGTCTAGTGGAAGCTCAGTTACTGATTCAAATGTAGCTGCTTGTGGTTTGTTAACCTGGTGGAAGGGGTTCATCTGGTTTCTTTTGTGAAGTCACTTGTCCTACTCACAAAGGGATCACCTTTGCTAACTAGTCAGGTTCCCAATGGATCAGCTCCAAATGCTACCACGTTGAGGTTAGGGTTTTCAAAATGTACATTTTGGGTATCTACCACTGTACATGAAACAGGTATATCTGTAGGCAGTGCATATTGTGCTGATAACATAAAATTTTAAATATTTTATACTGACTGTACAGAGAAATATATTTCATTATATATTTTTAAATGTTATTTTCATATATATTCACAAATGTAAATTTTCATATATACATACATATTTATGTTTATGTTAATTTGGTTATATCCATATTGCCCTATCCATATCACTAGTTCGCTCTTTGCAAATATTCATCCCTCTATTTATCTATGCCTCTGTATATGTGTATGTATGGGAGTACGTGACTGTACATGTGTATCAGTTACAGCAAATGTGGATATGGTACATGTGCTTGGGTGTATGCTGGTGCACTCTGTGTGCTTGGGTGTGCAGAGACCAAAGGAGATCGTCAAATGCTCTATCACTCTCAGCCTTACTCCTTTAGACAAAGATTAATATCCATCTTGGAGCTATGGTGAGGGCCAGCAAGCCTCAGCAATCCTCTAGTCCTCTGTCCTTCACTGCACTGTAGTTACAGATGTGTGCATGGCCATGCCTGACTGTTTTTTTGTGGGTGCTTGAATCTGAACTCATATTCTCATGCTAGTGCAACAAACACCATTATTCACTGAGCCATATTCCTGTGTCCAATCCACTTTCTAAAATCCAGATCCCCTGTATGAGAAAAAAAATGTCATATTTATTTCTCTTGTCCTAGTTTACAAACTAAGTAAAATAAGTGAAGAATATTCAAGTGGAAGGAATATAATGCATTGTTCTAGTGAATCTTTATGAATGAAAGAAAGTGACAAGACAGAGGATCAAGACTGAATATGGCCCTGGAGGCACAGTGGAGAGTCAAATGATTGTTGGCTTTGAAGGGAGAACAAGTGGGGCTCTTCAGCAATGCAGTGGAGCCCTAAAATGGCAGAAGCAGGAAATAGACACTCTTATCTACTCTCCAGAAGGAGCGAGGACAAGCTCTACCATCCCTTGGTTTCAGTGCAGTGACATCTGCCTTTGGACTTCTGACTTTCATACCTGAAAGATAATTTACAGTATCCAAGTACTTTTATTTGTGATAATCTATCACAGATTATGTAAGAAACAAAATGCAGGCATGATGTTGATGAAACTATACAGTGGTCAGTGAGAATTTGAAATGAATCTTTAACTCCTATGCTAAAATTATATAATTTTTGGAATCTCAGAATGATAACCACACCATTGTGTTTTAACCAACCCCAGATTTGCGTAAGGCAGAATTAAACCATGCCATTGTTAAAAAAGATGCATTTTCACTGTGCAGTGTTTTTCAAGTAAGCTTGTTGCGATTTCCTAGAAAAATCTTTCGGACGTTGCCAGACATATGCAAATCTAGCTTTAATGCTGAAGACAGAAATATTCTAAGTCAGCAAAGATCAGTGTACTTGTTGCTGGTGGTTCAGGACCATTGGCCTGCTACTCACCAGGAGCCTGTGTTCTTCTCAGAGCTGAACAAGAAATTGAAACCCAGGGACAAATTGTGGGGTCTCTAGACTTGGTTAGCCATGGAGTGGTCTCTGGGCTCTTTTGTTTTGTTTTGTTATAGGAATAGGATTCCACATTCTTTTGATTCCCCCCCCCCTTTTCTTTATAAACTGCCTCTTCTTCTCTCCCATCCATCTCTTCAGCCTGATGGCTATTGGCATGGGAGATAACAAAGGCTAACAAGATGACATCTCAGCTGTTAAGTGTCCTCCCAATTTACAGTCCAGCAGCTATGTGTGGATGTTATCTCTGTGTCTCCATTCTCATCCCTTACTGCCTTCTCTCTGCTAACTGCTCACAGGCCTACTCAGGGGCTGATTGAGCACTCTCAAACACAAAGCAGCTAGGCCTTAGGTCTTACCACCTCCCATACACACACCTCATCCGGATGCAGGTTATATTCATCTTATGATACTTTAATTAGGGGCATATGAACTGTTTTCACATAATCCTGATGGACAAAGTTCCAGTTTACTTGGAAGCTGGTTGTTGGCTTGTCATATAGTTAAGAAGAAAACTAGGGAAGTAAACAGCACACACATGTATATCCCTTCCAGTGTTTGTGGAACCACCCGTCCCTACATTTGAGTAATACACATAATATGCTTTTGTAAATTATTTTATAATATTCTCCCTTCTGTTTGCTTTTATTTCCTTTTTAGGAATCAATGCCATGGATGATATGCCTGTCTTTGAGGGATATGGGTGGAAGTGGATAAGAGTGAAGGATGGGTTATATTTGGTCAAAATACATTTTATGCACATATGAAACTCTTAAGTAGAAAGTGAAATTAAAGACCATATTTTTCCTTTGATGAGGATGTAGTGACCTTCCCCATCTCTTTTGATTGGTTTTTGTTGAAAGTCTATTTTATCAAATAATAGAATGGGTACTCCAGCTTGCGTCTTGGGTCCGTTTGCTTGGAATACAATTTTCCAACCCTTTACTCTGAGGTAATGTCTATCTTCATTGCTGAGGTGTGTTTCTTGTATGCAGCAGAATGATGGATCCTGTTTTCACTTCCATTCTGCCAGCCTGTGTCTCTTTACTGAGGAGTAGAGGTTATTTATGTTAATAGACATTAATGACCAGTGGTTTTTAGTTCCTTTTATTTTGATGTTGGTGGTAGTAGAATGTGTGTGTTTCTGTGTTTTGGATTTGTGGATATGGATTTATTTATTTCCTGTATTTTCTTGGGAGTAGTTAGCCTTCTTAAGTTGGAGTTTTCCTTCCAGTTACTTCTGTAGGGCTGGATTTGTGGTTAGGTACTGATTAAACATGGTTTTTTCATGGAATATCTTGTTTTCGTCATCTGTGGTGATTGAAAGTTTTGCTGGGTATAGTAGTCTGTGTTGGCATCTGTGGTCTCTTAATGTTTGCATGACTTCCCACACAGGATTCTAATTAAGCCTGGAATTTCTCAACATTTAGAAACAGGACCACAAATGCTATTCCTGGCTTGTTTAACCATATCCATACAAAGGGCCCAAAACAGCAGGAAGAAAATTTAAGAAAACTACACCCCATTTCTTTTAAGAGGGGTCAGGTGGGTTTTTGGTTGCCTTCTTGGGCTCTAGAGGGTTGAAGACCAAATGGTTTAGTTGTCTAGGTGTAAGATGTTTTTAGGTGTAGATAGAGGTTTTCATTTGATAATGACAAGATGTAATGGAGATTGATTTACCTTCAGAATTTTAGACTCACCAAGACAGGAAAGATGTTTTCAAGGCTGTCACATACAAATAGCCAAAACACTAAAACTGTATCATTTATATAATTCCTGATTGTGTCATGGCTCTTATTGCTATCGGTAGTTTATTGTATATATGTGCAATAGTATAAATGTATATACAAAAATGAAAACTGCTTAATTAAAAAAATTTAAAGAGTGTGTTGCTTCAGTGTTAAGCATCCCTCCTCTTACTAGTTCTGAAGCTGTAACAACTGCTTTTCAGGTGATAGAAAAATGAAGGTATAGAGCATAGGGAAGGAGGAAAAGGGTAACAGTGATGAGGAGAAGAGGGAGAAATGGAAGGTGGAAATTTTACACTTCATTAAACATTTGGATTTAATTTCTGGAATATTCAGTGATTTCCTAGGGGAGAATCAGAGAGTGAGTTTCCACATGATTTTTGGGTGTTGTGAATGAGGTGCCTATACTCACAGTTGTAAGGCTCCAACTCTGTATGCTGCTACCTATAAAGGAGGTGATGTGTATACTCTTAACCGCTCTGGGTCTCTAAAAGGAATTCAAGTGGATTTATGCTTTGTACCTTCTTTGCATCAGTGGTTTTTCTCAGGGTCACTCAGAACACTGTGTCTGCTGGGGTGGGAGTAGGATCTTCCTACTGTCCTTCAGCACATCTCGCCCTCTCAACATTTGTACTTAATGTTCATTTCACAGATTAAAAAAAAAGCAATTGCCGTTTTCCTTGTAATGTAGAATCAGCAATAGTGGATTAAAAAGACAGCTCTCTTGATCTTCCTTTATTTGTCGATTAACCTGAAGGTATGTTGACCAATATGGTAGTGTAAATAAATCAAAGAAAGTTTTCTCCAATATAATTTCACATGAAGTACGTGTGCAAACTCTTAGTTTCACTAATGCTCATTTTCTGGCTCAGTCTTCTTAGCAACATGTAGGAGCAGGTGACAGTGCCTCCATTTTCTAGACCAAGATTGAGAGTATAAATCACCAGAAGAGTATAACTTTGAGTCCACATTATCAATTACCTTTACCCTTTTATTATACCATTTTGGTGGTATACCAAAATCTAACGTGATTAAATGTTATTAGATTATTAACTGAATTGTGTGTTCTAGCCATGGCAGTGGGTTGTAACCATTACAGTCTTTGATTTTCAGAAGGAAGGAAGCATAAACATAGTGAACTATCTGATGTTCTGTTGCTCTACACATAAAATGAATAACCAAATAACTGGGCTCTGTTGTCATAGATCCAGTATGTCACACCGTGATGAGACTTGAAGGTAGGGCTATGATTATATTTAAAGGCATCCATGGCAAATTTTAATGAGGAATCCAAATTTGTGAAACCAGTTCTACCCATAATATTTTGGTTACTTTTGAATCTTAGTCCATGATATAATGTGTATATGTATGTATGTATATGTGTGTGTATGTGTATGTGATGTGTGTGTGTGAAAGATTATCTCTAACTTAAAATGATCTGATATCTGAGAGGAAGTAGCTTCCAGATGATATTCAAAATGGTTTGAATTTTCAAATATTTCATTTTTGAAATGTTTGAACCAACCATGCTTGTCAATGCTCAAAAATCCAAACAAAACAAAAAACCAACTCCAATATCTGAAACACATCTTCTCCCAAGTATTTCAGATAATAAACGTTAAGCAAATGTTTCACCCTTTATTTAGAACCAAGAAGACAATGTAATATTATAACTGGTTGAAGGCTAGTGGTTGTGTTCTCTGGGCACAGAAAGAAAGCCAGCAGTCACTGGGGAGACATGAGCCTTCCCTATTGCCCTTCATGATGCAGGCACCTGCAGTAACTCTCTCTGAAGCAGTTGTCATAAATTCATGAATCTCTAGTGGCCCGTGGTCTGTTTCTGTGCCATTAGATATGGCTCTACTATCGACTGGGATTTGTCCCCTACATTGTTCTTTCTGCCTTCTGGGTCACTAAAACAGGAGTTCCTTTCACCTAAAAACACTCATGTAACCAGTTCCCATGGTGGTCGCTCATGACTAATTTAGAGTGCATGTCCACTTTTCTGGGCTTTTAAAAAGTGCTAAAGGGGAAAGACTTGACTGAAAAACAGAAAGTTCAGCTTTGAATAGACAAGCAACATTCTCCAAAGCAGATACATGGTAAAGAATGGTAGTGAGGTGTATGTGTGAATTTGTCTACATATAATAGATGACTTACTTGGTTGTAAGGTAGCATGGGTGGTTGAGAACGCAGAGTGGATTATTTTTTATCGTCTGGCCTCAGATTCTAGTATTAATGCTAATGTTTAAACTTGGAAGTGGCAACTTGAAATAAAGCAGTACCTGGCACATTGGAAGTCTTCAGTCAGTATATTCACATAAATTAAACATCAGGATGCTGCATATAAAAACCAGCTCAATCCTTATCTGTGTGATATTCTCTGAGTATTATATGGTATTCTAAGAAAGAAAAACCTGCCTGGGATATTTTCTAGATTTCCTTACTCTGGACCATCCATTTTCATAGCAGTTTTATTTTACTTATATAAAGTGAGAATGTCAGGTTGCATGCATGTACACATGTGCAAGTGCAAGCGTGTAAGGAAAAAGGACCAAAGAGGAAGAGATGAGAAAGAGGCAGGGTGTGGAAGAATGGAAGGTGAAAGGGAAAGAAAGAAAGGAAGGAAGATCCTTCCTTCTCCCAGGGGAGTGTGGGACAGTGTCAGAGTCTCTTGACCTGGCTGTGATTGTCTACTCTAAAATGCTGCTTTTCAATCTAGTTAGTGACTTTTTAAGATTTCTTTAAGAGAAATCTGTGCTCTCTTGTAACTTCATCAAATTAGTTCCGCTTGCATTCTGTTATCCATCAGTAATAGATCACATTTAAGCAACTCTTCGTAATTCAGTTCACACATCCGTGAGACACAATTATCTGAACCTGTCAGTGGGTTGCAGGTACACTTTGGTCATCTTGCTGGCCTGGCCCTCTGCCCTTGTCACATTCCAGCTCTCTTCTGTCCAAAAGTTCTCATTAATCCTTTAGAGTGGAAACTTGTGGCTGTGCTATTTTAATGCCTGGAAGCAATCATATAAAACCTAGAAGTGTGACAAGGTTAGACTGAGCTTTAAATTATTTTTAAGTTGATTGAGAGTGTGAAGGTGGTTTAGATAATAGAGACAAGCTACGAACAATACAAAACCACCATAAAATATGATAAACCATTATCAAACCTGAACCTTTTGTCAAATAATTACTTCTTTTTTTTTTTTTTTTTTTTTTAAAGATTTATTTATTATTTATACAGTATTCTGCCCACACATGTGCCTGCCCACCACAAGAAGGCACCAGATCTCAATTACAGGTGGTTGTGAGCCACCATGTGGGTGCTGGGAATTGAACTCGGGACCTTCAGAAGAGCAGATAGTGCTCTTAACCTCTGAGCCATCTCTCCAGCCCCAAATAATTACTTCTTGATATGGAGATTTAATCTCAGTGAAATACATGTGTGTATTATACGGGTCATACACTAGTACAGAGTCACAAATCCATAGAAAGATTCTTAACTTGTTTTATAAAATGAAATGTCAATGTTGAGATTTTCTTTTTAGAAATGTATTGTTACAGTGTGTGCACACATCTATGCATGCATGTGATCTGTCTTTGTTGGTGCATGGGTAGCAAAGTTCATGTGTAGAGGTCAAAGGGCAACTCTCTTGTATGAGTTCTCTTCTGCTTTTATGTGGGTTCCAGGGATCAGTTTCTGTTCATTTAGTTTTCCTGGCAAACATCTCTACTAACTGATCTCTTTTTGAGGTTAGGACTATGTTTTTTCTTCTCTTTTTAGTGTATTTGTTTGATAAACTATAATTAATCATTTTATGAAAGTGGCAATATTATATAAATTCAGTAGGTATGAGGATACATTGGCTGTGTTATTTAATTTGTATATTGACGGGTAACTAGAAATGTAAGACTTTACTATATGTTAGTATTAATTTTGATTGGGGAATAATTAAGTTATTAGTTTACTCATATCTTAACTCTATACCAATTGATAGTAGGATTATATATTACCCACAAACTCATTTAATTTTAAGATATGTAATATATATATTTCAATATTTGAGGATGAAATAACTTTCTGAATTATTTTCTTGTTCCTTACAATAAAAAGTACATTTTAGGGATTAGAGAGATACTCAGTGTTTAAGAGCACTTGTTCTCTTGTGGGAGTCCTGACTTCTTACCCCAGCACTCAGAAAGTGGCTCACAACCATCCTTTATACAGTTCTAGACATATAAGACCTCCTACTGACATCTGTTGTCATCAGACACTCATGTGGTGCATCTATGCATGCGAATAAAACATTCAAACACATAAAATAATCTAAAATTTTTAAAGTAAAATTTTACATCCTGTCCCAGAAACATCCAGGTAAAAACCTCTATATAAATCTCTTAGTTACTTTTGCCATTGTCAGTGTGTTCACTGGTATTTGTATTTTACCTTACTGCCAAGCATACCCTATCTTGACCTACAATATTGATTTCAAAACTTGCCAGTAGTTGTAACCTGCAGTTGTTTCTTTAAGTGTAGAGTGGTAGAAAAACGAAGAAAAGTTTTCTAGTGGCATAAACCTGTTTTTAGTCCCTTCTCTTATAAATGCGAGTTAGGTGTCATATTGTCTGGAAACTGGTGATAATCAGGACTGTCTAAGGTGACTGTGATGCCCAGTGTCTAAGGCTTAATCACTAAGTACCACCCATTGTTGTCTTGTTTTAATCATTTGACTCTTCTAGCATGTTACTATTGAGTTTTTACTGTGCGTTTATTGTCTAGATCAAAGAAAGAACTAGTAAAAACAAATAACATTGTCTAGATCTGGGTAGGGGTTTAAGGTTTACCGCCTGTATTGTCCTTGGGTGGTGCCTTAGTTTGAGCGGGACCCCTGTGCCCAAATCTGCCTATCACAATGTTCTACTTGTAGGCTTCTAGGACCCTCTGGATCCTTCTACTTTGCTATTCTCCCATGCTTCTCTCATCTATAGTCCCACTAGAATGTCCTCCCCTCTGTCTCAGTTTCCTGGTAAGTGAAGGCTTTCGTGGGACATGCCCCTTGGGCTAATATGCAGATATAAGACAATGGACAGAACACTCTCCACAGTAGAGTGGAGAGTGGGATATTACTTTCTCACATACTCTGGTGCCTCACCTTTAACCATGGGGGAGGAGGGGGAGACCTGGTGGCACTCAGAGGAAAGACAGCAGGTTACCAAGAAGAGACTTGATACCCTATGAACATATACAAGGGGAGGTAATCCCCCTCAGGAACAGTCATAGGGGAGGGGAATAAGGGGAAAATGGGAGGGAGGGAAGAATGGGAGGATACAAGGGATGGGATAACCATTGAGATGTAACAAGAATAAATTAATAAAGGAGAAAAAAATGAAAAAAATAAAATAAAATATAAAAAAATAACAGAAAGAAAAGGAAATCTTTCAGGAAATTTAATTTAATTTAATTCATTTCATTTTTGTTTCATGGTGCATTCAATCATGTGGGAAAGATACTGCATCTGAAGTAAGAGATGCACTACCTGCACACTGCATCTCTCTGAGCCTCTTGCCTAGGAAGATACCACACTTAGAGTTGTTTCTTCTACATTAATTAACCTAATTTAAATAATTCCTTACAGAAATGTCTGGGGAGTTATCTTAATGGTGATCCTAAATCCAACCAAGTGGGCAGTGAGGATTACCTGGCACACTGATGTCATATAAGCTTTTTTTTTTTTTTTTTTTTTTTTTTTTTGCCCATTATACACCAGCTGTCTTCTCCCCTTGGGTGTATCTGCTTCTTTTTTAACCTAGGGCTTTCAGGTTTTCTGTTAAGCTGCTACTATGCGATCTCTCCAATTTCTTATGAAGGCACTTAGTGCTGTGAACTTCCCTCTTGTCACTGTTTTCACTGTGTCCCATAGGTTTGGGTATGTTGTGACTTCATTTCATTGAATTCTAGGAAGCTTTTAATTTCTTTCTTTATATCATACCTGACTCAGTTGTCATTGAGTAGAATACTGTTTAATTTCCACATGTGGAGGCTTTTTGTTATTTCTATTGTTGTTGAAGTTTAGCTTTAGGCCATGGTGGTCTGGCAAGATACATAGCATTGTTTCAACTTTCTTGTAACTGTTGAGGCTTGCTTTGTGACATACTATATGGTTAATTTTGAAGAAGATTCCACAAGGCGCTCAGAAGAAAGTATATTCTTTTGTGTTCATGCAAAAAGTTCTGTAAATGTCTGTTAGGTCCATTTGATTCATGACATCTGATAGTTTCATTATTTCTCCACTTACTTTCTCTCAGGTTGATCTGTCCATTGGTGAAAATGGAGTACAGCAGTCTCATACTATTAATGTGTGGATTTCAGTGTGTGATTTAAGATTTTTTAATGGTTGTTTTATGAATCTGGGTACCCTTATATTTGGGGCATAGATGTTCAGTACTGAAATGACATCTTCATGGAATTTTACTTTGGTGAGTCTGAAGTGTCCTTCCTTATCTCTTTTGATTAATTTTAGTTGAATGTCTATTTTATTATATATTAGAATATTTACTCCAGGTTGCTTCTTGTGTCTGTTTGCTTCAAAAACCTTTTTCCAGTCATCTACTTTCAGATAATGTCTATCTCTGTGGATGAGATATGTGTGTGTGAGTGTGTGTGTGTGTGTGTGTGTGTGTGTGTGTGTGTGTGTGTCTGTGTGTGATTATACAACAGAATGATGGGTCCTATTTACACATTCCTTCTGTTAGTATGTGCCATTTTTTTTTTTTTTTTGGATAGTAGAGACCATTGATGTTGAGATATATTAATGACCAGAGACTTTTAGGAGCTTTTTTTTTTTTTTTTTTTTTTTTTTTTTTTTTTTTTTTTTTTGTATTGGTTGTGGAACTATGTGTGCCTGTCGGCTTTTGGTTTTGCTATAGTGGAGTTATTTATAGCCTGTGTTTTTGGGGTGAAGTTAACCTCTTCAGATGGGAGTTTTCCTTCTAGTATCTTTTGTAGTGTAGGGTTTAAGCATATATACTATTTAAATTTCGTTCTATCATGGAATATCGTGTTTTCTCCATCAATGGTGAGTGAAAGTTTTTCTGGGTATAGTAATCTGGATGGGCATCCATGGTCTCTTAGGGTTTGCAAAACCTCTGTCCAGGTCCTGCCTTTTATGGTCTCTGCTGAGAAGTTAGGTGTGATTCTGACAGTTTTGCCATTACATGTTACTTGGCTTTTTTCCCTTGCAGATTTTAATATTTTTATTTGTTCTGTACATTTAGTGTTTTAATTATTATATGATAGAAGGATTTTATTTTCTGGTCCACTGAAGCCCTATCAGTTGCTTTTTTCTCACTGTTGTCCTGTTCAGTTACTGTGCATTCTTGGAGCTGCTGTCTTAAATTTCTCTTTCTGGAATTTTAATACATCATCATTAAGCACTTCTGAAGCTGGAATGGAATAGGAAGGTCTCATTAATGTCTATGTATAATAAGTGGACATAACTAGTTATATGTGCTAATTATTTTTATGATACACATTTCTAAAAGGTGGTTTTACCCTTTGCCTCCTACTCCTTAGACGTGAGATGGGGAGCTTCACTGTGATAGAGAGGATGCAGTGAAGGATCCTTCTCTGTGTTTATTTTGAACCTCAACAGCATTCATTAGCTCCTTATTATCTCCCAAACTCATTACAGACCACAAGCTCCAGTGATTAATCCAGTCTGGGTCTCACCTGTACAGTTATTTTTCTATTTATTTGTTTGTTTGGTGCTGTTTTTGTTCATTTGTTTTTGTGTATTCTCTCACTCCTCTCTCTGTAGTTTACTCTTAGTGCAGTTTTGGCTGTGTATACCCCATTAAAAGGAAGATTTGCTAGAATCAAGATATCATATCTTCTTCCCAAATAACCTTGCAATTTATAGTGTTCGTGCTTTTCCTTAATGTCCCTCCACTGAGACTTACACCCTACCCCATCTCTTCTCATCAAAACCTCTGCTTTTAGAGTCTACACCACAGTTATCCCTTTTATGGTAGCTCGGTTAACTGATTCTCTCCATGCTCCCAGGGGACTTCCTCAATACTGATTTACCTGAGGGCTTCGTTCTTCCCATCCTAGGGCACAGGAAGTCTTCTCCAAACTGGAATGATTGTGTACTGCACATTAACTAATCTCTGGTGAAATTTAGTCTTTTAAGAAAACTCAGAAAAGATATAGTCGGACCAATTTCAATATTATACCTTTAGGCTTAAGTATTTTCTACTTCTTGGGATGTAATTGTAGGGCAAATTTATATACAGTTTATAAATTTTTCAGAAAAATCAAAGTTGTATTGATTGTAAATTTATATCTTTTAGCTTGAAAGATAGTCTTTCTTAGTGTGAGATAGTAGAATGTACAAATCTTATGAAGCTTGATGAATGGACTTAATAATTATCTTATGATTAGATTCAATGAGTCAGTAAATGTTAATGTCTCTCTCCCTCTCTCTTTATGTGACTAAATGCCTTGGGACAATTCCAATATGTGACATTTATATTGTATTATGATGTGTTAATAATCTGGATCAGAGACAAGCAAAAGTCAAGGACAAATGTGATAATCTGTGAGGTACAGATGTAATGCTTTTGACCGTTTATCAGAATTACCTTTGGGTGCCAATGAAACATTACATCTTCATCTTCCTATGATGTCTGTCTATCTGTCTCTTTCTCTTTCTCTGTCTCACTGTCTCTGAATCTCTCTGTCTCTCTCTTTACAGTATTTGTAACTTTGCCGTCTCTGTATTATGAACCTGTTGATTTTCTTATTGTATTCTTAAATGGTAAACTACAGTAGATTTTCTTTAACTGAGTTGAGCCTGTATATTGTATTGATTCTGCTGTAATGGGAGAGATTTGTTTTCGTTACTTAGAGTAAACTAGGTAAATTTTCAAGTGAGAGAAGCTCTTGGGTCAGCTACCAGATTGTTCTCCTCATTGCAGAAATGGGCTGTCTGCCTTATGCTGGTTTAATCAGGCAGTGAAGTAGTACAAAAGGTAGCTACATTGTAGAAACTCCGTATTTTAAAGTGCTCTTTTCAGGGGTATGTGCTTTCACTGTGTGGTTCTCAAAGCAGAGCACAGCATTCATATCAAAGCATGGTGAATGGCAATGTTTGTCAGTAGAGAGATTCATTGAGACATCTGTCACTGATGGTGAACTTGAGTTTCATGCATTCTTAACCCCCCCTCTCCCCTGCTTACATTATTTGCTATACTCCAAAAGCTTTCAGGCTTATATGCTCAAGATGGAGAACTTTATTGCTAGTTAGTAGCCTTTCCTCAGGCCACAGGAAATGTGCCTTGAAATTCTGTCTTTATTGATGTTTTTCAACCAACTTGCTGCATAGATGCTAGTCTGGGGCATTTGTATTTTTTCTCTATGCTTGTGCAAGCAGTTAAACTAAAATATTATATGTTAAAGTGCTTTGAAATGAGTTCGAAATAACAGCTTACAGAAAACATCAGAATAGCATGTCTTATAGGCTACTTATTGATTGATTGATGTGTTTTCAGTTTCTCATACTGATAGCATAATCAGAGGTCTGACCCATGCTAAGCAGATATAAGTTCAAAGGATGGCTACAATGCTGCCCTGCAGACTTTTTTGGGGTTTGCACAAATTTTCATAAAGAATTACCCTGGAAAATTTTTAGCCAGCCCCCCACTGTCTGTCTATCTGTTTGTCTCTGTCTCTGTCTCTGACTGTCTCTGTCTCTGACTGTCTCTGTCTCTCTCTGTCTCTCTGTCTCTCTCTCTGTCTCTGTCTCTCTCTCTGTCTGTCTGTCTCTCTCTCTCTCTCTCTCTCTCTCTCTCTCTGCCTCTATTTCTAAATCTCTGTCTCTCTCTTATATCTGTCTATCTCTCTCTATGTAAGACTGTAGTTAAAATGTCTAAGTAGGAAGATAGGATTATTTCTATACAATAAAACCAGTAGTCTAATAAATGCTATGTGCCATACTTGACAAATCGCAAGTACTCTGTAAATTTACTTCTTGATTTAAGAAGGATTTTACCACAAGGTTAAAAGTCTCTTCTTTGGAGCCAAACTCTATGATTCATATAATTGTCTGCAGAAAAGCTACCTCTGCTTTCTCATTTCCAGTACAGAGGCAGCACTTCTAACCTTACAGCGTAATGTTAAATGTTACACACTACTTACAGTACCATTTTTTAATAAATCATTATAACATTAACTAAATAATGTTAACTATCTATATCATAAAGTACTTTAATGATGTTTTTATCTGACTCCTAAAAAAAGGGATTCTAGGTGATCTTGGGTAAGAGCAAAGTTTTGGTGCACATATAGGCTAAGTCATGTGTAAGTTAGGATAAAGTGCCTGTCTTTTTTAATCTTATCAGATTTTTTGCTAACACCTTTCAAAATTCTTTTTTCTAGCTTTCCTTAATGCATAGAACATCATTGTCATTGCTGTTAATTAGGAACAAAATAACATACTCATACAATTAGGAGGTTTCCTTCTCCTTGGCTTCCTTTGACATTTGAAACATTTGTAAATAGTTCTATCCAGGTTGAGAACATATGTTGTTTTTGTTTTGTTTTTATATCTGTTGGGGAAATCTATTTCTGAGATGAATTCTTAGTATGTTTCTAGCAAACCTCACTATGGATTATGCAATAGGTTCTATGTAGATATCTCAGCTTGCACTTAAGAATTTGAAATCTTATATACCTGCCTTTTTCATTCTTCATTAATATTTTATTTTTATTTTTTAAATTATTTTATTCTTTTTTTTTACTTTTACATGTACATTTCCATTGTTACACACATATATACAATAAACTACCTATAGCAAGAAGGACCATGAAACAATTAGCTATTAGATAAATGTAACATTCATAGTGTTTTGCCTATTTGTATTTGGCAACCTTGAAGTAAACATCTTTCCTATCTCAGTGAGTTTACAATTCTTAAGGTAAATCAACATCAGTCATATCTAATCATTAATATTTTATTAATGAACAAGTTAGTCAACATAAAATGAATAGAAGACATTAATTTTTTATTGTTTTTACTATTTAGAAAAATTTTCAAGCATATATATCTTGGATGGGAAGACATATCTCCCACAACTTTTAAGCATGAACTGGAAATATTATGTCTACATACTCAACTTATGTGTCCAGTTAATTACCTAAAGCTGGACATCCATTCAAGGCAATTGTCTTCTTATTCTTCTTTTCATAATTGCCAAGCAAGATTTTTTTCCTCTCTCTGAGAGAGAGATAACCTTCTTCTTAAAACTTTTACTAAATCCTTGTGAATTTCACATCATATAACCCAATTCCACTCATCTCGCTGTTCCTTCGTATATACCCTCTTCCCTTGGAACCTTTGCTACAAAAGAAAATCAAACCAAGATATAATAAAAAAACACAAACAACCTAGCAAACAAAAAGCCCATCTTGTCATGGAAGCTGTAATATGTCACAGTGTGTCTCACAATCTACCCTTTCATTCACACAGCCTTACTTGCAAATGTTTATTGTAACAAGTCTTTTGGTTTATTTTGAGACCTCTGCTTTCTTCCACCCTATCAGTACTGGATCCTCACAGGGACCACTCTTAAATATTCTGTTATTGCTCTTTGTCATGGAGATCCTACACCTTTGTGTCTGCAGGACTGGCTCCTTTTTGCACTCTAGCAGATCTTAGTTGAGGTAGATGTTGGGATGGGCCAACTCAAAGCCCTAGATCTGGGGCTGGAAGATAGCTGAGTTGGTCATCCCACCAGCTTGCTTGGGCCTACACCACCAGGGTCAGCTTTCCGGAACTGCCCCAGTTAGCTCACCCAGTGCTACAGCTGTCAAGGGGCATGGCTAACTCTACTTTCTCATGTTCTTGATGCCAGCTCTACTGTGCTGCTAGGAAGAAGTACAGGGCCTGGTATCCTGAGTGCTGTGGCCTGTGAAGGCCAGGGATAGCTCTCCTGCTCTCTTGACACCAAGGCTTGCTAACTCACCTACCTCAGGCATCAAGGGAGGAAGGGCATCTCTCCCTTACCTATGCCACTTCATGGCAGACAAGGATAAGGCTTGCTCCCCGACCCTTGGAGCCAGCTTATGTATACCTCCACCACCAGGGTCAGCTCTATTGTGCTGCCCAGGTGAGGTACAAGGCCAGCTCTCCCATTCTTATGACCTCAGGGCATGGTCTGAGGGAGAGGAGACTCTTTCTTTTTAAAATACAGTTTGACTGCTGAGAAGTTGGCTCCATGGATAAAGTGCTTCCTGCACAAGTATGAACAACATAGCCATATAATGTTGTGCATACTAGCATACCTATGACACCAATGGAGCTAGAGTGTGTTAGGAGATAGAAACAGGAGAATCCACGTAGACGGTAGCAATTCTTTTATACAACAGGTCGTTAGGATTTAGAGTAAAAGAAGAAATTGAGGCTCAGCCACTTAGGTTTTATTTGCATCATTATGACAACTGATTCTTCTAACTCGTTAATATTCTTTAGCTTCAACCCCAAGGGAAAGAGAAGACAGAGTAGGGGGCCCTACTATGTATGACCAGCCCTATATCTTGAAGAAGCGCTACCCATCAAACCCATCTGTGATCAACAGACCCCTACAACAACCTGCAAACTTAGCTTCTGTTTGCAGTGACAGAGTTTTAGTAGGATTTCTTATGTGTTCATACAGTGAAGCAAGGTATGAAGTTGACTAGAAAGACTTGGAGTCCGAAGTTGAATGGACCATACTGAAATTTAGTAGTTAGTAGGTGTATGTGTGATATTTAAGTCATCAAGATAAAAAGAGATGGGTGTGTGTGTGGGGGGGGTAGTAGTCAAGGTATCCAAAGGTTATCTCAACAAATATAGAAAAGAGGATCTATGACTGAGGTAGAATTTAATATATTTTCCTTCTTGAATAGAAATGGTATCAGGAGGAGAAGAAAATCAACTTTATGAGAGGTAGTTTTTGAGAAATGGATTTGGTGGCTGTTCACTCTGATGACTGTAGTTTCATAAGTGTTGGGGACTAAGCCTTACTAAAGTTAAGGGTAATTGAGTACAGCAATATACTGATTATACATTAAAATAATAACTTTTCTAGCTTTATGAGAAGGAAGAGACAGATACTCCACAGTAGTCCTTACACAGAGAGGTAAAGGGGTGTCTTGTTTTCTAGGTTGTTGATACTGCTGTGTAGGAAAAGGAGAGGATTAAAATTGGGCAGGAAAATTGCAAGGCTTTTGTGTTTCCTACATGAGAGGTAATTTGTACGTCCACTAGATATGTAGCACGTGTTGGAAACACAGGAAATCTATGCTTATATTTTGCAAATATATTTGTTCTAGATTTGTTATAATTGTTCTAGAAAGACTAGCATGGCATCTTTCATTTAAGGAGCATAAGAAAGTTCCTTTGTCAAACAAATACATAAATGTGCACAGAATTTTGTCTTACAGCCTCTCTCCCACTATACTTTATCTCACATAAATCACGACTGAAGCAATATGATTTCCTGTTGTGATAGAACTAAAGTTTACATTCCGCAGTCTATGAAGTGATCATATGTGTTGTTTGGAATGTTATAGCTGTGATCGTTTTTTTTCATTTTTAATTTTTACTTCTGCTCAGTTCATAACTCTGATACGCAGACTAGCTCAAATTCTTTAAAACCCAAGAGATATTATATTCTAGTATAATCTTTTTGACTTTATGGGCAAAATATCTTTAGATTTTATTTTTTCCTTCTGAGTGAAAACATTTCCATGGTTGCCTTTCCTTTGAACAGGAATAGAATACTAACAGCAAACAGACTTACTTCATAGATCTTGGATTCCCAAAGTATTGCTTCTACAGGAAGAATGAATAAACTATTTTGCTGTCAGGAAGGATGGTGAATGACTGTCTGTGACCTGTTTCACTTCTATAACACATCCACAGGTTCCCATGGGAACCACCCACAATCTGTGGGAAGAGTCAAACTTAACCAACAATAAAGAAAAGCCATTTAATCATCCGCAGTGTGATCCCTGAAAGAGCAAGAAATACAGAGGAACTGAAATCATTAGCCTCTGCTTTGTCTACACCACACTAATCAGAGAGGGCCATCCTAAATAGACAGTAAGGCATTGTATCCTGGCATGGGTTTTCTCCTTCTCTGTTGAAATACCTTTGCAAAATTTGTCAAGTGTTTTTTGTGTTTGTGTGTGTGTGTGTCATAGGCTTTAGCATCTTATCATTCGTGTTCATTTAACTATTTCTCCTTTGAGAGATCTGTTTCCAGAGAAAGCCTGAAAATGTAATACAAGAAGTCTTGTACATAATCTTCCCATTATGTACACAGATGTGATTTTAAATGTGAATTCCATACCTTTACCTCCCTATGCCAGTGATTAACAGCCTGAATTAATTTATTCCTGTGTAGCGGAAAAGATTTGACTTAAGTACCTGACCCATTAGCTTCTGACCTTGGAGGCTTTGTATCCTTTTAAGGGAAGTAGGGACCTGATGCTGCAGGACATACAAACACATTATCTGTGTCTCAGAAGTGACTTTGGGAGAGCAGAGACACTTGGATCCCATAGGAACAGCTTACATAAGACCTGACTACAGCAAAAGGTACTATCTGTTTATTACATGGCATACCTCTAATTTTTTTTCCTCTTAGCTTCATTGAACACTATTTTTAAATGACTCTGCTTTGAGTTCTGATTGCTGATGGGCACTGACTGCTAAAGATGATAATTTGCAAGTGTTTTGGAGGCCATTTCATCCAAGATACCTGTGATCTTTGCCTCTTTCCCACCTTTTGATCTTTCCTACAAAATAATCTGGTCCTTTTGTTTAATGCATCAAATATCTTCCTGACACAGACACTGATTGAGATGCCCATAGTTAATTCTGACATGTCATTAAGATCTCAGCTTAGAAGCAATTACTTCAGAAAAGTACCACTTGACCTGTCAGTCTACAGTGGATTTCACTGTATCTTTTGCTTGGGGGCCCTTTAAATTTCTGCCAAAACACTGAACGTAATTTTACTATAGAATCAGAGCAATACCTGCCAGCAAAGTTGGACTAAGACTATCTGGAGCCTGATGTCTCTGGTTTTGGTAGCCTTTCAGCAGAATGTTGGCATCAGGAAGGCTTTGCTGATTCCAGCAATGGGAATGAACAGTTCATGACCTAATCCCTTCTGAGAAGAGTCCTGAAAAGTATGGGTTGCTGGAAATAGTCTAATTGTGCTCATATTTGGGGAGAGGGAAAGCTGGGTCTTTGGATGGGTGATTATGTCATTTTTGAGAGGCAAAAACAGATGGTAATTTGGAGAGAAAGGATACAAGCCAGAGACACTCCAGTCTCATTGTTAACACACCTGGTTGCTTGGTGGCCGCTTGTATAATTAATGTAACTGAGCCTGGAGAACCTTGGAAGCGTAAATACTGGTTATCTACCATGAGCTTGTCATTTGGGATATTATTTCATCTTCCATAGGCTATATAAAGCCAAGGCAGGAATGTGCATATGAGCAGGTGTCCATTATAACAATGGCCCAAATTACTGAGCAGCATCTGTAAGCAGCTCCATCTTGTGGTATTAGTAAGCAATGACATTGATCAGATCTATAGTTTGTAGTACTGATTAATTGCACTTTATAAACCTGGAGATAAGAATATTAAAAGTGTCTATGAACCCTAGTTTGAAAAGTAACTTACTTGCAGTGGTCTACAATACTTACAGTACACACTAGCTTAAATTTTGCTTTAGAAAATGTGAAGAGAAGGAACTCAGCATTGTAGGGAAATAAACTATTGAATGAGTTAGAATATTTTAATCCTATTCTCTCTGTTCTAAAGTTATTACAGCTATCATGCAGAAGGCTTACCTAGTATCTGTGCTGTGAAATAACAATCTACTCCCTCCTTGGGAAAGTAATAAAGTAAGTATATCACTGGGAATTCTCAAATAATCTTTGCTAATTGGGGTAAGGAAATCTGGACTCAAGGGATGCTTATGAGACTCTCAGTCATTCTGAGGACATCTGCATTCCCCATTGTATACCTTTGCCTATTTATGATGGGTGACCTTCATTGTCAACTTGATTAGATTAGGATCTCACCATGCTAACAGCTCTTGGGTGTGTCTGTGAGGGTGTTTCTAGAGGAGTCTATTCGGATGACAATATTGATGGAATGTGGTCCCATCAATAAAAGTGGAGAATAATAATGGAGAAAATGGGCTAAGCACCCCAACCCACTGTTCTCTGCTTCTTGGCATATAGTGACCAGTTGCCTCACACTCCAGCCACCATGACTTCTTCCTTGTGATGAACTTTGCCTTATTTCCAGTCCTGTGTGGTCTCATCAGTCCTCAAATGTCAAACTGTAAGAAGTGAGTTCTTTTCAAGATTTTTGCTACCGAGGGTGAAAAGTAACTTAAATGATCTTCTTCTTCAGTTCCTAGGAATTTCTTTGCTTTGTTTTTCAACATTCTTCTTCCATCATGATCCAAAGAAGATCCCACTGTGTCAGTTGCATCTTTTGTTTATTGGTTAGCCAGTTTTTGATTTTTGAGGCAGGTTTTCATGTAGCCCAGAGAACCCAGACATGATATGTATCCAAGGAAGTTCTGACCCTCCTGCATAGGTTCCTCAAATGCTAACCCTGCAGAGAATTCTGGAAGAATGGGTGTGAGTCATCATTCCTGCTCTCCATTTCCTCTGGAGTCAAGAATGAGAAGCTCTGCGTTCTCATCTGCAATTGATGCTTTACAGTGTAAAGACAAATTGAAATATTCTTCAAGTGAATAAAAGTGAAGTGAACATATAGTCACATAACAAGATATTATATGAAGTCCAGTGGGAAATAAAAGTGAAAATTGGGTAGAACATATGAGTGATGGATTGTTAGAGGGGAAAGTTTTTTAATAAATGGGCTTGAAAATATAGGAAGAAGACATGAAACCATGAGGGAAATAAATTATGGGAGAAGAGCAATATGTGTGCATATATTTCTTGAAGTAGAAAGAAAAGAGTCGATGATACTAACTCAGATTGAACTGAGGCAGCTTAAGGAAAAGATGGCTGAGGGAAGGTGTTCTTAGAGCTGCTGGAACTTTAAGATTCTAACGGCAATTAAAAATTAAAAAAAAAACCCACCCAGGTAATAATCTTTGAGTTTAAAATTTGAGCTTACTGTTTATGACTGAGGGGCTGAAGAAGCTAGTTAAGATCTAAGGTTGACTTGGTAGATGAAGATATGCATTGATCTCAAGGCCAGGAGTTTAGGGGCTTAGCCGGGCTATTGTTCTTAAGAAGCCTTTTCTGAATTTAAACTCAGAATTTAAATTTCCAAATTTAGTCTTGTTGGCATATATTGATGATCCAAGAACCTGAAGAATACAAGGCAATGTGATAGGAAAATTGAGGCCAGACTGGACAAAGAACATTAACATAACCAGGATTTGATTTTGAGAATATAAAAGTAAAATTAAACGAACTAGTTAAGACTATTTTCTACGTCTGTCATAATTTATAAAGATCGAGTAAAGTTTATCTTGAATTATTTACTTTCTGACTTATAAACTTTTCCCTCTGCATTTTCTCAGAAATTAATAGTCTTTCATAAGTAAGTACAGAATAAATCATTGTTTTCATTCAAGAAACTTGGATGAATAAGCACACACTTACATAAAACTCTCAGAAATTCATCAAAATGAATGAAAAAAGCCCACTAAATTATAGAGGATGGTTTCATTGATAGTGAAATTAGAGTGCAGCCTCAACCTAAAACCCTAAATTACAAAATGAGTCTTTGGATTCAATTTAGTAGCAGTTGGCAAGATTTTACACCCATGTCCTTGAATTTTGGCCATGAAACAGAAAAGGGAGGTGGGTGATGTTTACCAGCTTTGTAACAACCTCAAATCCTGGTAGATCAGAGGGAGTGGCAAAGTTAAACATCTCATTTTCTGTTCCAGAAAGAACAGCTTACAAAAGAAAGACTTAAAGATGGGACATTGAAAAAAAGTACTTATGGAAAAAAAAAGTTTGACATGTCTCCTGAAATCTACCAGCTTTTTTGCTTTCTTTTGTGTTAATAGTTCTGCACATACATCTTCAAAGTTTCCTTCAACGTGTTTCATGAATGACTAAGAAAATAATTGACCGTATGGTTTCCTACATCCTTCAAATGTGGCTCTGTTCTCAATCCCTGCTAAAGGATTTTGAGTTAGACAGTTATCCAAGAAAACCAGGTAAATGCATGCTTCTTAGGTAGATGTGTGTATTAGCATTCTCCAGAAGAACAGAAGGCAAAAATATATGAGCTCAAGAATCCAGTAGCTGTTCTGTCCATAAAGTTGAGCGTTTCTGTTGGTTTTCAATACATGGCAGGACCACAAGATTTGCCAGAGAGAATGAGAACAAGCAGACAAAGAGAAAGAAAACCTAACTTCTTTCCTGTCTTTTTGTGCTGGCTGTCAGCAGAAGGCATGGCCCTGATGAATTTTCCCACTTCAAAAGGTCTGGAGTAAAGGTGCATCATCTTCCCTTAGAATATCTGGATTGAAACTGGGCCTTCCCACTTCAAATGGTTTAATTAAGAAAAACCTCCTCACAGGTGGTACCCAGACACTTGAGTTTTACTTAATTCCAGTTAGTCAAGTTCACAACTAAGAAGAGCCTGCATCAGTCCAGCCATTGTCGACTTCACATACAATCCTATTTTCTGATGTAATGTTTAATTTTCAAACAAAATATTTGTTTGAAATATATTATATATTATATAATTACTCATATTTTACACATGATAACTATACAAATGATTCATCATTTTGCCTTCTATGATATAACTAGCCCAGATATAGTCACAAACATATTATTTATTTAATATTGCAACTAACATGATGTAACTCTCACTCCTATAAGCACAAATGTTGTAAATTTTAGAATATGTGTCAATGTTCCCGAGTGACATTCTTTTAATATCTCAAACTTAAATATGATTACCACTGATATTCTCCTAATTTATATTACATTGTATGATAAAGAAATCAAAGAACAAAACACAAATATCTGTACAAATACATTCTTAACAAATAATACAGCAGCATGCATATCAATTACAACCTTCATTTCTGCAATGTATCATGTAGCCTTAGGTGATATGTATACATGTTTCTTCTTCCCTCAGCAACCACATTAGCAGGTCTTGGTGCTTTCTTGGAATATTGACTCATACTTTCATTTTGACCAGTCTATGCTTATTGCCATCTGGCATATATTAGGCTGTTATAGTTTCCCATTGACTTTAATCACAGGATATGCTAAAGCATCTTGTGCATGCCAGACTTAATATGTCTTTGTTGTGGGAAAGCAATCCAATTTCCTCTTGGTAATCTGGGTCACTCACCCCTCCTAACACTGTAATTCCTTTCTTAGATTCTTAGAGTATCAGAAGCTCAAAGTAGCTGGCAGAAATCTAAGCATCCAGTTCCCCTACTGGATCCAAAACTTCTAGACCAATAGAACTTAAAGTGAAGCGAACAGGAAGCAAACTTTTCCTAGTGAGTGGAATTATTTATTTCTCCTGACTTCAGGAGAAACTGCATATTTATTGGATACTGATTCACAATATATAGCACTTTCTAGAGAATCCTGCCTCAGTCCTCCAGGCTGCTGTCACATAATTGGTGCTTTAATTGTGTTTAAAAAGTCCATTTCTCATCTAGAGTCCCACTAGAATGTCCTCCCCTCTGTCTCAGTTTCCTGGTAAGTGAAGGTTTCGTGGGACATGCCCCTTGGGCTAATATGCAGATATAAGTGAGTATATACCATTTCAGTCTTTCTGCTTCTGGGTTAACTCACTCATTATGATCATTTCTAGCTCAATCCATTTATCCACAAATTTCAGGAATTCCTTGTTTGTAATAGCTGAATAGTATTCCATAGTGTATATGTACCACAGTTTCTTTATCCATTCTTCTACTGAGGGACACTTAGGCTGTTTCCATGTTCTGGCTATTATGAATAAGGCTGCTATGAACATGGTTGAGCAAATTTTCTTGTTGGGTGCTGGAGCATCTTCTGGGTATATTCCAAGGAGTGGAATATCTGGGTCTTGAGGAAGCCCTATTCCCATTTTTCTGAGATAGCACCAGATAGATTTCCAAAGTGGTTGTACTAGTTTGCATTCCCACCAGCAATGAAGGAGTGTTCCTCTCTCCCCACATCCTCGCCAGCATGTGGTGTCGCTTGAATTTTTGATCTTAGCCATTCTGATGGGTGTAAGATGGAATCTCAGAGTTGTTTTGATTTGCATTTCCCTGATGATTAAGGAGGTTGAGCGTTTCTTTAAGTGTTTCTCAGCCATTTGATATTCCTCTGTTGAGAATTCTCTGTTTAGTTTTTTATGTCCTACTTCTACCAGCAAGGCTCCACCATCTCAAGGCTCTACTACCTTCCAAAGCTATATTACCAGAAGACTAAGTGTGAAGACATTTTACCAAAATTAGAAAAAAAAATCTATAACTTTAATTCTCCCTAATGAAATGTAAAAATAGTTTACAAATTAATTTTCAAGGGCTGATGAATGTTTGCAAAGCATGTTCAGGGTTTTTTCTTTTCTTGTTTCAACACTTAGTTCTTCAAAAACAGAATAAAACAAAACAAAAAAAACCAAGTCTTAAGAAATAAAATTTGCAAGCCTGGTTTGCTTTAGTTTATCACGACCTTCCTCTTTTGTTCTGGCTTTACAAGCCAATTTTTCCTGAGCACCGTGGAGCCCTAGCACTGCAAAGGATATAAAAGACACAAGAGTTTAGTTTAGAGATGGTTTAGGGAAGGCTATCATGAGTTCCTGCCCTGTGCATTTCACATTAAGAGGACTGTCAAGTAAGTATTTTGAACATTCACCTTTCTCAGACAGCTATTGAAGCATTGTATTGTATAAGGGAAAAAAAAAGACTTTTTGTTGTTGATTTGTAAACTGTAAGCTCTCTAAACAGCCGTTCACAATACCCTCTCTTAGTTTTCAAGCTATTTGGAATGAATCGTGTTTGTTCCCTTTGCTTTGTTTCTGATCTGAACAATACTAAGGTGTCTTTGACTTAGCCATGTTTTGAGTTTTTAGCTCTTTGTGCAACATTTGACAAACTTTGCTTTCATTTGTTTTTCGCCTTGAACCACTTGCATTGGGTGTTTACTTAATTTAAACATTTGGACATGGCTAGTAGTTTTTCATATTTTTGAACTCTGAAAATAAGGCAGATTTGTCTTTCTGTTTTGTTTTTTTTTTGTTGTTGTTGTTTCAATCTCCTTTATTTCTTCTGTTTACTTTGGTAATTTTACTTTGGAGATAATAATGTCAATTACTTAACTACCTTAGTTGCATTTAGATAATTTAAGGTGGGATGGAAAAGACACATTACTAAATTTTAACTTTAATTTATGCTGTCATTCAGTGTCAGATATACTGCATTCTGTCTGTAAATTCATAAAGCTGCATTATATTGAATGTTGGAGGTGGAAGGCAGTTGGCAATCCCTTGGGTTAGAATCATCATTTAACTGAGAAGGGCAATAGGAGATAAAGTGGGAGAAGCTATAAATGCTGATGTCTGATTTAAGAGAAAATGTGGAGGCACAACAGTTAAGAACATAGGAACGTCAGCATGACAGTGAACGCCTGGAATTCCCACTTTTTGGAGGCTGAGCAGGAAGAACTTAAATTCCAGGCCAACCCGTGATCCAAAGTGAGTTTTAGGCAACCCTGAGCCAAACAGTCTGGAAAAACAAAACAATAAAATATGATAAAAACCTGAAAGAAAAAAACCTTAGAGCCAGGATTAAGAGAAAAATGAGTTTGAATTCTAGATAAATTTATTAACTATTTTGCTATGACTTCAGGCATGCCACATAGTGGAAGTCCACTTTTAACAATTTTAAGTGGGGACTGTGATTGCATTCACTGTCATTTATAGTGAGGAATGGATGGCCGAGCCCAAATCAACTACATGACATTGTGCCAAATAAGTAATTAGTTTTGACTAACTTGTTGAAGAGATTGCTGCCTCTGTATGTTCATTACGCCGTTCTCCACCTTCTATATATTTGATAACATAGTTCTAAGAGATGGTGTCCAAGTGTATTCAAGGTTTTTCAAGGTTGATCAAACCTCTTTAGCCTTAAGCTAGCGTTTGTAGCTCTTCCTAAAGAATCATTTCCCTACGTCTTTAATATAGCATTACATGTCAACTCCTCAGGATTTTTCTTATTCTAATTTATTTTATAAACTCAATCATTCTGGATTGTCTCTCCTCTGTCTATGAAAAAAGAATCTGTAAATCTGGAGGTTACAATGGGAGAAGGCAGTTTCCATGGCTAGCTCTGTAGCCCAGTGGTACAACAATTGCATATTGTATGACTCCTTGGGTTCCATCCCCAGCACAGGAAAAATTAACGCATAACCCCTCCCCTCCTGTGGCTCATTTCCTAGGTAATGGGAAGAGAAGATAAATAGCCGACTGCATGCTCTTCCATCCGTGGCTGTGCTAAGTGGTAAAAGAGAGGAACATGTGTTGAGTGAACGAAAGCAGGACACTGGTCCTGTCTCTTGGAGGTTATCTCACTAGGTAAACAGAACAATCGGACCATGTTTTGATGGGTTAGTGTTTGTAGAAATGCGGAATGAGGGAAAAGACTGTGCAGCATCCAGGAATTGGCATAAAGTCATTGTGACTAGAGCCAGGTAGGAGATATCTCTGGGAGGAGCAGGAAAGATAACTGGTTTGTTTATGAGAGTGATTCCTGTTGTTTTCTTGTTTTGTTTTTTTTTTTTAATGACAGTGAGAAGTAATAAAAAAATGTATGTTCAGATAAATGCCACAACTAGATAATCTTACAGAGATATATTTGAAATCCCATAAAGAAGGAAGGGTAAAAGAAAATCATGCCAGAGAGTGACTGGTAGGGGAAGGAAAGAGGTCTGAGATACTCAGGAGCTATTTTTTTTTTTTGCATTTTTTTCTCCTTTATTAATTTATTCTTGTTACATCTCAATGGTTATCCCATCCCTTGTATCCTCCCATTCTTCCCTCCCTCCCATTTTCCCCTTATTCCCCTCCCCTATGACTGTTCCTGAGGGGGATTACCTCCCCCTGTATATGTTCATAGGGTATCAAGTCTCTTCTTGGTAACCTGCTGTCCTTCCTCTGAGTGCTACCAGGTCTCCCCCTCCAGGGGACATGGTCAAAGGTGAGGCACCAGAGTATGTGAGAAAGTCACATCCCACTCTTCACTCTACTGTGGAGAGTGTTCTGTCCATTGGCTAGATCTGGGTAGGGGTTTAAGGTTTACCGCCTGTATTGTCCTTGGCTGGTGCCTTAGTTTGAGCAGGACCCCTGGGCCCAAATCTGCCTATCTTAATGTTCTACTTGTAGGCTTCTAGGACCCTCTGGATCCTTCTACTTTACCATTCTCCCATGCTTCTCTCATCTAGAGTCCCAATAGGATGTCCTCCCCTCTGTCTCAGTTTCCTGGTAAGTGAAGGCTTTCATGGGACATGCCCCTTGGGCTAATATGCAGATATAAGTGAGTATATACCATTTGAGTCTTTCTGCTTCTGGGTTAACTCACTCATTATGATCATTTCTAGCTCAATCCATTTATCCACAAATTTCAGGAATTACTTGTTTTTAATAGCTGAGTAGTATTCCATAGTGTATATGTACCACAGTTTCTTTATCTATTCTTCTACTGAGGGTCACTTAGGCTGTTTCCATGTTCTGGCTATTATGAATAAGGCTGCTATGAACATGGTTGAGCAAATTTTCTTGTTGGGTGCTGGAGCATCTTCTGGGTATATTCCAAGGAGTGGAATATCTGGGTCTTGAGGAAGCCCTATTCCCATTTTTCTGAGATAGCACCAGATAGATTTCCAAAGTGGTTGTACTAGTTTGCATTCCCACCAGCAATGAAGGAGTGTTCCTCTCTCTCCACATCCTCGCCAGCATGTGGTGTCGCTTGAATTTTTGATCTTAGCCATTCTGATGGGTGTAAGATGGAATCTCAGAGTTGTTTTGATTTGCATTTCCCTGATGATTAAGGAGGTTGAGCATTTCTTTAAGTGTTTCTCAGCCATTTGATATTCCTCTGTTGAGAATTCTCTGTTTAGTGCCAAGCCCCATTTCTCAATTGGGTTATTTGGTTTGTTGGTGTTTAATTTCTTGAGTTGTTTGTATATTTTGGATATTAGACCTTTGTCAGATGTAGGGTTGGTGAAGATCTTTTCCCAGTCTGTAGGCTGTCGCTGGAGAAGGAAGGAGGATAGAAAGAGGAAGGGATGGGGAGAGATAGAATGAGGTATTTAAAGAATAGATATTTTTTTGAGAAGGCAACAAAGTTCATATTTCTGTAGTAAAGATGAACTTCAGAAAAAAATGATTTCAAATAGAAACCAAATTTGTTAAGTAGGAAGCTAGCAGAATCAGGATAGTTACAAGCGAAAAGGGAAGGTGCTTTTTTATAAGAGAAGATGTGATCCATCGCATGAGTCTAGCATATCATATCCTACCTAATGATGAGAGTTTAGGACTAGGGAATAAATGTGAGGAATGAGGAAAAATAACAGGTGAGTATTCCTTTTAAGCTGAACTAATTCTGAAAGACTCCAGATAGAATACATTCAGCACAGGGTTGTGAATATGGAACAAAATAAAACCTCTCAGACAGATCATGGAGAAATGTTGAAGTCTATGGTTCAAGAAGAAATTCATTATGCAAAATAAATTCGACTAGGGATTGTGGGGTAGGATTGGTTACCTGCAACGAAAAGACAAATTGCATGTCACTCAATTTCTTATCTACAACACCAATTGCCAGTGAGTCACAGTGAAATGTGTCATTGAGAATTGCAGCTCTGGCATCCCTCTACTTGTTAGCATAGATTAGCTGATCAGGAAGCCCCAGAGATCCTCCTGTGTAAGCTACTCCATCACTGTGGCTTCAGTGCTGCTGTTGACAGTTTTACATGGTGCTGAGGATGGAACTCAAGTCCTCATGCTGCTAAGGCGAGCGCTTTACACACTGAATCATCTTCCCAGCACCTCGGTGATGCCTTTACATCCTCTGTAGTCCCTGCGCTCGACTCTTTTTCTCTAGAGATTATAGGTAAATACAAGGTTTAATTCCTGGTCCAATAACTCCTAGATCCTGATTCCCTACTGCTTGATAACAATTCCTTCTTTTTTTAAATCTTCCATGTGTTGACATTGTAGATGGTACAGAAAAGCAAGATGATAGAGTATTTGTTTTCTATGTTTAGTGAAGTGGCTATAATTTAAATAAGTTATATATCATATTCATGATTCATACATGTTGTGAGAAATGATAATACTATTTTCTTTTTTAGCAGGAAGTTACACATTTATATATTTAGGCACGTGGAATGTGGTGTAATATGTCTACCTTGCTGCCTTTTCCTAACATAGTCATCTCACTTTGGCAAACAGGGACTCTGGTTTATCAGAAGTTCTCTTCTCTTGGAAGTTTATCCAACATCAGGGATCCAATCTATGAAGCTTATAAAACCTTCCAAATGGAGGCCTCTTTTTATTTAACTTGCCTTTCTTGCTCTGTTAGCCCTTCAGCATTCTGTGCGTACAATGACATCCCATGCACAGAGCTAATGAAGCTTCCCTGGGTGTGCATCAGAACAATAAAGAAAGGCATCAAAATAGAGAAGAACGAAATATACTGAAGCTGGAACAAAGGAGAGATGTGTAGGGATAGGAAAACTCAACTGAGGTTTGCGGCTGGTCTTAAAGATAAGAGCACGCCGGCCCTCCATTCAGCCTGGCATTGACAAATATGTAAATGGAGATACAGATGTGGAAAAAGACATCTGGGATATCTAGGATATTCCAGTCACCTTAGGCACATTTCTACAGCCTAGCTCAAGACAAGGCCTTTCACATACACTTTGCATCTCTGAAAAAAGTGTTTTCTTCTTATGGCTGACTAGTATTTATTGTACTTGCTTATTGTTTACTATCTCTTAGCCATCAACAGTCTTGTACAATGTTTCTGTACCTTGGTCATTGCTTCAGTTACCAGGCAAGTATAGACAATTGTAGGTAATTGTGTTCTCTTCTTTAGATAAACACTTCGAATTGCAGTTTGCTGGCTAGACTTATTTATTTATTTATTGACGTTCACCTGATTTATGTTAGAGTAATCCAGAAACAGGAAACATCAATTGAGAACATTTCTCCATTTTATTGGACTCTTGGCAAGTCTATGGAGTGGGTTCTTGATTAATGATTGATGTGGGAAGCCAAGTCCTCTGTGGTAGGTACTATACTGGGCAAATGGGTCTGAGCTGTACAAAAAAAACCCAGCATGATCAAGCTATGGAGCAAGCCAGTATGCAGCACTCCTCCACGGTCTCTGCTTCAGTTCTTTTTTTTTCCACCTTCTTAATTAATTTATTTATTTATAAATTTATTCAGATTACATCTCAATTGTTATCCTCTCAATTGTATCTTTCCTTTCCACCTTCCCTCCCTCTTTTGCCCTATTCCTCTCCCCTAGACTTCTGACAGAAGGGAACCTCCTCCCACACCATATGACCTCAGCCTATCAGATCTCCTCTATATAGCCTGCTTCCCCTTCCGCTGAGCGCCTCCATCTTTCTTCATTGAGAGCTCTGCTCTGACTTCTTTATGATGGAGTGTGATCAGGACATGTAAGCAAATAAATCCTTTCCTCTGCAAGACCGTTTTGGTCATTTTTTTTATTATGGTAATAAGAAGTAAACAAAAACACAAGATTATTGAAACATAAAGTAATTTTATATTTAGTTACTGATAGGCCTCCTTATGGTTTTCCATAATGACCATAGAAAGTTATTTTCTTCCCCAAATGCTTAAGGGTTTCCTTTTCTTTACATCCCTACTTAACTCTCAGTAACATCAAGGAAACTCAAAGCCAATCCAGAGGGAGACCTCACCTTCCAACTATTAGGATGGCTCCCATAACACCGTCAAAATGTAGCAAGTATTGGCTGAGACAACTGTAAGGATTAATTTTCACTGAAGTATCACCTGCGAAGGGTGTCTCAAAGAGGGACTATCTAGATTAATTTGTACTATGGGTATGTCTGCAACGGATTATCTCTCCCACATTAAAATGTAGAGACTTACCTATCATGGTTGGTGTGTTTTCTTGGTGTGGAATCTTGCCATGCACAGGAGCTGAGTGAGCAAGCTCAGCATTAGGTTTATTGTATTAATCCATTGCTCTAGGCTCCTGACTGTGGTGTTAACATGACTGGCTGCTTAACTTTTTTGACTTCCCCAAAGTTATGAGCAGTAATTTTGAACCAAATAACTTCTTTCCCCCTTATGTTGTTTTATGTTTTTTTTTTCCCCCCAGAGGAACATGAAACAAAGACAGGGCCTACAAATGTTGATCCTTGAAGTGAATTCAAGCATAGTATTCAGAGTTATGTGAGCATTTCTTTAATGTGAAACTAAAATTTCAGGTCATGATGCCTCTAATAGATGTGAATATTGTACTTTATCTTTTAATGTTACCTCAGGTTGAAAATGAAGCTAATATAGTAAAGAAAATAAACTGAAGCATTAGAAAAAAAGGATCCCTTTGATTTTACTTCTGCCCATACTTATGTGTCATTCTGGGTTCCCTTGAATAAGCAAAAATACCAATTTTGATAAATCAAGGATCTGGCTAAAAAGTCTGGCACTGAAAATAGAGAGTGTATGTGGCTTTAAGTGGGCTCCCCGATAGAGTGCCTGCTCGGCATGCCAGGGGCTCTTGTTGCTTCCTTGGCACAGCATTCTTCAAGCATCCATGCAGAGATGCAGAAAGAATGTGGAGATGCTTTCATAAATGAGCTGCTGAATATAGATATAAAACTTAATCCCAATTAAAAAAACATGGAAAACCCTATACATTAAATTCTTTCATTACAAAGCCATAAGCCTAAAAGAGAACTTCTAAATGGGTGTTGGTTTGAAGAAGAAATTTCAAAGTAAATCGTGGGCCATTTTATTTACTGCCCTAACAAAAAATACTTATCTTTCTTACATAAAGTCAGATATTCCTCAGCAAGAATTTACAAATCCCCTATCTCCAAACCTCACAATGGAAGATAAATGAAAAGAGAGACATCCCTGAGTCTAACCTTGTTTTCTGTCTAAATAAGACCAATAATAACTTGTACCATCTCCTATTGAAAATAACCATCTACAGCCCAAGACAGCAACCAAAAACATACCTGACCCCCTTAAAGGAAATGAGGCATCATTCTCTTAAGGTTTCTTCTGGCTGATTTGGGATGAATAATACCTTTGTTGGGGCCCAAATAAAGTGGGGGGAAATGATTAAACAAGCTGGGAATAGCATTTGTGGTCCATTTCCTAAACATTGAGAAATTCCAGCCTTAATCAGAGTCCTGTGTGGAACAGTCTGAAACTCTAGACCAATTGAGATTGGAAGCTTTCTTCAAAGGTGTCCTGGGAGCTGACCTGTTTTGACAAGACACAGCAACTGAAGAACTTGGTGTTGGAACTTAAAGGATGCAGGATATCAGCATGCACCATGCTGAGAGGAATGAATCATGTAAAGTCTGATCCAGCATCAGTGTCCAGTTTTATTTTTTGTTCTGAAAACATAATTTCTAACAAGCATTATACAGTCCTAAAATTGTGAATTTATAAGGTATGTGTGATGCATAGAACAACTAAGACTTTTTCTCTGCTCTTTGTATGAGCAGAAAAAGACATCTGTGACTTCCTCAAGACCCAGCTATTCCACTTCTTGGAATATACCCAGAAGATGCTCCAGCACACAACAAGAACATTTGTTCAACCATGTTCATAGCAGCCTTATTCATAATAGCCAGAACATGGAAACAGCCTAAGTGTCCCTCAGTAGAAGAATGGATAAAAAAACTGTGGTACATTTACACTATGGAATACTAATAAACAGCTAATAAAAATAAAGAAATCCCGGATTTGTGGACAAATGGATTGGACTAGAAGTGATCATAATGAGTGAGTTAACCCAGAAGCAGAAAGAATCAAATGGTATATACTCACTTATATCTGGACACTAGCCCAAGGGGCATGTCACACGAAAGTCTTCACTTACCAAGAAAGTGGGATAGAGGGGAAGACATTCTATTGGGACTCTAGTTGAGAAAACAAGGGAGAATTGGGAAATAGGAGGATCCAGAGGGTCCTAGAAACCTACAGGAAGAACATTATGATGGGCGGGTCTTGTCCCAGGGGCCCTGCTCAAACTATGGCACCAGCCAAAGATGATACGTGCAGTCAACTTTGAACCCCTACCCAGATCTAGGCAATGGACAGGACATTCTCCACAGTTGAGTGGAGAGTGGGGAGTGACTTTCACAGGAACTCAACTCTGGTGCCCCATATTTGACCACATCTCTTGGATGGGGAGGCCTGGTTGCACTAAGAGGAAGGATAGCAGGCTACCAAGAAGAGACTTGATACCCAATTTGTGGTTTTCTTTGATAAAATAAGCCCAGTATTTGGTTCATAGAAAAAAAATCTTTCTGGTTAATTAAATGAATCATTAATGCACTATAAATGGAAGCTACTCCTTTTATTTATCTTGATGTATAAAATACACAGAGGGTGACTAATTTATTACCAGTGACCTAGAGTTTTTCACATTTTAGAACAAAAAGTAAAATAAACCTCCTTAAATTTGTACTATTTAACTGGGCATGCTTGTGTCTGCCTATTATATCCACACTTGGGAGGCAGAAATAAAGTGATAAAAAATTAATGTTGTTCTTCTCTATATGGCAAACTGGAGGACATCATAGGATACAAGAGAAGCTTGTTCAAAGAAACAAAACTGCAATTCATGGTTAGAGAAAAAGCAGTGCAAGAAAAATGGCCTAATGTGTAAAAACACCAACTCTGATGATCTGTGTTGGATCTTCTGGACCTATGATGGAGGGTATAAAGTGACGACTGCAAGTTGTCCACTGAGATGTAATTAAGAATTATCAACATCTCAAATATTAGAATTAAATGCCTTAAAATATTCGTTTATTTACAATTACAAAAAGAAATGTATATAATAAAATATAGAATAATTAATATTTAATAAAATAGATTGATTCTACTATAGAAAATAATTAATATATAAATATAAAACATATGTATAATTCTTCATTGTAAATAGTAAAAATGTTTCTCTTGAAATCAGAAAGATACGGAAATTCTTGCTTACCTAATAGTACTCTTGGTCAATGGGGCTCTGGAGAAAATGGAATGCAAAATGTAATAAAATCAATGATAAATATCCAGAAGTGGCTAATCTTAATCTTTAATCCATTCCATTTACTCTTGGGCTCTTCAGTCAACGTTTCACAGTCATTGAAAGTTCAGAACCAATTAGTTCTGTAACCTGGCTCAGTATAAAAACAGCAAGCCTACTAGATTTGTATACTCTTGTCAGGACCTGAAAACCAAATACAAATAACAGCCACCTGAAGACAAGTAAGGAGATATTGTTAATAGATGTACACAAAAGAGGAAGAAAGCAAGGGCTACTTAAAAACTATTACCACTGACTGTAATCTAAAGAAGGTCAAAAGCACAAGACACCCCCTGTGTAATAAATGCTTAGTCTTGTACTTGCCTTCTGTTTATATCTAAACTCTAATATATGAGTTCATTGAAGTTCAGAAAATAGTTTACCAATTAACAAAAGCTTATATGACTTTATTAAAAGTCAAACGGAACAATGCATTCTCCAAGGCCATTTGAATAAAAGGCAGAGAAAACCAAAATAAAATATAAAAAATAATGATGAGCTTTGTTTTAAAATAATTTTCATCTCAAAGCCTATAAAATTGTCTTCATTATATACAGAAGGCAGGACTTCACTTAACAGTTTCAAAGTTTCACAAATTATTTTTTCCTTCTGCTCCTCTCATCTTTCTTTTCTACTTTTCCTCATATTTCTCCTCTTCCTCCTTACTTTTTCTTCTTCATCTTTTTTTCTTCTCCCACTATTCTTCCTATTCCTCATTCCTTTATTTCTGCCTGTTTGTAGAATAAAAGTAGCATATGAGTGATAAATCTAATGATCTAAACAGAAAAAGGCTAGAAATGTTTAGGGAATTAGGAAACAAAACAGCAAGCAAGAGAGAATGGAAGACGTTATAGCAATACCATTTGTAGAATATTATACAGCCTGGAACATATAAATGGACAGATCCATAAAAAACAGAAGTCATAGTTGGAAACTTAAGTGCATATTAAATATCCTATACACAGTGAACAGCAATATAGACGGATAATCTCAGCAAAGGCTGAGCATCATTTTATCTTAATAGATTGACAACTAAGACACCTTAAAACAACCAGAATTGTGATGCTCAATGAAAATGTGAAATATTTTTAACTTCTGAAGGAGCTCCTCCATGTGATACATATTCAAGAAAGACACAAGAAGTTTCTAAAATCTCACTTTCAGATATGAATTTTCTGTGGACAAATATGTTCAAATGAATGCTTACTGGAATATTCTAATTAAAACAAATAGCAGGCATCTAAATGTCCATTAGGAAATGGGCAATGGATAAAAATGATATGGGATAGCAAAAAGTATTAGCTTTAAATAATAATGAAGTTGTTGTACATATGGTGACTTGGAATGATATTCATCTTTTAGGAAAAAGATAAGCAAGCATAGTATAGTTTTATAGATATAAAGTCCCATTTATTTATGCTTCTATGTATCATCTGTATATAGTAAAGAAAAGAATGTAGAATTAGTACCAAATACTAAAAGTGGGTAGAGATTAAAGAATTGATATTTTAAAGTTTACTTATAGGTATTCATTCTTAATATCCATGTCATATAGGTAGAGCTTTATTGTACATAAAAATATAGCCGTTTCAACTTTCAGTAAAAACCGGTGGGTTGGTCCATAACCTATACTACTGCCGTTGTATGACATCTAATTGCAATTCTTGGAGATATTTGAGTGGCACAAAACAAACCCATAGGCAGAACCTTATTTTTACTGTCAGTTCACAATTATGAGGCACACTGGAATCTTAGCCATATCCTAACTCATGAAACAAGAAAAGATCATTTATATAAATATTTACCTGGGTTACTCAAAGGATACTATGTATAGAGATCTTGATGTCTTTATTATTAATGTTGTCATTTTGTTTTGGTCTGGACCATTGGTCCTTGAAACAGCAGTAGCTTATTATGTAATATATTAAATTCCCATATCTTGCCCCAGACTTTATGGAACCCATGTACAGAATCTATATTTTAGCTATATAACCATCAAGGACTTTATCATTTGAAAACCATAATTCTACTTCATCAGGGTATATATAAAATCCCAAAGGTGTAGATTTCTGTGTTATTGGCTCTGTAGTGTGCTGTGTCAAGTATTGTTGCAAATTGGATTTCCCATTTCAAAATGTATTGTAAAGATTAGGAAATTCGTTACAAGTAAGCCAGCCCATGAGAACCTTTGCATACTTGTATGTTTTAGTATTATGATGTTTTATTAATATATAGAGAGCTTTAACTATCTCTGAATAAGAACATGAGTTACTCGTGTCTGAAGACAAAATTGGTATCTGTAGTGCTGAACACATGTTTCCTCTGGATAGAAAAATTTTAACTCAGAGGGAAAAGGGAAGTTTAGAATAAATATGAACACCACAAGAAACTTGTAAAGCTTAGGAAGTTCCTGAAACTTCAGACTCATGAAGCCTCTCCTGGAGATAATTTAAGCCACGCGTAGTTGCTGCGGAAGGAGAAGACTCTAACTTCCCTGCTTCCCTGAAGGTATATATAAAATCCCAAAGGTGTAGATTTCTGTGTTATTAGCTCTGATAGGGTGAGACTTATCATTGATGGGGCTGTAGTCTTGTAAGTAATTCTGATGAACTCATTAGTTCTTCATCCGGTCTTGGACAAAATCTTTCTTTTGTCTGTCCTTGTCTCCTTTGTATTGGATGAAGAAAATGGATCGCAAAAAAAGCTATTAGTGTCTATTGGACTAAAGAGAATTTATAGAGAGGAACTTGTCAGATAAGTTAAGAGGCTATTAAATATTAGCCCAAATGACCTGTACCTAGTAACTGTTGGGGTAGAGCAAGTAGAATTGAGAGGGAGATTGATCCAGGGAGAAATGGAGACGATAACAGTGGAAGGGAATCAGAAAGGGGGATGTAAAGACAGTATGAGGGGAAAGAAATGTTAAGAAGGCTGAAACACTCATCTTAGGTTACTGGTATTATGACCTAATGACTATCAATAATCTATAAACTGGTAGATTGTGTTTGGCAATAATCAGTCATCATAGAAATGACTGGTTTATTTGTGTGTCTGCTTTGGGACTCTCAGTTCATCAGAAGGATGGTTAAACTCCTAAGCGATTAGCAACAGAATGAGAAAGAACACAAATAAAGTTGCGTACTTTGCCAGACTCATCAAATATGATTTTGATGGGATAAGAGCATCTAATGAGGACACAGTGATCAACTAAGCAAACAGACCGTTTGGCTTGAACAGAAATGTCAACAGAGGCATAATCTACTAAGTTGATGCTGAGGGATGGGGCTAGCAGGTTGGTGGACTTTAGCCAAGCCACAAAGAATGATAGGGAGCCAGGGAAGGTGAAGCTCTGGGATTCTAAGTGATCATTATTTGCTATTGCATGGTGTAATTTACCTGGGATAGAGCTTATATTGGTTATATTGCTTCTGTTTCTGAGTTTCAAAAATGCATGTAGATTTTATTTATCTGAGTAGGTTTTTTTTTCATTTTAACATGAAGTTTTGTGTGAAATAAGGCAATTAAAGAGTACAAATGGACAGATAAAATGTTCTTAGTAAGACAATCAGTGTGAAACAAAATTTGCATTGGTTCTATGACACGAGGTATAATGTGGGAATGAGGAAAATGTTTAGAAGTTCATTGTTCAAATCAACTGCCTTTTTATAGTATACTTTACTTGACTAAATGGTACCTCATCTACTAGATAGTAAAAAAAATCACTAAGGTTTATCTCATAGACTTATTGTAAGAACTAAGGGAGGTACTGGAGCAATGATAATTTAGTTAAGAGCACTTGGTGTTCTTGCAGAGGACCTGAGTTTATTGCCTGACATCCATGTATCCACATCTGGTAGCTCACAAATGACTCTATCTTCAGTCCCAAGGTATGGGATGCCCTCTTCTTGTCTCCATGTGCACCTGCATTCAAATACATATACCCACCCATGTACATATACTCATAAAAAAGAATATCTTAAAAATAAAAAGGAAAATTAAGAATAAATCTATGCAATATTTATCACAGAATGTGGATAAATGTCCTGCTAATGGCTACTGTGGTTAGTTTTTTTTTTAATTATTATTAAGTAGACTTTGAGAGTCACTACAAGTTTATAAATCTTTTTTAATAAAAAGTTTTTACACCATCCTGCCTTTGGGCACTATCAGCTACAACCTAGGCAGAAGCCTCTCAGATGGAACTTGTTTAGTAAGTAGTTGAGGGATAGATAAGGTCCTCATATATATGTATATATATATATATATATATATGTCCAGAATGATTATTGGACTTGGTGTTTCTATAGTGTATTATTGGGTCATGTCTGTGAAAAAGAAGTTACACTGGTCATTCTGATTAAACCAGAGGTGACACTAATAGCAGGTGAAACTGCTATTTTGAGAAGGACTTAGGAAGAAAACCATAGTATGTATACTCATGTCATATTCAGTACAGAGTAATGTAGCTTAGTGGATTACAAGCAGCCAGAACGTATTTCTTAAGTTGAGGAGCCTAGGAAGTCCAAGAACAAGGTGCTGCCAGGCTTGCATCTGATGAAGGTTTACTTTCTCGACTGTCTTTAGTTTTCTTCCCAAGTCCTCCTGTGGGATAAGAGATGAAGGAGTTCCCTAGAGTGTCTTGTATAAGAATCCTGATTTCATTTTCATGGTTCACTCTTATGACCTAATCATATTCCAAAAGTCCTGTCTCCTAATTGTACCACACAGCAGGTAAGATTTCAACAGGAGACTTAGAGGATGCAGGAATTAGCTCTATACAAATACAGATGTGTCTTTTCTGATGCTCTCACTCAGCTTCTGGGGCCACTTAGATCACCAAAGTAACAAGTTCGCTTAACACAGTTTTAGAAGTTGAAGGCTCAAGATTGGATGGTCTAGTATATTTAGCTTATGATGCATGACATCATGGTGACAAAAGTCCTTGGAGGGTTACTATGTGGTGAGACAGGAATTCAGAGAGCAGGAAGGGGTCAGGGCTCCCCCTTCTATAATACTCGACTCACATGAGAACTAAACCACTCTTAAGTATCAGTCCACTGCTGAGGACAGTGCTGCCAGTGATCTGGTACTTCTTTTATGCCCCACCTCTCTAAACTTCTTTCCTTTTTTAAGATCAAGCTCCTAAAAGAGATCTTTTGAAGACAGACCAGATCCAAATCATAAGAGTGAGCGAGTTTGGTTTTTGTTTTTGTTTTGTTTTTTCAATTTATGAAGGGATGGTCTCTCGTGGATTATTCAGGAAAGGTGCTTAAAGGTTTGTTGCCACAACGTTGAGAATTTCAGGATGTTCACTCATCTCCAGGGTTTTTTCTGTGGATGACATTAACACTGGCATCACTGTGGTGCTGATTTGTTTTCTGTGGAATTCAGTAGCTGGGTTTTCCTGCCTTGACATTTCCAAGCAAGGAAGTCAATAGTCGTTCAGATCCCAGGTTATAAGCATTGTGCTTAACACAGTGTGTCCCTTTCAGTTCAGCCAGGACTGAGCTCTCAGGGATGTTTTTAGCACTTTTGTACTCTTTCTGTGACATGCGTTTTTCATGATTCAGACTCACGTGTGATTGAATACAAATCTGACTTATAATAGTATATTATAGACTCTTTAATGGAAAAGCAAGAAAAAAATCAAAATAATAATAAAAAGACAGGGCGGTGGATTCAACTTCTTTGCTGAGGCCACCTAACCAACCCATGAGATAGTCTCTGGCTTAATCTTAATCAGTTGTGCAACTTTGCCATGGCTACAAAATGATGTCCCAGATACATCTAAACAAATAATTACCTGTAATACTGGATCCCATGTCTCACAGTGTTCATGTGTAAAACTGAAAAACATAGAAGGGGTAGGTGGGTGGGTTAATCCCAGGAGGCCTCAAGTTTACACAAAGAACTATAGGTCATTAAGGTGTGCTGAGAGTGGAAGAAAGTGTTCCCTAGGTAAGAGCACACCAGTTGGTTATCCAATACAAATGCTCAATTAACATTATATGCAGCTAATATTATACAGACTAAGTAGGATATATATTTACATATATATGAAACAATAATTAATGAAAAAAGGTTATGAATTGGAAAAAGGAAGGAGGGACATTTTGGAGAGTTTGAAGGGAGAAATGATGTATTTATATTATAGTCTCAAAAAGAAGTTTAAAAAATGTAATGATTATGCCTACTTTGCTTCTTTTTGCTTTAATATGTTAATGGTTTAGAATTTTACCCTTTTTCTTGTAGTCCGTTTATTCAGCATCCCTAAACTTGAATGTCCTTCAGTCTAAGCTCATTTTCCTCCTCATTTCATAGCATGAGTCTTCACCTAGGTCAGGTATGATATGAAGGACCTGTGCGATTCCAAAGCGGGATGCCAAGCTTCAATACTATGCATTTCATGCTGCTTCACATTGAGAGCATTTGTGTTAGTCTTTTATAGCCTGGGAGAGCTTTGAGCTACTCTAGGACCCCAGCAGTAATACATATGTCTTTGAACTGAGTTAATGCATAATACATAAATCCATCTTTTAAAAGGTGCTTACAGTTTTGTTTGGTGAGGTATGGACTGCTATCAAAAGCCATTCTTAACCTCAAAGGTTGTAGAAACATTCTCCCATGCATGGTCACACACAAATGTTTCACAGAGGTGATAATGCATTGTATCACAGAAGGAAGTGGTTATTAGATGCATGATCACGCTAGTGTGATTTTTCAAAAATGTAGTATTAATGAAATCTTGATGATATTTAGGATAACCCTGAAATAGAGGCATGTACTAGGTTTAAGTTCCTTAGGAAATACACGTGTATTAATATGGAATTATGATAGCATTTGAAGTAATATATGAAGAAAGTAAGTTTTTGGAAATATTAATGTAACATGTTCCTAAAAAGGAAATGAGATGACAAATCATATAGCTCTGCCACCCACTGTTTGGTTGATTCTAAACCATTTTACTTCTCTACACCTCTGTCTCTGTCTCTGTCTCTGTCTCTGTCTCTGTCTCTGTCTCTGTCTCTGTCTGTCTGTCTGTCTGTCTGTCTGTCTGTCTGTCTGTCTGTCTGTCTCTCTCTCTCTCTCTCTCTCTCTCTGTGTGTGTGTGTGTGTGTGTGTACAAGAAATCAGTGTTGTCTTGCTCAATCACTCCCCACCTTATTGTTCTGATGCAAAGTAGAGAACTGAGCTTGGATGTCAGCCATTTGGCAAGGCTGAGTGGTCATTGACCCTCTAAATATCCTCCTGTCTCAGCCTTCTCCATACTAGAATTATAGACACTTTGAAGCCTCAGCTGTTTTTGTTTTATTCTTGTTTTTTTGTTTTGTTTTTGTTTTGCATGTATACTAGGAATCCTAACTTAGGTGTTCCTGTGTGTACAATAAACACTGTATTTATTGAGACATTTTCTAAGCCCTCTGTATTCTCCTTTGTATTCCGATTCTGAACTCTTCCTAAAATACAACTTGGTATTTAGATGGCTTTAAATACATCCATATCACAAGACAGACAATGAATATGTGAATAAAATCTCGGATTAATAGACAAACTCCAAAAAAACTGTTCATGCATTGAATGAAAATGATCCCCCCAAAAATATCTCCCTGTAGCAGACACAGAACAACGTCCCTTTAGCTCATAATGGAGACAAGAAGATTTATGATCTAATCTTCCTCATTCTGTGACATTCTAGTTAAATGAATGTCCCTGATCCTCCTGCCACCGACTCACATGCTAATGTGTGCATAGTACTCCAAGGTAATCATGATCATTTGCAATTATAAATGTCCTGTTATCAATTAATTTGCAGTTCACCAGTAACCATCTGATTATCTCTATCAAAGCTGAACTGGAATGATAATTACATCAAGAGTAATTATCATGTAATTGCACATAATTATCTGTACCTTATTAAGTGCTCACATGATTAAAATATTTCTGGTCAAATAAAAATTATCCATGTAATTTTAAAAAAAAAAAATAAGGAAAATTGCTCCCTGGTCTTGTCTTCTTTGGATAATGTATACCTGACTATGTGACATTCCTATAATATCCCATAAAAAATGAATCACTAAGGAGAGGGGAAACAGATTTTATTAGTATAATTCCTTATCCTTTGAATGAAGTTGAGATAATAAACTCCAACTTCCAGCATGGATGAGTGCTTTCCCTGTGGTATCTATCACAGAAAATATTACCCTATTAAGAGTGTACACTATGAATGTCATTGAGGACAATGTGTTTTTCATATCCATCACCACCATTTGCAATTTGACATTGATCTTTATCCCCATAACATCCTCTCCTCAAAACTTTTAACATCAACCTGCCTCTACTGTATAGGTGTGTTAATTTCAAAGGGCTATAATTTAAGAGGGATGGAATACGTGTACAGTTTCAAAAATATTTCCTATAAGTTTTTGTTGAGAAATTCTTTGTAGAACAAAGATATTTGTTCTACCGTGCTGTTTTCCAGAATGTTAACTGAGGCAAATAGGCAAATATGTATATTTTATTAGTCATCTTAAAACCCACATATTTAAGACACAGAAGCATTCACACACATACATCCAGACACA
This sequence comes from Acomys minous, assembly GCF_964271855.1. NCBI lineage: Eukaryota > Metazoa > Chordata > Mammalia > Rodentia > Muridae > Acomys > Acomys minous. The sequence continues at coordinate 38,922,731 of NC_140500.1, read as the reverse complement.
CCCAGACAGACAAACAGACAGACAAACAGACACACACACACACATACACACACAAGAGAGAGAGACAGAGAGACAGAGAGAGAGAGAGAGAGAGAGAGAGAGAGAGAGAGAGAGAGAGAGAGAGAGAGAGAGATGTAAGAGGAGTTGGAGAGGTGGCTCTGTGGCCTTTTAACAGAGGACTTCAGAATTTTTCTTCCTAGTGCCCATGACTCCCTGTAACACTGGCATCAGGGAATCTGGCCTATGTGACTAAGTGCATACATAAGTCATAAAAAGATAAGTATAAAAATAGCAAAAATACAAGCAATACTAAATTAACAGTTCATTTTATTTAACACTGTTACTCACTATAAAACTTATTTGTAGAATATTTTATTGTCATTGTGGTAATGTACATTAAAAATGTGGTACCCTTTTTACTTGAGTAACATCTCAATTTAGATAACCATATTTTCCATGGGTAGTACCCAGACATAGCTTTATGCATTGACTTATTTGATGCAGCTGCGTTGACTATATGTTGTGGTGAAGTAAGACACAGTTTTCTCTGTGGTTGTGCTCTTCTCCAAGGAGTTTGTATTCCTTAATCTGATTAAAACACAACTAGTATATCAATACCAAAGTTCTATAATATATTTGCTAGGAGATTAAATGAAAATAACATTTATGAACATATCTATTAGATCTTATTGGATGCTACCAATATTTTTATGTAAATATATATTCATGGTAACCCAGCAAGATATGTTTGCATAGTTTCATTTTGTGTTAGTAAATGAATCTTAGGAAATTTGGCCTTCTTGTCGGAAAGAGTAGATTTGGAATCTAAATTTGTGAAATCAAATGCGTGTGACAATAGATTGTGTTGCATGATGCCAAATGTGCCTTTCTGCACTAGAGGGTAACTCAATAGTTAAAAGTGGCTACTATTCTAGTAGAGGGCTGAGCAAGGTGGATCCTAACCTCCTGTAACTATAGTGCTGTGGATTCTGATGCCTATGACCTCTATAGGCACCTTACCTTACAAGAAACTACCCCCACCACAACACACACATGCATTGTCCACAACACACACATGCATTGTCCACAACACAGATAATTCAAAAAATAGGTCTTTTAAATGAACACTCTGCATTTTTTGTCTCACTAATGAGTCTAGTAAGATGATTTTGAGTGACTTTGTTAAGTATTGTGCAATTAGTTTAGACTAAAATTAAAGAGACTTACTTTTAGGGAAAGCCTTGACTTACTTCATTCATTCAATTACATTTCTCAACCCACAGCCTCCTTCAATTCTCTCCTCATAGTTAGATGTAGCACAGTAATCTTAAATACAGCACAAACTGTCCTGGAGTGGCTTTTATCTGGGAGTTTGTTGACTCTTGTTCATACTTGGGGAAAGCCTACCACTGGGAATAACTCAGTGACTGACAGCAGTGCCTTAGCAACCATCTGATTGTAGTTACAGAGGAAATTTACCTTGGCTTGAAGAATCACATGCCACTGTGATTGACAGAGTCTATAAGACAATCAAGGTCAAACCCTGAGTGAATTCAGTACGTGACTATGCACACTGACAGATAAGTCATGTGTCAAATATTGTCTAGCCATCTGCTTACTCCTCATGATTAGGGTAGGCTTTCAGTGTTTAACATCTTATTGCAGGCATTTCTCTAGAAAATACACTTATAGTTTATCATCAGAATGTACTTTATCTTCTAAAAAAAGTGGTTCAGCCTGAAAAGAGCTTGAGAAAACATCCATTGTATGATGCTAGCACGACATTTTATTGCAAAAAGCTTTGAGTGATTATCATAGCTAAGTTATAAAATATTTTCAATTTAAAGTGATTGATGCATTATTAATGATTTTATATTCCCTAATTTGGTTAAAATCAGATGCTAAAAGTGATATTCATCACTTTGTGAATAATTTCTTAGGTGATAATTATAAACCTTGCTTTACAAGGCTTTCAGAAGTACTCAAATGTCATAGGACTATTAGCCAATGTATACCTAGAGAGTGGATAAAGAGAGATGCCTTATGGGAAATTCTCAATATGTGCATAGTATAATGTGTTGTACACAAGGCATTGTGATTAATCATAGGTGAAACTAGTTGTCATTTGTTCATTGTACTTTGAGTGGGACTACAGGTCTTTTGATGCCTAAGCAGATGGCCCATCCTAGACTGTAACTCTGATGCCTTTGGAAAGATTCTCAGCTGGATGGGTTATTAACTAGTGCTTAAAAGCTAAAGTTTCTTTTCACACCAATGAATAACTTCCAATCTCTTTACAAATTCCAATTCCTTTTAATAAGACTATTAAAATGATGTTTCTGGGGTGGAGTCTAGTTTTGTAGTTGAATGCTTGTCTTGCATGATTAAGCCATAGACTCCTTTCTTTGACATTCATGAAGAAAGCATTGTTGATCATAAACTGGGAAGGTGATGGAGGCAAATGTGATGGGAAGCAAATATGAATTAACAGTCCAGGAAAACAGAAGTAGCAACAGTTTGAGTATCTTGTCAATTGTATCTCTCTATGCCTGGTACATTTCTCCAGGCAAAGCATTGGGATGGCTGTCAAACTGAGCAAAGCCATTGGAACAATATGGATTTTTGAGAAGACAATATTGAGAGAAGAAAGGATCTATCAAATTGCAGCTTTATCATCAATAATTTGATATTCTCTAACATTGCAACACTTGGTTGTAAATAGAATGGAGGTTAGGATTCCAAGCAGGTATCCTAGGTAACTCTGTTTTAGGATATGGCCAGTGCTGGTCATTTGCAGGTGGACCCTTACTTACAAACTGTTCATAGATTCATTCCCTACTCAACATGCTTCCCAGTCCTTTCCCTTTCCCTCTGCTGTCTTGTCTTTCTCTGCTCCTTTGTCTCCTTTCCTTACTTTCCATGTCTTTAAAGTCAAGATACTAAATAAGAAATCCTAACTTAACTGAGATGTAAGTCCACTGTTCCCAACAATGTTTATGGATATGTTAGCTATTGCTGGTTTATTTTGTTATAAAATGTATGATCCTACATTATAACTTTTTACTATTAACTAATAAATTTCTAATGCCTGTCATTATGATTCAATTGGCTAAAAACTTATTAAATATGTAAAGCATTGCAGCATTAATAGAAAACAATATGTCTTCATATAATCCAGTTGTTGGTAGCACGGGGTGTTTTCTAAGAAAAAGCTTTTTCATAAGTTTGTTTTGTCTTTTTCGGAACTGGCATTTTTAAGATAAAGCCACAAGCCCAGCATGTATATTTTGTTTCCTCCTGAATGATTGTGTTCAACTTAAAATGACTGCTCCTAACAGCAGGTGCTTTCTTCTTTGTTTTAAATTACATTGAATCTGCTTTTGGTGTTCACAAATACTGAAAACTTGAGCATAAAAATGACATGATAAAAGGGCTATATACATATGGCAAGAAAATAAAATTTTAGTTGAAATTCATGTCTTCTTTAAAGAAGAATTCTCAATTAAGGTAGCTAAGGTTGTGCACACAGATCTTTAGAGACTCCTTTAGTTGGTATTCAAAGCCTACCTGAAAGCAAGAAAGAGTTGGAACTTCCCATTCATTCTGAGAAAAAGAAATGGCGGAGGTAGTATTAGATGTGTATGGCAGACACGATTCTCCTGGGCATTATGTATGTGTGTGTGTGTGAGTGAGTGAGAAAATGCATGCTTATATTGGTGCACATCTGTTTGTTTAGAGGCAAGCAGGCAAACACAGATGCCATTCATGTGGCATTAGCATCATTTGCTTTTTCTTTGTTGTTTTAAATAAGGTCCTTCAGTGACCTGGAGCTCCTTACGGTGGCCAGGCATGAAAGATGCTCTCTGAAATTAAAAGTATTTCCCCATCATACCCAGAGTTTTAGATAGGTTCTGGTGATAGACCTCATATCCCTTATGTTTGCAAGGGAAACACTTTACCAACTGTTACCATCCAACACAACGCTATTTTACCATTTCAAAAGCAATTATTGTCTAACAATTTTAGCAGGCTTATAATAAGACACCAAGGGATTTAACAGACAGATCCATGCAAGTTTTGTCATCAGAGGACTGTACTTCAATGCAAAGTTGAGTTCAAGTATGTTTTCTCAGTTCCTGAAGGAGAATTGGTAGCACCAATGGCGTTTTGCTTGGCTTGACTGAGTTGAATTTTATTTCCCACCTACTTCCTCTCTTTTTTGTTTGAGCCCAGTTTTGGGTTGGATAAATAATCCTTGCTGTCAGAAATGATAAGAACTTTCTACCATGTTACCATTAGGTGCTCCGTCAAATAAGAGCCAGGTTATACAGATCTGTTCGCTGTTAGATGAGAATCAACAGCAATCTGTGTGCTTGTCCTTTTCACCCTATTGAGGAGGGCTGTACTGCGTAGCTAAATGGTATATAATTCAAAGTAAGGTCAACAAGTTCAGCCCAGTTTTGAGTGCTTGGGGAGCAGCGAACAGGCCGGACCAGCACACGGGCAAGAGAGACACCTAAGAACCCCGTCCCGTGGAACGGATACTGTAAGGTTCACTCTTTTGTCCCTTTAACCTTTTTTCCTTCTTGTGTAAACTAGTTGGGTTGCATAATAAAGTTTAATTGTTAAGAAACAGAGCCAACAGTAAGGGTTATCTAATCATGGTCTTTCATAGGATTTCATATTTGAGATGGAGCGTAACTTATGCCATCCAAGATTTGAAAACAAACAGTGTGGACTTTTCATTAAAAGAAAAAAAAATATGCATGGAAACAGAGTGTCATCTTTAGAGGGCATTCTAGGGATACTTTTTTATCGGCATGGGCTGAAATTGTTACTCTTCTGAAATTATACTTTCTTCTGAGAAGTGATGGGAGACAGGGAATTGTCATGTCTGGGATCTTAAGCAGCTGCTGTCAGTCCTGATTGGGGACACAGAATAATTGGGAAGTAGGAAATAAGAATAACTTAGAGGTGACTCCCTTGGTGTTTGTAGGCCATCTTTTCCTGTATGAATGCTTGGTGCTATAGTCTGAATGTTTGTGTTCTCTCACTGCAATTCAAGTGGAAACAATCCACAGTGGAACAATATTAGGAGACTGGCCCTTTAAGAAATGGCTGTCTATAAGTGCTGTCCCCTCATGTATTGGTTAGTGCCTGGTATGACAGCTTGCGGGGCTAATTCATAGCTTCTATCCTTCCTGCTATGTGAAGAGACAGCAATCAAAATCCACACTGGAAGCAGAGAATAATCATCCGCAGACACCAAACCCGCTGAAGCCTAGAATTTAGTTATTTCAATTTCTAGAACCATGTTGAAAGGTTTTGCATTTGTGAATGACCTGAACTTTGGTATTTTGTTACAGTAGGATTATCCAGCTGAAAACTGCCTGGGATGACATTCATAATTCAGTTGATTATGTTCTTGCCCTCCGTGCCCCTACTGCTCAAAGGGAGTTTTGATTTGATTGTGACTCAGGCTCTGCTCGGAGCCTGATACTTAGTGGTTCTGCGGGAGACATTCTTAGATTCTCCCTTTCCTCTTTGAAAGAATCCTCCAAGACAAATGTCCAGTTTGGGACATACAAGAGGGCCTCTTATTCACAAGCATCTCTCTGCTCTTGACTTCTTAAAGGTTGCTACTTCCCTCTCACTCACATAGTGTCCATCCTTTTACTTTCAATTCTGTTACTGTGCTAAAAGTACTTTGGCCAAAATAAACTCAGGGAAAGAACTGTTTTTATTTCATCTTACAGTCCATCATTAAGGAAAGTCAGGGCAGAAATTCCAGCAACCACTTGAAGCAGAAATCGTGGCAATTCCTTTCTCAGGTGGCCTCAAGCGTGTCCAACTGACAGTAGCTAGGACCATCCTTAAGCATTTGAGTTCTTGCTTTCTTCACTTAGTTCTGAGTGAGTATTCTAGATACTTTGTGTATCCGGAAACATTCGTGATCCTTACCCCTCCAGCTCCAGACTGCTTGTCTTACTCTCTAAGTCATCACATAAAGCTAAGTATGCCATGTATCTCCTGGGTGTGCTGTAGGGATGTGGCCAAAAGCCCCTAGCAAGTTATATTAGTCATTAAATACTTTGGGCAGTTAGGAGAGACTGATGCTGACGTTGTACCACTGTTCTGAACTCAAACTGAGAAGGAGAATCTTTAGAGTCTGATGTTTAAATAGCTTGAAGTTCCAGTCATGATACTAGGTATTTTTTTTTGTCTGTTAAAGTCCTGGAACCATCAAGTTTCCCATTGAATTCTTAAAAGAATTAAAGCCATTAGTTCTTAGAGTGTCTTGCTTTATAAATTGGATGATTAATTAAAGAACTAGACTGCACAGGATTAACTGTACCCTCTGTACTAAGTAAATTCCATTTAATCTTGAAAGGAGCCCTAACATCACCCCTTCTATTCATGCTTTTCGAATTATGGTTGTGATGTGGCTTAAGCCTCCTGAGAAAAAAATTATCTTTCCTTTTAAAAAAGTATTTTATGTGGATCCGTGTTCTGCTAGCATGTATTTTTGTGTCCCATGTCACTACAGTGCTTTTGTGTACCTTGTAACCACAGAGGCCAGAAGAGGGTGTTGGATCCCTTTGGCCTGATATTGCAGAAAGTTCTGAACTGCCATGTGGGTGCTGAGAGTGGATAAAAGCTCCCTAGAAATAGCAGCCAGTCTCTAAACCACTGAACCATATCTCCATCACCCAGATGTCATTCTCAATCCCTGGGCTCATGGTCTGCTATTACTATATTGTTAGCCTCTGGTGCACAGTTGAACTATACTATGAGAAGGTCTGGACTTCCTCTTGTGTGTGAGTGGCTGATATTGGCCTGACTAAGGGCCCTTGTCTGTGCAGTATGACCTCTTGCCTTTTACCTTGCTCCTTTGGAGTGGGTTTGAGCAATATGTCTTCTTCCCTTTCAGTTCTGCTCTTGAGTATGAACTGGGATACAGAAATGCTAGACAACTGAAAGTGAGATTTCTCTCATATAAAAATATTGTTTTATGGATTTTAAAACATTTGAAAAACAATAGGCTATTTAGGATATTTGGAGCACCGATGTGATTTCTAGGTTAAGGAAACAAAATTCCCTGTAGGTCCTCAGGTTCATGCTTGCAAGTATCCCATGTGGCTGGTTTCCTTGAAGGTCAGGGGCTTCTTAGAAGGACCTGATGCCCAACATCCTGTGCCTGAAGATCACTCACTATCACAGAACACAGCTACATTGATCTGCATCACTCTTGTTTTTAAATTTGTATTGTGGGTGTTTCCTGGAAACTCCCTGTATAATTTTTTTCCCTTGAGCCACTTGAAAATTCACTGAGTGACTTATGAAATCACTTTATCTGCTTCAAGCATAAACCTTGTGAGATTTCATTGGCTAGATAGCTTTCCTCGTTTGGTATGTTGTTTTATATCAAGGTCATCTCTTAGCTTAATTTGTTTTTTTTTTTTTAGACATTGTAAAGAGAATCTACTTGGATACTTTGTTGCATTCCTGTTGAGATCCTTGATTCCTTGGCGCTTCTATATTGTCAGAAGTCGATGTGAGCCCACATAAGGTTGTCCATTGAGATGTTCCTTATGGTTTATTTTAGATTGCACCTGCATAGAGTGTTTTGGATGCTATGATGCCGGCTCTCTATTGTTGTCTGAGCACATTTTAAAGTTGAGAACATGTGATTAACTTATCTCCTCTCTATAATCTAGTACTTTAGGATGGATGGAGAAGAACAGAGACATGTCAGTTAAATGCAAAGGGCAAGGGGCCCTCAGATAGTTTGGAAAGGTAGAGGACTGAAAGCTCCCAGAGACCTTTGGTCCACTGAAGGAAAATAAAGCCCATACCATTTCCAGATATTCAGTGAACTTAGTCCGTGCTTTTATACCCATGCATCCATTTTAGAATGCCTAGTATGATTCTGTAATGCGGGTCATAGTGCTACAATGACTGCACGAGGTCTGACTTCCTTTCAAAACCCCTGATTACTGTTCTTTTGTGTATATACTCCTAAACAGGATTCCGAGATTATATTTTTTGAAATGTGCGGTATCTTTCTCCCAAATATTTCAAAACGCTTTTCTGATAGGTAATGTTCCAGCCTGCTTTCTTTTTTTTTTTTTTAAAGCTTTGGTATCTACAAAAGGAAGTAACAGACGCCTCACGATGTTTATTAACTCTCTAGAATAAAAATACCATAGTACTGTGCTGGGGATTGTGGGTATCCAGCTTGTGCACAGTTCCTTTCCACATGATTGGATGGCTTCTGCATATTTTAAGATAAACATGATAGTGACAATTGATTAAGACTGAGTTTGTCTTAAACAACCCTGAACAGTATCCTTAAGCAACTTATTTCTGTTAGAAAACAAAAGCTCTAGAGATGTATTCTTTAATTTTAAGGGAATAAAATTAGGATCTTGCCTCCGAATTTTGAGTAAACACTTTGGCATTATATGTTATATTTAAATACGCACTTGCAGGTGTTTGATTCATTTAATTCAAAATTCTAGAGATGATAGGGGAATCAAAAGGTTTCCACAGGCTCTGTAATCAATATTATCTACATTTAATCAACCTACAAAAAAGCCTAACTTAGGCCATCTTACATATCATCTCTAAGTATACACTATAAAGAAAATGAGCTATAACTCACCTCTCTTATTTTGGGAGTGATTGGCTTTTGTACGATTCTTTGGTGTGGGGTGGGGTACTGGGGACTGGTCATCAGAATGTGTGCAAAGGTCTATAGATAGAGAGAATAAATTGATATCAGAAGGGAATTTGCATAGCTATCCTGATAATTTTGTTTGTGTGTGAACTCTACCATGAAACCTATCTTCCACTAGGTACTTTAAAATATCAAGACCCTTAGAAAGCATAGGCTGCACTGTGATCCACAGGATGGTGAATAGACTCAACGGAACCCGTATTTTTTCTTCATTCATTATTATGTTACTTCTTTGTTTCATTATTTCATTTTTATAGTCAAAATGAAAGTTACTGAACTTCTGTAATTCTACTTATTTGACATCTTGTTATACTTGAGTTATTTTTGTCAGTCAACCATTTTACGATAAAAAGGAAAATGCTCTCCTTATGGTCTTCCTGCACAGTTGGGTGTGGTATGTTTTCTGTGAACTGATCTTGTCTTTACGTTCAGCAATCTTTCCTCATTTTTGTAAATGACACTTGGATGTAAATCTCTCCCACAAGAGAAGTGAGGCATTTCCTCCCCTTAAATTATAGCGACTTTAAAAGAACCTTAGAGTTTAGCATAAATACCTCAACCCATCTCTCCCTAGAACCTTTAATACTTAAGTATTTTTAAGTGTATTCTGCCTAACTGGACTGCTCTGTGTATGAAACAAAGGTAATGACCCAGTTTTAAATTGTTGCCATAACGACTTCTTTGACTTCTTTTTTCATTGTTTTACTGTTTTCTAAGCCATTCCTTGATAGATCAGAAAAAAGAAACAAGAGACAGCATATATAAATTATTCTACTTGGTCCTTTTATTAGTGTGCCTTTTATGTCAGGATGGTGGATCTGTACCCACATGTCTTATTGATGATAATCTTCAGAAACAATATTGTTAGAGAATGGTTATTTTGTTTGGGTTATAATAATAAGATATTGACCAAGAGGTTTGATCATCATCTCCTGATAATTTTGTCTCCATAAGGGTCAGATCTAGACTTGAATTCCCAAGATTATGATATAAGATTCTTTCCTTTGTAGCTCTGATTTGAATAAAGAATGTCATTCTTCTAAAGAGATGGCAGCTGATAGGTTCTTACTTTTAAAAATAGCATATTTCCAACAAAGTGTGAATTTACTTGGGAGTATGGCAGAACAGTTTGGTAGACATTTCAGTTTCACTGCATGGGATTGCTGATTAGTGACAAATTTGTTCTGAACCATAAATCTCCAAGACTGTCATACAGGGAAGATGTATCTGTTTTCCTAATGATGCTCTTTGTAGATTTAGAATAATTTAGGCTTTCTCTATTAACTCAGTTGCTCTCCATTTTATCATTTGAAATGTATTTACTCTCACTTCATAGCAATAAAACAGTGCTTTTGATGATGAGTTGTTTTTAATGTTTGAGTTGAATTACAGATCAGATTCAGACTGATGTTGTTTCACAAGTCTGTGGTATGCTATTTTATAATCCATCCATGCAGACTGTAAATGTGTAATATCATGGTGATTTTTAGCAATGTCCATAGTAATTTTAGTCATGGTGGAGGAAGCACTCAGAGATGGATCATAGCCAAACCAGAGTAGGCTTTGCCTAATTAAGGTATCCCCAAATTTTCATTTCAAATATCCTAATTTATAAATAACCTTGGAGTGCTGAACTGGCATAGAACTAGTAAGGAAGGAAATTTTAGTACAAAGAAAGAAAATGCCTTTCCTTTACCATTAATTTCTCCACACAATTAGCGTGGACTTGTACAGGGCATACTGGAGATTTAACGTGCTTCATTTTGAATTTCATTTTCAAAGTGATTTATTTACTAGGTTTACCATTGAAACCTTATTTGAAAATTAGCTCTTATTGTTTCAGTCATCACTGTGGCAGATCCTTGTTCTTATGTTATGATGAGAACAGAAGACACAAGTTTTATGTCCTCCTGCCATTCAGGGTCTGTTCTAATATCTCAACCTTGAGCTATATTGGTGATGTACAATGCAGATGACAAATTTTATTCTGAAAAGCATACAAGGAAATGGTTTGGATAAGTGTATAATACCATTTAATGAAAATATCCTCTGGGTCCTGTAGCTGCCCGTGGACAAGAAATGTGAGAACACCTACAGGCATTACACAGCAATGTAACTAAGTCATTATCCCTAGCTAGTACTACCATGTATGACCTCTTTAACCATGTCGTAAAAGCCAGAACATTGTTAACTGTAGTTTACTGAAGTGGATATTAACCTGTTCTATTTCCATAAAGCAGTTTAGCTAATCTCTTTTATGAAGGTTCCTATGGATCAACTTTACCTCTTTCTTCCCTACCATTCCTACTGCTTAGTCCTGTGTCACAGTATAAAAAATATATAAATACGTAATCTGTGTGCACTCGTACTACCTTCATACAATCACATATCAATTTATATAGAAATATATGTATAACTCTCCCACAGATTGTGAACTTTTGCACCATGAATACTCCATCTTATTTAGTGTCAAGTTTTGGGAATACTGTTCTATTGGATATTTTTATGCATTGGTAGTCTTAAAAATATTAAACTTTGGTGATACAGTCAAAGTTCCATATAGGTTCTTGTGGCACTGTCGTGGTTTATATATGAGCTATACATGAAAAGGTTAACGAGTGGGTGACTTAGTCACCAGCCCCCATGATTGAATAATGAGGACACAAACATCAGGAGTAGAATAACCATTTGAAGAGTTCCTATCTGAATGAGACATTAGAAGGTGAAGTAATGGGTCCTGGGGAGCTGCATTCCCCGTAAAGCCAGGTTTTCTTTGTCCTTCGTCATTCTCTCTGTATCTCTAGTCTGTCATAAGTTAAAGATTTTTGTCTACCATGTGTTCCCCACCATGATACTCTGCATCACCACAGATCTGAAGCAATGGAATAAGCCAAACATGGACAGAAATGTCTGAGAGTACTACCCCAAATAAAGACTGTTCTTTTAATTTATGTCAGGTATTTTGTTACAAAAAATAACATAGATCCAGTAAGTTGTTATTAAAATTTAATATTTTATTTCAACATACATTAAGTGTGTCCTTTGGGCCAGATTATTCCATGTGCTGGGAATATAGCAATGAATAGAATCACACAAGAGATAAAACACCTTTGTCCTCACAGAGTTTGCATCGTATGAAGAAGAAATTCAGTGAAGAGCTCAGTATGTAATGATCAAGACAAGCAGGTAGAGAATGAAAACAACAAATATGTATGTTGGACTTTATATAGGTAGTTCAGCTGAGATCTGAAGTGATCAGCCGTGAAAGTCATAGAAAGGACATTCAAAGCAGAGCATGGGAACAGCAGATGCACACACTCCAAGTTGGCTCTGAATGTGTCATACTATGCAACTGTGAAGGTCATTGTGATTAGTGTGCTGAGTGAGGGTGAAATACCAGAAAAATTAGCAAGAAGAGCTATTTAGATTTTATTTGCAATGCATTGAAACAGCAAGGGAGGCTCTAAATTATGCAGTGTTGTGATTTGGTTTACTATAAACATACTACTCAGACAATGGCTGAAAATGGATTAAAGTGATGTAGTGAGACAATAGGGATCCTAGGCAGGAAGTCATCATGCTCTTGTAGGAAACAGGCAGTTTGTTGGTCAAGGTACTGATAAATATGAAAGGGAATGGATAGATTTTTTTGGAGTATTTTAAGGGAGAAGATGGAGACTTACTGATGTTTTTGAGATTTTAAGTAAAGATTCAAAATCAAAGTCTTTGTGCCATTGAGAATTCCTTAAGCATTCCTGGAGTTGAGGCAACAGAATTCAAGGTTATAGGTAAATCGCTAGTTCTCTACTGTTAGGAACTTTCAGTTCAAACCTTGGGTACTTTGTCCAGAGAGAAACACAGACATGTTGAAATTGTTACAAACATGTATCTATCACAGCCACTGTCACTAGCATCAAATGTGTAGGTGTACTGCTGGGTATCTGGTATCATGCAGAAGGGCCCCCTCGACAAGGCTTGTAACATCAACTGTTGTTATCATTTCGTCTCTGAAATACCTCCTTACAGGAAATGTAAAAAGCAGAGTAAGCTATATATTGTAAAACAGGAGGGTAAGCCTTGCAGGCACAGGGTATCACTGGAGGGTTTTTTTTTTGTACAAAGGTAATCCATTTCTACACTTGAGTTACCAAAAACATCACCTTGGTCATAATGCTGAACCCACGTAGCACATTCTGAATTCTACTTCTGTTAGTAGGCCAATAATCACATTGTGCTTTAGCAAAGATACAAAAAAAAAAGAGCTTAAAAATAATTCTTTTAAGATTTCATTTGATTCAACTACAAACATTATTTTAAATTGTGTTTCAGTCTGATTATGAAATTTTCAAGAAACAAGCTTTAAAATAAACTGTTATTTTTTTTAAGAAACAGTTGTGGGTGGCAGAACGTGAGACTTTTGTGGATCGTGCCACCTATTTTCTCTGAGAAATGCCAAGGGAGCTAATTAAAGAACCTGGAGAGCGAGCAGAGGCATGAAGAGAGAAGGGCATCCTCGATTCCTTCCATGTCTGTTGCTGTAGGCTTGCCTAGCACTGTCCTCTGCACCAAGCCCTTCTTGAGAACCTCCCATAGGACCCGCACATTTGCCCTCAGGAAAATTAGGCCTCAAAATGAGAGGAACCAGGAATAAACCTATTCTGTAATTAACTCAAGAATAGTACCTACAATGAACGAGTGGCTGAAAAAAAAAATCCCATCTCAATGAGTCCTAATTGGATACAAGATAATGTTGGCAGAAGTTTAAAATATTTAACCAGCAGTAAATATTCAAGGCAGTCATTTGAAGTAATCAATGGCTACGTGAATGCATACATTAGCTCCAAGGAATCACTTAATCAACAGTTCGAATAAACAAGCGGAGAATTCAAAACGCAGAACCAAAAATACAGAGAATTAGCAAAGATGTTAATTGCATCCAGGTACTTTCTTTTCCTGGTATTGACTATTTAAACATTTGTCAAAGTGTGGCTAAAAATAAGCAGTTTTCAAGAGATTCATTTCTTTCTTTTTTTCTTCCTTCTTTTCCTTTCCTTTTCTTCTTTTCGAAGGAGCTGCTCTCTTAGAATGAATGATTGATGGCTGGGTGCAGCAGGCAGTTAGACATGTGTAAGAATGAAGTGTTAGGAGGTGACCTCACAGTACAAAGCCTCGAGAATTCTTCTGTTAACATGTGGTGCTGATGAAAAACATTTCTTTTTTCTTCTGTAGCTAACCTTCCCCAGTTAAAAATGCAGACTTTCTTTCCTGCTCTAGGTATTTTATATGATCACAGATAGACTGTGAGCTATATTTGTGAAAAAATATGGAAACTCCCATAATAGATGATTAGCTTGATTTAAAAGATATTCCTTGGTATCTTCCTTACTGAGTACTTCTCAAGTTATTTTGTATTTGAAAACTTAAAAAAGAAAACAAATGGGGAGATATTTAAATCTTAGAGTAAGTCCACTCATAATATTCACCAACTTGGACAATAACATTTTATAATTACCTATCAGAATCTCTAGCTATACAAAGACATCCCTGCAGCCCTTTCTCTTGCCTTTTGAAGAAAATATCGCCCCTACATCCTTTCAAAGAGAATTTGTTTCTTTTTCCATCTTTGGTAATCGTTAAGCAGCTCTTCACTTTTAAGAAAACATAGAGCTGAGACCCTTTCTGGTTAAAGACAATGTGTTTAACTTTAGGGCTCCCCAACTTCAAGCCCTCTAGTCCTTACAAAATGGCAAGATCATTTGTTTAATGTGTGATTGTCTACAAGTTAGGAGAGAGATCCATAGGGGTGTGAGTCATAAACTTTGTTCTAATTTCAGGCTCCTTGCTAATTACCTGTTGTAGCCTCAGGGTAACCATTTACCTTGCGTTAGAGGCCAGGATGTTAAAATGGGAAGAGTGGACTTGGAGAGTGGATTTAAAACATCATGAAATTGTTAGGATCTTCCCTGAGACTTCATTACAGAGACTAGATGCTTCCAAGTCTCAAACTGATGGATTTTTGTGTAGCCCATCTACCAGTGCTTAGTGTCACAGATGGTATATTCCTTTTATTATGAAAGCTATGAAAAATCTAAGACTTGGAGAAGTTTGGATAATTTACCCAAGGTCACATAGCTGGACAGTAGTAAGTGTGCCCTTCAGATGTAATCTACTAACCCCCCAGAGAACTGCTTCTTTCTCTTTCGTAAGTGATTATTTGATGTGGAAATTATCGTGTATTTTTTAACAATCACTTCTCAGTAATGAAATATATACACGTGGGTCTTCCTATATGTTGCTATTCACTTTTATGTAATTATGAATTATAGGGGTTGCTTAGTAACTGTTCAACTATATGCAAGGCATTTGATTTATGAAACACTCAGTTTTGTCACCTTCCCCAACTCACATCCCCTTCAACTTCTCAGCTGTAACTAGTAGACATACGTCATAATGATTCATCATTGATTAAAGTCTTGATTATAGTGTTTAGTGACTTTCTTTTGAGTTATAATTCTTACCATTTTAATAGCTAAAATTATTTTAGTGGTTTTTATTTTATGCACATAATGTCTTATGCTTCAGGTTAATGATTTTCTGCCTGGGACTCAGGGGGCATGAATTATTTATTGTATTCTTATATTTAATATTTTCTGATGTGGAAAATAGAATGATTTGTACTGAATTTTTATAAAAGAATTCATGTTCTTTTCTTCCACAGAAGGTGTGTATTTTTCCTGCCTATCTCATTGATTAACACTGTATGTAGAATATCTTGCTATGTGCTATAATTGCATTCTGAGAACTGATATTGGGGGAGCATAGTGATTTGTATGAGTAAAATCCAAATAATTCCTGTCTCTGTTATTAATACTTCTCTTTCTATTGTAATTATGAGAAAAATGAGTACATCTTAAGAAAATAGGCAAAATAAGCAAAAAAGAGCGCCATGAGTTTAACCTAGGTTTTGGCAAACATATTTTGAGTCATAGAGAAGGCTAATATGTGTACTCTTGGTCTGCTTGGGGAAGCTCTGTTATCTTCATAATAGGAATACATCCTAATATGCACAATACTATGAGACACAGAGTTAGCTAACCTTTCATTCCCACAGGCAGATCATATCAAAGCACATTGCCTGCAGCCCCTGGAAAGTTCAGTTCAGAGGATTTTTCACCCAATTAATGCCTTTGTCCAAATTAGATCAACAGTGGCACTTTGGTAGAAGTGAATAAGTAAAATATTAATCCTTTATGGAATTGATAAAAACTAACACATAAGTATTAGTCATAGTAACAAAGTTGGTTATTCCACATTTTTCTCTGTATTTCCTAGGTATGTGTATGTGCATATGTATATGTGTAAGTGTGTATATATATGCATATATAAATATACAAATTTATATATGTATATATGTACACAGATGTGTGTGTATACATCAACATGAGAAATGTTCATGTATTCTAAATTTGTATTGTCAAAGTTTCATTATGTAATTGAAGTAATAATTTATTAAGTGTAATGCTAAACCATGTAATAAACTATATTTACAGTTTTGTGGTTGTTCATTGCTGTATTTCATAAAAAGCCCTGGTGAATTCTTGCAAATACATAGAAGCGGTTAACGTTCATGATTTTTCATGTATATACTTTCAAGAATAAGTGGAATAAAATTTGTTTCTTTTTTATTACATTTTTTATTAATTTATTCATATTACATCTCGATTGCTAGCCCTTCCCCTGTTTCCTCCCATTCTTCCCTCCCTCCCACTTCCCCCCTTCTCCCCTCACCTATGTCTGTGATTGAGGGAGACCTCCTCCCCCTATATATGCTCTTAGAATATCGAGTCTCTTCTTGGTAATTTGCTATCCTTCCTCTGAGTGCCGTCGGGCCTCCCCATCCAGGGAACGTGGTCAGAAAAGGGGCACCAGAGTTCGTGTGAGAGTCAGATCTCTCTCTCCACTCAACGGTGGAGAACATCATGTTCGTTGGCTAGGTCTTGGTAGGGGTTCAAAGTTTACTGCCTATATTCTCCTTGGCTGGTGCCTTAGTTTGAGGAGGACCCCAGGACCCAGATCTGCCTGTCATAAAGTTCTTCTTGTAGGTTTCCAGGACCCTATGGGTCCTACTATTTCCCCATTCTTCCATGCTACTCTTCCATAAAGTCTCAATAGGATATTCTCTCCTCTGACCCACTTTCTTGGTAAGTAAAGTTTTTCTTTTTTTCTTTTTTCTTTTTCTGTCCTTTATTTTCTTCTCCTTTATTAATTTATTCTTGTTACATCTCAATGGTTATCCCATCCCTTATATTCTCCCATTCTTCCCTCCCTCCCATTTTCCCCTTATTCCCTTCCCCTATGACTGTTCCTGAGGGGGATTACCTCCCCCTGTATATGTTCATAGGGTATCAAGTCTCTTCTTGGTAACCTGCTGTCCTTCCTCTGAGTGCCACCAGGTCTCCCCCTCTAGGGGACATGGTCAAAGGTGAGGGACCAGAGTATGTGAAAAAGTAATATCCCACTCTCCACTCTACTGTGGAGAGTGTTCTGTCCATTGTCTAGATCTGGGTAGGGGTTTAAGGTTTACCGCCTGTATTGTCCTTGGCTGGTGCCTTAGTTTGAGCGGGACCCCTATTCCCACATCTGCCTATCATACTGTTCTACTTGTAGGCTTCTAGGACCCTCTGGATCCTTCTACTTTGCCATTCTCCCATGATTCTCACTTTTTCTTCTAAGTGACTTAGTGTCTCTGGTTTTATGTTGAGGTCTTTAATCCACTTGAATTTGAGTTTTGTACAAGGTGACAAATATGGGTCCAGTTGCATTTTTTTACACATAGACATCCAGTTAGACCAGCACCATTTGTTGAAGATGCTATCCCTTTTCCATCGAATGGATTTGGCTTCTTTGTCGAAAATCAAGTGACCATATGTGTGTGGATTCATATCTGGGTTTTCGATTCGATTCCACTGATCAACCAGCCTGTTGCTGTTCATAAGAGAAATTGGTCTGAAATTCTTTTTTTGTTGGGTCTTTGTGAGGTTTAGGTATCAATGTGACTGTGGCCTCATAGAAGGAATTTGGTAATATTCTGTCCATTTCTATCTTTCGGAATGCCTTGAATAGTATCGGTATTATCTCCTCTTTGAAGGACTGGTAGAATTCTGTGCTGAAACCATCGGGCCCTGGGCTTTTTTTGGTTGGGAGACTATCAATGGTTGCCTCTATTTCTATAGGCAAAATAGGGCTATTTAATTTGTTTATCTGGTCTTGGTTCAATTTTGGCAAATGGAATCGGTCAAGAAATTTGTCCATTTCCCTTAAATTTTTGAATTTTGTGGCATAAATGCCTTTAAAGTAGGCTCTTACAATTCTTTGTATTTCTTCGGTGTCTGTTGTCATGTCTCCCTTTTCATTTCTGATTTTGTTAATTTGGATATTGTTTCTCTGTCTTTTAGTTAGACTGGCTAACGGTTTGTCTATCTTGTTGATTTTCTCAAAGGACCAGCTCTTGGTTTTGTTGATTCTTTGGATTGTTCTCTTTGTTTCTAATTTATTGATTTCAGCCCTGAGTTTGATTATTTCTAGGCATCTACTCCCCTTGGGTGTTTCTGCTTCTTTTTTTTCTAGAGCTTCCAGATGTGTTGTTAAGTTGATTCCATTTTCTTCTTAAATGCATTTAGTGCTATGAATTTTCCTCTTAGCACTGCTTTCAATGTGTCCCACAAATTTGGGTATGTTGTTCCATCATTTTCATTGAGTTTCAGGAAGTCTTTTATTTCTTCCCTTATTTCTTCCGTGACCCATGTGTCATTAAGTAGAAAGCTGTTTAGTTTCCACGTGTTAGTATGCTTTTTGTTATTTCTGTTGTTGTTGAAGTCCAGCCTTAGACCATGGTGATCTGATAAGAAACAAGATATTATTTCAATCTTCTTGTACATGTTGAGGTTTGCTTCATGACCAACTATGTGATCAATTTTAGAGAACGTTCCATGGGTGCTGAGAAAAAGGTTTCCTTTGCGTTTGGGTGGAAAGTTCTGTAGATATCTGTTAGATCCATTTGATTCATGACATTGGTTAATGAGGTTATTTCCCGGCTTAGTTTTTGAATCAAAGACCTATCCTTGAGTGAAAGTGGGGTGTTGAAGTCTTCCACTGTTAATGTGTGGATATCGATGAGTGGGGCAAGCTTTGTTAATAACTCTTTTACAAATGTGGGAGCCCTTGTATTCGGAACATATATGTTCAAAATCGTGATGTCTTCTTGGCTGACTTTACCTTTGACGAGTACGAAGTGTCCATCCTCATCTCTTTTGATTAATTTTGGTTGAAAGTCTATTTTATTAGATATTAGAATGACTACCCCAGCTTGTTTCTTGTGACCATTTGCTTGGAATATTTTTCCCCAACCTTTTATTCTGAGGCAATGTCTGTCCTTGTGGTTGAGATGTGTTTCTTGAATGCAGAAGAATCTTGGGTCATGTTTATGCATCCACTCCATTAGTCTGTGTCTTTTTATTAGAGAATTGAGACCATTGACGTTGAGAGATATTAATGACCAGTGATTGGTAAGTCCCTTCATTTTTGGTATTTGTAACATTCGAGATCTTGTGAGGTTGTTATTTTGCAATGGTATAGTTACCTATTTCCTATGTAGTTCTGGTTTTAGTTTGACCAATTGGGGTGGAGTTTTCCTTCTAGTAACATCTGTAAAGCCGGATTTGTGGCTAGGTACTGTTTGAATTTGTTTTTGTCATGGAATATCTTGTCTTCTCCGTCAATGGTTATTGATAATTTTGCTGGATATAGTAGTTTTGCCTGGTATCTGTGTTCTCTTAGGATTTGCAGAACCTCTGTCCAGGCCCTTCTGGCTTTCATGGTCTCTGCTGAGAAGTCAGGAGTAATTCTGATAGGTTTGCCTTCATATGTTACTCGGCCTTTTTCTGTTGCCGCTTTTAATATTTTTCTTTGTTCTGTCTATTTTGTGTTGTTATTATTATGTGGCAGGAAGATTTTCTTTTCAGGTCTATTCTATTTGGTGTTCTGTAGGCCTCTTGTATGCTCGTATGCATCTTCTTCTTCAAATTGGGAAGATTTTCTTCTATTATTCGATTAAAGATATTTTCTGGGCTGTGGAGTCAGTTGCCTTCTTCAAAAAATTTGTTTCTTGACATACTCATTACTCTGCAAAAAAAAGTGCAGATCATTTTAATTATTGCACAAATTCTCCTGCCTTCTAATCTTTACCAAGAATTAATCCTTTGATGATGTTATACAAATCTAATAAAATCTTATGCAACTTTACAGCAAAGCAAGGTTTGCTTTTGATTCACCAAATAGCTAAACTATTTATTTTACAACCAGTCCATTCGTTCATGGATTCTTCATGGTGTCTTTCACTTTTATATGTCTCTACCTCTCTAATTGGTTAAAGAACATAAAATTACTGTATTTCTTTTACAATGGAAATGGACTTCTAATCGATAAACTAATAATTTCATATTGAGAAGAAAAAATTGCTTTGTAACCTTTTCCTTCCCTTCCAAGTATGGCACAACTGAGAAATACAAAAATATTTTTTCTTTACAAGCTCTATATGTGTAAACAGTTTAATAACATAATGACTTCCTTTCTTCCCCTTGACTTCTATAGTTTCTTCCAAATGCTCCTTTCCAACTTCATGTTTTCCTCCCCTTCTACTCCTCATCTTTTTTCTTTCTTTCTTTCCTTTAAAAAATAGTCTACACTGTCCAGTTAGTGTTGCCCATATGTGCAGACGCAAGGGAACACCATTACCTTCTAAATATTTATGTACTGCTTTGTTTAGTTTTTTAAATTTCTTTTTATTTGTATATGTGTGTATGTATCTGAAGAGGCCAGAAGAGGGCATTGAATCTCCTTGAACTGGAGTTACAGGTGGTTGTGAAATACCTAATATGAGTGCTCATTTGAAACAGGCCTATAGAAGAGCAGCATGTATTATTTTTTAAATATATTTTATTAATTTATTCTTATTACAACTCAATTGTTATTCCATTCTTTGTATCCTCCATTCCTCCCTCCTTCCCATTTTCCTCTTACACCCATCCCCTATGACTGTGACTGAGGGTGACCTCCTCCCCCAGTATATGCTCATAGGGTATCAAGTCTCTTCTTGGTAGCCTGCTATCCTTCCTCTGAGTGCCACCAGGTCTCCCCATCCAGGGGACATGGTCAAATATGGGGCACCAGAGTTCGTGGAGAGTGGGTTCTGACTTTCACATGAACTCTGGTGCATGTATTCTTTAAAACCAATGAAATTTTCTATATTTTATTCCTTTTATAATTTGAATTTTTATTGGAAACAAATTTGTCATAGAATATGTTCTTATCACCTTCCTCCAGTACTCCTCACCTCTCCAGGGTCCTAGTGCTGAGAGGGGAAGAAAACACAGGCTCTCATTTCTATATATTTATGTTTATATTAACAGACCTGGGCTATACTCAGCCTTGAGTCAGAGACCCAATCTTTCTACAGCGGGTGGTCATCAAAACAGAGACATATAATTTGTAAGGCTGAAAATAAGAGACTTAGTTCTTAACTCTCAGTGGAACATGTTTATCACTCTCCATCTGTTTGGAAGCTCAGGGAAGATTACATGAAACTGAGTATGAAAAGGCATGAGGACACAAGAATGTGTCCCAGCAAGGAGACATGGATGGTATTCTTAGAAACTAAGGATCCTTCCCACTTCTTACAGAGAACTTATTTACTTATAAACCTCAGCAAGGGGTGGATAACATGATGAATCCTGTGGAAATAACAAAAACTTCAAATATTCAGCAGTTCAGGAAGTTGAGCATCTCATAATGAGTAATAGAAAAGCAAATAGAAGGACTCAAACAGGACAGGAGTTCCACAAGAAGACAAATAGAGCCAACAGATAAGGGGTGGGGAGGTTAGTGGTGGAAACTGATGCACCAAACATGGACCATATGGACCATGCATGGAGAGGACGTAGTTCCTCCATTCAGATGTAGCCAATAGGTATCTCAGTCTCTGTTATGAGTACCCTATTAAGAGAATCAGGGGCTGTCCCTGCCATGGACTCTGTTGCCTGTACTTTGATCACGTCCCCCTGACAGGTGGCTTACTATGGCGCAGAGGAAGAGGATGCAGGTAGTCCTGATGGGACTTGGTAAGCTGGGGCAGGAAAGAATGGCTCCCTCTGTCTCTGAGAATTGGTGAATGGGTGGGGGCAGTGGGACCTGGAGGAAATGAGGGAGGGGTCTTTGATAGGGATGTAAATTGAATCATTTTAAAAATAAATTTAAATCAGAGAGAAATAGAAAGAAGGAAAGAGCTATTGAATGTCTTTGAGTCTTCTGCATATAAAACAGGGTAGGAATGCAATAGAGACTCAAGGGTGTTTTCAAGTTCTGTTTCTTTGTAGGCACTTAGCTTTACTGACAGAGTGTCCTTTTTATGATATAATCTTTTCCTTCCAGATGTCTTCATCTACTATATTTTTAACCAATAGTTTTATTGAATCAACAATTCTGAGGTAGACCAAGAGCAGAGTATCTTCCCCTCACTTCCTGTTTTCCAAACAGTAGAAAAAGATCAAAGTTAGGGTCAGAGCCAATATTGTCAACTTATAAAATAGCCTACTCATCATGTCTAACTTTCTTTGACAGTATCTTCAAAGGCTCCTGTATCTAAGGATGATTTTCTTGTCAATAGACAATCAGACAGGTCAATGTTCATTTCATTTGTGAAGAAAACCACGCCAAGTAAATTTCATTATAAAACCTAGGAATCAATACACATTTGTGCCAGTGTTCTGTAAATAATGAATGTGAGTACTCTTTTACCCTGAAATAATATTTTTTTTTAGGGATTGGATTTTTTACTAAAAGAACTGAGAAGACACGTTTGGTATCTATAACTCAGACAGTGATATCAGAATGCCTGGCATCTGTGTACAGGGTTTCTAACCGGCAGTGAAGGTTGCAGCACAGAAATCCCCTTCCTCCCAAGACTCTTGCAACATATCCCAGGACCTCAAATCTTTTATTCTTTCTGAGTTAGGTCCTCATAATTCCACCGTGGGTTAGTCACATCCCAATGCTAAACTCTAGTTACAATTCATTAATTACAGTACAGAACAGATGTGTGTTGTGTTCTAGTGAATTTAAAAAAAAAATTGGCAGGTGATCTATACCTGTACCTTCAGCAGTGTAGTTACAATGAGAAGTAGCAATCAGCATTAAAACCCAGCCTCAAGTTGCCAAGGTCTCAGATTTAGCTGATGCAGAGCGCACCATAAGGGGTTCTGTTGCCAGCACATCAAATGCTCTCCAGGCTCCCCTCAGCTTTCCCAATTGCCAGTCACCAAATGTCAGCTTTGACCCTGTAAAGCAAGTTTTGATTTTGTTCAATTAAAGAGTATAGTGGCGAAGTGAGATCCCCTGGGAAGTGACTTCCCTTAAAACATGAGTTAACACTGTGACAAAATGATTCTATCGAGGGTGTGTGTTTTGTTGGTAATTTCTTATATTATGCACAGCCAGGATAACAGAAGTAGAACTGAGGATAGCAAGAGAGCAATGGAAAGGTACAAAATATAGTTTCTTTGGCAGAGGGTTCACTATTCTGCTTTAATCCTGATCATATTAAAAACAAGAATAGAAAAAGCTGGCAGTTCTTTTTTAATATGCTGTGATTCATTATCCCATGTCATCTAGTAGAGCATTAAGTTTGTTTCACTCTAATTTCATAGTTATAAATCCTGTACTCTTTCCACCAGGGCTTTGCTTAGCTGGTCTCCATTGACTGCCAGGCAGGATTGATTTTTTTTTTAAAGTATATTTGCTCAAAGTTTTCTCCAAGACATAAGGTAGATAATGTGGTTTAAATGCATCAGCCACTTGAGTGATTTCCATGCTCAAGATAGGGGTCAATGCAGCTGAAGGGAATAGACATAAGAACACTGAAGTCTGCATATTTCTCCAGTGCAGCACTCCAGCACTTCAGGCAAGCTTGGTGTCTGTGTTCTCAGTGTGGACAGCTGAAGAGTAGGCTGCAGTGACCAGGCTTAAACGTGTCTTTTTTGTAGTCAGACACTGATGTGTGTTCAGACACTGATGCAAATCTCACGGCTTGATGTTTGATGTTTATAAATGGGTCATTTATTTTCTTGTACGGAATAATTTCTATATGTTATCCCTCATTCTTTTGGCTCTCAAAAATTAGTAATGATAACAAAACATTTCTCAGATGGAAGGAGAAATTATGCACAACTGAATTTTGACATTGCACTCACATCACACTATAAATCTTCCTAAAATGAGATTTGACAAAAATACCAAAAAAAAAAAAAAAAGTGTGAAGTCAGGAGGCAAAAGCAGAGAATACATGGAAAGAAAAGTCACTTGCTATCAATCATAATGATAAAAACCACAGATGTCTCTGGTAAGACATCGTGTTGGTGAGGAGGGCCTTACCTAATTCTCACTAGATAAAAACAAATCTCAGAGAGTCTACTCTAGTACTGAGAATTTCTATATAATTTTCTCCATTACTAGCATTTCCAAAGATCTATGGCCAATTGAAAAGGGAAGTTATGGGGAAAACACAGTTCTTCTGTGATTGAATTTTAAAAAGAGATACTACATTTTGAAATATTTAAGAGGTGTTTTACAGGCAATTGTCTGACAGTGGTGTAGATTCTGGACAGCTTAGCCTTGATATTCAAGCTCTCATAGAAGGCTTATGAGAACGATGTGGATAAAGACACTATGGTTTAAAAGGGGGTAAAATTAAAACCCGTGTAATGAAAAGAAAGAAAGAAAGAAAGAAAGAAAGAAAGAAAGAAAGAAAGAAAGAAATATTTGTAATATATAAAAGATAAAAGATGTTCATCTCCTTTGAAACAAGTTACTGGCCTTGTTATGCTGACAGTAGTCTACTTAATTACAGACACACTTCAGTTAAATGTTTTAAGATTTCTATTTATTATTTTTATTCATGTGCATGGGTCTTTATGTCTGTGTGAATGGATGCCCTGTAAATAAGCAGGTTCTCACTAAGGCCATAAGAGGATGTCAGATACTTGAAGCTTATTGATGTGAGGGTCTGGAACCACACTAGCATCCTCTGGAAGAACAGCAAGTGCTGTCTTAACTACTGAGCTATCTCTCTAGCCTCTGCATTTTTAAAACAACAGTACTAAGAATAATAATGAGGAGAAGGAGAAGGAAGAGGAGAAGGAGGAGAAATAAAAAGGAAGAAAGTCTTCTCACTGTAGTCTCAATACCCATCCTATGCACCTATCCTACCCATTCTTAGAGATATAAGATTTCTCAAAATAACTGATACCTTCCTATTTGCTTATTTATGCCTTTCTTGCAAATCACCCCTCACAACACACACATGTAGTATTACTAATATTTAGTAATGGTTATTAACATTCATGAGAAAATCCATATTAATTGCTTTTTAAAATTCTCCCTTTATTTGATATAATCATATGCATTTATTATAAACAGTATATATTATCATATCATTTGCCATTTAAGCTTTATTCATGAACATAGGTGACAGTGAATGTTCTGGTATGCATGCTTCTGAAACAAATGTTTCTCTTGTGCTTATTTTTTTTCATACATGTTGGCTCAATGGCTTTTGGGTTATGTGTATGTGCACAGTACACATTTTTCTAATTTATGTTGTTTAACATGTTTCCGTGCTCTTACGGTCATTCTGGTTCCCACCCCTCCATTCTTCCTCATGTTACTGAAACAGCCTTCAGACTGTTTTGGCATCTTTTCTGAGGCACATCCTCTCTCAGTTCTTGTCATTTTACAGTAGTAAAAGAAGCCTCAACTGTCTCTCCATCAGCTTGTGGACATGTTATGCCTGCTGCCATCCCCCCGAATTTGCCACTTATTTCAAATAAGTAGACTTTACTTTTATATTACATGTTCTTGGCCCCATGCTCTGAACAGATCTGTTCTGTCAGAGAGCCTTTCTTGAGGGCACTACAGTAACTATAGGATGAGACTTCAGCCAACTTCTTGAAGTTTATCTCACAAGCTTTGAAAATCAGTTTCTGTGTTAGTTTCCCAGGACACTGATTGATGCAACCAGAATTCCTACAAGCTCAAGTCTTCATCCTGACACACCATCTCCCTCTCTTGCCTCTTTTGGAGTGTCTGTGTTCTGAGAAGATTGCTCTTCATTTGTTATCACACATAGAGGCTGTGCATTTACTGACCTAGATCTTTCTCTCTTGTCACCTTTCTGACCTTGAGGATTGGAGTACTCCTAGAACAATTTAATCTTCCACTGTTCATACTGCCATTGATGCCAGTTAAGGGAAAGATTTATCACTGTCACTTCCAGAAGTAATTTCCAGCTGTTTGATCCACTCTCCTATAATTTTTCATCACTTGAAAATGTCTTTGCTGTCTTGAGTAAGCTTTAGAAGTTAGAATAATTTCCAGAAGTATTGGATATTTCAATATCTTCCCTGATGTAAACATCTATATAGTTGTGACTATCTTACATTCTGATGTCCAAGAGGCAAATAACTACTTTTGGTCCAAATATTTCAAACATATTACAAAATCTGAGGCCTAAGGACGGCATTATAAAAGCAAAGAATTGATTAAAATATTGTCTTCATTGATCTCAGAATTAACACATCTTAGAAACATTAAATAAATAAATGAACAAATAAAAATAGATTATCTTGAAAGCAATATTAACTTTTAGCACCCGTATAAAACACACACACACACACACACATATATATACATACAAAAGTATGTATACATGTATACGTATATAATATATGTGTATATTATATATGTGTATGTATACATAATGTATGTGTTTAATGCATTAAAGTGCACATTACTTTAATAATTAATTGTCTACTACCACTTATGGAGGTCAAAGTGTCTATCAATAAGAGACAGATAAATAACTTTATCATTGAAAAATTGGAAAAGGAAGATTTCTGATAAGAAGGTAGTTTAGCTGCATTTCACAGGATGAGAATATCAGGCATGTGAAGATAAGGAAGAGTCTCTCACAGAGGGAAGAAAGTACATTTGGTATATATAAAAACAGCTGGGAGGATTTGGTAAGAAATTCATGGAAGATAAAGAGAGGATAAATACAGAAGATACAAAAATGAACATTGTAGTTCTATAATAAGTCTAGTTACAGATATTAAAAGTTTATAAAGCTACCTCTTAAATCATGCAATACATTTTAAATTTTGTTATGAAATTCTAACTAAATACATCTGTAATTTTTGTAGCATATGGTAATGTTAAAACGTGTAGAATTTTATAAACCTATCATCTTAAATATGCACTTGCATGGAAGGATAGCATTGTGTCTAAAGGTTTTATTTCTGTTTTATTTGGACACACAGTTTTAAGCTGGTGTTTTTTTCTAATATAAAGAAAGAATAAATGTTTGTATGCAACCAAAACTGATTGGTTCCAGTATGCTGACCTCTGTACCCAAGTGCTTCTTTCATGAATGAGACACCTCCATTTCTTATCATGATAGGAACTGCGTGTCATGTTGTCCTGTAGCGACTCATGTTTTCCTTATCATTTAAGACCAAAATGAGTCATCCGACTTTCTGTATTTATGGACTGTAGGAAGCTGGCCTATGACACGTAAGATAAGAGGAGCATCTGCTAAAGAGAATGCTAGAGTTGAAAGTGTGAAGTATTTAAGACATAGTAAATTAAGACCTAACTCCTCTCTAGTACTATGAAGGGACCTAGGATTCCACTGACCTAATAATTCTCAGTTATTTTCAGATCTCATCTTACCTCCATGCACACATGCATGGGGATGGCAAGTTGGCTTGTTTCTAACTTTCATATATCTGGCTGGAGTCTTCAGGGTAGAGAGCTGATGCATATATTGTAACTCATCAGATCTGTATGTATCTCAAACTTAACACTTTTACTAGGCTTCCAGAAATATGCCTAAGTATAAGATAGCCTAAGATAGCCTTTGAGTTGTGGGTTCCAGTGGTATAGGGCATTTCTAGAAACGATCTGAAATTCTGCAAGAGTCGAACCTTAAACTTTAAACATTTTTTTCCTGTGTGTAAGCCTGTGGATATTATAGCAAGATCATTTGACTTGGCTTCCCCCGTCTACTATTTGAATTATGTTGTGTCCTCTAAGCCATTGTTTGTTTTTCTGTTTTATTCCTTAAAGATGTTCAGTTATCCACTCAAGTGTAGGCTATATAGCTTCTCATCTTTGATATTACCCTCCTTGTTTACCAAACCTAACACTCTTCAAAGAGTCAAGAGTCAAGCTAGGTCCATATCAACCATAAAAGATAATGAACTGATTATTTTGTGTTGGTTTTGATTATAGCAAGGTCATTCATAACGCTTTTTTATTTATCTATAATCAGTCTTCATACCCTAGCCTTATTAACCATTATTTTATTGTTGCTAACTGTTTGATTTTAAGCCACCAAATATTCCCAGTTAAAAGTTTAAAATTTTCATAGATGATAAAATTAATGGAATTTGTTTTTATAAATTCATGCCTGCTGTGTGTCTGTTTATTGTACTATGGTGAGCTTCTTCTTTAATTTGTTGTAGGTCTCCTTCCGCCTTACTTTCATCACCAGTACAATGCTGTTTCTACATGCCCAGAATCCAAGTCCAGATGACTTGGTCGTCATGTCACTACCTACTGTTAGACAGGATAGCTATACATTTTTCATACTGTTGCTCATAATATTTCCTCTATCTGGTACTCCAGTATCTTCATCTTTTTCAGTGCTCTTTTACTTCCAATATAACATACCTAAATTTCATGATCAAGCTCCAACCATCCTATTCTCTTTTCTTTTCTTTTTTTATATTGATGGGAAAGACTTTCTTTTTTTTAATTAATTTATTCATATTACATTTCAGTTGTTAGCCCATCCCATGTATCCTCCCATTCCTCCCTTCCTCCCACTTCCCCCTACTCCCCTCCCCTCCCCTATGTCTGTGTCTGAGGGGGACCTCCTCCCCCTGTATATGTTCATAGGGTATCAAGTCTCTCCTTGGTGACCTATTATCTTTCCTCTGAGTGCCACCAGGCCTCTCCATCCAAGGGACATGTTCAAATATGGGACACCAGAGTTTGTGTGAAAGTTAGATCTCCTTCTCCACTTAACAGTGGAGAATGTCCATCGGCTAGTCCGGGTAGGGGTTCGAGGTTTACTGCCTATTTTTTCCTTTCTTGTCGATTTTAATATTGGTAGTTAAATTCTTTATTCTAACACACATACTATGAAAACTTGTTATATTGTTTTCTATGTAGTTGAGGCTCTTAAAAATGTTTCTGCTAAGAAATTTCCTAAACATCATTTTTTTTAGGTGCAGTGAACTTTATTGATGGTATTCAAGAGAGTAGGGCTCCCTAGGCCCCTCTCATTATTCTGGGGTCTAGGATGGAAACTGTTAGGGGTGATGCTCAGTGTCAGGGGAAGGGTTGGAACAGGGACTCCTCAGCAGCCGAGGGCCTCTCTCTTGTTCTCATGTCCTTGCTGGGATGAGGGAGTCCAGGGCTTCTTACTCCTTGGAATCCATGTAGGCCATGAGGTCCACCACCCTGTTGCTCTAGCCAAATTTATTGTTATACCAGGAAACGAGCCTTACAAAGTTGTCATTGAGGGCAATGCCAGTGCCAGCATCAAAGGTGGAAGAATGGGAGTCGCTCTTGAAGTCGCAGGAGACAACCAGGGTTTGGTGTAGCCCAGGATGCCTTTCAGTGGGCCCTCAGATGCTTGTTTTACCACCTTTATGATATTGTCATACTCAGCAGGTTTCTCTAGTTGGCATGTCAGATCTACGACAGACACGTTGGGCATGGGAACACGGAAGGCCATGCCAGTGAGATTCCCGTTCAGCTCTGGGATGACCTTGCCCACAGCCTTAGCAGCACCAGTGGATGCAGGGATGATGTTCTGGGCAGCCCCATGGCCATCATGCCACAGCTTTCTAGACAGGCCATCCACAGTCTTCTGGGTGGCAGTGATGGCATGGACCATGGTCATGAGTCCTTCCACGATGCCAAAGTTGTCATGGATGACCTTGGCCAGGGGTGCTAAGCAGTTGGTGGTGCAGGAAGCATTGCTGACAATTTTGAGTGAGTTGTCATACTTCTCCTGGTTCACACCCATCACAAACATGGGGGCACTGGCAGAAGAGGTGGAGATGATGACCCTTCTGGCGCCACCCTTCAAGTGGGCCCCGGCCTTCTCCATGGTGCTGAAGACACCAGTAGACTCCACAACATACTCAGCACCAACATCAGCCCATTTGATGTTAGCAGGGATATCGCTCCTGGAAGATGGTGATGGACTTCCGGTTGATGACAAGCTTCCTGTTCTCAGCCTTGACCCACAGAACTTACCATGGGTAGAATCATACTGGAACATGTAGACCATGTAGTGGAGGTCAATGAAGAGGTCATTGATGGCAACAATCTCCACTTTGCCAGACATGAAGCAAGCCCTAGTAACCAGGTGTCCAATACGGCCAAATCCGTTTACTCCGACCTTCACCATCATGTCAAGATACAAGGCTGGCACTGCACGGAACAGGCTGTCTCTGGAACAGGGGGGAGCAGAGAGTCCCTAAACATTTAAAAATATTCTGCAAATCTCAGGGCATGTACTTTATCAATGTTATATTTCCAGAATATCAAATAAGTTTTCTTATATAAGATATTAATCCATCTGAATTTACTATCAATTACTTGTATGTGTCTATATTTTTTGGAGAAAGTAGAAAGACACTGGGTGACATAAATATTACTCCATTGAAGTTATTAGCTCTGGAGACCTTCAGGCCTGTTTTACTTTACAGCTGTGCTATTAGGCAACAAATCAATTAGCCCACTACTTGATCATTTGATCATTTGTAAAAAGAGAAGGATAGGACTTCTACATTTTTCTTTTATTATTATTTTTTACATATCCATATATATATGTGTATATATATATATATATATATATATATATATATATATATATATATATAATTACCTATAGCAAGAAGAACCATGGCACAATCAGGAATTACATAAATGTTACATTCTTAGTGTTTTGGCTATTTGTATTTGACAGCCTTGAAGAAAACATCTTTCCTATCTTGGTTCATCTAAAATTCTAAATGTAAATCAATCTCCATCACATCTTGTCATTATCAACTTAAAACATCCCTCTAGGCCTAAAAATATCTTAACTCCTAAACAACTAAGCTTCATTGTAAAATAAACTATCTGGTCTTCAACTCCATTAGAGTCTTGAGAAGGATAAACTTGATTACTTGAGTATACAGGGAGTGAAGGTTAGTAGCTTTCCAAATGAAAAGATGACAGAGACAGTTTGTTACTTGAATAGCCATACACAACTCTCTATAATGTTGGAGCATCATCTTTAGCCTTTTGGCCCAGTATATCTGACAGACATATTTGTGAGGCAGGAACTATGGAGGCCTTGGTTGCCCTGTCTTGGCAGAGTTGTTTTTTTTTTAAATATCACACCCATAATAATAGCACAGGATTCTGAAGATAGTCTAATATAAAAAGAAGTTAAAAAGTTAACAAGCTAGTAAAGCACCATTGTTTGGGGGAATTTCAAAGTAGAGAGATAAAGTTCAGTAGTATAAAGGCGAGAAGGGAATAATGTAACAGGAGGGACTAAATATAGTGGGGGATGGGAAGTATACACATTTTATTTATATATATATATAAAATGGGTTAGGAGTTACTCTATAACTGGAGTTGGGGTAAGATGGGTGGAGGTGGAGACAGAGATTCTACTAGACATGGCAAAGCAAAAATGAAACCACTATTCCAGAAATGAATTATCCTCATAGGAGTTGTTGACCTATAAGCTGTGGCTACTGTGTGTATTGGTTATTCTCTAGAACCTGATGGTAAGATAAGTGCTGCTGAAGACACCATTCACATGAGAAAACAAGGCTAGTGCTGACCTGGACGCTTTATGTTTCCTGGTTAGCATTCACAGTGTTAGAGAGTATTATACATGCTATTGCAGAGGAAAAGTAACCATCACTCTTAGCCAGTTGAGAAATTTACAAGGTATAATAAAGTGGCCTAACAAGATATTCCTACTTGTATAGTAGGGGCACAACACTGTGATAGTAACCAATCACACTTTGGTTGGATTTAAAGCGTGTTCCTCAAGAGTGAACCTGTAACTAGCATCGTTGCTAGGGACAAGGGCCTGTGTCTCGATAGGTGATAGTGAGGTGTCTTGTCACATCTCATAGGACAGATCAAACAAACAGACCAAAAACCCAAAATGTATAGAAAGTGCCAGATAGGATGTGATGAGTCTCATTGCTGGGAAGATTCCGGAATGATGTAGAAGACAAACTTGTAAACTTTTTAAGTTACTCAAAAAGCTAAAAAGAAAACTAGCAAATTACAGCAATTGTGTTTCTAGCTATGTACCCATGATAGGAATGCATAAACCCACAGCATGGGTATACCTCAGTATTTAAACCTTATTGTTTCAATACTTAAAAGTAAGAACAACCAGGCATGATGACACGTGACTGTAACCCTACCACTCAGGAGACTAAGACAAGGTTTGTGAGTTTGGTACCAACCTACATGGCACAGTAAAACCCTGATCTCCCACAAACAAATATAAAACAAAGCACAGGTAGAAAAAAAAATGTCCATCAATTGATAAGTTAGTAAAAATTAAAAAAAAACAAATATTTACATCTCTCTATAGTCATGCTATTTAGCAAAAACAGTGCTTAGCAGTTGTATGTGCTACATCATGAATGAAACTTGAAAACCTTTCCATAAGTTAGAGTTGTCACTAAAGGCCATGCATGAGCCAGGCCTCCATACTCAAGGAAAGGCAGGAGTATTTTAAGGTCAAATACTGCCTAGAAAACTTAGTGAGATTTTGTCTAATAAATAAAAAACTAACAAGAAATACAGGGCTGTAATAAAGTACTTGCTTGTGAGCAATACATTATGCTCAATATCTAATACAAAACCCCAACAACAAGAAAGAACAGCACATGTACAATGAATGGCCTGACAAAGCAAATTCATAGAGACTGAAAGTTGATTACTAGTTCTCAAGTGCTGGGGTGAATGGGGGATGGGAAGTGGCTATGTACATTTTCCATGAATTGAGCTGTTCTTGGATAATAGGATAATCTATTGAATTATGTACTTCAAAAGGGTGAATTTTAAATTGCATAAAAGAATTCTCACAAAAGTTCTTATTTGTATACTTGTATAAATGCCTGTACACAAAAATATAAATTAATGTTGATCTATCAGTCTATGTGTCATAAATTAAAATTGATAGTGAATTTCTCTGGTAAAAAAGGTAAATAAGTTGAATTATTGATGACCTTAATAAATATCCTCTCAAAAAAAAGGAAAAAGGAAAAAAATAAAAATAAATAAATAAAAATAAATAAAAATAAATAAATAAATAAATATTCTCTCTTCAGAGAATGCTGAAGGGCACAGAATTTGTGAATCAAATTTTCATTCTTTCATCTTTCTTTAAACCAAACAAAACCCAAGTTACTCTCATCATGTTGGTCCGCATCATGTTTCCTTCTCTAACTTCGGAAAGACATTGAAAACCTCAAATCCACAGCACTGTGCTCAAATCCCAACACTACATACATATTAGTTAATTAATTATATAGTTAATTAAAGGAATGTGAATTAACCTAACAACTGCTAATTCCCTATGCCATGGGAAATCATACTCTCTGAGGTTAATATAGTCTTTGGTAACATGGTTAGTGTTTCCCTTGCAATGTTTCCCTTGCATCCTCTGTGTGCAAATCTGGGCTTTGTCTTTGCTAAATAATATACTTTTGTTTTTGACACAGGGCATCTGGCTTTTTTTGCAACAAGCTTTCCATAATATAGTTTATAGTGCCTACAACCATAGACTCAAAGGAAAATAATGTTGCTGAAGAAATATAAGTATTCTCGAGAACATTGGTTTTTTTCTTGTATTTCCTTGTATTTTTTTAACATATTTAATTTGGTTGTTTGAGAGAGGGTATAATGTAGTAGCCCAAGCTCTCTATATACTTACTGTCACCCCAAGGGTTCCTTGGCTCTCAGTCGTCCTGCTTCCAGTCCTCAAGTGCTTGGCATATGCACCTGTATTCATATTATTATTCTCTTTGATAAATTTGATGATACTTCATGTGTCTGTGTCAATGAAGACATTAGGAGAAATAATGATACTTGAGTTATCCAAAGTCAAGCAGACATGTAAGTGGATAAGCTCTTGATACCAGACAGCATAAATCGATAGAATGTGTTTTTAATTACTTTTCTAGGAAGCTTTATATTCTGTGAGCTTGTGTTTGTATTTATGTATTTCATATATATTATAAAATATATGTAATTCATTTATCTGTATATGCATACATATATATGTGTGTGTGTGTGTGTGTGTGTGTGTGTGTGTACATACAAACACACACACACACACATATATGAATAAATAATGATATCTCCAGCCTGGGATAGTTGTTTCTCATGCTTGATGTCTCATGTGATACTTAGCATATAATATGTTATTACATAGGGCTCAGAATAAATTTATCACATTTATTCATGGACACCTTTGATTTTGTAATTGAGACCTAGAGAAGAGAAGAAATCGCTGGCTTTAAAGCAACCAATGTACATATGAAGAAGAAACTAATTCTTTTGAGTATTTTCAGGGTTATCTAAAGAAGGTGAAGGTCAAGTCTTTTACAGTGCTAGTTAATATGTATTAATTAAAAATGACTTCAGAAACAAATTGCCTATTGCTCTGCCATTTTCATTCATTAACCAAGTCCATCTGTAGTGATAGTTAAGGAAAGCCACCCTATGTTCCTCATATCAAAATATTTATCATGGGTAAGCAGCCAACCAAATTCTTAACAGTTTTTCCTCACTAATATCTGAAATAGCTATTCACTCTATATGAAAAAGATAATTATTTTATCCAGTGTTTTGTTAACAAATATTTATCACTATGTGCCAGACAAGGTTATATGTTAGTAATCACCACTTCATATTTTCTTGCTTTCTCTTCTGTACCTTTGGTGACTCTTTGCATATTCAGAGGAAGACATTAAGGGAGATAAAATAGTA
The DNA here is from genome assembly GCF_964271855.1 of Acomys minous. Classification (NCBI taxonomy): domain Eukaryota; kingdom Metazoa; phylum Chordata; class Mammalia; order Rodentia; family Muridae; genus Acomys; species Acomys minous. The sequence continues at coordinate 38,887,789 of NC_140500.1, read as the reverse complement.
TCCAAAGCTACACAGACATATAAAAATGTATAAGCTCACAAAAACAGCCAGCTTGGATTTATATAATGTGTTTTTAATTCATTTTTTGGGTCACCTTGTATCCTGTGAACTTGTATGTTTGTAGATATATGCATCCATCTTGATGCTAATTGTATTTAGTTACTCTGGGGGGATATGATATGGAACAATAGCAAAAGACAGAGACCTATCTATGGATCTGCACATTGTTATGTCTTATTTATTTCACTGTCTTCTATTTTCACTTTTCATTAGAACTCTATTCATTATAGAAAATTTTACATCAATTTCAAAGTAATAGCCCCAAACTTTCAGGGATGCTACCGTGGAGACAACAAGAATTCCAACTGTACAGCTTTATGTATCTGTGTCATCTACTTGCAGAGTTGCATCACAGCAGACTTAATATTCATACTTGTTTGTTTTTCACATCGTCCAGCATTGAACATATAGGCTATAAAAGGATGAAACCTCTCTGCCTCGCTTTACTTACCCAACTCAATTATTATGCCTTGACCTTTGGACCAAATGAGATTCATCTTAACTCTGCCTGTACTTGCAACCCATTTTAATACTGTGGCACAGACTTAATGGATTGAGAGCCTGTGAGTAAGTAATGAGAATCCGGAGAAGAGTGGCCAGCGTGATTAAGATGCTATTTGTAGTGCAATTCCATTATAATTAACATTATGTAAGTGGAGAAGTACGATGTTCGCACCTCTTCCTAGCAGATGTTTTGATGTCAGTGACAGGAAATTAAGCAGTAAATGAGGACCTATTTATTGAAAATTGTTCTATATTCTATAGTGCTGAATTCATTTGTTTGTTCCACGAACCCTAGTTAATTTAAACAAGGACAATAAGCAATATGCTTAACAAGCACTCTAACTTTGTTTGTGCCGTGCTTTGAACTATTATAGTTACACTTTTAATACTAGAAGTAAAATATACTTGCAGCTCTTCAAGTAACGTTTATTTAAAAAAGTAAGAGCAGGTTTTTCTTTTTTTCTGATTTTTTTTAGCTCCTGAATTATTAACTGTGGCTAAAGAGTAGTAAAAATAATGTTTAACTTCTAAAGCTTGTTGAAATGAATTAACAAAACAAATTGGTCAATTAATTAAATTATTAATTTATAAAAATCTTGATTATTCTTATTTAGTCATGAATGCACAGCCTCTATCCCATTGGATAACTTTGATTCTTCAACTCTTTTAATATTGCCCCTTATGTCAAGGAATTTTATGTTTTTAAATGGAAGAAAAATGTAAATGGCAACATTTCAAGACACATAAAAATTATATAAAATTCATAGTGCCATGTCCATACATAGAATTATACTGAGACATGGCCACATCACTTTGTTCTATTTTTTGTTGTTGTGGTTTGTTTGTGTAACCACAGGGCAGAAGAACACACTGCTACATTTTAAAACACTACATGGTCAGAAAGGTTTCTGATCCTTCATGAAAAGGATACAGGCCTCAGCCGTAAACAAGCTAGTATCATTTCCAATTCTCCAAATTATTGCAGAACGCGTCTAGTGATCTCAATTCACAGATCAGTAAATGAGGTTCAGATTGCTAAGTAATTTGTGTTAGAAAAGTTTCAGAACTGATCTCTATATTAATTTAGTGTGTGTTTACCGATACCATGGTAAGTTCCTTGAAAGTGCTAATGTCTTCTGTTATCCGTTGTTGAATGTGATTGAGAAAACAATATTAGGCATTCTAACATACAGAGCTTTGGGTACAAATCAATTTATAGCAGCCACGTGCATGAGGTCAGTGCTCCACTTGACAGTCAATATCAGAAGCACAGTTCTCTTACTTATCTGGAGCCTTTATGCCCAGGGTAGCTATAGATAGTAGCAAACCAACACAATTTATTTCTTTTTAAAATATATTTTATTAATTTATTCATATAACATAATTGTTATCCCATCCACAATTGATTTCTTAAGACTTTTCTTAAATTTCTTTACTTTGACCTTTTGTTTTGTAGAAAAGTAGACAAAAGCCATGGGTAGTGAAAAGAGTAGTCTATTGCACATGGTTTCTTGAAGAAGCTTAAGAATACTAATTAGTTAGTTATCTGTTTATATGCTAATTATATATGCTCTGTACCTGTGCTGATAAATGATGCTGAGAACTAAACCGGGGTCAGGATTACATACATGCTAGGATGCTGAGCAAGTGTTCTGGTACTGATCTGTACCCCAGCCTTATTGTTTATTTCTTAAATACCCTTCCTTGCTATATTCTTAGATCACCTAATATATTATTTCTTTTTTAAAACATTTTTTCTCCTTTATTAATTTATTCTTGTTACATCTCAATGGTTATCCCATCCCTTGTATCCTCCCATTCTTCCCTCCCTCCCAGTTTCCCCTTATTCCCCTCCCCTATGACTGTTCCTGAGGGGGATTACCTCCCCCTGTATATGTTCATAGGGTATCAAGTCTCTTCTTGGTAACCTGCTGTCCTTCCTCTGAGTGCCACCAGGTCTCCCCCTCCAGGGAACATGGTCAAAGGTGAGGCACTAGAGTATGTGAGAAAGTCATATCCCACTCTCCACTCTACTGTGGAGAATGTTCTGTCCATTGGCTAGATCTGGGTATGGGTTTAAGATTTACCACCTGTGTTGTCCTTGTCTGGTGCTTTGAGATGTGTTGACAATAAATTTGAAAGTAGCTCAAGAGGCGGTTAATTTAATAGGTTCTTTATTATAACTCTGTAGAGAATGAGAAGACTCTTTCTTCAAGAACTTTCTGAAATCTAGTGTGAAAAGTTTGAGGAATTAATGATATTCTGCAATAATCATAGATTTGGTAGCTCTTTTATTTTTCCGTTGGCTTGTTTTATACAGCTTAGATATGATTATCTTTGTTTAATCTTTTTTAAAAAGTTACGAAATGGAAGACTTAGTGGGTAAGAATTCTAACTATCCAAGCACAAGGATTTGAATTCAGATCTCTAGCACTGATGTAATGTTGGGTATGTCCAGTACTGTGGAGAGCACCAAAGACAGGAGGATTTCTTTGGCTTCCAGGTTACAAGCATAGCTCTACATTCAATGAGCAATCCTATACCATGAGAACATGATGGAGAATGAGGGATAAATCAAGGTACCCAGTATCCTTTTCTGACTTCTCTGTGCACTCAGACATATGCACCCACACTGATATGCATATTCCTCATATTTCATATAGATCTCACACACACACACACACACACACACACACACACACACACACACACTGAATGAGAGATGCCAATTAAAAAAACATTTCAATTTGTAAAAAAAAAAAAAAAACAAAAAAAACTTAAGACTTCAGCATGGGTATTTCTTAGGACTGAGCCTAAAACATCATGATAAAACTTTAATGTTCATTTATTCTCATGGACATTTAAAATTCTCTAATATTTTACAATCAGGCATAAACCGTATACTTATAATGCTTTGATTGCAGAGGCTGTTTGTTACAGTAGCTTTCATTTGTATGCAATAACCGTTATAATAAATGTAATTCTTTGTGCCAGTGTTTACTCTGGGTTATGTGCTAGAAATTTTGATAGTCCAACAATTAAAACTTCATTTAATGTTTTCCTAAGAACCTGAGGAATAAATATTAATAGGAAATTCTAATTAGGTTTTTGTAATATTGCTATTATAGACTCCACTGCTAAGCATTTTTAGAGACTCATGTTCTTATGTACTTGTGCAAAGAGTTTTAATGGGCAGTCTAAGTGAAGACTTACAGTTGAGTAGTAGGCTATAATGTGATATAACGAACAGTGGGATTGTCAGTTCATGGGTAGTAGATCTTCCCCTAGTTAGATTGATTGCTAAGGTTCAGAATTTGCAGTGGCATCTCTTAAGGTAGAATTAAATATAAATGCATCCTTAAGTGTTATAGTGTATGTACTTTTATGGGATCTTACACATACATATCTTATGTAATTTCCACACTACGGCTATTGAATGAATAAGCAGCAATTTTACCACTGGGAGAAGTTAGGAGATTGAGTTACTCATCAAGAAACTCAAGTTATTTATATCAAATCATGACCGCAGTTCCCCTCCCTCCTCTCCTCCTTGCCACCTCCAATCTTTCCCTACTCCAGTCCACTCCTCCTCCATTTCCCCTCAGAAAAGGACAGGCCTTCCATAGATATCAACCAGCCATGGAATACTAAGTTGTGGTAAAACTAGGCACCTCTTCTCCTACTAAAGCTGAACAAGGCAACCCAATCATAGGACAAGGGTCCTAAAAAGCAGGCAACAGAGTCAGGGCCAGCCCATGAGCCCACTCTTATGCATCCCACAAGAAAACCAAAATACTTAACTGTAACATATGTACAGAGAGATTATGTTATTCCCATGCAGGCTACCTGGTTAATGGTTCAGTCTCTGTGAATCACTACGGGCCCATATGTACAATGGGTGGTAGATATGCTCCTGCTTAGACTGATTATTAAGGTTCAGGCTTTCCCAATGGCATCTGTTAAGTTATAATAAGTATAAATGCCTCTGTGGAGTTTCTTGTGGTGTCTTAGACACCACATATGCTTCCCATAATCCTTCTCCCCTCTCTTCTGCATGATTCCTGAAGTTCCACATAATGTTTGGCTGGAGGTTTCTGCATCTATTTCCGTCAGGTTCTGGCTGAAGCCTCTCTGATGAAAATTAGTCTAGGTACCAATCTATGAGTACATAGAAAAATATCAGTAGTAATCGACTAAGACATCATTTTACATATCAGAACAAAGAGCTGGACCTATCAGGGTATCAGCTTTTTTATATGGGCACATGATTTTTGTATCTACAAAGTTTATACTTGAGAACCAGGCAGTCAACTTACAAATAAACAAACAAACAAAACTACACACACATGTGAGTTCTAAACTAGAGAGTGATTAGGTCCCCTGAACAATCAGCACACTCAGAGGCACTCCTTGAGGAGCTAAAGACATATAGAATGTCTTATATGAGACTGTTTCAACCCTGTCATATGTGTTTGTACCAGGGATGCCATAACCAGGAGAATTAAATACAATCAGGACAGCTTCTCCTGGCCAGAGAGTGTGATCCAACCAAGGTCATGCATAGGCAGTGGAAGATGTACAAAGAAAGCCAGGGGATACAGTCCTCCTGCTCTCTCTTCCTGATCCACTCCTGCCATTTTGCCATTGAGATGATCTCTTTGATGTGTAATTGGAAATGTCTTTTTAGATTATGGACCCAAAGCATAGTCATCCTACTGTTTACTATTCAATTTTCTGATGAAGAGTTTCTATTCTCAAGAGCTCTCTGAGCAAGCAGTATATCTGTGCAAGGGAATACATAAACATGACTCCATTGATTGGGACAAAATTAGAAGACTCCTGAGGGGGGAGAGGATTGTACAAGTACATCTTAGCAAGGTCCAAGCCTCGTGAAGGGCAAATTGATTATTTTACATTAAAATCAAATGAATGCACTGCTGCTTCTCAATTTTTCTTTTAGTCATACTTATAAAATGAATGGTTGAAAATGATTAAAATACAAATTAAATATAGAAGAGTTGGAGAAAATCCAAGAAAATATTTTAAGCATGCTTTGACTTTGAATGTAACTGGTTGATTCATAATTAAATATGTATCAGGGCATGATTGGTTGATACATGATTATGTACAATCAATTATGTCTTGATAAAATTATGCAAATTATCTAAGGATTAGATCAGATAAAGGTTTTGGAATTTTCCCTAGTTTTTAGGTATTTGTTAATACAATATAAAATATTCCTATTTGGTTAACATAATTATTCATAAACAATGTTCATAAAACCTGGCAAGTCTTAGGAAATAACATTGGAATTTCAGGTTCTGAAGACAGATTTCTAGTAGAATGATGAGTTTCCTTTTTAAACATTCATGGGCCTTTAGTAGGAAATTTTGTTGCATTTAAAAATGATTTGATCATGGTACCATTTAATATCATTTATCTGTAAATTCATATGTAAAAATACTTGTAAAAGAAGAAGTCATGTATTATATAAAGAGTTGAGAAAAATGGAACAAGTTGGTGGAAAGAGAGGGAGGAGTAGAAATGATGTAAATCTAGGACCTATGTATGAGTTTCTTAATAATTTAATATATAAAATTGTTAGTATAATTTACATTTTTTATCTTTACATGCATTACCACATTTACTTTTTAATATGACCCCACTCACTTATCTAGTAAAACCCATTATAGGTTCCCTGATTATGGTATTTCACAGACAATGCAATTATTTGTTTACTTAATTGTTCTTAATATATTTTATTTTACCCAGATGGGTACTTTGCTGGCAAAGCTGTACAACACATGTGTGTCTAGTATGATTAGGGTCCAAAGATAGCACTGGACCCCCTGAAACTGGAGATGATTGTGAGCCAACATGGGTGTGCTGGGAATTTAACTTGAGTTGTCTGTACAAACAGATACTCTTCATAACTGAGACATCTCTCTAGCTTCTATTTATTTACCTTTAAAATTGACGTTCTTTAATAAACATGAATGGAGTTAGTAATATGAAATCCATCACAAGAAATATCTGTTACATAATCAAAACCCTTGCATCTGGGTCAGAGAGATGGCTCAGTATTTAAGGTTGCTGACTGCTGTTCACGCGTGAGGCCCTGAGTTCAGATCCACAGAAGCCCATGAAACCTAAGCAAGTGTTCCTGACTATGGGAAACTCTGACTAAGTGTGGAATCCTGAGGGGAATATGACAGAACAATGTGGAGGAAAACTCTCTGCACGCATCACACTCATCCACACACACAAATGCTCACTCACACACTCACACACACACTCACACACTAGCCTAAATCTTTCCTAATTTGATAGCAAATGCTGCAAAAATATTTATTTAATTTTTTTCACTTCCACAATAATTTTAATTGAACCATTCCCTTAGAGGCTCTTCACACCTTTGAAATCTCAATAAAGACTTGACTCTGGACTCAGCAAGTTCAAACTGAAATGATGTAAAGTTACAAGAAAAACTAACTTATAAGAAGACAGGTAGAAAGCTTTTCACCCTGGCAGTCTGCCCCTTCTTTTGTGAAATGCCCTATTCCTTTTTTTCTGAAGTGGTTTTTCCCCCTTTTGATAGAAAATTTTCTGCATGCTAAAGAGTTGGTTAATGGAGCACCTGCTAAGAGCATTCAAACCACCCAAGCATGGCTGGCAGCTTTGGCTGCCACAACTATATTTTTAACTATAGAAGGAGCAGATGAACTGTCTGGAGATATGACAGTTATTAAACATATTCTCACAGAAAGTGCAAAGGGATGCTAAGACGTGGCAGGCGTTATTTTTACATAGCATATTCTTAACTCTTCCAAGACTGGAATTCATCGTTGAACTCTTTGCTCTATAAAATCACATGAATATCAAGTACTTAGTCAATAAGTGTCTTTCTGAAATAAAACACACTTCATAATTCCTCTTTTTGATTTCTACAAACCTAAGTGTCAATTAGTCTTTGCATCCAGTTGATGAAATCTTCCAATATATTCTGCACTGTTTCTTGTGGCTATGTGCACTGATTATCATGTAGGATGTATTTCTCTAATAGGCACATGGAATTTGCAATTCAGTACTCAATTTAGACATAATGCCACTTACTTAAGGATCATTTTTATAAGGCCAAGCAGGTAGAGACTTCTTGAGAAATACAGTATCCCATTTTCAGAGCATTTCTCAGTATTAGCCCGTGGATTTTTTTTTTTTTTTTGTCCTCAGCAAGTCTTTTAACAAGGCACCCTTGCGATATAAAAATTCTATAAATCATAGTTATTGCCTGTTGTAGATGTAAAGAGCTACCTCTGTAACACTTTTTGTTTGTCAAAAGACAAAAGAAACAAGGCTTATTTAATATTAACAAGGTAGTTTAACAGATAAGTCAGGGCTCCTTAATTTGAGCTTAATGAATCCTTACTTCTCATGCACATCTTTAAGAACAAGTGTAATACAAATGTACAGAAAATATTAACTGAGAAGCAATCAAGAAAAGCACATGGACAACCAGTTTAGTATAAGATGTGAAGACACCAATTTATGTTCCCTTTGAATTGGAAACCCACATAGGACAGGACCAAGAGATCTGAAATGTGGGGCTCTGGGGAATAAGGCCCTTCCTCTGAATGAGCAGGTCTCATGAGCATTGTATTCAGCTATGCTCTAAGCATGAACATGTGCCTATCCTTTGGAAAAAAAGTAAATAAACATTGGTAAAACCTTAGCGTCCTTCAAGACACTGCAGATAAGCCCTTGCTTTGTTAGGAATCTGATTGTTTGTCCTGGTGCTACAGTTGATAGATTCTGCACTGTCAATCTACCTACTAACCAGAGACAATAATCCGGGAAGAGAAAAATATATATACCTATACATACATACATACTACATACATACATACATACATACATGTATATACACATATATACATATATAGCATGTACAATTAGATTTATAAAGGGTGTATTGTTTACTTCCTGGGTTAATAAGTGATTTTTACCCTCTTCTACCTCAGTTACTCCATACTGCTTAGTTTGTTCCTTACACATGGATCTTAATTCACTTTCTTTTCAACTTTTCTCTTTCTTTCTTTATTTATTTTCTTTCTTCTCCTTCCCTGTCTTCTTCTTGGTTTGCTTGTGTGTTTGTTTATTTCAAGACATGGTTTCTCTGTGTAGCCCTGGGTGTCCTGGAACTTACCCTGTAGACCAGGTTGACCTCAACATCAGAAATCTGCCTGCCTCTGCCTCCTAAGTCCTGGCAGTGCCACCACCATCCAGTTTTCTGTTTTTAATAAGAAGCGTCTGCATCTCTCATTCAGGAACATATAATTGTGTTTTGTTGTAGCTGACTCACAAGTGACTCAAATTTACACTACATGTAGACTGGATACCTGATGTTTGACGTTTGTCAGTTTGAAGTAATTTAATTATATTCTGTGAAAAGTGTTACCATGAGTTTACTTTTCTAGGGGAAAAAGTGATATAGTTATTTGGGGGGCAAGGCAATTGTATTCTTATGTATCTTGGCATACTTATGGTATTAATAAAATCTAATATCCACAGCACACTCTGTATTAACAAAACAACAAATTGGCAGGAAAGACCTTTATGACTGTACATTTCTGAATGAAATGACTTTTGTTAGCAGTGTCTGCACTTTGAATAGTTTGAATTGAATGATGACTCCTAAGAGTTTTGAGAAATTTGACATTTAATAATGTCAACATTACCTGGCTGTATGCTTATCAAGATTTGCAGGAATTTGCTTAACTTTATAACCTCAGAACTTTTTAAGCAACTTATTACTAAAGACATGAACTTGTACGCATGACAACTACAGAACACCAAATGCCTACTCAGGATGAGACGAGTTTAGCCTCTTTCTTAACGTTTTATTATAAATATTTAAAATAATTCTGACATCATTTTGAATAAGTACACTTTCTATGCCTTTATTTTATATTTTCCAATAGTACCAAATAGTGCTTTCATATAATTTCAAATGATTCAGTGTGTTTTTATTTATTTATTTATTTATTTATTTATTTATTTAATTTATTCTTTTACATCTCAATGGTTATCCCATCCCTTGTATCCTCCCATTCTTCCCTCCCTCCCATTTTCCCCTTACTCCCTTCCCCTCTGACTGTTCCTGGGGGGGACTTCCTCCCCCTGTATATGCTCATAGGGTATCAAGTCTCTTCTTGGTAACCTGCTGTCCTTCCTCTGAGTGCCAGGCACCATGTCCCCTGGAGGATGATTCAGTCTGTTTTTGCTATTTCATGATCCTAATTGCATCATCTTTTACCATGTCAATAAGTGAAACTTTGCTATGCTATAGGAAAAGCACAAAGTACACTTTTTTCGATTAACAGTTTCCATACCCATAGAATACATGCTTTTGTTAGAGTGTTATCTCTAAGTTTTAAATGTTTATCCTTTGAAGGCCAGCAAGATGTAGACCTATGCATGTCGTTGCCCTCATTTGATTTCTATCATTTGTTTGGTACTGATTCACTTCTGTAATATCATATTATGCACTCATCGCCAAGTTCTCAGTGGCCGCTCACAAGCATTATATTAGTGTCAGGGCTAGAACACTCTTCTCATTCTAGGCTCAGCTACAGGAAGTGGTTCACAAAAGCAGGCTACTGGCACAAAACAATGTCCAAAATGCAGTGGTGAGCCATCTGGATTCTGTAGAGGTGGACTATGGACATTGAAATTGGTGTAATTGAGATGTGATGGGTATGTGAACTGCTTTCTGCCTGTCAGGTGCTATGAATTAAGTGTTAGAAAACTAGTGTTCAATAGCAGCACAAACATTATGCATTAGGATTGTTTTTTTTTTAATTTTTATTAATTTATTCTTGTTACATCTCAATGGTTATCCCATCCCTTGTATCCTCCCATTCTTCCCTCCCTCCCAGTTTCCCCTTATTCCCCTCCCCTATGACTGTTCCTGAGGGGGATTACCTCCCCCTGTATATGCTCATAGGGTATCAAGTCTCTTCTTGGTAACCTGCTGTCCTTCCTCTGAGTGCCACCAGGTCTCCCCCTCCAGGGGACATGGTCAAATATGAGGCACCAGAGTTTGTGTGAAAGTCATACCCACTCTCCAGATCTAGCCAATGGACAGAGCATTAGGATTGTTATGTGTACATTGTCTGGGCCACTGTCTATGTGCTGTGATTTTGCAGGAAGTGTGTTGAAGATAGGAGGGTCAGTTCTGTGGTGATGCTTGACAGCAATATATCCTCTTACCTAACACCCTCTACTCCACTGTTTTCTTATATGTTATTTGAAATAATAATATTAATGGCTCAGGATGTTTTTGATTTAGCATCCCAATGGAATCATGCACCTGGAGGTATATTTTAACCTGAAACTCTTCATTAGGAATCTGTCTCTCCCCATGTATTTGTTATAATTGTTCAACTGTATATGAGGGAATAGAGCATCAGAGTTTTGTGTGTGAATTTTCAAGAAGCAATTAACACTTTATAAATGTCACCTCTAGTTCCTGTACTTACTGTTTAGGAGTTAAGGTGCCAACTTAAATATTTTTCTCAAATGCAGCATAAGCTATGCTGTAATACTTGTAGAACATAGAAAAAAATATGCTGGATAGAAGCGTCTATTGTCATTTTGTTAAATCTTTATATGACCTAAATATTTATGTTTAAACCTAGAGACCTGGGCTGCTCTCACTCTTGGTTAGACAAGCTCATTATGCAGTGGGCAGCAACCAATGGGAAGATGAATAACTGATCAGATGCAAAACTGATCTTGGGGATGAGAATATGATGCTGAATGTTCAACTGTAAACCCTGACCAAGACTCAGGAAAGAGGGGGAAGAAAGAATGTAAGGATTGGAGAATAAGGAGAAGAGCTGTGAAATTATTTCCTCTAGACATGGCATGGCTGCTGCAGCTGCTTTTGCCTGAACAAGCCTTGCACAAATTCAAGGCAGCCAACATTCTCACATAGATGGAGTAGATGGTCTCTAGGCCTGTCCTTTACTGAGACTAATATTTTGACAGTTGGTAGTTACTGGGGTAAAGATGATCACCCTTATTTGAGGATGTGGCCATGGTAGGATCATGACGCTCCACTGGATGACTAATTACACACCATACACATATAGGCTATACCCACTTAAGTTAGTGAGTTATTAATGAAAAAGATGTGATAGGGAAATTTCAGTGGTATCTGGGGGAAATGAAGAGGTAAATGGAGGTAGATATAGTTCACTTTGTTCATTAGTGAAACTCTGGAGAACAAAGGAAACTTAAAAGGGAAAAATACTTATATTATTGTTTTACTCAACCAAGTATTTGAATAGCACTCATTAATAGTTATTGTATATCAGACATGTTTCACATTTATTTAAATTAAAGTGGAGAGCAGCCTTAGGCTTAAGTCACATGCCGGAAGAAAATGTTTGATAAATTCTTTAAAGTGAATAGCATTTTACAGTCATGTATGATTCTATAATAACTTTTTGAGCGTGTCAATGGAGACATCGTCCAGAAACTGAAATATAAATAGTGAGCCACAGAATGTTTTGAGAGAAAATGTCATGGTACGTGAAGGTTCTGAAGTTGAAAAATGCTGACAATTTTTTTTTATATGAAAACTTTGTTGTAGTTGAAAGAGTGAAATGAGAATTGGTAGAAGATTAAGTGATAGGCATTTCTTGCGTGGGCTAAATGGTGCAGAGATTTTGGTTTTAGTTTCTTTCCTTTAATTGTGAGTATAATTTGAAGCTCTATGATTTGTAGTTTGCTCTTATATTTTCCTGTGCCTTTTTTTTACTGTTTTTTTCAATCCTTGAAATTATAATTTAATTACAACATTTTTCCCCTTCTCTTCCTTGTCCCCAAACCCTCTCATTTACCCTTCCCGACTTTCCTTAAAATTAATGGACTCTTGTTCCTTTAGCTGTTATTGTGTGCGTGTATGTGTTTATATACACATGTTTTTCTAAATATAACCCATTGAGTCCATATAAGGTTATTTTATATATGTTTTCAGGACTGACCATAAGGTACTGGATAACCAATTATTGTGTTCTTCTCTGGGTAGGGTCACCTCCCCTGTTCCCAGCCTCCTGGACTTTTCTCAGTCTACTATGGCATGATCATTGGTGTCATTGTTCAGACTTTAAGGGTATAGCCTTTGATGTTACGGTAGACACAGTCACATAGCAAACTCCCTGATCCTCCATCTCATACAATCTTTCCTGCGCTCTCGTCCACAATGTTTCCTAAGCCTTAAGTGATTTGTTGCTGTACCGAATGGGATGGAGTTCCACAGCTCTGCGTTTTGACTGGTTGTGGTTTTCTGCAGTGGTCTCTGTTGCAAAGGGAAGTTTCATTGACATGGAGTGAAAACTCCACTTATCTGTGGGTAAAGAACAAGTGTTTATAGATTATTGGGATTCTATTGATTTAGCAAATTAGTGATTGTTCTTTCAAGCCAGATTCCACCTCATAGTGTTCTGCTTCTGCCTCCTGAATCCTTATATTATAGGCATGTACCAATAAGCTTAGGAAGGGCTGAATAATTTACAAAAATAACATTTGTTTTTCTTCTCAAAAAAGGAATCTAGGAGGTGAAAAACTGACACTGCTTGGCTTCTGTGGAGGGCTTTATGCGGCATCTATAGGTTATTATTTTAAACGTTAATGATCTGATAGTTTACTTTTATTAGAAAAACTCTAAATATTTTTCACTTAATTATCAACCAATAACATTTCTGTTTTGTGGTGTTCTCTGCAGTGTATACCCCATGTATAAGGATTATCACTTTGTTCCTATTTTTAGCAATATACTTCGGTAATTCTGTGTTAATAATGTGATTTGTATTTGGTTACCCAGCAGCAGATAATCTTCTGGCATTACAGAGTTTAATTTATGGAGAAAATCCTTAGACTTAAAAAAAAATAACTGACCATGTAATGTTATTAGGTAGTCAATATATCATTAAGTCTTAAGTGGGTCACTGAACACATACACACACACACACACACACACACACACACACACACACACACACACACACACATGCCTCCTAGCAAAATCGACGAAATGACAGCATAATGGATTAGGATTCTTGATCCTTGCAACACTGCTTCTGGGCACAAGTATTCTTCAATAAGATTTTGTATGATGGTCTTATTTAGGGTTTTACTGATGTGAAGAGACACCATGATCATGATAACGCTTATAAAACACACACATTTAATTGGGGCTGGCTTAGAGTTTCAGAAGTTTAGTCTTTTATTGTCATGGTAGGAAACATGGCAGTGTGTAGGCAGACCTGCTAAACACTGCTACACTAGGCTTAGCTTTATCATAGGAAACCTGACAGCCCATTCCACAGTGACTCACTTCCTCCTATAAGGCCACACCTATTTCAAAAAGGTCACACCTCCTAATATGCCTCCTGCTGTGAGTCAAGCATTCAAACACATGAGTCTATATGGGCCACTCTTATTCAAACCCTTAAGGGTGGGTCTGGAGTTCACTTAAGGGGGACATTGTTCAGGTCAGCTTTCCTGGTCTCAGTCTCTCCATTTGCATCATTGCTGGGCTCGCCCATTTCTTTCTTTTAAATGATGACACCTTTTGTTCTGCCATGCATGGAGAGTCATTTTCAAAGACTCCTTAGAACCTTGTAAGTTCAAGGTCATCTCTTATCTGATTTCTCCCTTCCTGGCTCAGCTGCAGCCTGAAAAGCATTAAAATATCTATTTTCTTAGTGGTTTCCTTTTCTAGATTTGAATAATTCACTTGACTCTTCCTGGACACTTAGAGGAAAGTGCCATTGTTAGCTTCTTGGTTTGCAATTAAAAATATGCATAATTTTAGTGCAGATAATGTGTCCTTTAATGTGGTCAATTAAAAGCTAAATTATATTCAAAAATGCATGGATAATATGAGGCTATATAGTTGAAATTTGTGTTACTGAGTGTGTGGTATTTTTTTCTTTTCATATCTTTTGATTTTTTTCTTTTTTGTTAAAATAAGACTTATCTCTGATGCTTTAATGTAGGTCAATAAGAATGAAAAAAAATCTATTAATTTTGAGTACTGCACTCAAAGTTCCTTTTTGTTCTTATTCCTATATTATCAAACATGTCAAGTACAGATGTGGCTTCATAACAGAGGGAATTTGAATTCCCTAGCTCTCAGACCTCTTCCTATAGCTTTAAAGTTCTGTGATTCTATATTTTTAATATGTTAGGGTAAAACAAATATTTATACATGAGAAGAAGCTATGATCATACCTATTTTATATGATTCAACTTACATATGGAAGCTTATTGCACATTCCATAAAAGAATATATAATTCATCTATGGGGATGATAATGAGAAATAATGAATCTGATTAAGATACTAATATCATTTAGAAAAATTAGCCATCACAAATACGAGATATTAAAAGATATATTTTTAAACATTTGTGAACCAGTGAGAGCTAAATATCCTTTATATATCTTAATTATTCTTAAAGGGAATGTTTTTAACTGAGTTTTCTAAGATGCATCACCAGCATTATAGTTTGAAATCAAATTCATTGTTTTCTTTACAATTGTTCCATAACAGTTGAATATTCACAGCATATTTCAATGACTGATGAAATGGCTGATTATGTGCCATGATTAAAAATGCATTTCTATTGCAAAGGAAGGTTTTCAGCATCATACTGACTAAGGTAGTATATATAAATATGTGTGACTCACATTCAAAATAATGCAAATTATTATAAACAGGAAATATTTAAAATAAACCTTTATGCTAATGAATGTTCATCATGTGTTATTGGATGTATATAAACATTCCACATTGCTTATTTACTAAAACAAGGATTTATTCTTGCCAAATGTATGATATTTAATATTTCAGGTTTGGTCATTTTAATTTTTTGCCAATTCTCTGGACAGAGGAATTCTAAAGAGGAAACTGGTGTAGCCTTGAACTGATCATCTAGTGACTGCCTTTTCAGTTATGCTAAAATTATACAGCTCAGACAAGATTTTTGCACAGGATCATAGAAAAGAGTTGTAAAATGGGTAAAATCCATTTTTTTTCCTCTCAAGACTTTTTTTCCTTTCCCGCTTTAGTTTTCTAAGACAGAGTTTCTCTGTGTAGCCTTGGCTATCATGGACTTGCCTTGTAGACCAGGATGGCCTCAACCTCATAGAGATCTGCCTGCTTCTGTGTACCATGTATCAGGATTAAAGGCGTGTCCCACCATACCCAGACTCTGTGACTTCTCTACCAATCCATGGAGTTCTAAGCTACAGTATTTATAAGCTCGGGAACCATGGAACTGCCTTTCATTGAAGTTGAACTGAAATAATTGTTATTTGCCAATCAAAGTACTAACATGAGAATTGATATGTTTTTCTCTGTGTTTTATTACACAGTGCTATTTTCTCTTATTTTCTCTTCAATTTTACCTTGCATTTCTTCTCTTGCCTTCATTTTCCCCTTTGCTTCTGTCATTTATACATTTATCTACATATCCATAAGGCTTTATCTGCTGCCTGTCTTATTATGTAGTAGTTTTTCCCTACTCATATGCCCATGCATGAACAATACTTTAAAGCACCTGAGGTCAAAAGCCAAGGCCTGTCTGATTTTTTTCTGGAACATTCAAATTTTTGAGATAACTAACACTTAAAAACAATAAGTTGGCTGACACATATATGTCATCTTAGTAGCACAGAACTGAATAATACACCTTTCCATACTGAAGGTACTAAAGAATTAATAATGAGATACGTAATGACTAGAAAGATGGCCCACCAACTAAGAATACCTATCTCTTGCATAGGGCTTGCGTTCAGTTTCCAACATCCAATTGAGCTTGCTAACAACAACCTGTAACACCAGCCTGAGGATATGTGATGCCCCCTTCTGGCTGCAATGACACTTACAGTCATGTGCACACACAGACATGTACAGTACCCCTCCCCATGCAACATTGCAAAAGAAAAAATAACATGAAATTAACATGAAATATCTTGCTAATGTTTTTATTGAAGGGTGTTCTGTATACTAACTTCAGTAAAAATCAACCATTATACTTAATTTTATAATTTAATATAAAAACATTTTTTAAATTTAAATCTAAAAAAAAAGAAAAAAGTTTAAATCTCATGTAAATGTGTGTGTTGGATAATATACTTGTGGGACAATGTTGGCTTTGAAAGAGAGAACTCTGAAAATCAAGTGAATAAATAAGTTAAGTTAGAACAGGTGCTCAGAGAGAGAAAATATGAAGCAAACCGAGGTCTAGAATTTATGGCAATCTGTACTTGGTGTGCTGAATCTGAAAAACCACACCAGATCTATGAAAATAACTATAGCTTTAGCAAGTGAAAATATGTTCTTGTTACTTGTAAATTAAATTTAAGAGGTGTATATTATTTAGTCTTCAGTACTAGGATGATAGCTCAATTGGTAAAAATGCTTGCCTTGATAATAACAGTACTTGTGTGATCTCCAGGAAGCACATGAAAATCTAGACAATGTGCTGCACACCTGCAATCTGAGCATTGGGAACGTGGAGACAGGCAAACAAATGGGACTCCTTACTCAGCCAGTCTATCATGCATGTAAGTTCCATGTCAGAGAATGACAAGACCTTTTATCAAAAAGCAAACAGGATAGCTCCAGGGAAATGATACAGCTGGCCTCTGGTCTCCACATGCAATCAGTTACATGTGCCCTTGTACATACATAAACACACAATTCATACAGACAAAGACACACACACACACACACACACACACACACACACACACACACACACACAAACAGTTTATGTCCAAAATGTAACAAAGTTTAACCTGTCTCATAAATTCTAATTGGTAAGCTTTCAGAGGGCCAGTAATAGATACTGTATGCGTATAATGTCTACTTTTGCACTACATATTCTTTGGTAACTTGAAACTGAAAAAAAGAATGCACCAATGGTTTTAAATGTAAGTATTTTTAGATGTTGTGGGCTGAGTTGAGTCCTTTCACATCCTTCGTTAACCAGTATTATTTGTGGGGGCAATAGTTTTACAACTATTTATTTATATCATAGAAGATAAGCTTGTGTCTGTTGCACAAGATGGACTGAGAGTATCCCACATTTATGTTAGGAGTCGTACTTGCAGGAGAACAGAAGCATTTGATATAGTGTTCATCACACTTTAACACTTTATGAGGAACTGCTTGGTTCCAGGTGGTTGTTACAATAAGGAAATGAATGGAACAAGCAGCTGGGGAAACATTACAAGTCATATGGCCCCAGGTGACAGTCCTTATTTTCAAGGAGGAAATGATAAGATGCACACATATGTGGATGATTGCCCTTCTACTAATTAATTTCCTGACTGTTCTCATTGAATTCCTCAAAAGTACAGACCTTGAAACCAATAAATAGACACACTGGGCCTTAGAACTGTTCCCTGTACACACTTTCACAACTCTTAAGATTTTGATATATTAATGCAAATATTTTTTCCTTTGAAAAATATTGTACGGTAAAAACTTTGCAATTTCACCTATCATCTTATTAACTGAATTTCACTGGTTCCATGTTCTGAAAATTAGCTCTCTTCCTGCTACCTATTCCTGTTGTATCATTAATCATAATCTGGACTAATTATGCTGATATTTCATTAATCATAATCGGTATTAATTGTGCTGATATTTCATAGTATTCTGTAACTCAATAGTACCTGAACCCCTGTAGCAAATGCTTTATGGTAGGATTCATTTTTAGCAGCACTGATTTAATTTCTTCACATTTATCCAACAATTAAGTGCTATAGCTCAGACTTTCTCATCTGACAACCACTTTCCACCCTAAACATTTAGCCTCTCAAACATATAGTAATTACAGTCATTCAATCATTAACTTATTCAACTAGTTCTAATCTCGGCAGAGTACTAGTGGTTATGGAAGTAATGAGGAAAGAATTTCTAATATCACTTATTCTGAAAGCAAACATTTAATGTGGAAAATATTTATCATTTTTTGTTAATAATTTCTTTTGTAAAATAAAATACTGTTTAATATTTTGTGTAAGTGGATTTCACAAATAGTTCCCTTAAAACATGTTCAATTCATCCTTATTTTATAGATGGTTACACTTTTGTGAACTATTCATGATAGCTCAATTAATAAATGGATAGACAAAAGAAAGAAAATCCTAGAAGTATTGTGTTTTACATGAGCCAAGTTTGTGGCATTGGAAATCATGAACTCATCCCTGTGACCATGCAGAGTTTTCTGGGCCAAATGAGTCATTGGCACACTTGTCTTTCACACTGAGTACAGAACGTTTGGATGTGAAATACCTTGTAAAGTGAAAGCATTATAATCTCAGAGAAATTCAAATGGTCATTTGGCAGTGTTGGCTAAACATGTTATCAAAGTCATCTCAATGGGAGACCTCAAAGACATATAGACCTATAATATCATTAAGGGGTTTCTTAACATTCTTTGGTTTTATTTGTATGGATTTTTTTCTATAAATATAAATGCATTTATGTGTGATTTTGTTTTTATTTCTTTTAAGACTTATTTCATATGTATATGTTTGGCCTCCATGCATGTATACATCTCGTGTGCTTGGTGTCTTCAGAAGTCAGAACTAAATGTTGGATCCTCTGGTTGTGAGCTGCCATGTACTTTTCCCAGTGCTGAGTAAGACTCAGAATAATGGAAAACACATTTTTTACTTGAGATTGTCACCCAGAAGCTAACATAATTAATGTGAGTGTTATTCTCCTACTCTTTAGAAATATGTGTAAATAGTATAGTGTTATCTAGAAATACTATAAGATTTTAATAATGTCTCCCAAACATTTTGGACTCACAAAATAAAAATGAAAGAAGACTGGATAATTATTCTAATATGAGTAGAATACAAACTGCATTACTAAAAGGCTGATAGGAAATCAGAAGAGAGGTAAATACTTGTCTCTGGGTAATAGATTTCAAGCTTTCTGGAATGGAAAGAAATGATAATTTCTCAGTAGAATAAGGCTGGCATATGGACATAAGAGGTGGTAAAGCTATTCCATGCAAGTAGAGTGAAGGGTGCGATTATGTACATGGAGATATAAAAGTCTTGTGAAATCGATGTCAGCACCAAGAGGTCAGTTAAGTTCGAGCAGCATATGAGGAATGAGTGCCACGAAAACATACAGCACTGTGTCTGCAGAACTAATGCAGGAATTAGTTTCTCTGGAACGTGATGCATAAGAAAGCCTTTCTACCTGCTCAACACATAGTCAGTTATGTTGGTATGTCAATATTGATGCGGTGACTACAAAAATCCTCCAGTTATGCAGTCTTCACAGACCTGTATGAGCTGCTTATTTCTAAAAAGAAAAACAAT
This sequence comes from Acomys minous, assembly GCF_964271855.1. NCBI lineage: Eukaryota > Metazoa > Chordata > Mammalia > Rodentia > Muridae > Acomys > Acomys minous. The sequence goes on along the minus strand of NC_140500.1, from coordinate 38,867,802 downwards.
CCGGGCATCTATTTAGTCATCATGTGCCTGTTTCTAAGCTAAAGTACATCTGCTTTTCTGTGCTTGGCTGATGTGTAAGGGAAGGTGACTCTGCTTCCCTAAGAAGGTTAAGCTGTCATCTAGTCTAATATGTTCTTAGAATAATGCTGCCAAAGCAGCTGTCCCATGTGACTGATGATGATGGTGATGGATGATGATCGTTTTAAAATCAGCTTTACCAGAGAAATTGCTATTTTTCTACTTGAGCTGAGTTGTATTCTAGGCTGGAAGTTTCTTGTCATATTAAGTACCCTTTTAGATTAGGAAGAAAATTGCTAAAGACTGTATTCCCTATGACAAAGTAGCTCTAAGTGTAATCCATGTAGTTAATAGTGCCATATTTCTCATTTTTGTTTCCTAAATCATGGCAGTCATTTTGACCACTTGCAACATCATCTGATGATGATTTATGTTTAATAGACAAAAAATAATCCATGTCTAGTCATGATATGGCAGGAAGTGTGGTTTTAGAAGATATGACGTCTTAATACTTTCGGAGTATGTTGTCATGTGTTAAAATTTAATTTTCTCTAAAGATTCCTGACACCTCTACACTTCCTCCATTTCTTCACTGCTCTTTCCTCCACAAAAATCTGAATACTGTTTTATCACTGATATGTATCTCTACTCAGTTGCCAGCTGATCAAACAGCCCTTTATCTCTAGAAGATTCTTCATACCTCCTCTCTTCCATTTCTGTTTATCTGTGCTCATTACCACCTGAGATCTGAGATGTACTATCTTTTTTGTTATGATGGATTTTTGTTATTAATTTATTCTTGTTACATCTCAATGGTTATCCCATCCCTTGTATCCTCCCATTCTTCCCTCCCTCCCATTTTCCCCTTATTCCCCTCCCCTATGACTGTTCCTGAGGGGGATTACCTCCCCCTGTATATGCTCATAGGGTAGCAAGTCTCTTCTTGGTAACCTACTTAGAACATTCTCCACAGTTGAGTGGAGAGTGGGGTATGACTTCCACACGTACTCTGGTGCCCCATATTTGACCATGTCTCCTGGAGGGGGAGACCTGGTGGCATTCAGAGATGTACTGTCTTTAATATCTATATCCTCATGCTGGGATGGCAGGATAAGGGCCAGAACTGAATTTTTGATGCTATAAACTGCTCACCTATACATGTCCTTCATCCAAGATCAATAGATACCCACTTAGTTTCTATCAGTTTATCATTAGGTATATGCATGGATCTTAGTCTTATTCATAGAGGACTATGTAAAGTGCTCAACATAAGAACCTAGTTAATATTTGGCTCTAGAGTTAAAGTCAGGCATTTTAGTTTATTTATTGTCTGTGTGTGTGTGTGTGTGTGTGTGTGTGTGTGTGTATGTGTGTGTGTGTGTGTGTGTGTGTGTGTGTGTGTGTACGTAAAGAATTCAGAAAACAAGCAGCAATAAAAAGGATATCATTTATTGCAGGTTTACTCTTACTTATACTATTTTATATCTCATCACATTCTAGAACCAAGCAACCAATTCTGTTGCCATGCAACCAGTAGCTGATGATTTATACCAGCGCTTTTTGTAAGCTGGTTAGAGACTGCTATTTTCAAAGAGGAAAAGAAAACAAAACCTACTGCCCCCAAATTTATTTTAAAGGCCAATAACATTTGTATCCATTGGGTAAACATAATCAATCAAAGCTCCATAAGCTTTATATGGCCTACTTCTTTAACAAATATGATTTTGCCCTTGCCATTCATCATATCTAGAATTCTGGATGATAAGCTTGAACACTCTCTTGGGGTAACACTGAAAATAACCACTTGGTGGATTGCTAAAGGAAAAAGCCTGTTAAGATAGCGGAACATATGTACATTCTCCTGACAACATAAGACAGCACATTGTTGTTTATGTTACTATTGGCATGGGGTGGTAAAACACACAAGAACTTTGGGAGTGTTGTTGAACAGCAACTTCATTTATAAATGAGAAGAACTACAATGCAGATGCTAAAGGAGTTCCCTTGGATGCTCCAAATACACTTGGTGTTTACTAATAAAACTGAAGGTTGCTGCTGAAAACAAAGGCATTCCCCTGTGTTTTCTAACAGAAATACCTTGAACATTGTAGGTGGTTTTCAATAACCAAAACAAAGGAAACTGCCAACACTACCATTATGTACAGGGCTAGATGAGCTGTTTGGTAAGAGAAAAGATTACAATAAAAATCAGAAAGTCAAATTATAATAAGCATGAGGTATTACATGCAACAGGCATTCCATATATGAAGTCACATAAGTCAGCCAAATGAAAATAATCTTGATGCCACTGAGATTAGAGAATATGTCTGTTCCAGGTGACCTTCATACCAGCAAGTAAACACATCTTCCAGGCAGGGCTTGCAAAAGACAGCAGATAAATAAGGAAAACAGGCATTCAGTTGGGTTGTATAACATATTGGGTTATGTTAAAAACCTCCAGTTCATGAAGTTCAGATGAGAGGCCAGTTCCAACGTCTGTTGAGGTTTAGGAGAAATTTGAAAGAGTATAGGTTGTGCAAAGAATTGAGAGCAGAGAAGAAAAAGAGACCTTAGTAAAACATGCGGTTGAAGTCCAATGAGCCGAAAAGAAAAATCTGCAAAGAATTTTCTGCCTCAGAATATAAAGCAGGCATCAGTGTTGCTCCATCCCATCATGATTTTCCCTCCCTGCCAGGGTACCAGTGGGCCCTGCCATAGATATTTTCTTTGGAAAACTGAGGAGTAGTCTTATGCTTTATCTCCTACATAATGAGTGTTCTTATTGAGCCCTGCTTTTAGATTCCTTTCAAGATCCCTGCAGAGGGATTTTGAATAATTTTCAATTCCTGCCTTGGCTGGGATGTTTGCCAGAAATGGATTTAAGGCAGTGGATGGAAGGATTTTAAAATAAGCCAACTCTTAGTATTTTCTAATCCCTTCCTAGTACTTTTTGCATCATCCTGAAATATTATTTTCAACATGGTCTTAGGGTCTCATAGAAAAAGGTGGCTTACTTGATCAACTAATGCGTTTGTAATTTGACTTTTTTTATATATATGCCCATATGCATTTACGTATATATGGCCAATTAAATCTGTAAGGATTATATCTCATGTAACAAACAGATTTGGGGGGATCTGGGAAGATATTACACCCCATCAGTTAATATCTTAGGAAGCAAGGGAAAGGTTTAATGTTTTGTCTTGAATACATAAGTAATTCATAATAAAATTGTACCAGAATACAAGTTTTTTTAATTGTGGTTTCACAGTTATTTCTCCAAAGAAGAGAATAATGGCTTGTTTAATAATGATGGAAATTTTATACATTGTTCTTATTTTTATATTGTTTAGCTTTTACGCCTCCACTTCACATATGAACTGAGGTTGATAATAGTGTTTGTCTTTAAAAGCTGGGTGTAGAGAAATGCATATGTAAGACAGTTCTAGGAAGATGAATGAGACGAGTAGATTGAGCAAGCTTTCTGATCATCCAGTCTAAGTAATATCGGAGACTTGACCTCAGAAAGACCCTGCCTCAAACCTTTAAAAATAAAAAGTGAATGCTGATAGGTCATTCCCTGAGGCCAACCACTGTCCCTCGTATGCATTTGTGCCACACACACACCACAAAACACAGAAATACACTCAGACACACAGGGAAATACTATTTGTCATATCAGTCCAAACTGAAGATTAAATTTAAAAAATATAGAAATCTCAGCATAGTGTCTGGCAAAGTGAATAATTGCTATTAAGGCTGCACTAGTAAGTTACTACTTCCTAATAGGTTACTGCAAGCACAGGATTTTCAAATTACTACATTTAGAGTCTTAGAAGTTCCACTGCCTATATGTCTTCTCAGTGTTTCACAGTGCTAAGACTAAAATGGACTGTTTCCTTAGGGGAAATCTCCATTTGACTAGGTAAAGATGTGTCCTCAGTCTCCCACAGGTTGTTAGAATCATTCATTAGATTGGGGAACAGTGATATATCCTTGACAGGCAATGCCAGGCTTTCTTAGCACCCAGAGGCTGAACAATTCCTCAGGCCGTCCATCAGTGGCGTACATTTCCTCATTGCAGTTCTTCATGTAAGGAGAAAACATTCTCAGGTTGACTTTGCTATCTTCAGGAGTATGAGCATCCTCCTTTAAGGGTTTATCTAATTATGTCACAATCAATCAGGAACATCTCACTTTTCAATGCTCAGCATCATAAATAAATTTTGTCAGGTAACCTGTTCATAGGTGTGAAATCTGTGCTGCTTCTCAGTTACTTCCCCGGTAAAAACATACTGTCAAACTGGATTTTCCCGCTAGGAGTCACAATCTTGGGCCCTATTTCACAATTCTAACTTCCACAAAGCCCTAGTATTACACCATCATTTATTGTTCTTATACTAATCATATATTTCTGATAGCCTTTCAGTTTAGACTTTTTAATTCAAGATGGTCTCAGTAGTGGAAGATAGAGACTACCAATTTTTTTTTGAACTTTGATAATGAAGCAATTTACATGGTGTCATTACCATGCACTTGTTGCTTTTGTTTTTACTGGGTTGCCAATATTCAAAAAATAATAACATTATTCCTCTAATAAGTTAAATGCCATACCATAATTTATGTAAGGTGCAAGTGTATCCCACTATGAGAAAGTGTACCTGGGATGCACTGCATCCAATTCGAACATCAAACAAATACAACACAAATAGTGTTTAAATTATAACTTTCCCAGGTCTTAGATGAAAGAAAAAGTAGAAAGTAATCATGGATTCAGAACCTATTATTTAATGATCAGTATAGTTCTCAGTAATTTAGAATAGGAACTTCAACTGTTTTTACTCTCAGTGTTAATAAAAGAGAAGACTATTTTAATGGTTTCATTTAAAAAGAAACCCAAGCTTGCCAACTTTTAGGCAGAATTCTGTCAGTGGACAAAATAAGGACATTTTGCTCAGTGGCTAGTTTGCCATATTTGAAGCCATCTCCATGAGGAGGCTCATTGATGCTCTCATTATCATCTTTGAGGTAGGCTGGGTGTTGCCAAGAGTTAGCCTATCTTGTCAAAGAATCATCAAAACAATATAAACATCTTTAAATGCCATATTCTGCAGGACTCTGAGGCTTTTGAAGACTTTAACTGTTTCACTTTATATGTGTATAGAATCATACCCCTCTATTACATCTAGGATGTATATTCTTGTGGTATAAATAGACCAGTAATTGAAATGACCACGATTTGATCAATTGACCTTTAACTTGTCTAACTTACTTATCCTAAACAGCCTGCAGTAGCATTTTCAAAATATTAGAGGTAAACCTTGTATTATATTTGAGTGGTATGGGTATAAAACCTCATATTAGAGTAGAAATATATATATATATATATATATATATATATATATATATATATATATATATAGTGTGTGTGTGAAGAATAATCTTAAATTTGAATTCTAAGCCAATGAATTAAAATTAAACTTATTTTGCATCAATATATAAATTTCTATACCAATGAATTTAAAATAAACTTGTGAGCACAGTTAAGGCTTTAAGTTGAGGGGTTGACTCAACAATCCACTTCTTGTCATATCTTCCCCATACACCTCACGTTCCCCTTTCTCTCTTTTCAGCTCCCATCTCCAAACCCAAAAAAGAATGATAAAGGAAGACAGATACATCCCTAGTCCAACCTTGTTTTATCGATGAGTAAGACCAAAAGTAACTTATAACTAACTCCAGGTGGAAAGAAACACCTAAAGCCCAAGAAAGCAACCCAAAACCTACCAACCTCCCTTAGTGAATGGGGTTTCATTCTCTTAGGGTTTCTTCAAGCAGATTTGGGATGGATAATACCTTTGTATGGTCCCAAATAAAATGGAGGATAATGGTTAAACAAGGTAGAAATATCATTTGTGGTCCAGTTTCTAAATGTTGAGAACTTCCAAGCTTAATGAAAGTCCTGTGTGTGACAGTCTAAAATGCTGGACCAATTGGGTAAAGAAGCTTTCTTTGAAGCAGAATTCTGCCTAACACTTGGCAAGGTTGGATGCAGGCAGCATCAATGGCCAAACTCTGCCAAGACAGGGTAATCAAGTCCTCAATAGTTCCTCCCTCACAAATACATCTGTCATATGTACTGGGCCAGAAGGCTGAAGATGATGCTCCAACGTTTTAGAGAGCTATAGGTGACTGTTCAGGCAGCACACTGTTTCATTTTTTGTATCATTTTTTGTTGTTGTTTTATTAAATTTGGAAGCTGTTAGCCCACACTTCCTGTTTACTCAGGTAATTAATTTGACTCCTTCTCAAGATCTCTGATGGGGTTGAAAACCAAATAGTTGAGTTTCATAATTAAGCCTGATTGTTTAGGGGCTAAAATGTTTTTAGGTCTAGATAGATGCTTTAAGTTGACAGCGATGAGATATGATAGAAATTGAGTTACATTCAGAATTTTAGACTCACTGAGATAGGAAAATGTTTTCTTCAAGGTTGCCTAATCCAAACAGCCAAAACACTATGAATGTAAGATGAATATAATTCCTGAGAGTTCTGCGGTTCTTCTTGCTGTATGCAGTTTATTTTATGTAGATGTAATAATATAAATGTATATGTAAAAAACAAAAAATTAATAAAAAAATGAAACTCAAAAATTTCTTTTTATTAAAGCAAAAGCTAATCTATATGTTATAATATCAATAATGTTGTTGCTTATCTATAGAGTATAAAAGGTATTTTAAAACATCCTGCAATATAATATAGACAAGAAGCTAAAGTGATGCTGACTTTCTGGGTGCATTTTTATAATGCAGTCGCTGTCCTATAATCTCAGTGCTAATTCCCTTTTACACCTTGAATGTGCCACAAGCAATTTGTAATAGAATCAATTAACATTTGGGAAGTTGAGCATGGCCACCTAGGATATTAAACATTTGCTCCAGGAATGCTAATATAAGCGATTGACATTATATTCCCAAACTATTGCTCAATAACAACAGAAACAGTAAGGGGATACCAAGGGAATGTGTGGGTATCTGTTTAGAAACCCTCAGTTCTGATTTTCTTTTTACACGTGTGTGTGTGTGTGTGTGTGTGTGTGTGTGTGTGTTTGTGTATGTTTGTGTGTGTGTGTGTATGTGTGCGTGTGTGTGATTGTGTGTGTTTGTGTATGTGTGTGTGTGTGTGTGTGTGTGTGTGTGTGCGCGCTGATTCTGAATTCTCTAACTTCCTTTGAAGGTAGAGTTTGGCGGGAAAAGAAAACCTTTTAAGGCATTGAATATACATATACATTTGCATAACCAAAGTCACTGACAAGACTTTCAAAGGAAGATGAAAGGCAGGGAATTTGTTCTTCACTCTTCTTCTTCTTCTTCTTCTTCTTCTTCTTCTTCTTCTTCTTTTTCTTCTTCTTCTCCTCTTCCTCCTCCTCCTCCTCCTCCTTCTCTTTTCTTTCTTTTTGCTGTGCTACATTTAGAGATTTTTAAATAGGAAAGAAGTGAAATATTGTTAGTTAATTTAACTTAGTTATAGAACAGTGTGAACATGTTTCTAATATGCATTCCTTTTTTTTAATTTTCCTATGTGCATTCTTTGTGTGTCTGAGTCTCTAAAACATAGCCCTAAGTATGCTATGCCAGAGAGCTAGTGCTTAACTAAACCCTTAGCCATTGCCCTTCCTTATCCAGCTCTTTTAGTATTATTTATTTTTGGTTCATAATGTATAATGTTTTCAGGATTCATATTTTTCTGTTCCTCTAGTGCCATAGTTTCCATTAAAAAATAGACTTAGTAGCCTGAATAAATCATTGTCATAAATCAAAGAGACCATTTTTTTCATTTCAAACAAATATCTAGTTGATGTATTAATTTTTCAACTAATGTATTTTGTATAATTATAAAAGCTAAAACCACACTGGAGAGACTTGCTTTTTCAGTACTCCATTACCAGTACCCAAGTCAGGAGGCTCACAGCTGACTGTGACTGTGGCTCCAGGGAATCTGATGTGCCCCATTGCACCCCAGGGCTCTGACTGTACCTTCACCAAGTACATAAACACAAGTACATGTGCCTCACAAAACACAAAATCAAAAATTAAATAACTCTTTAGAAAACAAACTCCACCCTATTTTATTTATTTAATTTTATTTATTTTACCCCAAATTAATTAAATCAGTAATATATGTAAGCCAGTGTAATATGGCTAGGAATATTTATATCTACATTGACATTTATAAGATCATGGTATTACTTGGCATACAGTAGATGTGGGATATACATTAACTTTATAAATGAAGACATAAATGTTAAAAATTCTCTAATGAGATGTCTAAATTAACTTTTCCTCTAATATGCTTAAATGACATAATATATTCTTCATAATCTTTTACTAAACTTAAGCTTATGTGATACTTTCATTAAGAAATAAAACAAAATTTATTTTTAAATGGCTTTCTATAAAATTATTCAAAATTTAAACTACTGTTTATTTAATTTTTGTATATAATTTCTGAGACATTATTGCTTTATTAATTTATTTTTTATATTTTATTAGACATTTCTTCTAAATCTTACTAAACTGTTTATTAAATAAAAATAAAAACACGTTCTCCTGTTCCCTCACTTTCGTTACCTTTGCATTGACTATATAAATTTTATTATCTAAAACTGAACAAGGTAAAGATATTAAAACTCATTAAATGGTTCACCGCAAGTGAAAGAATACCTGTATTAATGATACTAGGTTTATAGACGATCACTTCAACTTTAATGCCAGTACTTTACAATGTATTATGTGCTCAGTTTTGGCCCCATACTGTATTTTACATAGCTAGTAGTTTAGAATCCCATGAACAGAAAAACGTGTTAGGAAAGGAGATACAAATACTGAGGTTTCCTTTTTTTTAACTTTAATTTGTTCACTTTAAATCCCGACTGTAGACCATAGACCATCCCTGTCACCTTCCAGTCTCACCTTCCCTCCCTCACTCCCCTCAGCTAGTCATCAGGAAGGAGGAATCCTCCTCCCCTAACATCTGACCTCAGCCTATTATGTCTCATCCGGACTGCCTGTATCCTTTTCCTCTGTTGCATGGCAAGGCTGCCCTGTCAGGAGGAGTCCAGGTCAGAAGCAGTCCCTACTCCCCATACTATGAGACCCACAAGGAAACATCTGAGCAGAGGGTCTAAGTCCTCACCAAGCATGGTCCTTGTTTGGTGCATCAGTCTCTGCAGACCCCCTCTCCCCAATCCTCTGCCCAGATTTGTTGCCTACTTTGGTCTCCTAATGGAGTTCCTGTCCCCTCCAGGTCCTTCTATTCTCTGCATTCCACCTTGAAGTTTGGCTGCTTCAATCCCCTTCTGGATGGAATCTTTCAGAGGACCTCTATGGTTGGCTCTATCCTGTTGCTCCTTCTCTGCAACTGCTTCCAGTGTCTGTTCTATTTGGTCTTCTGAATGAGAATTAAGCGTTCTCACTCGGGTCCTTGTTATTTAGCTTCTTTAGGTCTGTGTATTGTAGTGTGGTAATCTTGTATTATTCTAAAGTGTGTATTCTCTGAGTGTCACATCTGATGATCAGGTAATTCTACTTCTAAAACCAAGTCATGAGGGCATTGGTTGAAAATCATTGGAAAGGCAAATTGTCTTGAAAAATGTTTCACACTTTCTTGCTTTAAAAAAACAAAACAAAACAAAACAAAAACCAAACCAAACAAACAAATAACACTCAGCTGTGCTTTCAAATACATTTCCATTAGACACTATTACAGTCACAAAAGAAGAGTAGGTGCTATCTAAAAGGAACAGAATCAAAACAGTAAGAATTGGCACAGTTTCTGTGAGCAGTATAAATCACTGTTCTTAGTAGTTTAAAATATATACTGCACCTTTGGATTCTAGAATGACCAGATTGGCTTTATCAATTAAATTGATCTAGTAAACTAGGTAATCCTATGATTTTTTCTTTTTTTCTTTTTTTCTTTAATTAATTTATTCAGTTTACAACTCAATTTTTATCCAACCTTATGATTTTTAAAGTCTTTTTTGTAGAATATCACTGATGAACTAACTTTTCAATGTAGTTATTGTTTCTCCTCCCCATATAACAAGCTGTTACATTGTTCCATATGGAAGTAGTATCATATTCTATATATTTCTATTTATGTGTCTGTCTATCTATCTATCTCTCTATTGATCAATCGATTAATCTATCATCTATCAATCTAATATACATGTGTATATATGTATATTTTAATAGCAGTTGATGGCTTAAGTTTTGAGACTGAACATCAGAAATTAAATAGTTATAACACAGTTTTTTACTCAATAAAGCAAAGTAAAACAGCCATCCTATTACCACCTGGTTTATGTCTAGAATTCTTTCTTCTCTCATCTGATAAATTCACTGTCACAGAGCTCTACTCAGTATTTTTTGATTAATTAGAGTACTTCCTTGAAGAAGAATGTAACTTGTTATTGCTAATCTCATCTTTAATGAAGTCAGTTTGATCATATGTGCCAAGATTTATTAATTTAACATTTTCAATTATTTTTGCATAGTTGATAATGTCTTACTACTTTATGATATTTTTATTTGAGTGCCTTCATTTAATATTAGGAGGAATTTTTATTTTCTTTCTTCCAGTAAGCATTTAGAAAGTTGCTTTCTTACCACTTCTAGGGACTCCTAAGTAGTAATTGCATGAAATATTGTATTTATGTTAATATATTATATGCCAGACCTACTGGGCAGAATTTTCCCATCTGTTTAATCATCAGACATGCTCACATTTGTTTTATGTTGTTTTTTTTTTATGTTTGTGAACCTACTACCAATAACAATTAAATTTCAACTTTCTTCATGAAGGATATATCATTCATCCAATATGTAATATATCCCTGTATATGACAACTGAAGATATTTTGGGTACTACCAATTTTTAACTTTCCAGCAAATACAAAATGTCCCTGGTTAAGGATTCCCCCATTGAATTAAGAACATTGCAATGCAAATGGTTTCAAATTGTAAAGATTTATTTATTCATCTGAGTGCATATATGTGAACACGAAGAGGCAGGAAGAGACCATTGTATGGTGTTGTCTTCTATCACTCTTTGCATATTCCTTTAGGCGGGGTCTCTCCTGAACATAATGTTCCGGTGTTATTGTCTTAGGCTAGTAAGGTTCAGTGATGTTGTAATCCTTAGTTTTTCAGAGTAGGGATTACTGGCGTGGTGGGATACCTGGCTTCTTCTGTGGGTGCTGGATTCTTATTTCTGCTTTCTAAGCAATCTGAAATATGGTGCCATCACTCAAGCTATATTTAAAATTTCAGAATGCTAACAAAATACATTCATTTAAATAATTTTTAATATTTGGATATAGAGGGTTGGAGATTTAGCTCAGTGCATAAGATCACTTATTTCTCTGGTAAGGACCCAGATTTCATTTCCAACACTCACACTGTAGCTCACAGTCATCTGTAACTGTAGTTTCAGTAGATTAAACACATCCATGGTCATATACACAAAATGAAATAAATTAATTTAAAAAACAGTATTTTAAAAATAAACATGTATATGTATATATATATATCAAGTGTGGTAATGTAGTCCATAATTTCATTGCTTAGGTGATTGAGGCAGGAGTATCAGGAGTTGAAAACATACATGAGCAATCTATAGAAGATGTGATTTAAGTTTCAAATGAGTGAATTTATTAAGTATATAGCAAGCAAAGGTGTTTTTAAAGTAGCAAGTAACATCAGCTCTCTTTTAAAAAAACAGAAGATAAAATCAACTGCAAAATAACTCTTAAAAAAATGCCTCAAACAGTGAAAGTAAAAGCTACACAGAAACTGAAGGCATGGTCATCCCCTGCTAAGGATTTGAGAGTACTCCCTCAGGTGGATTTTTGCTATAAATCTGTTGCTTTAGCATTAACAACCAAGCATAACTTTTAACATTGCCTGATAGCGGGACTGCCCATTACAGACTTCAGTTTTCAGTTCTTTATGAAACATTTTATAGTATATTCAACAACTTTCAGTGAAAAGTTATGAAGAAAAAGCACTTCACCAGGAAAATGTTTGCACCCTATTTAGAGTCAGGAAAAAAATTTCCTATTGTTTCCCGCCTAGTTTTCTGCATATTATTTTTGAAATTATTTCTTTCATTTTTGATATGATAATATAATTATAACACTTTCCCTTTCATTTCCTCCTTTAAGTCCTCCCACATATACCATCCATTGTCTTTCTGTGGTGATATTTTGTATTCTGTGGGGACTCAGAGTAATCATTCATAGAGTATGTATCTAGTATTTATTTTGGTAATCTAAGTTCAAAGTAATCCAATTAAATTTTAAAGTGATGCATGTGGCTTTCCTAGTTTTTTTTTTTTTTTTTTTTTACTTAGTAAAAAACCCAAATTCTCAGGAAGCATGTGAATCTTGATGAAGGCAGGCATTACTGCTACTGTGGCTGCTGCTGCTGCTGCTGCTGCTGATGATGATGATGATGATGATGTTGCTGCTGCTGCTGCCGCCAGGTTTCTCTGCTGATGTAATAAGCCATTTAAAGCCAAATCAAAAATACAAAAACAGGTTTATTGAGAGGCAGCTGTCAGGTGCATTCAGTGATCTCACAGGCAGAGGACATTGAGGTCACATGCCTGAGCTAAAACAAGGGTATTTTGTAGAGCTTAGGCAAGGAGTGATGACATGTCCGGAAAGGCATAGATGAGAGGCAATGGTGTGTTATCCCTGAGTTTTCTCCATGTGGGCTGAGTTGAGGAAAGGAGAGCAGACAGGGTTTCCCTGGCTTGTGCAGAGGCAAACAGGGCTTCCAGCCAAACCATAGTAACAATAATGATGATAATAATAATGATGATGATTACTACTACTACTATTACTACTGCGGCTACTATTACTACTATTGCTGTTGTTGTCAGATCAGCTGATGTTCCTAGTTAAAATGACAGGATAGTTTTTCTTTTTTCTTGAAATAGTACCTTTTTATGTAGACAAGGCTGGCCTTAATCTTGTGTGATCATCCTGTATCTGCTTCCCTCATGCTGGGATTACTGGCATGCACTACCATGCTTGGTTTTAAAAATAACACATGATGAGGCCTGTAGTGAGGGTTTAGTGGTTAAGAGCTTGCTGCATAGATGTGAGAAATGGAGTGCAGAACCCCAGAACCAACAAAAATGCTGTACAATATGGTGACCCAGAAATCCCATAACAGGCTCATAAAGAGACTAGCAATACTGGTGAGCTCTGGCTTTGATTGAGACACTCTGCATCAATGGAGGTGGGGGAGGAGAAGTGATCAAGGGTGATTCCTGGCTTCAACCTCGGTTCCCCACATGAACAACCACATGGATCATTTGCCTGTATATATGTAAGCATTCATACAAACACATGCATGCCACATCACACCCATGCTGTATACATTAAATGGAAAAAGAGAAAAATGACACATTATCCAATATTTATGTGAAAGGCTTTAGTGATGGGCAATGAACACAGAGAAGGTTGTAGGCATCTTATGCTCAAGAAGTCTTGCAATTTTAGTTGAATTTAATTTATCATATATGATAGAGGGCTGAGTACTTACTATTCCAGCCTGTGGAGTTGCACTTTGAACCAGTTCAGGATTTATATAGACTAGAGGAAATAGTCCCAGACAGGCTTGTTCATTGCTCTCTCCTTTCAGTTGTGTACCTCCTATTGTTGTTTAATTTTCTGACAGAATGGAGTACCTTGAGAATGGCTGGACATCTTCCATTTGTATTATTGTCAGAAGTGATAAGATAAATCTGCCTGAGGATCTGTATGTGGGGGACACATGTTGAAAGTGATTTCATTTTTGTCCAATAAGTCCCAAAGTTGCTGTCGTCTTCACTTTATTTCCTCTCTCCCATCTTCTGTGCCATTTGTAGGATGCCTCACAAATTTCATTGTCTGTACTTATGGCCAGGTTTTTCTCTAGCTGGAGAAATATGCTCTTTTTGTCTGAAGACAGATTCAGAGTTTTCCCTTTTCTCATCCCCTGTATGTTTTTTATTCACCGTTAATGTGGAATCACAAATATATTTCCAGGTCTTTCTCTACACCATTTTCCATTTGTTGGAAACTCACCATAGAGTATAAAAAGTAATTCAAGAAAAATATTTAAAATGCTTCTTCAGTTTTTGACTCTGCATCATCAACTGGAACAACCTTTTAAACATAGCTTTCTCTTTTTCTTTTCAATTTCATTTGCATCATAAACTAAAAATGTCTTTCCTTTTCTTTTTCCAGATTCATTTTGTGTTCTAGACTCTTCTCATTGGTGAAATTCCACTGGAGCTCACTTGGAAATACCTTCAGCTTGGTGAAAAAGAATCAGATACTGCAAGCTGAGCTAACAGAAGCAATTTACATAGATTCTGATTCAAAAGAAAGGGTAGGTCTTACCACCTTGACCATGTCTTATGAGCTCTGTATGATGCTGTTATATGTAACGTGAGAAAAATATGCTACTCATTCTCAGTTGGTAGTTGAGATTCATAAATGGGAAAGACAGATATAAAATGCATTTGCCATTGCATGCTTAATTTGCTTTGGGTGGATTTTCTTTCTTCTTTGTATCTATTCCATTAGATCTAAAATAACTTCAAATAGTGGACATTTTTAATGCTGAGGTAGTTGAGGTTATATTTGTGTGCCAGAGGAAATCTTTGAAGTTGTACACTACCATTTCTTCTGTTTAAAAGTTGAAGTATCCAGCCCACAGTATTACAGCATTTCCTGAAGTCCTGGATCAAGGGTTTGTCATAACAGAACCATGATTGCCAGATGGTATAGTCTTATCCTCATCACCAAAATGGATAACTTTGTCATAAACATTGAAAAACACATTCTATTTGTGCAGCCACAGATTCAGATAAAATCCTGTCTCATGGAAGAAGAATTAACAATAACAATAACAATAATGAATTTTACCTAATAACTTTTGACCTATACCTTTAAATAAGAATCATCTGTACCTAGTTAAGGTAGCTGATTTTTTTTTCCTATAGTGGCAATACTAAGACTATAAGTATTCATGGAACGTGTACAAAAGAAATGGTATTTTTGTTAAAATAGTGTGAGATAGACAAAAGACAAAGACTGTTTTCAAATTATAATATTGATATATATTCAGTTCTGGGGAAATGGATGTTAGTAACATGATTGCTTTGTGCAGAATGATTATTAGAGTTCTGGAAAAGAACACCCATTGAAAAGCTAGACTTGTGGCAGAGATCTATCACTCTAGGGTTTGGAATGATGTAGGCAGACCACTAGCCGGCTGGCCTGTCTTATCTATGAGCTATGAGTCTGGTCCCATGATAAAACCTTGGCTCAAAAATTAAGAAGAAGATGAGCCATCATGATGCCTCAGTGGGGAAAACACAATGCCCCCAAATTCACCTGCGTCTGATCCCAAGGCCTAAATGGTAGAAAGAAAAAACACCAGCAATTTTATTATTGATATCTACAAGCATATTATGACAAACATACACCCCTCCCCTATGAATAAACAAAGACACATGTACGTACAATACCACAATACAACCCCCCCCACCATATGTTTCTTTAGTCATTTGGCAGTCATTCACTGATCACTATGGTGTTCTTTTTGTCACTGAGGCTGCTATGATGCAACTATTTATCAAGATCAGAAGTGTGTTTGAGAGATACATTTCAAAAACCACATATGAAAATACGTCCCATTATTCCTTTTTGTTCTTAATCTTCTCTTCAAGCTCTGTTCTTACACCCCTTTTACTCTCCTTAAAAATCAAATTTATTTCCACAGAACAGAATTTTCATTTCCCTGAGAGTTTTAAAATTCAGTTTACATGCTGATAGTAGATCCATCTATCCTAACCTCCCAGTTCCACCTTCCCCCTCTACCCTTCCCCATTCTTCAGAAAAGGGGAGCCCCCTTCATATCCACCCCAGCTCACCAAGTTGCATCAGGACTGAGCATGTCTTTTTCCCCTGTGGTATGACAAGGCAGTCTCGCCAGAGGAAGTGATCAAAAAACTGGCAACAGAGTTCATGTCAGAGACATCCTCTGCTCTCCTTACTAGTGGACCCACATGAAGCCTGAGCTGCCCATCAGCTACATCTTTGTAGGGGGCCTAGGTCCATGGTTCTTGTTGGTGCTTCAGCCTCAGGAGGCCCCTCTGAGCTCTGGTTAGTTGGCTGTGTTGTTCTTTTGGTGGAGGTTCTGTTCCCTCCATGTCCTTTTCTCCTTCCCCACACTTTCCCACAAGACTCCCTAAGCATCGCCTGATGTTTGGCTACAAGTCTCAGGATCTATTTAAAGTGTCATGCAACTGGGTGCAGTCTCTCACAGGACAACTCAGCTAGACTCCTGTCTGCAAGCATAGCAAATTATCCATAATAGTCTCAGGGGTTGGCTTTCTCCCATGGGTCAGGTCTTGGTTGGGCCAGGTATTGATTGAACAATCTCTCGATCTCTATTCTTTATGATGTATGTATCCTTTTTTCCCTGCACATCTTGTAGGCAGGGTAAATTTTGGATCAAAGTTTATGTGGGTGGGTTGGTATTCCCTTCCATCTACCAGGAGACTTGTCTAGTTAGAAGGGGTCCTTTTCAGTAACTGTGGCCCCTGAATCTGGCACTTCCTCAGAAAATTGAGAATAATTCTACCTCAAGATCCAGCTATCCCACTCCTGAGTATATACCCAAATCATGCTCCACCAAGAACAAGGACACTTGTTCAACTATGGTCACAGCAGCTGTATTCATAATAGCCAGAATCTGGAAACAACTTAGATGACCCTCAAATGAAGAGTGGTAAATTTACAAAATGGAATATTACTCAGCTATTTAAAAACAAAAACAAAGAAATCATTAAAATTGCAGGCAAATGGATGGAACCAGAAAAGATCATGCTGAGTGAGGTAACCCAGACCCAGAAAGACACCCATGTTATGTACACTCCTATAAGGGGATTTTAACCATATAGTACAGGATAAACATGCCACAGTTCATAGACACAAAATAGATAAGTAACATAGAGGATCCAATAGAAGATATTTAAGTCTCACTCAGAAGGGGAAATGGAATAGACAGAGGCTGAAGAGAGGGGACAAAATAGGAGAGGGAGCACAGAGAGATGTGAGGGTGAAGATCAGACCTGGAAAGAGCACAGGTAGGAAGACTGAAGAAAGCCTCTACAGAAAGACAAACCATAGCCAGGAGTATCTCTGTGATGAGCTGGGGACCTAAATGATGGTAGGCTTCTGGGAGAACATAGGAGAACCCTGTAAGGGTTTGCGAAGAAGACCTATTATCTGTGGTGTATCTATTATCTGGCCCAAGGCTTTTTTTTTTTAATTATTTATTTGTTCTTTTACATCCCAATTGCAACAAGACACCCTCCTCTCTCCCAGTCCCATCCTCCTACACACTTTTTCCACATCACTTTCCCTCCTGGGGTACCAACCCCATGGCATGGCACATCCAGTCCCATCTGGACTAAGTCTCTCCTTTTTCACTGAGGCAAAACAAGGCAGCCCTGCCAGGGCAGCGGGATCCAGAGGGAGCAAGAGAGTCCAGGTCAGACACAGCCCCCCACTCCAATTGTTAGCGGACTCACTTGAGGACCAAGCAGTATGCCAACTTCTCAGGTGTAGGGGCCCTAGGACCAGTTCATGAATGTTCTTTGGTTGGTGGTTTAGTCTCTGTGAGCACCCATGGGCCCAGGTTAGTTAGCTATGTAGGTCTTCTTGTGGTGTCTTTGACCCCTCTAGCTCCCTCAATACTTCCCTTAATGTTCCCTGTGTTCCATCTAATGTTTGGCTATGGGTCTCAGCATCTGTTTCCATAATCTGCTGGATGAAGGCTCTCAGATGACAGTTGTTCTAGGTTCTCGTCTGCAAATAAAGCAGAGTATTATCTGTACATAGCAGCTTTATTTGTAATAGTCAGAATATGGTAACAATGTAGATGTCCCTCAACAGAGGAAGGGATAAAGAAACTGTGGTACGTTTATACAGTGGAATACAACTCAGCTATTAAAAACAAAGAAATCTTAAAATTTGCAGGCAAATGGATGGAACTAGAAAAGATCATCCTGAGTGAGGTAACCCAGTCCCAGAAAGACATACATGGTATATGCTCACTTATAAGTAGATATTACCCAAATAGTACAGGATAACCATACTATAATACATAGATCTAAAGAAACTATATAACACAGAGGACTTTAGGCAGAGTGTTTGAGTCTCATTCAGATAGACAAATAGAATAGACACCTGAAGCATTTGAAAAGAAGGAACAAGAAGAGAGCCTACCATAGAGGTCCTTTGAAAAAGTCCACCCAGAAGGAGATCCAAGCAGATGCTGAGTACACAGCCAAACTTTGGGGTGAAGCACAGGGAGTTTTATGGAAAATCAGGGTAATAGAGGGTCCTTGGAGGGGATCAGAAGCTCCACAAGGAGAGCAATGTATCCAGTAACAAAAGGGTTGCTGCAGAAACTAATGCACCAACCAAGAACCATGAATGGTGAGGACATAGACCACTCTGCTCAGAAGTAGTAGATAGGCACCACAGTCTCCTTGTGGGTCCCATAATATGGAGAGTAGGGTCTCCTTGTGACATGGACTCTGGCCCTGACACACTGATCACTTCCCCTTGGCAGGGGATGAGGGTGGGGCTGGCCAGGCCACAGAGGAAGAGGATATAGGTAGTGCAGATGAGACTTGATAGGCTAAGTTTAGATGTTAGGGGAGGAGGGCTCCACTTTCTGATGACTACTTGATGGAGGGAGAGGGTATGAGGGTGGGAGGGTGGAGTTTGAAGGTGATGAAGCAAGGGACTACAATCAGATGTAAAATGAACAAATTAAAAAAAATAGTGACATGGGTTGGGTTTCTCCTATGGGGTGGTTTTCAAGTTGAGCCAGTCATTGGTTGGCCATTTCCTTAATCTGTTCCATCTTTTATCCCTACAAATCTTGTAGCCAGGACAAATTTTAGGTCCAGGATTTTATGGGTGTGTTGGTGGGCCCATCCTTCCGCTGGAAGTCATGACTAGCTACACGATGTGGCTACTTCAATCTCAATATCCCCTACTGCTAGGAGTCTCAGCTAGAATCCCTAATATCTTCCCAGCAGCCTCTCCCACCCTAGATCTCCAGAGTATCCCAGAGATGCCCCAACCCCAATTTCCCTACTCTCTCTTGAACCTCTCATCCCCATCCTTGCTGTTGCTCTTTCTGGCATCCAACCCCTCTCCACAAATTCCATTTTATACTCCCTCTCTTGCCAAGTTCCTTCTCTCCTTCCATTTCACACATCTATTTTATTTCCCCCTTTTTGTGGGATTCAAATATCCTATATTAGGCTCTCCTTGTTACTTTGGGGTCTTAGTGTGTTAGGACCACATATATTAACTCTTTTCTTAATGAGACCTATTGACAAATTTACCACACCTTCAAGGTAAGCAGAACCATGGGTATATAAAATAGCATTGGTCTGTTGAGTATTTTGCAAACATCATAATAATGGATCTATCATCTTCAGAAGAATCTTCGTTGAGATCTAGGAAGGGAAATGTTACTGGTGTTATTAGCAGCTGCCAGCCTATCAGTTAAGTTATTTGGCTAAGGGTATTTTTTTTTTTGTATAGATCTCCAGAAGTAAATGCAATGACAGAACTCCAAAAGAGCTCCTAATTGTTCTTTCAATATAAACAAACAACACTAAAATCCAATTCTTTGCTGTAGGATTTTAAAGGGAAATAAAGCAAGAATCAAATGCATTTGTTGGCATGGATTTGTCTTGTCTCACAGAAACAAAGATGCTGCCAGGGGAATTTCCCTTTCTGGAATGTAAAGAGTTTTTGAGGAATGAACTTTGCCTGTCTCTCAAAGATAGCATTCACCTCTTTTCCTGGTGCCTGTGCCAAGCGTTACAGTGGTGTGTATCCTAAAAAGCTAATGAAAGAACCATTTCCTGAGACAATATTTCCTTTTACTCAAGGAATAAGTAGTTCCTTTGAATTGACCCGTGTGTATTTGGAGGAGGAACATAAATATCTCCTCTCTTCATAGCAAGCAGACTCTTTCAAAGAGACATTTTCTTTCCTGACAAAGAAATGCATACTGGAGACAAATCAGCAATTTCACAGCTCGTTTGTGAAATTCTAAAATGATGTACATAAAGCAGGCAAGATTCATTAGGAATAAAAAGAGTATTTAAATTCATCTTAGTTCTTAAGATATCTTTCTACAGACATAGAATATTAAAGGTATTCTACTTTACTTATATATAGAAATTCATATTTGATCCATGACTAAAGAACTTCATAAGAATGTTGCTGTTTAAAACCATAAAATAGATGGTTGAATATAATTGTGTCTTTAAATTTGTCTTCTCATTTCTCATTGTTCTCACTCTTTTAAAATACTTTCATTGAATAGTCATCCAAAACTCTCTATAAGAGAGCATCTTCTTCAGCCTTCCAGCTCAATATATCTGACAGAGATATTTGTAAGACAGTAACTATTGTGGACTTTCTTACCCTGTCTTGGCAGAGTTTGGCAGTCAACTCTGCCTACATCAAAGCTGACCCTTTGTTTAGGCAGAATTCTGTCTGTGGTAGAAATAAGGATGTTTTCCCCAGTGGCTAGTTTGCCACATTTGAAGCCATCTCCGTAAGGAGGTTCTTTGATGCTCATCATCTTCTTTGAGGTAGGCTGGGTGTTGCCAGGAGTTAACCTGTCTCATTGTCAATGATTCTTTAAAGTAATAAAAACATTTTAAATGCCATATTCTGTATGTCTCTGGGGTTTTTGAAGACCTTTTCTTTCTATAGAGTCATATCTATCTGCTGTACCTAGGATGTATATTCTTGGGATGAAAGTAGACTAGCAACTGACGTGACCATAATTTAAACTACTAACATTTAATTCATATATCTTATTTCTTCTAAACAGCTTTATAGCACTTTCAAAGCATTGACAGTAAACTTTCTACTATAATTGAGTTATATGGATACAATAGCTCATATTAGAATAAAAATATGTTCTAAGTTGATGATGAAAATATGTGATAGAGATTGATTTACATTCAGAAATTTAGATGCACCAAGATAGGAAAGATGTCTCCTTCAAGGCTGTAAAATACAAATAGCCAAAACACTAAGAATGTAACATTTATATAATTCCTGATTGTGTCATGGTTCTTCTTGCCATAGGGAATCTATTGTATATATGTGTAATAGTATAAATGTATATGTATAAAAATAAAATAATTAAAAAATACTTTCATTGAATTTGGTTTTGGTCACTTTCATACGCTTGCACAATGCATTCTGATTTCTCTCACCAACAACCTTCTTCTCATCTCCTCTCCACTCCTGTCAACCTTTTCTTCTCCAACATTCATGTATTTGTCTTGTTTGTGACCCGCTGAGTATAACCATAACCATATGAATATCCTTGGTTTGGAACTAGCCATTGAAGCCTGGGAGGCTCATTGGAGGGTACACAACTGAATAGAATGACTGATAACCCCACTGACTAATTCAGTGTCCAGTAATTCAGCAGGATGTGGTGGGGCTGAGGTGTCTCTTATGAATCGATGATCGACCAATGAGAGGTCCATCTTGTTCAAGTGCAATGCTGGTAGCCACAGCTTCTGAAAGATTGTGGTTGCAATGGCTGTGTCATGCTTTAAGGATTTCAGTGTTAATTAGCTATGATGCATTCCCACCTAAGACATTTCTTTTTAATTTTTAATTGTTTATTAATTAAACATTTAAAATCTTTTACATACACATTTATCTTATTACACACATATAAAATAAACTACCTATAGCAAGAAGAACCATGACACAATCAGGATTATATAAATGTTATATCCTTTTTTTCATTTTTTAATTAATTTATTCTTGTTACATCTCAATGGTTATCCCATCCCTTGTATCTTCCCATTCTTCCCTCCCTCCCATTTTCCCCTTACTCCCCTCCCTATTTGTATTTGAGAACTTTAAAGAAAACATCTTTCCTATCTTGGTGCATCTAAAATTCTGAATGTAAATCAGTCTCCATCACATTTTGTCATTATCAACTTAAAACATTTATCTAGACCTAAAAAATGTTAACCCTAAACAGCTAAGCTTCATTGTAAAATTAACTTGAAAAGTAATAAACTTGATTACCTGAGTAGGCCAGGAGTACAGGTTAGTAGCTTTCCAAATGAGAAGATGCCAGAGACAGTTTGCTACCTGAATAGTCACCCAAAACTCTCTATAATGTTAGAGCATATTCTTCAGCCTTCTTGATAGCTACATAACAATACCCATAGCTTCCTAAAGTAAGCATTTCTGTTGTCTAAAAGGACTGGACTTCCTGATTTATTTAAGAAATGCCCTATTATTGGTTTTAATTTTGTCATCTAGATTTCCAGAGGATATGGGATTTATGGCTCTGTAATTATCTATACCAATTCCATTGATATAAGGATTTTCTTTTGTAGCTACTGACTCTTGGGCTGGGGATACAGGAGAGGAGTTGATAAGAAGAATCATCTGCAGGAATTTGAAAGATTTACTGCCTTAACTTTCTAAAGATAAATGGAATATTAGCTATATGGTTTTTGATGGTAAGACTAGGAAGGGTGTCCTTAATCTCTGTTCTCATTCTTTGAGTTCAAAGACCATACAAATACAGCTATTGTGAAACATATGGATTGGTATCAGAGATTTTAGAATCATTAATAAGTCTAAAACTATATTTTAGTACTATATAGGCATATTATGTGTATATGCACGCGCCCACGCACACACACACACACACACACACGCACATATATATATTCTGAGTGGCTTAATCTGAGTTAAAAGAGGAACCTTTTGAATCACCAAAGGAAATATTTTTAGCCTACAAAGAATGTACCTGAGTCACTGTCTCTTAACTGTATACCTCATGGGAATAGGAAGTTGATGGGGCATGTCAACCCGTTACAGTAATTAAATGAGTAGTAAATGTTTGATAAACTACAGAACCAGGGTCTATTACTAGGTTTATTTTGTGAATTAAATTTTGACTAATGTGTTCTGTATATTATCATCTAACATTGGTTCATATATTTATATATCTGTCATTAGCTATCTGTCAATTTCTATTATCTATCGTTATCTATTATCCACCATCGATCATCTATATAACTTTCATTCATTCTTTCTTTCTTTTTATCATCTATCTGTGCATATACATAATATTTATGTACATATATACACATACATATTTCTACCATTTATCTATCTTTCATCTATGGATCTTTCATCTATCATTAGCTGCTTATATGTAAGGAAAATAACAAACCCACTCACAGAAAAATCTAATCACACTCTCTGAATAAATTTTCCAAAATTACATTATCTCCTTGCTGATGATTTTTTTCAGTGCAAAATAACAGCATATCTAAAGGTAAAATGTGTGAGAAATGGAACAACAGAATTCTTGCTATTTTGCTCCCAAGTTCTTTGTTTTAGAATAAGTAGCTCATTACAGTTTCTCCTCCTCTAGTAATAGAAGAGAGGAAATTAGATGAATACTTTTTCTTGTAATTAACAAATTTCTCTACTGGCCTTCAAGGTAGCAAAAAATTGCAGTGTCTGTATGACACGGCAGCATTTATCCTAATGTCTGATGCATTCCTGGTCCTGCCACCAAATAAACTGGACTGCTTTAAAAAATGAGTCAAAACAAAACAAAACAAAACCACTCCATGTTGAATTCTCAATGGAGAATCTTTCAAATCGGCAAAGTTTTCAAGGTGTGACCTTCATAGGAGAGCAGAAATAACCATACATTAGAAGAATTAGTGCTCAGAGGCCTTTGTTTAATCAGTGGTTAGTTTGCTGGTGATTGCACAAATGCACTACATTAAATTTAATCAGGGATGTTTCTGGCAAGGGGTGGCAAGCTTACTGATTAATTCATTTATATTCTTGAAATAAGATATGTTCTCCTGGATGAATCTCCGCAGCTTGGCAAGTCCACAGTATGCATTTCAGCATCTCTAAATGGCTCTTTGTTCACAGTCCCAGTCTAAGCTGAGCACTGAGTACTGATTAGCTTGGCTGACTCAGAATGACAGACAGGAAGTGGCACTGTTTGAGTTCATCTCTGCAAAGATCATCAAAGGATTGGTGTGTAGGCGCCAGTAAATACTTCACGGTTCTAGCCTCCACTCTTGGAGGTGCCTTAAGAAATCAGCCAATTGCGGCTGGGGATATCATGATGAAAATGAGAGCTTTCGATGATCTACAGCTTTCCTCAATGCATTCCTTCAATTAAGGCAATTATGTCTATGGTGTAACAGGCCATAGTCAAACTATCATTTAATGGATTATAAGGACAATTCCATTGTTTTAAAGAGTAACACCAAAACTCTGGAGTTCACTGTTTGTTAGATGGAAAATAATTTCTAACAAAGTACTGAACTGATGTCACTCATTTTGTGTGTGATGTGTAGACAGCTAGGGACAGAGATGCAGAAAGGAGTATGCAGGATACATACATATATAAATATATCCCTTGCCTATAATTGTGAGAACAAGTCAGGAGCGCATATTCTAGCCTACGGGGAGCCTTTCATGTTCACAGCTAACTTGCAGGGAATCCTCTGGGAAGGACTGTGTAAAGCATGTGTGTTCCGTACCGTGTGTGAGGGTCTGCATTCAGTCATGATATAAGGAGCTGGGGTGTGTTCACTGTGGCCATTTTGTATCAGGAACTGTGTGATTTGCTTGAGGAAGAGTTACAGCTAGTATGACAGAAGATGAGACTATTCTGGACAGTTC
Source organism: Acomys minous (assembly GCF_964271855.1). Classification (NCBI taxonomy): domain Eukaryota; kingdom Metazoa; phylum Chordata; class Mammalia; order Rodentia; family Muridae; genus Acomys; species Acomys minous. The sequence goes on along the minus strand of NC_140500.1, from coordinate 38,842,904 downwards.
CATCCCTTTCAGAATCCTGGGGAGAAGTACAGGCCAGGGCTTAGCTCCATCTAATCTGCTTGTTCCTCAGATTTTAGCTTCCAGCTTAAGTGAAGTGTTTAATACTACACAACTCAGTGCCTTTGCTTTACACGGGGCATGAATTCCCATATAGGATTGCGGGTGATCATTGTTCCTGCGTAAAAGTCTAAGTCCAAGGATGACCCTTCTTACAGTTTTGCTTTCTAGAAATCTCAGTGTTATTTAGAGTGGTTCTTGCGAACTTAGGCATGTCTTTGTTGTGATGACATTGTAACAAAATAAAATTTGTAAAATGATACACATTAGTTTTATAGTAGGTTTTTTTTTGTGGTTTCTACTTAATATATTTTGCTTTTATCAGAAACAAGGGTTAATGAGGTGGTTTCTTCTGCACCTTGAATTAAATGCAAAAAAAGACATTGTTTACTTAGATAATGCTATTAGTGCAAGCAGAGAATCATGGGAAGTCATGCTTGCTTACACCGGGCTCTAATCATCATCTTCATGCTTAAGTGTGTTGCTGAATAAAATCATCTTTTGTGACTATACTTATTATTTTGAGGATAATATCATGAATTCATACCATGACCCTGAAGTAAAGATACTGCATAATCTTTTTGACTCAATTTCTTCAGTTCTTGAATAGGGCTTATAAAAGTATATATACTATAGCTTATAGTGTAAAGGTAAAATGCATTCCAATTAGGAATGTTTTATGGGATTAATCCACATTATTGTCTTTTGAAATAACGATTACATTTATTTATTTATTTATCTTGTGTGCCTATATGCTGATGCTGATGTGAGTTTATCAGAACAATTTGGGGGAGTTTGTTCTTTTTCCACTGTATGAGTCCAGTGGATTGAAATCAGGCCCTCAGGCTTGGCAGCAAATGGCTGACTGACCATTTTTATGGCTCCATCATCAACTCAGTCTGAAAAGTGTTTTAGATTGTAGAAGAACGGAACAGTATAATTCTCTAAGACAAACTATTTAAATTATTGGCTTGCTCTGTGTATATCCCTGCTTCTGAGTTTGCTGCACAGTCATTTTGCAGCAAAATCATCATTGCTGTCCTGAGCTATGGAGTATGGCTTACTTCACTTTAAAATTAAGAACCAGCCACTACCTCTGACTGAAGAATCCTGCATAACAACTGTGTATGAAGTGAATTCTGCAAACTTCTTTCTGTGATCCATAAACACATCATATTATTACTTTCTATATCAGGAATGTAAATCATGAAGAGCTAAGAGATACAGTGAATACTAAAGTATCACTAATGTCTTGCTTTTAAGAATATAATATTTGAAAATACAGGGACATGATCATAAGTTCTTAAGTAAGAGAAGCAGCTTAGCCTGCAAAACAGTGTCACTGTGAATTTGTAATCATCAGAAAATTTAATCATGAAAAATGTTATTAAAATATTAAATTCTTGTAATAAATTTTAATGAGTACTTTCTTGATTTAGCTGTAACATTTTCAAAATGAAAATTACATTTTTCTGATTATAAAAGTAATAAAACTCATTGTAGGTATTATAAGCAAAATAGAAAACTACAAGATTGCTTAATCATGTATAATCTCAGTTCCTAAAGTGACCTTATTAATCAATTTTTCCTTATAGAGAAAACTTTCCTTTGGGTATTTATGAATTGTGCATTCAACAGCTTCTTTTCATTCAATAATTGATATGTTTTTATTACCAAATCAAGAAGACTTTTGTCATTATTCCTATGGACCTGTCTTCTGAAAATGTACATCCATTCGATAGGTACATAGTCATTTCTGCCACTAATGGAGAGTTGTAATCTATCTTCTATAATTTGGGTATTGGAACTACGCTTTGAACAGTTGGTCAATTATGTTCCATGTATGGGAAGTTGTAGGCAGGAGAATCAGAATTTCGACATCATTTACTGCTACATATTGAGTTTGATTCCAGCCAGGGTTATGTGCTACCCTATCTCATAAAAAGAAACAAACAAGCAAATAAATAACATAAAAACATCCTTTGGTGAATATTCTTGTGCATACTAATTTGTGCTATTGTTTTGTTTATAAATTATAGCTTCTCCCTGGAGAAGTGTTGGTATTTGTACTCTCAGATACTGCTTTTTGGTACTATAGTCAAATAAAAAAGTTAGAGTTTCAGTCCCAAGAATTACAAGGGAGTTGTTGTGATGTCTTATAAGGTCAAGTGTAGCCCTCTCGGTGCCAGGGCATATCACTGCAAATCTCAATAAAGTTAACCTGTCTGTTTCAAAACCCAAAGGTCTGAGGTAGGATCTAAGTTACTTTACAAAACATCACTGTGGGATAGACACAAAGTAATTTCATAGGTCATGTAACTGGGAACAAATTTAAAATTAATAAAAATGTTTATATTATATCCTTCCTCCTTCCCTCTCTTCCATAAGTCTCTCTGTCTGTCCTTCTGCCTGTCTGTCTGTCATGTACAAAATAGATGTCAGGCAATATCTAGATTTTCAGTTGCTATGTAAAAGCTAAAGTCTTAGTAAAAGTCCTTCAAAACATATACTATCAAATTCAGTATTATACATGCATGTATGAGTAATGGTACGTGTGTGTGTGTGCGCGCACGCGCGTGTGTGTGCACACACACACATGCACATGTGAGTGCATATGCACACCCTTGACCAGTGAGATGAAAACAGTTCTCTTTTGGAGCAAAGATGGTGATGCAGTGTCTAAAGCATGTGCATTATCATTGTGAAAACCAACATATTGGATTCCAACACCTGTGTAAAAGACCAGATATGGCAGCACGTATCTGTAATCCCAGTATGAGGAGTGAGCTAGAGACAAGTGAATCCTAGAAGCTCTTTCAGCTAGAAACTAGACAAAATAACAAACTACTGACCAGTAGTGATCCTACTTCAAGGTGGTACTTTGGTGAGCAAAAGAGGAGGACAACAGAAATCTTGTTCTGGCTCCTACATGAGTATGCAAAGGTATATGCACTAGACATATGTACTACACATACACTCTCTCTTTCACACACACACACACACACCACATACACACATGCACACAGACACATGTATGCCATATGAACATTCTTATATATTCACTCACATATATAAACCATACCACAAATGTACACACACAGACATACACACACATGAAACTTATTCAAATATACCACTACATACCTGCACACATAAACACTTTACATCACACCTACCCACCTCACATATATATGAATATATATACCACACCCACACATACACAGTACCACACACATGTACAACAAATGCAAATACACAACATACATATACCACACATATACACACAACACACATTCATCATACAACATACATGCATACGCCAGTCCCCATGTTTTAAAGGGTCCCATTTTAAGATGCCTTGTAATATAAAAATGATCATATCAGTCAGACTAGTCCCATTGAGTGAGCTTTCTTATCCATCATTTTTCGGAGTCATCTAATTTCACTTCATACCTCTTTTATGCCAAGAATCCTGGCCGATAACTAACTTGACTTGATTTTTGGATAAGTTGGTTATACAGGTAGAGAAGGGCATTTCTGGTTGGTAATCAATAGATTCAGTCTTCAAGTTTGGAAATAGATTTGTTAGATCAACCCATGTGAAAACAGAAAACCCTTAGCCCATTAATATATAGGACTCTACTCTACTCTACTCTATTTTTATATTTGTCTATTAATTCCAATATATAATAAAAAGTACCAGGGTTTTTTAGAATAACACACCTGCTGTTAATCTAAGCCTCCACTTATCCAGGTTATTAATCATCTTTCAGAATCTCAGTTTTCCCTGTGTAAAATGGGATTGATAGGCTTTCTCATGATGTGCATTACAACAAAACAAAAGCAACTAACAAGAGATTCTTTCTCCTGCTCCCATTTTGTCATATTGAGCTTCGTTCTATTTTTATCTAAACACAGTATAAATGCTCTTTGTAGGGATGTTACCTATTGTGTATCTTGGAGAAGATAAATGAACTTGTTTATTCTTCAGCCATTCCACAGATGCTATATTAAGTACTAATCTCCATCCACATTCCAAGAGTCATTCAGGACATTACAGTTCACCAAGTCTTTAAATTTTCAGGAGTTGTGTTTGTTTATTGTTTTGCTTCCAAACTAAAATAAATGCTATTACTTGCTTTAATTTTCTTCTGGCTCTGTCTGTTCACATCTTCCCTTCATGCTAAGTGATGACAATAACTGAATCACCTTATTTATCTTATTAAAATTATCCCCCAGTATATTTTCAGCACATTAGAAGGTCACAGATGATTGCCTTGATAAAAGAAGGTTCAAAAGGTATCCCAGTAGGAGAAGAGAAATAAAATCAAAGGCGTGGGAAGCCCTGTGACCTAAGATAAAGAATGCCTGTACAACAAAGCTAAAACTTTACTTTCAATCCTCCTAGTAAAAATGTTACATACTGGCAGTGATCAGAATGCTAGTCCCTGCACTGTTGTGGTTAGTTCCTTTGGTTATAATATAGTTCTAAGACTTCCAAACTATTGATGAAACTCTATCAGAAACATAAAGATCTGTCATAATAATGTGTCTGAAGATGCAAGGTGAACATATGTGAAAAGTACAAATTCAAACCTCTGAAGAGAAAAATAACTATACATTTCTTTCTTGGCTCTTGGAGAGATTACTATTTACTACTTGGGTATAATAATGCAAGATTACCTATCTATTACTTATATACCTAGAGTATATATTCTTGTGATAAAATTAGACAAGTTTTTATCATGAGTATGTTTTTCATCAATATACAAAATTCAATATCATAGAGTTAAAAAATAACCTTATTTGTGAGTAACAAGTAGGGCCTTGAGCTGAGGAGTAGATTAAATAATCTACCTTTTATTCTATCCTCCTTCTATATTTCTATATACCCCTTTCCTACTTTTTAGCTTCTATCTCCTTACCTACAAAAGAAAGATAAAGGAAAAGAGACACGTCCCTGAGTGAAACCTAGTTTCGTCTCCATGAATGACCAATAATACTTATAACCAACTCTGAGTGAAAATAAGCATCTGTAGACCAAGAGAGTAAACCTATCCAACCCCTTTTAGAGGAAATGGGGCATCGTTCTCTCAAGGTTTCTTCTGGCTGACTTAGGGCGAATAATTCCTTTGAAGAGCCCCTCTCACCAAAATTGGGTAAAATGGTTAAGTAAGCCAGTAATAGCATTTGAGGTCCATTTTTCATAAGTTGTGAAATTCAAGGCTTAATAGGAGTCCTGTGTGGGCCAGTGTGAACTGCTGGACCAATTGAGATCAGAAACTTTCTACAACGTTGTCCTGAAAGCTGTCCTGTTCTGATGTGTAACAGCAACTGAGGCACCTGGGGCTGGAACATGGAGAATGCAGGATGTCAGCATCCAGCTTGCTGAGAAGAATGAATCCTGTCAGGTCTGATCCAGTGTCAGTGTCCAGGTCTTTTGTTCTGAAACCATAAGTTCTCACAAGTATTACACAGATCTAACATCGTGATGGTATGAGGTGTGCAGGATGGACAGAGCAATTAAGGCTGGTCCTTTGCTCATTGTATGAACAGAAGTAAGACATCTGCAAATCTTCCTTTATGCCATACTAAGGATGTCCCATAATTATCTGTGACCAACATGAAGCCTTGTCTATGGCTAAACCTTCGTATCCCAGCCAGTCTCAGAGCTGTCCCCATGTAGTGGGGTTAGCAATATTAGTTACCTGCTTGTTCTGCAGTTTTAATTCTTTACATCCCAACTGAAGCCCCCTCCCTCATCACCTCCTGATCCCACCCTCTCCATCAGCCCCTCCTGATCCCATCCCTTCCTTCATCCTCTTTCCCTCCCTCTCCTAGTCCTTAGCAGGGGGAGCTCTCCTCCCCTAACATTTGACCTCAGCATTATCCAGTGTCCTCTATGCTACCTGTAGCCTCTCCCTCTGTGGCCTGGCAAGGCCACCCCACCAGGTAGAAGTGAACAACATTAGAAGGCCTGAATCTGTTTCAGAAGTAGTCCCTACTCCACATATTGTGGAACCCACATGAATACTGTGCTGCCTATCTACTACATCTGAGCAGGAGGTTTAGGTCCGTATCCCATTTGGACCTTGGTTGGCTCATCAGTCTCCGTATTGTTTTACGATTAACCTGAATAAAGTGGCTAACATCCACTTATGAGTGAGAATATACTATGTGTGTCTGTCTGAGTCTCAGTAACCTCACTCGGGATAATTGTTTCTAGTTCCATCCATTTGCCTGCAAATTTCAAGATATCCTTGTTTTTAATAGCTGAGTAGTATTCCATAGTGTAAATGTACCACTGTTTCTTTATCCATTCTTCAACTGAGTGACATTTAGATTGTTTCCAGATTCTGGCTATTATGAAAAAGGCTGCTATGAACATGGTTCAGCATATGTCCTTGTTGTGTGGTGGAGCATCTCTAAAGATGTTTTTATTACTCTAAAAGTTCTCTGAAAACAAGACAAGTTAACTCCTGGTACTACTCAGCCTGCCTCAAAGAAGAAGATGAGCATCAAAGAAACTCCTTATGGAATTGGCTTCAAATGTGGCAAACCAGCCACTTGGCAAAATGTGCTCGCTTCTGTCACAGGCAGAATTCTGCCTAAAAATGGACAAGGTTAGATGCAGGCAGAGTTGATGGCCAAACTCTGCCAAGACAGCATGAGCAATTCCTCAATAGTTCCTGCCTCACAAATATGTCTGTCAGATATATTGGGCCAAAAGGATGAAGATGATTCTCTAACCTTATAGCGAGTGTTGCGTGACTGTTCAGGCAGTAACAGTCTCAGTCCTTTTTTCATTTTAGAAGATGCTAACCTGCACTTCTGGTTCACTTGAGTACTTAAGTCTTATCCCTTCTCAAGTCTCTGATGGGTTTGAAGACCAGATAGTTTAGTCTTTCAATTAAGATAGTAGGTTAGGGGCTAAGATGGTTTTAGATCAGGATAGATTTTTTTAAGTTTATAGAGATGATATATGATAGATATTAATCTCCATTCAGAAATTTAGACCCAACAAGATAGGAAAGATGTTTACTTCAAGTTTGCCAAATACAAATGGCCAAATCACTATTAATGTAACATTTATATAATTCCAGATTCTCTCATGGTTCTTCCTGTTGTATGTAGTTTATTTTACTCATGTGCAATAATATAAATGTTTAAAAAACATAATAAACATATTTAAAATATAATGCAAGAATATAGAATTGCCTTATATCTTTTCATCTACATAAACATTGTTCATCAGATGCATTATAATACATTGTGTATATTGTGTTTTAAGGGAGTATTTTAATGAATATGTGTGTATGTGTGTGTGCACACACGTGCTCGTGTGTATGCTCACACACACGCACCATAATATGAGACACAAATATTCTTAACTATTGAATCATCTTCCTATTCCATTAGGTAAGTATTTTCATATCCTCTGAAGTGCATAGCTGCCATGATATTTTCTTCTTGGATGAACTAGGGTTAAACCATGCCTTATAAATTACATGATCACAACTGGAAAATGTTCTGTGTATGTGTTCATTGAATCACCATCATTAGATTTTATTATAAATAATACATATCTTGGCTTCTGTACCACAGTGATTCTATGGGCTAAATCTTGTTCTTTGAAGGCTAGTCACGTTAAACTAGTTATGTCACACACACACACACACACACACACACACACACACACACACACACACACACGTGTAAACCCACATACACACACACTAATTCAAGAGTGATGGATCATGAATTTTAGAGGTATGTGGGGAATACAAAAAGTTGCAGGTTGTAGAAGAAGCAGAAATGATGTAAATACAGTATGGATGCATGAAATTCTGTTACTCTTTTCCTTTTGAAATATATCATCCATATTTGTGGCATGGTATCAGTCTTGCTTAATGGTCAACTCAAATGTCTATTCAGCTGGTGTTTCAGATAATAAGAAAGGGATTCAGAATGTTGAGAATCATGTAAGGTGTTATGCAGCTGGACAAAAGTTCCTCCTCAGCAGTTTACTGAAAAACTGCAAAGAAATATAGCCTCTGGTTGCCATAAAAGAGTATTCTTCCTTAAACCTGCTTTCCCCTTTTGCTTTCATGACCTTGGTTTGTTGTAGTGTGTTCAGACTGGGTATTACTTTGCCCCTTTCAGCACCTTTGTGTTGAATTTCCTTGTGTAGACCACACATGTGCATAATCATCCAGCTTCTGCTGATGCCATTGTTGGCAGATTCTCATTCAGATTAACATAAGCACTTCAGCAATTCTCCTGATTTGTTTTCCTCTCACATGTGCTACATTGATTATCTCCCACTGTAGGTGATACACACCTACCTGGTTCATTTGTTCTTACTTCTGTCTCTGTTTGGAGACTCAGCAAGTTGAGAACAATGCTATTTATTGAGTTTATCTGTCAATTTCACCTTCCTTGCATGACTGAGTCATTTAGTGGAATCAGCACAATAGCATAATACTAGAAGCTGCCAGGATAATGACAAATATTTTTTAACAGAAAATTAATAATCAAAATGCAGACTTCAAATTTGAGACCCAATTCCTTCAGATGGCAGAAACTTTTTAAGCTTCTTTTATACTTCGTAGGAAAATATGTCCATTTACTACATTTTATAAATGGGCTCCCCCTTTATCTTTTCACTTAATCTTTAAGAAGACACAAAAAATAATTACTTCACAGCATAATGATAAAATAAAAATAAGAGGAGCCAATAATGTATGTACAAAATTCATCCTAAGCAAACAAACAAAAATATACTTGTTAAAGAAATAAAAACCAAGGCATGAAAGTCAACTGGTCTTAGCCCTGTAAGGCAGGAAGTACTTAGAGGCAGCATCTCCCCACCCTGTCCACCAAGCTTCAGCCTACATGGAAACGAGAGATCTCAGAACAGAGCAACATTTTGATTAGCGATATGGAGAGGAGCAGAAAGCATAGTTATTAAAGGGAACCTATGGTTGATACTCTATTAATGGAAAGTTTCAATTATAGACAGAGAAGAAGGCTAAATAAAATATCTAACAACTTAGGAGCTAAGAGAAAGGTGGTTAAGTTGACAAGATACTTTTGAATTCCACACCTTGCATGGCCAACACTAAAACATAAGCCTTTCCAACTCTATATTTTATAGTTTCCTCATTCATAAAATTGGGCTTAGTGTACTTCATAATATTATTAAGAAGATTAAATAACTGAGAACCAAGACCAGAGTTTCATGGTTAAAATGAGCATTGTTCGGTGGGCCACCACCATCTCATTTCTCCTAAATAAATCTGATTCTTGTCTTTACGGTATGCCTTTTGTGTCATTTTTCATATTTTAAAGCTAATGTTTCCCTGCTAGCTTTGCAGATCCACATTTAAAGACCATAATTCATTAGGGGAAAAAAAAAGTTTTGGCTATGACACCTAGAAGTGTCAAACCAGAGTGTTTACTATCTATGTAAGCAAGTTTTCTCATATGGATCACTCACACTATTCAAGAATGAATGGAAAAAGTATACAGCATCCAAAACTAGTGGCAATCTCTGAGCAGAGTTACTGATTAGGAATTGAGTATGTATACACCATGTTGACACGGAACCACTTGTGTGGTATCCTAGTCAAAGGGAAAACAGGACCGTTGAGGAATTGGAAACTTCCACATGAATTTAGTGTGCAGCCAGTTGCCTTAATGCTTCTTGAAATGAAACACGTGTATTAGACATCACCTATCGTATGATACTGTCAAATATTAATTGGAGGATCCAATGGAAGATACATTTTATTAAAAAAATATGATAAACATAACTTTCCTCTTCCTTGTTTGTGTTTCGGTTTGTATGAGTCCACAGCTATTGAGCACTGAAACTGAAATGCTGGCAAAATAATTTCAGAAATCATACACTCAGAAATACACTATGGGGTCTTCAGCTATTGGTTTCCTAGGATGTCTATAGTCACAATCCTAGATAGCAAAATATTGCCCCCTAAAGTAGAAAAATAAGCCTATATATGAAAGAGCCAAACCCTAGGACCTGTTTTGTTTTGTTTTTTTGTTTTTTGTTTTTTGTGTTTGTTTTTTTTTTTTAATCAGCTTTGGGAACTATATGAACTTCAGTCCTTTTGTACTCAGAGACACATCTCTTGCAAACATTTCTAAAAGCCTCAGTGTCAGAGAACTCTAGCTCCTGACAGAAGCCAGAGACATTATGAGACTGACACACATAGTTTCTGTTCAGATCACCTGGGGAAAGAACGTCACCAGGCATCAACCCCCGGCAGAGCCTCAGAGTGACAGGAGCAGCCGTTCAGAGAAGGCACCTAACAGGCACCGTAAGTGAAAAGTTGAGATTTGGATGGTGTTTTCTACAGTCTTGACAGTTCGTGACTTGCCAATGAGATGAAGCAGAAAGACTGACTGTAAAAAGTCAGCTGTGACCTAACAAAGCAGTTAGACAAGTCTTTTCCAGTCACTTAAGGTCTCTAATGATCATTGGATTTCTGTGGTTATGAGGTAGACCTCTAGCTAAGGCATTTCTGGCGCATCTCTTCTCTTAACATGCATTACACTATTGGGGTCAGAGTAGGAATTCAGCAATAGTTGGAGTCTTCATCAAGTTATTTAACTTATTTTGGGGCTCAGTATACTCTGTGTCACTGTTAGTGAAGGATGGAAGGAAGACAGTATTTTCAACCCAGTGGAGTTGCAACCATAAATAAAATTCCCAGCACCATAACTGCCCAATAACTCCTTTGTACAAAGACTAAGCACATTAGTCCCCATGGCCCATTTATTTAAAGCCTAAGGCATCTTTAGGGGCAAAGCTCTGTAATGCTGTGAAATGGTTTGTAATCTTGTGTTGACTGTGCATCGCGGCCTTATATTGCTTCTGGCCAGTGTCTAGTTATTCCCAAAGGAATACACTTATCCCAGTGTATTCTGACTATCTCTCTGTCATGCTGTCCAGCATACTTGGCAGTGTTACTACACAAATACTATTTTCTGCAAGTCATGGTAAGGAGAGTTTGTCACACATTTATTTGAAAATTTATTTGATATTCTTGTATGTCTTTGTTTTCCTCTTACTTATCTGTTTCATCACTAACTATGTGACTTCATTTGTCAGCTTGCCCCTGTGACTGCCTAGCATCCTCTTTCATTCTGGAAAGAGAGTAGACCTCTGTGGGTATTGTGTTAGTATTTTATTATTGTTAAATAGCTGGCTTTTGTCCTCATATAATACTAACTCCAAAACGAGCAGTGGTCTTCTGAGATGGCTAAACACTTATTATCTAGCTGTAAAACCTGAGGTTATTCCTGGGTTTCATGATTTAAGGAGAAAATTGTCATCTGGTAATTGTCCTCTGACCTCTGCAAAATATCAGTATGACCTGAGAATGCCCATAGACACCCTCACACACTAATTAAATTTTAAAATAAAACAAATATTTGCAAGTATCTTGTGTATTAATTGCCTATTGGTACCTAATAACTAATTTTTCCACAATATATATATATATATATATATATATATATATATATATATATATTTCCAAACCAAACACACACACACACACACACACACACACACACACACACACACATATCCCTACTCCATTTACAAAACTTCCTTTTGAAATTTTGTTATCTCTCTATGTTTTAGTTATTGTGTTGGTGGCAATAAAATTGAAGCAGACCATTTATAGATAATTTTATTATATAATTTAATCCCATATGAATGGATATTTTATTGTTTTAAAATGATTTGATTGAATTTATTGGAGCTTAAAATGTAACAAATGTTGTATACAAACGATGACTAAATCTATTGATATGCTTGTTCATATGGTTATAGTGTTTTATATATCTAAAGTATTTCCTTTAAAATAAGGGTTTGTGTAAGAGCCAGTATGGTACTTAGGGTATATATATATATATATTTTTTCATCTTGTCTGTCAGTAAAAGCCTGCAAATAATTTTGTACTCACAGTGAACTGATATGTGTCATGAAGTACACTCAGTTTTCCTGTTTCATCCTGCATTATATGTTGGCACACAACTTTATGGCCTTTTTCTTTCATTTTCCCCTTTGTTATAAGATTGTTATGGTAATGCTGGTTAGCCAGTGATGAGTAAATTATGTGAAGAAACAAAGTGAGATGATTACAGCATTTATAAAAATGCTTATGAAAATGTAGTTTTCTAAAATGTGTATATTGATGCCTTAGGGAAGATGTTACTGTGCAACAGAATTTTAAAAACATGTTTACTCAAAATCATTTACACAAATATTCACAGCAGTATTGTTTACGATAGACAAAGAGTAGAAGAAACTAATAATTTCACAAGTTGGATGGATTTACAAAATATGACATAGGCTTAAATGTTTTTAGACAACCATAGGAAAGTAGACAATACTGATAGATATCATTTCTGTGAAACTTAAAAATATGCTAAATTAAATATTCGGTCCCAGAATATATAGAATATTAAGAACCAATTCTATAAAGACATAAAAAGAGGTGTTGAATTTTAGGACCTGAATGGCCAAGTGGAATAGAGTTAATGAAGTTTCTTTGGGGTGTGTGAAAAAAGATCTGGAGTTGTAAGAATTCAAAAATTGTTATGACTACATTAAAAGACACCAAAATCAAGAACTGAAAATAATAAAAGAGGAATCTTATATTACATTCATTTGAGATAAGTAAACATTAAAAACAAGACATTAGATATAATGTCTGGTGATCATAAATAAATTGTGTGAAGCCTTATATATTATGGAGTTATGTCAAGAGTCAAAATAAGGATGATTGACAATTATAAATTAGTGTTTGCACAAACAATGTCAAGAAAATAGTTGAGTGACAAATATGGATGACAAATGTTTATAATGCCAATGTACTGGTATTGTATTTGGGTGCAAAGTGTCCTCCACAGGCTCATATGAAGGTTTGGTTTCTTTCCAGATGCACTATTTTGGGAGGTGATGAGAAACTTATAATTTAAAGCCTGATTGGTAAAAGTCTAGATTACGTGTGTACCTGAAATTGGTACATTTTGTCTCTCCTATCCATATCCGGTTGCCCTATGGCCTTTTCCTTCCATGAAGTGAGTATTGTTCTCCACAATACACTGTGTTTTCCCAGTATCCCTCTCCACATTGTATAGTTTCCATGACCTTTAGCTATCAAAGCAGTTTTCTTTGAGGCGAGACCTCTGAAACCAGAAGCAGAAATAGTTTCTTCTCATTTTTCTTTTAAGCTGTTTCTTTCAGATATTTGCCACAGCACTGAGAAACAGACTTTGTCACTACTTATTGGATATCTAGGAGTACCTGTTGTCCCTCAGCAAATGTAAACAGTTGCAAAGGAAGGTTGGTGAAATGCTTACAGAAATCTTCCACTAAAACTTTGAGGCATGTAATGTGGCAATGTTACGAAGGAAAGGCTGCCAAAGAGGGTAACTGCTACTGCAGAGTTAACTAAGAAAGGCATGTATTTCATAGGGGAGCTGCCTTCTAAACTTTGAAAGGTGGGGTAGGAGTTCTCTGTGGTATAATTCTGGAGAAAACAGCATGAGTTGTAAGGGTAATTGTTGACTTAGCTTATATCCAGAAGACTCACAGCCATGTACTGAATGTACTTCAAACAACGTTAGGATCATTATGTGTTGGTTTAGATGGCAGGCCTTCATTTTTCTCCAATTTCTGAACTTGTGTAGAGAGAACATTACAAACATGTTTTTTTCTTTTTGGTCTGCAAGGCAGAAAAAACACATTTTCCTTTATGAATTTTTCATGCATTCTCTGATGCATCTATGCTCTCTGCCCCTTTTCTTGGCCTAAAAACCACATTCTTACTTATCTGGTTTATCCCTTGCTATTTGCCAATGCAAATGTGAAGGGGAAAATTCACCAAAATACCAAGGGCGGGCTAACACTGTGAAAATGGGGGAAAAAAACAGCAAAACGGGATGTGCAGTAGATAGATGTGTGTGGTCCAAGCAGAAAGCGAAGATGAATGAAATGAGAGTATAATTGGAAAGAAATTACAGGATACTGTGGAAAATGGTGTGTTAGATGTTGATGGTTTATTTAAACTTTAAAGTACATGCAATTATTTGTTCCATTTAAACATTTTTATTTTACATTGTATTGCTCTATCCCCTCCTCTCGTGTGTGTGTGTGTGTGTGTGTGTGTGTGTGTGTGTGTGTGAGAGAGAGAGAGAGAGAGAGAGAGAGAGAGAGAGAGAGAGAGAGAGAGAGAGAGAGAGATGCCTTACTGCATGAATAGAAGTCAGAGGACAATACTTGGGACTTTGTTCTTTTTTCATTCTTTCCACCATGGATTCTAGGTATGAAATTCAGTTTTTAGAACTTACCCACTAAATGATTTACATGCTATTCAAAGTTTTCCTGTGTATTAAGAACTGCATACTTATGACCCAATAAATGTTTGTTATTAATTTTAGTATGTTCTCATAGTTGTTAACGTAATGATGACCGAACCAATCTCTCCTTGTTTTCGGTAGAATTACTACCATATTTTATTCCAAATTGCATGGAATAATAGCTCTGTTGTAGGAGTCTGATTTTAAAAATGTTGTAAATATATTTATTCATAAGAGAAAATTATAGTAATATGAATAGACCTTTACCTTAAAGAAAGTGATAAGAAAGTGATAAAGTTTAAGTAGTCATGAAAAGTTTCATATAAATAAAACTCAAACAAAGTAATCCCTTCTATAATGATTATAAAGCTTATTAGGATAACTAGCTGTTGAAATCAGACTCATGTTAGAGTTTTTAAAATAGGTCGCCATAAATTTGAGACTGTCCATGCTAATTGTAAAATTATTTATGATATGAGGAAGAATTAAATGTATTATTTTGTAGTATTAGAAAAACATACTTAATAATGGGAATAATATTCCTGATGTGATAAAATATAATACCATCACAAATATTGATCAAATCAGTTCAGTTCAGAACCCTGATAAAAACTTATTAATGCTTTGTCACTTTTTGACAATCAACAGGGTAGTTTTGTTGTCATATTTTTATGTTTGCACGATTATCTGACATAATGCTCATTTGGAAATGGTAAAAGATTAAATTTGTAAAATAAATAAGGGTCAGGCTTTCAAGAACGGCTCAATATGGAATAGAATGTGCTAGTGACTCTACAGCAAACAGAGAAGTTGGGGTTTGACATGGCTCCATAACAACTCTGATATAGCAGAGCACTGCAAGATGAATAAGAAAACCTATCTTTTAAAGCTCATGGTTTTACAGTTCTTAGTCTACAAACATTTGAATAGCATTTAATTTGAAGAATGTGTTGGGTTTTTTGTTTTTGTGTTTTTAATATTTTTAGTATTTAATTAATTTACTCAGATTACATCTCAATTGTTTTCCCCTCACTTATTTATATTCAGTCGTTCCTCCTGCCCTCCCACGTTCACTCTATTACCCTCCCCTAGGTCTATGAACCAGGGAGACTTCCTTGTTGTTAACAAAATAGTTTATCTGCTATCAATTACTATTGAGAAATTTATTTAATGTCATTACAGTTTCATATTATTCTGTTACATCATAATTTCAGTAAAGACTTGTATTAAAGTTCTAAACTGGCAGCTTTTAGAATTGCAAGTGGATGGCAATGTTCCTCACAATTTGCTCTCTTCTCCTTTCTGACCTGGGATAGTTCTTTCACTTGCTTAGTGTTATAAAAAGAAATGAGTAACAAACTTACAGGTTATTATGTATACTTACCATGCTAGGGTGAGGCGGAGACATTTCTAAAGTTCAGGAGTAGGGGATCTCACTGGATTCTCTATCTCAAAAGAAAGATAAAATTAATAAATGACAAATGCAATAATTAAGCAAAGCATTT
Source organism: Acomys minous (assembly GCF_964271855.1). Taxonomy (NCBI): domain Eukaryota; kingdom Metazoa; phylum Chordata; class Mammalia; order Rodentia; family Muridae; genus Acomys; species Acomys minous. The sequence continues at coordinate 38,826,944 of NC_140500.1, read as the reverse complement.
TATATTAGAAATATATGTTGTTTTCCATTTCTTGTCTTAGCCACATCTGTTTTCCTTTACTTAAATAGGCATATCAACACATGACTATGAGAATTTAAGTTTGTTTTTGAGTTTGTGAACTTATAAGTTTGCAGTTCACACTTAGTTTTATAACATGGATGTTTCCCATAATACAAAATGCTGTTCTCCACTCTTTTATTTTCCAAATATCAGTGCATTTTCACTTGTGCATAGCTTAGTTAAGTACCATTCTGTCTCTTGAGGGTAAATTCCTGCAGCAAAATTGCTACATCAAACATGCATGTGTTTTCATGCTTTTTTTATATGTCAGTAAACTTTCTTTAAGCGTGTTTGTGCTATTTGGGAGAGTGAAGTATGTTAGTTATCCCAGCATCCAGGAGACAGATGGAGGAGGATCCCAGAAACTTTGACGCTAGACTGAGTTATACAGGCAGTCTAGGTCAGCCAGTACAACACAGTGAGATTTACTCACAAAAGCAAACCAGAAAGGGAAAAGAAAAAAAAAGCAAAAGAAACTAAAACAATTCAAGCAAATTTAGATGCCTGTCCTAGTTGAATGATATAGATCCTTGATGATTTATGGCGACATTTTTATTCAATTGTTTTACAAACAAAATTATATACTTTTCAGAGTTTAACTGTATTGGGTGTATATAACCAGCTATTTATCTCTCTTCTCACACACACATCGCCCTCTTTAAAACATCACGGATTTTGAAGTTGAGATTATAGATTATCTAAAGATGGCTTTCTATATTGATTAGAAAGATGGAATATTCATTCTCATTTGTAGATGTATGGTACTTAAATAAAAAATAGTGTTAAATCTAGAAAGAAATGCCATAGCTTCAGCCATAAAGTTTCTAGTTAGGTTAACATAACAATATCATCTCAAAAAAAAAAAAAAAAAAAGAATATAATCTCAACCTCTCTCAAGTCATTAGACAAATTGAAACAGATGGAAATTATACTTTTATAAGAGAACTGTGCTGGAATAAACGGAGTAGAAATGGCACTGGGGTCTGGTTAGTCCTGATGTCAGAATATCTTGCTAGTGTATGAGTGATGGCTGTCCCACTGTAACCAGGTATGAGAGGCAGGCCAGTTTTTTTTTTTAAGTACCTTTGAAAACTGAAAATTTGAAGTTTCCTTTGTTTCATAGATTGGATTATTGGCTTAGTGAATGGAAACTATATTCACCTACTTCTACTTGGATTATATTTCAAGAAGAGAAACACAGTAGAAATTTATTGATCTTAAAATTAGTGGAAAATAAGATCCATTTGGGTTATGTTCATTTAAAAAGGAGCTGTGAGAGGGAGAAGGGTTTCAGACACTGATAGCAACTTTGAAGGGAGCCAGGAAGTTCTCTCATGCCTGGTGAGAAAATTGACAGCAGAATTAGAAAATAAATTAGAATAGATTTGGGTAGATGAAAAGTGGAACGGATTGGAATGGAAAATAAGAAGGGGAGGAAATTGCTTTAAAACAGACTTAGGAAACGGGAAAAGTTGCAACCTGCTGGGGTCTTTAAATTGTTTCTGTTTGGAGCCTAAAGGACAAGGACAACCTAAGAATAAAACAGAGAAAAGATGGCTAACAAATGTATTACTGGATACGTGAACGAAATGGCAGATAAATGAGAATCTGAAAACAAAAAATAAGAGAAAAGGATTCATTCTGTTGGTAGAAGGGAGCTGGAAATCATGAAATACATATAAACAAGGGAAAGTAAAATAAGATTTTTCTGGAATGTCACCTCGGTACAGGGAAGGTAGTACCTGTCAAGGGATGCCATTAAATGAGGGAAACTGATCCAAGTGTTAAATGTAGTTCGGATGCATAGAAATACTGAAGACTGAAGACTTTCATACTCCTTTTAGTCTATTCTCCAACCTATTGGGTGAATCCTGGCCCTAGACCCTAAGAACTACTTCTTAAATATAATGACACGTGTCTATCTTGTTACCTAATATATTTCTACTTAGAAATAGCTTTGACATGTAAGTTGTGTAATAAAATATTAGTATTGTGTACTGTATACAAACTATTAAATCTTTACATAATAAAGGTACAAAATGTGTAAGGTCATTTTTTCTCATTTATTTATTTATTTGTTCACTTTACACCCCAATCACAAACCCCTCCCTTCTCTCTTCCAGGTCCCACCGTTCCTCCCTCTTCCACCATCCCCCCTCTTCTCAGAAAAATGGGAGGACCCTCATACTAATCTGCTCCAGTACATAAAGTCACTTCTGGATTAAGTACGTCCTTTTCCACTGAGGCCAGATTAGGCAACTCAGCTAGGGGAAAGTGATCCAAAAGCAATCAGCTGCATCCAATTCAGAATCAGCTTCCACTCCAACTGCTAGGGGACCTATATGAAGACCACGCTGCCCATCAGCTACATATGTATGAGTCCAAGTCCAAGTCCATCCATGCATGCTTTCTAATTGGTGGTTCAGTCTCTGTGAGCCCGTATGATCATAGGTTAGTTGATTCTGTTGCTCTTCTTGTGGAGTTCTTGCCCACTCTGGGTCCCTCTGTCTTTCCCCGGACTCTTCCACGGGACTCCCCGAGCTAGGGCTAATTTTCGGCCATGGGTATCAGCACATTTTTGATTAACTGCTGGGTGGAGCCTCTCAGAAGATACTTATGCTTGGCTCCTGTCTGCAAGCATAGCAGAGTATCATTAATAATGTCAGGGGATGCCTCTCTCATATGGAGTGGGTCTCAAACGTTTTGGAGGTTGGTTGATGTCCCCCACCCTCCACTGGAAGTCCTGCCTTGTTATAGGAGGTGGCCGCTTCAGTCTCCATGATATCTTGCTGATAGGAGACCCTATCACAGGTCTCCACCTCATTCCACAGATACCCCCTATAGGGTTCTATTCTCTCCCCAGCCCTCTCACCTCCTACGAAGGCTCTCCTACCCCTGATACCTACCCTCATCCACATCTTACCTTCCCACCCAGTCCCCTTTTCCCTCTTCATCCACTTCCAATGTCTATTTTATTTTCCCTTCTGCATGATATTCAATCATTATCCTTTGGGCCTCCTTGTTATTTAGCTTCTTTAGGTCTGTGCAGTATAGTATGTTTGTCCTGTACTATATGGCTTATATACACTTATAAGTGAGTGCATACCATGCATGTCTTCCTGGGTCTGGGTTAACTGACTTGGTATGATATTTTCTAGTTCCATCCATTTTCCTGCCAATTTCACAATTTGTTTTTATTACATGAGTGGTATTCAATTTAATCACCTAGGCTCGTCCAACATCAAACTAAATAGATTCTTTACAAAATTATAGGGAGTTGACCAAGTAATAAGGAGTGACACACAAACGCGCGTGCGCACGCTCTCTCTCTCTCTCTCTCTCTCTCTCTCTCTCTCTCTCTCTCTCTCACACACACACACACACACACACACACACACACACACAAATCTGACTTTTAATCATAATCATAAATCGATTAGAGTAAAACTAGAGAAAGACAGACAGACAGAGATTACAAACAGAACCTATTTTCTCAGAAGTAACCTCTTAACACCAGTTAGTGTTAACAGTAGAAAGTAGTGTAAGAGAACACAGGACAGAATGAAGTTATGTGAGTAGTAGGCCTTCACATAAACCCAAGAACTTAAAGAGTGCCCTGTGTTCTTTGATGACTGCCAACAGTTTATATCTAGCTGGCTTTGTCTTAGCAAACTAATCCTTTCTTGGATAGATGTGGGTGTAACTGGTCCAAAAGTGACCCAGTAGGAGCCTGGAAAAGTAGGATACAAACTAGCAAAAGTCTAGGTTATTGACATCATGTGAGAGGAAAGTTATCCTCTAAATCACAAGGTAAGCACATGTTATATGAAATTTTTGTATAGAAAAATAAACACTTGCTTTTCTTCTATTGCATGAGTATTGAAGGAAAGTTACAAAATCTTTCTGTGCTTATCTCCCAGACCTGTGAAAAGGATAATGACAGTGGTTAAGACCCCACTTCAGTAAGGATCAAAAAGATACATTTGTGGTGTGAGGACGGTATAGGGTGGCAAAAAGAGCAGCGGTGGCAACCATCAAATATTCATAATGAAAAGAGCACAAGGACATTGAGTAGATCAACATTTATTGATCATGATATAGAGGAGGTGGGGTACATCAAACGAGATGATCTCCTAGTCCTTTAATGTCCCTGTGGGACTTTTTATATCAGGCCACCTCTGCCAGCTTCCCTTACCTGCCTCTCCCTGTTTTGTGCATACAAGGGAATACAATGTAATACAATGAAGACAAAAGCTCATTATCTAGAGGCCTCTGGAGACTATAACTGGATTTGGGCTGCTTTCAATTTTGTTACACTTTCTGATTTTTAAGTAGAATCATGATGTGTATATATTGTAGCCTGTAGTATCTGAGTAACTTGCCGTACTATTTCATCATAAAACAATATTTCACTGTTTTGGTTTTTCCCCAAACTGGCAGTTAAACACAGCTCTGACTTTGCTTATGGAAAGTGAATACCCTACTGCCGACCATTACTCTTAGCCCTATTTATGTTTGTTTGTTTTTCTGACTGTTATTTTTTTTAGATTTTTTTTATTATTTAATTTATTCAGGTTACATCTAAATTGTTTTCCCCTCCCTTATATGCACCCCTTTCTCCCTCCCTCCTGCTTTTACCCTATTCCCCTCCCCTAGGTCTATGACCCAGGTGTCTGTTGTTTTTTTAAATGAAAGGTATTATCTTGGTTATTTGTCTATGCTGGCCATTGCTCACTCTGCAGCCTGCTCAGCCATGAACCTGAGGTGCTTCTGCCTCTTCCTCATAAATAGCTACAATGACAGTTCTGTGCCATAATCTCAAAATAAAAAATTTTATTAGGTATTTTGTGGCTAAAATAATAACTGCAGCTTTATTTCAAAACTATAAATAGTTTACAATTTAATTTGCTTGTTTATTTTGTATGGGAGAGTTGGACAGAGAACACAAGCTACATATATAGATGTCCTGAGGTTGCCTCTCTTCTTCAACTATGTGGGTCCCTGTAGTGAGAATTTTGGAATTTTGGATTAATTTACAAAATATGGAAATGCCATAAGAATGTGTTTTTGTTTTAGTCCCAGGTATGGGGATAAGGGGTTGCTTTGCAGAATCTCTCTATGATTTGTCTTATGCTCAGGCAGGGGCATGATTTTGCCAGCTACAGATAGTTTCTGCATTTTTATGACATTTGGAATTCTGGGAACTTTTCAGTGAGTATATAAATCCTAGAGCCCTGATAGGTGGGTTGGTGGAAGGTTGTTGGTTGTTATTAGTTGCTACTGGTTACTGTTGCTTGCTTTCTGTTAAGTAGTTGTGTACAAAGAAGAATCAATTAGATGAATAATTAGATAATCTGACTGCAAAGATCAAATTTGCCCCAAGGGCTCCGTATCTCTAATTAACAGAGGCAGTCCAACAATAACATCACAGCCTCTCCTCTCCTTCTCCTTTTCTCTCCTGTCTAGTGCTAGGGGGTTGAAAGGGCAGAAAAAGGGGTGGAGAAGAGTGGGAGAGAAAAGAGCACATGAAGTAGAAAACATCAGCTACAGGTGTCAGGAGGGATCTAACTCAGATCATCAGGCTTTATGGCAAGTGATGCATTATGGCAACCTCTGATACTTCTCCAATGTCTTCATCTGGAAACTTGACATCAGTGTCTCCTGAGTTTAAAGATATTGATTTCTATCTTTCCTACATCAAAAGTTCTCTTGGAGCATGGTGCTCTGTGAACCAAGTGCTCTCACACAACTGAAAACTTCCCCTATTCACACAACGGAATAACAAGAACAAGATGTTCTTTCCCTTATGAAATAATAAAGCGAAAATGTGAAGAAAATCAAGACAATGAATAATGGGAGCAAACACAGATCAATGATCAAACACATAACAGTAACACACAAAGACAAGCGCCAGTATTTTCCTGACTTTCATCCAGCTGCAGTGAAGAAAGAGGGAGACCAGGTGTGTTCGGTTCTTGGTTATTCTAAGAAATTAAGCAATATTATCACAGCTATGATCACTTGAATGCCATTGTGCTGGATTACATCTTCTGGAATTGATGTTGGAATATTTTTATCTTTTAAAGTATTGCAATATTTATTGATTAATAGATGTCTTGGTTGCAATCATATAGATCATTGATTGTCTTAATGTCAAAAGACTGTGTCATTGGAGAGGATAAGACCACTTGAGGTGTGCATGAATGAGCAAGTGAATTGTAGAGTCAAAAATATTAGGAAATTTCTCTAATAGAAATCATTATTGTCCAATCAGGAAATAATGGAGGAGTGAGAAATTAACAGATAACACTATTTGGAGGCCTTCTTAAAGATGTGTTTTTTGCCTGGCTAAGGTTTATCTGGGGTGTGGATTCTTATGCATGAGCAATCAGTGTGTCAGGATACTGGCTAGAGAATGCAATGTAATTTTTCAACTGCCTACAAATCAGAATAGGAAAATCTGTTTAGTTTTCACTGAACATAAAAAAACGTAGGTCTAAATTTTGTTGAGTTTGTTGTTGTTGTTGTTAAAAAGACCAAGTTTTTCATACACAGCATATTCATGGAATATTATACTATGATTTATAGCTGACTTATGAAAATATTTTATTGTCAATTAACTGTCTCATGTTAAAGTGAAGTATTCAAAGGATTGCATTGCACTATTCACTCAGCGAATCCACAAGTCAGTTTAGCCCTAATTCATATAGCAACAATTTTTAGTGTTAGAAGTTACTTTGGAAGTTGACGTCACCATTGAAAATGTGATCACTTTCATTCTTTAGTGTTCTACACTTAGGGTTGGGTTTTTACCTTCTCAACATACAGAGCTATGTTAGACCTTTTTTGATGGCAGAATATATATATATATATATATATATATATATATATATATATATATATATATATATATATACAATGCTATCTTCCTCAAGAAGCAGCCTTGGCTCTCAATATGTCCATATTCAAATGAATCTTACTAGGATTACTAAGATTGTGGTTGGAGGCTTTTCCTTGTTTGAAACTTCATCTCCAAAATTATTGAATCATTTTGAAAGGATGAATAATGTTGACATGGAATTACACTATCAGGGTAAGCCTAGCAAATGTTGGGTTCTACAGATTTCTCATTTGAGGATTGCAAGAGAAAATGCATATTGAAGGGTCTCAAATGGATTTTTAAATTATTACTTCATGATTTTTAAATGGACTATAAAGCTTGGGATATGTTTTTATTTCTTCTATATTTTACTACAAAGCAACAGCTACCATAAAATATCATTAAGATATTAATTCACTTTATGATTATTTATATATCCCTTAAATTAAGTGATTATATTTGTAGTTGCTTTGTTTTGAGTTATAATACTTAGAAAACAGTTTCTGGAAGATAGTAAAATTCAGTTGATCAAAAATTTAAAACACAATGCTCCATAAATTCTTATTTCATCCCCTCGTAAAATGTGATATTTGTATTTTTTCTTCTATTACGTTCTTCATTTATTTACCCCACAAATTTCTCCAGTCAATTATTTTTCTCACATACACATCTCTCTCATTTAGTTCAACAACGAAATTAACAAAAACATTGGCTATTGTCACATTTTGTTCTGTCTTAGCAGCCATTGTCACTCAGGATATCTTTGTGCATGGCACTAAAATATGCTAGACAATCCTGTGATAGTTGCTAACCTAAATTGAATAGGGCTGATTTTCTTACATTGTTTCTCTTCGTCAAGCAACAATGTCATGCAGTGAAGAGCACATGTGTAATGGCTGATTTTTTTTTTAAAGTTCATGCTTATTGGCCATCAATCAGATAATGGCATGCCATAACTTCATGGTATTTATAAGGGCATTTGGGACTTTTTTCTAGTACTGGCCTCGATTGCACATAGGACACCCTTTTTCTGATTCACCATTCCTTATGATATTCTTTCTTCCTCTAGAATTTCTTAAGTGTGAAAACTGACCTGCAATACATAAATTTATTTGTCCGATTTTGAAATGTTCTAGAATTCGTAAGTATTAGTTTATGCATTGGTACTTTGATCTTTGAATATTACTATGAGTGCTATTCAGTATTATATTACTTCCTATTTTTCTATTATTCTATTGATGGATAAGCATTTTAGATATTTTTATTTTGGTCTAAAATAATATTGTTAGGAATATAATAACCCAGAGCAGGTTGTCCTGTGGATATATACACTTATTTCTCTAGAAGAACTGCAAAATAGCAAGCAGGTATGTTGATTTCTGTGTAGCCTGATAGAGAGTCTATGTTGTTTCACAGTTTAAGCATGCAGTCCATGCTTTCAGGGAAGACATGGTGACAGAAGCTTACGGTGGTGGATCACATCGCATCTGTACTCAGGAAACAGAGATGGAGACTGATGCTCAGCTCTCTCCTTTGTGTTCCTGCCAGCATTCCAGCCCATCAGTTGGTGCTGCCTGCCACTAAGGTGGATCTTTCTGCTTCAGTTATCTTAGTCTTGAAAATCACTCAGGAGTATGTCCAGAGGCTGTCTTAATCTACATATTTTTCCACAGTCATGATCAGAAGCTCATCTCCTGTGTGATTCCACATTCTATCAACTTTACAGATAGTATTGGCCAATACAATAACAGAAGCACATGCTCAGATTGCTTATACGTTGGCACCTTGTTTTCCTAAATGGTTGTTATGTTGTACTCTATCACCAACATTTCTGAGTCCCACTTACTCCCACACCATCACTCACACGCACATCTCTAGTTTTTGTTTTGTTTTGCTTTGTTTTTTTACTATTAACTATATTTGTGTGCATGCTCCATAATGGTGTTGTGGTTTCATTTGATTTTTATGACTGTTAACTGTGAAGTACTTAATTTAAGGGAATATTAATAAATTATCCACTTTCAACTTTAAATGTAATACTAGAAGCACTCACTTCCTCTTTCCATGTTTTTTGTTTTCCCTTTCAAAAAATGATACTATAAGCAACATTATCTAATCCTTTGCTGTGGAGTAAATATGATAAAATTTAGCACAGTCCAAACATAGATATACGATAATCAACCACTTAGATAGTATAACGAGAAGATAGTATATTGTTACTCTGCTAATGGCAGTGTTATTATTGAGAGGCAGAATGAAATAGTATTTATTAATGTGTTACTGAAAACAATAGGGATTTTGGAGTAGTAAATCATTACCTGTCTTTGCATATAGCAAGCAGTGTACGTGCATTGGCTGTAATTAGCAGAAATATTCCATTGCAACTTGTTGTAAGTATAGTACTTTAAAGTAATCATCAGTAGGAATTTATTCAAGTACTTTCACTGAATTGCCTTGATAAAATCAATTTTAACAAAACAAGCTGGTTTATCTAATGTTCTCTTAAAAGTGGTATTCAGTCCTGGGTTTGATTCAATTGTTTGTTAATGCGTGAAAATACAAAGATCAACTACACACACACATACACACACACACACACACACACACACACACACACACACACACACACACACACACACAAACCTGGCTACTTGTTTAGCTCCTAATTTGAGGGAGAACAATCTGCACTGACTGAATTCAGCTGATATTTCCTCTGGTCTTGACTTCATAGATAATTAATTTTTTTCCTTGCTTCCTTTGCTGGTGGCATCAAAGGCATATTCCTGATTTTTAAGAGAGCTCTCTTAGCATGTTCTCACAGTGGAGAAGCAGGGCTATGAACAATGAGAGAAAAGCAATCTCTGGAAGCCCAAAGTCAGACGTAGTCCCACTTAGTGTCATTGTCCAGAACAAGCCATTAGGGCAGCCTAGATCCAAGGACCAGAGAAATGATATGTGCCTTGATGTAATCTGCTGTAGTTAAAAAGTTATAGGTTTCTCAGTCTACTTTACCATTGAAATACTTTTATGGATAATACCATTCACTGGCTAAAAGACAGGCTCAAAGATGTTACTATGGAGTGTGGTGATAGACTGAGAAATACTCCTGTACATGCACAGGTCATTAAACACTTAGTCCTGAGTTGATGGCACTGTTTTAAAAGGCCATGAGACCTTTAAAAGATGGAACCTTAATGTGAGAAGTACAGGACTTGAGAGTTTATAGCCATATCCTACTTCTAGTTTGTTCCCTCTGCTTTGCATGCATGGTTTAAGATGCCTGGTATGTTACCTTTCTGCTCCAGCATCACACTGCTGTGCCTCCATGTTATTATAGAATCTCTTTCCGTGTCTCTTAAAACCAAAAAGTTCCTCCTTCTAAGTATCTTTTGTCCATGGAGCTTTATCTCAGCAACAAAAAAGTAACTAATACAAAAACCACTAAATACTATAAGAATAAAATATCAGTTGCCACTTTAATGTCCCATCATTTAAGTAATAAATATCTTAATCTCAACTTTCTAGAGAATACGCTTAAACAAAAATTCTTTGGAATAACAAAGGGTCTCACAACTTAGCGACAAACATTGCCAAAACATAGCTAGACAAAGCTTACTCAAGTAAAAATAATAATACTATCTTTGAGAGTTAGTAGAATAAAAAGCAAAGAGTAAATTCCAACTGGTTCTTGGATATTGAAGTAGACAAGATGTTTATGTGATGGTTTTTGGTGTAGGCTGTTACAGTCTGCTCTTACAAGGAAAACCAAGACTGTAATTCCCTCCAGTGACCCAGGATTGGATTTTAGAGAAAGCTGTTGTTCAGATGTTCCTGAGGGACTTTTCTTTGGTTAGTCTAGGCGTTCCTTGAACTTCCTCTGAGTCAGCGGTTCTCAACCTGTAGATCACATCTTCTTTGCAGGGTCACATATCGGATATCCTACATATCAGATATTTGTATTACTATTCACAACAGGGTCAAAATTAGACTCAGGAATTGTTAGGAATGAAAATAATGTTTGGCTGAAGGCTACCACAAGTGTAACTGTATTAAAGAAGCAACAGCACTAGGAAGGTTGACAGCCGCTGCCTAAGCCCATTTTGCTTGCTTTTCTCCAAACATGGTCATCTTCAGTGGGAAATGGTTGCAAAGAGAAATGTGGCACTTAAAAACTATTTTTCAAGACTTTGCTATAGTCATTATTTTCCTTGTATTTTCTGAAAATTTTGAGTATCTAGAAATGCTATTATCAAAATGGCTGTTTATGTCAAAATATAAATTTAGTTGGAGATGCACAGTTATTTGTCATAATTCAATAATTAGTGGAAGTTTTTTAGATTTGTGAAGTATCACATGTCATATTCACACATATTATAATACACTAGATGAATATACAAGATACCTCATGATTTACATCCAAAAAGAAAGACTAGTCATGATTGGTTACAATTTTATTTTTAAATTTTCTTCAGAATGATGTTAAAATATCTGTACAAATCACATTGTAGAATATATGGAAACAACACTCAATATGTTTATTCCTTAACAATTCCTTTTGACACTACCAAATATTTTGAATACGACACTGAGATGATTTTGCTAACCAGTGCATGATGGCTTGCATGTCCCAAAATTTGGAAGATGAAACGGGTGAACATCTGTGAGCTGGAGACCAACAGGGGTTAGAGAATAGAACTTTATTTTCTTCTTTCATCATTGCCTTAGTAGAAGTGCACTAATAGAAGTGCATTCCTATTTATAACCTTGAACTTATGGAAGTCAGTCCAGATAGTTTCCGTAAGAAGTTGGACTTATAAAATATTCTAATATATGTATTTTCTATTGATATATATGCATATGAGCTACAGGAGATGAATGATTTGAAGCTAATATGTTGAGTAATGAATACTTAGTGATAGAAAAGAATTTGCTGTGGTAAATGCTAAAGAGGTGTTGGTTGTATGAAAAATTAAATGGATTAACAAATGCATACAACTAATTCTTACAAGATAATGTAACAAGAAAGAAACACTTTTATACATATCTTGTATGGTTAAACTCTGTCGGAACACAGAAGAATAGGATGCAGGCTATCCAGATGAGACCTGATAGGGTGTGGTCTAATGGTGGGGGAAGAGGAACCCACCTATCAGAGGTCATGGGGAGGGTAATAATGCAGAAATGGAAGGGAGGTTGGGAAGAGGATGGTAAGAGCCTGAGGATTACAATCAAGATGTAATGTAAATAAATTATAATAAAAATATGTATATAAAACTGTCATAACAGCCTACAGATTGGGAAAATATTTTCACCAACCCTACATCTGACAAAGGTAATATCCAAAATATATAAAGAACTCAAGAAGTTAAACACCAACCAACCAAATAACCCAATTGAGAAATGGGGCTCAGAACTACAGAGTGAATTCTCAACAGAGGAATATCGAATGGCTGAGAAACACTTAAAGAAATGCTCAACATCTTTAGTCATCAGAGAAATGCAAATCAAAACAATTCTGAGATTCCATATTACTCCCATCAGAATGGCTAAGATCAAAAACTCAAGCTACACCACATGCTGGTGAGGATGTGGAGAGAGAGGAACACTCCTTCATTGCTGGTGGGAATACAGACTATAGCAGCCACTTTGGAAATCTGTCTGGCACTATCTCAGAAAACTGGGAATAGGGCTTCCTCAAGACCCAGCTATTGCACTCCTTGGAATATACCCAGAAGATGTTCCATCATACAACAGGGACATATGCTCAACCATGTTCATAGTGGCCTTATTCATAATAGCCAGAACATGGAAACAGCCTAAGTGTCCCTCAGTTGAAGAATAGATAAAGACACTGTGGTACATTTACACTATGGAATACTACTCAGCTTTTAAAAGCAATGAATTTCCAAAATTTGTGGACAAATGGATGGAACTAGGAATGATCATAATGAGTGAATTAACCCAGAAACAGAGACTCAAATAGTATGTACTCACTCATAACTGGACCCTAGCCCAAGGGGCATGTCTCATGAAAGTCTTCACTTACCAGGAAAGTGGGATAGAGGTGAGAACATCCTAAGGTGAGAGAAATATGGGAGATAGGGAAATAGATGGACCCTCTAGAAACCTACAGAAGAACACTATAATGGGTGGATCTGGGCCCAGCAGTTCTGCTTAATCCATTGCACCAACCAAGGACAATACATGCAGTCATCATCAAACCCCTACCCAGATCTAGCCAAAGGACAGGACATTCTCCACAATTAAGTGGATACTGAGGACTGACTTTCACACGAACTCTGGTGCCCCATATTTGGCTATGTCCCCTGGATGGGGAGGCCTGATGGCACTTAGAGGAAGGATAGCAGATTACCAAGAAGAAACTTGATACCCTAGCATCATATTCAAGGAGAGGAGGTCCCCTTCAGTCACAGTTATAGGGAAGGGGAATTGGGTGAAAGCAGGAGGGAGGGAGGAATGGGAGGATGCATGGGATGGGATAGCAATTGAGATGTAATATGAATGATTTTATTTTTCAAAAAATAAAAAATAATTAAAAATTTAAAAAAAACTGTCTTTAGCAGATCTTTTACAAATGTGGGTGCCCTTGTATTGGGAGCAGAGCATAGATGTTCAGAATTGTGATGTCATCTTGGTTGACTTTACCTTTGATGACCATGTCCCCTGGAGAGGGAGACCTGGTGGCACTCAGAGGAAGGATAGCAGGCTACCAAGAAGAGACTTGATACCCTATGAGCATATACAGGGGGAGGAGGTCCCACTCAGTCATAGTTATAGGTGAGGGAAGTAGGGAGAAAGTGGGAAGGAGGGAGGAATGGGAGGATCCAAGGGATGGGATAACAATTGAGAGTTGATATGAATAAAATAATAAAATATTTAAAAAAAGAAAAAGCGTGAGAAACACAGATATGCACAGGGACACACAGGTCCATACACAGAGGAATCCCATGAGAACACAGAATAGAAGTTATAATATATTTGCCAAAGATGTGTATGGTTTTAAAAAAAATCCAATGCCATAACAAAACATTATGAGGCCTTAAAAGTGTTTTGTATCCTCAGTAAGACTCTATTGGAGAGAACTAATTTTTCGTGAGAGTGGAGACAGCTTCTGGCTTACGGACTGGGGCTTCAGTTCACTTCATCTCTCAGCAATGAAATTCCACGTGGCATAGACTTGTGCAGGCCCTGTGCATGCTGTCACACTCTATGTGAATTCATATGTATATCGGTCCTGCTCTGTTTAGAGGGCCTGGTCCCTTTGGTGTCCTTCATCCTCTGTGGCTCTGACACTCTTTTTTCTTCCTCTCCCACAGGCTTTTTTGAGGCCTGAAGGAAATGAATTGATAGAGATATCCCATTTAGGATATCTCACTCGACACATTGTGTAGCTGTGGGCCTTTGTGGTTTTTCCTAACTACTGCAGGAAAAAGCTTGTCTGATGATGCCTGAGCAAGGCACTGATCGTCTTCATATTTCTAGGTCTGAGTTACCTCGCCTGAAATGATTTTTTTTTCCCTAGCTCCATCCATTTGCCTGACTGTTCGTCATAGCCAGCAGCTTCCTAGCAAGTCTGGGTTACATTGTAAATCTGAGTATGACCTTAATCATATCAATTGACTCAAAATGAGTACCTACGTACTAATTTTAAGCAAGATTAATTAACAATATTAATTCTATTGTTATGTTTAGCTAATTATATTGTTAGGCATGTATTTTCAAAAATTAGTTTCAGAGTGATGCTTTCTCTACATCAAAATATACAGGCAACACAGAGAAATCCGGACTTGTGCCACCCCCCTCCTCCTACACTTTGTTTCTATGACTCAACTGTCTGTACATTACAGAAACACTTGGTAGCTTTCTAACATGCCTTAGGAAAAAAAATACAAAGACATATGTCTTTAAAACCATAAATTCTTGTAGATTCCTATTAAAAGTTAACACTATTTAGAAAAGAAATATATGTAACTAAATTTAGACCAAAAGTATTGTGGAGACTAAGAATGTGACAGGTTTCACATACTGAGTTTATTCTTGAAGACTGTGGTAGAATTAGACTATATATTAAGATATTATCTGAGACGGAATGAATATCATTGGAGATTCAGCCTATCACATATATGATCCTGATAGCAATGACAAGTGAATATGGTCCTGCACATGAGAAAGCTTTGTAACGTTATTTATTGTGTCTTTCCTTGTTGATACCCATAATTATAATAAAATCCAGTTATTCTGTGATGTAGAAAGTGGCATAAACATATGGACATGGTAGAATATTTCACACCATTTGTATTCTTACAATTACTTTATTAAATAATTTATGTAGGGTTTTAAAATGTCACATTCTGCTGAAAATAAACTAACTTCATAAAGGTTGTATTTATTAGAAGTATTCCACATATAGTATATTAGTTATCTAAGCTATAAGTAGTAAAAGTAAAAATAAAGTAAAATAGAAATGACACATACTACATTAAGGAAACATATTTGTGTCATTTTTTATATGTGTAGTTATCATCCATAGTTTATTTGCTACTGTGGTCATGGCTATTTGAAATGAACTATAGTAAAATTTATAGGATCTTATCATCTAAATTATTCTCCAAATTAAAAAAGACGATACATTTCAAAGTTATTACCATAAGTGCATAATGCAGGACCGCCTTGGGTGGTTTGTGCTAACTAGTTTATGTTTGTTTGTTTGTTTTGTTTTGTCAACTTGAAACAAACTATAGTCACCTGGGCGGAACTGTCTCCATCCCATTGGATTGTGATCATACCCAATAAGATGAATTTTCAGGATTAATTATTCATGTATGTGTGTGTGGGGGGGGGTAATATATGTGATGCATCTCCTAGAATACTCGTTCTGGTATAAGGGAGCAGGTTGAACAAGGCATAGGGAGCAGGACAGTAAGCAGCAGTTCTCCATGGTTTCTGCGTCAGTTCTTCCTTCAGTCACTGCTGCGGATTCCTGCAATGATGGACATGACAGGATAAGATGGAAACTTCTTCCTCTCCTAAGTGGTTTTGGTGTGATTTATTATTTACTTATTATTACTATTATTACTATTACTATTACTACTACTACTACTACTACTACTACTACTACTACTACTACTACTACTATTATTATTATTATTATTATTATTATTATTATTATTATTATTTTAATTACAGCAACAGAAAGCAAATTAGGGCATAGGTTATTTGTGAATCCCACTAATAAGAGAAGGGCATTTTGTATTGGCCAGAAATTTTTTTTTACAAGGAGACAATTTTTTTTATTAATTTATTCTTGTTACATCTCAATGGTTAGCCCATCCCTTGTATCCTCCCATTCTTCCCTCTCTCCCATTTTCTCCTTATTCCCCTCCCCTATGACTGTTCCTGAGGGGGATTACCTCCCCCTGTATATGCTCATAGGGTATCAAGTCTCTTCTTGGTAACCTGCTGTCCTTCCTCTGAGTGCCACCAGGTCTCCCCCTCCAGGGGACATGGTCAAAGGTGAGGCACCAGAGTACATGAGAAAGTAATATCCCACTCTCCACTCAACTCAATTTGCCTGTCAGATGAATTAACTGAATAAATTATCGAATAAAGTATTTTCAGTAGTTTAAAGTTTGGAAAAACAATGTTCATTTATATCATCTAATGATTCAGTAGCCATATCTGTATAAAGTTTTGTTGAAGTTAGTTTTATTTGTGTGAAATTCTTAGAATAAAGGGAAAACCAAGTTATGATAGTTGGCCCTCTTTTCATCATCAACAGTATATCTTCTTGAAACCTGGAACCATGGAAATTGTAGCCAGATGTGGATGTTTGTTTTAAGCCTAAATAGTGGAAATAACTGTCTAGTGTACGATAACTTGCCCTTTGTATTTCATCCAGGAAAAGGATCAGAATGTATTTAGTTTACAAGGCTTCCATATTTTAAAATACGTGTATGAATATTTTATATGTATGGGTAATTTTTGTTCTGCATGTACATCTGTGCACCATCTGTGTGCAGTTCCTATAAAGGCCAGAAGAAGGTTCCAGATCCCCAAGAACTGGATTTACAGATGGCAGTGAGCAAGCATGTGCATGCTGGGAATGGAACCTGAGACCTCTGCAAGAGCAGCCAGTGCTCTTAACTACTGAGCCATCACACCTGTCGTAGTTTTTCATATTTTAAACAAAAGTATTCACCAGAGAGGAACCTAGGATTAGCATGAAGTCTTGCCTTGTGGGTTTTCTGTACACATTTTACCTACAGAACACAATAAAGGGATGACCACTTTCAAAACGCTGCTGTTGTCTTTCCCTAACTCCAGTTTTGTGTGAAGGCAACTTTGCTACATCCTTGAGCTTTATAAAAATGCCTTTTACAGAGAAGTACCGAAGTCACGAAGTGTTCTAGCATTGAATGTTGGTTGAAAGATAATAGTGATAAAAATCTCAACTATATACCGAAATATTTTAGTAGCTGTCAGGTTGAATTAAACAATATTTTGTAAGCAAATGCTAATTATTTCTGCAATAGGGAAGAAAACAAAAACCCATATCAATTTAGGTTGTTATGGTCCACATTATACCTTTTTATGAATAATCTCCATTGGCCGTTGACTAAGCTCTAAATACACTTTTATAAAACCATTTGACATTTAGATATTTTATTAAACCCAATAAATACCAGAGAAAATTGAATTAAGAAATGTTGTAATGTGCTTTACTACTAGCCAAAGAAAATGTGGCTGTAAACGGTTCTGCTCTTTACCAAGCATAGATCACAGAATATACGTATATATTTTTCTGTCTTTTTTTTATGCTACAGGCCTTGACCTTTCCTATTGATGGCTAGTTTTTAACAGCTTTACCTTATGTTTTATTCCTTTTGATTCCTAAGAAGTTTGATTATCAGCCTAAAGCAGAAATCATAATCACGGAAAAAGCAGGCAGGTCCTTCAGGGAATAATGCAGAGTTGTTTGAACAGCACTGTGAAGATTGGCTTTGACTGACTCAGAAACACATTCGAAAGGGGAACACATCAGACTCCAGACAGGAATGCACCAGGTGGTGAGAGGCCATTCCCCTGGGTCCTTGTCATTCTGTGGGGGCTTGCCTGACTTCTGTAACATGAATAAATAACTAACAGTATGACAACTCTGTTGTAAAATAATGCTCCAGTTTCCTCAGATTAGAAATCTACTTGATAAAAACCATCAGTAACTTCAAAACTATAGTCTGAAATTGATGGGATTATATAGGTAGAACCACCAGTAACGATGACAAATCTGTGTTTGTATCCGATCTAAATTGTAACTGAAGTTATTCCTGACTGTGTTTTCCTTTATGACAAATCTTATGAGAAGTCATGTAAAGAAAAATGCTATTAACTTTGATTTTATAAAACCAAAGATAATTTGACTCTTACATAACTTAAAATAAATATTAAAAACTAGGGCAAAATCTCACTTTAAATCATTTTAGGATATATTAAAGACATAACAGCACTTACTTTTGGAACACAGTCCTCTCTTCTCTATTTAGTTCTCTGACTTAGAAGTTCTTAGAGGCAGGTCCTGGTCATAGCCTGTATCCAATTCCTCATTATACATAGAACATAAAAAGTCAACAGCCTACTGTAAATATGTGAGATAGTGGCTATTTTTCCCAAAGGGAGAATGTCTATTGGTATTCTGGATGCTTCCTACACAAGCTCATCTGTCCTTAAGGATTTTTGTTAGTATCTATTAATACAATGTGCACTGTGTGTGTGTGGTCCTTTAGCAACTTTGTATATCTTTCTCTTTCAGAAGTAATTAAACCATCACAGCTTTGGGTGGGCTCTATCTGACTTCTTATAATCACAGATAATCTGATTATATGGTAGGTGTAATGCATAGCAATACTCGGCCCAAATGTCTCTTGAAGTGCTCTTCATTTGATCGTATCTGAAGAGATCTTCAGTGACATGGCATATTTCTTAAGTTGCTGTGAGAATTTGGGAATTAGTACTTAAAGTAGAATATTTATCTAACAGAATCTTTAAAACTTTATCTTTGAAAGTTCAGATTTATATGCTTGTTTTTAAATTTTTCTCATTTAAATACCTAATGAATGCATTATGTAATAGTAATATATCCTTGTTGTAATGCTCAATTTTATGCTACTAAGTTACATTAGTACATTTAAAGAAATGTATGATATATTAGAATTATATTATAAACTATTAGTTGCATTATTAATCTATACATTTATACTCATTGAAACACATCTATAGCCAGATTTTATTGCTAGTTTTTTGTTTTCATTGTTTTAGATTTACATAGTCTTAGACGTTATGATTAAAGAAAGTTCAAAGGGAGGAAAAGAATGTCCTGTCTCTATGAGCAAGACACTTAATATGTTCTTGCTTGAGTTCACAATTAGGATGAAACACTTTTGGCTTTATTAATTAGGAAAATAATAAAGGCTAAGGATTGGCTTTATCACATCATGCAATGTGACCCACCACGTAATCCCTAGCAGGCATGCAGAATACTCAGGGTCAACATGGTGGGCTTGTCAGTTGTAATCTAGCATAGATGTCATAGTAACCTGGCAAGATGTTATCTTTTGAGACCATCAAACACATTATATAAGTACAGGTATTTGCAAAAGGGGACAACCAGGCAGATATTCAGAAAAAGCTACTAGGAAGTAACAGAGATTAAGAAGAGATGGAGTGACTAATGAGGATGGTGGAAAATGACTTCTCTCTGTGCTAGGTAGAATGAGTAGGTGAGTTTGAGGCCAGCCTAATCTACAAAGTGAGTCCGGGACAGCCAAGGCTATACAGAGATAGCCTGTCTAGATAAACCATAAACTAACCAACAAAAACTCAAGAAGCCCTTGTCCGTATTTTTTTTGCCCTTACATTCCTTCGACTCCCTAATCTGCAATGACCAGACAGGCTTAGAGGTGGTGGCAAAGTGTCCTTTTAGACTTCAGCACTCGGCCATCACTTGTTGCCAGAATCTTGAGAAGCCATGCATCTCTGCACTAACTGCTGTCCGTCACAGAGGGAAGCTTCTCTGCTTAAGGTCAGAAAAGCATCAGTCTATGGGTACACCTGTAATCTTGGAAGGCACCTTGGATGGTCTCATAACTTAGATAAATAGTAGTAAGCAATAACATCACTTTTATGGCTCAAGACTTCCTTAGCCATTTCTGTTTGTACTTGCTTTACTTTTCTAGAGCCCCAGGGTGCAAGCATGAGATATTAGCCAGAATTTTTGAGTTTTTTTTAAATATAGAAAAATAACAGCAAGACATTTTCCACTAAGCACTAATTACATATTTTTATCTTTTAAAAAAGAAATTTAGTTTATTATAATGTTTTCAGATTGCATCCTGGTTGTTATCCTTTTGCTTGTTTCTTCCTGTTCTGATCCTGCCTCCTTTTTCAGCCCTATTCCCCTCTCTTAGGCCACAGACAGATGGGGACCTCCTCCTCTCCCATATGACCACAGCCTATCAGCTCTCATCCTGATAATCTACTACCCCTATTCTGTGTGCCAGCTGGGCCTTCCCACCAAGGGGAATTGAACAAAACAGGAGAACCAGAGTTCATGTCAAAGGCAGTACTTACTCTCCCCACAACCATGGACAATGAACTGTTCATTGGCTATATCTGAACAGGTGGTCTAGGTGTGCTGCATGCATTGTCCTTGGTTGGTGCAACAGTTTATACAGGCCCAGCTGGGTCCAGATCCATCAGACTCAATAGTCTCCTTGTGGGGCTCCATTTTAATTTTCAGCATATTGTGTCTCTTTTTCATTCGTCTCAATTTCCCCACCACGCTTGCCCCTTCAGTATTTATGAGTAACTTCTTTACCTACCCATGGATTTGCAAATTCTCTAAGTTTGCTTGCAGCTTTGATGTCTAAATTAATGGTAAGAGAACACAACTTTCATAATTTAAGTACATGTCAATTAAATGAGGATTGTCTTATGATATATAGAAACCCTAGCTATGATTTCATGTTTGATATGTTGCTGTTTGTTTGCATGTGAGCGACCACTCTTCTGTTTGGGATTCAACTTCATTCTCTTTGACACTCTTGAAACCTAGGCTGTTACCCAGCAAAGAACTGACAAGTACAGTCTGCCAGTTTTAGGTAATTGTTATCTTTACTGGGGCATTCCTGTATACCTGGTCTTATAGTATGTCAAAATGAACAAATTATTTTTATTCTTTTAAAAGATCCTCATTTTTAATATTTCTGTCTCCAGTCATCTTTTGCACTCACAGAATGACACGTGAAGGCCAATTTGTGATAAAATTAATTCATTCTACTTTCAAAACCTGGGGAAGTCCATAGTGGAAGGGCTGCATCTAGTGATGACCTACTTGATGCATTACAACGTGGTAGAGGATATTGAATTGTTACTAGAAAATCACATGGCCGTTCTTGGGCACCACATGTTACCACGGAAGTTTACATCCTGGCTTTATCTTCCTAGACTTGTTTTTAAAACTGTTTCAGAATGAACTCAGAAGGAAGGCTCAAGGCCAATTTTATTAGAGTTGAAAATAAAAGCTACAGGGTAGGCACGCTGTCAATTTCAGCAGCTGCCTAGAATAAGGAACCGAGGAAGAGGGAAAAAGAAAGCTTGCCTCTTTGAGTTAGTCAGGGAGGTCCAGTGAGCAAACACATGGCAAAAGTGTAGCGGCTTCAAAGAAAAAGAAAAACTCAAAAGTACTACAGAAAGCAAACTTAGGCTTTGGCCAGCAACTATGAGATGATTTACAGGTCTATCTGGATGAACATTTATTTATTTTTTAATAGCTTGAAATATTAGGACTCCACAGAGGACAGAGGTAGATTCCATTCCTTTGATGAGAAATAAATAGCTTTCATCTAAGAATCTACCACAGAGCCCTGATCGAGGCCACTATAACAATATACTGAGAGGAGTGTGATAAGAGATGAGCTCACCGGTGTTGCTCACGGGCTTTAATGATGATAGAAACAATCCAATGCAAGTGTGGACTCATTGTAAACTAGTCATCTCTTTAAAACAAATCCCACCTCTCAATACTGTCTCTATGGCAGTTAAATGTTTCATAAATATTAGAGAGCTAATTCAAGCCAACATAGTTATACTATGGACTAGACTGTTTTATGGACAAAGAGTAAAAAAAAATACTCTAGTTTTCCAAATGTATCGGGTCTTAGAACCACCTGAAAGCCAGCATGTATGCTTTTTTTTTTTATTTCACACAAATTTTTTAAGCCTGTGAACTAGTATGGATACAGAGTAAGACTGCAGTGTTACTGAATGCTTTCTGATGAGAAGGCACGTGCCTAACTCTCTTTAAACCTTGATTCATTCAGGTATCAGGTAAAATACATGCAAATATCATCAGCCTCCAATCATATACTCCCAAGAGTCAACTCTAGGAATGTTAAAACTAAATGCATAAATGAGTAGTAATATGTTCTCGTAATTGAAATATCTAGCAAAGGACAAACTGAAGCAGTATCTCTTGAACATAGCTCACCCCTTCTTTCACTGCGTGCATTTGAAGTTTCCCACTCTCAAGACTTCTATTTCTTTACTGTTTCTTTACAACATGATGTTAGCATTGATAACCCTAAAACTCCTACTTTATAGGTCAGCATTTTCTTCACTGTAACTGGTGAAATGGGACACCATGACCTATAGAAGAACATTTTCTCTCTCAGTACAACATGTGTAAGGGAGAATGGCTTTGTCATAATGTAGAATGTCTGCCATTCACTGTCTCTAATAGTAACGTCCTCTGTGATTCACAAAGCTGCTGGAGAGACATTTATGGCATAAGGGCCACCATTTCCACTTTTCAACCAAAAATGTTCACTCCATCTTAACATCAGCCTCATTTTTTTATAGCCATCAGCTATCGTTAATATTTAACATAACATATATAGTATTGCTTGCTCCCTGTGAAAAATAGAGTCTGGCTTAGTCTAGAGGCGTATTAAGCACCTGTGAGAATGTATGTGCTCTTTGTTATTTTCACTAAAATTACCACAAATACCTCTTATGGAAAAGGCTTTTAACCTTCTGCTACCTAAGACACAGTCCTCTTTTGCTCCCTCTTGCTTTCAGTTATTCTAAAGAAATAAACTGATGACAATTGAATACTAAAAAGTGTTCTATAGCAGGTCCTGCATGCACCACACTCGTAAACACTCAAATGATAGCCACTCAGCCTGTCTTTCAAAGCACACATTTTGTTCTGAAAATTTCATGTTTGATTTATAAACAAAAGTCTCCTTTGACTTTATCCTCCTATTTTTCACACTTTTTTGTTTCTTTATAAATAATGAAAAATAACAGCTTAGGAACATTGCCTGCAATGAAATTATCAGAAAGAGAAGCAAATGGGCAAAAATGCACTTCTCTCCCTCCTTCTAACACTAATGTCTTACTGGGTCTGAGAAAATATAACTCTTTTCTAATTGAAAGATATTTTTCCCTATCCTCAAAGTAACCGGTTGTGCCAAATCAGCAGCAACAGAAATGTGTCCCTGTCTCTACATAAAGCAATGCTTTGTAGATGGTGGGGGTAATGGATAGGTTATTTTCTTCTTCTTGAAATATGCTTGCCTGTATCATTCCATCAAGTGTCTGGTTGTATTTTGAATTTTAATTTTATATTTATTTTAATCTGCTGCTTTATTTCACTGCCAGTCTACTTTTAGTCATCTGAAGTAAAAGCAGAACACAGAGTGTTACTTGAAGCAGTGTTGACAGGAAGTTCAGCTGGGCACCTGTGAGAACTAATGACCAGGGCAGTGTTCCTTTTGGTCACACAGCAGGGGAGGCATTTCAATAGGTTTTCTTCCCCACTCTTATCTGCCAAGGGCGTCCAGTAGCTTGCACTTAATCCACACAGCTAGCTTGTTATGTCAAACAAGGCTTACACACATTTATAACACTTTGGAGACTGATTAGATAATTGTTTGGAAAATTGCATATGTGAAAAGTAGTTGAATTGAAATGTTTTCCAAGCAATTACATTTTCTTCTCAAAACTCGTTGCCCTTCACTTAAAGATGAGCAAACTTCTAAGGAAGTCCTTATTTTCCAGATTACAATGTTTAGATTTTCTTTTTGCTTGTTTCTTTGTTTTTTGTTTTTTTGTTTTGAGACAGGTTTTTGCTGCTGTCCTAGACTCTCTTTGTAGACCAAGATGGCCTCCAACTCACAGATATCCACTTGCCTCTGCCATCTCAAGTGCTGGGATTACAGGCATGCATAACCACACCTGGATGTTTAGAGATTGTGAATTGAGAGAGTGTGTCTGACACAAGTGGCAAAGAGCTAATAAATACTCAATAGATGGATGCATGAAAACTAAGTATAAGAAGAATGTTGATCATATATACATTTTAAATTTTACAGTAGAAGGAAATATTACACTTGTGTTTCTTTAAGGAAGTAAAAGAATAATTATTCTACTTGTCATCTCTTTGAATCTGAAGTATCCATCCCAGTTTATGTGTTTGAACACTTGGTCTCCGGCTGGTACTGCTCGTCAGAAAAGACCTGTATGGCTTTAGTCAGAGCTGGTGAAGGAGAATGACTGGACGCAGGCCTTTGAAGGTATATTTTCCCCAAGGTTCCCAAATACAAATAGCCAAAACATTAGGAATGTATCATTAATATAATTCCTGATTGTGTCATGGTTCTTCTTGCTATAGGCAGTTTAGTGTGTGTGTGTGTGTGTGTGTGTGTGTGTGTATTTGTAAAAAATAAAAAATGTTAAATCAATAAAAATATATATTGTACCATCAGAAAAGTTCATAGCTCTAAATTTTATATGTAATACTCTATAAATTAAAGTGATATTTAGCTTCAAAGGTTTCAACAGATAATCTTACAGAAATGAGAAAATGATGAGCAAATACTTCAGAATACAATGAGAGGACATAGATCTATAGTTTAGTTGCGAGAGTGCCTGTCTAGACTTCTCCGAGGTCTGTATTCTGTTCCCAGCACTGCATAAGTAAGATGATGGGATTCACCTGTAATCCTAGCAACTAAGGAACTGGAGGCAGGAAGGTAAGCAATTCAAGGTCATCATCATCAACTACAGAGAGAGCTCAAGGCCAGCCAAGTGATAAAAAATTGTCGAGTTGGCTCTATAAATATACTGAGCTGATGAGACAATAAAAATCCAAATGTAGGCAATTTAAAAGAAGAAGGAACATAGACAGTTACTAATAGTTTCACTAACAATCAAAAATTTATATATTTAAGCAATAATTTTCAAGTATCAAATTCGCAAATGTACTAAAAAGTGGTTGCTTTTTGAGGTTCTGTCAAATAATATAATCTCATGATATGTAAAAAACTTTAGGCTACTCTCTCCTTTGAGTTTTGTACATAAAGATATAAATTACACTTTAATTTGTTTTAAGCAAAACTACAGAGGAAGCAAGGGAAGCTCCATTGGCATTGTAGTGGATAGTTCATGGCATTGACTGTATCACTGAGATCAGTGAAGCCAATAAGCTCTGAACACCATGTCAGGAATTCAATAGTGGGAGATGCATCTGCTTCTGTTGCTACTTCTACTACTACTACTACTACTACTACTACTAATAATAATAATAATAATAATAATATTAATAATAGTGATGATGATAATAATAATAATAACAATAATAATTCTTAAATAATTTTAATAATTTTAAGATACTTATTGTTAATAATAGTATTAATGTTTTTAACATTTATTTTTCTCTGAAATAAATGATAACTTGAAATGAATGCTAATAAAGAAGGTGAACTTTTGACATAATTGATGTTATTTTTGCCTTTTGAATAGAATAAAGTAAGAGTTTTAGATCCATAGCATATTTATTTTTCTGGGTGTGAGTTACTTCACTCGGGATGACATTTTTCTAGTTCCCTCCCTTTGCCTTCAAATTTTGTGATAAATTAGATGATGAGACTCATGGCTGTAATCCTAGCAACTAGGAGCTGGAGGCAAGAAAATAAGCAATTCAAGGTTATCATCATCAACTACAGAGAGAGCTCAAGACCAGCCAACTGATGGAAAACTGCCAAGTTGCATCTTTAAGTATACCATGCTGATGAGTACATAAGTTTAAAAAAATACTAAAAACAAGACTCTAGAGTCCTATCAACACAGGAACAACATAATTCATTAAATAATTTTCCACATGCAAATATATTTTTTTTCAGAGCTGAATAATATATTCTTCTCTTAAGAGACATGTCTTTTGTCTTCCTATTCTAGTTATTATGAGTAGAGTGGTGATAAGCATGGTTGAGCAAGTGTTCTTGTGGTTGGATGGAGTATCATTTGGGTATATGCCCAAGAATGGTAGAGCATGATCTGGAAGTAGATTGTTTCCCATCTTTCCAAGGTACTTCTATACTGATTGCTATAGTGGCTGCACAAGTTTACACTCCCACTAGCAGTGCAGGCATGTTTCCCTTTGTCCAAATCCTGTCCAGCATGAGCTGCCATTTGAATTATTGATCGTAGCCATTTTGACAGGTGTAAGACAGAACTCAAAATGCATTTCCATGATGGCTAAGGATGTGGAACATTTCTTTGTTTTTCAGCCATTTTAGTTTCCTTTATTGGGAATTCTGTTTAGATTTGTATACAATTTTTAAATTGTTTAATTTGGATTTTACACACACACACACACACACACACACACACACACACACACACACACACACATCCTCTACCACATATGAAACCTTAATCCCCTACCCAGATCTAGCCAACAGACAGAACAGTCTCCACAGTAGAGAATGGGATATTACTTTCTCACGTACTCTGGTGCCTCACCTTTGACCATGTCCCCTGGAGGGGGAGACCTGGTGGCACTCAGAGGAAGGACAGCAGGTTACCAAGAAGAGACTTGATACCCTATGAGCATATACAGGGGGAGGTAATCCCCCTCAGGAACAGTCATAGGGGAAGGGAATAAGGGAAAAATGGGAGGGAGGGAAGAATGGGAGGATACAAGGGATGGGATAACCATTGAGATGCAACAAGAATAAATTAATAAAGGAGAAAAAAATGAATATCATAAAATTCTTTTCCCATTGTTTAGCTGCTGCAGCTAGGTAGAAAAGAGTGGAGGAGGCTGTATTCCGATTACATTGTATGAGAAAAGAATCTATGCTTAATAAAAGGAAGGAAATTAAAAACAAATTCAGTGTTTTGCAAATACTAAAAAACAAAATTTTGTAGTCCTTTCAATACATGAGCAACAAAAGTTGATTAAATAATTTTCCACATGATAAGTTAAGGAGGGATAGGGACTTGGTAAGGAAATCAAGGGTATCCAGGTTGAGTGTATGTTAGATGACTGTGGCTTTAGTTTTCTTTCTAATGCTGTGTTTTCTCTCCTGAAACTTTTCTTTTTTCACAGGGTGTTGCGTTCTGTCATTATTTTTACTATATGACTGAGAATATACTGAATATACTGAATCTTACTGCCTTTACCACCCCCAGTGCACAGATTACATTTATGTACTACCAAACCTAGATTTTTATTTTCTCTAGTTTAAATTTTTGCCTAAAATATACATGATTTTAATAAGAATAACTTAATATATTTACCAAGTTATGAAAATAAAATATATGTAGAGACTCTCTGAGTGTCTCATATAAGCCAGTTAGTTTTCTAATGTAGTAGAAATCATTTGTGGATCTAGAATCAAGTTTATGTTCTAGTTCTGTAATTCTCAGTTATTAATGTGAATGAACCATTTAATTTGTGGAATTGTTGGAGACCTTATCTGAAAATGATGGCCTAATGTTAACGTCTGTGTCAAAATATGACTAATTTTATTTAACAATCATGTCATATGTTCAATATATTTAGAGGCTTAACTCCTTGAATATATGTTTAACATGTTTGACTATATGTTTAAATGTCTAAATTAAGCCCCAAATATCATTTTGTCAAAACTTCAACTGAACATGATGACTCTTCTCAAGTTGTTAATACAACGCCGTTCTTATTTTGATTATTATGAAAGACAGCACCTTCCACAGTGTCTCACATTATTTTTCATTTAGTTTTGAGGAGGTGAGTTTCTTACCACAAGCATCTCAGAATACTGATAGAAAAGAATCCAGTTGCATAATAATGTGAAGGTGAGAGTAGAGCATTCAGTAAACTGTTAATAAGTATGCATTAAATACTTCAATATATAGAGATGTTTTATTCTGAAAGATTTCTGCTGCTTCTATTAGACAGCAAAGTGTGATTTTTATGACATGCCTTATCTAGGCTTATCTGAAGTATATGTTCTTTGTTTGACTTACAAAATTGTAGAAGTTGCAATTAGACTTAGAGAGTAAGAGAGGGGAGTCTTAAATGATAGGTATCTGGTAATTTAAATATGTGGGATATGCAATGTAAAAGTAAGTTTATTATCAAGTAGCCTAACAGCCCTTTTACTTAAAAGACTGGTACAAACAGAAGTATGAGGTGTGGCCTGTTGGCACATTGTTTATTATTCATGTCATCCATGCAGTATATACCTCTGCCATCTCACATGGGTCCAGCAATATTTACATTAAAACTGACCTCTGAGAAGATTACTTCATCCATGGATATCTTTAAAATGTCCACTGATGGAAACTATTTGTGAAAACCAGTCATGCTCATTACTTTCCAAATTTTCCTTTCAACAATAAATGTGATTCTTGTATATTTCCTTTTTCATCATTTTTACTGCCAGAAATAGCAATCAAACTGCCTTGCTCATGCCTAGTAAGCACACTCTCACGGATCCAAATCCCCAGCCTATTTGTAGCTTCCCTTGTGATAGTATCTTACTAAGTCACCCATGCTGTACTTGAACTCATTCCCTATCCCAGGTGGGCCTTAAACTACTAATCCTCCTGCATCAGCCTCCTAAACAGCCGGTGTGTGCCCCCAGTTCCTTTTTGTTTCCAATCCTTCTTTTTCTTCTGGCCTTCCTTCATTCCACATCTACTCGTATTTGCATTTTCCTAATTGCTGCCTCGCTTGGGTAGTTCTTACAAACTCTCAGATCTTTCTGAAATGGGGTTCTTGCCATCAGTACTATTTCCTCAGTGTCTTTGCGTGGAGCCTGTAACAAATATTCCCAACATGCATTTCAAGGTTTTATATAAGTGCAAGGCTTAGAGATGCCTCTTGAATCTAAACCTGGCATGGCTTCCTGAATAGGGCAAGCTTGCAAATCTGAATTCAGTCAACAGTGGTGTCTATTTATGTTACACTTGGAGTTGTATTAGTTCAACCTTATTACCTTAAGTAAAGATCAGATGTTTTGTGTAGTTTATTTTTTAGGTACTAGAGGGTAGATGATTCATCACAATAATAACCAAAATAAAAAGGGAAATCAATAGCTACTTTTCAACCATAGAATTTTTTTTTTAGTCCTCCCCCAGAGTTGTCTTTAAACAGAATGGTGGAGGTCAGACTGTTGCTCTTGGATTACACCTGCGCCCCACACAAACAGCCCTGAAGATTATTGTACCCTTTGGCTCACAGTGCAGAGGGTCATCAAGGCATTCCTTTATGTGTATTCTTTGGCCCTTGATTCTCTTCTAATGGACAGACATAGTTTACAGTAGTTTTGGAGCTTTTCTTCTAGTTAATCTGTCAATTTTTCTCACACAGTGCAGCTGCTGTGAAAGAAATTGGAGCTGTTACACTCCGTGCTTTGATACAGTTTGTAAAATGCAAGGTGGGAGACAGTAAACCAAACACAGCATGCTAGTAATTTCTTTAAA
The DNA here is from genome assembly GCF_964271855.1 of Acomys minous. Classification (NCBI taxonomy): domain Eukaryota; kingdom Metazoa; phylum Chordata; class Mammalia; order Rodentia; family Muridae; genus Acomys; species Acomys minous. Next base: position 38,797,171 of record NC_140500.1, on the reverse strand, counting down.
AGGACTGATGTGCTGGCTCTTAGAGTCCGCATCCCGGGGAGCTAGCATCTTTTTTTTTCTTTCCTCTGAAAAGATGAATATGGTTGGAAAGTATTATCCCACTCTTGTGGCTACAGTTCAGATGTCTTTGGGGTGACTTTTAAAACTCAATTCATAACATTTGGACTTTCAAGTTCATATCCATATTGTTTCTAACTTTTTAGTGGAAAATCACTTGAAGGTTAATCCTAGAATGTGTAATATGATATGTTCAAAGCAAGAATTTGAATGTACTGACTAGCATTCATTATGAGAGATCATTTAACATATATAGTACAAGAAATGGTACATAAAATTTATAAATATAATTAAATTGATCTACTCTCTATAAAAGACAGTTTATAATATGGCTAATGTGGCCCTTCCTTTGTTGACAGTCTCACAACATGAGTGAGACTGAAAATTGTCTGTGACACATGAAAATCTTTTCCCTTCAGTCATTCTCCCTGTTGTGTAATATGAGCTGCAAGCACTGCATTTTAATTCAGAGTTCTCAGAGGAATATGAGGCCATCTCCATATAAAGATATATCTTTATGTTTCTAAGTGTGTGCACCTTAATGTTACTGAGAAGCTATGTAACCCTCCATTGTAATAAAATTGGCTTTCTTTCTCTCTCACACCCTGCCCCCTTTGTCTCTTTCTCTTACTCCTTTTTCTGCATGCATCGATTCTGTGTGGGGATGCATGAGTTTGATGTTGGGAATCTTCTGGGTCACTGTGCACCTTATATATTGGGGCAGGGTCTCTTGCTTGGATTCAGAGGTCCCTGGTTCAGTAGATGATCTGTCTGGCCTATTTGCTGTGGTGCTTCCTTGACTATACTGAGATTATAAGTGACCTACCAAGCCCATGTGGCTTTTGTTTTTACTCTGTGGATGCATGGGGTGTAAACTCAAGTCCTCTCACCTATGCAGCAGGTATTTTACCCCTTAAGCCATCTTCCCAGCTTCAGTAAAGATTATTTTAAACCAAACAACACATGATTGGTATCCCTGCAGTTAGACAGCATGGAACAATCTGTCAACAATGGGTCACATATGCCAGTGTAGAAGCACACTATTATCCTCACTGCCTGGGAGTCTAAGGTGGGGAGATGAAGAGTTCAGAATGGACAGACTAACAGAAGGGGAATACTAATCCCTGAAACAAACAAACAAACAGCCCCACAGAGAGTCTTATGTGCAGTAGCTATCCCATAAAATTAGGGGTGAGCTGCAATTTTATTATAAGAAAAAAATACAGTTGAAGAAGCATCAAAGTAAAGGAGGACCTTTGCCAAGTCTCACCATGGAGCCTTAGGAGAAGCTCTCATATATCTCAGGAAAGATATTATAGAGGTTGAAAACATATTCAAACTCTGAATAGTTTTAATTCGCATTATATAATGAAATATTCATACCTAACTGTCTGCATAGCAGCAACTTTGTTGTAATTAATGAAAGAACCACAGAAAACTACCTGGACAGATTCCTGTGTATAACATCTCTCAAAAAGAGACACAAGAAAGCATTTCTGAAGATAATTTTTTATTATTATTAATTTATTCATATTACATCTCAGTTGTTAACCCATCCCTTGTATCTTCCCATTCCTCCCTCTCTCCCACTTCCCCCCCTACTCCTCTCCCCTATGTCTGTGACTGAGGGGGACCTCCTCCCCCTGTATATGCCCATAGGGTATCAAGTCTCTTCTTGGTGTCCTATTATCCTTCCTCTGAGTGCCACCAGGCGTCCCCATCCAAGGGACATGGTCAAATATGGGGCACCAGAGTTTGTGTGAAAGTCAGATCTCCTCCACTTAACGGTGGAGAATGTCCTGTCCATCGGCTAGTCTGGGTAGGGGTTCGAAGTTTACTGCCTATATTTTCCTTGGCTGGTGCCATAGTTTGAGGAGGACCCCAGGGCCCAGACCCGCCTGTAGTTTTCCAGGACCCTCTGGATCCTTGAAGGTAATTTTTGAAGACAGTTTAAGAAACCACAAAGCTAGAGCACAATGCATGCCACTAGCCCTGGAGACCTACAGGGATCTTATCACATGGACCTACCTTTGCCCCTGAAGACCATACAAAGGAACAGGATGAGGCATAGAGATAGTGATATTGCTGAGTTTGACCCCCCCCAAGTGTTTGTGTCTTCACTTTGATCGTCAACAAAACTAATGTTGTTTAAGTCATAGAATAAAGATGCAAATATGGGCTGGAGAGGTTAAGAGCATGGTCGGCTCTTCCAAAGGCCCCAAGTTCAATCCCCAGAAACCACATGGTGGCTCATCTGTAATGAGATTTGGTGCCTTCTACTGCTGGACAGGCACACATACAAGTAGGATACTGTATGCATAAAAAATAAATAGTTTTAAAAGATGCAAAGAAAGTATTTGGCAAAACTGCGTAACGTGTGTTTTAAGAAAAGAATTGCTATAACTGTCCAAAGTTTAATTTTTTATAATGAGCAAAAATAATAGTAAACTAAGGTAATCAAATCTAAAATAAAGGGGACTTTTAAGATTAAGCTAATAAATTTGGTGGTTTTTAAAGTGTGTGGTAGCAATGTCTAAATTCCTGCCACACAAGGTTATATATTTGAGGAACAATTCCTAAACCCTCACTAGGCTCTTTCTCTGTATGTTTCAGCCCTGACACCCATACATTGTATCCAAAGTAAGGGTAGGATGCTGCTAAGAAATTTTAATATCTTCCCCAACAAAAGTAGTAGAGGCATTTTGTAGTGTACGTAGGTTGGGGTCATAGAAAAGATGCTTGAGTCTTACTAGGTTCCTCTGACCTGGCATGATGAATCAGCAAGAGCAATTGAATTCCTACTGGACTGGTACCCTGCACCATGGCCTTGCACACAGTCCCAAGGACAATTCTCCCGAAGTAGAGAGAGGTTATTTTTGAAAAGGAAATTTCTCTGACATTTCCACTATGAAGATCATCCCTGTCCACAGGTTTTTAGTTTTTATTTTGATTGGGGTGCACTGATCCTGTTCGCTTTAAAAATATATTCTTACAATACTCCTAAAGTCTGGTCCCAGGAATCAAGAAGTAAGTATAACCTTCATAGGTCTATAATACTAAAGATATTTTCAAACATTTATAAGATGATTAGATAACATGATACCTTTACTCTTTTGAAGTGTGCAGTGGATTTTTCCACAAACTACATGAGATTGATATAACATAGTTCTGAAAGCAGAGACCTCTGCTCCCTGATGGTGAGATATTTTTTTTCTTTTTTTTTTCTTTTTTTTCTCGTTTATTAATTTATTCTTGTTACATCTCAATGGTTATCCCATCCCTTGTATCCTCCCATTCTTCCCTCCCTCCCATTTTCCCCTTATTCCCCTCCCCTATGACTGTTCCTGAGGGGGATTACCTCCCCCTGTATATGCTCATAGGGTATCAAGTCTCTTCTTGGTAACCTGCTGTCCTTCCTCTGAGTGCCACCAGGTCTCCCCCTCCACGGGACATGGTCAAAGGTGAGGCACCAGAGTACGTGAGAAAGTAATATCCCACTCTCTACTCTACTGTGGAGAGTGTTCTGTATATTGTCTAGATCTGGGTAGGGGTTTAAGGTTTACCGCCTGTATTGTCCTTGGCTGGTGCCTTAGTTTGAGCGGGACCCCTGAGCCCGAATCTGCCTATCATAATGTTCTACTTGTAGGTTTCTAGGACCCTCTGGATCCTTCTACTTTGCCATTCTCCCATGCTTCTCTCATCTAGAGTCCCAATAGAAACTACATATGTCCTCAAAGGAAGAAGGATTTAGGTTATTTTGGATCCAACTATAAATTATCATTGTCTAAGAATACAGATTTAGGCTGTCCTAGTTTTTCTAGTACACAACAAAAAAGGTCATAAATGAAAACACTTTTCAGGATTGTTGTTGAATACATTAAGTAGGAATTTTCAGAAAAGGAAAATTTCATTTATAGGCCTCAGATACAATCTAACATCATTCTTTACCTTTTGGTTGGTAGAAGCTAGGAATCTGTTCATACATCCCCTGTTACTTAGCTAATAGTCACAAGAAGTAGTGTCAAAAACAAAGTGCACAATGAATGCTTATTGAAAAACTAATGATGTGCTCACTTAGAGCAGCAGCATTCAAATCTCACTAAAGTAGTGATCAGTTAATCAGCATAATCAGCCCTCCCCCTGGGCTCTATCCTATGTATTGAGACAACACACACAAGGTCTGGTGTTCTGTGTAGACTCAGATTCACTCTGAGGACTAGAGTTCAGACCATCAAGCAATGTAATCCCTTTCATATAAATTCTACAAGGGGAAACTGGATTTTGATGTTCAAATCCTCCAACTGAGAATTCCATTTTCTAGTCACTGAGTAATTTTCAAGGGCAGAATAGGAGAATAAAATTTCAATTCAAGCAAGATTAGGAGTTTCTGCCACTATATTTTGAATTAGTATTATGTGCTAAGCCCTGAACAGTAAAAGTAGCATGGTCCCCATTTTTGCCTTTATTTTATTATTCTTTTTTAAAAATATGGTGTCTCTCTATGTATAGCTCTGGCTGTTCTGGGACTTGCTATGTAGACCAGGATGGCATCAACCTGAGAGAAATCTGCCTCCCTCTGCCCCTGGAATGCTGCTATTAATGGTGTGCACAACCACAACATCCAACTGGTCTTCATTTTTGGATGCAGGAGTTGAAGCTAAGATTGGCTGTTCTGGCCAATTCCTATAGAAAAAAAATGTGAGCTCAGTAGGATTTCAACAAACCTTTAGCTCTAAAAACCTTTTAGTTTTCTCATTTACTAAGCTCATTGGTATTTTAATAGCCATAATATTTTTGCCTGTAAAATATAAGACATAAAATATAATTCAAATGAAGCATCCCTTAACTAGTTCACTTAAACTACCCAGGCTCTGTAATTATTACTGGGATCCAGCTGTGGCCTCTCCCTGGGCTCTATCCTATGTATTGAGACAACACACCCAAGGTCTAGTGTATAAGATAGATAGTTTAATACACTTAGAAAAGGGACAAGAGTAAGCAGCGACCTTTTCAGATGGACACTTTTGGAGAGAGAGTGAACAAAGATGAGACACTTTGTCTAGAACTGCATGCTGAAAAAGGATTCATACCACTTCCCAGAGTCTATGAACAGAACATTTCCTGGGACATTTTATCCTGGCAGGTGATTGGGAAGCCCTTTTGGAATAACGCTTATGGGAGAGGGCAATGATATGTTTTGTTTGTTAGCAGAAACTTAAGTTCTATCTAAGACAACAGATATAATTTTTGATCTACTCTTTTGACTAAAAACTTTGTGTAATGGAGCAGAAATTAAAAGAATTAAGGAAAGAAAACTAAGTTTACAAAAATAGCCATGTGTTTCCAGGAGAAAATAGCATCCCCTTATTTTTCATCAAAGCCATTGTTTTTGCTCCTAACCCCAGTTTTTTTGTATAGTATTTCATATCCCAAGTAGGGGCTTATTGTAATATTGCTCCCTTCAATTATGTTATTTGTTTTAAATTATATGTTACCATAGAGCGGGAGGTGGTGCCCAAGGCTCTGATTGTACAGGAGGGGGAGTCCATCCTCAATGACCTTCAAGATCACTCATTTCTAAGTAGCCACCTGATAACAATGATATAGGAAAATTTCATGTGTATGTACCTTTAAAGTGCTCATTTTCCTTTTAAAAATGGTAAAGAAATCCCCCACAGAGTAAGAAATATTTACATTCTTTGTGGGCTTATGCAAGGATTTCTAAATTGATGGCTATTTGCTTCAAAATTAGGCAGGAAATCAATCCTGGAAATTATTGTGTATGTAGCTCAATTCAGAAAGTTGTAAAATATTATTTCTTTATCCCATTTTATGCTGTTTAGTTGCTATTTCATTTTTCAGGATAATAACAAAATAGTCAACAATACTGGAAATGCATACTGATCTTGAAGATTTGTTTTAGAATTGTTTCATAGTCCACATAACATGTAAATTTTACAGCAGTAAATCTCCTTAGGGAAGAAAACCAGGACATGACTCATAATATACATGTATTTCAGATGGTTTTCTTCCAAAATATTTCACTATGTAATTAGCTCTTCTGTTTTTAAGCAAAAAACGTCATGGCAATCTCTTTAAAGCCCATAAATAATGATGATAAAATATGTAGCTGGTAGATGGTAGTATTTTAAATAGTAAGATTCTTTCAAGACTAAGAGAAGCATTGAGAAAGATTTCCCATGAAAACTTCATTCACTGACAGAGATAGAAGCTGAGATAAGAGATCCAATAATGACCCACAATCAAAATGCATTTATTGCTTTTATAGAGTTGCAAAGAGGGAGGGAGGGACCAATGATCATAGAGTATAGTGAAAGTACTAGATAGAATATAAAGCCTTAACTCTCTAATAACTTTGATTGCCTGTACCTTAGCCAACATTAAGAGAGCCCTGTGGATCCTTCTATTTCCCTATTCTCCCTTGCGTCTCTCACCTAAAGCCCCAATAGGAAGTCTTTCCCTCTCTCCAACTTTCCTGTTAAGTAAAGACTTTCATGGGACATGATCTTTGGGATAGTGTACAGATATAAGTAAGTATATGCCATTTGACTCTTTCTGCTTCTGGGATAACTCACTCATTATGAGCATTTGTAGTTCAATCCATTTGTCCACAAATTTCAGGAATTCCTTGTTTTTAATAGCTGAGTAGTATTCCATAGTGTAAATGTACCACAGTTTGTCTATCCATTCTTCTACTGAGGGACACTTAGGCTGTTTCCAAGTTCTGGCTATTATGAATAAGGCTCCTATGAACATGGTTGAGCAAATGTTCTTGTTGGGTGCTGGGGCATCTTCTGGGTATATTCCAAGGAGTAGAGTAGCTGGGTCTTGAGGAAGCCTTATTCCCAGTGTTCTTGGACAGATATATTTCCAAAGTGGTTGTACTAGTTTGCATTCCCACCAGCAATGAAGGAGTGTTCCTATCTCTTTACATCTCACCAGCATGTGATGGTAGATCTGGGCCTAGGGGTGCTGCTCAAACTATGGCACCAGCCAAGGACAATACGTGCAGTAAACTTTGAACTCTTACTGAGATCTAGCCAATGGACAAGACATTCTCCACAGTTGAGTGGAGGGTGGGTACTGACTTTCACACAAACTCTGGTATCCCATATTTGAGCATGTACACTAGATGGGGAGGCCTGGTGCCATGCAGAGGAAGTATAGCAGGCTACCAAGAAGAGACTTGGTACCCTATGAGCATATACAGGGGGAGGAGGTCCCCCTCAGTCACAGTCATAGGGGAGGGGAGTAAGGTGAAAATGGGAGAGAGGGAAGAATGGGAGGATACAAAGGATGAGATAACAATTGAGATGTAATATGAATAAATTAATTTAAAAAAAGATAGCCCTGTGTCCCTACCTTAGGGCTATTATTTGCTAGAAATCTAACAGCTAAACAGAGGTATTAGATAGGTTATAGACTTAATGCAAATTGCCCTAGACTTGTCAGGGAGGCAAATTACAGAGGTATGTGGCTAAGAGATTTTGTATTTCTACAGTGGTAGGTATAATAGTTAGGTATATAGATGCATATATGGATAGATGAAGTCTGAGTTTCACTTCTCTTGCTATGATAAAATACCCTGAGTAAATAAACAACTCATGAGAAATGATTTACTTTAGTTCACAGTCCCAGTGACAATCCATCATTGTGTGGAAGTCAGAGCATAGCATGAGCTTGAAACAACTGGTCACTTTGCATCTATAGTCAGGAGGCAGGGAGGAATAGAATAATGCAAAAATGATGGTGTGCAGCTTAGTCACTGATCTTTTATATAGTTTGAAATATTCTGCCTAGGGGATGGTTCCACCAGTGGTGGGCAAGACTTAAGATATCAGTTAATGTAATTAAGATGGTCCCCTAAAGAAGTGTCTACAAGCCAACATGATCTGGACTCCCCTTCCCTTGAGACTCTCTTCCTAAGTGAATCTAGATTTTTGTCAAGTTGAAAAAAACTAACCATTACAGATCGATAGGTGATTGAATCATGTCTTACTTTTCTAGTGCCATGAAGGTACATTATCAAGGAAACTTTGTAATAAGGCATCTAACTTTGGGGCTCATGGTCCATAGGCGTAGAGTTTATCAACATCATAGTAGATGACATGGACGCAGGCATGGCAGACACTAGGACAATAGCTGTAAACTTATATGTTGAAATAACAATGATGAAAAAGAGAGACATCTAGGGATATTCTGAGCTTCTGTACCCTCAAAGCCCTTTCCCAGTGACATATCTCTTCCACCAAGGTGCCACTTCTTTATCCTTCCCAAACAGGTTTACCAATTGTGAGCTAATCATTCAAATAAATGAATCTATGTGGCCATTCTCTTTAAACTACTAGAGATGAGGGGAGGGTTCTGGAGGGAAATGAAAGAGAAAGAGAGGGAGAGAGAGAGAGAGAGAGAGAGAGAGAGAGAGAGAGAGAGAGAGAGAGAGAGAAGGAGGGAGAGAGAATCATAACCCTCTATCTTATAAGTAGCCTGGGTTGTTTAAAGGAACCTCCTTGGCCAAAAATTCAACCAAATGCAGCCTGGTCCTACCACTGGACGCTGTGCTGCCTACAAAAGATGGCCAGTTCAGATCCTATATACTTGATTACTAGGACTCTTCACTAAGGTCAGCCACATAGATTCTAGGAATTTCCACTGCACTAGATTTCTATACTACTCCCCAAATGCCCCCCATTCCAGCTGTTTCTCCCTGCACACTCTCCTTCCACTTGCTCCTACTTAATCCCCACAGCTCCTGTCTCTGTCTACTCTCAATCCACCCACAAAATCTATTCTATTTCACCTTCAGAGGGAGACCTATATTTCCCTCCTATAACACTCCTCTTTACCTAGCCTTTTCAGATCTATGGATTATAGTTTTATTATCATTTACATAATAGCTAATGTCTCTCTCTCCCCCTCCCTTTGTGTGTGTATGCATGTGTGTGTGTGTGTGTGTGTGTGTGTGTGTGTGTGTGTGTTTTAGTTAGTTTGGATAAGGATTTTTATATCTTGTTGATTTTATCAAAGAAATAATTTTTTTGTTTCATTGAGTCTTTGTATTGTTCTATTTGTTTCTATTTTTACTGATTTCAATCCTCAGGTTGAATATTTCCTGCCATCTAATCCCCTTGGGTGTTTTGTTCAGGAGCTTTTATATGTGCTGTTAGGTTTCTAGTATGAGGTTACTCCAATATTATTTTTGAATGTATCCATGTACTGTTATAAACATTCCTCTTAACATGGCTTTAATTGTGTCACATAAGCTTGAATATGTTGTATATTTATTTTCACTGAATTTTAGAAAGTTTTAAATTTCTTTATTTCTGTCTTGAACCTTTTTCTTTCAATAAAGGGCTGATCAGTTTTCATAAGTTTGTAAGATTTTTGTCATTTCTGTTGTTGTTGATATCCAATGTAGAATAGGATGCAGGGAGTTATTTCAATTTTATTGATTATATGGAGACTTACTTTGGGTTTGAGTATATTATCAGTTTTGGTGAAAGTTCCATGAGAGGCAGTGAAGGTATATTGTTTTGTAAGTACTTGTTCATTTGGTTTGTAAAGTCAGTTAGCTCTGACATTTTTCTCTTTAAGTTTTGTCTGGATGACCTGTCTATTGGTAAACGTTGGATACTGAAGTCTCACAAACACTGTGTGAGGGTCAATATGTGATTTAAGCTTCAATAGTGTCTTTTATAAAAGTGGCTACCCTTGGTTTGGGAGTATAGATATTAAAATTGAAATGTCATCTTACTGCATTTTTCCTTTCATGCTCTTGTGTCTTTCACCATCACTTTTGATTAACTTTTAGTTTAAAATCTATTTTGTTAGATATTAAAATAGTTACACTTACTTGCATCCATTTGCTTGGAATACCTTTTTCCAACCTTTTACTCCGACTTAATGTCAATATTTGGTGCTGTAATGTGTTTCTCCTATGCAACAGAAGGATGGATCCTGTTTTTCCATCCATTCTGCATCTCTGTATTGGTGAATTGATATCATAGACATTGAGAGATTTCAGTGACCAATGATTGTCATAATTTGTTGGTGGTGGTGGTGGTCGTAATCGTGTGTGTGTGTGTGTGTGTGTGTGTGTGTGTGTGTGTGTGTGTGCATGTATAGCTAACCTCTTTAAGCTGGAGTTAATTTTACCACCTATTGTATGCTTGGATTTGTAGATAGATATGTTTAAATTTGACTTCATCATGGAATACCTTATTTTCTCTACCTATCATGATTGGAACTTTTTCTGGGTATAGTGGTCTGTGCTGGAATCTGTGATCTCTTAGAGTCTATAACACATCTTTCTAGGCCCTTTGGCTTTTAATGTTTCCATCAAAATTTCAGGTGTAATTCTAATAGATCTGCCTTTATGTATTACTTGTTTTTTCCCTTGAAGCTTTTAATATTCTTTCTTTTTTATGTTTAGTATTTTGATTACCATGTGATGAGGGGAATTTCTTCTTCGATCCAATCTCTGGTGTTCTGTATGCTTCTTGTACCTTTATATGCATCTCCTTCTTTATGTTAGGAAAAATTTCTTCTATGATTTTGCTGAAAACATTTTCTGGGCCTTTCAACTGGATCTTTCTCCTTCCTCTATTCCTATTATCCTTAGGTTTGTTCATTTCATAGCATCCCAGGTTTCCTGGGTGTTTTGTCTGTCATGATTTTTTTGTTGTTGTTTTAAATTTAACATTTTTTGATAACTTATCCTATTTCTTCTACTGTGCTTTTAATGCCTGAGATATTTTTCTCCCATCTCTTAGATTTTGCTGGTTAAGCTTGCCTCTGCAGTTTTTGTTTGCATACCTAAATTTTCATCTCCAGAATTCCCTGCTTGTGTTTTCAATGTTATTTATATTTCCATTTTCAGGTATTGAACAGTTTTATTCATTTTCTCCAATTGTTTGTGGCTTTTTTAGCTTTCTTTGAAAAATGTATTCATTTCCTCTAATTGTTTGTTCTTTTCTAAATTTCTTTAATAGACTTATTAATTTCTTCCTTGAGGACCTCTATGGTCTTTTACTTGTGTTTCAGCTGTGTTGGAATTTTGAGAACTTGCTGTGGTAGCATAGAAGTCTTGCAGAGACATATTTCACTGTCTGTTGTTTATTTTGTTCTTATGCTGGCAAACCCAGGCATCTGGGTTTGGGGTTATTATAGGTCTAAATATTGATTTTTCAGAGTTGTCTTTGTTGGGCAGGTGTTTTGTTCCTTGGCCATTTCTTCTCTAGATTTGCACTGAGTGTGTTGGCTGTATCGCCTTGTTTACTGGCCTGCTCAGCTGTTGTGCTCTTGTGGAATTCCTGCTATTGTTGGAGAATCGAGCAAGGGGAGGCCAGGGTGAGATTGTGTGATGCACTGATGACCCTGAGCATTGGGTCTGAGAGAACAGTGAGAGTGGAGAACTTTGCCAGAGCCTATTTGGTCTCCTGGCAGGCCTGACCTGTGATTGAGCAGGGAGTGTTTGCCCACATAATAGGCTGGGACATAGCCATGAGGTTGGTCAAGGTAAAGATACTCTGTAGAATCCACAGGGGTATGACAGGTGAAAGAGGAGCCTTCAGCTGCTATTCTGTTGCAGTGCTTGGAATGACCCTGAGGATTGGGTCTCTGGAAGCAGAGAAAGTTGAAAAGGTCTCTGGGCAGCCTATCTGGACTTCTTGAACTTCCTATGTTTTATTCATCACTTATTCTGGAGCCACAGATGGGTGGCAACTGATAAGGAACACATATTCAAATTATCCCAAGTACCATGTTCAAACACTCTAGCAAGATCATCTAGTTTTTATAGTAAATGAACAAAGAAATACTTTTTAAAAAGCATTTTAACAATCCGTTGATTGATGGCCCAGAGAGATGGCTGCATGGGTAAAAACACTTACCTCAGAAACCTGATGACCTGACTTTCATCACTGCAACCCTCAGAAAAAGCAAATGCAGAAGCATAGATCTGTAATCACCCTTAAAGTGAGATAGAACATGAATCCTGCTAAACTTTCCTGAAGCTTATGGATCAGTTCCCAGGAATAAATAGTCTGCTTCAAAACAAGGTGGGGGGACAGAACCAAATTCTAAAAAGGTTGTGTTATGACATTTACATGTAATCCAAGACTTGTGTACACACAGACTCAACTAAAAGTAATAAATACAGAAATAAATTAATGAGTTTATATAAACAAGCATGTTACAAGAAAGAAAGTTCTGCAGTAGTCTGTAGAACTGTATGATGGCATTCTTTGTTCCTAAAGATATATTTTTTTTTATATTATATGTATGGGTGTTTGCCTGAATATGTATTTGTATACATCGGGCATGTCTGGTACCCTTGGAGGCCAGAAGAGGGTGGCATATATTCTAGAACTTATGTTGCACTTGTCATCCTCCACTTGATTACTGGAAACCAAACCCAAATCTTCTACAAGAGCAGCAAATACTTTTACCCCTGACTTGTCTCTCGGGGCCCTAGTGTTATTCTTAGCCTTTCATCTAGGGGTAGTTAATGTTCTATTTGTGCTTTGTAAACTGATTCACTTCATAGTCAGTATGGATGTGAAGTCAAACCCAGGTGGATACTGAATAGTTATTAAGATGGTAAAAGATAGTTCAACATAGTTTGGTTTTTAACCAGCAGAGCAACATTCCAAATGTCTGCGATCAGAAGCTTTTAGTAGAAAACCAACCCTGTAGAATACTTCACACAGGTGTGGGTTTTTTTTTCCTGAAATATTGGTTCACACCCCTTAGATTTCAGAAACTACATAGAAGCTCACTCACTTAAAGATGTGTTTAGAACACACCACAATGGTGTGTTGACATTTGAGGAAATAATAAAAGCACTTATAAGAACTAGAAAGAATCCTTCTTTCTTCTTCCTGAAACAGTAATGAAACCTGGATCACATTCCTTTAAAGTGTCTCATTCAACACTTACATTTCAGAGGATACCATGATCTCTATTATATGTAAATCATTTATGGTTGTAAATTTTTTTTCTTCTTAGAAATGCTAAATGGAGATCTCCTCAGGTATGCAGACTGTTCTTTCACTCCCACACCCCAGAATGCTATGCACTACATGCAGCTGGGTGGTCTGTGTATGCAGCCATCACCAGGAATGAGGCCCTGTGCAGCTAATATAGATCAAAGCTGAGCAGAACAAAAGCTCAAAGGATCAAGCGGAGGAACTGGCTTTGTCTGAGGAGTGCTATTTCAGTTCCCAAAAATCTCTTCACTTACATCTCTATACTATAGGTTTACTAAAGATTGTTAAAAGTGTCCTTTACTGTGTAGCAGCCATAGTTCTCAGGATTTCCCAAATATTTCTTCCTGGAATCCTTACAGTGACCCTATCAATTTGTCCAGAAGAATTAAAGATATTTTCCCTCTACTCATCACCCAACAGCCACTTTTTGTGAGAAGAATGCATGGGTTCCCAACACGCCAGTTTACATTCAGTACCTCAATACCTATTAAACTGGGCTTAAGGTCAGATCCTGGAAGTTCGGGGTTTATTGAAACTAGGATGTCAACCTGCTTCAGATGTCAATCACAGATCAAAACCCCTGAGACTTCTGATTTACCAGCTAAAGATCACAAGTTCCCACAATACTCTCCTAGGATTCAATTATTTGATAGACGGGTCCACAGAATTCAGGAAATCCATCTACTTATGTTAACTTATTGATTATAAAGTATGCTACAAAAAGAACCTACGAACAGCTACACGGAACAGGCATTGGACAAGTGTAGGGGATAGGAGGGGAGCCTCCTTGCCTCTTCTGAATAACCATCCTCCAGGCACCACTCCTGCACAGCAGGGTAAACTCTCTGAAAGGCTGTCTCTTCCCTGAGGTTTAGTTATGCAGACAAGTATGATTAAACCTTTGCCAATTGATCAACTCAACCCTTAGCCCTTCTCCTTTCCAGAGGTCAATGGGCAATCGTATCTCCTGGATGTTTTCTCTGGCAGCAGGTCCACATTTTGAGGCTATCAGGATTCCCCCAGTCTTCAGTCATCTCACTAGTACATAAATGTCTCTTACTACTTTGGAAAGCCCAAACTTTTTAGGAGCCATATGGGAAGAAGATCAAGTATATATTTGTTACTAAAAAAAAATCATGCTATCTCAGAAGAGAATAGGGTCAGTGTTATCTCTAAGAAACAATAAACTAAGACAAAACAAGTAATTTGCTGACAGTTACTTAACCAAAAATATGGGTGCTTTGAAATCTAGATTGTATAATCAGCCACTCACCCCATGATGTAATTGTTTGAGTATAGGAAATTCTGCTCGTGGAAGTATCTGGACTCTGCTACTACACATGCTGTTTGTTTATCTTCCATTTGCTGTGCACAAATGTGGGTGCAATATTCTTCCCCTACATCAACAAAACAGCTGTCAAATAAATGACAAACACATATAGGAAATATTAAATTTTAAATGCCCAATATATTTTATTTCACATCACATGACATGACATGTTAAACAGCTGTGAAATGTTATAAATTGGCATATAGGATGACTCAGAAACAGAATGACAGGTTTTGATTCTAACTGTGCCAAGTTTTTGTTGATAGTGGTGAAACCTGGAAATTTTCATTTTCTGGTATTACATATTGCCAACACACTGTTATTTCCCATACGGGTTCCCAATTGGAAAAACAAAATTGTGTTTAGCTAAACCTGATAATTTCCTTCAATGGAAATTCAAGAAGCGTTAAAACCCACATATCCCAATTATATAGTCAAAATTTCTTTAACTTTGCTGAAGAGTCACCTCTAGCTGAAGATTGTTAGTTTAGAGGAGTACAAACTTTGTCTCTTTATTATTGTAAAAAAAATAAAAATTCATTGATGCATCTCTACAGCTTTAAAACCTAAATGTGCTGATAATAGTAACTTAGTACTGGAGAGAGAAATCAGCGGTTAAGAGAATGTGACTTATGATCCACATTGCCAAATATAGCACCATGAATATTGAAGAATGATACTTACTCTTATATCCTGAGTTGTATTCTACTTTGGAGAGTGTCAAGTCTGGTCTCTCACAGAGCCTAAAAGAAATCATGTATTCATATAGCATTTTAAGATTTTACTAATAATCTCTCCAAATAAAAATTTTATTGCCTGGCAGTAGTGGCACATGCCTTTAATCACTCCAGAGGCAAAGGCAGACAGATCTCTGAGTTCAAGGCCAATCTTTTCTATAAAGAGAATCAATGCCAGCCAGGGCTATACAGAAAAACCCTGTTTCAGCAAACTATATATTGCTGACAATAACTTAACCAGAAAATGGATGCTTTGGAAATCTAGATTGTATTATCAACTACTCACCCCATGACGTAATTGAATATAGGAATATATATATATACTCAATATAGGAATATATATAATATATACTCAATATAGGAATATATATGTTTATACATATATAGAATCATATATAATATATACTCAATATAGGAATATATATACATATATGTTGATATATATGTATATATGTGTGTGTATGTATTATATATATTTGATAGCTGTAGAATGATTTTCTGCTCAAGTACAAAGGAGCCATTGCTATGGCACTAGGAATTTGCCAGAGAAAAACATTTATCATGTATTCTACTAGTATGCCATCAACTGTAAGTTCACAGTTGCCTCCCCAATCAGCACCACTTCTTTATCCAGATGTAGATATTTTTGAGATGTCTAGAGGTCATTGCCCACACTAATGATGGCACTCCTCTCTCTCTCTCTCTCTCTCTCTCTCTCTCTCTCTCTCTCTCTCTCTCTCTCTCCCTCTCTCTCTCCCTCCCTCCCTCCCTCCCTCCCTCCCTTTCTCTCTTATACACACACACACACACACACACACAGACACAGACACAAACACACAAATACAACATATTTTTTGGAATATGTAAAGGTTCACCTGTTGATATACTCCTTTAATCTAGGCACCTGGGACGTGGAACAGGAGGATGGCCAGTTAAAAAACAGACTAGGACAACTGTATAACTCTGTGTGTGTGTGTGTGTGTGTGTGTGTGTGTGTGTGTGTGTGTGTGTTTGTGTGTACACAAGTTTATATGATACTTAAGAAAATTGTATACAAGAGTGTCCATCCAGGAATTGAGCTGACTTCTGCTAATTTGGGCTGACTTTTGCAAAGACGTTTTTTAATGCTTTTAAATTCAATGTTTTCTTTAGTTTCCACAGCAACAAACTTTTTATTTGCAAATTCTCTCAATTACAAAAGACAGACTGAAGAAGCCTAACTTCTGTCTTATTTTCTCTATTTTGGGGAGATCAGAAAATAACAATGTTCTAAGAATTTGAGGTGTGACAGTTCTCTAGTGAATAACAGCCTCAAGTAAAGCCCATATCTTGTGCCCATTACCTTTTCTTTCCCATAAAGCAATATCAAAGTCTCATTGTTGTTTATTGTTTCTGGTTTCTGAGTTGAAATCCGTATTCCACTGTTGATTGCTCAGATAGTATGTATTGGTTGTCTAGGGACCACATTGAGACTGGAGTATCTGTCTTTGTCTCTCAGATGAACTGTCTTAATATACCAGAACAACTAGTGAGGCTCAGAATCTCCTTTCTGCCCTTACAAGTGATAATCCATTCCCACTGCTGTTCTCAGTTCCCTCTATGTCTTAAGTCAATACACTGATCTCTGATCCTTTAAGTACCACTTACCCCTATTTACTTATAGTAAATATCCTAAGAATTTGTCATTTAAAATGGCTATTTTTGCCATATTCTTGAAAGTGATGGTGCTTAAGTACCCTTTGCAAGAAAACTGTAAATGTCATCTCAGGAAAAGTCACTGCTTGTTAGTTAAAATTGTTAGCTTTATGATTTAGCAAAAAATAAATAAGACATTTTCCCTAGGGTAATGGCTTTTTCTCACTTTGTGGAAACTGCAGGGACCCTGGTTATTAAGATATAACTATAGTCTAATGGTGCCACTTATTGTGCCCAGTGAAAGTCCCAAGGATGTGATTATCTCTTAATAACTGGGAAGCTGGTTATGTTTCATATTGTAGAGTTTACTTTGAGTGTGTTTGTGTGGGGAACCCATTAGTGATCTCTGCGGTTGATATTATTCATTGTGATAATGGTAAAATAATCAAGTCACCATTCGTTTGCTTGTAGCAAGACAGCATGATTACAAATGCATTCACTTCCCACTGAAAAATGCATCGAAATGTAATCTCTTCCTTAGTATTAGTTTAATAACCCTGATGTTAATAGTAAATTATGTCAAGCGAAGCTAATGGAAATTCCTGAAATGCACATGGATAATTTAACGTGTGCATGACCTTTATCTCCCATGGAGAATTCTGGTTGGGTTTTAACTACCTGTGAAGGAAGTAAATACCCATGTGAAATGCCTGCTGATTCAGTGATAGAAAATGCTATCAATAACCTAAGCAAAAAAAAGCTAGACGTAGGAAAAGACCTTTAAATACAATGCCCTTTTATAATATGAATAGATATTGAATGACAGCCTTTTTTTCTCTTTCATTCTGCCCATTCATGTACCAGTTATATTAGTAATAATTATATCATTTATTAAACACTTGCTCAGGCCAGATTGTCTTCACAAGGAGACCTCAAGGTCGTTAATCTGGTCCTTTTTGCAGCTGAGTGAATTATTTGATATAGTAAGAGATGATACAAATTGTTTACATGAAGCAATTTGTTGCAGAAGTTTGAATTCAAATCCATCTTCAAAGTTTGTTTTATTGATATATAAAGGCATACTGTCTTAGTTAAGGTTTCTACTGCTATGAAGAGATGCCATGATCACAGCAATTCTTATTTTTATTTTTTTATATTTTATTAATTTATTCATATTACATCTCAGTGGTTATCCCATCCCTTGTATCCTCCCATTTCTCCCTCCCTTCTGTTTTCCCCTTACTCCCCTCCCCTCTAGATGAGAGAAGTATGGGAGAAGGGCAAAGCAGAAGGATCCAGAGGGTCCTAGAAACCTACAAGAAGAACATTATGGTAGGCAGATTTGGGCCCAGGGGTTCTGCTCAAACTATGGCACCAGGCAAGGACAATACAGGCAGTAAACTTCAAACCGCTACCCAGATCTAGCCAATGGGCAGGACATTCTCCACAATTGAGTGGAGAGTGGGGTCTGACTTTCACACAAACTCTGGTGCCCCGATTTGACCATGTCCCCTGGATGGGGAGGCCTGTTGGCACTCAGAGGAAGGATAACAGGCTACCAAGAAGAGACTTGATACCCGAAGATCATACACAGGGGGAGGAGGTTCCCCTCAGTCACAGCAACTCTTATGAAGGACAGCATTTAACTGTGACTGGCTTATGGTTTCAGTGGTTTGTCCATTGTCATCATGGAATGGCAGACATGGTGCTAGAGAAGGAACTGAGAGTTCTATATCTAGATCCACAGGAGGCAGGATACTGCATTCCACACTGATCTTAGCTTGAGCATATATGACCTCAAAACCAGCCCCCACCGTGAATCCTAGGCCACACTTCGCAATAGTGCTACTCCCTATGGTCCATCATTCTAATATATGAATCTATGGGGACTGTACATTTTCAAACAACCACACATACTATATAGAATCATTTAAGTACAATATGGGATATTTGTAACTCATGGTGATCTTATTTTATGTTGTCAAGTAATTATGTGTCTAACTCCACTGAGAGAGAGGGTCATGTCATATACTGTCTGTCCACATTAAAACCATTTGTGATCTGCTGTTTGTGCACATCCACTGGATTGTTTTATGATGTTACCTTTCACTGAGGAAAGATCATTTTGTTTGGAATAGATAGTCACCATACTGTTGGCTTCTGAATCATTTGGAAGGTTTCTAGATCTTTACATTTTACTCTCTGTGGTGACATCATTCAGTCTGACCCAGTCTTGCCAGGTGTGGTACCCTTTACCTTTGCGTTAGCAATGAGAATCTGTAGTTGCTACTGGGCTCAGATTTTTTTTTATGGACTAATTCAACTGACTACTGCATTTATGCTGAGGCCTGTATCAAAAGCCTGTAAGAGCTTTCTCAAAAAATATTCATCTGTCCATTCAATTGTTCACCTTCCATCAACTTCCTTTCTTGTGTATTTGTTTGTTTCTACCTATTTCATCCTTGCTTCATCCAGGGTCTCATCTGATGCGGCCTCCAGTGTGCTCTATATTTGAGAATGGCATTGAACTTGTGATCCTCTTGCCTCTATCTCTCATCTGGGCATGTGCCACTGAGATCTGCTGATGTAGTGCTAAGAATCAAACCCTAAGCATCGTGTACCTAAGGTAAACACTGTGGAAACTGAGCCTCATCCCCAACACATCCAGGACATTTGCACAGATGACTTTCAGTTTATGCTAAAACTATAGAGTCTCACCACTTAAAAGCTAGCAGGTTACAGTGTATATACAAATCTGGAAAATGATAAATTCACAATAACTTTCATGACAATTGGTAACACTAGCCTTTATTTGTGTGTATTGTGAGTTGAGCACTTTACTCTTGTACTTCAGTCTTTCTTCCTCATGCTGTACAGTAGGAACATCATTACTAAGCTATTTTAAGCCTGAGAAATCCATGCTTAAGAAGAGTGAAGAGGTGCTATGTCTTTTGTTTCCCCTACTTCCAGTTGGCAAATCCATAACAAAAATTATAAGATCTTTCCTACCTAATATATGAGAGGATGTGAAGAAATGCTGTTTCTAAAGGACTTTAAAGAGATATGTATCTTACGGTTTCATCCTTGCCCATGCTGACACTTGTGAGATGGAAAGTTGTATTTAAGCAGTGTTTTGTAATGTGAATAAGCTGTTGAATTTATTTTTCCAATGAGACTTAAATAATCAGTTCTTGATTGTTAGTGATAAACTTCTCAGGATTATCAGCATTATGAGACGTGTACTTGAAAGAGCAGAGTGCCATAGAAGGAGAACTTATTCTTAAAATACAATGGAGACGTTAGTACCTCTAGTACACTTAAAAAACACCTATTTTATGCCATGTTGTATTAATTCAAACTGATAGGTAAAACAACAAAATCCATAATTCCTTCTCATAAAGGTTGGGTTTGGGAATATGGTGAACATTGTGGTAGAAACAGATAATGAATAAAACAAGCATCCAAGAAGTCTAAAATACATCATAATTCTGAATTGCTAGAATTTTAGTAAAAGATTTTTCCCAAATATATCCTTTATGGCTTAGCTACCTTTGAAGATTTGTTCCTTTGCTGTACTTTGCTTTGTGTGTGTGGAGTTTGGCACCCTTACTACTTTCATTTTGACAGCAAACCATATGACATCAAAGATTTCTTTTTTTTTTTTCATTAGTAAATACTCTCTGAATTACAAAATGAAAGCAAGGACTCCAAAGAGATGGTTTGGTCAGTAAAGTGCTTGCCTTGCAAATATAAAGACCTGACTTTATTACACAGAAGTCCTATAAAATAAGCAGGGCATGGTGGCATGCGCTTGTAATCCTAGCTTAGCAGTGGCAAGTATATTCCTGGAGCTCACTAGCCAGTGGGCTTTATTTACTTTGGAGATAGGTCTCCAAAAGAAAAAGAAAGTAGAGAAGGAAGAAGAAGAGGAGGAGGAGGAAGAGGAGGAAGAGGAGGAAAAAGAGTAGATGAAACCAGAGGAATGACTCCTGAGGTTTTTAGGCCTCCATTCTCTATGTGTGCACATGCATGTGTACCTGTACACTCTCACACATGTGTACCTTACACATGAACATTGTTCACTCACAGCAGAAAATAGAGGAAGTATGACAGCTATTGCCATATATACTGATATGGTTAATATTGATCACCCAGGAAAATTGGTACATGAACATTTCCTTTCTGGAGAGTTGGTACACACATGCACAAACACACACACACATACACAAACACAAACACACAGTGTTAGATTTGTGGAGGAATTTTTTGGAAGATATGTGATAATTGCTGTTTCGCTTTCTCATATATTTAGGCACAAACCAAGGCTTATATGTTACCTTCTAGAAATCTTGTTTTCAGGAGCTCTTTTTCTTTTCCTCAGAAATTTACTGATGTCATATAAAGCTTTGACTTAGCTACTGTAAGAAGTGCTATAGAAAGCACACGGCAGGCAAAATGATAGCCACCTAAGAATAGAAAGCTACAATGCCTGACCTTAGATGTTCTTGGCTTTACAAGTCAAGAGATAGGGCTACTTCTCACACTGTCACCTTAATTTTAAAGCCTCACTTCTCATAGAGTGAGGAGTAAGTATGTGAAGTTATTTCATTTCTGGTGTCCTCTGTCTTTTTCTCTAGTACTCTCAACAAACTAGCTTCATATGTCAAGAATTCCTGTCTTATAGTCCTCAAATTCTCAGTGTTGCCATTCAAATCCTACAATAGAGAGAATCATATTGGCTTAGTGTGAGGTTAATATTAATTGCTGATGATTCCAAAGCTGTACCTTTACAATGAAACATGCATTACAAAGTGTTGAACTTCCTAGTGATGAAGATCTTCATGAGACCAGTCCCAAATCTTTCTCTCTCCTTTCCTTTTCTGTGAATTTTTTTATTAATTTATTCTTGTTACATCTCAATGGTTATCCCATCCCTTGTGTCCTCCCATTCTTCTCTCCCTCCCATTTTCCCCTTATTCTCCTCCCCTATGACTGTTCCTGAGGGGGACCTCCTCCCCCTGTATATGCTCATAGGGTATCAAGTCTCTTCTTGGTAACCTGCTGTCCTTCCTCTGAGTGCCACCAGGTCTCCCCCTCCAGGGGACGTGGTCAAATGTGAGGCAGCAGAGACCGTAAGAAAGTCATATCCCACTCTCCACTCTACTGTGGAGAATGTTCTGACCATTGGCTAGATCTGGGTAGGTGTTTAAAGTTTGCGGCCTGTATTTTCCATAAACTTTTCTGTGAATTTTTAATAAAAATTTTATTTTTTACATATTCATTTATATTATTTCACTTATATGCAATAAAGTACCTATATCAAGAATAATCGTGACACAATCAGGAATTGTGTAAATGTTACATTTTTAGTGTTTTGGGATATGAATTTTTTGTTTTTTTTTTATATTTTATTAATTTATTCATATTGCATCTCAATGGTTATCCCATCTCTTGTATCCTCCCATTCTTCCCTCCCTCCCATTTTCCCGTTACTCCCCTCCCCTATGACTGTGACTGCGGGGGACCTCCTCCCCCTGTATATGCTCATAAGGTATCAAGTCTCTTCTTGGTAGCCTGCTATCCTTCCTGTGAGTGCCACCAGGACATCCTATTGGGATGTGCTTTGAAATTATATTTCTCTCCCTCTTCTGTTCCTATGTCCCCCACATGTGGTGTGTGTGTGTGTGTGTGTGTGTGTGTGTGTGTGTGTGTGTGTGTGTGTGTGTGTGTGTTACAGAAGGCACACGAAAGTCAGAAGACAACCCGTGGGAATGATTTCTCTCCTTTGTCAGTGTGCATCCCAGGCTATAAAACTCAGGTTGTCCAGCAACAGTCTTTACCAGCTGAACCATTCTTCTAACTCACCCACATTTCTTTGCCTTGCTACACCTTTTCCCATTCCGTTCTTTGCTAAGTTGTAGCTTACTAATCATATGAAGCCATTTCCTTGTGTGTGAGGCCACACAGCACAGAAGCAAGTTACGTTGGCCTAGACAAGAGATTACAAAGTTCAAAGGAACCTGGTCATATTTTATGTCGCAGGCAAGTATTTTAAAGCAGGTTCTTTGAGGTTCTGACTTAGCACTTTGTGGGTCAAGTTTATCATTCATGGTGCTACGAATAAATGGTTACTAGCATGGCCACCACTTCTAGTGTCTAATAGAATAGTGCCCATCCACTGTATGCCTAACTTGCCTAGTACTAGTTAATAATTGAACTGAGAATTAAAACAAGACTGATTTGCTGTTGCTTTATTTTCAAAAAGGGTCTCATGTTTCCCAGGGTGACCTCAGCACACTCTCTAGCTTAAAGATGTCTTTGAGCTTCTCATCCTCCTGTTTTCACTTTCCAAGAATCTGTATTAGAAACATATACTACTATACTCAGGCTTCTACACTTTGGGTTTCAACCCTAGAACTTTTGCATAAACGGTAACTGCACTTCATCTGTGCTCCATCCATAGCCCTTAGGCAATTCCTTTGGGGTATATTATTTTGCTATCTCTCATGAATAGATAACGTTGAGGGTTTTATCAATTTATCAATTAAAGAATTGGGGGAAGATCATATATCTAGTAAATAATTGAATCACTATATCATGCTAACAACTTATCCAAGAATTTGGGCATCTCAAATAAAATACAATTTAATATAAACATATTTAACTTTGTAAATACTTATGTTTAGCAGAGAGGGTAAATATAATCTCCACTTTGATTTTGATTCTATGAACGTATATAAATATATATATATGTAAATATGTGCATGTATATATGTAAATGTGACATGTCTCTGGTAATATTATTAAAATTTGACCAATATTGTAGGGATTTTGAGATTATAATTTATGTTGCTATTATCAATTGATGGTTCAGTAGGTACTATTGGTTTTGAAGCCATAGACAGTGCAGTGCTTTAGTGTCACTAAGTCTATCCTTCATGTAAGAAGATGGAATCACATTTAAATTATATGCTGAATTTTTGTAGTCAACTCATACAGCTAGTGACTGACCATATTCAAATAAAACAGATGGTGATGTACTTGTGATTCATCTAACATGAATATAGGAGTCCTTTTTCTATTCCATAAGTAACATTTTGTTATATTTGGCATAATGTGGAATGTTGTAATTTGAAATATGTAAGAAAGGGTAAGGAAAAATTTAACACTGCACATATTAAAAGTATCAGGAACAGGGCTTTGATCTTTGCTTTCTGAGTATAAACATATGGGTTTTGCAAACTTTTGGAGAATGTATACACTTAAGTGATAATGTATTTAAAGGTAATCAATACAGTGCAATACAATGCATTATTTTAATTCCAATTAATTACAATGTCCTACATATAAGTCAGAATGCATTGTGTTAAATAATGTTTTGTAGAAGGACACAGATTGAAATTGAGAACCTGTAGTAAGTTCAGCACAAAACAAAACAGCAACAACAACAACAACAACAATCTACGCAGTTTCATTAAATGTAGCTTGAGGCCACACATACAATTAGCTAAGTTGTAAACTAATTTGTTAAATTGTAGTCAGATTATTAGTTGATTGAGTGGGCTGTGGATATCTATGTTCATTTCTATGTTATACTTCCATTTCTATGTAAATACCATCTGATTGTACAGTTGGTTCCATGTATATAAAGCTGATCTGGTTCTAGGAGAATCCAGATACAAGAATGAGTTCTCTCTGCCTTGCTACAATCAGCTCTACTGGAATTAGTCACTGTAGAAAAATTTCTCCCTTAACATTTAAACACATAAAGATGAGTTTAAGTGAGTGGCTAAGCTCTCTTTATAGAAAATAACATTATACATATTATATAGTGTATAAATGTGTATAATATTTATAATTAATGAAATAACAAAATTACATAGGAGTGGTGTGTTTTGGGTAGAAACTACATTAGGGTATAAAAGCACATAAGCATATGTATTGGTTTAGTTCCTGAAGAGATAGGAATAAAATGAGTTGTTCAGGAATTTACCAATCTGTGATAAGCCTCCTTTTTCAATTAAAGTTTATCTTGGAGATTTTGAGATAAGACTTGCCATACTTAAATGAAGAATATTTTTTCAATTTTTCTTATCTCAATATTTTATCTACTCATTTACCTAAAACAAACTGATAAAACCCCAGAAAAGACATATCTTAGTGCTTGAGTTCTATTACTTTTAAAGCTGTGTAATGCACTTTCTTGTACAATAATTATTTCATTTGAATCCAAATACCACAAAATATAAAATTCTACCAACTTCTAAAGCCATTCCCTGGCATGGGAAAGGTCCTGAACTGACAGGTCAAGACATTTGTTTATTAACATACAGCAGAGGATAAAATCTGGAAGCTCAAACCCACCGTATCTAATTTTCATTTCCTCCTAATTTAATTTTAGAAGGGTTAATATACTAAGTGTGAACTGTGTATGAGCCTGTGTTGAACAGTGTGCTAATTTGTATATTCTGTTTTTATTGTAGGGATTATTGACACATGGTAATTCCACAACATGTGGCTCTCCAAACTGCCCTGAACGGTAAGCTCCCACAAGGGAGGCTTTCCTTATTTGTGCTTTACTTTGCTTAGTTTCTATGGAAACACAGAGAGCCAGCCCTTTCCAAGTTATGCCACGAACTCCTTTTACTTGCTTTTATAAATGTTGTAGTTAATTTAGTTAGTAAAGTTACATAAATTAATGCTGAATCTGTGCAACAGAGACAATTCCCGTTTCTCTGGAGAGGATACTTGAGGTAGACTTTTGGTACTCAAATTACTTTGGCAGTTCAAAAATACTAATATCTTACATTGTGAAAAAAGTGTTTGTAATAAAGTACATTTCTTTGCCTGTTTTCCAAAACAAGATCACTTTAGCAGCAGAATAAAACATTAAATTCTAAAAATGCTTATGTCCAGAAGGATGTATTTTATATGATAAATCATATACAATAATACAACTCAGTGTTTACAGTGCTTGCATTTTTCTTTGACGAAAAGTATATCTTTAAAAAATCACATTATTTTCAGTTCCTGAAGGAGAAATCAAACCTATAGTTCTATAGGTAACACATCCAAACTAAAGTATAACTGTTATGCCATGGTGTCTAACAGGACTTAAAGAGTCCTTCCTTGTTCTTAGCCTCTGGTAAGTATTAGTAACCTGCTGATTGCAGAATTGCTTGACAAGCCCACTCTCTAGATACAAAATTATATGATTTAAGGTTTTACTTCCACAAAGAAAAAGTTGAATTGTTTACCAACTGTCTTAGTTAGAGTTTCTATTGCTGGGAAGAGACACCATGATTAAGGCAATTCTAATAAAGCATTTAATTAGGCTGGCTTATGGTTCAAGGTTTAGTCCACTATTGTCATGGAAGGAAACATGGCAGTATTCAGGTGGACATGGTGTTAGAAAAGTAGCTGAGAGTTCTACATCTTACCCACAGGCAGCAGGAGAGACTGAGCCACATAACCCTAGCCTGAGTTCTTAAAGCCCCTCCACCCCCACCAGTGAGACACTTCCTTCAAAGGCCACACCTACCCCAACAAGACCATACCTCCTAATAATGCCACTCCCTATGGCACATGAGTCTATGAGGGCCACGCCTATTCAAACCACCACAGCAATATTTAGAAATAGGGGTTTTCATATTAAAGGGCATTTTCTAACTTATCTGAAAAAAATTCAGAATGACTTTGTGCTTTGTGTGCGTTCCTGCTCTATACCTCTACATGCCTATCATCTGGGTTTTATTCTTTGTTCTCTATACCTTTTTATCTAACACCTGCAGTCAACATTCACATATTATATGAGAATCACAGGTAGATGGTTTATGAATTCTTACTGCACCTTCTAAGTGTCTGTGCTGAAACTAAGATCAGCAGAGTAATTGCTGAACGGACAATTTAGTCATCTGTCAACTAAGGACAAACTCACTATAGTCTTATATTCACAGTGCTGCAATTGAATACTTGCTTAAATACTTGAGTAGATAGCTTCAGTCTCTAATACCAGTTTTCCCATCATAAAAAAAAACTGAGATAGCAATATTGCTCATAGGCATAATATCAGCTTGCTTTATAAAGATTGCAGATATAGGCAAGCCAGAACCCAGAGAGAAGGAGGAAGCTTACATTCACCTCTCTAGACTGGTTCAGACAAATGCAGTTATTTAGTGGTCTCTAGGAAACAGTGGGACTGAGAAGGGCATGGCTTTTCGGTATGTCAAAGTTTCTGTTTGGTACGAGTTGAAATGTTCTGAAGTAGAGAGTTGTAAACATTACACAACCTTGGAGATATACTAATGGTCCACAAGATGTTTCTAAATGTTGCGTTTTATGGCAGATGAATCATTTCAGTATGGTAATATGGAACTGTGTTTCAGGTAGAGAAGTTTCATTTTCAGCTATCATGATATAGGAGATATATCATAAACTCAGTAGACTCCTTGAAAGCAATGCAGACTAGCTTCCTGAGTGTTTTGACATGACTGTGCTCCAATCCCTTTCATAGAAAAAGATTAAGAGAGACATGTTGATGGTTCAATTACTTTACCAGATGCTGCTTCTAGCCTCAGTTTCCTAAACTGATTTTGTAAGTTTGGAATGCCAAATACTTGCTGTGATGCCAGGCCCTGTGTAATTGACACTTTTTTATAATTAGTGTTATTTGGTTGTAAATATTAGGCTATAACATTAGCTTCTTGGCAGTTCAGCTGATGCACTGTCGGCTTTTCTCTTACTGGCATCTTGGCCAGAAAGAAGAGAATGACAAGAATTTCTGCTAGCTCTTAATGAATTCAATCAGCCTTCAAGGGACTTTTGATATAGTAGAGAAATATTTAACAAGAAGCAGAATTTGTATTCGCTCTGTGTTTCTCTTCCTAGCTGGCAGAGCCTTCCCTAGTAGAAGTAACATTACCTGTGCTGAGAGATGCATTAACATACCATGAGAGAAATGTTAGAACTCAGAAAACACATCCCTGTGGCCTTGTGTTTCTGTGCTTGTGCTACTGAATACATTTCAGGCCACTGCCAATAAGAAAATAACCCATTACCTGATGATGTGCAATTCTCTTGTCTATCCATGTTAGTCTTTATGATTTTTTTTATTTCAGTACCATTGTAAAGAGCTTTAAAAAAAAACCTTTTGTCTTTAGAAATTCAGATAAAAAAATCCTAGTTTGATGACATAAAGTACTATATCCATATATATATACATACATACATATGATATACATATTACAATAGTAAAAATAATGTGTAGAAACTGTTCATAATAATCATGTAAAAATGTCTAGATGGATTTTGTAACTTGGTCCAGTTTCTTCTATATACTTTTTCTTAAGTGTAATGGAAAAGATGATGTTACGTTTCATTGAAAGAATATCAGGAACAAAGGATCCTTTGTTTTCTCTACAGCAATCTTAAGGAAGTCAATATACTAGACTATCTAATAGACTTGATAGTGGCATATGTAAAGTAGCTATTGCTCTGGAGTGTCGAATTTGAAGTTCCTTGGAAGAAATAAAAACATACAAGTAAAATTAAAATAATGTGATTATGCTATTAAAAAGCAACAGAATATAATGATAAACAGAGTTATGGTTTTACAGTGCTATGAACTTACCTGGCAAGTAACCAGGTTTGCAAATTACCATGAGTGGACAGCAGCTATCTATCAATATGTAGAATTGATCTGTCTTCATTACTGTGTGATTCATCACTTTCTCAATAATTCTAACTTTTACAAAGAATTATTTTTGCTTATGTGTGTGTGTCAATGTGTGTGTGTATGCATATATATGTGTGTGACCACACAGAGGGCAGCAGAAGGTATCAAAACCCTAGAGCTGTCATTTCAGGCCTTTCCTGAGGCTCAATTCTTTAACTTGGTGCTGGGATCTGAATATGGGTCTCTTTCACTGAGAATCATGTGTTCAACTGCTGAACCATCTCCTAGGCCCCAGTTTCTTTGCCACTTGTATTTTATTTGATACTATAGTGTTGAATTTGTTCATTTAACTTTACCTCAGTCTGGCATTGATGTTTTATTTTGTTTGCAACATCTGATAATTCATTCCAGCAAGTTCTCTTTTCAGTAGCATTGAAGCTGTATCCTTTTGGTCTTTTATTCTCTTTAAGAGGGGAGTTGCATTTGGTTGTCCTCATTTTAATCCGTGAAAGAAGGGATTGTTCTTTCTTTGATGAGTATTTTTGTTTCTCCATGTGTCTCTGCTTTCCTTTGGAATGACTGAGCATTCTTTAAGCACTGTATTAGTGACTTTTCTGTTACTGTGATAAAGACACAATGTCCAAAAGCAACTTAAATAAAAAGTGTAGTTCGGCTTACAATTCCAGATAGGTGAGATTAATTATAGAAGAGAGGCATGGCTGCATGAAACAGGCTTGGTGGCCACAGCAGGACACTGAGCGCTCAAAATCTGAACCAGGAACATAAATCAGGGAGAGCAAAGAATAAGAGGGATCAGTATATAAACAGTCAAATACCTCCCTCCACCACCAGGCCTCCACTCACCTGGGCTGGGTACTTTCTCCAGGAGTGCTTTGTAATTTCTCCCAAAGGTTCACCAACATCCACACAGATCCACGATTGGAGAACATATGCCACAGACTATGAGGGGTACTTCTTACTCAAACCACCACAAACACTATTTAGATTATTTTGGATTTTTCTCTTTATTTCTAGTTTTGGTAGATGTCTGAGTAAGGTTTTCTTTTGCTGCGATAAAACACATGGTCAAAAACAGGGTGAGAAAGAAAGGGTTTATCCTGCTACACTTCTGTGTTCTGTTCATTATCCCAGGACGTCAGGGCAGGAATTCAAACAGGGCCAGAACCCAAACGCTGGAGATGATGAAGAGGTCAAAGGAGGAATGCTGCATAGTGGCTTGGTCCCCATGGCCTGCTCATCCTGCTTTCTTACAGGCCCAGAACGACCAGCCTAGGGAGGCCACCACGAAAAATGGGCTGGGTCCTCTCCCATTAATCACTAATTAAGAAAATGCTCTACAGTCAAATCTTATGGAGGCATTTTCTCAACCGAGTTTCCCTCTTCTCAGATATCCCTAGTTTGTATTTCATCTTAATAGAGCCCTACTTAACAGTGTTTACTAATATGACCTAAAAACTTAGCTACACAGCTCCTCAAAGTTCTAACTTATCATTGAATAAATAGCTTTTTTTGTTCAATGTTTTCTTCTACTTAATGATTGTTATTATAACAGAATGTAGTGAGTGTTTAAATGACATTGGTTTTCCCATGTATTTATAAGATTATTTTTAATTGCTTGTTCTAATCCATTACCTTTGAGTTCAGATGTTTTTGTTCAAAATACACATTAATTATTTATTTCCGTGGGTGTATTAAGAGTAAACTTTCTACACTGTTTATGGTTGAATGCAAACCTTACCACTAGTTTTGAATAAGGTTGAAATATTTTTAGAATTTCTATATGACAGACATTACTTTTTTTTCCCTCAATACATTGAAGGTATTGCTGCATTTTACCCTACCCTTCGTTGGTATGGAAAACGAGAAATGTTGTTTGTCAAACATCTGTTCTTCTCATTGTATGACACCCTTTTGTTCTTTTTGCTTTTAACGTTTTTTTTCTCTGTATGATTGGAGGCCTGCTTCTCTTTCTTTTTTAAAGATTTTAAACGTTTATTGTATTTTCTTCATATTCGATCTTGATTGTATCTCGTCACTTGTATCTTCACATTCCCATGCTCCTCCCTCTTACAACCCTATTTCCCTGCACTAGACCTCTGAGAGAATGGGTCCTCCTCCCTCACCATAGGACACAGCCTCTCAGATCTCATCCTCTGTATGCCCACAGCCCCTCCCAAACAAGGAGAGGTGATTGAATCTGGGGCATCAGAGTTGATGTCTGAGGGAGCCCCACTCCCTGACAACCGTGGAGAGCGAGCTGTCCATTGGCTATATCTAAACAGGGTATTGAGGTTCACTGCATGCGTTGTCCTTGATTGGTGCAACAGTTTATGCAGACTTCCTGGGTCCAGATCCACTGGTCTTGATGGTCTCCTTGTGGGACTCCTAAACTTTCTGGGACTTTCCATCCCCCTACTCCCCACCCCCCTCCATCTGTCATGCTCAACACTTTGCTCAGAATCCAGCTACAAGTCCCAGCATCTGTTCCCCTGCTGGGTGGAGTCTCTCAGAGAACATCTATGTTGGGCTAATACCCACTTATAACTGAGTATATACCACGTGTATCTCTCTGGTCTGGGTTACCTGACTCAGAATGATCATTTCTAGTTCCATCAATTTGCCTGCAAAATTCAAGAATTTCTTGTTCTTAATAGCTGTAGTATTCCATTGTGTAAATATACCACAATTTCTTTATTTGTTCTTTGGTTGAGGCACATCTAGGTTGTTTCCAGATTCTGGCTATTACAAATAAAGCTGCTATAAATGAAGTTGAGCAAATGTCCTTGTTATATGGTGGACTATCTTTCCAGTAAGTTCCCAGGAGTGGAATAGCTGGGAAACAAAAAAACCAGAATAGCTCAAACAATCCTGTATAATAAGAGTTCTTCCGGATGAATCTCTATCCCTAATTACAAGCTGTACTATAGAGCGACAGTAATAAAAATGGCATGGCACTGACATAGTAATAGGCTGGCTGATCGATGGAATTGAATTGAAGGCTCAAAAATAAACCCACACACCTATAGACCCTTGTTTTTGACAAAGATCTAGTTCTTTTTATGATATATTGAAATATATATGTGTATGTGTATATGTGTATATGTATACATATATGTATATATGTGTGTGTATTTATACATGTATGTATGTCTATACATATACATGTATGTACATATATGTATGTATGCATATATATTTAGTGGTACTCTAACTTCAGTCTGAGAACATCTTCGCTTTTAATATTGACAACCTCACGCTATTTTTCTGTTGCCATTTTCTGCATATATGATAAGTTATATTTTGAACCAATAATCCTACCATTCATAATATTAATGTATTTTGTAGAATAATTATTTTACATGTTCAATTTGTGTAGAAGGTAACAACTTCAGATCTTCCAGTGCCTTAATTATTTCTTCACCAGTGTTTCTTCTAGTATTGACCTCAGTGTGTCTTGGTTGTTGCATTACAAGCACCACAAGTTTTCTCATAACAACAGTAGAGTTTTTTTTTTAATGTGCCATACCACATACCAAAGCTGATAAATCATATCAGAGAATTTCCTATCTTTTCACAGTGAGAGAACTTGGGAGATTGTGGACTAAATCTAACAGTTTCTTTTTGAAAATCAACTCGATGTCTTTGGTCAAATTCTGTTCAGAAACTACAATGTTTTGACTCCAAAGAAAGCAATAATTGTTTAAGCGCATACCAGAAAATAAAGGAAGGCCATAGCATTTGTGAAATCACTGAATGTTTAAACAAAGCTTCCACTTGTCTAAATCATTAAATGAGTATTTTAGAATTCTAGTTTTTAGAATTTCTTTTTGGTTTTCTTCCCATTTCAACCATTATCCATTTTATTATGGATTCACTAATGTCTTTTGTAGCTCTCTATATTTAGTTTCTTGTGAAGTTCAGTAATAATTATTTTTGTGTGTTTATGATGTATCCATTTATTAAATGTCCTTTTATTAGGACACATACTCAAAATCACTGCTCAGATATGATGTCATATCTTGGATGTCACAGTTCTTTCATGATAGTTTCTGCACAGTTTTGTTTTATTTCATCATGTAAAATATCTTTTTAAAACTATCCTGGGGATCTGAGGGTGTAGTTAAGTGTTAGAACACTTTCCCAACATGCATGAGGAACTAGGTTTGATACCCAGCACTATAAATAAACGAATGACTCAAATTAATCTAGTTCTGTTGACATGTAACTTTCATTGGGAAGATATGAACAAATGTCTGTTTACCCTAGCAGGCAACCAAAGACATACCAACATAATGAATCTACTCAAGGTTAGCTAAGTGAACCAACACAGTTATTGGAATTACCTGCAGGAGCATTGTGGCGCGGGGGGGCGGGGGGAGTTACAAGAGAACAATTATCTCAAAGGTAGCTCCATCAGTGAAAAGACTACCCCAGTATGTGTGATGATTCAAAAGAGCTGCACGTGCATATCTATCTAAGTCCCCAGTATGACTCAGTGATAATCCCCTTCCCTAGCCACTATTGCTAACCTGGAGACTGGGCATTGTGGATCATGTATGATTTTTCTAAACTTCCTGAATCTTACAAAGTGCATGAGTTGCTTTCCTCCCTCCAGGAGAGAAGGTGCGATTTTGGGGCTACATTTTATTTTTATGTGTTTGCTGATCTACATTAGATAAGTTATTCTGCTTTGAAAACTATAAGTGCTGAACAACAAGCTTCTAATGCACTAGAAAAGGTTTTCAAATTGCATTTTTTACTATGCTCTTCTAACACATCTTTCCTTAAAAACTAGTAAGGGAAAAGCAAGAATAAATATTATAATTCTACTTTTCTTTCTGCTTTGGTTTCAAGAAGGTTTGGTGCCATATTGTAAAAAAAAAAAAAAAATGCTAAACAAAAGCAGGGCACAAATTGTCCATCTGTACCATAAGAAACCATAGCTTGTGCCTTAAATAAATGCATTTTGTTCTCTAAACTAAGCTAGCCTAGACAGGATATTTTAGGAAAGGTCCTACAACCTCATCAACATTTTGATATTGAATATTTTTTATTATTTCCCATAGAATTCTTTGGTGATATTACTTCAAAAGATGTGTTATTACACCATTTCCAGTAAAGAAATATCATATTTTATTGAGCCTGGAGTTGAATGAGGTTGGGTTTGCTGTTTGATAGCTCTCAAGAGGTGATAGCAACATAAAATCTATGTTGATTGTTCTAAGATAGGGTTTCAAATCGCCTACCAAAAATAATCTTATGTTACTGATTTTTACATATAGAAAAACAAAGCAAGATGCATTATACCTTGTCACATTTAAACTAAAATATATCCAGCTTATTAAAATTTCCAAATAATCTTTTACAAACTTTCTAATTCATTTCATGCAAAATGGAGGAATGTATATTTCATTAGATCATAAAATATACACTGTAATTCTTTTTTTAAAGTACACCTTAATTAACATAATCAAAATGATTAAGTTTGTACTCATTGGTAAAGTGTTAGGCCAGCATTCACAGACTCCTGAATTTAATCTTCAACACACACAAAAAAAAGAGTAATAAAATAAATAAATCATAAAATGAATGAAAATCCTCAACATCACAATAACTATTTGAACATTATGAAGTTATACTCATTGATATAATTAATACTAGGAAATAGTGATTGTTTTGAGCATTAAGTTTTAAGGAAGGACAACAGTAGATGTGCTACCTTGAATAGTAGTAGGGCCCAGAGGCCTCCACCAAACAGAGGAACAAAGAAAATTTGAGGGGAGTCTTCCCACAGAAAAAGTCCACCAATAGATATCTAATAACAAATAGGCTAAAAACATCCAAACAAGTAACTTTGTACACAGTTCTCAGGTTGTACTTATGTATCTAGGAATAATTATATATAAATGTAACATCAAGTAATGTAAATAGGGACCATGAATTTGAAAAAGAACAGGGAGAGGTAGTTAGGAGGTTTTGGAGAAAGTGAAGGGAAGAAAGAAATTATCTAATTAGAGTCTATAAAATAAAATAGTGGGAAGGAATGAAAAAGTTGCATTAAATTTAATGTATTTACCTAGCCATTTGGATAGAGCCAAAGCTAGGATTGGGCCACCTATCTTGACAGCACTAGCATGGCTTTGATTTGACCTGCCTGTAAGGATTGGATGATGTTGCCCAGTGGAAACAGGTAAACAGAAAACGGAATAAGATCTCAGTTGCAGTACTGTTGAACTAAAATATGAACTGAGAACAATGAAGCAAACAACCAGAAGCAAGCTAGAGAAATTTCAGAAGCTTCAGCCTGGGTATTGGTGCAATGAAATTCAACAGCTGCTAACTTTATCTGAAAAGGATGAAATAAGAGTGGGACAAAATGTAACATTTATATTATTCCTGATTGTGTCATGGTTCTTCTTGATATAGGTAGCTTATTGTATATATGTGGAATAATATAAATGTGTGTGTGTGTGTGTGTGTGTGTGTGTGTGTGTGTGTGTGTGTATGCACTTGCCTCAAAGGTCAAGGACTCAATATTCCCTAGATAAGTGGTCCTGCTTCTTTTACCTTTTCACCTCCCTTTGAAATAAAAGATTAGAGATTAGAGGAATGCTAACTAGATCCTTACTAGGAGAAAGAAAATTTTACAAGGAAGCTGTAATTACAGCTACCTTCAAAGCTTGTGGATGCTGTGTCTCATGCTAAGGCAAGATTAAGTATGCTGGTAATGGCAGAGCATGAGTTGTTTCCAGCAGACTCCTTAAGAGCTTGAAAAAACACAGCTTAAAGAGCTGATGCCTGGACCTAGGTGTTGAATAATCCCCACCTGTTCTCTGCAGGGAGGAGAATAGTGGGTAAACAAAAACCTCCAGTAAGGACTTGATGGCAGTGAAAGAAAAGGAGCATCGAAGGCTGCACGCAGATAGATCTACTCTTAATAATTTGAACAAAATAGGCAAGCAATTGCTGAAAGCACAGCTTATGAGCCAAAGATGAAGACATGGCAAGTGTGCTTTAAATAAAGATGATATAGAGTGTAATTCTGGCGGTATTTCTTTCTTCAAGGCACTTGTAAAACTGTCACTCACTGAATACCTACATCCTTCTTAATTCCTCTCCTTTAATTCTGTGTTCATGAAGTCCCTAGATATGAAAAAGCCGTCAGTCAATATCTAATTGATGATTACAAATTGAATTTAAACAGGCACTGTATAAATATTTCATTAGCAGAGAAGTAGGATAACAAAAAGAAAACAGCCACAACACAATGACAAGAAAATTGAAAGAAACGAGAACAGAACAAGTAGCACCAGTCTTTGTGTGAAGCATAAAATTTTAATGTTTGAAGCCATTATGTTCTGGATTGTTACAGCAGAGCCTAACTCTAACTCCTAAGTAACCTAGTTCTCCAGCATCTAAGATAGCCGGGAATGAAAATGGCCCTGCTTATGCTCTTGATTGCTCGATAGCACAGTAGTACCGTGCTGTAGCAATGATGTCTATGACAAATCCTTTTATTGACTTTTCCTATACCACAAATGATTGCTTAAGATCAAATTGTGCTTATTGCATAACTAGCAAACTGCACAATACAATTCCACTCACGAATATGAGATTGTTTTTTCTAATGAGTAAGCTGGAAAGATTAAACTCACGGAGCATTATACATAAAATGCACCCTAGGTTCCATCCCTGCCAAGATTGCCATTACATTGTAGAGGAAACAGGTTTAGAAATGGTTCTTTGTTTCACAGTGCCCAAGAATAGCATAAAAGTCTTGGCACACAATGTATAGAGAATAAACTTTTTACCTCCACAAAATGTTTTCCTCTTTAGGAAGAGCAACAGTGACATTTCCAGCACTAAAGGGCTAAGTAATCTTTATGTGTGCAACAGACACAGAGACCATCTAGTAACATATATAGAAGCAAATTATCTCACTTGTTTGGGAAGTCTAGAAAAGTTGAGCTCATGAGATCAGAATGATGAAAGAACAGGAGGTGGTAGAATTGAAGAATGTTGGTCCAAGGGCACAAAGTTTAGATGTATGACCTGATTCTTGAGATTTATTGTATAGAAGGTGCCTATAACTGACATAGATAGTATTTCCTAATAAGTAACAGATTTAAATCTCTCACCTCTTAGGTTTTTGAGGACCTTATCTAACTATCCTACCTTATCTTTCTATAGAATCATATCTATCTGTCTCAATTAAGAAGTATATTCTTGTGATAAAAGTAGACTAGCAATTGACATGACCATGGTTTGATCAGCTAACAATTAACTTGTATGACTTATTTATCCTAAACAGCCTCAATAGCACTTTCAAAGTTTTGCAAATAAACATTGTATTATAATTAAGTTATATGGGTAAAATACCTCATATTAAAGTAGAAATATATTCATAATGTGTGTGAAAAATCTTCTTCTTCTTCTTCTTCTTCTTCTTCTTCTTCTTCTTCTTCTTCTTCTTCTTCTTTTTCTTCTTCTTCTTCTTATCCGGGCTGTTTCAAGACAGGGTCTCCCTGTTTTAGCCTTGGCTGTCCTGGTCTTGCTCTGTAGATCAGTCTGTCCTCGAACTCACAGAGTTCTGCCTGCCTCTGCTTCCTGAGTACTGGGATTAAAGGCGTGTGCCACCATGCCTGGCTTGTGAAAAATAATCTTATGTTTTAATTTTATATCACTGTATCTAGAATTAAACTTATTTTGCATCTAAATACACAATTCTATACCAGTGAATTAAAAATGACCTTGTGGTGACAAATGAGACATTATGTTGAGGAGTACATTCACTATTCTACTTTTTGTTCTATATTCCCTGTATATATTTTATATTCCCCCTTCTTTTTTTCAACCCCAATTGATTTATATTCAGAATTTTAGATGCACCAAGATAGGAAAGATGTTTTCTTTAAGGCTGTCAAATACAAATAGCCAAAACACTAAGAATATAACATTTATATAATTCCTGATTTCGACATGGTTCTTCTTGCTAGAGGTAGTTTATTGTATATATGTGGAATAATATAAATGTATATGTAAAAATTAAAAATAAATAAATCCCTCACCTCTCAAACATGTTGTTACTATATTCGTTTTATTTGTTTTATTTCATTATTTCATATTAAAGGTGAGATATGTGTTCACATGACACTTTATCCTATAATGCTAAAAATCATTATTTTTCACATTAAAATAGTGCTTCTTAAAAGAAAAGTTGAAGCAGTCCTTAGTGAATTTATAAATTACATGTACTGAGTGCTATTGGCTTAACAAACACTTTTCTGATTCCTATAATCAATTCTTCTTTAGCACTTATGGCCAAGCCCAAACATAGATTCTAACATTTCTTCACCTTTCTGTTTAAGAATGTAAACTTGAGATTGCTTACATAAGCCTCCCATATCTTTCTTGTCGCTTTCCAGTAGAGTTAGGATTCCCAGCCACTTCCACCTGTGTTCTAGAGGTAGCATGGCAAATTATTGCTTCTATTCCTGCTTTTGAACAGAAACTTGAGACTCTTGCACTGAGTGACGTGAGGAGGAGGTAATGTTAACAGATGTTAAGAAACGCATCTGCTGGAGGGTTGTTGAAGCTCCCCAAACTCTCATCTGTTAGGAGGGCTAACAGAGCTCTTGTGTATGAGAACATGGAATTAGCAAGAGGCATTTATGCTATTTTGCCTTTGGTTGAGGCTGTAAGAAAAAAATTACACTTGGCTGAAAGTAAGCTGTTGATTGCTTACATGGGTTTCTGCGGCATGCTGGCTATTCTTGCCAGCATGCTCTTCCTCATGAAAGAGCTGGGAGCTCCAAGTGAGGTGAGAATCCCACTTGACAAGCAGACATAGTCATTTGGGGAATATGCAAATTAAAAGGCTCCAAGATAGAAATAGGAACATTAGCAGCAGGGACTGGCTTGGGGATACACTGTGTCAGCTTGCATCCAGTAGTTGAGAGAGTAAGTGAGTCATAGCCTCCCAAAGGATAAACCCTGCTGTGTCAGGACTTGGACAGCCTTTGAATTTGTAGTAGCTATTTAAAGTTGCCAGAGATGGCTTTAGTACCCCTCAAGCCTGCAAACGCTTAGGAACATCCTTGAATTATGCACAGTATGCCTGTCCCCCATCTTGCTTAAGATTTTCTGCTAATTTCTAACTTGCAAGTCAAGCATGGCCATAGAACTTTGCTTGGTTTTCTGTTTGGTTGTTTGGTTGGTTGGTAGGATTTCTGCATTTGTTTTTGTTTTCCAGATGAAAAGTGCAGAAATGTACAAAGTTAGAGATATTTTCCCTAGGTTGCCCCAAGGACACACACAATCATCTACACAATTGTGATACTGAGTTCTATGTGCTCTTTATCAGAATATGTGACAATGTATACTGTCATGGCTACATCTGATCTGTGTGTTGTCCAAGAAATACTAATTATGACAAAGAAAAGCCTTCTTAAACTAACTCAGTTAGTTTACTGGAAATGTGTGAAGTATCTTACAGAAACCGCATGGGTGGATGGATGGATGGCTGTATCTGTGTCAGGAGCTCTGCTTCTCTGAACTATGTGCTTGCTCTCTGTTTGCACCACCTATATGATGACCCTTTCTTTGTGCATCCATCTATCCATCCCACGTTTCTTTTTTTCCCTCCATCCCTACTTGCTTGTTTCACTCCTTCTCTTCTGCTTATCTTGACCTTAACATTCTCCGCTGTGCCGCCTGCTCTCTTTTACAGTCTCCAATGTATCATTAGCTCATCTGACTATTTATTATGAGCCCATTGGCCTTACTCACTCTGTATTCACGTGACTCTTTGGCAGGCTCCTTCAGGAATGATTTAGCCTCTGTATCTCAGTAAGAAATTCCATTGTGAAACATGTCCAGTTGATTTGTGGTACAAAGAGAGTTTAGAACTCCTTTGCATACAGTTCTGTAGGGATTTAGTGAATCTATGGATTAGTTGCTCTTGCATTGCTGTGGCTAAATACCCAAGGGAGATAACTGAATAGAGGAAAGACCCATTCTAGCCCATAGGTTCAGAGGGATTCAAATTCATCATGCTGGAGAATTGGGAGGGAGATAGGACAGTTCTGTCCATTGTATTAAGAGTGTGATGTGGAATGTTCTCCATATGCCCACGAACCAAATAGCAGATGCTACAGCTTGTACCAAGGTCTTGTGTAGCTTTCAGAGGCCCACCACTAGTGACTTAATTTCATAAGTGAAACTCTGTCCCCTAAACCAAATAGCACCACAAGCTAGAAAATAAGAGTTCCATTACATTTCTGTTGCTTAGACTTGATACCATAGCCAAAAGCAAATTAAAGAAGCAAAGGTTTATTTTGGCTTAGACCTCCAGAGTGATAGTGTAAAACATCACGGGGGCAAAGGCATGGCATGGTGGTAGGTAGGAACAGGAAAGCTGGATGGTCACTACAGGGAAGACAGAGAGGGGTAGAGGGAAAATAGCTAATGGTATGAGTTTATAAATCCTTAAAGCCCATACCCAGTGAAATACTTCCTCCAACAAGGCTTCACCTCCAAAAGGATCTATAACACCACTAACCAGTGCCATCATCAGGGCACAAGGTTTTCACATACTTGATTCTACAGGCATTTCTTTTCAAATAACCAAATACCCAAACCATGGTCTTATCATGGCAGGCTGTAATGTTGGGCAAACAATCCAGTGATTGATTTTACTTATGCATCTAGTAAATTATTTCCTCCAATGACCTCTTCTGCTTTAAATTATAGCATTGTCAGCACTCTTTCTTGGTTACTGTATACTATAAGCACACCACCAGTGGACAACGTTATTTTTTTTTTACCAGAATGTATGTTAGTAGTTGCCCAGGTACCTCAGTTGAGGCATGTGTCCTGATTGATGACCCTTACCAAGGAAGACTATAGCAGTGAGGAGGGATTTTATGTACTATGATGCATGACATTTCTAGTTTTCAAAGCCAGAGGTACTGTCTTTTGTATACGTCTGGTTAGGATTTTATTACAAAAATATGATTTACAACTTTTATATGAAAAGAACAAGAACCCAGCTAGGTATCATGTACTTGGGGTCTCAGCTAACTGGGTGGCTGAGTTATGGTGAAGTTATGACACTTCACCATTATATATGAGTTTATTAAATCTAATATGTGTTGTTCATTAAAAGCTATCA
Source organism: Acomys minous (assembly GCF_964271855.1). Taxonomy (NCBI): domain Eukaryota; kingdom Metazoa; phylum Chordata; class Mammalia; order Rodentia; family Muridae; genus Acomys; species Acomys minous. The sequence goes on along the minus strand of NC_140500.1, from coordinate 38,756,535 downwards.
GAATTAATGTTTTTAAATTTTAGATTACTTCCATTTATTATATATGTGTTTACAACATGCATATTTGTGCACCACAAGGCTTTAGTGCCCTCAGAGGTCTGAAGAAGGTGTCCAATCCCCTGTGACCCGAGTTATAGATAGTTGCCAGGAACTACATGAACAGTGGGAAGCAAAACTGAGTCCTCTGCAAGAACAGATAGTGCTTTCAATTGGTGACCCACCTCTCAAGCACCAGAGTTACTTTTTAAAAAGCTATTGCTTACTTTAAAGATGACACAGAAATAAATTTTCATGGTATGTGTTTATTAGCATAACTTGGTACTGAAACAAGGACTTAACAAAGTCCAAGTTCCTGTGTGTCAAGTGTGAATCCCAATTTAAAAAAAAAAAACAACACTCCACTACAGGGACTATGAATGTATCAATAAGAAAATTAAAGAAATGCTCATTTGTAATCACACCCTTAATGGCTACATGGTTGTCCACAGAGCATACTTAAATTATTAATGTCCTGGAAAACTGATTTTGACTCTAGAATTATTAGGTTTTTCAGAATACAACAGAAAAGAATAACACTCTAATTTTTCGCTTAAGCCTTAAGCAGGATGAATTGCTGTTGAGTTAGGTTCCCTGCTTAAAGACACCCCAGCTTGGAACAAGTTTGAATTAAAATCATAATTCTGTTGAATCTTCCACCTGCTGGGACTGGTATTTACTACAGTGATTCCATGTTCCTTTGTTCACCTTAGGAGGAGTTACTGTGTGCACAGCCTTAATTCACTGCCTCTGTCTGTTTTTAGTTCACATAGGTATTGTGAACATAAACATATACACAGAAAGACAGATTTATCTATGTTTCAGCCAAGCTTTTGCAAGGCAACTCCAAGCTGCAGAGAGATTGTTGATTGATAATAAATTTTTGACAGCTGCGTGTATATTTTCAGCAATAAGATGAGTAACTTGGGCTAAAGGGGACCGATGAGATAAAACTCAGATTTATTAAGGACCTTTCCAGTGAGCAGGCTGTGTCCTTACTCAGTCCTAAAATAAATAGTGTCCGATTCCAATTATATGATCCTGTGAAGTGTAATTTAGTTTTGATTAACTGCTATAAATCACTATCATCTTCTTAATCTTGGGTTTATCTCCCATCATGCTTTAACATCTGTAGATTTAAAATGATGTGATATTCTGTATATTTCAAGAATACACCCTACACTATGTCATATTGTACTGAGAGTTTTTTAAAGGCTCTTGCTACTACTGTCTCTAATGTAACAAATATAAATTCTATTCCTAATATGTGATTTACAAACCTAATATGTGGATTAGAAATAACTGTTTATTCCATATAACCTTTAGGCTCCATAGATAGAGGTAAATCATATGTGACAAATTTATAACTTTTTTTGCACACCATAATACATATTTTTTGCATGCATAGATATTTAGTTTTCTTTATGTTGGGAATTGTATACATGTATACAATGATATATCATATCTTCATCTCACCTGTCTTCTGTTACCCTGTATTGCTCCTACTTCATCTATTTTTTTTAATAACCCATTAGATACAGTTAGTGCTGCCATATATCCATGGATGTGGAGTTCTCTACTAGAAGACAGTAATTGTACCAATGGTCATGTCCTGAAAAAGAACAACTGATTATTTTTCTACAACACCTTTCAATCCCAGAAGCTTTTCAGTAAGGAGTAGGTCAGTGTCACGTTGTAGAGGTTTTTTACAGGTTACCCCTGCAAGTTTATTTTGATTTTTTTCTAAAGATTTTATTTTGTTTTATTGACATATACATTTATATTATTATACATAAATTTTAAAAACTAAATATAGCAAGAAGAACCACAAAACAATCAGGAATTATATAAATGTTACATTCATGATGTTTTGGCTAATTATATTTGACCACCTTGTAGAAAACATCTTTCCTATCTTGGTGAGTCTAAAATTGTGAATGAAAATCAATATCTATCATATCTCATCTCATTCTACTTAAAACATCTATCTAGATCTAAAAACTTCTTAACTCCTAAACAACTAAATTTAATTGTAAAACTAAACTATCTGGTCTTCAACCCCATCAGAGACTTGAGAAGGAATAAAACTTAATTACCAGAGTGTAACAGAAGTGCAACTTAGCAGCTTCCAAAATGAAAAACAAAAATGACAGAAACAGTTTGCTGCCTGAACAGTCACTGAAAACTCTCTATAATGTTGGAGCATCATCTTCAGCCTTCAGGCCCAATATATCTGACAGACATATTTGTGAGGCAGGAACTATTGAGGACTTGCTTATGCTGTCTTGGTAGAGGTCAGCTGTTGACTCTGCTTACATCCAAGCTTGCCCATTTTTAGGCAAAATTCTGTCTCTAGCAGAAACGAGGTCAGTTTGCCCAGTGGCTGCTTTGCCAAATTTTAAGCCATCTCCCTAAGAAGGTTTTTTGATGCTCATTATCTTCTTGAGGTACACTGGGTGTGGCCAGGAGTTAACCTGTCTTTTCAAAGAATCTTTAAAATATTAGAACCATTTTTAATTGCCATATTCTGTAGGACTCTGAGGCTTTTGAAGGTCTTATCTAACTACTTTACCTTATCTATCTATAGGATCATATCTATCTGTTAAACCAAGGATATATATTCTTGTGGTAAAAATAGACTAGAAATTGACACAACCATGATTTGATCAACCAGCAATTAGCTTATATTACTTACTTATCTTAAGCAGCCTACAATAGCACTTTCAAGGTATTGGAAGTAAACTTTGTATTCTAATTGAGTTATATGGGTAGAATACCTCATATTAGAGTAGAAATATATGTAATGGGTATGGGGAATAATCTTAAGTTTGAATTCTGTACCAATGTATCAGAATTATAATTCCCAAGTCCAATACTGTTTTCTCTCTGAATAAGACCAATGATAACTTATAACCAACTTCCCTTGAAAAAAAGCGTCTGTTGCCCAAGAGAGCAATCAGAAACCTACCCAGCCCTCCTTAGAGGAAATGAGGTGTCCTTCTCTTAAGGTTTCTTCTGGGGGTGTATAGTACCTCCATAGGGGCCCGAATAAAATTGGGGAAATGGTTAAACAAGCCAGGAATAGCATTTGTAGTCCAGTTTGTAAATGTTAAGAAATTCCAGTCTTAATAGGAGTCCTGTGTGGGACAGTCTGAAATGCTGGGTCAATTTGTATCAGACGCTTTCTTTGAAGCTGGGAGCTAACCTGTTCTAATGAGTAACAGCAAGTGAGGAGCCTGGAGCTGGAACATGAAGAATGTAGGATGTCAGCATCCAACATGCTGAAAGGAATGAATCCTGTCAGGTCTGATCCAGCTTCAGTGTCCAGTTCTTTTGTTCTGAAAACATATAATTTCTCACAAGCATTATACAGTCATACCATTAAAAATATATGAGGTGTACGTGATACACGGAACAATTAAGGCTTGTTCTCTGTTCTTCACATGAGCAGAAGAAAGACATCTGCAAATCTTCATTCATGCCATATGAAGAATGACATCTACTAATAATCACAGGGATTCTGCGACTAACCAGAGCCATGTCTATACATGTACATTTCTACCCTATGTCCTTCCCCTAGACCTCTGACAGGTGGTGTCCTCCTCTCCCATGGTCTGACCACAGTCTATCAGGTCTCAGCTAGATAGCCTGCATCCCCTTCCTCTGTGGTCCAAGGGGCAGTGATCAAATCTGAGCACCTGAGTTCCTGTCAGTTGCAGTCCCCCCTTCTCCCCTCTCCTTTTCCATGTGAAGAATGAGCTGTTCCATTGGCTACATATGAACAAGTAATCTAGGTTCTCTGCTTGCAATGTCCTTGGTTGGTGTGTAGTTTATGCAGGCCCCCCCTCAGTCCAGATCCACCAGCCTTTATATTCTCCTTGTGAAAATCCCGAAACCTCCCTTCCATTCTCCCAACTCTTCCATGGGTTAGGAACTGAGAGTTGTATAGCATTAAGTTTTAACAGTATTTAGAACTGAACAAATTACAGTGTATATTTGCTGAGGAAAAAGTTCAAAAAAACATTCTTCTTCCTAAAGTTATTAAAAAATAATTCCAAGTGATATACTACTTAATATTATCCAGAGCATCACTTCTGTTTTTGCATTGTATCTGATAGGTAATGGAAAATAACGGCAGGACAGGTCTAAACTAATGTGCATGAATAGTTTTTATCATGTGATGCTGCTTGTAATCTCAAACTGGTTATATGTAATGAACAGAATATTGGAAATCTGAAGGAGCAAGGTTCCTTTTGTAAAATATGGACTATATGGTGGATAAAGAAACATTGTTGGAGCTGTGGCTGATGACACATGGCTGTAATCCTACCACTGGATACTCTGAGACCAGAGGACAATGAGCTCAAAACAAGCCTATTGATATAGTATAGTGAAATGCTATCTCAAAAATTAAAGTACAGGGGTGATTGTGCCACTGATGTATCTGTTATATGAGTTAAAACAGTTTCAGAGGCACCCAAATATGTTTGTTTTGCTTTGAGAAAAGAAGTCACTGCTTTTTTTATTGCTTGGTCAAGAGCAATCTCGAGTTTGAATTCTCTCCCATGTCTTCCACATGTCTGCATCTTGAGGTCCTGACTTGTCTGTAGTGTGCCATATTCTGTCTCTCCCTACATGATGCCTAATGTTCTCTTTTGCCTTCTGTGAATTCTCTCCATAACAGGGATTTTGCTCATATTCATTGAATAGCACAGAAGGAATAAAGGCTAGTTTAAAGAAATATTTAACTGAAATTTACAAGGGATTAATCTATTTACTTCCAACTGACCCCAAAGCACTACAAACACACTGATCAAGCAATATCATATGTTGTCTCCAATTTTATTTTGGTCAATATCTGTCGCATAAGGTCACCTTCTACCTCTTTGCTGCATTCAACAAATGGTGATCTTAACAAATTATATACATAGACAATTCTCTCTAGGACAGGGCCATGCATAGAAATACAATTTGAGATTTAAAATGTGCATTACCTTATTAGTAAAAGCTAACTATGTAGGAAATCTGAAGTTGATTGTTACATTATTCTTTTAAATGTATATTAAACAAATAGGCAGCATTAACAACAGACTATTATTCTTTACTCTTCAGTGACTTCAAAGTGTATTATTAACTTGTTTGTGATGTCCAGGCAAAAGTCCAGTCTTTTGACATTCTCATAAAAGCATATCACTACATGATATTAAGATGCTTGCTGCAAAACCATAAGGACCTGAGTTCAATCCCTTTGTGAACAAAACAGGTGGGATGATACTCATACATAATCCTAGGACTGGTCCTATGGAGCTCATGAAAGCCAGCGTAGTGGTGATCTCCAGGCCAGTTAAAGACCCTGTTTCAAAAATTAACAAACAAACAAGCAAGCAAAAAACAGAAAACAACAACAAAACGACAGAAAAGTAGAACTAACACCTGAGGGGACCTCTAGCCTCTGCACATACACATACCTACACACAAACTGCTGTGCACAACAGACAAAATTAAATAAATAAGTAAAAGAACATGACTTGTGGCATCATTGGCAATATATGATATTCTCTTCTACAAGAGCTTGAGTGTCTAAGAAGGGAACTTCTTCCTGGGCTCCATTTAGAATGACGCATGGGTGGACTTGGATTTGTAAATGTCACAATTGTATCAAATTATTTGATATTCTGTGCCTTTTCCCCCTTGTCACAGTAAAACAATCGCCTTCCAAATGAAATACAGAAATATATTAGCAGATTTTAGTCGGCCCATGACAGTATCTGAGATACTGAAATGGTGACTTTGGGAAATCTGATGCCACAAGATACATCAATCATGTCTGTGCCATTTAATTACCTGGATGTGAATTTACAGATAGTGATGATAGATTTTTTTTAGGTAAGTTCATTGTACTTGAATAGAATTGAGCATAACTATTAGACAGTCACAATGCATAAGGTAAAGTGTGTGTGTGTGTGTGTGTGTGTGTGTGTGTGTGTGTGTGTGTGTGTGTGTGTATTACATATATAAGGCCTAAGACTCTACCATTTACTTAGGAACTCCTCTGTGGAACTGATGTTGCAAATCTTACAGACAACATAGGTTCCTGATAGAAGTTACTTAAACCTCTGTGACGTTTAGCAGTGTGATTTATAACAAATCATCACTTCTACCTTATACCCAAGTCACACCCAAACTAATACATTTTGCAACCAAACCACGTATGTTAGAGTCTTCACTCCCATTTACTCACTTCCTAGATCATTGTTTTGGAGTTCCTACCAAATACCAAGTACACTGAAATATATTTATAAACATAGACCTTGTAGAAAAAAGAATTAGTAGTAACAACAGGGCGAAATAGCAGAGTAGGAGCTTATTATTGTGTATTAGGATGAGAGTAGTACTATTGGAGCATGCAGTACACTGAAGAGATAAGAAGATACTGCATATTAGAAGACGGTGACAAAGAGCTGAAATTTTAAAACACAGTGTCTTTCTTCAGACATTTCCAAAGACAGGAATGTAAGCAGGAAATCAGGATGACTTTGTGTTCCTAAATTAGAATTATTTTTTCTATTTAATTTTTCCAAACTAATTTCCATTTTGTTCTAAAACTACTAACTCTTCAGTTTATAGGTTTTAAAAGGAACTTCCAGGTTTTCGCATTTATTTTCCTTTCCTAAACAAATCTATTTAATTTTTTATTGAAATGAAAAAACCACTGACATTCTCTTATTTTGATATTTTGGTCATGTATGACATAGCGTTAAAAGTTAATTTAAGGAGCAGATTTTTCTTCTCATCAAACACAGTGTGGAGTTCAGATTTCTTTGTCACATAGCCAGGGTGATGACATCATACCCACCGAGACATTGTCTGGATGTGATAAGAAGTGTGTGTCATTGCTTTTACTAGGTACTCATAATGTAGTGATAATCCTATATTTGCCATGGTATAGCCTGCATGATGACATTGTAAAAAGAGAAAATTTACACTTTACATTAAATGATATAGTATTGTCTTATGTTTCTAGTCATGTAAACCTGTCTCGGTAAGGAGTGATCGATAATGCATACTTTGAACCTTTTAGTCCCCCAGGTAATGTTTGATGATGCCTAGAGAAAATTTTAGTTGGCACAACACCATGAAGGAAGTTGCTATTTTGTATGTAGTAGGTAGGACCAGTATATTGCTGATCCCTCTGCAAAGGAGAACACAGATTTCAAAACAGGCATCTAACCCAAAATATTGAGTCAAGTTATAGCATCCATGATTTACACTATATCCTAAGGTCTTTCTGTGATCTTAGTTTTGTTTGCTGATGCTTTTACCACTCATTACAAAGTGAGAGGTTAATATTGTTTTCATGCATCATGTAATACATTATTACAGATTTTATATAGTCTGATATTTATTTATTTTTATAAGATGTTTATTTGCTGTATATCCCAATCACAGCTTCCTCCCTTCTCTCCTCTAGTATCACCTTCACTCCCTCTTCCCCTGTCCACCATGCCCTATTTCTCAGAAAAGGAAAGCAACACCCACCCCGCCCCCAGCTCTTCAAGTTACATCCCTTTGGATTGAGCATGTCCTCTTCCACTGTTGCCACACAAGGCAGCCCCAGAAGAGGGGAGCGATGAAAAAGCCAGCACCAGAGTCCGTGTCAGAGACAGCCCCCACTCCCCTTACTGGGGAACCCACATAAAGCCTGAGCTGTCCATCTGCTTCTTTTGTGTGGGGCTACGCTTGTATTCAGGAGACTAGCATAGCTGTCCTCTGAGAGGCTACACGCAGCATAGGATCAAAAAAGTTGCAGAGACTCACAGCCAAACATTAGGAGAAGCATAGGGGGTATTGCAGAAAACTGGAGGGTGATTGAAGCACCTGACAGGGTCTCCACAGGAGGACCAACAGAGCCAACCAATCCAGGCCCAGGGGGACTTGCAGAGACTGAAGCACCAAACAAGGACTATATGGACATTTTTGCATATGGACTTTATTTATTTGTTTGTTTGTTTATATTAAACTACATGAGTAAGAACAGCTATGAAATAATCAGGAGATCCATATGTAAAAGTTACATTCAAAACGTTTAGCTCATTTTGTACTTGGCAACCTTGAAGAAAATGCTATCTATCCTACATCCTTGAGTCTGAAGTTTTGTACCTACACCGTTCACTGCCATAACTTATATGTATCAACTTAAAAAAACAACTTTCTAGACCTTAAAACCTTTTCTTAAATCCTAAATAACTTAAACCTAACTGAAACTATTACTATCTAGTTGTCAACCCTGCCAGAGACTTGAAAAGGAATAACACCATTACTGAAATAGGAAATGCAGGCAAGCAGGCAGTATATGGCAGATAGCTTCCTGCCTGGTCAGTCACCCAGTCTCTCTATATAATGTTGGACCCAACCGCCCTATATAGTGTTGGAGCATCATTCTTCAGCCTTCTAGCCCAGTGTATCTGGCAGATATAATTGTGAATCAGTAAATATGCACAATTTAAATGTATTATAAGATAATATTTCTACCTAAAGTCCCCACATATAAAGTAAGAGTTGGTCAGGTGAAGCAGCCATTCAAAACCAAGCATGAGCAATAAACAAGAACATGTTGCAGAATTATAAAGAATTGTTAATACTTTCTCTTGCTGTGAAAAAAATATGTAAGAAAAGCAACGTACGGAGAAAAGATTTATTTAGGCTCACGGGTACTTTGCTCCATTGTTTCTCGGCCTGCTTGAGACAGAACGTTAGGATAGAGCACAAAGCAGAAAAAATATCAGGGAAAGGCATGGAAACTGTTGGGGGCAGCCTTCAAGATACTCCACTAGTGAGCTACGTTCTCTATGCTCCACTCACCAAAGTTCCTACTGTCCCACCCATGCCACATTAAATTATGGCTCCACCCACGTATAAATCCAACGATGAGGCCACAGCACCAGTGATCTTGTCTCCTCCCGAGGACCTGATATGTGACCATTGGCACACTGAGTTCTAAGCCTTCCCATTAGATTTTGCAGAGCACTGAAATTTTAAACCATATTGTACTTAAACATGAATAAGTATGGTCGTTAATGAAAGTAGCTTGAAGATTATGTAACACGCAGTTCTGGCAGAGGCCTTGGGAGCCATGCGAAAGGGTCATTATTTCCAAAGGGAAATCACTAGTCATTGCTATATAATGAACTTCTATAGTAGGACTTATGGTAAGTTTTAGTGATAGCAGTAATGTAGATGTCTCAGTTTGAGTTATTCAAAGAATGGCTGATTTTCCTGTTGTGTAAAACACCCTGATACCTCCACTGGTCTCCTCTCCCTTAGTGAAGCAGGAGTTTAGTCAGCATATGATAAAGTATCATCAAATGACACCATATGATAAAGAGTTTTTGACAAGTATAGACTAGATTTCTTTTAATGCCTCTTATTTAATACAGGAAGGGTAAAACTGGTTGTTTCCAGATTTTATACTATGCTATCTGTGGCCTAGACTTCACTTCTGAGGAGGGGGTATTTTTTTTATAAAAATTAGAAAACCATGTCTTAGGACAAGTGCAGGACCCTACTAGATTAAGGACTGACCACTATTTATTGCTGTGCATGGAATTAAAAGTGATCTATCTGTCCCCCAAGCCTAAAAGTTTCTCTCTACATATCAAAGAGATAGACGGAACACTAATACCTTGTATTTGTATAAAAGCCATGGAAGTTTGACATGATTATGGCTTCTGTTTATTAGACGTGAAAACTCTATCTAAATTGTCTTATTTAGTAATACCAAGAAGCTGCACCCTAGATCCAGATTTGATTCTCATTTTTTTCCAGTTTTACTACATCCCAATTCTAGAATCCTAAATTTCCAAAGTCTAACCTCTCTCCTCTTTTTATGTACTTGTGTGGTAATGAAAAGTAACTGGTCAGCAAGATCGTCAAGTGGCTTTCTGCATAAATGTAAAGTCATCTTCAAGGTGGTATTGACAGCAAGCTTCATAAAGCACAGAAAGTGGTAATTCTTCCAAAGACTGAAACAATAAATACTATGCTAATGCATAATCTATAGCCTTAATGTAAGCGATTTCCTACAAATAGAAAATAAGTAATGTGTGCAGCATATTTCAGTTATATGATTGCTTCTTAATGATCATCGAAGAATGGAATATTTATAAGAGAAGAAGCAAGTTAATGTTCCAGTCATCTATGAGCCAGGTCTGTGCTTGACTGTGGTAACATAATATTTCAATGTGACTTCTTACTTTGTTTATTTGTGAATTTGACATTGGGTGAAATCTGGTGCATTTAAATAGAACTAAGCTTAAAAACAAAAAAATTTAAAAACCTTGGTAATTTTTAAATGTTAAGTTGTAGCACTGAAAACAGCTGGCAGTACACATGAAATGTCTGACGTTCTGAGACTTTCTTTGAAAATGGCTAAGAGTAGCTTGGAGATATTCACAAATGTGCCTGGCAGTGATGGCTAAGAGCTAGTAAGTTGTTCGTGTCCATCACTATGGCTGTTGCACTTACTGTTTGTCTTTACTTTGTTGAGTTGGTATGACAGAGAGAGGGATTTAAACGGAACCTTTGAAAGCAATAACAGTGAAAATCCTTCTTCCAAAAACAGTCAGAAGTTACCAAAAGTTAGACCACAGAAAAATAACACTCTGAATTTTGTTTGTTTGTTTGACAATCTATCTATTCTAGATCTCCTTGTCCCTGGATGACAGTTAAATAATAAGGATGTGTGCTTCGTTAAACAAAGTCAGGTGGTATTGTGTTCCAGAAATCAGTAAAAGAAGCAGAACTCCTTCCTGTGCGTCCTGGCTTCTTACTACTTGAAAGCAAGTGTAAGCGATTTCATCAAAGCTAAGTGGAAAAAACCCACTGTACCCATTTTAACGAAGGAAACTCTCCTTGGTAAATGAACCTAGGGCATTGATTTATCAATACCAAGTATTGAAGACTCATTTTTCCACTTGTTTGTGCTACCTCAAATTTGCTGTTTGTATTGTCCATAAAATGTTAATGGTCCAGATTTACTCTGTAATTTTGGCTTTTTATTCTAAAGAGTTTATTTGCTCTTGGGGGATAAGAAATTTAGGCTATTACGTCTTATATAATTTACATATTTTACATGATGATGGAGCAGCTTTATTTATTTTTTCAGAGTTTTATGTTTTAATTTTGAAGTTCCTATAGTAATTATTTAGTTTAATATAACTTTGTAATTGGACAAAAAACCAAAGCAGTAAGTACAAGTAATATCAGTTTGGCATCTCTAGTCTCTTCATCAATGCCAACTGATGGCAGTCATGAATCTCTTCTTGTGAGTTTCTCTAATAGTTTCTGGGATTTATCATCCTGAAGCACAATTCCATCAGAATTGTGTATGGATAAGTGTCCCCTGCTCTCTCAAGCGAAGAGTCCAGTCCTGATAGCACAATCCTATGATCTGTTCTCAGCTTTCCTGCTTAGTAATTATAGTGCCAGGTTTTCCATCTTTTCCCTCCTCAGCCTCACTAGTCTCAGTAATGGGGAACGACATCCCAATGCAATCTATCTTTGCAAATTCCATTCCACTTGTTACCATCAATAGGTCAGTAAGTGTAAACGTGGAAGAAGGGGAAAAAAACAATCATATAGGCATTTTTCTCCTTAAAGTCTGTTTTTTCAAAAGGCCCAGGTACCTATACCGTATGATTATCTTGTCATAGCCAAGGAGATGCTAGAGTTTATTTATAATATTGTACAATGTGGCAGCAAATAGGGTATCCTGACAGAGGTCTAAATATAGATAGCAAAAGAGCTGTTTCTGGCATTAAAATGAGAAAAAAAAAACAGAAGTACAAAATTAAAGTGATCTTCAAAAGAAAAAGAAATTGGGGAATTTCTGAAAGGTATGTTATTATTCTTGAGAAATGTGTCTTGAATGAAAAATGCAAATATATAATTTGGGTTTTTTTTCAAGATATTTGCTTAAAATATGCAACGCGAATTAGTTATACTATACTTGAAAGTATAAATGGACCACTCTCCAGTCAGATTCTTTTGCACAAATCGGAAAACAAACTGCCCTTGTAAATATAAAAGTGATGCTTCTAGTGGTGGTGTTTAGTGAGTACACATTGATGTTTTTCCACTGGAAGGTAACATCTCTGGATTTGAACTTATTCTCACTTTTTGTTTTTAACACAAGGAGAAAAATCTGTTGAAAGCAGTTCTCTCTATACCCATAAAAATGGTTCAGAAAGAACACTTGAGCCTTTAACCTCTTGGCCCAACTGAGCATCATTCAGTTTTTCACAGATCTATAAGTTCAGTTCCTTTAACATTAAACTTACATCTAGATTTATTTAAGCAAGAATTTTCTTCCTGGTTTTCTGGCTTTAAAGTGATGTGCCAGTTCCAAACCCTTGGCTTTATCTCAGTGCCTTAAGAATTTGGAGAACTATTATTCTGTTCACCTCTTCATGATCCAACTAAGAAGACACTGGCATCATTCTTTCACTGTTCTATCTGTACTGTTACTTTTGCATTCATTTAAGAAATTCAAACCCAATATTATTTGGCAGTACTCTATACCCATCCAGATGTTAAATGACAAGTACTGGATTAAAGATCAGATGCCTTCCCAAGAAAGTCAAGGCTTGCAGATATAAGCAGAAGCTTGATGCAAGTAGGCAAGTTCCTCTGAATCCCTACCATTTTAAATTTCTTGTAGTGTGGACTGAATCCAATTATACATAGTGGTTTTTATCCTTGTGATTTGAGGTCATGCAGTGGATTGTCTACACTTTGATGGAAATCTGATGTCCCTTCCTCTAGTCAGGACATTGTAAACGTATATGTTTAGATAGCCAAGGCCACCCTTTGAGGTAAAGTCTCTGCATCTAATGATAGAAATAACTTATTGCAAAACAAAGTGGGGAGAGGAGTAATAATAATTACATTGATTTATAGCCAGCTCCATTTTCTTTGTCTACGTTAATAGGATGGTGGTTTAGACTCATTTGTTAAATAAGATGATAGTTCCCTTGTGATGATTTCTTGGGCTATTTATAGTGTTAGTGTGCTCTAATATCAGATACAGTTGTCCATATCATTAGTCAGCTCTCATAACTTATTTCCAAAGAGACTGAGAACTGAGACCAATTTGCACAGCTTTTCCAATAAGTAACATGCATTAGCTAAATGTCTACGTTACTATAGCTCCCAAACATATAGCTAACCCACAATATCCTACCTATTCCATGTCTATAAACTCAACTACCAATGTCCTATAGTTTTAAAATGAAATTAACTTCTGTACTAAAGATGAACAGTTTTCTTGTTGTTTGTGCCAAAACAAGACAGTATAACAGGATTGTACAGTAAATAATCCAAATGTGTGTAGTGTCTATGGAAGAAGTTCATTTTCTGTAAGGGCATAAACATGGATATCCTTAAAACATGATGAGTAGCAAGTAAACACTTAATAAGTTGTCATATATCAGCATCATTCTTTGGACTTTATGTTTTTTCCCACAGGGTTCACAGCCTAGGGCCGAAAGATATTAGTTTCTAACCGCTAAAGTTATCTGTTACTTAATACCTGTCTTACTTTTTAATCTTTAAAGGCACATAATTTAAGACTAGTATTAGGCATTCTGTGGCATGTTTATTTCTATTAACAAATAAAAGAAACAATTTAGTCACAGTGTTACACTCCAGTAATCCCAGCACTCAGCAAGGCAGAAGCAGGCAGGTTTGGATTTCTGTGAGTGTGAGTTCAAAGCCAGCCCTGGCTACAAAGGTGTCCAGACAGCCAAGGCTATGCAGAGAAAACCTGTCTTGGAAAAAAAAAAAAAATATATATATATATATATATATATATATATATATATAGAGAGAGAGAGAGAGAGAGAGAGAAGAGAAGAGAAGAGAAGAGAAGAGAAGAGAAGAGGTTGATTTCATTTTACCAAAATCAAACCATGGCCCCAAAATGACTTACAAAGTAAACTTGGCTACAGCTTTCAAATCCAAGAGTCATAGTTACACTTAAAAGAGTGAAATGAGCCCAATATGTCACCCAGAGGTGACAGAGAATTAAAATACTCCCTACTGTTTCTACACCTGTTTGATCTGATAACACTGGAAGGACAACAGCTTAATGTGACAGCTGGATTCAAATGCACTTGCATGTTTTTCATGAGAGAAAATACTCTTTCATGGGACATGCCCCTTGGGATAATATGCAGATATAAGTGAGTATATACCATTTGAGTCTTTCGGCTTCTGGGTTAACTCACTCATTATGATCATTTCTAGCTCAATCCATTTATCCACAAATTTCGGAAATTCCTTGTTTTTAATAGCTGAATAGTATTCCATAGTGTATATGTACCACAGTTTCTTTATCCATTCTTCTATTGAGGGACACTTAGGCTGTTTCCATGTTCTGGCTATTATGAATAAGGCTGCTATGATCATGGTTGAGCAAATTTTCTTGTTGTGTGCTGGAGCATCTTCTGGGTATATTCCAAGGAGTGGAATAGCTGGGTCTTGAGGAAGCCCTATTCCCATTTTTCTGAGATAGCACCAGATAGATTTCTAAAGTGGTTGTACTAGTTTGCATTCCCACCAGCAATGAAGGAGTGTTCCTCTCTCCCCACATCCTCGCCAGCATGTGGTGTCGCTTGAATTTTTGATCTTAGCCATTCTGATGGGTGTAAGATGGAATCTCAGAGTTGTTTTGATTTGCATTTCCCTGATGATTAAGGAGGTTGAGCATTTCTTTAAGTGTTTCTCAGCCATTTGATATTCTTCTGTTGAGAATTCTCTGTTTAGTTCCAAGCCCCATTTCTCAATTGGGTTATTTGGTTTGGTGGTGTTCACTTACCAGGAAACTGAGACAGAGGGGAGGACATTCTAGTGGGACTCTAGATGAGAGAATCATGGGAGAATGGCAAAGTAGAAGGATCCAGAGAGTCCTAGAAGCCTACAAGTAGAACATTATGATAGGCAGATTTGGGCACAGGGGTCCCGCTCAAACTAAGGCACCAGCCAAGGACAATACAGGTGGTAAACCTTAAACCCCTACCCAGATCTAGACAATGGACAGAACACTCTCCACAGTAGAGTGGAGAGTGGGATATTACTTTCTCACCTACTCTGGTGCCTCACCTTTGACCATGTCCCCTGGAGAGGGAGACATGGTGGCACTCAGAGGAAGGACAGCAGGTTACCAAGAAGAGACTTGATACCCTATGAACATATACAGGGGGAGGTAATCCCCCTCAGGAACAGTCATAGGGGAGGGGAATAAGGGGAAATTGGGAGGGAGGGAAGAATGGGAGGATACAAGGGATGGGATAACCATTGAGATGTAACAAGAATAAATTAATAAAGGAGAAAAAAATGAAAAAAAAAGAAAAAAGAAAATACTCTTTCAGCTTATGGAGTGGGTCACTTACTACATACATGGCAATAAACTCAGAGACCAATACCATGTGACACTTGATAAGTGAATGGGTGATCTTATTTATTGGTTACTATTGCTGATTTATTTTCATCATCAAGCTAATGACATAAAGTTTTATGTGTATACCCTGATATTTCTCAACCATGGATGTATGTTATTTTTTCAAACAAGCTCCTTGACCCTATATGTGCTTTGTTCTGTAGACAGTCTGCAGTTTGAAGACTGAACCAACCAAGTAATAATATCATGTGTTATTCCCACTATGTGCAACATACCATTAAATTTTAAAACCTTTATATAAATACTGTAAAGCTATTATATTACTTGCTGACTCCATGGTTTCAAATTTAGACTAAGTGTGAATACAATTTAAAATGTATCACCCTCTGTTTGGGTATAATTTAGACATAGAAACTGGAGAAAGTAGTGGTTACTTATACCATCTGCATCTTGGATGCTGTGTGTGTGGAAGAAACTCCTGAACCCTTGTGGCTCAATCTAATTCTTTATAACTCAGTGACCCACAGCATAATCCTTCTTATCACAATGGATGGACATGTGAGTTCACCTTAATGATTAACATCTCATGCCACTTGGGGCAGTGAATAGCATCCTTTTATGGGTCACACATCTCTGCAGGCCATTTGAAATTCTCTTTCATAATGCTTAAAGACAGTTATTATCTTTTAAAGATCTTCTGGAAATATCTTTGATAAAGCCTGTTTCAACATCCTCCTTAACATTACAAACCTACCTCTGATGTCTTGGATATTCTTTTTCCTTGTTCCAGAATTTTATTGCGACTGTCACAATATCCTAGATCATTGGTTTGTGTATAAGCAAGGCAATTTAATTATTTACAATTATAACTTTATCTAGTAGGTTCTCAAAATGTGTTTGGTGAATGAATGAAATTTTGTGTGAGTGTGTGTGTGTGTGTGTGTGTGTGTGTGTGTGTGTGTGTGTGTGTTTATGTATGTAGTTGTTGAGATAGGCCTCTCATGTAACCCAACCTGATCTCAAACTTTCTATTTAGTCAAGGGGCCACTTTGAACTCCTGATCTTCTGGTATCTTTCTCCCAAGTACTATGATTACAGGTCTGTACAATCATGCCTGTTTCTATGCAGTGCTGGACAGGGAACCCAAGGGCTTGTGAATGTTAGGTAAGAACTGTACTAAATAAGCTATGTGTCTAGTACCCAATGCTGTTGTTTTTTATGAATTGTAATTTTCCAATGCCATGCACATATTAATCAAATATATATATATATACATATATATATATATATAAAATATTCTAAAAAATCCAATTAATGAGTCAACAAAAGTACTTTGAAAAAATTTAATGTTCATGTGAGTAACAAAATAATGTTTTCTAGTCCTGATAGAGACTCATAATTCTACTAATGCTGGTATGGTTTCCATTAAATTATTTCTTCTGAAAAGTGGTAATGGGAAAATCAACTGAAATATCAAGTGCATGAAGCTGCAGCATTTACAATGCAGCAGTTGGGCACGTTCTGCAAGTGTACAAATAAATTTTGAGCGGAGAAATTAAAGCCACCATCTGATTACTTAGTGCTGTTTGGTTTAGATAAGAATGCTTTCATCTCATTTAAATAAACAATCATTATGTTTTTCATATAAATGAGGATACAAGCTGTGGTAATAACTGCTTATGGAAGTTGCATAAATATGATCATTCTCAGAATAATCTTTTGTTACACCCTGGGGGTGGGGTAATGACAAGTACTTGCAGAAGCCTTGTTTATTTATTTATTTTTATTGAGAACATACGCTTTGGAGGATTAAAATGTAAAAGACCATACCAGTATTATAAAAGGAGACATAAATGGATTTTAACATAGGAAGCCGGAAAATAAAGTAATTTTGTGAAGAGGTTTGAAAATATGTGTTTCTGGTGATTTATCCACATGAAGACTGAGAGTGTTTGCTGTAAATCTGTGACAGGATGCAGCATATGAAAAGCAATAAAATATGTGTCATTTGGTTTTCTTTGTTTAGCATAGGATATAACAGATCCAATGAGAAAGCTGATCATTTATTTCACTTGTAGAAAATATACTGGCCTTAAACTCCAGATCAGGGACAACATTTAGACTTAACACCAACTTCTGATGCATGATTTTTTTTGGAAGAGAATTCGTTTTGAAGGGACTATATATTTCCAAATAAAACTCATTTTCTTTGGTACTAGCCTGTTGGCTTGCAGAGCCTGAACAGATTTTGTTTTTCAAGTTCTGGAATGGAAAATAGTCAGGAAGTAGTTAAAAGTACAATGTAGGGGCAATGAGAAGAAGTACAGTTTAGCATCAAGTGGGCTTGGGTGAAGTTTACAGTGGTAAGGTAACTATATTTCTGGTCTTCTCAATCCTCAGATAGAGAGGAAGGCTGTTGATCAGTTAATCTCAGAAGTTCTGCCAAGGTTGACAGATTCAGGAAGCAATGTTCTTTACTGAATCTCAGGAGAGCTGTGACTTTGGATCAATGTAAGTCAAGGACAGTTTCATCCCTAAGGGTAAAGGCTAGTTAAGATCTTCAGATGAAGGTTGTAATTGCTCTGCCTGAATCTATCCTTCATTTCTAGTAGAAAGGACTGTACTTGGAGGAATTTGGTACATATTGAAACCCACAGATAGGCACAGACACACATGGATGTACTATAGGTTTGCCTATGAATATTTATGGGTATGTATATGTGTGCATATATTAGTTTGGTTCTGTTGAAGTGATAAACACTATGACTTAAAGCAACTAGGGAAACAGAGCTTATTTCAGATTTCAGGCTTAATCCATCATCCAGAGAAGCCAAGGCTACTCAAGGTAGAGACCAGAGGCAAGAGCTAAATGCAGCACCATAGCAAAACACTGCTTACTGGCTTGTTCCCCTGCCTGCTCAGCTATTGTTTTTAGACATCCCAGGAATACCTGCACAGAATGGCATGGTCCACAGTGGACAGCGACTGCCTACATCAATTACCAATCAAAAAATGCCCCCAGACACATGCCCATAGGAAGCAATTCCTCCATTGGGATTCCTCCTCCCAGGTATATTTAAATTTTTGTCAAGTTGAAAGAAACTAACCAGTACATTTTACATGCAGGTGTGTGTGAGTATATGTGAAAGCCAGATGTGGACGTGGGCTGTCTTCTTCTGTTTCTCTTCGCCTTATTTGTGTGTGGCGTTCTCTCACTGAACCTAGCTCATTGATCATATTCTGGTTCTGCAGAGGCATCTGTTCTTGCCTCCCCAAAGCTAGGCTTATGGAATCATACCACTTGTTTCTTTCTTTGTCACGGGTCATGTGGATCCCAGTTTAGAGTGCCATGCCTCCTCAGCTAGCACTTTAACAAGTATACTGTTTCCCTTCCGAGCTCCAGGTATGGGTGAATATATTATACGCTAACTGCTTTTTTAAATGTAGACATTACCAGGTTTTGACTTGAAAATTTTATGCAAGTTCTGGTTTTAATTTACTTTCCAAATCCATCCAATAAACCAAATATTGGCATTGAGAAAGCTGGCGACCAGTATAAGTATATGATCAAACATTAAAAATCCCTTAGTGGTACCTAAAGAGAACCTCAGTGGTTGATAGTAGTTACAGAAGTAATGTCTGGTGCCTAAAATAAACATCAAGTTGTGATTTTAGAGTCTTTGTAATCATACTTGTGCAGATACATTGCAGAAGGATGTAGCATGTAAAAGCATTTTAAAGAATTCCAGTTGCAGAAAAGCTCTTTAAAGGTCAACCTCATTAAGGCAATGTTTTTGAACCAGTATAAAGTAGATACTATTATTGGAAATCCGTGCACCAGTGCAGAATGGCATTTCACTTACAGTTTAAACTTTCCATGGTTAATTTGAAAAGCAAAAATGATCTTTTGGGCGGTTCCTGATCTCTGACTTAAATGACATTTTAATCAATAATAATGATTTCTTTGCTATGATTAGGAGAACTTTTGTTCTCTAGAGTACATGGTATGAACAACTGAGGAGTTTTAGATGCTGTAAAGAAAGGAATTAGTAATACAAGTACCTTTCTACTGAGCCAAAGGAAATCGACTTTTCCGGTAGGAGGCACTCTTACTTAATTTCTTTTTTTTTTTTTTTGTTTTTGTTTTTTTTCTTTAATTCTAACTTTACTTCTACAACTGACTGTCTAGACTACAGAAAATGTATTGGTTTGTGTGGATCTCATAGGGGTACTCACCACTAGATCCAAAATGAAGCATGAGATAGGTCAGACACCAAGTACCGGAACTCAGCCAGTTCCTCTAAAATCAATGGTCAAGTAAGTGTATGTCCATGTTCTTAGTACAGTTTCACTGTAATTCCTAGAAGGAAGATTTATTCCTGTTACTCTCTCACCCACTTTTTTTTACCAAGCATGTAGCTGAATATGCAAACTCAGATCAGTTAGGAAATAACTTGTAGTCACCAAGTAGGATTCCTGTAGACAGTACTAAATGTTTAGTCAGGTTGTGTCTACTTTGTCTCTGTTCAGCATGTGAAGTTGAGATAGCACATAGTCTTATTATTTTTTTTTAAGACAAGATTTCTCTGTGTAGACTTGGCTGTCTTGGACTGGCTTTGTAGACCAGGCGGGCCTCAGACCTCCCCAAGTGCTGGAATTACAGTCATTCACCACTGTGCCTGGTTTAGTGCACATTCTTAAAGACTGGCTGCCATGGCAGGACACACTGAAAAGAGCAAGACTCTCTACTTCCAATGACAAATTATTATTAGAAGCTATAAGATATTTATATTTAGTCATTAAACACAACTTATCATGAGGAAATTAAAGTCTTGAATGCCAAAACTATCATAAATACAGAAAATATGAATGAGTCTTTAAATTTTTATTTAATGATGAAATGAAAGATCGTATTCTTCACATCCTGCAATGCTAATTGAGGGACACCAGTTGAAATATTGATTAAATAAGTGAGAAAAAGATGAATGGCTTTTCCAAAACTCTTGCCCTATATTTAGATATAATTTAATATTTTATGTTATAATCCAGTCCACTTTTTCCCCTCAATGCACTTATAAGAGTGATATGGAACAATATGCCTTTAAAATGAGAGATTATCAGGCAATACACACAGTGTCCTCTCTTCACAGGTCATCACTCAGTTTCTTTCCTATCTGAGAAGGTTTGATGAGGTTGCATATTAATCTTTAAGTGAATTAACTAGTTGGTGACAGTGGACACTTTTTTGTCTTCTGTAATACATTGCAAACTCTCCAGTGAAATAGAAATTGCTACCTACAGATACTTTCTGTGACGTTTTATTTGTCTTACTCAGTGTATGTGTTACAGAAGAGATCACCAAACAAATTTAAGCCTTGCCAAAACATCATGCAGTTCTGTCTTCCTTGCTACATTACAGTGAAGCTATTATTTCCTCCTTTCATATCTTCTGGCCTACCTTTCCTTTGTTTCCTCCCTCCACTCCTCTTTTCCTTCCTTCCTTCCAGTTTTTAGTTTTGTTGTTGTTGTTGTTGTTGTTTCTTTTTTTCTCTAAAACTGAAGTTGATTCATTTTGAAGATTGAAAGAATACTGCAGCAACTTCTTTAACTCCAGAGCCTTTCAATGCTCAATAATATTATGGCCTTGGTGTCTCTAGTGGAAAAGGCCACCTCATTATATCAGTTAAGTTACATGTTCTACTTGGCACTTTCTAGAGACGGAGGCAGGGGATTGCCTGAACACAGAACTCCTGCCATTCTCTCAAAGGTGCAATAGTTGTCACAGGTTTCAACTCATCTTCTTGGGAGCATGCCCTATTCTGAACATCTCCAGATCCAAATGACTCTTCTTTTCTTTCTTCTTTATCAATCGTCAATCGTTTTTATATCAGGAAGTGTCACCAGGTTTATGTGTCTGTCCACATTTCATAAAGTGAAAGGACACATGATAAAAATCTAAGAATAGCACCATAAATCATCCATGCCTCTGAATTTCTTAAAATGCTAAGTGCTTTTGTTTTGGTCCAGATGTCCAGTTCACCCCTTTAATATAAGCCTGATGCTCATCAGTTGAAAGAGCTTTCTAAAAAATAAAAAGAGAGAAAGAAAAAGAAAAGAAAAAAGAAAAATGAATAGCTGGTTTTACAAAGCCACTGTTGTTGTCTTTAAACATAAGGTGTCGTGTGCTTTCCTTTTTGTCTTATTTTGCCATTTATTGAAGCATCAAAACTTACCACTACTTTATATAAAAAAAACCACTTGCTACTACAAATGAATGGAAGAATTATATGATAAATGTAATTTTTCTGTTATGGTATGACAGTAATTTATTAATTTCTGGGAAAAGTTGTATAGCCCAAGACTGTTGGGGCCCACAATTTTCATTTAAACATTTTAGTAATCCAGGCATCAAGGATAAAACAACCTACTGCTTTGTGCTTTTCCTATAACTGTTCAGTTCAAATAATTCACTTGAAATAATGATTTATTTCCTAAGCTAAGCCACAGTATTTTCTTATACAGTAATTATCAGTTGTGATGATGGTGTTGTGGTTTTGGTTATGAATTAAGAGCTATTGGTATTTGCAAAAGACAGATTAATTTTTCTTTGGAACAGGTGTTATATGAGAGTCAAGGAAGGATTCAGAGTTGCAGTAATATTTGAAGTAGACTGTAGAGTATTTGTATCATCTGTCAACGTTTTATATAAAAATGAAAAGTGATCTGTATTAACTATAATCAAGGACTGAAGAAGTAGCTCAGTTGGTAGAGGGCTTGTCTGTCTTTCAAGAGAATCTGGGTCAGTTTCCATCATTTTATAAAAACTCGACCTAGAGTTACAAGCCTGTTATCCCACCCTGCACAGTTAGAGGCAGAAGGATCAAAAACGTATAATTCTGTTTCTCTAATAGACAGTTCAAGGCCAACCTAGCCTACATAACTCCCAGAGTGCAGTCTTCACATCTCTCTCAGCGCTTTCTACTCTGAGTTGTCTCATTTGTGGCTTTTCAAGTTTCATCTGTTTTCTACTTAGCTTCCTGGGTGGTTTCAGGCACTTATGCTAATAACTTGGCTTAACATGTTTTATGTTCTGCTGCTTCATGTTGTGATGCTGGCTTTCTTGGTTCTTCATCAGTGTATGACCAACACACACAGACTCATGTTCTGTCATCATTGTGTAGGTCTGGTAAATCCTAAGCATAAGATGAGTTAGTACAAAGGAAATACAATTCCAGCTAAATAAATCCAGTTATTATGTGATAATATGAAGGTACAGGAAGACTAGTGTTTCTAGTGGAGCCAGTTGGTGATGAGAAGGATGTTCTAGAAATCACTACTTCTAACTTGAATGCCATCAAGCGTAGGGTTTCATTACACAGAGTATATTCATAGAATACTGCCTATACCTATAAGCCAGGGTTTCTCTCTTTCTCCCACACGAACATTGATATGGCACCAATGGATATTACACATCTGTACCCTGTGCATAATTTTGTGTTAGGGGGTGTGACACTTCTCAGGAAAGGTCAGACAAAATCCATTGTCTTTATACACTAACACTTTAATTTTAGGTAAGAGTTTCTCAAAAATAAAAATAGAAGTTTTCCTTGAGAAAGGCTCAATAAAACTGAAGCTGCCTGAAATATTTATGTTCTCATAAAATATTTTCTAGAGGCAAATAGAATGCCAAAATTAAAGTTTCATTTTCCTTAAGAATAGGCAGGCTGGGGTTATAACTGTGTTTGAATAGTGCTTGCCTAGCATCCATGATGTCCTGGGTTCTGTCCCTAGCACAGCGTAAGTCACATGTGATGGTGTACTCATGTAATTTCAGAACTTTGGAGGGTTAAGGCAGGATAGTCAGAAGTCCCAGCCATCCTTGAATATATAGAAGAGTTTGAGGCTGGCCTGGATCACATGAGATCCTGTCTTTAAAAAAAGAATAAAATAAAATAAAAAAAAAGGAGGGAAGGTGAATAGGCAAGGAAGGAAATAAGGGCTAGAGAGATTGCTCTTCAGTTAAGAGCCAGTACTGCTTTTGTAGAGGATCCAAGCTCTATTCTCAGGACCCATGTCAGCTGGCTCACCAATGTCAGATGTCCTAGAATTCCAGCCCCTTAGGGCCCATGGTCCTCTCTGGCTTCTGTGGGTACCGCATTCATGTGCAGAAAGCCACACACAGGCACATAATTAAAATTAAAACCTTCAAAAGTTAAAGAATCACTTTATAAAATATGAGTCCCATTCCTGTGTCATTCTAGATTTCTATATTGGGTCCCTTTTATTTTCTTTATATATGCTTTTTAGAAGATAGAGATTGGTCATATTTGTGAGCATATGACTCTCACATACTACCTGTCCAAAGGAAAAGTAATCTGTCTTTTGTACATACCAATAATTCTTAATTCATAACCAAAACCACAACACCATCATCACAACTGATAATTACTGTGTAAGAAAATACTGTAGCTTCCTATGAGCCTATGGGGGCCACTTTCTTTCAAACCACTACGGGATTTATGCTACATCCCGACATATCTGTTTTAATGTAATCTGTGGCTACTGGGTATTTGGAATATAAGTAAAACAGAATCGACATCCTACAATATAATTCAGTGCTTGAATTAGGTAGACATCAATAGTGTTTATTTTAGAGCAACTAGATAAAATAAATAGGCCCACAGTCACTAGGTTCAATAAAACAAATTTGTTTCTTATGATCTTTTTGTATTTAGCATATCCAACACACTGGTGCCACCACAAATGATTACAATTGTATTTATCAAAAAATAAACCTCCTCATGTATGCCAACAGTAGAAAAGAGGGATTGTTCTTACTCCTACAGTTATTCAGGTGTCCATGTGGAGGAGGTTTCTGCCTTGCCAACATTCCACTCCAGGATGACATTGACCACTACCACTGTATTCAATAGTAGGAGAAAACAACCTGGAACAAGTTGGGAAGGATTTTGTGAGAATGTTTGGATGTGACACACATAATTTGAAAGCACTCATAATGATTAAACTCAAGTCATGTACCTTAGTTGGACATATTGCAGACTTGGTTCTGTAGTCTAGCTTTGTGTCCTGGAAATCAGGGTGATGGTATATTGTCCTTGTAATGGCAGGTGACAAACTCTGATCTACTTGCTTCTTGTTTTCTTTTCTTTTCCTTTCATTGGACATGTTTGAAGAGCATGAAGAGCTACACATTGTGACATGAGCTGAGTTTATTATTGTCTTTCGCAATGGGCCTTCCCATGATTCTTAATGTAGCTCATTAAGGTCATCTTGCATAAGAAAGATAAGACTTCAGATTCAACTAAAGCATATAGAGAATTTTGAGCCATAGCATCAGTTCTTCTGACCTTTCCTTTTTGAGCAGGGAATCATAGTTCTGTAGCAACATTGTCCCCCAACAGTTTTATGGGGAAGAACTGCATTATTAGCATTTCATATGCAAAAGATCTCTATATTTGGGGATCAGAGAAATGGATATTTTAGCTAGATCTGTAAGGTTTTAATAGAATGCACTCATCAGTCATACGATAACAACTTGTTTTGTTTTTTTAAATTTATCCTTTGCATTATAAGTTAAAGAAAAAGTGACATGTATGTACGTCTTATACCTTCCACTTCTGCTTAGCACTTCATAGGCTTGTACTGTTTAATATTTTACATAGAAGTGGGCGATGTCACATGAAGAAGCATATAATGGGTGTCATGTGGTCCATATTTTTCTTTACTTTCATTTTGTATCCTTGCTTTCCTTTTTCATTTCCAGTCCTTTGCATTAATTTATGACTCATCTCTCCATTTGTCTGCCAGCGAGAATACATTTTTAAAAAAGTCATTCTACTCTGCTTTCCAAAGAGGGAAACCATCAGGAAATTACAAATTCTAGGGTCTGTTGCTACTATTGTTTCTAACTTCTGCCAATATTTCTGTCAGTTATTTTTATTAATGTAATTGACCTTACATTCTAATCTGAAATTATATTATATATATATATATATATATATAAAACATCACTATTATAAAGACATTTCCTATTTATTATAAATATTCCTTCAATGACACAGGTAGATGTTAATATATCATGTGTTCATACCTTATTCTAGAAATTTAACTGCAGAAATTTAAGTATTGTCTCTGCTGTTTGACTGGGGAGCATTTTGTAGCCTTCTTGAACAGCAGTTCTTTCATTAGCCTTAAATATAATGGACTGGGGTTGGAGCTGGGTGATAGAGCTCTTCCGTAACACAATTACCATTCCAGGTGTAAGTCTCAATACCACACAAAATCAGTACCTTATGAGCACTTAATTTCATATTTTATGTCTTTTACTATAATCTGTCAAAGAAATCTTTTCATGTGAAATGAAAGTGATTTTTTTCTTTCCTCAGCCCCTTGGGTTTTTATAAAAGTTGGGGGAGATGAAATGAGATTTTTTAAAAAGTAAACCATTATTGTCATGTAAACTATAGGTATGGCCAGTGTGTCTCAAACTTTGATGGTGATGTTAAAGTTTGTAGCTGTGTTTGGTACATGAAAATATCTGTTTTCCTCTTTTAGGTCTTTAAGTCATTTGGATAAAATATTAAAGAGGATTGAGATCTTGTAGATTAGAAGTGGGAAATAGATGAAGAAAATGAAATGAGTCTATTTTACATTTATATAGCTCTGAGGAGCAGGTGAGATTTGACATTAATTTGAATAGTAATGGGACTGACCACTCTTATAGCACCTTATAATTTCCAGACATTTTGCAGACTTTAACTGGTTTATTTAAATACCACTTCTGTGGTGAAGTAAATACTCTAATTTAGTAACTGAGGACATTTAACAAAATGGCCTTTTCTCACAACTCATTTACTGTATTGATGATTGCCAAAAGAGTCCTTCTAACTTAGACTTGCTAGACATGCATTTTTGTTGTGTTGTTTCCTACCCTTATCCTATCTGAGATGAATTATCTTTTCCAGAGTACAGTAGCAGCCTCATCTGTGAATGGGGTGTCCTAGAGGGAAGGGGAGGCATGGAATTTCCATCTAGCTTCACTGAATACTTCTATGTTTCTGAATTCATGGATTTATAATTAACCAGTTTCATAAATTCTGCCCTTGTGTACTTCATATTGGTGTGAAAAAAAATACCATAAGCAAAAGCAACATGAGAAAAGTAGGAGTGATTTCATCATAAGGCTTGCAGCCCACCATGAAAGGTAGATGGGCAACAGCGTAAGGTGGGAACCTGGAAGTGGGAACTGAAACAAAGATCATGGAGGAAGACCACTCTCTGCCTTGCTCCCTATGATTTGTTCAGTTTTCTTTATTACACAACCCAGAATCACACTGCCTGCCATGGCCTGAGACCTCCTGCATCAATCATTAATCAAGAAAATGTCACCACAGACTTGTTTACACACCAATGTGCTAGAGATATTTTCTCAATTTAGACTTTTCTTTTCCAAGATGACCCAAGGTTGTATCGAGTTGATACATGTTTTCCTTATTACTTCAATATGCGGTTTTCTATTGTCTGAAATTGCAGTTATTTAAATACAGAACATTTTTCTCTTTTATAGAAAGAGATATGTCTCTTCCTTTACTTATTAAATTTCGTGTCCCATCCTACTCCATTAGTGTGTGTATAGATATATATTCTGGAAATGATACAGTTAGGTAATAAGTTGTTGCTTAGACATCTTACTTAGATTTTACTAATTGACAAAACTTAAAATCACAATTTGAATTCTTTGGACTGTATTTTACTTTATAATATAGCATTAATAAATATGAACTCACAAGTTAATGTGAAAATCACTCAACATAAAATATATAAAGTTATTAGGGACTTCTTCATGTGCAAGCTGAGTTATTTTCTTATTTTCAAGTCCATAGGTTAAGCCTTGCAATCTGTATATGAATTCCCTTCCAGCTATAAATATCTGTAGGTGGCTTGAAGATAATTTCTATTCTTTGACTCTCTTACTGTCTTGATTATGTAGGGAAAACATATATTCTTTTTAAAATACTGTACAACTTGAAAAGTATGTCTACTTCTTTGAACATACTCAAATATGTCACATACTTTAGTATTTTCTCCTGTAGCTTTGAAACGTTTCTGTGAAGAGGAAACATTCAAAGATCAAATTATCTGATTAGAACTGAGAACAAAAATGTACGAATATAATTGAAAAGCATCGAGAAAATTTTAAACCAAAGATAATACACCTGAGGACTCAGCAGATTTTACTTACACAACCAATGGGAATTTGATCTTTTTTATGGACATAAGATGCTGGTTCTGTAATATAAGCTAGAGGTATGTTTAACCTGAACTTACTAACTAACTAACTAACTAACTAACTGACTAACTAAATGTTTGTGTGTGTGTTTAAAAATATTTTTTCAACGCTATCTAAGTATAGCTGACATTATTTCAACCTACTTTTCTTAGATTTTTGTCCTTTGCTGATTTGTTTTTCTGAATTGAGATCACTCACTGCAGGCGTTTTCGGTCTAAACCTATAATCAGTAAAATAGAAGCAGTTTCTAAGAACTGCTCCCTTGCCTCTAAAAGGGCTTATCTTCTACTTCTGTTCTTCTTGTTTGCGTGATTGGCTGTTTGAATCTGACTTACTGATGGATTAGGAGTGAAAATGACAAATGCTTCCCTCTCCTTCCGGATTAGGCATCTCTAGAGCATGTATTAAGAAACATCAGTTTCTGTGAGTGAAGTTCATGTATAAAATGCAGGGATGGTTTATAAAGCTGAAAGCTGCCAGGTGAACAGAGACAGACAAATCCATGTTGCCCTAGAACCTTAATGTGTTGCATTAATTTTGAAACCTCAAAATGTTTGTAAAGCAGGCAACATTTCCCAGGTTCTGTCAATATATACATCCTAGTTGTTGTTGTTTTTTTTTTTTTCTGATAATGATAACCATGTCCAATCACCTAACCATCATGTGTGACCTCTTTGTAACATCCCATGTCTTCCATTTGCCAAACCACTGTTGAAGTATTTGAGGCAGTGGATCACCATTTATGGTGGTGATGATGTTGATGATGAAACTGGGGACAAGTGAGAAATGCAGGATGTCTCTTCTGTGTACACTATGTCACATCTGAGCCCTCACATAGTCCTGTAGTTAAAATGCCATTTGTTTTCCTATTTCCCAGTTGAGAACAGTGAGACTGAAGGTATTAGGTAAATCATCTCATGTCACACAAAGCACACGCATAGGGGCAGAGGGATCTGGATCTTGTCCTTGGAGAGCTTTGTCAGATTCCGATAGATTTAAAATGAATGATCTGTATACATTTCTTCCCCACCACATCTCCATTAGTCCCTCCCTCACTTGGTCCTTCCATCTCTCATTTCATGCTTGTGTCTCATATAGTAACTTTAATAATTTAAACTATATCCAGATTTTTAATTTTAAAATCTGCTTATTTCTAAACAGTTGCATATTATAGCAAAAGAAATAGAATACTAGATTTTCTATAGAATGTTGTTGAGTGGAATAAATGATTGGTTGTTGTGATGATAGTTGAGTTTATTGCATGTAGCCTGCCACATGATAAATAAATAAATAAATATTAACTCATGTAACTATTAACATTATTAAAAACTAAAATATGGTCGATAAAAACAAAATAGATCACCATTTATTTACGGACCCATTTTATGCTATGGATACTGAGAAACTGTGGGGCAGGAAGGGAATCAATACTCAAGAAAACTGTCCACATGCATTTATAGCATGGGCTCATGCAAGAGGTTTTCTGGCCTCCTATGATCACACAATTACTAAGCACACATAAATCCATCTATTAGATTAATTTGGGGGGCCGGCCCTAGTCAAATTATCTTATGTTGAGATTAATGCCACAAAATGCCAGAAAGAGACAAATTTATTATGCCTACTTTAATGGCTTTCTAAAATCATAGTTGAGGAAATCAGGAATTGTCAGAAACAAACGTTCGGGAATGATAAACTGCAAATGCACAACTAAATAGAAGGGAAAGTGACTGTGCTTTGTAGGCTTGGTTTTTGCTGCTGTTGTTGTTGTGAGACAATAATAGGAAATTTTCTATAGTCTAAATGTACAATTTCAAATAGCCCATGCACAGAGTCATATATTTGTGTATGTGTATATATAGAAGTATGCATGTATGTATGTATATATGTATGTATATAGGTACACAGGTGGATAAATTGATACAATAGGATAGATAATCTGTGTGTAGCCCACATAGCTCCTTCTATAGAGGCCTGAGTTCTAAAATCATATGACTACAATACTATTGGCTGCGCTGGCTCCACTGAAGTGCCCGTCTCTTTCTTGCTTGCTTTACGTATTGTTTAAGATTCTAAATGTATCTCCATCACCGTACTGCCCAGGAAAAAAAAAATCAATTATCTATCATCAGAATAAGAGGAATGCTTTGAAAGTAACAAGATGATAACATTTTCCTAGCTTAAACAATTAGCAAGTGGAAAACTATCAACTTTTTATGTATTGCATCCTCTTTGCTCTTAATATATAAGTCCGTCATTTAACTCTCCACCCTTCTTCATACTTTCTTTTCCATAGTGGTATCAGCCCATTCAAAGCTTTGTTATAGAAACAATTCCATTAGCTAAGTCTGTGCATTGTTTTTGTTATTCTCACTGTGCAGAATAAACAGACAGCAGATGCACAGCAGGGTGAGCCTTTCGCTGAGCTTCTAACTAGAGCACTCTTCATGCCTCCTTGTTTCTGAAAGGCTCATATATTCAAGCTCTTGTCACCAAGTACGCAGCACACAGAGAATGACTTTAAATTATAAGAGAATAACTTTTTTTCTTACTTTTTAAATTTTTTATTATTTAATAAATTTGTTCAGATTACTTCTCAATTGTTTTCCCCTTGCTTGTATCCACCCCCTCCTTCCTCCCTCCCACTTTCACCCTACTCACCTCCCCTAGGTCTATGACCGAGGGGGACCTCCTCCCCCAATATATGGTCATAGGCTATCTATCACGTCTCATCTTGGTAGCCTGCTTATCTTTTCTCTGAGTGCCACCAGGGAAGTGGTCAAATATGGGGCACCAGAGTTCATGTCAGAGTCAGTCCCCACTCTCCACATAACTGTGGAGAATGTCCTGTCTATTGGCTAGATCTGAGTAGGGGTGCACTGTTTACTGCATGTATTCTCCTTGGTTGGTTCAGTATGTTGAGCAGACTCCCCCTTAGGTCCAGATCTACCCATCATGATGTTCTTCTTGTAGGTTTCTAGGACCCTCTGGGTCCTTCTATTTCTCCATTCTCCCATACTTCTCTCACCTAGGATCCCAATTGTATGTTTTCACTTCTATCTCAATCTTCTGGTATGTGAAGAGTTTTATGGGACATGACTTTCCAGCTAGTGTGCAATTATAAGTGAGTATATACCATGTAAGTCATTCTGTCTTTGGGTTAACTCACTCAGTATGATCATTTCTAGTTCCATCCATTTGTCCACAAATTTTTGGATTTCCTTGTTTTTAATACCTGAGTAGTATTCCATAGTATAAATGTACCACAGGTTCTTTATCCACTCTTTGACTGAGGGACATTTAAGCTGTTTTCGTGTTCTGGCTATTATGAATAAGGCTGCTATGAACATGGTTGAGCATATGTCCTTGTGTGGGGCAGAATCTTCTGGGTATATTCCAAGGAAGTGGAATAGCTGGGTCTTGAGGTAACTCTATTCCCAGTTTTTGAGAAAGCAACATATACATTTCCAAAATGGTAATACATGTTTGCATTTCCAGTAGAAATGAAGGAGTGTTCCCCTTTCTCCACAACCTTGCGAGCATGTGTTGTCACTTGAGTTTTTGATCTTAGTCATTCTAATGGGTATAAGATGGAATCTCAGATTCATTTTGATATGCATTTCTCTGATGATTAAGGACATTGAGCATTTCTTTAAGTGTTTCTCAGTCATTTGATATTCCTCTGTTGAGAATTTCTGAGCCCCATTCCTTAATTGGGTTATTTTTTGGTGGTGTTTAATTTCATGAGTTCTTTATATATTTTGGATTTTAGATCATTGTCAGATGTAGAGTTGGTGAAGATTTTTGCCCAGTCTATAGGCTGTTGCTTTATTCTGAATTGAAAGTGTCTTCTGCCTTACAGAAGATTCTCTGCTTCATGAGTTCCCATTTATTAATTGTTGATCTTAAGGCCCGGGCTATTGGTGCTCTGTTCAGGAAGTTGTCTCCTGAGCCAGTGAGTGTGTTCCATTCTCTTCCCTGCTTTTTTCTTCTAACCTATTTAGTGTCTCTAGTTTTATGTTGAGGTCTTTAATCCACGTGAGTTTTTTGCATTGTGATAAATGTGGGTCTAATTGCATTTTTCTACATGTAGCCATCCGGTTACACCAGCACCATTTGTTAAAGAAGTTACCCTTTTCCCATGGAATAGATTTGGCTTCTTTTCAAAAAAATCAAGTGACCATATGTGTGTGGATTCATTTCTGTGTCTTAGATTCAATTCCATTGATCAACCAGCCTATTGCTTGCCCGTACCATGCTGTTTTAATTACTGTTGCTCAATAGTACAGTTTGAGATAAGGTATGGCGATTCCTCCAGAGGATCTTTTATTGTACAGGATTGTTTTAGCTATTCTGTTTATTTTTCTATATAAAGTTGAGAATTGATCTTTCAATGTTTTTAAAAATTGTGTTGGTATTTTGATGTGGATTGCATTGAATCTGTAAATTGCCTTCAGTAAGATGGCCATTTTCACTATGTTAATTCTCCCAATCCATGAACAAGGGATATCATTCCATCTTCTGATGTCATCTTTAATCTCCTTTAGAGATTTGAAGGTTTTTTTTCAAACAAGTCCATCACTTGCTTTGTTAGAGAAACTGCTAGATATTTTATATTATTTGTAGCTATATTAAAGGGTGTAGTTTCCCTAATTTCTTCCTCTGCTGATTGTCATTTGCATACAGGAAGACTACTGGCTTTTTTGAGTTAATTTTGTATCCAGTCATTTTGCTGAAGGTGTTTATTGGCTGTAGGAGTTCTCTGGAGGAATTTTGGGTATCACTTATGTACACTATCATATCATCTGCAAATAGAGATAATTTTTCTTCCTCCTTTTCTATTTGGATTCCTTTAATCTCCTTTTGTTGTCTTAGTGCTCTGGCTAGAACTTCAAGAACTTTCTTGAAGAGATATGGAGAAAGTGGGCAGCCCTGCCTGGTCCCCAATTTTAAAGGAATTTCCTTGAGTATCTCTCCATTTAACTTGATAGTGGCTATTGGCTTGCTGTATATAGTCTTTGTTATGTTTATGTATATGCCTTGTATTCCTGATCTCTCCAAACCTTTAAACATGAATGGGTGTTGGATTTTATTAAATGCTTTCTCTGCATCTCTGGAGATGATGATATGTTTTATTTCTTTCAGTTTGTTTATATGGTGGATTACATTGATGGGTTTCCATATATTAAACCATCCCTGTATGGCTGGAATGAATCCTACCTGGCCATGGTGAATGATATCTTTGATATATTCTTGTATTCGGTTTGTGAGTATTTTATTGAGTATTTTTGTATTCATCAGAGAAAATGGTCTGAAATTCCTTTTCTTTGTTGAGTCTTTGTGCAGTTTAGGTATCAATGTGACTGTGGCATCCTAGAATGTGTTTGATAATGTTCCATCCATTTCTATCTTTTGGAGTAACTTGAAGAGTAATGGTATTAGCTCCTCTTTGAAGGTCTAGTTGAATTCTGTGCTGAAAAAAATCTGGCCCTGGCCTTTTTTTTTTTTTTTTTTTTTTTTTGGTTGGGAGACTATTAATGACTGCTTCTATTTCTGTAGAAGAGATTGGACTATTTAATTTGTTTTGTTTATCTGCTCTAGATTCAATTTTGGCAAGAGGAATCAATAACAAATTGTCCATTTTTCTTAGATTCTCAAATTTTGTGGTATATATGCCTTTGAAGTAGTATTTTATGATTCTTTGTATTTCTTCAGTGTCTATTGTTATGTCTCCCTTTTTATTTCTGATTGCTAATTTGGATAGTGTCTCTTTGCCTTTTAGTTTGGCTAATGTTTTGTCTATCTATGAATTTTCTCAAAGAACCAACTCCTGGTTTCCTTGATTCTTTGAATTGTTCTCTTTATTTCTAACATTGATTTCAGCCCAGAGTTTGATTATTTCCACACATCTACTCTTCTTAGGTGTTTCTGTTTCTTTTTTTCTAGGGCTTCAAGCTGTATCATCAAGTTGCCTATATAGGATGTTTCCAATTTCTTTATAAAGGCACTTAGGGCTATGAATTTTCCTCTTAGCAGTGCTTTCAATGTGTCCCACAAATTTGGGTATTTTTTTTTTCATTTTCGTTGAATTTCAGGAAGTCCTTAATTTCTTTATTTCTTCCCTGATCCAGGTGTCATTAAGTAGAGTGTTGTTTAGTTTCCATGTGTATGAAGGCTTTTTGTTATTTCTGTTGTGGTTGAAGTCCATCATTAGACCATGGTGATCTGATAGGATACAAGATGTTATTTCAATCTTCTTGAATCTGTTGCGGCTTGCTTTGTGACCTACTATATGATCAATTTCGGAGAACGTCCCATGGGGTGCTGAGAAGAAGGTATAATCCTGTGTGTTTGGGTGAAATTTTCTGTAGATATCTGTTAGATCCATTTAATTCATGACATTGGTCAGTGTCATTATTTCATATATATATATATATATATATATATATATATATATATACATTTATTTCATTACACATGTATAAAACAAACTACATACAGCAGGGAGAACCATGTGACAATCAGGAGAATCATGAGTTCTATAAATGTTACATTCATAGTGGTTTGGCTATTTGTATTTGTCCAGTTTGAAGTAAATGTCTTAACTGTTTTGTTAGGTCTAAATTTCTGAATGAAATTCAATATCTATCCTATCTCAACTCTAATAATTTAACTTCTTTATCTTGATCTAAAACTATCTTATCCACTAACAAACTAAACTTGATTGTAAAACTATACTATCTTGCCCTCAATGCCCCTCAGAGACTTGAGAAAGAATAAAATTAAATTCCTGAATGAACCAGCAGTGCAGGTTAGCAGCTTACAAAATGTACAAATTGAATTAGACAGTTTACTGCTTCAACAGTCACCCAAAACTCTCTATAATGTTGGAGCCTCATCTTCAGCTTTCTGGCCCAATATCTCTGCCAGACTTATTTGCAGGGCAGGAACTATTGAGGACTTGCTTACTTTTTCTTGGCAGAGTGCGGTCATCAACTCTGCCTGCATCTAGCTGCCCATTTTTAGACAGATTCTGTTTGTGGCAGGAATTAGCACATTTTTCCCAGCAGCTGGTTTGCCACATTTGAGGCCATCATCTTCTTTGAGGTGGAATGGGTGTTGTCAGATGTTAACTAGTCTTGTCAAAGAAATTTAGGATTATAAAACTACTTTAAATGCCATATTCTATGTATCTCTGAGGCTTTTGAAGACCTTATTCAACTCTTTTGCCTCATATATCGATAGAGTCATATCTATCTGTTAGCTGTAGGATATATATTCTTGTGCTAAAATCTGACAAGTATTTGACATGCCCATGTTTTGTATCAATATACTAAGTTCTATAGCAATGACTTAGACATAACCTTCATTATGAGTAACAATTAAGGCCTTGAGTTAAGGAGTAGGTGTAATCGTCTCACTTTTCTATCCTCCCTCTGTGTTCCTATATCTCCCTTTTTTTGTTTTCAGTTCCTGTCTCCTTACCTATGTATGCAAGATAAAGGAAAAGGAATATGTCCTAGTATTCCACCTTGTTTTTTTCTCTGTATATGATAAATAAAGACTTATGACTACCTCCCAATGAGAATAAGTATTTGTAGACCAAGAGAACAAACAGAAACCTATATTGTCCCCCATTAGAGGGAATGGGACATTGATCTGTTTCAGTGACTTATCCTTTGGTGAAAGTGGGATATTGAAGTCTTCTACTATTAATGTGTGGGCATCGATGTGTGGGTTAAGCTTGATAATAGCTGTTTTACAAATATGGGTGCCCTTGTATTGATAGCATAGATGTTTAAAATTGTAATGTCATCTTGGTTGACTTTACCTTTGATGAGTATGAAAATACCATATTCATCTCTTTTGATTAATTTTGGTTGGAAGCCTATTTTATTAGATAATAAAATGGCTACATCAACTTGCTTCTTGTGTCCATTTGCTTGGAATACCATTTTCCAGCCTTTTATCCTGGGGTAATATCTCTCCTTAAGAATGAGATGTGTTTCTTGAATGCAGAGGAATGTTGGGTCTTGTTTATGCATCCATTTAGTTAGTCTGTGTCTTTTTATGGGAGAATTGAGACCATTGATATTGACAGATATTAATGACCAGTGACTGTTAAGTCCCTTGATTTTGATGTTGGTTGCATTACAGTGTTTGTGTGGTTATGCTTTGCCATGGTATAGTTATCTATATCCCATGTAATTTTGGTTATAGCTTGTCACTTTGGGTTGTAGGTTTCCTTCTTGTAACTTCTGTAAGGCCAGATTTGTGCATAGGTACTGTTTGAATTTGTTTTTTCAAGAATTTCTTGTTTTCTCCATCAGTGATTAGTGATTGTTTCACTGGGTAAAGTAGTCTAGCCTGTCATCTGTGGTACCTTAGGGTTTGCAGGACCTCTGTCCAGGCACTTCTGGATTTTAGGGTCTCTGCTGAGAAGTTGGGTGTAATTCTGATATGTTTCCCATTATATGTTACTTGGTCCTTTTCTCTTGCTGCTTTTAATATTTTTCTTTGTTCTGTATATTTTGTGTTTTGATTACTATGTGCCAGGAATACTTTTTTCTGGTCTATTCTATTTGGTGTTCTTAAGGCCTCTTATATGTTATTATGCAACTCATTCTTTAAATTGGGGAAATTTTCTTCTATGATTTTGTTGGAGATATTTTCTGGACAATGAAGTCAGGCATCTTCTCTTTCCTCAATGCCTATTTTCCTCAGGTTTCATCTTGTCATGGTGTCCATGATTTCCTGGATGTTTTGTGTCAGGAATTTTTCAGATTTATCATTGTTTTTGATGGTTGCTTCAAGTTCTACAATTGTATCTTCTAGTCCTGAGAATTGTTTCTCCATCTCTTGCATTCTATTTGAGAAGCTTACCTCTGTGTTGCTTGCTTTCTTCTCTAAGATCTCTTGTTCCCATTTTTCTTCTGTCTATGCCTTTATCATTGTTTCCATTTTCATCTTCAGATATTGAACTGTTTTATTGACTTCCTTCATCTTATTGTTTGTATTTTCCTGAATTTCTTCCAGTGTCTCTCTATAGACATCACTTATGTCTTCAACCTGTTTGGCTGCATACTCCTGCATTTGTTTAAGGATTTTATTTGTTACTTCCATTATCATCTTCATTACAAAGGATTTGAGGTCATTTTCTTGTATTTTGATTTTGTTTGTGTTCTCAGGGTTCTTTTTTGGGATAGCTGGGATCTGGAGATGCCGAATTGTTTTGGTTATTGTTGTTTGCATTCTTAAGCTGGCTTTTAATCTTCTTGTTCTCTTTGACGTTGAGAGGTCACTTCTGGCATCCTTCACTGGTCTTTGAGAGTGGATAGTTGGTGAGTGATTATAAGCCGAGTGCCCCTGAATGTGGAGAACAGGGAATTCCTCCCTGGAATAGGCAGGTGACCTGGTTTCTACTCCAGGAAACTTTGTTCTAAGCCTTAGGCTCTCCACTAGGTCAGCAGAAATAGGCTTCTGTCTGGTCCTGTTCAGATTGCACTACTGAGGTGGTTCAGTCCCACTGAGTTTTGGCAGCTGCTTAGTTTTTTGTACTGATACCTCAGGGTTGTCTAGCCTCTCCCAAGAGCATGGGAGACCCTGCTCGACCATGTTGCCTGACTAGGCCAGGTTCGATGTTCCAAATTGTGCAGGCATCAATGTAGTGGCCAGTACCTAGGTTCCTATCTGGTCATGTTCAAACCTTGCCACCATGGCTGGGTAAGGTTTTCACAGCCGCCTGGCCTTCCTTGTGTCCCCTGGGCTTTCTGTAGACTGGGCAAGATGGGTGAGAGGGTCTTAGGCCAGATCCACCCATTTCCCTGATATTTGCCCGGGCCAGGAGCTCTGGTGTTTCACTGGCCCATATACTATGTTTGGGTTATAGAGCCCAGCTGCAGTTTGCCAGCAGGTTCCATATTAGCATCTGGAGATGGGTCTCCTGTCCTCTGTGGGCTGTTGGTTGACACGGGGCCAGGCCTGCCTGTGGTCTGCACTGCATGGGACCACACTCACCTAGTGTTCTCCAGTTCTTCAGTCTGTGGCTCCCTTTCAGGTCACTAGCTTCTGTGCAGTAGATCAGATACAGTGTGTGATAGGAGCCGCCATCTTGGAATCTGGGTCCAGGATCTTAAAGAAGTGTTCCCATTCCCTGGATCCTTTACTGTAGTCTCATCTGTCTTCACCATCTAGGGCTCTTATTCTGATTTTTAGGTGAGCAGATCTAGCTGAGCAGTGGTTGACCTGGAAAGGTCCAGGGCCTCCAGGCTGTTGTTCCCTCTGCTGTGCTGCTGACTGGTGACTGTCCCAGGCTGGCAGCCAGGAAACTGCATCTCAGGAGAATTTTTTGCTCTTATAATTTATAAGCTAATAGTGTATGTTCTAACTGAGCCTTCCAGAAGCAAAACCCTTGTTGCCCATATCTCTAGTTGTTCTGTGACATGTAGGAGCCTCACTTCAAGCTCTGTGTCTATTAGGTTTACTTTTAAAATATTTTACATTGATATATATACTAACATGTTTCATTTGAACATTTCCGACAAAATGTATTTTGTTGATTTTCATTCCTTTTCTTTCCTCCATTTTCTTGACCTTGTTACATAACTTTCCACTTGTTATACTCTCTCTGCTTTCATGTTTCCTAAGTCCCATTGCTTTACTCATGTTCCTAAATCAATATTTCTTCTTTCCTTCCTTCCTTTCTTCCTTATTTCTTTCCTTCCTTCCTTCCTTTCTTTCTGTCCTTTTTTTCTTGCCTCCTATAATTTTCTTTCTAATTTTCTAACCTATGCCCATACTCACCCACACTTATGACATACCTATAAACATTGTAAGCTGAAAACTAAGATTCACAAGTGATAAACAGGTAATTTTTTTCTTTCTGAGCCTGGGATATATTGTCTAATATAATACTTTCTAATTATTGCATTTTCTACACTTTTCCAATTTAATTTTTCTTTACAACTGATTAAAATTCTTTTATGTATATATACCTTTCCTTCATTATCCATTGCTCTGATGATTGACACCTAGGAAAGACTAGTATTTTTCTATTGTGATGCTTTTTTCTGTAGTTTTTGTGCAATTTCATGTTGCTCTTCCTATGGTAATATCAGCCAGTTTATACTCTGGTTTATTCTAATGACATTATCTTTATTGATTACATCTAACTCCAATTTTAAGAAACAAATAAACTTGCATTTATATTTAACTAAGAATTATGATGTCAACACACCTTGTTGGAAGACCCTAGTATTTGAGGTCACTGTCTGCCATGTCCAGACAGCTCTCCCCAGTTTGGTGCAGAATGGAAGACTCCCTTTCTCAGCAGGAGGCTTCTTTATCTCTTCCTGAATTCAGCTAGAGTGTGTCTCTAAGGAAGACCCCACTCCTGAAGGAAGTCATATAGCTCATGGTTAGGAAGAGGTTCAGTGCAATCCCTAATGATGTTCTTTCCCCATTTAACATAAGGATAAGTGAGTATGCACTTAAGAAAATTAATAAGATCATATGTACCTCTCTCCTCTCCAATCAAACTGCAGATATTAAACATTACATGCTAAACAAACATTCATGAACACAAATTCTCTATCTCCAACAATAATAACAATAGCCTGTACACATGCTATATTCATTATAGCATGTTTATTCATGCCTCAATTTCTTTACTTCAAACATGAATTTCAAGTCAAAGATTTTTTTCCCTAATTTAATATTTCAGTGCCTCACACTGCTCCTTGAAAAATAGAACAAAACACATGTCAAACTAATGACTTGAATTTATTCTGAGTTACTTTCTATCTTCCCTCTGATGGCATTGTATAGGACACCAGACTGTCAGGATGTAAAGTTACAGTGTAAACAATCCACATTTCTTATAGCCCACTTTAAACGCAAAGAATATTGTTACCATCTGCAGTGGTTCATATAACTACCAATATCCTTGGATGCTAATAGCCTGGTCTTAAAATTAGTTTAAATCATTGTTTGAAATGTGTGTTTGTGTTGAATTGAACTTGTTCATTGGAAAAGATATTTTCATTGGTAACAATGAGTTTTTTGATAGATGATAGAAGAGAAACTCTAAACATTTTCACATGCTTTGCACTAGGAAATTTCTAGGGAGATATATGAAAATTGCAACGCTATTTCTGTTTATAGATTTTAGCTAAAAACTGAAGGCTAAAGGCATACTTTCCCATTTACAAATAAAACTAGAATTTATCTCAACAGATTATTCATTAAATATGAGGCATCTTTTCAAAACCAGTTTGGGCTGGGGCATAAAATGTATAAGCCGGTAGCTAATGATAATTTGAGAATGCAAAGCTTGTATCAAGCAGAGGAGGTCATTACCACAGGAATTTAGAATAAGAGGCACTTGCAGCTGAGCATTCAATATCAAGATTACTTCTTTGCTTCTGTTTAGTAAGGGATAAAATTCATAGAGTCTCATATATAGCAAGCTCACACCACTCTCTGTTTCTGTCTGCTGTACTGAATCTTTGAGTACTTTGAGAATGTGAAAATAAAACTTAGATTTTAGGTGTTCTAATCTTCAATTCTAAAGTGAGTTTCAATTGCTGCAGAAATTCAGACAAAACAGCAATGACAAAGACAGTAACAACAAACTTTTTTTATGGTGAATTCTTATTGGTGCATATGATGAAATGGTTCAAAGACACCTAAATATTAAAGTTACATAAGTTCAAGTTTTATCTCAGTGTATATCACAGTTCTCTAGCATGTGGAAGGCTACAGTTACAGCTACAGAAATGTAGAGGAGGGGAAAGCTAACTATAGCATAATTAAAAGATAGCTATGGCAGAGGTTCTTTCGTTGTTATGTGTCTTGAAAGGTGCTGTTGTTTACTCCAGGTATTTGGCTACGTTAATTATCTGGCATACTTAAAATCTCTTATTACACTCTTAATCTGATGACTTATTCCTATCATCAAGAAGAGTGCTTATTAACAGGAAAAAAAAAGATTATTTAAAAATAAGACTGGAATACAATATTGCTGGTACTATTAATTTGTATTACATAATGAATGTATGACTACTGTAGTATCAACTTCTATTTTCTATAGTGATACTATCTTCCATTTTAAATGGCTAATTTCTTGGTGGCTATGAAACATGGCTAAGAGTATCATTTGATCATACGTTAGATGGATGAAATGCTTAATAAGATAGGAATACTTGAAACGAGGGACAACTTAATTATGAGAAATGAAATGAGCATGAGACTAATGGGAGGTGTCTATGATGAGATTCACATTGACTTTGTCTATATTATTTTCCAATGGGAGAGGGAAAAAGCAATTTTCAATGAAAAGTTTCATGTTGTTGTTTGGCTGATTTTTCCTACAGGCGTTCGGTACTTTTGAAGGATGTGTTGCACTTCCATTATTCTTTATCATTTCTTGTGTTCCACCCATTATGCCTGAACTATGTATATCATCAGAAGACAAAAACAAAGAGCTGGTCTTCCCAAGAACAAAGTGTGACTCAGATTGATTTTAAATTGCTCTGTGCCATGTAAGCAATGTGCTGGAGAAGAGTGCAGTTACATTCTCTAAAGACACTGATCCTGGGTTTCGGGTCTGTTGTTAGTCTCTGTGCAATGACATACTTACATATGCTACTGTGATTGCAGTGAAGTCTTTCATACCACATGTAGTCAGTAACGCTCAGTTAACAAAATATGAAATTAAACAACGTGTATTTTAGAAAATTTTTTTTTATTTCTGCGCAGATGGTCCTCACAGTTCAGACTTACAAAGTAAAAAGTACAATTCAATGTATTTCTGATGAGTTGGAGATAGATTGTATGGTTAAATTATTTTTATGTATAATGCAATAAAATATTGGGTATACATGTGTCTCAGAATGTAATGGTCCAAATACAAAACTGCAGTTAAATAAAATGTATCAGAATTTTTTCTTTGAAAATATTTTCCTCACAGTGGATCAAAGACTGAGATTTTGGGGGTTAAATATATTTGATATCATCCTGGTTTCTCTGTTAGCCTGGTATAACTTATAATTAATTCATTGTCATAGGAGAAACTAGACTATTTTGCACCATAGCTTATGTTTTCTCAGAATAAAGAAAGTTTATTGGTATGGCCAATAGTCCTATTATGATCAGAAACCTGCTGAACCAATATGTTTGCAAATCTTCCATTCCACTTATTCTTACATGGGCTTGCCTATTTCTTACATCAAAACTGATGTTCTCAATAACATATGCTTTTAAACATTTAAAAATATTCATATTTTCCTCTCTTTTTCTTTGTATGAGTGAGAGGGAGAGAGAGAGAGAGAGAGAGAGAGAGAGAGAGAGAGAGAGAGAGAGAGAGAGAGAGAGAGAGAGGAAGGGAGAGAAAGAAGAAGAAGAAGAGGAAGAAGAAGAACAAGAAGAGGAAGAAGAAGAGGAGGAAGAAGAAGAACAAGAAGAAGAAGAAGAAGAAGAAGAAGAAGAAGAAGAAGAAGAAGAAGAAGTTATTAAATACCCTTGCTGGAGGCACAGGCAGTTTATGATCTGCCTGCTGTGAGTGCTGGGAACTGAGCTCCAGTAAACACTCTTAACCTCTAAGTAATTTTTCCAGCCCTAATAACATTTTTTTTACATGACTCCT
The DNA here is from genome assembly GCF_964271855.1 of Acomys minous. Taxonomy (NCBI): domain Eukaryota; kingdom Metazoa; phylum Chordata; class Mammalia; order Rodentia; family Muridae; genus Acomys; species Acomys minous. Next base: position 38,714,088 of record NC_140500.1, on the reverse strand, counting down.
CGCCATTTTGTTCTTTGAGGAATTTTTGTCTTACAGAGGTCTTGGCAAAATTTATCTTTTATAGTCTATCTCTGTGCTACTAACATTAGCCACATTTTATTATTCAGTAACACTTCCTACTCCTGAGATAGATCTGTGTGGTTACTGTACATTTACCTTGTTCTTTATATACTTACTTGATTTTTATTTTTATGACTTTCGCTCTCTTTTCTACCCATGTGTTATGGTCTCCTTCCCTTGAGAATATTGATAGCTCATGAGAAATCAGATAATTTTTTTGTTTCCTTCATTGGTCTTTCCCCTCTAACAATAATATAAAGATCGAAACTCCTTTGTGGAGAAAATTGATAGGTACAATGCTACTCAAGTGAGCAAAGTTGATTTGACTGATACAGGGACAAACTTGAATAATATATTTGATTTGTGCTGGGGACATAAAAGATTTCAGAAAAATCATACACAAGAAACATTAATTCAAGAAGAGTTCTAAAAATAATTTTTCCGTAATACTCTGAAGTGCCTAATATAAAAACAGGATGGAGGGACTGCTCCAATCAAGAGATGAAAGAGCTACTTTTCCTGGAAGAGGTGGATCCATGGTACTCTGAAGCAATTACAAAGGCAAGGCAGAAAAATAGAAATGCAATACTTTGATAATAGTACAATTTAAATATTTATTTTCAGAGATATACTATGGTTACATAAAAGAATGTTTTCATTTTAAAGGAACATACAATAAACAATAGATTTTTAAATATTAAACACAATTCATGGCTAAAAGTGTGTGGTGTGTGTGTGTGTGTGTGTTTAATAATCTTAACAGGTCACTTCAGCTACTTATGAATTTTAAATATGCTTAGAAAACACATAGCAACATTGGTATCATGTGTATAAACTAAATTGATGTGAATACTATCAAATATGTTGGGAGATTTGCTAGAGTTCTGTGTCTTACTTTGAGATCATTGTATACTCATATACCTTGTATATTGTTAGTTATTAAGAAATATGTTAGAGTTTATTTTTCTCCACCACCTAAATTGATTTCACATGAAGTAACATTTGCAGAACCAAAAGTATTGTAATATAAGAAAGGAAATAATACTAAACATAAAATCAGAAGTCATCTCACTGATGTAATTTTTTAATAATGGTTTATTTTTTTATTTAGTGCGTTGGGAAATCTTTCACAGAGAGATGACAGCCCAAGTCTTCATTGAAAGCCATTTTAATAGCATGACTTCCAGAAAGCATATCTCTATTCTAGAAGATATATTGTTTTTCAAGTACTTTTTTTTAAGATTACTAAATAAGAGTTGTAAAACATAATCCATAATAGCTATTGTGTGGCTTAAAATTCTAAAAGCAGGTGTTGCATACAGCATCTGAAGAGCTGGGCTATTGAAGCCAGATTTAGTTCGTAATAGGCTCAGTATTGACCTTCCTTGCCACACTACCCATGGGCATTACACTAACCTGATGAAATGGCGAGGATCCGAGAGGCACTTTTGTTTATGGGTTGGACTCATGCCATATCTTCCAGTGTAATACCCAGCATCCAATCGGAAGAAGGTACTGAGGCAGAAATGTGGAGCACAGTGCCTAATAGGGGTGTGTTGAGGTGCATGCTGTGTGCTTATTTCACTCCTTGTTTCCTGATTAAATTTTCACTGCCCCTTTTAGTGACCATTTTTACAATTGTATTATTTCAGCTCTACAAGGCTGAAAGTCATTATCAAATGCAATGTGTCAGCTTAAGACAAACCCTAAGAAAAGGAGAGCAGCTTTGGTGTTTCATCAGGAAACAGTGTTGTAGTCATCTAAAGTCACAGGGTTAGAAGAGAAAATTACAGGATACAGATGTTAACATCTCTGTGTCCTGATAACAGAATGTCCCAATGACAATATATCTGAGAGAAGCAGTCCTCATAGGGCTGGTGGCATAATAAATTAAGAACAAAGCAGAAATGAAGCTTGTGTATGGTACCAGGTGAATTGTTCAAAATTCACTTGATTAAAAGTCCTGAGTACAAAATCCTTCAAATGGACAGTTGTAAAAATCTAATAATGATTTTGAGATCATAATATATGTATCCATACTAAATTTGGGATCAAAGAGTATCCTCAATAATAGAAAGCTTAGTAAATAGCATTTTGGTTGAATTGGTGACTGATGAGATGTTTCTGAAAGTGCTAGTGTCCTGCCACTTTGGGGTACATGACAGGGAAACCTTTTCACTGAGGAAGCTCCATCTGCTTAATCAACATGTCACATCAGGGAAAGACGCACTTTTTGTTTAGATGATATTTTATTAACTAGTTACAGTCATTGGGGATGCTTCTTAGGGTACTCAGGATAGAACTGAAATTTCTTCAAGATTATACCCTGCTTGCCAATTTCAAACATCGAAGTGCTGTTGTATGCTCCCAAATCAGAAATGCTAAATCCATGTTTACTAGACTGTTCCTTAGATGCTCCATAGAAAACAACACGTTTCTTTTTTAAAATTTTATTATAATTTATTCACATTATATCCTGATTGTAATCCCCTTACTCTTAACTTTTTGTTCCCAACCTACCTCCCTTTTCTGAACTATTCCCCTTCCCTAGACATCTGACAGATGGGATCCTCCTCCCTCACTATCTGACTACAGCCTATCAGGTCTCATCTGAATAGCCTGCATCCCACTTCTCGGTGTTCCCACATGGCCTCTCTATCACCTGGCACTGATCAAATCTTAGGCACCAGAATTCATGGCGGAGATAATTCCCTGCTCCCCTCCACACCCCTCTCCATGTGGAGAATGAGCTGTCCATTGGCTACATCTAAACAGGTGGTCTAGGCTCTCTACTTGCAATGTCCTTGTTTGGTACAAAAGTTTGTGCAGGACCCCTTGGGTCCAGATCCACCATCCTAGATAGTCTCTTTGTGAAGCTCCTCGCAGTCCTCACCACACACCACACCCACAACCCTGTCCTTCCATTCCAATTTCCTCCACGTAACTCACAGCTCTTAGTCCAGAGGCAGGCTGTTAGTTCCAGTATCTGTTCCAATCCCCTGCTGGGTGGAGTCTCTCAGAAGACATCTATGTTGAGAGACTATCCACTTAAAGTTAGTATGTACCATTCATGTCTTTCTGGGTCTTGGTTATCTCACTCAGGATGATCTTTTTAGTTCCATCCATTTGCCTGCAAATTTCAAGATTTCCTTGTTTTTAATATCTGAGTAGTACTCCATTGTGTAAATGTACCATTTCTTCTTTATCCATTCTTTGGTTGAGGGACATCTAGGTTGTTTCCAGATTCTATCTATTATGAATAAGGCGGCTATGAGCATAGTTGAGCAAATGTCCTTGTTGTATGGTGAAGCATCTTTTGGGCATAAGCTCAGGAGTCCTTTAGCTGTGTCTTGAGGTAACACTATTCCCAATTTTCTAAGAAAATGCCAGATTGATTATCAAAGTGTTTGTATAAGTTTACACTCCCACCAGCAATGGCGGAGTGTTCCCTTTTCCACACCATCCCACCGGCATGTGCTGTCACTTGAGTTTTTTATCTTAGCCATTCTGACAGGTGTAAGATGGAATCTCAGATCCATTTTGCTTTGCATTGCCCTGATGACTAAGGACATTGATCATTTCTTTAGGTGTTTCTCAGCCATTTGATATTCCTTTGTTGAGAATTTGTTTTTTAGCTCTGATCTTTAAGAAAAATCAACAAGAGAAACAAACGATATAAAAGTCAAACTAACTAAAAGGCAGAGGGAGAGTATTCAAATCAACAAAGTCAGAGACAAAAAGGGAGACATGACCACAGACACTGAGGAAATCCAAAGAATCATTAGATACTACTTCAAAAGCCTATATGACACAAAATTCGAAAATCTAAATGAAATGGACGATTTTCTTGATAGCTACCATTACCAAAGTCGAGCTAAGATCAGGTAAACAAATCCTGTATCTCCTAAGGAAATAGAAGCAACACATTTCTTGTCCTTCTGTAAGGATGGCTCTTCTCAGAGTGAAGTAAGCTGATCTCTTGTAGACAATGAATGACGTAATAGCTTTTTAATGTGTTTTCACTCCTGCTTAGAAGCTCAACACTTACAAATCTCTGGGATTAAATATCTTTTGTAGCTCTACTATGTTTTTTTGTATCTTGTTACTTTTCAGAGACATGATATGTTCCAGAAACATGCAATTATTTCTCTCTAACTTCACTGTCTAGAGTCATTCACCAACTCATTAAAACAGCGTCCTACCATTGCTCAACAGTACAAGGAGCTAAAGACCTTAAATATCAGGAAATTATTGTCTTACAGTATGATATGCTAGAAGACAAAATATAAGATATTACCAGAGTTAGTAAATTGTGAAGATTGTATGTGAATTACTTTTAGCCTATATTCTGCATATACTTATACGTATTAATCTCTGTTCTAGAGGACTTATCACTGTCCTGATAGAAACACAAGAAAATCTGTATTATTCTCACAGTTTTGGAGATTTTGGTTCATTGTGGTAGGAAGGACATAGCAGAACAATCCATGTCACATCAGCTGAAGCAGAGAGAAACAGGGAGGTATATATATATTAAACAACATAATCTAAAGGCACAGGCTTATTCTATCCAGGCCCCACTTTCCAAAGTTGCCTCCATGGCATAATAGTTCACTCAGCTTTGTACTAAAGCTTCAATGATGCTAGAGCATTTGAGGTCTAACTCCTCTCCAAATATCCTCACAGAGATCCCAGGTACATGCTTTACTAATGTCTTAGTCATTTCATTCTGATCACGGGTAGCTATCACATCACTTTACTTTTCAAGTAAGAAAAGTAAAACACGAGTATTATTGTCCTAAAAATCTATTTAATAGTAGTAAGCTTTAGGAGTACTGAGTAAACATGAATTTTCCAATAGAGGCTGTCTTTAAATCCATCTCTTGAAAGTTTTGTATGTGTACATAAAGTATATTGATCATATTTTTCCCTAACTACTTCCTTCCATCTCTTCCCATTCTTCCCCTACCATGTACCACATTTCCTTCCTAGCTTCATGCCTTTTGTTGTGTTGTTGTTGAATTTGCTAATATTGTTTGGCTTCTTTTCTTCTTCTTCTTCTTCTTCTTCTTCTTCTTCTTCTTCTTCTTCTTCTTCTTCTTCTTCTTCTTCTTCTTCTTCTTCTTCTTCATCTTCTTCTTCCTGCTGCTGCTTCTGCTATTACTACTACTACTACTACCACAACCACTACTACTACTGTTCTATCACTACTACTATTTATGATGATGGTGATGGTGGTGATTATATAATTAGCACTGTCTGCATACACATGGGCACTGAATCAACCACTGGAGCAGAAGAAGCATAACAGTGAACACACCCATAAAGAAAGGGTCTCTTTCTTCCCCAGCATCCACCAACTACCAACAGTTCTTCAGCTAGCAAAAAGACTCAGGAGCCAGCTTTGCACTGAAATTTTTAACTGGCTTAATCTTATGCAGGCTGTGTGAATATCCAGAGGTGCTGTAAGTTCATTTATGCTATAACCATGCCATGTCCTTAAGGCCACATTTCACAGTAATCCTCCCCATCGTCCAGTGCATATATTCCTCTCACATGCTCTTCAGTGATTCCCTGTGAGCCTTTGGAGATGTTCACGGTGATGAAATTGATACAGATATCACATCTACAACTGAGCACTCAAACTCACAGTGACTTAGTCTCAGAATTTTGAAAAGTTAAATGCAAGAAAATATTTCTTTGAATGATGAAAATCAACAGACAAGGAGTCAGAAAGTCAAAATATGGACATCTGTAAAGGTTGAGCAGGCATCTTTAGAGTTCTCTTAGAAATAGGAACAATATGTAGTCACAAGGTCAGAGGTCAGGCTTGGCAAAAAGATAGCATTTCTGAAACCACTGATTAATATAAAACTATATAGATTTTTTTCTTTAACTCTACTACAACCTCAAGCCTAATTTATTTATAGTGACAGCTGAAACCTTTCCCAATAAGCACATGGAAAAATTGCTCAGCATCCTTAGAAGAGAAATGAAGTTTGAAACCATAGGAAATGCTTTCTCAAGTGCTACTGAGATTGTGGATTGATATTTATACACGTTGGAGTTGTGGGGCTGATTGTGTAAATTATTCTGTGTAACAAATAATATTTAAAAATAGTACTCCTTGAAAATTATGGGTGGCTCATGTCTTGAAGAAATTATAATGTATAATTATATAAATCTACAGTCAAAGAATACAGACAGACAGACAGACAAACACACACACACACACCTACCTATACACAGAGGCACACACAGACGGTGGGAGTAGGGAGGGGTGGTTTTCATGCCTACTTTTTTTGGATTGAAGATATAATGAAAAAGAGACTAGATGTAGGCCTAAAATATTTTTTCAGAACTAATGTTAAACTCTGAAATTTAGAAACAGTGAGACTGACTCCACTATTTTTCACCTAAACTGGCCCTTGAGATGGCTTTCCTGGCTACCCCCATCGATGTCCCACATTTCACCCTTTGCTCTGGACACCCATAGTCGCCAGATGTTCATTTAAAATGAATCCATTTGAATTGACTGCTCAAAGCAGTAGAACTCCCATGATGCCACAACAAATGCAACTTGTGCCAAGGCAGTCCTAATTTTAAAACTCGAGTGTTATGTCTGGGAGCTTTTTCTTTTTTTATTAACCTCTCCTAGAACTCTTCTGTGCTGTCATACATAAATCAAAGGATTATGAAAGAAGTAGTGAAAGAAGCTGTTTCCTTCTACGACTGTAATTTGGTTCCATGAATTATTAATTATTTGAATGGTATGGCATGTGTTCTTGAGAACCCATATAAATGCAAAAGCTCCACCTTATCAGTGAAAATCTAAGGAGCTGCAGTAATGTGATTCTTACCATTTAGTGCTCTGTGGTATGTTAAAGGGACTCAGGATATTTAAATTGCTAAAGTCTCTGAGAGAAAATGCAGAGGACAGAAAGATTTGATTTTTGTGATTAGATTTGAAACTCAGTATAAGGAAGCAGATGTGGATATCTCCAGGAATCCTGGTGGCTCCAGAGAATGGGGCTGCTTCTTAATGATGGAGCAAACAGAGGAGCGTATGAAAGGCTGTGGCTGAAGAAGACTATTTGAAACAATGTGGGACATCTGCATCTCTGCTGTTTAACAATAGACAAATAATGCAGCAGAGCCTGGGCTTGTGGAAATACAGATAGGTTCAGTGTACATTGAAAGCAGATGTCAGATGTAGCAAGTACCTTGTTTCTCAAATATGAATTATGATCCTTAGAATTTTTTCAAAGGAACAGCAGTGAAAAATGTTAGATCCTTTTATTTCTTGCTGTGGTCCTTAGCTTTAATACTTGATGAAGCCCCTTATTCTTTCTTTGCTTCTCCCTTTAATATGTAATGCAATTTTGTTTTGAACCCTTCTGAAACAAATATATATCTTCTTCTCACTCTGATGGCCGTGTGATTAATCTCCTGTTCATTGTGGGTTTTGTTTACATATTTATTTTCATTCTTGAAATTTATGAATATTTCAGAGGTGTGTTCTACACATGCAAGTACATTGGACTACCAATTCGTAGGACCACATTCTAGCAAATTCTACATTTGGTAATTCATAAAAGGAAAAATTACAAATGCCACACTTTCAGACATTATGATTTAAATAGGGAAATAACATAAGTGCTCTGATCTGGCCATTATTTTTGAATTGTGGTTTGAGGAGATTTTCAAATAGAGGAGAGTATGCCTGGTGGACAGCTGTAACAAAATATCTGAATTATGTTTTACTAGATTAGTTACTGTGAGATATTACTAAAAATAATTAGTTCACTAAATCTCTCTAGACTTTCATATTATTAATACAAAATTCAGTAACTTTATTACTTAGAGCGCTCTGTAACCATTCCAGTGTTCTTTGACTGAAACAAGTAAAGTTGATTATATAAATAATTTTGTGGAGTTGAATTTGCTGTTGTAAATAGAGTATATATTTCTAAGCAAAAATGTTTACATGTGAAAGTAACTTGAGAGATAAAAGTGCCTTGAGTATTCACTTTTGTTTATGTGCAGTGGAATTTAGGAGATCAGCAGTTAAAATTCTGCTCTAATTCTGCGTGAGATTAATGTATTGAAAGTAAATAATTTTCTCATTTTTAAAAGCTTTTTAATTGATTCTTTGTCAATATTACATCATGCAACACAATCCTACTCACTTACCCATCACTTTATATCTGTCCCCCACACTTGTAACCCCCCACAAAAAATCCCTACAAAAATTAATATAGAAATCAATCTTATTGTGGAAGCTGCAGTGTGTCACAGTTTGTTACACAGTATACAGTTTTGCCAAGGTAGCTTTACTTGTAAATGTTCATTGAAATGAGTCATCGGTCTGGTTCAAGGCCTCTGGCTTCTGCTGCAGTATCAATGCTGGGTACTCACTGGGACTCCTCTCTGATATCCTGTTGTTGCCCCGTGTCATAGAGGTTCTGCAGCTTTGGATCTGCTGAACTGCCTCACTACTCATATACTCCAGCAACGCATAGATGGAAGGCATGTTGGGGTTGGCCAACTTAGAGCCCTGGATCTGGGCCTGAATGGAAGCTGAGTTGCCTCAACATCTCTCCTGGGCAAGTGCCATCAGGGATAGTTCTTCTCTGGTTTTCCCAGGCTAGGGGCAGGGCTGGTTCTCCTGCTCTCATGCCCTAGAGACTTGCTCACCTTTACCCCTTCCCCCTGAGCCAGCTCTCCTTCACTTATGCCAACAGAACCAGTTCTTTCATGCTGTCCTGGTGAGAGGTATGGTAGCACAGAACTCAGAATCAATAGGAACTCAGGAACAGATGATAGCCCAGACCAGGAACATCTGCATGGCCTTTGGTGGTAACATGGCCTCAGACATCAATATAAACTCTAACTGCAGTAAGACCATTGGCTCAGACATGGCCTCCACTGACAGCATGGGTCCACATGAAGCCATGGCCTCAGATGGAAGCACAGACCACTCCGATCAGTATGCTCCCCAATAGCAGCAAGGTCCTCAGGTATCTACATGCCTCAGGTAGCATTCCAGACCATTGATGTCCCTATAGCCTTCTATGGAAACTTAGCCCATGGACATTGACACAGATCGCAGCTGCAGCAGACTATGGAGCCAGACATGCCCCTCTGACTCAGCCTAGGTCAAGGTGTCACCATGCCCTCAGGTGGCAGCTTAGGTGACTCAGATCAGTTTGGTCCCCAGTGTCGGTAGGACTCCTGGACATCAACATGGACTCAGGAAGCAGCCCAGACATCAGCATGGCTTTTGGTAGCAACACAGGCCATAGAAATCAGCACAGACCCTAACTGCAGTAGGTCCTAGGACAGAGACATGGCCCTAGGCTGCATCCTGGGCTTGACCTCTCCGTGATCCCAGGTGGCAGTATAGTCTCTTTATAGCCACCTGTTTCCTACCACCAGTGTGTTTCCAGTTCCATCTCTTTCTATAGCTCCATTTTTACTCTCATCTCTCCACCAAATACCCTCTCTTTTCCATCTTTCTGTCATATATTCACTCATCCTAATAGAATCCACTACAAGGCTGGGGTATGAGTTTGGGTGTCTCCTACTCATTTTCTTCTAGGCCCAATAAGCAAAGGTCTGACATATATACTTCAAATAATAGAACATTATGTATTATAAAGACATGAAACATACCTGTATTGTAACTTCCATATTTGAATTTTCATGAAGATTTGTCTTTCCTTTAAGACTTAAAATAACAAAAATTAATGGTATAGTTTTATATTCATTAATTTTCTCTTTTAAATAAATATTATTGAGTATACAGCTTCAGGAGCAAACATAAACAAGGCCAACAACTAAAAATTATTTCATTTTTTTATGTGCTACTACTTTGGCCTATTTACACCTTTGTCTGTCAATTAAAATGAATATTTCTCTGAATTTATTTTATTTGAAAGCTTGGTCCCCTACATTTTTTTTTGGACAGTGGGAGGATCTATATAGAAGCACAGTCACTGTTGGCTTAATTGACAGTGTACGTTGAGTCGATTGAGCCTGAGATATAGGATATGATACATCAAACTTTATGAAGATTTGTGGAATATTAAGACAAGAAACATGTACATGGTACTCTTATTGACCTGATGCAATTGTCATCTCAGACACTACTGGATAATTCACCCTTTCTACCTCTTTCTGAACTCTAGCTGGCTGGTTCAATCCAGCTCTTCTAGCTCAAAGTCCTCTTCAAGCTGGACCCATTCGATATTGTTTCTATCTCCTTGTTACTGAATTGCTCGGGTTAGTCTCAAACTAACTATGGCAATCTGTCCTAATCATCTGTCTCCTGCTTATTCTCTGGCTTTAGCTGCCTCTGTTGACCTGCAGTGAACCGAACAAAATTGTGAATGAACTCAACTGCACTGACTTGAAATACCCTGCAATGCCCTTCACTGCACTGCACTGCACTTGCTGCAGTGATCCCAGTTGACTAACTGAACTGATCTGAACTGCCACTGAACTGAGCCAAACAGAACTCCTCCACTGCACACACTCCCAACTCAATCAAACTCCATTACACTTGAAATGACTGTCCTGTCCTGTATGGAACTCAACTCTAATGTACTATCCTCTCTACTGAACTCTCTAGTGTGCTCAATCTGCTCCTTTCTCTTTCTTTTCTACTAACCTCTCTTCTTCTCCTTCTTCTTCTCCTTCTTCTTCTTCTCCTTCTTCTTCTTCTTCTTCTTCTTCTTCTTCTTCTTCTTCTTCTTCTTCTTCTTCTTCTTCTTCTTCTCCTTCTCCTCCTCCTCCTCCTCCTCCTCCTCCTTCTTCTTCTTCTTTCTCCTTCTCTCTCTCTCTCTCTCTCTCTCTCTCTCTCTCTCTCTCTCTCTCTCTTTCTGTCCTCTCTGTCCCTCTCTCTCTTTCTCTCCCTCTCTCCCTCTCTCTTACCCTTATCTACTGTCTCAACTCTACTATACTGCTTTTGAGTGCCTTCCCTGTGTCTGATCTTTTGAGAGTTGGGCTTATTCTATCTCTGATTCATTCTGTCAAATCTTTCTCTTATTCATCACTTTATGTGCCCCTCAGTTAGATATCATTTTCAAACATGGGTGTTTCTTTCTACAAATGAACTTCACCTTCATTGTTTGGGAATAAAGATGTACGCTAAGGGTGTGTCTGTATTCCAGCCAGAGGGATTAAAGGTTTGCCATTCCAATTGGATCATACAGACCTACAAAGACTTTGGATGTGATTCCTTTACTAAAGCAACCATGTTTCTGTATTAAAATTCCTCTACAGAAACCTCTTTATAGAATCCTTGCATCTCCAAAAACTTAGCACTTGAATATGAACTTTGATATTGGTCACAAATGAATGCTCCTTCTCCATTAATTCCTACATACCTAACTTGAGACTTTCTTTTCATTGTTACTGTAGAATTATCTTATACACTTTGATTTGAAATGAAGCTATATTTGAGTCATAGATTTATTTCAGTGATAGATTTATTAAATGAAACTTGAGTATTAAGTTGGACCAAAGTTGGCAAATTTAAAATACATGAGCTAATTTACAAATCATAGGGCATTTTGGAGGAAAGTGGTATGACTTTGATTCAGGCAATGAACTGTCTTTAAACTAACCGGGGATTTATTGATTTGGTAAGAAGAAGTAAACTAATAAATCACTAAAACTAAGAAGGTTTTTATTGAATTTGGAAGATGAGAAAAATGAAAAGAAAATGTTGCAGAGATAAGAGCAATTACTCTTTTGTCATACGTGGTGCTATGTGGCCACTTTGTGCTGCCACGTCCTGGGTTATGTAAATCAATAAACACTGGCCAAGAGAAGTCTTCATAGACATTTTACACTTCCTCACATGTTCTACCCTGTCTTGTGTACATTTTTATAGTTTTTAATTTTAATTTATTCATATTACAACCCAATTGTAATCCCCTCACTCTTATCTTTCTGTTCCTATGCTCCTTCTCTCTTCTGTCCTGTTCTCCTCACCTAGACCTCTGACAGGTGCGATCCTCCTCCTCCCCCACCATCTGACATATCAGGTCTCATCTAGATAGCCTGTATCCCTTTATTCTGTATTCCCACAGGACATCTTTGCCAAGGGGCAGTGATTTCTTGAGTCTTTTATACCAATGTTCATTTGAAAAATCACTGCATCTATGCTACATCCAACTTTTTTCGTGAATAGATAGATTTGGAGTAGTATAGCATCCATTACTAATCTCAAGTTAAGTGCACAAGATATGTCTTTTGGAAACGAGCCACGGTACTATATCACTGCAACTACTTGCCTTAGGTCTATGATCCTATTTTTATTATTAAGTAATAATATTAATATTATCTGTCTGATCCAGGCATGGTAATAATCCCAGCACTCTGGAAGGCAGAGAGAGCCAGATCTCTGTGAGTACATGGCTAGCCAGATCTAAAGAGAGTCCAGGACAGCCAAGGCTACACAGTGAAACACTTTCTAAGAAAAAACAAACAAACAAAACCCCTAGCTATCTGATTAGACTGTGTGAAAAGTTAAAATGTAAATAGAACCTTAGTATTTCCCTTGCATACACCAGATGCAGAGTTATTCAGTATCCACATACCTTGTTGTATCTGAAGGGCTTTATTTTTACTATAACCCTTGCAATTAATTCTAGTTTAGAATAACAATAGATTTGGTTGTTTATATGATTTTGAAGTAGGTAAGAAAGTATCATATTTAATTGTGCATTTATTTCAGTAAGGGAAAAATCCACATGGTTTCTTCATTAGCATTTCACCACATAATCATGTGGTGGGAGAAATCTACTTAAGAGAAATAACCTCCTCATTTGTCTTCCAGCAGAATCAATAGATGTGGATGATTTCATTAGCTATGAAATATTTCAGGGGAAAATATAATTGAGTACATCATATAGTACAATTTAAAGTGAGCAGAAAAACTGAGATCAATTATAGGGTAGATAAAAGATTAGTCTAAGGGTCTTTCATATAACTTTTATAGAGTAAGAATCATTTTCATAATATGTGCATGTTCTCTGCTTTCAGAAATGCCATGATTGCCTAGTTTTGAGACTTTGCATCTTTATGGAGCTTTCCTGACAAGGAATACTATTTGTTTACCTTAGGTCATCTGACTACTACAAAATAAGACATGCATCCCCTTTTGAAATTTCCTTGCAGTTTCATTATACCTATCTTTTCTCTTTGGGTAATATTTTATTATGAGATTTGAAATGCTTGTTCTCATTGGTTCTCTGGTCCTCTCCTTTGTGATTTTATTTCTGTGAGGTAACTAAGCACCACAGTAAAGGTTTTTAGTGAGAGTTTAATGAAGCATATACTTGCTAATTATGTACTTAGTAATAAGCCAATATCAAATTCTGAATAGTTTTAAAAGAATAGTATTTTCCATGGCTATTTCTGAGAATTGATATTAAAATTATGACACCATAATTCTGAAAATGAAGCATTATATTCATAAGAAGTTTGTGCTTATAAGTATATAAAACCCAAAATAAAATATTAATTTAGTAATGGCTTTTATTTCATGTTTTCAACTGGTTATAAGGTAGAATATTCTCTAATACTCCCAATTGAATTTCTAAGGCAAGATGCTTGTTCTTTCTACACATACACTTCCCCAGTTTAATATCATCCCCTTTGGATGATCATTTTCATTTTCTTCTGTGGTTCCTAGAGAATAACCATGGATATTTAAAGAAAATAGCCTCAAGCATGTATTTGCATTTGAAAATATTTACTTTGTTCAATTTCTACCATTAAATTATATGCACCTAATATTAAAGTATAGTGTTTCCACTTTAATCAGCCTGTATTATAGTTACGTAGCTCCCCTATGCCCAAATTTACAATAATGAATTCCATAATGCAATACTTCTTGGTAGATTGCTCAGAGTATATCAGTTCCCTTATTTGAATCTCATGGTTGTAGATGTGTGTAAATCGTCCCCAGAGATTATTTTGCTCCTTTGATCAATGGCATGATCTACCCAGAGCAGTTTCTGAAGGTCAGAGTTGTTAGTGAGTAGGAAGGTCCAAAAAGCAGGTCTCATTTCCTTATATAATTCCTGTTTGACTTCATCATATTTCCTTTGAGTCTGATCAATAAACTGTTCCTGTTGGCATTCAGAAATCACTCAATTATTGAAGATGCTGTAGCAGAGTAGCTATTTTGTAGCATCATTCCAGAAGTTAAGATGACAAAAGATAATGTACCTTAATATACTCTTGTGTGATATTTCTTGTATAGTATAATTTTATTCTCTCTATCAAATAATAGTATGCATTTGATAATTCACCTTCCTTCTTTTCTATAGTAAACTGATTGACAGAGATAACCTGAGTAAACCAAGACCACAGATAAACACAGAAGATGGAAGAATTATTTATATATTTCTTAGTCAGAGAGAGCAATATGTGCAGTGTGATCATGTCCTTGGGGATCTAAAATCTGTTTATAGTTAATAATAGTTTACTCTCCAGATAGACTACAGAAATAGAGGTTAAAACTCATGCTGCATAAGTCTAGCTATTTGTTCTTCACATTGCATTTCCAGGTAAACTTTAATGGAAATACTCCAGAGATGTTATATTTTAATCCTACAGAAGTAATCTTTGCACCAGTGTACATGTACCTGAATTTTGAATATCTCTAAGAGGAGCAAGGCTCAGAACTCGTGATATGTGAGAGCTACTTCTGGGGCATAGAACATTTACTCATCTGTAACCTAATAAAATGAAGCTGGTCAGAGTTGGTTATCTATGACATTTGATCTAGTAGAACCATGGTTGAACAGCCCAGGCAGGTATATCTTGACAACGTGATCAACATGGGGCTGCAGAAACAGCCTCACTAAGACAGCTGCCTCTTCCTTCCAACATTCTGCTCTCCGTATCCTTTGCAGATGAATTTAGCAATATTTTACCTTCTCAGAAGCATGCATTCCATTGCCTAACTTCCACACCTTTTCTTTGATAGAGTCTTACATTTGAGCCGCAGTTAAATACGATACATTATGCCAAACCAAAATTGACCAAGGAGGTTAGAAAAATGAAAGGCCACATAGAAGAAGGAAAGGGGATACAAAATATAAACTTAAGAATTAAATTTATTCCTTCACAAGTCTCTAATGGAGTTGAAGACCAGATAGTCTAGGTTTAAAATTAGGCTTAGTTGTTTAGGTAATGAGATGTTTTTAGGTCTCAGTACATGTTGCAAGTTCATAATAAGATATAATAGATATTGATTTACATTCAAAATTTTAGACTCACCAAGATATGAAAGATGTTTTCTTCAAAGCTGCCAATTAAAAATAGCCAAAACAATATGAACACAACATTTATATAATTCCTGATTGTTTCATGGTTCTTCTTGTTGTAGGTAGCATATTGTATGTATGTGTAATGATATAAGTGTGTATGTAAAATATTTAATAAAAATTGTAAAAAAAAAAAAGAATTTCATATTGAAATCTTTCTTCTCTTACCTCTGATTTAAAACAATGTTCTCAATGTACCTGTATCCACTCCTTTTTTCCCTAAGATACCAACAGCTGTTCCAATCTAAGTAGAGAAAGAAGGAATTGAGCCTGAAATCTGATGGTAACCAAAGGCAAAGATATATTCATAAATGAAGGGACCATACCGAAGAACACATGCACTTACAAAATTTAAGATATAGTTACTTATTTATCACATAGAACAAAAGAAATATTTGTGAGCCAAGAAGAAGATAAATACAGGTCGAGACTGAGGAAAAAATGATAAAGTCAGTGTTATAGATGGTAACTGAGTGGATAGAGGACTGATTGGTTGTTAGGTGATATATACATGCTAGATAATTGATAGGTGATAGATTAGTGGTAGGTAGATAGATGGTAGATATAGATAGATGATAGATGATAGATAGATAGATAGATAGATAGATAGATAGATAGATAGATAATAGATGATTAAAAGACAGAGATCAATGAGATATTATCAGGCACACAAAAAATGAGAGCTACTCCGTATGGTAAATTTACAGTACCATAAATTATATCATTATATCATGGAACAGGAAAAAGCCACTTGTGAAAACAATGGTAAGTACAAATAAATCTGTTTTGACAGTTGAACTAGTATAATATGATCTGTTAATATTGGAACTGCTATGAGTGTATATTAGAATCCTCTGTATTAATTTTCAACCAAAATTATTCTGACACTTTTTCTTTTTGGTCTAGCCCTTCCATTTCTAAGCTTCAAAAAATCTTGTTCAATTCCAAACTCTTCAATGATCCTTTTTTGCTTATTATAGATTGGCTTTCCAATGCAGGTCATATGTCACAAAGCATGGGAAAGATAACTAAGAAAGGTAATGTAGCCGTAATAGTTAAAAGATATTTTGAAGTGCTACGAATTTCAATTCTTCCAATAAAATTATAGTCAGGACTGTATTATTAATTTTATTAGTTGGGGTCTCACCTTGTTGCTGAAACTGACCTTATCTCCTGTGCATGAGTCATCTTTCTGCCTCCTTGTTAATTGGAAGTACATTCATGCATGAAGATGCTTGGCTAAGAGAATTTTTAAACTTATTATAATATTTTTAATCATTAAAAAATTTAGTCATGCCATATTGGACCTTACCATTTTGGTCAAGATGGCCACAACTTCTTTCCTTAAGCCATCCTCCTACCTCAGTTTACTGATTAATTGAGACTACTGATACTTGGCCAATGTACCTTAAGTTATAATGACATATTTATAACATAAAAGTTTAACCACTTATATTGTCTTCAGTGGAAGTAATTATATTCACCACATTGTACAACTTTCCAAAACACTTTCAAGTTTCACAGATAAAAATAAGTAAAACCATTGGAGAACAAATTTTGGATTCATTGTAACCTGAGAAAATGCTTCAACTCTCTGCAACTTTAGAAGACAAATCTCAAAGCTATAATTTTGTTACCAACAAACTAGGTATCCTTCATTTCAGCTATTTTCACCACCCTATAATAATATAAATGTACTCTCATTGAACACAGAAATTCTTTCCAATTTACTAACAAAGGATTAGACTTCCATTCTAAAACTACTACCAAATATGTGCATAAATAAATTTCAATATAAGCTTTTAAAAGTTCTCTAATTTAACATTTTACAAATTAGGATATTCTAGGGAGGTCACCAACAGGAGTGCACTCAGACTTATCATCTGTAAACTGACAAGACTATACGAAGGCCATTCAACTATCTCCTGTAGCCCGAACCCACTATGATACTGATTCCCATGAATACCAAATTTTATTCTGCGGTGAAACTATGTTTACTTGATATTGATAAGCTCAATATTTCTGTCTTATGGATAGATTATGCAATCCCATATGTTGGTAATTCATTTTGCTCTCCATTTGCCAAGGCAAATTGTCAGAGAGAAGTAAGGGATTTCCATCTTCACGATTTATTAAACAAACAATGAATGTGGTGCCATCAATGCTGCTTGGTGTCCTTCCAATGGGGAACTGCTGGCAAGATATTCCCCTAAATGAGAATTATAAATTAAACCCCTTACTACTTTTTTCTCCTAAAGTACATTTCCTAATATTTAATTTATAAATTATGTCCCAGATGTATTAGTAATAAATGGCTGAAGGCGGCAGACAGGTTTCCAACAAGAAAGCCTCATGCTCCCCATTTACAGGGAGTCCTCATTAAAAAGGCATCAGGAGAAAGAAAAGTAAAACAACCCTGTGAACCTTTGTAATTGGTCTCTAGGGGTATGTAACTCTCAGGGTATCAATACAGAATTGTTCTAGCTAAAACTCCTCCTAGATAGTGCAGAAAATATCTACCTGCTGATATACACTAGGTATAGTTGAATATAATATTTTTTCAAAACAAAAAAATACTGTTTGGGTTTATGTATTCTCTACTTAAAACAATATTTAGAATGAACTGCATGCTGTTAAAAAAATGAAGCAATTAAAATAAATCAAATATATTTATCAGGAACATAGAGGTTCAGGGATACACACATTTATATAATGTTCTGTAGGGGTAAAATATCCAACAGTTACGAGGCATCACAGCATAATCATCTCATGAGGATTTATTTCATCTATTGTTAGTTATTAGTATTTTCATTTAATCCTCTTAAAAACAATAGATGCTCTTATAAAGCAGGATATTACTTTGTGTTCTTTGTTATGGATCAGACATAATGTGATATTTGACTTATTCGGAACACCAATTTTAACACATAGAATTATTTCTATTTTTTCCTTGATACACAGAATAATAATTTGTCAATTGAAAGCCAAACACAAACAAGATGTCTAAGTATTTCTGCAATGTGAAGCTTGAGGCTAAGATGGCAAAAGTGCATACATGCTAAGCCTCTCTATTGTTTTTTATGTATTTTCTGCATCTCATAATTTTTTAATCTTCCAAATAATGAGAATGATTATGCCAGGTATGCTCTTATAGTTGCCAAATCTTGGTTTATGCATAGACTAAGTAAGTCATAAGACCAATTAGCAATGGGACTGAGATGCAAATAAAAATATGTACAGCATCAGCACAATTATATTATTAAATTTAATAATCACTATTATTGTTTGTATATGAAAAATATGTGTTCGTGTGTGTATGTGTGAGAGAGAGAGAGAGAAAGAGAGAGTATGTTAAGGGTTTTCATGTGGAAGTCATGGAAGACAATTGTAGGGAGTCAGTTCTTTCTTTCCACCTTCACAAGTTCCTGATTATGGACCTCAGGTAGTCAGGCTTCTCCAGTAGGCATTTTTACTCACTTGGCACTGGCCACCATCTAAAGAAGCTTGATTCTTCATATGTATATTGGTACCTCGGATACTGGGTGGCAAGTTAATACGACTTTCTTGTATCTTAATTTTAAGCTAAACAAATTATATGTAAACACAGCATGGCTTTTGGACTCTTCCCCCAAATGAACCCAATACTTCAATCTCATTAAAAATGTTTTAAAAACAAAGGTAGATAAAATAATTTCACTACATTTCTGTGAATATTTTGAAAAGATGTCACTTTATTGAACAGATAACTTATAAACATGATAAATGTGTAAGAATTTTAATTTTTAGGCTATATTTTGTACAAAAATATTCTAATACATAAAATTGGAACATGAGGATTTGGATCTAAATTTATACTTATTTCTCACCTTGATTCACCTTTACAATTTGTGCTTTGATTTTTATGTCACATATAAAAAAAATAAGACTCTAAGAAGTCTAATGTGTTTACCTTGGATAATGATTATGTATGCATAAAATACTTATTTTTAGATTACATTTTATGCAAGACTCAATACATTTCTTTGTTTTTTGATAGGAACCTCAGGATAAGAATTCATTTTGATGTAATAAGTATACACAATACAAAGAAAGGGTAAATTCACATATTGTTCTATTGTGTGACAATAACACTGACCATATCTTCTTGTAATGTAAGTGAAAAAAAAATGAAAGTTCCGGAAATGTTACAGATGTTGTTAACACAAAGAAACTGTGTTTTAACAACCCCACCCCCATAAAAGAAAAAGAAAAAGAGAAAAAAGTGTGTGTGTGTGAGAGAGAGAGAAAGAGAGAGAGAGAGAGAGAAAGAGAGAGAGAGGAAGGAAGGAAGAAAGAAAGAAAGAAAAAGAAAGAGAAAAGAAACAAGTGCTTATATATATTTGGACAAAATGGAACTCTGAAGCAGTGCTGGTGATGATATAAACAAGTATGACCTCAATGAAAATAAGTATGAAGGTTTTCTTTAACATAAATAAATAAACAAAACACTAGGAATAGTCCTGCCATATGAGTGAGCTTTATCACCCTTGGGTATTTATTTGAAGGTCCCAGGTGAGCATAAGATAAAGATTCTTACAGATCAACCTTGACTGCAGCACTGCTCACAACAACTGTGTTATGAAACCTATATAGATGCCCAACCACAGAGGATTAGATAAGGATAATGAGCTATACATGCACAATGGAAGCTTTTAGGGCTAAAGAATGAAGTTGTGTCCTTTGTAGGAAAATGGATCTACTTGAGGATAATTATGTAAAGCAAGTTAAGTCAATGTTAGAAACATAAATGTCATATGGATTCTTTCAATTGCAGTTCCTGTTTTACGTATTTACATAAAATTATATATCTGCATATAAAATGAACTGGGAGTTATATTGCCCAGGATCACAGAGGAAAGTGAGATTTGGGAGAAGAGGGTGATAGGGTATATGTTCAACTTTAATATATACCTACATTACTTTCTCACATACTCTGGTGCCTCACCTTTGACCATGTCCCCTGGAGGGGGAGACCTGGTGGCACTCAGAGGAAGGATAGCAGGTTACCAAGAAGAGACTTGATACCCTATGAACATATACAGGGGAGGTAATCCCCCTCAGGAACAGTCATAGGGGAGGGGAATAAGGGGAAAATGGGAGGGAGGGAAGAATGGGAGGATACAAGGGATGGGATAACCATTGAGATGTAACAAGAATAAATTAATAAAGGAGGAAAAAAAGTAAAAAAAAAAAAATAAAACAGCTTTTCTCTAGTTGCCTCCTAAAAAAAAAAAAAAGAAGAAGAAGAAAAAAAAGAAATATTTGAAAAAAAGAAAGAATAATGACATTTAGTCACCTTTATTTTTTTTTATTTATTTTTTTACTCTGTGTACCTCTTGATAAAGCACTATCTTGGCGAGTGTAACAAGGCAATAGCCCTTAGACAAACTGTACGTGGAGGAGAACACACATTGAAAATCCATGTTGACAGCACATCTCCAATTGTCCTGACAACATTTACATCTGCAAGAGAACAGACTTTTCTGTAAAAGTCATAGTTTTTATATAAAGATTGGTACAGAGGCATAATAATTCCAAAAGATTTCCATCTTCCAGCAGTCTCTTGAAATTAATGAATGAAGACAATGGGCTCCTATTCATTCAATTTTACCACATCAGGCAGTGGAAATAGAAAGCAATATAAAATTAATTCCTTCTCTTGACAGTTGTAAAATTATAATCCTTCCTTTTATCCTCTCAAAGGATATTTGAATATGACATTTTATTCTCCAATTCAATATTCCATCTCATAACCTCATATATTGTATAGCCTATTTCATTGTTAGTGGTCAAAATAACACTCAGTAGAAAGCTATAGCTCAGCTATAAGGGCCCGAAAAAATGTATCCATGCTGAAAATCAATTTCAGATGTACTTTAGTGTTATTGCTTAGCATAAGTGTCATTTTCTAAGATATCACAAACCTAGACTTGAGAAACTTACTCATGTGAATAAGCTTAAATATATGTCATCTTTTTTCAATTTTCCTACTTAAAACCCTTACTGAGGAGTCATGATCAAACAGACCTAAATACTTCATTATACTAGTCCTTTTTATAGTAAAGTGTCGCTTCTTTAGACCCTTCGTTATGTTTTCCATGGTGTTTTAAATTATGTGATTTTTAGAATAATCAATAAGCCAATAAATGTGGAAAAGCCTGCTTACTATCTTTTAACTAGATTTAACATATGAAATGAAACATTCTTGGATGTAGTCATCTCCTATGATTACTATTTAATCGTCTTGCAAACTGACAAACATGTTATATATTTATTTCTTCAGAATTATAGGGGTATTTATTTATTTTATTGATTTTGTCTTTTTGTGGTTGGTGGATATTATTATTTTTAATTACAATTTTTCATTAAATATTTTACATATACATTTATATTATTACACATATATACAATAAAATATCTATAGCAAGAACCATGAAACAAACAGGAATTATACACACACACACACACACACACACACACACACACACACACACACACATTATATTCATAGTATTTACACTATTTGTATTTGGCACCCTTGAAGAAACATCTTTCCTATCTTGTTGAGTCTAAAATTCTTAATGGTAAATCAATATCTATTGTATCTTGTCATTATCAACTTAAAATATCTATCTAGACCTAAAAACATCCCAGTAGGGACGTCCTACAGAACATGTCATTTAAAGATGTTTATTGTTTTAAGGATTCTTTGACAATACGACAGGTAAACTCCTGGCAACATCAATCCTACGTCAAAGAAGATAATAAATATCAAAGGACCTCCTTATGGAGATGGCTTCAAATGTGGCAAAGCAGCCACTGGGCAAGATGTCCTCATTTCTGCTATAGACAGAATTCTGCCCAAAAATAGGCAAGCTTGAACGCAGGCAGAATTGAAGACCAAACTCTGCCAAGACAGGATAAGCAAGTCCTCAGTAGTTCCTGCCTCACAAATATGTCTGTCAAATATACTTGTCCATAAGGCTCAAGATGACACTCCAACATTATAGAGACTGTTGGGTGATTGTTCAGGCAGCAAAACGCCTCTGTCGTCTTCTCATTTTGGACGCTGCTAAGCTGCACTTCTTATCTATTCAGATAACTAATCTTATTCCTTCTCAAGTCTATGATGGGGTTGAAGACCAGATAGTTTAGTTTTATAATAAGCTTACTTGTTTAGTGCTTAAGATGTGTTTAGGTCTAGATAGATGTTTTAAGTTGATAATAATGAGATATGATAGATATTGATTTACATTACGAATTTAAGACTCACTAAGATAGGAAATATATTTTTTCAATGGTCCCAAATACAAATAGCCAAAACATTATGAATGTAACATTAATACAATTCCTGATTGTTTTGTGGTTCTGCTTGCGATATGTAGTTAATTATTTATATGTGTAATAAGATAACTGTGTATGTAAAAATATTTTAATAACCAGAATACAATAGAGAGAATCCTTGCATTTTTCTGGAAAGTAACTATTTTAACCCAGAACTATATGACTAAATAAATGATTCATCAAAAGTAATTAATAATAATAATAATAATATTAATATTAATAAACTCTGCTTCAAGGGAATTATATAAAACAAGGTACCTGACATCCTCCTCTGGCCCTCATGTATCACTTCAGACATACACCACACACATACATACATGGTCATGCATTCATCTATACATAAACACACATACACACACACACACACACACATACATGAAATTAAGTTTCTGTATAGTTCAATTTTCAAAAGGAATTTCTGGAAAATTATGTTCCTCAATAAATAAAAATATAAACTACATTCAAGAATAGCAAAAGACTCAAGGTTATAAATAATCAGTCATAAAGCAGATAATCTCCTGGCATGAATTATGCACCCAAAATTCTATGGGGTAAAAAGCCTGAGCAGATGTTATTTATATTCCATTGTATTATAGCTTTCTGTATGTTGATACATTCAGCTTCATTAAGATTTAATAATTTTAGGAATAAATATTGCTAATAAATAACTTGAAATGTCCTATAAAGAAATAAGTGATAAATGCAAGTGGTAAAATCTGTTCTCAAGATGCTCATGTGTTCACAATATATCCAACATTCATTTTGTTCTAGACAGGAGACAGAATAAGCTCATATCTTTGAGTCTCTTCTAGCTTAATGTTTCAAAAATCCTGTCATTTTACTGAAATACAATATAGATGTCACAATATAATGTGGCTGACAGAGAAGTCGGCTACGAAAAGCTAAAGTACTTGTATGTCAAAGGGCATTGTGTAAATAAACCTAAAATATATTTTTGAAACAATTTTTTAAACCTTTTACTAACAATCCTAATATGGGGTCATGCAGAAGAATGAGGTGGCAAAGAGTGTTATGAGGGGACATGGAGGCAGCCAATTGTCTGCCAGTAGTAAATGAATTCAGTAAATCTTTAAAGGAATAACCATGTGAAACAAATGCGAGTTCATTTTGTAGAACTCGTGTTATTTTTCTCTTTATCCCCAGTAGCCAGAAACATGCACACATATCAGCACAAATAATTATTTTCCTTTGATTTTCAGACTTAACAGTTGCTGTACTTGATAAACATAATATCTGGCTACACACTGAATAGTCCCTGGGCGAGGATTGTGTAAAGATCATTGTCACTGGCAGCATGAAGCCTGGAAGACAGTCCAACGTATGGAATCTCAGGGCAATTCCTGGGGTTTGTTCCTTGTGGACCACAATACTGTAAGCAGGTATTAAAACTCCACAGAGCTCATACTTGCCAGCATCCTGCTGGATTGGGAAATTTTTATCAGTGCTCTGACAAAATGCCAGACAAAAGCACCTCTAGGAAGGATGTGTTTGTTGTGGCTCGTCGTCTGAGGGGGATAGTCTGTCATTGTGAAGCGGGTACGTTGGCAGCAGCGTGAGACAGTGTCAATCCTGTCCGGTGTTCTCGTGGATGCTGGTAACACGCTTCAGTTCTCACGCCTGAATGGGAGGGCCTTCGTGTGCTGAGGCATTTTGATAGGCCCCAGGGCCTATTTCCGTGACTCAAGTTTCCCATCAATAAGCTGGCAGTAATCCTGCTACCCCAACCTGACCAGGAGTGTTAGGTCTTGAGAGCTACTATACATGCTTGATAAAGTCAGCCAGTATCCTTGACTCAGAGGTTGCAGTATGAGAAACAATGGTGTTTAAAGTCGGATGCACATGTGTTTCTGGGAGAATATGCCATTGTTTCTGGGCATAATTCTCATA
The DNA here is from genome assembly GCF_964271855.1 of Acomys minous. Classification (NCBI taxonomy): domain Eukaryota; kingdom Metazoa; phylum Chordata; class Mammalia; order Rodentia; family Muridae; genus Acomys; species Acomys minous. Next base: position 38,689,390 of record NC_140500.1, on the reverse strand, counting down.
TTGAAGTAGCATTTAATCATTTGCGTTCATCCTGATATCCAGCATGGCCTAGGAGGCAGAAGAGGTGGAAAGGTGATTACATGTGCCTGTTAAATCCTTTTGTGAGTTTCCTATTACTCCTCTTATTCCTTTTTCTTCTCTAAGGGGCAGGACCAGGCAATAATACTGCAGCCCTTCACCACGGCTTCTCTAGGGATCTGTTGCAAGACATGTTCTTCCACAAAGCCTAATGTCTGCTTTTCAAAGACGGGGCAGACACCAGTGTCATTTATTATGTAACCACTGAGAACTGAGCCTTCACTTTTCAGGCAAATTGCTAAATAGCTTTCAACCTTTTCTAGCATCCTGCTGACTCCACAGGTAGCATTGTTACTGCCATTTCACCAAAGGGAGGCTGCAGTCACACACCCATTAGGTAATTTGCTCAACAGCACTTAAGCTAATAACATCTTGGGAGAGCGTTGAGACTTCTTCCCGTTTTATGTGGCCTATGAAAATGTGAGATCTAACATCAGAGCGCTTGATTTTAGCACCATCTACCACCTAATCTTCCCTGAGTCACTACGTCTTATGGACAAGTTTACCACTGAGGTCTGAAATGGAAAATGAATAAATTAAAGGCAGCACAAGATTTCATACTGACTCTTATACCAAATTAAAGAATGGTTTTTAATCACAGGAGACTCATGGCCTGGGAGGGGAATACAGACCAATCATTTGCATCTATTTATGTTATCCTTTACAGGAACCACTTTCTGTGTCTCCTGGGACACCTCTTTCTCACACTTCTGGAGTCCCACTCAGAAAAAAAAATGGCATCCATAGTCCCAGAGAAAAAGGGTGCTTCTAATTCTGTAAGCTTTTATAAAACAAGAGGCTGAAAGTCCTCTTTACTCCAAACATGTTTTCATTTACCATGGTCCTCAGCTACACAGCTTTTCCATGCTAAATTCCAATGATGTGTAATAGCCAATCTATCTGCATTTATAATAGACCATATCAAGAAAATAAGCAAAGAATCTCATCAAACACGTTTGGCCTTTACATTGGTCTTGTGGGCCGGTCCCTTTTCGTCTGTACATTTTTTAAATGTGTCTGGTCTGTAAATCATTTTGCAATTCGTTTTAGTATTTTTCTACCCCTCAACATGCTATTGAAATCTAAAACTTTGAGGACTAGATTTAACCCTTTGTCACAAAGGGTGGGTCTTTACTCAGGAAGAGAGAAATATGAATACTCTGATTTTCCTGTTAACTGGCAGTGATATTGTTCAAAGACATGTGTTACACAGGGTCCAGTTTGAGGAACCATCCTGTAATATATTATTACAGCCCCTAAATTATTTAGGACTTTGTTCACAAGAGCATAATTCCCTTTATCCCCATTTGCCACCTGTCCTGTTTCTAGTACCAAGTCCAAATTTCCATGCCAGATTGCAAAAGCAGAATTGGCCCTTGGTTGCTCTCTTTTTTTCACATTAGATTTCTATTTAAGCGTGTGAGATGGTGCCATTGATTGTAGTAAAATGAACTTTGAGTGAACTAGCACAACCACTAACTGATAACCAATAAAATAAATAATTGATTCATCTCTGAACTGTCAGATTCCTACAAGCAGTTGCTGGACCTCTCTGATCTAGCTGCCTTCTAGAAAGCCTCACAAGTTTGGGCCTTTCATCATTATTTCTTTTTTTCCAAATGGACAATTTTTGACAGACTCCTAAGAGCAGTCAAGTGTCAAATACAAAGTTATGGCTGGTGCAGCTGCTTTGGGATCACACGCTCCATTTATTCATTATGGGAAGCTCAGATGCACAGGCATGTGGTGCCACTTTGTAGACCTGTCAATTTAGTGCAGCTAATGAACATTGATCATGTTCACCCAGACGCACTTTTCAGTGCTACAAACAAGAGCTCAGGGGTTCTGAAAGACACCCTGGAAACTTTTCTCTTGATCTATATACTATTTTGCTGAAACTAAATTAATAAATCTAAATACAATGCCTTGGAATTAGCAGCCAACTTATATATGTGTGTGCATGTATGTGTATCTGCATATATATGTGTATGTATATATGTTTTGGTCTGAGGTGTTGGCTCACAACTTTAATCTCAGCAGTTATGAGGCAGAGACAAGCAGATCTCCATGAGTCAGAGGCCACTCTGGCTTCTAGAGTTCCACCCAGCCATATTTATATAGTAAGAACCTGTCTAACAAGAAAAGAAGCAAACAAAAGCCACTTAATTTTGTAAATCTAAGTATTTCAATACTTAACATACAGTGTGGATTTCTCTGTGGTTTTTTGTGAGCTAGAGGTTAAACCAGGGCCTCAAGTCTGACAAACAGATATAGCACTGAGTAGTATTCCGAGGCTCAGAGTATCAGGTTGAATGAGTGATAACTCTGATGATTATTGAGTAACCCTATGAATATTTAAATTTAATAGCTTGACTGTTCCTAAACTCATTTGTAGCATTTCAAAATTATTTTGGCAATTATGAAACATTCTGCTGAGTATTTTTTCCATTCATAAGTTCTACTGAACACACCAATCAAAGCAAGGCCTGTCATTATACAGTGTAATGAAAATACACTTTGAGTTTTGCATCCTAACAAAATTCCCATAAAAGGAAAACTTTGCATTATTATAATCAGAAGAAACAGTTTTTTTATACAGGAATAAACTTTTTGTTTCTTACCTCAGTTTTAGGAAATAAAGAAAAATCAAGATAAATTATTTTGTCCTAGGTACAATGCATTATGGTTAGAAATGGCTTGTTCTTAACTGTGGTTTGTGGAGAATGAACAAATCTGTTTTTGGAATACACTATATACATTTACATTAGATGGTATATGTTATTATTTTAGTGTAAATATTTGTTCTGTTTGAGGTCTTAACTCTATCACATTATGACACAAAGTAGCTAAAGGAAATAGATGTTTATAAATTATATCACAGTCCATCTATAAACCTTGTGGGTTTTCCAACTTGCTGATAAAAATTAGAATTAAATCTTAATGCCAAATCCTACTTCACAAATACAACTTCAGACATGGTAACTTAGAGGAATAAATAGAGCATTGAAATAAAAGAAAGCACACCTTTAGACAAAAAGGAAAAGAGAAACAAAAAACAACAAACCAAAAAACCTTTTTCATTTTTATAAGGTCCTGTCATTCAAATTTTTTAACATATTTCTGAATGAAGCATTTTCAGAGGTATTTACTACAGAGGTTGTTTTTAATAAGAGAAAATTTTGGGTGATATAAATATATATTAATGGTGGAAAGGTTCTAAAAATTATGTTCCAAACATCTGGTAGAGTATTGTAAGCTCTCTAAAATGATGAGGCAAGCTGGCGTGCACTGACATGAAAGAGTATGCATGCTCAGAAAAAAGCATTATATACTATAATATGATACTGTTAGGATTTCAGTTTAATTTAATCTCTATATTTTTGTTGGATATATATATATATATTCCCCTATACATAAACAGAGAGAGAGACAGACAGACAGACAGACAGACAGACAGACAGACAGACAGACAGAGACAGAGAGACAGGGAAAGAGGGACAGAGAGAGAGACAGAGAGAGACAGAGAGGGACAGAGAGAGAGACAGAGAGAGAGAGAGAGAGAGAGAGAGAGAGAGAGAGAGAGAGAGAGAGAGAGAGAGAGAGAGAGATCGAGCTGACCATTGGCTACTTCTGTGTAGCACCTAAGTCCAGTCTATGCATGGTCCTTGGTTGGTGCTCCAGTCTCTGCAAGCCCCTCTGGGCCCTGGTTAATTGGTTCTGTTGGTCTTCTTGTGGAGCTTCTGTCACTTCCATGTCCTTCTGTCTTCCCATTCACTTTTCCAATAGAATCTCTACACTTCACCCAATGTTTGGCTCTGAGTCTTGGCATCTGTTCATCTGTGCTGGATGGAGCCTCTCAGGAGACAGCATATCATTAGTAGTGAAAGGGTTGGCTCTCTCCCATGAGGTGGATCTCAGGTTGGGCCAAGCATTGGCTGGGCATTCCTTCAATCTCTGCTTTATCTTTATCCCTGCCCATCTTGTAGCCTGGGTAAATTTTGGGTCACAGTTACTGTGGGTGGGTTGATGTTCTGTTCCCTCCACTAAGAGTCCTGTCTAGTTAGAGGATACCCTTTTCAGTCTCCAAGACCCCTTCTACCAGAAGTGTCAGCTAGGGTCACCCCCATATCCTCCCAGATGTCTTTCCTGTCTTAAGTCTTCAGCCTGTCACAAAGACACACCCTGCCCCACCCATGGTTTCTCTTCTCTCTGTAGCCCTTCTGTCCTCCTGCCTCCAGTTTCCCCAGGCCTGGTGTCCACTCTCATTTCTTAATGTGCTTCCTATCCTGCCTTATTTCCTCTTTCAACTGCTCTATTGTCTATTCTGTTACCCCATCTGAGTGAGATTTAATCATCATTCTTTGGATCTTCCTTGTTACTTATCTTCTTTGGGTCTGTGCTTTGTAGTATGTTTATTCTATATGGCTAAAATCCACTTATAAGTGGTTACATAGCTTTTGTTTCTTTTGGGGTCTGGGTTACCTCGCTGAGTATGGCCTTTCCTAGTTCCACCCATTTGCCTGCAAATTTCATGATTTCACTGCTAGTTAAAGCAGAGTAGTATTCCATTTTCCATAGTTTCTTTATTAATTCTTCAGTTGAAAGATATCTAGCTTATTTCCAGATTCTGTCTATTGCCAATAAAGCTGATATGAACATGGTTGAAAATGTGTCCTTGTTGTATGATGGAGCATCTTTTGGGTATATTCCCAGAAGTGGTATAGCTAGGTTTTGAGGTAATACTATTCCCAATTTACTGTGAAAATGCTAGACTGATTTATTTTATTTTATTTTATTAATTTATTCATATTACATCTAAATTGTTAGCCCATCCCTTGTATCCTCCTATTCCTCCTTTCCTCCTGCTTCCCCCCTACTCCCTTCCCCTATGTCTGTGACTGAGGGAGACCTCCTCCCCCTATATATGCTCTTAAAGTATCGAGTCTCTTCTTGGCAACCTGCTATCCTTCCTCTGAGTGCGTGCCACCAGGCCTACCCATCCAGGAGACGTGGTCAGAAATGGGGCACCAGAGTTTGTGTGAAAGTCAGATCTCACTCTCCACTCAACGGTGGAGAATGTCCTGTCCATCGGCTAGGTTTGGGTAGGGGTTCAAATTACTGCCTATAACCTCCTTGGCTGGTGCCTTTGTTTGAGGAAGACCCCAGGACCCAGATCTACCTGTCATAAAGTTCTTCTTGTAGGTTTCAGGGCCCTCTGGATCCTTCTATTTCCCTATTCTCCCATGCTTCTCTCACCTAAAGTCTCAATAGTATGTCCTCCCCTCTGACCCACTTTCCTGGTAAGTAAAGTTTTTCACGGGATGTATCCCTTGGACTAGTGTCTCTATCTAAGTGAGTATATGCCATTTGTCTCTTTTCGCTTCTGGGTGAACTCACTCATTATGATTTCTAGTTCAATCCATTTATCCACAAATTTTTGGAATTCCTTGTTTTTAATAGCTGAGTAGTATTCCATAGTGTAAATGTACCACAGTTTCTTTATCCATTCTTAGATCTTTACCAACCTTTCATCTGACAAAGGTCTAATATCCAAAATATATTAAGAACTCAAGAAATTAAACACCACCAAACCAAATAACCCAATTGAGAAATGGGGCTTGGAACTAAACAGAGAATTCTCAACAGAGGAATATCAAATGGCTGGGAAACACTTAAAGAAATGCTCAACCTCCTTAATCATCAGGGAAATGCAAATCAAAACAACGCTGAGATTCCATCTTACACCCATCAGAATGGCTAAGATCAAAAATTCAAGCGACACCACACACTGGCAAGGATGTAGGGAGAGAGGAACACTCCTTCATTGCTGGTGGGAATGCAAACTAGTACAGCCACTTTGGAAATCTATCTGGTGCTATCTCAGAAAAATGGGAATAGGGCTTCCTCAAGACCAAGCTATTTCACTCCTTGGAATATACCCAGAAGATGCTCCAGCACACAACAAGAAAATTTGCTCAACCATGATTATAGCAGCCTTATTCATAATAGCCAGAACATGGAAACAGCCTAAGTGTCCATCAGTAGAAGAATGGATAAAGAAACTGTGGTACATATACACTATGGAATACTATTCAGCTATTAAAAACAAGGAATTCCCGAAATTTGTGGATAAATGGATTGAGCTAGAAATGATCATAATGAGTGAGTTAACCCAGAAGCAGAAAGACTCAAATGGTATATACTCACTTATATCTGCTTATATTTCTTTTTTAACATATACATTTATATTGTTACACATGAATAAAATAAACTACATACAGCAGGAAGAACCAGGAGACAAACAGGAATTATATAAATATTACATTCATAGTGATTTAGCCATTTGTGTTTGGCAAACTTGAAGTAAACATCTTTCCTATCTTCTTGTGTCTAAATTTCTGAATGGAGATTAATTAATATCTATCATATCTCATATCTATTAACTTAAAGCATCTATCTTGATCTAAAAACATCTTAACTCCTATCCTACAAAGCTTAATTGAAAGACTAAGCTATCTGGTTTTCAAACCTATCACAGACTTGAGAAGGGATAAAACTTAAATACCTGAGTTAACCCGGAGTGCAGGTTAGCAGCTTCCAAAATGAAAAAATGACTGAGAACATTCTCTACAATGTTGGAGCTTCATCTTCAGCCTCCTTGCCCAATATGTCTGCCAGACATATTTGTGAGGTAGGAAGTATTAAGGACTTCTTACCCTTTCTTGTCAGGGTTTGGCTGTCGACTCTGCCTGCATGTAAACATGCCCATTTTTAGGTAGAATTCTCTCTGTGGAAGAATTTGATGCTTATCTTCCTTCTTTGAGGCAGGCTGGGTGCTGCCAGGAGTTAACTTGTCTTGTTGTCAAAGAATCGTTAAAATAATAACATCTTTAAATGCAATATTCTGAGGTTTTTGAAGACCTTATCTATTTTACCTCATATATCTATAGAATCATATGTATCTATCTGACCTAGAGTATATATTATTGTGATAAAATTAGACTAGTTTTTGACATGAACATGATTTGCATCAATATACAAAATTCAATACCATTGAACAAAAAAAAACTTATTTATGGGTAACAATTAGGGCCTTGAGATGAGGAGTATATTCAATAATCCACCTATTGTTCTATCCTCCCTCTATATTTCTATATCTCCTTTTCCTTCTTTTCAGATCCTATCTCCTTACCTACAAAAGAAAGGGAGATATAGTGACAAACACTGAGGAAATCCAAAGACTCACTAGGTCTTACTTCAAAAGCCTATATGCCACAAAATTTGAAAATATGAATGAAATGAACAATTTTCTTGATAGCCACCAGTCACCAAAATTGAGTCAAGATAATGTAAACAAATTAAATAGTCTTGTGCCTCCTAAGGAAATAGAAGCAGTCATCAAATGTCTCCCAACCCCCCCCCCAAAAAAAAGCCTAAGGCCAGATGGACTCAGAACAGAATATCATCTTATTGCTGTGTTGCTTTAGCAGAACAGTAGCATTTGGCTTTCCCCTAAGTCTATAACCTATATAATCGCCGGTACTTGGCCACCAAAGCAATGCCAAATTAGTTTCCTCTCATAAAATTGGCCTTAAATCAATGTGATCCGATGCACACATGTTCTATATATGCTCCAAAAAATGCTAGAGAAATATATGTGGTTCTGTTTATTTCCCACAGAACTTGGAACATCACTATGTGTTTCTTTGTTGTGTGATCCATTCCTGGTTATATACCTAAACTATGCCTTTATTCACAGAGCAAAGTGTTAAAGAAACAAAACAGGCAAGGTGGGTCAAAACCCTACTTATTTCTATATTACTGAGAAAGGTAAAACCTTAGTAAATGTCTGTTGGTGAAGTTGAACTGAATTAATTTGAAATGAATTGAATTTGCTCTGAAAGAACTAGAGCTAGAGCCAAACCTTTGACCAGGTTTCACCTGAATATTACAGCAATTATGCTTTCAATCAACATTTTCTTGACTAGATACAGTTCAAGACAGTGAATTTAGATATTAAATAAACATAGTGCCTCAATAACAGTACAGTTCACAGAGGAAGATAATGTGTAATATACAACCGATGACTATAGTGAAAATTAAGGGAGTGTCCCAAAGGAGGAAATACATTATAAGATGGTAGGAGTCAGTGAAGTTGAAGAAGAGTACCAGAGATGTCCCATAAATAGAATCCTAAGATAATACCTTCATAGGCAATTGAAGCAAATAACATACGTAGTGGAAACCTATCACTATAGTATGTTTAAGACAACTTATCACTGTGTTATTTCCTCCTGTTATTTTTCCATGTTGTTGGATTATCTTGCTGGAATCATTTTGTATTGCTCTCTAGTGTTACACATTTGAGCAATGGTTGCTGAAAGAAAACACTCATGATCTTAAAATTGGTAGGAATGGTAACGATATTAATCTATGGAAATATATGCATTTCCATCTACCTATTGTCTATCTTCTATCAATCTATGAATCTATGATCTAGCTACCTATCTGTCCGTATAACTATATATCAATTATCTATCTATAGATACAGATCTATAAATCTACTGTCTATCTATTATCTTTCTATCATCTATCATTTATCTATCTATATATCATTTTCATTGCAGTTTTTAATTGATAGTCTTTGTTTCAGTATATTTTATTTTTAGATGTATCATGTATTTTCTCTTATAAATAAGTATGGGTAAAAATGAGCACATGGCAAATAAAATTGATACACTGAACTGTGGAAAAAAATTATAAGTATGCTTTCCTAATTTTGGGAACTGAATAGCCAAATTTTGAGATTTTTGGTGGTTTTTTTAAACCATAGATTGGAGAACTTGAAGTTTGCAGGTTTTAGTAATAAGTTACATCTTTATCAGGTAATGCAATATATTCCTGCCAAAATTATGTTTCACCTTCTTAATATCTTTAGTGGATAAGGATGAAGTTAATCTTTTCTAACATAAATTGGAGGTTACAAGATGGATCAGAGTTTAAAGGGGTTTGCTTCATAATCCCAAAGACCTGAGTAGCATCCCCCAAACCCATGTACAGGTAAGGGAGAACTAACAACAAAATTCTATTCTGATCTACAAATTAAATCTTGGCACATTCACTGTTCATATATACTGCATACACACAAACACATAGCATAATAAATTTAAACATTAAACATTAAAATTGAGTTAGATAAAATGTGTTTTGTATACATATAGATTGAGACAAGTTATGCTTCAATTTTGTTTATGTGTATACATGAATTAATTACTTTTCTGTAACAGTGAAATAATAGCATAACCAAGGCAATTTTGAAAAAGAAAGGTTTATTTGGCTAATAGTTCCAGAGCGATAGGAGTTTATTAGGGGAGGAAAGCATGACAGCAAGCGGCAACCATGTTGGCTAGAGCAGAATCAGAGAGTTCACCTCTCAAACCAAAAAGTGGGTTTTTGGAATATTCCCTAAAAAAAAAAAAAAAATAGAGAGAGCACACTGTAAATGGTACATGGTTTTTGAAATCTAAAAGCCCCTACAAATAACATACTTCCCCAGAGGATGCCATACCTCCTACATCAGCCCAAAGGGTGCCATCATCTGGATGCAATACATTCAGATGCCCAAGAACATGCGTGAGCTTCTCTTTCAAACCACCAGTTTACATATATGTCTTGGGTAGCTATGAATGTGCCTATACGTTTGTGTGTGGATGTGCATGTACATGATACACTTGCTTTGCCTGATAAGGACAACAGCATGCTATTCTTCAGGAGTCATCTACCTCCATTTTGAGGCATGGCCTTTCATTGGCTTAGAGTTCACAATCATGCTATCCACGCTGGCCAGCAGACCCTAGGCATCCACCTATCTTGACCTGCCCTGCACTTTTACTAAGGTATTTATGTTTATAAGCACTTCACTGAGTGAATCAGCTCTTTATTTTTTTTATTCCACCATATTTTTACACTGAAATATTTTTATTGTCAATCTTTGCTGACATGTTTTAAATTTATGATTTTTTAGGGAAGACGCTGAAAAACTGGGCACCATTCAATATATTTTGTAGACAATTATCATAGAATTCCCCCCTCTTGGAAAACATTTGGTACAGTAAAAATGGTGAACATATCAGTAACTTATATATGTATAAATTTTTTCATAAGAAAAATCACTCCATTAAGGCACATTAAAATTAAATGCTATATAGTAAAATAATGTCTATCAAAAGAACCAGTTATTTTAATTCTTTTTTTCACAGTATGATTAATGATAGCTTTTTGCTGCCAAAAAATGTACATTTTATTTAAAGCTCTCTATGTTATGAAATTTAAATCATATCATTGCAATAAATCAAATGCCAGATTCTTAAATCCATGTATTTTATTCTATGGAGATCTCTGACTTGGAGCAGCAATAATAATAAAAAGAGCTCTAAAAGTAAAAGTTCCAAAAAAGTTATATGAATAATTACTATTTCTATATTGATTAAAATACACATATCCATGCCTCTCCCAAATATTCTTTTCAAAAAGTCATTGTCTCCAGTCTGATACCTTTTTTTAAAATGGAAATTCTGAAAGGATACGATCCAGGAGCTGGTATTACCCACTCTGAGAAGCTTTGAAGTGTGAAGCTCTGTGCCTTTATCTTTGAAGAGCCTGTCTTTTATACTGGTGAGGAGACAGAGCCACATGTTGAGAGAATAAGTTTTGATGAAAGCAGGTAATGGTGTTCTGAATTTACTGCTGGAACACACATCCCAGAAACAAATAACCATTCAGTTGTGTCTTTGCAGTCTCTATTATGTTCACATTAATAGACCCATTTCCATATCCTTTATATTTGAATCTCATAAAATGCCGTCATGCTTCTAGTCAATGTGCTTTTCAAATCATTCATTTTCTTGAGTTTCATCTTCTTTGCACTTATGTTTGTACTGAAGTTCAAAGGTTCAAATATTTTTACTTTCTTTCCCAACTGCTTCTTACTTTCACTCTATATTTTGTTCACTGATTCTTTAAAGATGACCAGATATGCCAAATTTGACACTGCATTATTCATTTTAATGTATTTACTTATTTATATGCTTACTTACATATGAGCATATATTTTTTTTGTTTTATGGGAAATATGAACAAAATGTTCTTGCTATATGAGAAATGAAAGTTAGGAGCAATGTATAGTCAGCACATAGTTTAGAGAGTTACAAATACAAAGATCAACCACAACTATCTGGCAGGTACAGTGAGAGCAGTCTAGGGATGTGAACCAAGTATGTAGACCTGTTCTCAAGTATGCAATTGACATTTATAGTTTCTGGTTTTGATGAACCTCTGAACAACGTTCCTCAGCTTAAAGTTCATAGGTAGGAAAAACACAATAGTATATTCACGTACACACACAAGAGAAAAGGACAAAACACACATAAAACAGAAGGGTATAGTATAGACTGTAGCAGAGGTCACCATCCCTATGCGACTATCTCTACAATAGTACCGGATGGTTGTTCTGATAGTAGATATTTGTATTTGTGGCTAATATAAAGTTTCGGAGATTGCGGACCTACAATCAACCTTTTTAAATCAAAATCAAGTCAGAAACCCCTGGCCAAAGTGTTAGGACGTGAGTATTCTCAAAGGCTAGATAAAAACAACAACATTCAGACAACACTACACACTTATGGAATAAGAAGCCGGGGAAGATTACACAGAAGTGGAGGTTCCTGGTTTCTCTGAAGATTCAGTTGGGTCATGTGAACGTGTTTTTTTGTTTTGTTTTGTTTTGTTTTGGTCCCAAGTGTGGCATGAGGGAGTGCTTTTCCACCACTGAAGACAGACTTGTGATCTTTGTTAGCAGAAAACAGACTCGAGGAAGGACACATTATGTTTTGCTGCAAGCTGTCTTGTACAAAAAGTGTGGCTTTTGCCAGCTGAAACACACCCTTGTGCAGACTCTGAGATGGGATAAATAGAAGCCCACAGACAGCAATCCATCGCTTTTGCACCTGTATCCTTTGCAACGGTTCTCGATGCTTCAATAGTCTTGCTTTGTTTACATTCGCTCTTGTGGCACTCTGGCTGAGTCTCGCCACTGCCACTGACTTGTACAGATTTAACTGAGTCTTACAGTTTCTGCTATTTTGTACCATGTCTGCTGTATCATGCCACTGCTGATGATTCATGTTGCTGTTTGATGTTTGCTATTTTGATTGGAGTGCGGGTATCCTGACAACAAAGAGTCGAATGGCCCCCAAGGACCTACATTGATAAAAGTGCACAACCCACTTTTTCTACTAACCTTCTTTTTACCCTACCTCTGGTCAGTGGGCTGGAATTAGGGGAGAAGTGTTTAAGATCCCTAAGTAAAGTAGGTTTTTGTTTTGTTTTGTTTTGTTTGTTTTTTTTTGTTTGTTTTTTTGTTTTGTTTTGTTTTGGTTTTTTTTTTTTTTTTTTTTTTTTTTTTTTTTTTTTTGGAAAAATCTAAACCTACAAGCCAGGACATCGGTCATGGTCCTAGGTTTTTTTTTTATTTTAATTTTGTTTACTTATATTTCTTATGAGGATAGAGACCCAAAACAGTGCTTTCCACATACCAAACAAGTACTTCTTTTTTGAGGCACATCCTCAGCTCAGGAAACTGGTTGTAACAGGAACTATATCTTTTTTTTTAACACCTTAAAAATTGTATTATAATTTATTCAGATTACAACCTGAATGTTATCCCCTCATTTGTATCTTCCTGTTCCCACCCTCCCTCCCTCTTCCACTCTATTCCCCTCACCTAGACCTCTGACAGAAGGGACATCCTCCCCCACCATAAGACTACAGCCTATCAGGTCTTATATGGATAGTCTGCTTTCCCTTCCTTTGTGTGCCCACCTGGCTTTGCCACCAAGGGGAAGTGATCCAATTGGGAGGGGGGACTAGAGTTAATGTGAGAGGTAGTCCCTGCTCTCCCCACAACCGTGGAAAATATACTGTCCATTGACTAGATATGAACAGGGGGTCTAGGTTTGCTGCATGCACTGTCCTTAGTTGGTGCAACAGTTTCTGCAGGCTCCCCTGGGTCCAGATCTGCCTGTTTTGATGGTCTCCTTGTGGGACCCCTAATCCCTCTGGGTTCTTCCATCTCTCCATTTTTCCATGCAACTCTCAGTGCTCTACCTGCAGGTCCATCAGGAAGTCTCAGCATCTATCCAGATGCCCCACTGGGTAGAGTCTCTCAGAGGACTACTATGTTGGGCTAATATCCACTTATAACTTTCTCACATATGTTGATGTTTGAAAGCCATTGACTTGCTGCTTCTGGCAAACCAGGGGACTATTGATTTACTCTGCATTATAGTTATGATAATATAATTCACTTTAATATAGGTTTTCTTTTTTACTACTAGTTCTTCTTGTATTTCCATTTTTGTCCATGAGTGAAGATTAACCATTGCTCAAACTAATGCAGAGAGATAGAAATTCTCTGCCTTTCACATTGTATTTAATTACCCGACTCTTCCCTAGGAGAGGTCTGAGTCAGTTTCCATACCTTCTGTGTGTGTGTCTGAGGTGATAACAAGTCTGGTGGTTTAGAGTAGATTGTATTGTAGAGAAGAAATCTGATACCAATGAATATTTGAAGCCGTTGAATTCTTAGCAGGCTTAGTAATGATATGATGACCCATTCCCAAACCCTGAGGCACTCCACTCTGCAGCAAGCACTAAAATGGTCAGGTTCACCTGACTTTTAGTTCAACAGTTTCACTGTCTTAAAAAGCAGTGCCTTTGGAAAAAAAAATAATCTTTAGAAGTAAATTTTTTTACTTCTAGCTTTAGGAATGTTAAAACTTGTGCTAGCAAAGGCCTCTGGCACTAAGTAAAAGGATTAAAAAATGTCAAGAGAAATGCACAGGTTTACAAACATCAAAAGCAGCTTTCTCTCTTTTTTTTCCCTATAAATATTGCACTAACAGAGATGTTCTTGAAATTCAGGTAACGTATCTACTGCCCATATTACTTTTTAATTTTCTATCAGAAAGTATATGTGATCAGTCACACAGATATCACGTCATATATAGAATCCTTCTTTAAAATGCCATGCATATATTCCAGTTACATTGGTAAGAATTAGTTTCACCATGTGTCATTGAACCTTTAATTTTATACAACCTCAATAAATAAATATTATAAGAAGGTAACATGTGAATTGCTCATAATACTCGATATCTCCCATCTTCCCATTCATGTTTAATCTATTTATATAAATATGAGCTTTTCTGATTAAAAAAAACCAATTACTGTACACATAAGCATCTCAAGAATAGATATGTGAATTTTTACTGGAATGCATAGACTATTTAGCTATGCATTGCAAAGCTAAATATTCTTTTTTCAATTCATTCAACTCTTTTTTCAAAAGACATTAAAGAAGATTAAGTGTGTCATCCAGGGCTCCATGCTTGAGGAAAAGTTGATTGATCTCTAAAGCTGGTGTCCTATAACAAAGAATACACTTTGTACATTTTACTTCTGTTCTCTGCAATATATTTATATGATCCTAATTTGAAGAGAAGGTGAGTTTCTATGTCCTGCATTCAGTCATTCCTAAGGAAATAAAAACCCATAGGCACATTCAAGAAGCCTTATATTTATGGAAGTAGATCTGATCTGGTCTGTATACACATATTAAAATATACTCAATATATATATTCAAAAGTTTGTCCAAAAGAAACATTTTCAAAATAAGGAAAGATACCTTATTTTTTAAGCTTTCTAGGTATGTGTGATATGATTGAATCAGTGTTGCTTACAACAGGACCCAAGAGAAATAAAACTATATTTCCTAATATTACCCGTTCCCCAAAGAGACACTTCTTCACAGGGAAGTATACTAATACACTGGCAAATAAAACTCTGGGTGGGGGTTCTCTTCATCAATATACACTACTCTGGAAAGTCACAGGTAATATATAAGGTTTTAGAGTAGATTTTCAGTTCTAATTTAGAGTCTTGCAATGCTGTTATTTGAAGTGTTCAAATACCCTTTCTGCAGATGCAAAGAGAGCACTATGAGATCCTGCAATGCGAGCAATTGCTAGCTATTGTCTATACAAAGTGGTTTGGGACATCTCCTTCCTGGCATCGTATTGGGTTCTGGTTTCTTGACAATATGAGAAGCAGCAGGGGGGCATGTAGCCACCAAGAACAACCATGTGTAGATATTTAAAGGTGGTAGCTGTAGGTAAGAGGAAAAGGGATGTGTTAGCTCTTAGATGTCTCTAATATAGATGTGTCTTCACAGAAATTAAAATCTAGGAGAATGTTATTCTAATGGGAGACTGAATCTTCATGTATGATTCATCTTCATTTAAAATTGCCTCTTTCCAACAAATATCTTCCTCTTAGAATTTCTTCACAACTACAAAGATTTTACCTAGGTGTTAAAAAAAAATTTTTATGATGAAAATACATTGCAAGTAATTTCTATTAAGTACAAATTTAATAAAAGCTTAAGTCAGACTTGCAACTGTGTGAACATTTCTGATTCTTATGACATTTATATTAACCTTTCTTTGCATTGTATCCTGTTTATAGTTCATTAAATATAACCTAGGATTAAACATAGAATTACCCAAATAATTAAATATTTATAAATTATCTAGGTGAAGCTACAAAAAGTAAACCAACAATAGCCAATATTTGTTGAGCCATAAAGATCTAAGCACAAGGGTACATGGGATAAAATGGACTGTTTCTAGCTAGGAGATGAAAGAAATAAAAATCTTGTGTTTATATTGGGGTCCATTTAGCTATCTACAAAGCTTTGAGTTATATGTCAAGATATATTTTAACAGAAAAATCATGAGGCTTTTATTTCATCTCTATTTCTTTTATGGTACACTGCTTAAATATTAAAATGCATTTCTTCTCACATGGGAAGCCTCATATCATTATCTTTGTGAGATTCATTGAGGAAGAGAAAAATTCTGATGACGATCCCTCATCAGTGAAGTTTCTATAAGTAGCAGCCTAATGTTATGACAGTAATTTATAACTCATTGGACAGAACGCAGAGAGTATGTGACTATAGGGTGTCCAGCACTAAATGGAACATCTAATAAACCAGCCTATCCAAGACTCAAGGAAGATTATGCACAAGAGATGAGAAAGATTGTAAGAGCCTGAGGAGCAGAAAGACTTTTTCCAGACAGTGGCTCCATGTTTTGGCAGTATTGCTGCTCCGTTGAAATTCAACAATATGGCTGCCTAAACAAGGCCTTGAGAGACCACATTTACCAACATGTCAACGGGGATGTAAAAGAATTTTACAAAGCTTTACACTTACATAAAGAGCTTTAGGTCATCAGTGCTGCTGTGGGAGAAAGAAATAGTTTTTTTTTTTCAGAGATGTGTCCCCCAATCCTAAGTGGTCAACGCTAAACACATGTGCATTCAGAAGATACCAATGGGTGCTGTAGGATAAATACATACATACATACATACATGTATGCATGCATGTAGATAAATAAGATCATATAAATGTAATCTTAAAAGAAGAGTACATGAATTTTAAAGAGGGGTGGGGAAGGAGCTAGATGAAGGATAAGGAGCTGAGGAAATCATACAAATACAGTATCTTGTATGAAATTCTCAAATCGTAAAAACAGCTTAGTGGATTGGTTAATCTTGTTATGTTACCTGAATCTTCCAGAGTTTGAAGAGTTTAAGTGGTGACATCAAACCAGCAGTTTTACTATTTATTACATCATGTCTGTGACATGCATGTGTATCCTAAGTGCCAAATAATGAGAAATATTTTATTGTTGTTGTTTAATTCCAAGCTTAGTGACAGTTTGAATATCTGCACTTGGTCTCTGAAGGGATATGTTGTTGATAGTATTTGCATTCAGGAAGTGGCTTACTTAGGGGCGATTATTCTTTATGAATCAGTAGCATTTTTTTTTAAAGTATAATCTTCCTCGGAAAATGCTGTAAGGTCAGCACCACCTTCTTAGAAGAACTTATAAGCAGTGCAGACAAAAGTCCCATTGATAAACATGTCCCTTCTGTATAATTGATGAGTTGGTTCCACCCACCGTGGTTGCCAGTGACTCATCTGGGGATGAGCCTGAGATAATGTAGGAAACGGAAACCACGTCCTCATTTTTAAATGTGACCAATAGTTTCTTGCAGGAACCTCCTTTGTCCTTTTCTCTCACTTACACACCATTTTTTCCTCCCTCAGTGCTTCCCTCTCCTTTAAACCACCAAGGCAAGTGCCCTTTTAGTGAATCATGTCATTAGTTCTAAAGGATCAGGAAGACTTTTTACAAGTCCATATTGGGTTTTTATAGTGAAAGGTGGATAGGAAAGAATAAGCCAATCACTTTGAGATCTTGCCAGAGTAATTTCAGTCAAATGGGACAGAGCTACGCTTTAAATCTCTGTTTCAGTTTTTGCCTAACCATCTCAGCAAGACTGAGTCTGTGATCTGCTGGAAACCTGTATCGTGCTTAGCGAAACATCACTGAGGCCAGGGGCTCAGACTCAGGCATGCAACACAGTGGCTGAGCATCATGGGGAGTGTCCGGTTTGCATTTGTTCTTGTTCTCTTCATTTCCTTATGTAGTTGGATACTGATTCATCAACCAAATAGCTTCGTTTGTGGTTCAGTCAATTTACTTGTGGTTTATATTATTTTCCTGTTTGTCTGCTGGCTATGAAGGTCTAAGATGATTTACATAGTTTGTAAGCAAATCAACACAATCAAATTTGAATTATTACTGCTTTAGGAAACTCCATGATTGCATATTTCTCAATTATATTTCAACTTTACTTTATAATCCTATATAGTTATTGATAATTTGTTATAATATACTTTTATCTGCTTACATACTTTTTAAAATTATTCATTGTTTAGTATTATTTGGACATGTGTTTCAAAGCTGACTACCATTTTCTCCATGAATACACACGGAATAAAATAGACTTAAATTTTTCCATGGACCATTGTTCTCATTAAGGGAAACAATGTGCCTGGTTTGGTGTCATATGCCTGTACTCTTGAGAGTGTAAAGAAGGAGAATCTGGAGTCTGAAGCCAGCCTAGGATATGTTGGAAGTCCCTGAAAAACGAGAGAGAAAGGATGAAAGGGAGGGGAAGCACACTGATACTGTGTTTGATAAGGATATGAAGATAAAGCACAAGAGTTTAAAAATAATGAATGACAGACACAGCTAACTGTACAAAAACTGAGTACAATAGGTATCCTCTTAAGAGAAGGGATGTAGGTCCAGGGACCAAATAACATCCAAGAGGGGCAGTGGATAACCTTCCAAGAGGAGGGGCAGCCTTAGAGGGGAAACTCTTGTCTTGCACTGAAGGGTGAGAAAAACCAGAAAGGCTACTAAAGAAGTCGGGAAAGATGGTTTGGAGAAGGAAGGAAAAAAAGTCAGTCACACATTCAGATTCTAACATTACAGAATAGAAAGAGTACAGCACTTTGCAGTTGGTGATAAATGAGAGGCTGACAGAAGTGAGATCATATGGAGTCCTATTAGACATATGGCTAAACTCGGTGAGGATGCAGAGTAGAAATTCATCTTTCATCTTTGCGACGTTGCTGTGAGGATGGGGTCTGTTGTCACCACTACAGTCTACCATGTGAGAAGTGTTGGTAAAAGTATAGTAAGAAAAAATGAATTCGTGCCTCTCCGATCCTGTTGTCCTTTCTCCTGTGTGTCTATTGAAAGCAAAACATTTGATTTTTCCATTAATTTTGCCCTTTAATATCAGAATTGCACAGATTTCTACTGATGTGGTATTTTAACCTATGAGAAAAGTGTACTTACAGCTTACAAGATCCAGACAATTACAGTTTCCCACACCCCAAGCCTTTTTTTTCCTTTTTTTTTTCTTCTTTATTAATTTATTCTTGTTACATCTCAATGGTTATCCCATCCCTTGTATGCTATCACTTTCCCTACATGCTGCAAAGCTTTAAAAAAAAAAAGAAGATCTGATTGGCTTGACAGATTGAGCATGATTGAATGTCTATTTAAGCTTCCTGTGTTTCCATCTGATTGCTAATCCTGAAGGATGATGCTAAGCCGGAATCCCCAGCTGAGAGGTCAGAGGATCAGAAATCCACTCCTCTAACATGATGAGATGGATAGATACAGTGCTTCTCATGCGCAGGGGACCCTGGAATTGGATGCTTTCGTTGATTCTTTTCAGGGGAGTGCCTCTATGTCCCTCTTTACTAAGTGGTCACAATACATAAAGTCCTAACACCTGAGAGTAGGAAGAGGACAGAGTGCAATTGTTGATGAATCTGGAGAACAGACATGCAGTGGAGGATGTATGTCCTTCTTGAACATTTCATAAACTATAGTTAATTACTCTTCTTTAGAAGTAATATTTAAGTCTATAAACAATTTTATGTGAAAAGATATCAGTCTCTTAGTACATAAGTTTTAAATATCATTATTATTATTATTACTAAGTTATTTACATTACATCTGGATTGCTGCAACCCCTCCCTCCTCTCTTCACAGTCCTCCCCTCTTCCTCCCATCCACCGCTCCTCCATTTAGTATCTGTGTAAGGCTTTGTGCAGAGTTTGGGGCAGTGTTTTTTTTTTCCTCATTGATTTACTTATTTATTCACTTTACATCCCAGTTGCAGCCCCCTTCCTCCTTTCTTCCTGGTCCCTTCCCCCACCCTCTTCCCTTTCTCCCCTTCTCCTCAGAAAAGGGGAGCCCCAGACAAGGCAGCCAAGCTAAGTGAAAGAAATCCAAAAGCAGACCATAGAGTCCTGTCAGAGACAGCCCCACTCCAGTTGTTAGAGAGTACACATAGAGACCAAGCTGCCCATCAGCTATGTATGTGTACGGAGTCTAAGTCCAGTCCATGTATGCTGTTTGGTTGGTGATTCAGTTTCTGTGAGCACCCATGATCCTAGGTTAGTTTACTCTGTTGGTATTCTTGTGGATATCTTGTCTTCTCCAGAATATCCTTCTATCCTTACCTCCACTCTTCCACAAGACTTTCTGAGCTCCCCCAGTATTTGGCTGTGGCTCTCAGCATCTGTTTCAATCTTTTGCAGTGTGGAGCCTCTCAGAGGGCAGTTATGCTAGGCTCCAGTCTGCAAGCATAAAAGAGCATCATTAATAATTTCAGGGGTTGGTTCTCTCCCATAGAGTGGGTCTCAAGTTGGGCCAGTCATGGTTTGGCCATTCCTTTAATCTCTGCTCCATCTTTATCCCTGCACATCTTGCACACAGAGTAAATTTTGGGTTGGAGGTTTTCTGGGTTGGTTGGTGTCTTTATCCTTCTACTGGAAGTCCTGTCTGGCTATAGCAGTCAGTCACTTCAGTCTAACTATCCCTCGATGCTAGGAGTCACAGCTGGAGTCACCCTCGTATCCTCCCAGGAACCTACCCCATCACAGGTCTCAAGCTTGCCTTAGAGATGCTGGCCCCACATCAGTTTCTCTTCTCTCTCCTAACTCTCACTTCCAACCCCCACTCTCCCTACATCTGATTCCCACCCTCATTTCCCTCCACACTCCCTCTCCCAGCCAGTTCTCTCTCTTCATCTGCATCTGATGTCTACTTGATTTCCCCTTCTGAGTGAGATTCAAGCATCCCTCCGTGGGTCCTCCTTGTTACTTAGCTTCTCTGGGGATATGGAAGGTAGTGTGTTTATCCTGTCCTATATGGCTAATATACACTTACAAGTGAGTACATAACATCTGTGTATTTCTGGGTCTAGTTACCTCATTCAGGATAATATTTTCTAGCTCAACCCACTTGCCTGCAATTTTCATGATTTATTGTTTTTAATACTGAGTAATATTCCATTGTGTAAGTGTACCACATTTTCCATATCCATTCTGCAGTTGAGGGACATCTGGGTTCTTTCCAGTTTCTGGCGATTATGAATAAAGCTGCTGTGAACATAGTTAAACAAATGTTCTTGTATGGTGGAACATCTTTTGGGTATATACCAGGAAAGGTATAGTTGGTTCCTGGTTTAGAACTATGCTACCTTCTTTTATCACCCCTAACAACAGTAAGTTTGCCTTCTTTTGCAGCACCTAAACTTAATCTCTGGTACAAGGGAGATACTGAACTAAGTGCTGTATAACTGAAAGGTTAGATGAAGGAATGAAAATTTGACTTCTGTTCTGATTTTGGTTGAGTTGTAAAACTCTGTACATTCCCAAGGTGACAACTCTTGTTAGATTAGTGAAGATCACAATGGACTGACCTTGGTGAGGTCATACGGGAGGTTTGTCCTAACCATGGACAGACAGGTTTTTCACACTATATTTTCTCTTCTTTCTTTTGTTTCTTTTGGTTTTTGTTTGCTCTTATTATTGCTTGTTTGTTTTCTTGAGACAGGGTTTTACATTGTACCCTTGGCTATCCTGGACTTCCTTTGTAGACCAGGTTGGCTTTGAACCCTTAGAGATCCACCTGTCTCTCCCTCCCCAAGTCCTGGAGTGCTGGGCTTACAGGAATGGGCCACCATGCATGGCTTGGCTTGTTTTCACCTCTTAAAGTGAAAGAAATACTTGTTTCCCTCTGTGGCACAGTTGTGGTTCTGTGTTATTAGCATGCCCAACTTGACTGCCATGCCCATGTCACAATGAGCCATGCCACACTGGTGCAAAGACCAGCGAGTGAGATGCTAATGCAGATTGAATGTAGAACGTAGTTTTTCTCTTTTTCTGTCTCCAGAATGTTAGAGCATTTTGTCGTTGCTGCATAGTTAAATGATGTCTTTCTTAAAGGGCTGGTTTTTCTCATGCCAATTATTTTCTCATTCTCTCCCTGATTTCCTTTCACAAGAATTCAGTAACTCTCATCTTCTAGTACATTACCCTGCAGCTCATTCATACCTTCACCCTCACTCCTTGAATCGACTTCAGAATGTCAAGCGTGTCTCGGGGAAGTGTAAAGCACCCCCTGCTATAAATAAACATTAAGTTTACTTAGGTTTGGTACTACATGAGTCACTGCAGCATATGGTGTACTTTGTGCTATCGGCATCGTGTGGGTTCAGCTCTTATCTTTATTTTTTCTCTGAAAAATGACAGAATTAAATACATCTTGAGAAGCAAAAGGCAGGTTGAGGAACTGGTTCTATGTAACTGTTGGAGACAGAAAAATTAAGCTTATAGTCCCATCAAAAGTCACATAACAGCCCACCTACATTTCCCCCAACCTCTTACCCCAGCCATGTAACGTCTTTAATATGTGAGGATTATAGATTAGAAAACAAAAGAGTGATTGGGGAACAAAGAATAGCTAGAAAAAATAAAATACAACTAATAACAATGTCACTCCATCATATTTTACAGTATTTTTACATGACCATAAAAGAGAATGGTTTCTTTCCACCCAACAGTGCCAAATATTACCAGACAATAACTATGTTGGCTTGAATTTGAAGCTTTTAAACTCTGAGTCCAGAATGTAATATCCTATGTTCTTTTATAGGGGTGTCTGCCCTCCTGTGTCCTGTGGTCTGGGTCTTCATCACTTGACCCGCAGTGGAGTATATACCTTTTGATCTCATACTGTAGTAATACACCTAGAGAGAGACAGCACAAGAAAACCAAGTATTAGGACGTCCCAGGGCCCAAATTTGCCTATCATAATGTTCTACTTGTAGGCTTCTAGGACCCTCTGGATCCTTCTACTTTGCCATTCTCCCATGCTTCTCTCATCTAGAATCCCAATAGAATGTCTTCCCCTCTGTCTCAGTTTCCTGGTAAGTGAAGGCTTTCGTGGGACATGCCCCTTGGGCTAATATGCAGACATAAGTGAGTATATACCATTTGAGTCTTTCTGCTTTTGGGTGAACTCACTCATTATGATGATTTCTAGCTCAATCCATTTATCTAAAATTTTGGGAATTCCTTGTTTTTAATAGCTGAATAGTATTCCATAGTGTATATGTACCACAGTTTCTTTATCCATTCTTCTACTGATGGACACTTAGGCTGTTTCCATGTTCTAGCTAACAATACAGGCTGTAAAACTTTAAACCCCTACCCAGATCTAGCCAATGGTCAGAACATTCTCCACAGTAGAGTAGAGAGTGGGATATGACTTTCTCACATACTCTGGTGCCTCACCTTTGACCACGTCCCCTGGAGGGGGAGACCTGGTGGCACTCAGAGGAAGGACAGCAGGTTACCAAGAAGAGACTTGATACCCTATGAGCATATACAGGGGGAAGTAATCCCCCTCAGGAACAGTCATAGGGGAGGGGAATAAGGGGGAAATGGGAGGGAGGGAAGAATGGGAGGATACAAGGGATGGGATAACCATTGAGATGTAACAAGAATAAATTAATTTAAAAAGGGAAAAAAAATTAGGACGTCCCAGAAAAAACATTTTTAGATAGTTGCTAATTATGCCAGATACTATTGCTTTTGGAATCCCTATTTTCATGATCTTCCAGAATGATCTAGACACAGAACTAGAATGTGCAGATTGGCCTTCATTGGTATTAATTTGGGAGCCTGCTTTAGTTAGGGTTTCTATTGCTGTAATAAATTACCATGAGCAAAAGCAACGTGGGGAGAAACGGTTTACTTCACTTACGACATATGACAATTCATCATCAAAAGTAGTAAGGCAGAAACATGGAGGCTGGAGCTGATGCAGAGGACCTGGAGGTGTGCTGCTTTCTGACTTTCTTTGCTTTCCTATAGAATCCAGGACCACCTGCCTGGGTATGGCACCACCCACAATCCACAAGGTCCTCCCCATTTATCACTAATTAAAATCCCTTACGGAAAGATCTTTTGGAGGCACTTTCTTACCTCTACCTCCCTCCTTTGTGATGACTCCAGCTTGTGTGAAGCTGACATAAAACTAGCCAGTACAGGCCACTTTTAAAATGTCATATCAGAAATGATTTTATTTTATTATTAAATTTTATTTTATTTGCATTTATGTACATTTAGGCATTTTCTATATTCTGCTTGTAGCTTTTGATCTTTGTGCACTCATTAAGTTGTCATACCCACCCCCATGTTATATTTAATATTTGCACCACCTTATAAATGAGAAGCCATCCTTAATTTTGGAAACTTGCCCAAGGTCAAACAGCTCTCAAGTGAAGGAGACTCTCTTAGACTGACTTCAGCTTTTCTTCCATTAAGTACTTAACTTCTGAGGCTCAGAAGTGTGGATTAGCAGCTCTCCTTCCCCAGGGTATATACTTGGAGTCACCTTGAAATTTAGCGTAGTTCCAGGTCATCTGTGAGCACATTCTCTTTATCACCCCCAAGTAATACGTGGGACAGAATAACTCCATTGCCTTTTTCTTGTGTCATTTTTTATTATTCTATTCTTAATTTCTCTTTAAATTAATTTTATAGGTGTGGTGTTTTTCCCATATGTATATCTGTGCACTACTTACACATCTAGTTCGGCAAAAGAGGTTGTTGGGTTCCCCTTGAAATGATGTTGCAGATAGTTGTAAGCCACCATGTGGGTGCTCTGAATCAAACTCAGATCTTCTGAAAGAGCAGCCAGTGCTCTTAACTATTGAGGCAACTGCCCAGCACCAAGTTTTTCTAATCTTTATGAAAGGAATTTATCCTCATGTGTTTTGCCTTCTAAGTCGCATTTCCATGAAAGAAAGAGCCTTTATCTTAGTTCAAGTTGCTAGTCCTCACCCCATAACTGTTATTAAACTATGTCTCCTAGTTTTTAAAAAATGTTATATTCAAAGGCTGGAGGTGTAGTTCAACGGTAGAACATCTATCTGCCACATATAAAAATTAAGTTCTGATTCTCAGAACATACAGAAACACACATACACGCACACACACAAACACATGTACAAATATATACAACAGCAAGAGCGAGACAGACAGAGACAGAGAACAGAGAGGAAGAGAGGGAGAATATCTGACTCAGAATCATAATACATTTCTTCTGGTAGAAAATTACTCACCATCAGTGTATATCTGACTTGTTTATGGGCCATTAACCAAACTACAGCCATGTTTGTAATAATGACATGCATAACAAGGAACTACTTGTTTCCTAAACTACATAAAACTATTTTAAAATATATTATATAATATTGCATGCATTTTATAATGTCATTATTAAACAATATGTAATTTCTGTAATATATGATCAGTATATGGCTATAGCATGTACCTTGATATCTCTTTAAAAACAATGCATGAAAGTGTAAATGAAACATTTACATGACACACTCAAGATCATCTTGTTAAGTAGTATGTGGGATTACAACTCTAATTATGGCAATGTGATTTCAAGGGACTTTAAAGGTTAAACTGACTAAAATTCAGTATGTTTCCTAAAGTATAGTGATGTACACAAAATTGTAGTTGAAAAACTCATTTCTGGTGTTTTATTTGTAAAGAAATAAAGAAGACAAAGTCATGGCAGGTGCTACCAATTGGTGTTACATATCAATGATATGTTCATCTTGAGCAAATGTATATAGGTAGATAATAAAGTATCAGAAATATTAGTTAACGTGGCAAGGTCAGCAAAACTTAAGGACAATTTAAAACTTCATGGACCAATGTATGGAAACATTGGAGTACATAATATTACACCATTAAAACATAATTACTTTATGAATACATTATATTATATATGTAATAATAGACAGTAAGGAAGATAATTTTAAAGTACATATATATTTATTGGCATCTTTGATAGTAGCATCACAAAACCCTGGCATATTAACTGCTTTCTATTGTTTTGATAAAACACCTTGACCCAGTCAACTCAGTGAAAGAAATTTTTATTTGGCCTTATGGTACCATGGTAAGAGTCCATGATGGCAGAACAGAAGTGTGACATCTAAACACAGAGTTAACAGTTTATATCTTGAAATTCAAACTAAAGCAGAGAGTATAAACTTGAAGTGGCACAAACTTTTATCTCTCAAAGCTCACCTCAAATGACAGACATCTTCCAGCAAGGCCACATTTCCTAAACTTCCCCAAACTGCACCTGCTGGAGACCAACCATTAAAATGCCTGAGACTGTAGGAAACATCTCATTCAAACTGCAACGGAAAGGAGATATAAGATGGCAGCAATAAACACTCACCTAGTTTGAGCAGCAGGAAAGCAGTGACTATTCAGCAACCAATCTGAGGACCACAAAACATCAGTACTGGTGACCCACAGATGAGAGGGGTCCAAATTGTGTAGAACATGGTTTGTTCTGGACTTGGGGCCACCCTGTAACACCATGAAAAAGTCCCAAGTCCCTGCAGAAATGGGCAGGTGCCCAGACTCTGAAGGCTACTGCCGTATGCCTGGCTGGTAAGTAGCTCTTGAACTCTTAGGGTACAAGGGGAGCTGTGGATTGCAAAACCACCGGTCTGAGGGTTCTAGCAGTTAGTCGGTGCCGAAGTCTGGAACAAAAGTGGATCTGACCTCAGTTCACCCGAAAAAGACACAGAAAGCTCCACTCAGAGGTCAAAGTAGGCACTGGCACACACTCCAACCAGAAACATCACAATGGAAAAAGGTCAGTGTAAGAACACAAGCAATAACCCCAGGACCATGTGATACCACCAGAAACCAGCAGCCCCACCACCACAGCAAGCCCTGGAGATACTATCAAGGTGACACACAACAGAAGGGTTTCAAATCTGAGGTTATGAAAATGATAAAGACCTTAAACGGGGAAAATAAATCCCTCAAACTAGAATAGGACTACCCAAAAAAAAAAAAAAAAAAAAAAAAAGAGATGAAAAAAAATGAACAAATCACTTAAAGAAACTACAATCAAACAGGAGAAGGAAATGAATGAAAGGTCCCAAGACCTAAAAATGGAGATAGAAGCTATGACAAAAAACACGTCTAAGATAATCCTGGAAATGGAAAACCAGAGAAGGGGACAGGATCTACAGATACAAACATTACCAACTGAATTCAAGAGGTGGAAAAAAGAACATCAAGGGTAGAAGATATGACTGAAGAAATAGATACAGCATGCAAAGAAAATGTTAAATCTAAAAAGCTCTTGACACATCATATCTAAGAAATCTGGGACACTATGAAAACACCAAACCTAAGAATCATAGGGATAGAAGAAAAAGAAGACTTTCAACCTCAAGCCCCAGAAAATATTTTCAACAAAGTCATGGAAGAAAACTTCCCTAACCTAAAGAAAGAAATGCCCTTAAGTATACAAGAAGCCTACAGAACTTCAAATAGATTGGACCAGAAAAGAAAATCCACTTGCCTCATAATAATCAAAACACTAAACGTACAGAACAAAGAAAGAATATTAAGGCTGCAAGAGAGAAAGGCCAAGTCACATATACAGGCAAACATATTAGAATTATACTTGTCTTCTCAAAGGAGACTATGAAAACCAGAAGGGTCTGGATAGATGTCATGCTGACACTAAAAGACCACATAAGCCAACCCAGACTACTATACCCAGCAAAGCTTTCAATCACCATAGCTGGAGACAACAAGATATTCCATGACAAAATCAAGTTCAAACAGTACTACAGTGCCTAACCATAAATTAAGCCCTAGAGAAGATGCTAGAAGGAAAACTCCAACCCACACATCTACAAAAAGAAGAAAAGAAAAAAGAAAAAAAAAGAAAGAAAGAAAAATGAAAAGAAAAGAAAAGAAAGGAAGCTCACACACACACTCAAACTCTACCAACAGAAAACAATAGTAACCAGTAACCACTGGTCATTAATATCTCTCAACGTCAATGGCCTCTACTCCCCAATTAAGAGACATAGGCTAACAGAATGCAAACAAGACCCATCATTCAGCTTCATACGACAAACACACCTCAGCAGTAAAGATAAACAGTAATTTAGAGAGTAAAGGGCTAGAAAAAAGGTATTCAAAGCAAACAGACCCAGGAAACAAGCTGGAGTAGCCATCCAGGTATCTAATATGATAGGATTTCAACCAAAATCAAAATCAAAATCAAAATCAAAAGAGATGGGGAAAGGCAATTCATACTGATTAAAGGAAAAATACCCCAAGATGATGTCTTAATTCTGAGCATCTATGCCCCAAATGCAGGAGTACCCACATTCATAAAAGAAAGAGTACGAAAGCTTAAATCACACGTATATCCACACACACTAATAGTGGGGGACTTTAACAACCCACACTCACCAATAAATTGATCATGGAGGTGGAAAATAAATGGAGAAACAACAAAACTAATAGATGTCATGAATCAAATGGGCCTAACTGATATCTACAGAACTTTTCACTCAAACAAGAAAGAATTCACATTCTTCTCATTTCCTCACAGAATCTTCTCCAAAATCAACCATATACACTGTCACAAAGCAAACCTCACCAGATTTTTTTAAAAGGTAGAAATAATCCCTTGAATCTTATCAGACCACCGTAAATTAAACCGCAGAAAGACTCAAATGGTATATACTCATTTATATCTGCATATTAGCTCAAGGGGCATGTCCCATGAAAGCCTTCACTTACCAGGAAACTGAGACAGAGGGGAGGACATTCTAGTGGGATTCTAGATGAGAGAATCATGGGAGAATGGCAAAGTAGAAGGATCCAGAGGGTCCTAGAAGCCTACAAGTAGAACATTATGATAGGCAGATTTGGGCACAGGGGTCCCGCTCAAACTAAGGCACCAGCCAAGGACAATACAGGTGGTAAACCTTAAACCCCTACCCAGATCTAGACAATGGACAGAATACTCTCCACAGTAGAGTGGAGAGTGGGATATTACTTTCTCACATACTCTGGTGCCTCACCTTTGACCACGTCCCCTGGAGGGGGAGACCTGGTGGCACTCAGAGGAAGGACAGCAGGTTACCAAGAAGAGACTTGATACCCTATGAGCATATACAGGGGGAGGTAATCCCCCTCAGGAACAGTCATAGGGGAGGGGAATAAGGGGAAAATGGGAGGGAGGGAAGAATGAGAGGATACAAGGGATGGGATAACCATTGAGATGTAACAAGAATAAATTAATAAAGGAGAAAAAAATCGAAAAAAAAAAAACCTGGAACTCAACAACAACAGAAACAACAGAAAGTCTACAAAATTATGGAAACTGAACTCCCTATTCAATGATTTGTGGGTAAGGAATGAAATAAAAAATAAGTTAAAAGCTTCCTAGAATTCAATGAAACTGAAAGTACAGCACACTCAAACTTAATGCGACACAATGAAAGCAGTGCTAAGAGGAAAGTTCACAGCACTAAGTGTCCATACTAGCAACTTAACAGCACATCTGAAAGCTCTAGAATAAAAAGAGGCAGAATCACCAAAAAGGAGTAGACAGCTACAAAGCGTCAAACTCAGGGATGAAATCAATAAATTAGAAACAAAGAGAACTCAAAGAATTAAAAAAATCAGGAGCTGGTTCTTTGAGATATTCAACAAGATAGACAAACCTTTAGCCAAACTAACTAAAAGGCAAAGGGAGAGTACTCAAATCAACAAAATCAGAAATTAAAAAGGGAGATATAACAACAGACATTGAGGATATCCAAACAATCATTAGGTCATATTTCAAAAGCCTATATGCAACAAAATTTGAAAATTTAAAGGAAATGGAAATTTTTCTTGATAGATACCAACTACCAAAATTGAATCAAGATCAGGCAAACAAACTAAATAGTCCTATATCTCCCAAAGAAATAGAGGCAGTCATCAAAAGTCTCCAAACCGAAGACAGCCCAGGACCAGATGGATTCAGCACACAATTCTATCAGACTTTCAGAGAAGAGCTAACACCAATTCTCTTTAAACACTCCACAAAGTAGCATCAGAAGGAACATTAGAAAACTTATTTTACAAGGCCATGGTCACCTCGATACATAAACCACAGAAAGACTCAAGAAAGAAAGAAAGATAATTTCAGACCAATTTCTCTTATGAATATTGATGCAGAAATACTCAATAAAATACTCACAACCAAACAAATCCAAGATCACATCAAAAATATCATTCACCATGACCAAGTAGGCTTCATCCCAGCCATGTAGGGGTCATGCAATATACAAAAATCCATCAATGTAATCAATCATATAAGAAAACTGAAAGAAGTAGATCCCTAAAAGGCATTTGACAAAATCCAACACACATTCTTATTTAAAGTTGTGAAGAAAGCAGGGATACAAGGCAAAAACCTCAACATAATAAAGGCAATATACAGCAAGCCTATAGCCAACATCAAACTAAATAGAGAGAAACTTAAATTAATTCCAATGAAATCAAGGACAAGATAAGGCTGTCCACTCCCTTCATGTCTTTTAAATTTGTATTTGAAGCCTCAGCTAGAGCAATAAGACAACTAAAGGATAACATGGAGATACAAATTGAAAAGGAAGAAGTCAAACTATCACTTTTCATGGATGACATGATAGTTACATAAGTGATGCTAAATATTTTACCCAGGAGCTCCTGCAGCTGATAAAGTGTCTGGATACAAAATCAACTTTAAAAAATCAGTAGCCCTGCTGTATACAAATGACAAATGGGCTAAGAAAGAAATTAGGGGAACTACACCCCTCACAATAACCACAAATAATATAAACTATCTTGGAAGTCTAAGCAAGCAATGACAGACTTGTATAAAAAAAAATAAAAAATAAAAAATAAAAAAAAACCTCTAGCCTCTAAAGAAAGAAATTGAAGAAGATTTCAGAAGACGGTAAGATCTCCCATGCTCATGGATTGGTAGAATCAACATAGTAAAAATGGCCATCTTACAGAAGGCAATTTATGGATTCAATGCAATTTCTCTCAATATTCCAGCACAATTCTTTACAGATCCTGAAAGATCAATATTCAACTTCATCTGGAAAAAAAAAAACCTAGAGGAGCTAAATCAATCCTGTACAATAAAAGATTTTCTGGAGGAATCCCAGATCTCAATCTAGTATAGAGCAATAGTAATTAAAACAGCATGGTACTGGCATGGAAACAGGCTGGTTGATCAATGTAATAGCATAGAAGATCCAGAAATAAACACACATACCTAGGGGCATTTGATTTTTGACAAAGAAACCAAATCTGTGTAATGGAAAACCATCTTCAACAAATGCTGCTGGTCCAGCTAGATGGCTACATGTAGAAAAATACTAAGAGACCCATATTTATCATGGTGCACAAAACTAAAGTCCAAGTGGAATAATGGCATCAACTTAAAACCTGATACACTAAATCCCTTAAAAGAAAAAGTGAGGAAAAGCCTTGAAGTCATTGGCACAGGAGATAACTTCCTGAAGAAAACACCAACAGCTCAGGCTCTAAGATCAACAATTAATAAATGGGACCTCATGAAACTGAAAATCTTCTGTAAGGCAAAGGACACTGTCATCTAAACAAACTGAAACAGCTAATGAATGAAATATAATTGCTATTTACATTTAAATATTTATATTTCTATCTACATGTTTGCATATTCAATTAATTCATAATTGCCACATGCATTCATTATGCATTCTAATGGTACTATTGAGTACCTATGTGCTTGGCTCTTTGATAAATAAGTGCTTCAAATTAATTATTCCTTTCAGTCTTTTGATATTATAGTTATGTATAAATACTAGTCCTAACCTACTTTTGAATTAATTAATAAATTTGTTTGTTTTGTTGCTGGGGACAGAGAACCCAGAGTCTCAGTGATGCTGGTAAGTTTCTAATATTGAGAGATATCATGTGCCCTATTAACATCATTTTTATAAAAACTATGGGTAGTCATATACTCACATATATAAATCACTAAATAACTGCTCAGTGATCATGTGTGTCTTCAAACTTTGCAATAAGGGAATATTTATTTAAATCAAATTGTATTATACTGTGACGTGTTAACAACTTAAAGCTCCTCTAATCACTAGGAAAGTGCCTGCAGTAAATACTATGTCTTAATCAACTTTGCAACATTACTAACACAATCTTAGGTGTGGGACCAAGAGGATAGAATAGAGGGGGGGGTAAAATCAGGATGTAAAGTGAATAAATAAATAATATATATGATATGTATCTCACTATCTAATTAAATACTATCATGATTTTATATGTTTACCCCTTTATTGTTCCTTCACTAATTGCCCCCATAATAATGAGTCTTACCCCTCTCTGAGTCAGCACATTTTACCTACTATTGAACATTTATTTTCTTATTAGTCAGGCAAAAATTATTTTGCAACAATACCTTCACCTCTCCATATCTAAGGAGCCTAACTATAAATTTATGAATAAGTTCTTAGTGCATGTTTCATGTGTTAAAATGTTGCTCAGCAATCATACATTTTAGCACACTGTGATTTTCTTGTGTCTTTAAGAATTGGCATTGTAATAAACAAATAGGAATTGTTTTCTATTAATTCTAAAGTCTATATTAGAATAACAAAAGCCCTAACTTTTCAAACACACTGAAAAATTAATAGTTAGCTCCTCATATTTGAATATAGTGCTTATATATTTGTATATATACTCTTATGTATATTTTGATTTCTTTCCTCTTGTTGTAATCTGATACACATAAAAGAAAATACTTAATTTTATTCCTCTAAAGAACTAGACTTAGAAGAATATTGGGGCTTTCAGCATGCATATATTTTAAGTAAATTATAAATACCCTTTATATTGATAAACCAGTATAAAACTGATTGTGCATATAGGTATTAAACACACATATTATGTAAAACTCAGTGCATATGGAAATGAATG
Source organism: Acomys minous (assembly GCF_964271855.1). Lineage (NCBI taxonomy): Eukaryota > Metazoa > Chordata > Mammalia > Rodentia > Muridae > Acomys > Acomys minous. The sequence continues at coordinate 38,656,593 of NC_140500.1, read as the reverse complement.
TATTGAGTACTAAGTTGTTGGTTTTATGCTAAGAAATTCCAATGCATTGCCTGTCAATCTCTTCAGAGCTAGTTGTTTGTATTCTATATTTATCAATTTTATTCTTTTCATTATTTTTGAGATTAAATTTTAATTACATTTCCCCCCTTTATTTTCTTCCCCCAAACCCTATTATAATCAACTCCCTAATTTTCTTCAAGTTATGGTCTCTTTTTACACAGTTATAATGTGCATGTATGTATATGTCTATTGTATATATTGCTAAATATGACCTGTTCAGTCCATATACTGCCACCCGTATGTATCCCTTCAGGGCTGACCATTTGGTACCCAACAACCGATCAGTGTGCTCTTCTCTAGGAAAAGCTACTTATGTTAAGAATAAGGGAATCTATTCACTTAGCATTAGGTAAGTGACTTGATGAAGGACAGTTAGTTCAAAAAATCTGTAATACGGGTTTAGATTAAGGCCTGTGATACAAAGCAAAAACCCTCTCCTACCTTGATATGTATCCCCAAACTATTATGTAAGTGGAAACTTCGTTAAAGATATAAAAATAATTATGCCCTGTATGTACACAAATAAAACTATCAGATGTCCAGTGTCCCTTAGAAAATAGTGAGTATAACCAAGCTGGAAGCAGGCAGCAAACCTGTTAGTATAACAGAATGTCTCAGTGTAATTGGAAAGGAACGTGGTCTCAAAAATTGTAGTGCTTGCTATGAAATATTTAAAAATATATTTGGATACCATTCTCTCTCCTCTCTTTTTTCCTCTTCTCTCTTCCTCCCTCCCTCCCTCCCTTCTTTCTTTCTTTCTTTCTTTTTTCTTTCTTCTTTCTTTCTTTCTTTCTTTCTTTTTTTCTTTCTTTCTTTCTTCTCTTATATATTACATCCTGACTGTAGTTTACCCTCTTTGCTCCCTCCCAGTGCCTCCTCCATGGACCCCGACTCTGACTCCCTCCTCCTACATTTCTCTTCAGGAAAGAGTAGTCCTCCCATGGATGTTGACCAAATATGGCATACCAAGCTGCAAAAATGCTAGGCCCCTACCTATTAAGGCTGGGCAAAACAGCTCATTAAGAGTAAAAGGGTTCCAAAAACAGTCAAAAGAACCAGAGACAGCCTCCCTCAGACTGTTAGAAGTCCCACAATAATGCCAACCTACACAGCTGTAACATCTGCAGAGGACCTTGGTCAGACCCATGCAGGCTCTCGGAAGAATGTGAGCCCTTATGAGTACAGGTTGATTGATTCTGTGTGTTTTCTTGTGGCGTTCTTCACCCCTCTAGCTTCTACAATCCCTCCTTCCTTTCTGCAGTGAAATATTCTTAATCACAATCTTAGTAATCAGGAGCTGGGGGTGGTGCATTGAAGCAAGTGAGTGTATTCTTCTCTTAAGAAGAGGAAAATCCAGGATCATATGAGTAGCATGAAAGGTAAATGAGATCTTCAGTATATCACCCTCTACTTGTGGACTCTTACAGAGATATGCGTAATGATAGAATTTCTCAATTTCATGTTACAGATGCCCACATTGAATAAAGTTGAAAGTGGCCATATTTCTCACCAGAATTAACTGGACATGTGAGACTCTCTGTGTGTTTGAACAGGTCACACAGCACTGATTTATCTGGCTCATATGCCAGATTTTCTTTTTATTTAAATTTTAATTTATTATCATTTATTTAGATTGCATACTGAATGTTATTCTCTCACTCCCAGCTTCCCATTTCCACCCTACCTCCTTCTTCTGCCATATTCCCATCTCCTAGACCACTGACAGAAGGGGATCTCCTCCCCCACCATAAGGCCATAGCATATCAGGTCTCATCTGGAAAGCCTGCTTCCCCTTCCTCTATGTGCCCACAGGGCCTTCCCACCAAGGGGAAGTGATCAAATCTGGGAACTAGAGTTCATGTCAGAGTCAGTCCCTGCTCTCACCTTAACTCTGGAGAATCAGCTGTCCATTGGCTAGATCTGAACAGTGTGTCTAGCCCAACATAGATGTCTATCCACCCAGCAGGGGATAGGGACAAATGCTGGGACTCGCTGCTGGACTCTGAGTGGAGCAGTGCTGAGAGTAGTATTGACGAATGGGGGCATGGAAGAACCCAGAGGGTTCAGGAGTCCCATGAGGAGACCATCAAGGCTGGCAGATCTGGACCCAGAATGTCCTGCACAAACTGTTGCACCAACCAAGAAGAAAGCATGCAGCAAACCTAGGCCCCCTGTTCAGATCTAGCCATATCCCTTTAATGGACAACCTTGCACTCACAGACTCACTTGGAGATGGAAGTCATGATTTCATTAACAGATATGCAACAGTTACACACACACACACACACACACACACACACACACACTTTATCTTTCTCTCTCCTTCCCTCTCTCTATTCCTCTTCCCTCCCACTCCTGTTTACTATAGTTGTAACAAAAATATTATAGTGTACCATTTGATAAATTTTGTTGAATAGCAACTCTAAAAAGATGGAGGATATATCACCTGCTTTGCGAATTCTACTCTGCTAAGTCCAAAGGCCCAGATGTCCCGCTTAAATAACAGAGTGATCAAGTCTGATTTAGGTTTGGGATGCAGATTGGGTAGGAAATGTATAGAAAGCCACTGTGTGAATTATGGAATGCATATAACATGAGGCGCTATTTTATCATCAATTATTAAAGCATGTGGCACTGGCTTTCTATCTCCAGATGTTTTTCCTTTAAGTTTCTAACTTGTGTTGCTTTTTTTAAGCATGCTAATTTTCACTTCCAAACAAAAGTTCACAGTTTGGAGAGAGCACATGTTACTGTTTCACTTTCCAATTAAAGAAGGAAAGATGCTTGGGGATAACGAAAACCTAGAATTCTGCATCTTCTTTCCACAGTAACATGGTGTTTAGAACATGTTGGTCATCAGAGAGGGAGATATAATCATGCAAATCTGTGCCATTCCAGAATTATTATTGGAAATATAGTTTCATCAGCCAGGAACAAGGAGGCCCTCTTTTGAAGTCATTTGGAAACACCCTATTTTGGACATTGTTGTGATAAACATGGAGGTACAGTTATGTCTCCCAGATTTTACCTTCAATTCTTCTGGATGTACATCCAGAATAGGTAGTAAAAGTTGGACTACTTTTAAGTTGCTGGTGTATTTATGAAATAAAATCATTTAGCCTTAATAAGAACATTCTGTCATTTAAGAGCATATGGGTGAACCTGTGGTCAGTATGCTGAATGCAACTAGACAGCAAAATTAAGCAAATGCTCTACGGTTTTTTCCCTAAGACATTAAAAATTGTCAAATTCATAGAACCTAATAATAGAATAGCAGTTTCTGGGTATTAAGGAGAGTGGGTAATGTGGAATTATTGTTTGATGGATATAGATTTTCAGCAACTCATGATGCAAATTTTCTGTAAATCAGCTGTATGCTATAGCATTTACTGTTAATATTTTGCTACACAGGTAAAATATTATTAAGAAGACATAAGCCATGCTAAATCTTCTTAGGGAAATAAATAGAACCTAAAGGAAACCCTAGGAGATAATATGCATATCTTTTACATTTGTGTTGGTGGTATTTTGACTCAACAATTACACTAAGAATATATAGTATCTTCAATATACATTTGCTTTAATAAAGGTGTTTTGTGTTAAATAACTAAGGCATAGATGACACTCTAGGAAGAAATGAATGTTAAATAAGTACTGAAAAGAGATTAGACATTAGGCAAGTTGGGTAAAAATAAGAAGCACAATCTCAGATAAATGTTCTAACATAATGACAAACTATGGTATATAATAATACCTAGGGTAGGTGTAGGAAAAGAAGCAAGGCCCATGGAGGTGTTGGAGAATGAATTAAAAAAGTGAAATTGTCTTCAGACATTACTTATATGTGCTACATTTTTTGTGTGTAGTGCCTTTAGATTTCAAGATACTAGTTAGTAGGAATATTGGAACTTGAAGAGTGAAAAGAAAAGGTATTTTATGATTAAAACGTAGTAAAAGGCCATACGCTTAATCCCAGAACTCAGCAGGCAGAGGCATGCAGATCATTGTGAGTTTGAATCCAGCCTGGTCTACAGAGTGATTACCAAGACAGTCAAGGCTACACAGAGAAACCCTGTCTGAAAAACCAAACAAATAAATAAACAAACAAAAATGTAATAAAAATTTAGTATGCTTTCTTGGCCTTGGAATTCTTTGCAGTATGTAATCTCTTCATTAATATTCTACCTCCAGTCTAGTCATACCATCAGAAAAAGGGGAATAATGTGGCAAATATCATTCAAGGTTTTATGAATGAAATTATTCTTAGAGTAGGCTCCCTGATGAAACAGACTCCACGGCGTTCATTTGAAACAAACATGCTCTCTTTCCAGTTGAAGATATGATGTCCCTAGGAAGACGCAGCCTTACTCCATTCAAATACTTACAGGCAAAGAAGTGAAAACAGAGACAGAATAAAATTAAAGCTACATAAGACTATACAGTCTTTAATGTCACCATATGGATCTAGAATACCCAAAAGGCTACAGTCGATAGACCCAGTCAGTGAGTCACAAAATAGAACAAATAAAATGGAAAGGGACCTGTTTGGTAAGCAAGGTTTGGGGTTGACAAAGTTGTATGGGAGAAGATAAAGAGAGGGCAAGGTCACCAAAATAAATATGTATGTATGCTTATGTATTTATATGTGTATATAAATGTGCACTTGTCAAAGAACAAATTGAATCAGTATAACAAAAAATTAATGAATCCTTTACTCTCTGTCCCTCTCTCATTCTCTCTCTCTTTCTCCTGTTATGTAAATGGTCCTATGAGTATGCACACATAATGGGCTGTAGCCAGAAGTTGATTCCAGCTTATTTTTTGATTGCTTACCTCATTTACAATTAGAGACAGAGTCTAACTGAACCGGAAGTTCAACAAATTGACTAGACTTGCTGTCCAGTGAAATATGGCAATCTGTCTGTCTCCACCACCGCTGTCTTTGGCACTCAGTTTACAGATGTGCTGTCATGCTCACATATATATATATATATATATATATATATATATATATATATGCTGAGGTCTAATTCAGGTCCTCACCATTACACAACTAGGAGGTTACAACTGAACCCCACACACAAACCAGCTCCATAGCCCCTAATTTATTCTAAACATATTGGAGAGGAATGAAACAAAGTGGTAACTGTCCTCAAGAACAAGGCATGACTGAATCCCCACTCTATGTCCTAAAAGAAGAATGCAGATAAGAATAAAAGGATTTCATTTTCTTTCTTGTGATTAATAAATTTTGTTTATGAGCTTAGAGAAGCGTGATTCTCAAGTAAGGAAATATGAGTGACCTTGAGACCAGGTATGTTATTACCCAGATACGCAGATAGTCCGACTTTAATTTTTATTAATGGAGATAATAGCTTACATGAGCCTTATGGTGACATTACTAGCACTCTAAAATTTAATTAGATTTTTTAGAGCTTCCATTAATGTCTTTTGTAGGATTATACAATCTAGGGCAGCAAGCTTCATTTTATTTTTGTTATGGTTTGAAATGATGTGTTTTGTGTATTAAAAACAGTTTGATCTGAGAGTTTAAAAAAAACAGCATCAGAATCATTTTATGTGAGACTTCTAATATATATATCTTTCATGTACTTATTAATAACACTAGAGACATATTTGCTCATCTCTACTTTTTAAGGGTAATATTTTAATAATTGTTAAGTGTAATCCTACAAACATTTTTATCCTTATATTGATTTTAAAACAATCATTTGGTGTTGATATATATTTTTCCTAAACATCTATTTTCTTTGGAAGTGCCCTGTTGTCATTGTCTCTTTCTTATCACGCCTTGATTATATGAGTGATAGACTTTTACAGACTGGTAAAGCCTTGGAATTAATAGAAAAAAAAACTATTCAACTCTATTTAAAATCATCACACTAAGGCACTGGATATTTTTACAAATTTTCAACTATTTATCTCTTTCCTCCACAAACAAATACAAAACTTTAGGACAGAAATTAAATCTCTATTTTACAAAGAGCATATTTACAAAAAAAAAATGGAAAAGGGGATGCATTGATTCATGGCGGCATTTTGTGGTCATTGTTCTCATTCTCACATTGGAGCTGCTTCGAAAGTATGTCCACACTGTAAGACATTTGCAGGATCTGAGGAAACAGACACAATCTACATCTAACTTGAAGATCAGCACTATACAGAAAGTGGACAAAATGGGAATTAGAACTAAAGTTGTCTGTTTGGAGCCTATGGTGTTTTGACTTGGGTGGTAATTTTCTTGATCTGCCTTAGCCCTGGATTGAGCTTTCCTTGCTGGACACACACACACACACACACACACACACACACACACACACACACACACACACACAAAAGCCAATCAAAGCAAACACAGTCCCAGAATACTATTTGAGTTGCAAGCAGTTGATGAAGTTAATTATTACAGGGGCATGAGTATGGTCCCTGGTTTGTACATCATGTGAATCTAGGCAACCTGTATGCCTCCACGCTCAACTGTCACAGCTCAGTCCTTACGAGCCTTCTGGTGGGTTTACAGAGGAAGTTTGTTTGTGAAAGGACCTAGTCTGGCATGATTATAGCCTAGTAATTACTAAAGCACCGATTATTCTTCATCTGTAATTACAGTGCTTGCTTGTTATTTCTTCCTCTAGTGTGTAGCATTGAAGAGGAGAAAGGACCAGGTTCCTGAGACATAAGTGCATCATTAAATTGGTATTTATCTTTAATTATAGGCTCCACTCCCTGTAAAATCAATCATTTCAATTTATGCCCTCTACTTGAGTTTGGAATGAAAGACCCAAGGTAAAGAAATAATCCTTAGTCAAATGCCTTACTTCTTTATAGTAATATAAAACTTTGCTGGAAAACATTATCAAACACAGGCAACATGTAGCCCTGCCTTGATACACAGGCATGACCTCACAGAAAACTATTACTGTCTCATAAATTCTGAAAATTAATATTTTGTGTTGCCATATGGGTCTTGATCACTGCAGATCTTCACCACTGTGCATTATGATAGAGTTTTAATTATTTTCCTGATTAGGTTTAGCATTTATTCCTAATGTTCATCTGAGTGAAATAAAATGATATACACCAAGGCAAGTGTTAACAAACTGCATCATCTATACAATTTGATATGTTATTAAAAGAAATGGTAATGACAGTGACCTAATTTGCAGAATAATCTCTTTGCATGAAATAATCTACTAGTTTGTAATTATATGATTAAGTCAAGAAGAAAAATAGAAGTCAATCAAGTCTGAATCCTCAAGTTATAGAATAAGAAGAATCTGTAACTTCTGTAACTTTTCAATTTAATTTGTTACCTACAGTGAACTTTCATGTGAATTCCAAACATTAACACTCATTAAAATCATTTTTAGGAGAAAGATGTTCATTTATTTGTCACTAAACCTCAAAAGATAAGGAGAAAAAAGAAATTCCTCAAGTAAAGATAGATTATTGTTAAGCAGATAGTGTTTGTAAAGCTCTCCACACATAGGCAGTGTCTTTACATTGTCTGACTTTCTAGCTGCTGGGATCTCATGATGACAAGAAGGGAGGTGCCTCATTGTAGATCACAGTTTACAAACGGATACAGTCCACTGAGGCAGGGAAGATGTGGCACAAATATGTGATGCGCATAATTTCGCTTCAGTTCAGAAGCAGAGATGAACAAACAAGGTTACTCAGGTAGTTTCCTCCTATTTTCTCTTTATATTCTGATTGGAACTCCAGCCCCTGTTAAACTTTTTAGGAAACACCCACATAAACACTCCAATGTGTTTCCCATGGTGTTTCCATGGTGGCTTTAAAGCTGGTTAAACTGACAATGAAGATCAACTATCTACAAGAAGTAAGTGAAGGAAAAAGATGCTTTTCAACACTTGGTTACTGAAGATCATTAGCAACCATGTAGCCTTTGCAGAGGCAGATTTTGTAAATGCTGCAAAAATTGTGTGTGCTTTACTTATTTTAGGAAGAAAAATAAGGCCAAGTGTTGGTAGCACACTGCTTTGGCCCAGCCCTCAGGAGGTAGAGGCAGGAGGATCTCTTGAGTTTGAATCCAGTCTGCTGTACAGAACAAATTCTGAGACATGAGACAGCCAGGGATATGCAGAAAAACCCTGTTTCTAAAATCAAACAAACAAACAAAACAAAAACAAAGATCCAATCAACCAAAACAAGCAAAAACCACCCAAAACACAAACAACAAAAACTGAAAAAGAAAGGAAGGAAGAAAGAAATTAAAATGTAAGCATTGTGGGTCTTGAAACTTTTCAACATAGTTAATTATACTGTATCCTATAGATTTCAAGTAAAAGTTTATTCATAAGATAAAAAATAAATAAACAGATATGTCTAGCTAGGAATTTGGTATTATAAATTGTTCAATAATGAGTATGATTTGTCATAAAACCAATAAATAAAGGGAAACTATATCCACAGATATCTAAATAAATTTCAGACAAAAAAACCACTCACTTGGAAATAAAGGAAACATACTTTCATGGATAGGGTAGATATTAAGATGGTGTCTGTGATATTTATGTGTTATGTACATGCTGAGAATCATATAGCATCCTGGGAAAATGGATGTTTACCCTACATTGCAAACAGGAAACTTGTGTCTCAAAGTCTTAATTTTCTTGTGGTCCATTTATCAAGACAATAATAATAATTCAAAGCAAGTATTTCTGAATCCAGATTCTAAATATTTATCTCTATTCACCATTCATTATCTTCCCTTGTACCCTGCCAGCCATCATATGAGTCAAATACCCAATAAATATTTCATGACTAAAAGGCTAATAGTCTGACTGGCTGAACGTTTTTGTAAAAGAACTTTGGCCTTACTTATGCTGCAGTGAGATTAAAATACAGTTGTTAGATTTAAGATGCGACTAGTAGTTGAGGAATTAAGAGATAATACTGTGCCTTTTAGAAGCAGAGGGGAAAAAAAGAGGAAAGTGTCTTTGATTACAAATAGCTAAAAACAAAAGCAAAGTAACTAAATCTCAGGCTTATTTCACATGTCATTGGCATTTGAGACAAAAATAAAGCCAGTAAATATGGCCAAGAACCAGCTCATTATCACTGGATTGCTCAGGAGAAGAAATGTGTGAGACTCCACTGCAGGAAGGAGTGGACTTGCAAATGCTTCCAGGAAAAGCTTATAGCAGAATCCAGCAAGGACTGTGGCAGACACATATGCACAGAGCGATAGGCAGATTTAATATCGGTGAGGAAAGATCATCAACCCGTGTTTGGCTTTATAATAACCATTACTCTTCATTTGAGGTTATCGATTGTTCTAACAGCTGGAACAACAAGTGTAATGAACTGTTACAACCACTCTGGGTGAATGTCAGCCCTCTAAATGATCATTACCCAGAGAGGACAGTATAAATGGTTCAAGTGTTAGAAACAAACTGCAAAGACGACGTGAGGTCCTAAAGGGGGAAAGTGGGTCCTTCTTTCATGCATCTGGTTTTCTCTTCATAGGAGACGTCTTTTTTTCTATACTTTACTTCCTCGGCCAGAATTTCTCATGCAAAATCTCTTTCAGTGTGGCATGAGGAGGGGGACATTTTTCATCGATTCCTCTTTTTTAATTGATGGAGAAAAAGCACCACCAGGAAACCATGGAAAATCAAATATATCGCTTCAGTGCGATGCTTAGCCAGGTATGCCTGTGTTTCTTTTGTCTTCAGCAAGTTTTTGTAAAGCATATGAGGAAGGCATCGTATTGCTGTGTTATGCTTCCATGAGATGAATCATGTTTACTGAAAAGCCTCATGCACAAAGTACACATACATACATACATGCCAAATATTCATATGCACACTTAAAAATAACAAATACACATGTTTTAAAAGTCGCCTAGCATTAAGCAGTTCATAATTCATCTTTCTTTCCTCTAGTTTCCTCTTCAGACATCCTTAAGATTCCTTAAACTTGAATCAAAATTCTATCTGTTAAGTACCTTCTATGTGACAGATATTTTCCTAGCCACTGTGTGAGTGTGTGTGTGTGTGTGTGTGGCTAGCTATGGAACTCAAGAGGTAACACATGACAGACCTATGCTCTCCCACCGAACTGTACTCCCACCACAATCTATAGAATTTAATTCACATACTAGATTAGTCAGTTAGCCTTTTGTCATCTCTACATATCATAAACTGAGGTGGAAAAAAACTGGGTAAGCCAAGCTCTACAGTCAAGGACAGATGGATCTAGAAAACAAATCAACTTTCCCTGCATCTGAATTGTACTTTTTTTTCCTCATAGCCTACCTGCCTGAACATCAGTACTTTGTTTATTTTTACATAACAATAATTATACAGCTGTTCACCTTTATGTATAAGTGCCACATTCCATTTATCTTTTCACATCTGTGTGGATGTTTAGACTTACTATATCTTTGGGGGTATTGTGAATATTTCTGTCACAACTATGGCATGCAAGTCTCTTCCTGTTCGTTGTTACTGTAAATTTAATGTTTATTTTTAAATATCTTTGATACATCTTTTGAGTGTTTATTTTGAACTAGTTAATACAGTCAATAATGAAAATATTATTACTGCCCCTTTTACGAAGCAGAATGCTTCTTCAGAGGTTTGTGTGCCTTGCATTGAGTCAGATGGCTAATGATACCAATATTCATACTAGTACAGCCACATTTCAGAGTTTACACAGGGCCATGTTTTCCTTATACATGGTAAGCTTCAGACACACACATGCAGCCTGTGGGACCCTGCTATTAAGGTTGAAGTTTGGCATTACCTGATAGCCCCTGAGCTTCATGTAAAATAGGGACTCCCTTTGTCAGCAGGGCTCCTTCTTCTCTGCCTGATAAGGGCAGCCCAAGCCCCCACATCCTCAACTTGAGGAATGTTACAATCTTTAGGGGAAAAAAAATAGGTTCAACTCCTTTCCTTTAGGTATAATCTGTTCAGCAAGCATGAGGAAGGGGATTCCTAGAAACACCCCACCTAATGCTTATGAGGCCTGAGATTTCAGCAAATGACCTTTAACCGTACGTGGAGTTCTTCCCCATCCCATAGAATAATTAACTACGGTGCTCCCACTTTTAGGACTGTGCTATTTATTGCCTATAAATAAAGTATCCCTGGCATCCCTAGCCTCAGCAAACCAAATAAATTTACTGTCAAAACTCCTCCCACTGCCCAAGATTTTTACCATTCCTGATTCAAGAAATAAACACTTGCATACTTTCTCTCCCTCTCTGTTACTCCATCATTACTGCCTGACACTCATCATTTATTCTATGGAAGGATATGATCCCTTTATCCCTAAAGAATTCATCACTGGACCCTCAAGGCTTGGCTTCTGGCTAGGCAGCCACAGCTGAAGAGAGGGTCAGCCACTGACCACCAATGAAGTAGCCCACCTTGTATTCGCAAATCATGGGTGCGTGCGTGCCACCATTAGCGCAGCAATTTAATGAAAGTGCTGTAACACTGTGGTATCAACACCAGCTTTGGAACACCCAAGTTTCCGTGCTGTCTGGTACCAACAGTCTCATTAAAAAGAACAAAGTATAGCTAACACCACATGGAAACCTCTTTTCCACACGCCGCTGAGATCCGGGAGCCTTGCACATAGGCCTCATTCTGAGCACTCTAGCCACTCCTGAGAGAAGAAGAATGAATATTTGATGCTGAGGCTCCACCCACCCTGACTCAGAAGCCTTCCCACACAAAAATGCACTTCCAGCATGGAGCTCAAAAGACCAGCAGCGGCGGCAGGAATTCAGAATGACAGCAACCACCTTGTCAGTCTTATCTGGGTGGACAGTGTTTGGTCAAGTATCCTCTAAAAATTTACAATGCAGTGTATCATATAATATCTTATTATTAAGTAAAGCTGGCAATGCTTTTTACTCAACATTATTATTACTTATATTTTATGTATGTTAGGAAAGTATTTCAGTGTTAAGAGTTTAAGAATGTTATTTTAAAAAAGCGAAAAAACAAAAAACAAAAAACAAACAAAAAAAGAATGTTTATTATTTCTTAATTTAAAAATCATATACTAGAATTAAAATAAACAAAAGCCAAGCTTAGTCATTAAGATATAGAATGCAGTTATAATACACATGTAAGTTTAGAATTCTGCACTGTAAAGAAATACACAGTTGGTTTTTTTATGAACTTGTTCTGAAAAAGAAGTTGTGGCTATTGCCAGAGGTGTGTTCTCACAGCTTTGTTATGTATTTACTCACAGCTCTGTTTTACCTCGTTTAGCAGGTTCACAACAAACAAGTTAGAACTGAAGTTTGGTAGAGTAAAACACTCAGGACCCTTTATGTGCTACTTGATCATAGCTCCCCTTTGCAGCACTCAGCTTAAGTGCCTGATTTTTTTTTTTTCCGTTGACATACAGAATGTCCCAAGCATCAGGAGAATTCATTGAATATATTTTAGATCCATGCCATACTATCAAGATAAGTTTAGATTTCACTGCTTGGTCTATTAATTTTCTTTCCTAGTTAGGAAAGTATGAAGAAGCTGCCCTGCGGCCATGCAGAGAGTTTATACTTTCAGTCAGCAGCTGGGAGAAATCTGACCATTTTAAGGGTCACTTAGAAGTGTGTTTGAATAGTTTTTTTTTTTCCCTCAGAGCTAAACCTCCCATCTGCTGCTTTCTGAATAATGGGAGCCTTGGAGTACACCTAGGCTGTGAAATGGAGGGATTAAGATGTTGTCTTTAAGTTTACTTACAGCTTTTAAAACTATGGAGTATCCTTACATTGAATATTAGACTTTATAGAGTATCTCTCTCAGTATAATTTATTATTTTCGAGATGTGCCTATATTAATAGCTACTGATAACATTTTAATCTCACCTGCTATGATGAATAAAACAAACTATGCATTGATCCACGAGTCTATTTTCATAACAACTTAACTTAATGTTGCGCTGTATTAATACAGTGTATTCTTGAGTCTATTTTTGTACCAACATTACCTCAGTGAAATGTATATTTTTAAAGTGAAATGAGTTCTATTAAACCCTAAGAAACATATCTTTCCTTTATAAAACAATTATATGAGTCAAGTTAGGCTTCTTCAATAAATTATGTTAATAAGCATATTAAATTTAACAAAACCAAATGTTGTCAACAAACATTTAAATTATTTTATATCTGTATTAAGTCTAAATATATTAATCAGGTATAATATATCTATTCCTTCTATCTATGTTTTTAATGAATATGTAAAGGTGGATATGCTTTATAAAATATGCCATTTATTAGGAAAAATTTCAAGAATGGATTTTTTTCTACCTAGTAGTGCTCATACATGTGTATCTTTTTTTTTTTTTTTTTTTTTTTTTTGGTTTTTCGAGACAGGGTCTCTCTGTGTAGCCTTGGCTGTCCTGGACTCACTTTGTAGACCAGGCTGGCCTCGAACTCACAGAGACCCGCCCACCTCTGCCTCCCGAGTGCTGGATGGTTGTCTTCTTTTATAAAGGTTTTTTTTTTAATGGGCAGAGAGTCCTCTTGGCTTCCTTTTTAGATGGGTTTTCATAAGTGGATGAAATTTAAATGAAGTAACAGCAGTAGTGATACATGTTTAGCTTAGAGACTATAATGTAGAGTATTGGCTTTGTGACCCAATGTTCCCAACCACACTCCTTCCTGATAGTATAACAAATCAAATGATGAAATTCTTTCCAGCCCCTCTGCTGATCTGGCAAATCTCATTTTCAGTGTGGTCTTTTCCTTTTGCGTTTCTTTGTTGTGATGGTGGTCAAGTGACAAGCAGAGAGAAAAGACCGGCCCTTCCAGAGATGGTACTCAAAATAGCTCGGTTCACAAAATGTGTTTATGTCTTCTATTAAACCACTATGGCTACTGCAAAGGCTAAGTGGGTTCCTGTCCTTTCGGGCTCAAAACTCCCCACAATTGAGTTTCTGGGGCAATCAATGACTATAAGTAGATGATTTGATTTCTCTGAGTTTTCTTCAGTTTCTGAGGCAAGTCTAGCAAATATAGAGCTTGTTAGCCTAGTTTTCACCCTGAATTCATGGAAGTCATCATTACTGTATCATCTTCCTCTGATCTTCCACACCTGGATGCTCTTTTATAATCTCTCAATAGTACCTGAGAGAGCTGTTGTTTGGAGTCAGAGATACTTCATTAGCTGCTACTGGTGAGGCCATGACTCTCCTGGTTGACTGACAGTCACTTGCCTGTTTATGATTCTATGTCAGTCTCATATAAACATTCAAAATATTCTTTAGTGGCACTCTCAATTCAGTGGCAACTCTGAGCACCATTGTTTTTTTTTTTTTTTGCAAGTCTTTTAATTGCCTTTGTTCAAAAAGTAATTTTCTGACCCATTTTGACTGTTTCTATTTTGAACATCTCCTGTCAAGACAGCAGGGATACATGTGCATGTTCTACAGCTTTTGGACATTAGTTTTATGATTAGTTGCTAGTTTCCTGAAAGCTAAATAGGTAGGAGTATATAGAATGTGTCTATGCCTGCAATCTCTGAGACTCACATATCAAGGCTGCAGAGGCAGATACTGGGCCTTTTCTTAACATTTCATCTTCAGTGTCCAAGACTGCTGTACTCTATTTTGTTTTTTATGCTCTTGAAAATTACAAAGATGAGTGTGATGATTTTGCTTAACTTGGGTAAGAAAACAATATATAGTAATTCTAAATAGACTGAACTATAAGGAAACAGTGTCTTCCTCAAGATCCTAAGGGGAAACTCTTCCTACAGATAAGACAGTTAATAATGTTGGGCACTTTAGTGAGATTTCTTGGGTGTCAAAACATTGCTTCTGAAATAGTTCTAGTGTATGGAGTACCTCCTGTGTGTGTGACACAAGATTAGTCATGGGAAATGTGGCTGCAGATGAAAGGAAAAGAACTGTTCTTGCTGCTTCCTGTTCAAGAGACAGATGGACATTAATCTGAGAAGTCGGCCTCCTGATGGCTCAAACCAGGAAAGAACTTTGTCTGGCCTAGTAATCCATTGGGCAACGAGTTGAGTTTATCTATACAATCTTAGTATACTAGTCCACAATAGTCATATTCAGAAGAGACCTAAGGGCTAGAATAAAATAATCATTATGAACATTATAAATACCATATGCTTCATAAATTCAAGGTGTTTATTCCCTTGTCTAGGTTCCCCATTACCAAATGATTAGTTTCCATATATTTTACAAAATGCTAATATGTATAAGCTATGAAAATTAATAGTGAAAGCAAAACTATCATAAGTTGTATGTTACATCATTATCAAATTAGCTACTAAGTAATTTGCTTAATAACCCTGTGGAGATTAGGTTTTACTGTCCAAGTTCTATAGGTTTAGACCACAAAGTTTAGGCAAGGTTATTTATTTTTTTCCTAGACCAGAGAGCTAGTAATTTATCCCATAACTTCAGGCCAGGTGAGCTGATTCAAGAACTTGGGCTCTTAACCTCCGTGTTATGTTGAATCACTGGAAAACATCACTGTAGTATCTTTATCAATAAGAAAACTGAAGCTAAGTTTCTTTCAACATACTGCAATCTACAGAACAGAGACATATTAAATCTTACATCTCCACTTTGAAATAATACAAGTAGCAGGTTATTCTGTCATGATGTTCACTCTATGCCATTTTCTCTCCTGATGGTTTCCACGTTGGCTCATCTATTTTGTCATCGCATATACTTCGAAGTGTTCCCATTTTACTATTTAGCAAGTGAAGACATTCTGAGACTAAGTTGTTTAACATCACATAACTGCAGTGTTAAGGAGGTGGGAGTCTAACTCAGCAATCAGGGAAGGAAACTTTGCTTGCTAACTCTGTGATTCCCAAACCAAGGATTTTTCTTTACCTAGCCTCAGGGCATTCTCAAAACTGCTCAGAAATACTTGTGTTGAATTCTAGTGAGTAGAATACAGGACTGCTGCATAAGACCATAGCATACAAAAGCCAGCCCTTGGGGCTAAGCAGACCACTCATTTGGTAAAGGTCCTACACAAGCATGAATATTTGAGTATGAATTGTCATCATCACCTATGTATCTTTAGAGCCCAGGTTTAGCAGAAGATCATATCAGTGTGTGTGTGTGTGTGTGTGTGTGTGTGTGTGTGTGTGTGTGTGTGTTTAAAAGCAATTGATAAAAATAGACAAGGTCAATTTCCGGCCTCCATTGCCTTCCACATGCACACACACTCAAACATGTATACACACATACACATAATCATATTAAACAGGAGGACAATCTTGATGGAGACCCCTATAATAAATGATTATTTTCTTCAGAATGCCATAGTATTCTAACTTCTAAACCATCTTTCTGTAATTCCAAGAGACAGCCACCAAACCTACATGCTACCTTACAAAACTCTCAGGGAAGTGGATTTGCCTCCAGTTAAAATTCTTTGTTTAGTGTGTGTGTGTGTGTGTGTGTGTGTGTGTGTGTGTGTGTGTGTGTGTGTGTGTGTGTTTCAGGACTGCAGGTTTGGGCTGGAATAAACTTTAGTAGATACTTCGTAGTATACAAACTAGCACCATGCCTAGCAGAAAGCCTGGGGGGGGGGCATCAGTTATTAAAATAAAAGCATAAATTGGTATGCTTAGATTTAGGATGAAAGAATGGCAAGCCAGTTGGAGAAGATGATAAAAGTGGTACTTTGATGATTAGTTGTGATTTTGGCTTTAGTGCAGAAAAGTAGCTACATTGTTATTCAGAAAACATGTTATTTTGGAAGGGAGGAAATGTGATGTTTTAGGCATTTTCTTTTCATTAAAACAAACCTATTTTGCAGATTTAGTAAGCCTTTTATCAGTAGTACAGCTCAATTACAGTCTGGGCAGTACGTTTGGACAAAAATAAAAAGAGGGATAAAAATATTTTTATACCTACATTGTAAATTTCTCACAAGAGTTTCAAAGTGTAATTATCTGTGAGTTTCATCCAAAAAATATTCAACTCTATGGATCTCGCATTTGGTTTCTTGCTAATCAGAACTGGGCCTAAGTCCAGGATGTATGTTCCATAAAGAGTCAGGGACCATATTTCAAACACAAGGAAAATTCTATACAAGATGTACCATAGTTTTCTGCTGTTCACACTCATCCTGCCTATCACCCTCCCCTCCTTTTATGTTTTTGTTTAATGCATACTCTGATATAATTTATTTAATTGCCTTTTGTTCTGAGAGTAACAGAAATATTATACAGTCTCTCTTCATGGCATAGGGGAGACAAAATTAATATATCTCATACAAATAATATAATGTGAATTCTTAGAGTTATAACAACAATTTTAGCAAATCAGCAGCTGCCATATTGAGGTCAATTAGAAATATATTTAAAAGGATGTGATCAGGCAGATATAGCTAGAGGTACAATAGTAGATATGGAAAATGGTACCATTGAACTCACAAGAGTACAGTATTGGACCAGATCTAGGCTTGGACTGATGTTTCATTAAGCCAAGAACAAGACTAGAGTAAGTTAGTATGAATTCTGACTTCATGACAGACATGCTACATAACTTTGTCAATACTTGCCTGATACCTTACTTTTAACGTGAATGAGATTTAGTTATTCTGATTTAAGAAAAAAATCCTACTCATATATGTTATTATTAGTAGTATTTTCTTCCTTATACTTTAAATTCTATGTCCAAAACTGTATTAGTTACTTTTTTGTCATTGTGACAAAATAACCAAAAGCAAAATAGAAGACACAGCATGAGTGAGACAAAAGTATTTAATCTTAGAAGGCTGTAGTCCATCAAGCTAGGGAAATCATGATGGATCCATGACCATGGGCATGTATGGTGAGGACCAGCCATGTAATGACAGACAAGAAACCAAAGTTCTAGAGTAGAAGTGGGTTAAACCTATGCAGCCCTCCCCTAGTGACCTGCTAATAACAGTGGGGCTCAATATTTTAAAGATTTCACAAACCTCCCAATTAGCCCCACCAGCTAGGGACCATTGAGCCTGTAGAGGACATTTAACATTCAAATATTTTCACCGACTGTCTTGAAAATGCACATTTATTGATGTAGAGCTATGCTCAGGGTTAGCTCATGTGTGTACTTCACAGTATTGCTGTCCAGTAGAAATATCTTTCCAGATCCATACGCAACATAGAAAGTTACTAATACATGGTATATACTCATTTGTAATTGGTCACTAGCCCAAAAGGCATGTCCCACGAAAGTGTTCACTTACCAAGAGATTGCGATAGAGGTGAGGACATCCTACTGAGACTCTAGGTAAGAAAAATATAACAGATAGGGAAATAGAAAGACACAGAGGGTCCTAGAAACCTACAAGAAGAACATCGTCATGGGTGGATCAGGGCCTAGTGGGTCTGCTCAAACTATTGCACTAACTGAGGACAATAAAAGTAGTAAACATCGGACCCCTACTCTGATCTACCCAATGGACAGGACATTCTCCACAGTTATGGGGAGAGTGGGGACTGACTCTAACATGAACTCTGGTGCTCCATATTTGACCTCCTCCCCTTGGTGGGGCGGCCTGATGGCACTCAAAGAAAGAACAAGCAGGCTACCATATGAGACTTGATAGCCTATGACCATATAGTGGGGAAGGAGGTCCTTGGTCTAAGACCTAGGGGAGGGGAATAGGGCAAAAGCAGGAGGGAGGGAAGAATGGGGGGAAACAAGTGATGGGATAACAATTGAGTTGTAATCTGAATAAATTAATAAAATTAAAATTTAAAAAAAGAAAGTTACTAATAGCATCACACAAAATAAAAAAAGTGGGTGTTTTTAAGTTTCTATTTTATTTAATCTGGTTAAATGTAATACAGTATCCTTTCAATGCAGTATTTATATAAAATGATTCCTAGCCTAACAAAATGAAATCTGGCCCTTTGTGGAGAGAAAAAGATGGACTTAGAGATCATGTTAAGTGAAACAAGCCAGGTACAGAAAGATAAGTGGCACATGAGCTCATTTGTGTGGAGTTTACACCTCTTACCAAACAGAGGTCTGGAATACTAAGTAGGAGGTATCAAAACAAGGTAGAGAGGTTCGTACAGAGAGGGTTTTCCATGAGCACGCACCATTCAACTTACACAGGAGTAACAAGGTGTGGTGCTCTGTTGCATAGTACACATGACCGATTCAAAATGCCAAAGGAGAACGATTTACAAGTTACCAACACAAATGTTAATTGTTTGAGGAAGTGTTTAACCTCATTTAAATGTCAGTCTGTACATATAATAAGATATCATAGAGTACCCCAAAAGCACAAGTAACTTATATATGTTACCTATCAGTTTATAACTAGCAGGCTGTAAATAACCAGTTTAAATACATTGTTCATAAAATAGTAATATACTTTATATGTAATATATATGTATATGCACACCTATTCACATGTGTGTGTAAATGAAACCAGCCCTGCATTTTATTCTCATAGCAAATATCATATTGAATAGCCACATCATTTTCTGAGATTCACCTATTTGAGAGCTATTCCCTGGTCTATATTCTTAAGCAATAAAAATCACTGGGTGGATGTGTCGCTTTAATTTTAGATGATGATAACGAAGCATGTCATGCCTCGATACAGATGTCAAAAGGTAGAAGGCAGAAATATAACTGGGAAAAATGACAAGCTGACATTTTTCCCCTTGGGAGAAAAAAAAGCCACTTGCCTTTAAAGCGAAAGATAAAACATAAGTAATAGTACATTTTAAAAATAAAAAATCCATCATAAAACTTAAACTTATAATTCAGCTCTTTGGGCCCTCAAGTCAAAATAAATCCTCTGTTAAATTAACACAGGTCATCTTTTGATTATTGGATTAAATTCAGCACAAATAATATGTTATATAAATCGTATTGCTGTACTGAGGACTAGTGATATAACTCCATAGTACTGTTTGTCTATCAGGTGTAAGTCCCTGTGTTCAATTCCCAGAATTGCCAAAGGAGAGAAAACCAGTCTTATTTGTATGATTGCTTTAACATTAAGCTGCTGTTGTTTAACTCTGTGTGTCTGGCTCTAAATACGATTGCGATTCCATGGGCTATTTTTATCTGTGAAGCTGTCTATGGTTGAGAAGCAATGCCATGATTAGTCTTTACTTTCTAAACCTAAACTCAATTCCAGTAAGCCCTGGAATTGCCCAATTTTCATCCAACCTTCTTAGAAAACTGATGGTACCTCTCACTGTCAGCCCCAGCTTTGTACTTCCATATGTGACATAGTCAAAACACTATGTGGCCTGGGTCACATATAGCTCTGTCCATACTAGCTCATTCACTAACATCCTAGATAAGCTGAAATGTAGCTTTTCATTTCAGTATAATTAATTGTCATACAAACAATTAAAGCATAATTCTATTTTTAAAAGTAATACCTCACCATGTTTGAATAACAAGCTTAGCAGCTGAGCTCAGCCTTGTACATTCATTTATGTTTCCAAAAAGAAAAGTGTGTTTGCAACCTGCATGGCTTTGATCTTTCACTATTTAACAAACACATGATCTTGTCAATTAATAAATAGTGGTGGGATTGAATAGTCATAAGTGAAATGGATAGTATCATTTTCTGTAATTTTTTCATCTACCCAAGGGATTAGCCATCCATGAAATACAGTTAGAACCACTTTTTACAGATGACCCATAAACTACTTCCCTGATCCTAAAATAGCTTCTGCAATTAAGGAAGTTGTTTAATGTGAGAAGAAGATTGAAAGATCTACAGTCAAGGACAAAAGTTTAAAAAAATGCACTGCACTATAACTTTTGTTCAGTTTTATTAACTTCAAACATGTTATTACACAAGAGACATTTTGTAATAAAGCCTTTTTATTTTACACACACACACACACACACACACACACACACACGAACAACATGGTATATTTAAACTTTCTTTATTCCTCCAAAAGTTTATAACATGCAGCCAGCAATCTTTGAAGAATATGGGCTGGAAAAGAAGTTAACTTAGAAATACAGTGGTCAATAAAATGAAAATGAAATGCAGCTCGTATTTTTAAGGTACTTATTTTATTTTTTAAATTTTTTATTAATTTATTCTTGTTACAGCTCAATGGTTATCCCATCCCCTGTATCCTCCCATTCTTCCCTCCCTCCCATTTTCCCCTTATTCCCCTCCCCTATGACTGTACCTGCGGGGGACTTCCTCCCCCTGTATAACTGAGTTAACCCAGAAGCAGAAAGACTCAAATGGTATATACTCACTTATATCTGCATACTAGCCCAAGGGGCATGTCCCATGAAAGCCTTCACTTACCAGGAAACTGGGACAGAGGGGAGGACATCCTATTGGGACTCTAGATGAGAGAAGCATGGGAGAATAGCAAAGTAGAAGGATTCAGAGGGTCCTAGAAACCTACAAGTAGAACATTATGATAGGCAGATTTGGGCCGAGGGGTCCCACTCAAACTAAGACACCAGCCAAGGACAATACAGGTGGTAAACTTCCAACTCCTACCCAGATCTAGCCAATGGACAGAACATTCTCCACAGTTGAGTGGAGAGTGGGGTATGACTTTCACACGAACTCTGGTGCCTCATATTTGACCATGCCCCATGGAGGGGGAGACCTGGTGGCACTCAGAGGAAGGAAGGTACTTATTTTAATAGTATATGTTTGTATTTGGGTAAAAGGAGTTTGCAATTTATTGTAACCTCTAGCAGCACTGGTCTGATTCATGTGTTTTTATTGTGGTTTTTGGCCTCATTTTTGATTCAGACTTTGTAGTTAAGAGTAAGATTCATTACAGGCTTGAGTAACATTTGACCCTGGAAGCCTGTCCTACTCTCTTATCACATCTCATAGTGTTGCTATGTGTTTTTTGTTTTTTGTTTTTGTTTTTGTTTTTGTTTTTTGATTTTTTGTTTGTTGCCAAAAGCTAACAAACAAAGAATGCTTTATTTTCTCATTGCTGATGGTCAAATAAGAGAAATAAAGTCTGAATCCTAGTGATATATTAACATACATGGTAAACGCCACAAAAGAGAAATATGGTGATTAAATGTATACAGCATCCATGGCTTCTTTTATTAGTCTGTACAAATATTATCCACTCTTTCTCTTGTAGTTTTCCACTCAGGTCATTAGGAAACTATGGGACAGTTAGCAAGTTCTATGTTTTGGTCTTTTCCAAGTTTGATTTGTGAGATTAAAACTAAAATGTTTCACCCATCTATGCCCCTCAAGGAGTTCATTATATGTGAATTATGCCAGACCTCATACTCCATGAGAGAAAAATCATTCAACATATATATCATGTTCTTGGTCAGTTGGCAAGGAAGAGAATTCAGTTCTGCCTTTAACCAATTATCTCTAACCCTCGCTGTGGGAAATCGTGGCATTATGAACTAGTGCTTTGAGTTTGTTTTGAAACTAAAATGTTATAGCTCCCTTCTGCTGAAACTTTGCTTCTCTTGTTACTCAGGGTGACTTAAAGGAATGCCTTGGAAATACAAAAAAGAGACATCAAAATATTGTGAATGTGAAGGGGATATACAGGTTTAAGGGAAAAGAAAGAATTATAAAGGAAAAGTAGTCAAGGAAGCTTAGGTATAGATTGTAGTCCCCTTGAGACCAATTAAAATGATACATTCTTGGGATTTTACTGAACATTAGATTGGAACTGGGAAGATGTATTTTATCAGTAATCCAAAGACAGTGGACCACAGTGAGAAATTCAACCATGTAGAAAAGCAAATTATACTGTAAAAAGGCATATCATAAGTTTCACTACTGATTCTATCTCAAGAAAAATGAATATTCTAGGATGTAGGTTATTTTGTGGCAATCAAAATTGTTGAAGCTTTCTGATAAGTGTATTCTAGGGCAGCGGTTTCCAACATGTGGGTCATGAGCTTTTTGGGGATCTCATATCAGATATTATGCAATTTCTATATTACAAGTCATAACAGCAGAAAAGTACAATAATTAAACAGTGACAAAATGCTTTTATGGTTGGGGGTCACCACAACATGAAGAACTGTATAAAGGCTCGCAGCATTAGGGAGGTTGAGAAACACTGCTCTCGGGTATATGGTTTAAGTGTATCTTAATTTTTAAAAAAGGTTGGAAGCTTTGTTCTTTGATACAACAGTGCTAAAAGATGATTGAAATGGTAAGAAGTAGATTCTAGTCAAAGAGAGGATTATCAGACCATGGGGCTGTGGAAACGTGCCTTAGAAAGGATTTTGTTTTGTGTTGTTTTGTTTTGTTTGACCCATCTCTGAAGTCCTGTTTTACCATATAAGGCTCTGTCTGTCTGATTGTCAGCCTCTGCCTCTCCTCTGCCTCTGCCTCTGCCTTCCTGTCAGCCTGTCTGTCAGTCTGCCTGCCTGTCTATCTGACTCTGTCTGTCTGTCTAATTCTCTCTCTCTCTCTCTCTCTCTCTCTCTCTCTCTCTCTCTCTCTCTCTCTCTCTCTCTCTCTCTCTCCCCTCCTCCCTCCTTCCCTCCCTGCCCCCCTCACACACACACACATATACACACTCACATTATAAATTCAACAGTACTTTGATCTTGAGATTATTGTAGTCATCTATGACATGATTAACTATCAGGAAAACGTCAATCAGGAAGGCATTAGGAAAGATAACTGGCTTTCAATAAAAAAAAAAAGACTTATTTTAGTTTATTTCTTTGTGTTTTGGTTTCAACCAAGATCAGAAAAATGTGAACAGTGCTTGCTTTGGCTTCTTAAGAGAAGTCTAGTAAAACAAGAAGTCAATTTTTAAGTGTAAAATGTTTGTTTTTTGTTTCTGTTTCTGTTTTTACACTTAAATGCTTATAGTTTGTAAGTTGAATCACATGGATTCTTGGTTCTTTTTCCACTGAAGTCCAACATCAATTATATGATACTTTAATGTTTTAATGTAATGTAAAATATTTCTCCTAAGTAGTGGACTGTATAATTCATAGTTGGAAAGCGGTAAGGGTCATAGCTGCTCTTTGAAAATGATTTGAATTCATTCAGAATGTACTATAAACAGGAACAAAAGCCTGAAGGATGCTAAAGACTTAGTAGTCCGCTATTTGTTGAAAGTACAAGGCAATTTACAATTCACTTTAGTGCACAAGTCCAACACTGTGTGAAGCCATCAGACAACACATGGTGACTTCACCAATTTAATTGAGGTAATTACTGCAGGTGTATTGGAAACATCTAAAATGGACATGCATACCATGATGCACAAATTTGTTGAAATAAAATTATGAGAGAATTTGAGTGGTTGATGTAAAGATGGAATTTATGCCAAACATGTGTATCCTCCACAATTTGCACAGCAAAAACTCTTATTTGGGACTGGATTATAGGTATGCAGAATAAAAACAAGGGTTTATGTCTTCAAATCACATTTGTATCTCTTATCAGAAAGTACTGCAGTTTTGTAGAGTGCTAAGATTGGAGGCCTACAATGCACTTAATGATGAAAGTGGACATTTAGAATGAAATAAATTTTCCCAAGAAAGAAGTAATGACAGTACTTTTTTAAAGTTCCTTTTTTTTTTTTAAGGTTTAAAAATATTTCTTTTTTTTAACTTATGATTGTGTTTGCTGACATAACAGGGGAAAAAAACTAGCTGCAATAGTATCTCTAAATGATATCTTTAAAGTTTTCTGTCGTAACTGTACATAGTCATATGGAGGGACAAAAAAAACCATGTATTTCTGCTGTGCTTTGCATGTTATACCTAGATAAACAGAGATATGATCTATAATAAATAGGTTATTTATTTAATACAAAATCCAAGCACCATTCTAGGAGAGCTTCAGTTTGAGTGGCTGATGGGATTTGTGCTAAGCAAATGTGCCCCCCACACACACCTTGCAATTAATAAGGGAATAAAATAGCACTTAAATGCTGATGACTCCGTGATATGATGGAGGGATCATTTCCATTCCAGCTACAATGTTCTGCATGAGAAAAAGATCCAGGTCTTATCATTTGTTTGTTTTAAATTTTTAAACAAGTTTTTAATCTTCATTTGTTGCTTAATTTTTTCCTACATCCCAGCTGCTAAAGCTCTCAGTTACCGATCTAAATTTAGTATCCACATATGGAGTAGATGCCAGTCCTGCCTTGTTTGAACAAATCATACAGTGTCACTAGCTCATATTTTTCCCATTAGGTGATATGCTAAGGATATTTTTGAGAAGAAAAAAAAAAGACCTAGTCAGGCTGTGGCTCCCCAAAATACCAAAAATATGAATATTGATAAGATTCCTAAATTGGTCCAGGTTTGCTAATACATTTACTTTCTGAATTCTAAATTTAATCTCTAGCTAGAGTTCCCATTAGCCCTTCCTGTAGTTTGGCCTCTAGGTGCAAGAACTGGGAAATGGTGAATGTTAATTACGTTTGCCCTTGGATAGTTACAACTCCATTTTCCAACCATCTGCAACATATCTTAGGTAGGTCAAAGAAAAATTGAATTATATATGTGAGGTCCATTTTAACATGATAAAATGAGAAGTTTGCCCATTGTAGAAGCTGTTATTTGTGTAATATTGCTGAGGTACTGACTGCTTCTTCAGTGAGGATAGTTAAGGCTGCTTTTAATCTTCATATAAAATGTGTTCTAATGTCCAAATAGAATGTCTGGCAATTTGTAATTATGCAGTAATTACTAATTTGATTTTTAAACATATTTTATTAATTTATTCATATTACATCTCAATGGTTATCCCATCCCTTGTATCCTCCCATTCTTCCCTCCCTCCCATTTTCCCCTTATTCCCCTCCCCTATGACTGTGACTGAGGGGGACCTCTTCCCCATGTATATGCTCATAGGGTATCAAGTCTCTTCTTGGTAACCTGCTATCCTTCCTCTGAGTGCCACCAGGTCACCCCATCCAGGGGACATGGTCAAATATGAGGCACCAGAGTTCATGTGAAAGTCATACCCCACACTCCACTCTACTCTCCACTCCTTGGAATATACCCAGAAGATGTTCCAGCACACAACAAGAAAATTTGCGCAACTAATTTGATTTTTATTAAGGAGTAATAAGAAGGAAATCTTGAGTTTAGAGAAATGGCTCAATGGTTAAGAGCACAATCCATCTGAAAGTCCAGGTCCAGGGGCTCTGACACCCTCTACTGGCTTATATGGACACCAGACATGCATATGGTGCATGTACATACATGGAGGCAAACATTCTGACACATGAAAAAATTAAATAAGCTTCTAAAAGAGAAGCAATATTTGTTAAGTATAATTAGCACATGAATAAATAATTGCTTATTAATTACCTTATTGACAATTTGTGAAAATAAATAAATTAATTACAGAATAAATAAAAACTAAAAGAAACTGTTATATGTAGGTGAAGATTGATGCAGAATAAAATAATCCTCTTAAACCAAGACCTAGTGTGAGAGATACTTGAACTTGGCATTGTGGTTGTGATATGCTCATCCCTCCATTGTATTGAAATTATACTAATTATTATAAATCATACATTTCATTTATAACTTGACTATATTTTTAGGCATATATTTTTCCTGTTAGTTTAATGGTATGTCCTAAAAATGTTTATTAGGCTATAGTTCTTACAGCAGTATTATCTAACCCGCCTTTACACTCAGTAAAGACACAAACACCTGATGTATTTTAGAATAGCTTATTTTCACCTGGGACAAGGCAGATATTACCTCCTAAGCCAATTTCATTTATATTCCAGCTTCCACCACATGCCACCTGCTTCTAATAATTTCTGTTTGATTTACTTCCCGTCTATAATCCCAAAATACTTGCTAAGGTGGTTCATTAGGGCCATGTCTTCTATGTGAGACTTTCGCGTTCCTCCTCTGGCCCACATGGCTCTTTCCTATCCCATGGAGAATGTCCTCTTTTTTCCTCCTCCATTCTGTCCTTTCTCCTTCCCAAGACTCTCTATGCTCCAAGCCCAGGAACTTTCACTCAGCCCTTCCTTCTGCCTTGCCCAGGTGTAGGCCTTTTATTCAGCCAATCAGGGAGGCAAGGTTCATGGCAGCAACTAGAACTTGAAAGCCAGCATTAAAATACATAGCTTCAGACCAACCTCCAAGAATATGCGCTTCAGAGGACTTATAAATTATGGAGTCTCTGCTCCTATTGTATGGGAAGGGACATGAAGCCCCAGTTTTCTCAGTGATTCTGTAAATAGGTACAAAGGTACCCTAGGCTCAGTTGCTCCTAGTTACTACCTTTGGCCCTAAACCAGTCAGTTCCTTTAAGAAACAAAGAACAGAGGGTACTCTGAAAATAAGATATTGGAGCATTTAAGACAACACTGGCATTTAAAGTTCTTTATAATCAAAACAGGGAAGTAAAAGTATAACAAAAGACCTTTTAAATCTAGGTTCCTAATATTACATTCTCATCAAAGACAATACCGATAACTCATGATCATTTCCAGGGAAATCAGAAGCCCCACCCACCACCCCCCGCCATGAAATGGTACAACTCATGTTGTAGTTTACCAGTATGTTACCAGGGTACATGGTGTATCAAATTTAGGGTTTGTGATACGAACACAGTCAAATAGAAGGTTATCCCCAAGCTTGTGAGAAAAATAATTTTTTTAGAACAAGGTGCTTAGTTATCATTTACAGGGTAGCACATATGTCATGTAAAAAATACAGGTTTATATGGGAAGCTCTGGTACCTTGGATCCTCATGGACTGTATCAGCTAAAATAATGTGCTACTCTTTTTTTGTTTTTTAATATATTTTTAAATTTATTCATATTACATCTCAATTGTTATCTCATCCCTTATATCCTCCCATTCCTCCCTCCCTCCCATTTTCCCCTTAATTCTTACTAGGTTGGAAAACTGGGTTAGGGGTCTTATTAGTTCTGAGGCTGATGCATGTCAAAAGTGAAATTAAGTTTATCTCTCCCTTCTTTGCCACCTTCATTAGTCTTTAGTTTTTGTGAATCTCAGAATGTGGTCTCAAAATCATTTTAGTACCCGAGGAGTCATAATTGGTTCAATGTAGGATAAACTACGGGAAGATAAACCATTGGGATCTCTTTTAACATATTACTGTATAAAAGCAAGAACTATTCTTGGAGATTCTTTCCTGTGTCTGATGTTAAGGTTTATTGGATATAACCACCTCGTAACTCTCTTGTCTATTAGTAGCTGTTTGGAGTCAACACACTTCCAAATCTGGTTTAGAGACATAAGATTAGTGCAACTGGCCTAGTCGCATCATACATCATCGTGCAGTGAAGAAAAATGAGGGTCTATCATTATAGATAAGAGGAAGCTGGCATCATCCCATCACCTTCTCTTTGCTGTGATCATTTCTACAGATCTACATAAGTCAGCTAAGTTTTATCCTTTTCACTAAATTATGCAACACCCTTTCATTCCTAAAATATCCCAATGTGTTAAGTAATAATCACGTACTTAGTTCTTTGCTTCTTAAATATGGCAATTACTTCTAATAGTCTGCTTTTAAAGTAGGAACTATTCTGGGAAAGAAAACATTGACTGATTTTATTAAGTCAGTTTTGAAGTCTAGAAGAACATTCATTTGTTCCATTTTCTGACAGGTGCTCATTATTATCTGTCCTAATTGTACCAATGGCCACAGTTGAATATGGTGCCTTATTTCTTACTTTACTTACGCCCACTGTTATGGACTTTGAGGATTCTATTGGCCTGAATTTTTTAGATAAATTTTTAGGTGGTTTGGTGGAGGTGACAGTGTACGTACATGTTGGAGGTATCTACATATTTGTGTGGATGTGTTCAGGTATGCAGGAGATGTGGAGTGTCATGGATGCAGATGCATATGGAGGTCAGAGGCTGAGTTCAATTGTCTTTGTTTTCTTGCTATTTTTTCTCTCTACCTTATTTTTTGAAACAGGGACTCATACTGAACCAGAAGCATATCAATTTAGTTAGTTCATGAGGTCCAGCGATCTGCCTGTCCCAGTATGCTCAGCTTTAATGTGAGTGCTATAGACCAAACTCATATCCTCATATCTGTGCAGCAGATAATATGCTTTTCAGAGCATTCTTAAATTGACTTTGTGATAGGATATACATGATTATCAGGTAGTTTTACCCCGTGAAAACTTACTTTCTCTACTGATAAAATTATAGAGCATATCCCTTCCCTTATCTAGTATGAAAACTGTGGTGAATTCTTATTGTAGGATATAGCTATTGCTTTTAAGATCACATCTAGTTGTATTTCTAGAAACTTCTTCTTTTTTTTCATAGCTGCCTTATTCATAATAGCCAGAACTTGGAAACAACCTACGTGTCCCTCAATAGAAGAATGGATAAAGAAACTGTGGTACATTTACACTATGGAATACTACTCAGCTATTAAAAACAAGGAATTTCCAAAATTTGTGGACAAATGGATTGAACTAGAAATTGTCATAATGAGTGAGTTCACACAGAAGCAAAAAGAGCGAAATGGTATATACTCACTTATATCGAGACACTAGTCCAAGGTGTATGTCCCCAAGAAACTTCTTAATACTCCTTTCCTCTCTACAGTCTTATCTGCTGCTGTGAAAGACCCAAACATCTTCTACCCCGGTTACTTACTTTTCCCTGTTATGTCATTTTGTTACAAGAGACTACTAGAGTTCTCTAGAGGAGTATACTTACAGAATGAATATGTATATTGAAAGATATTTATTCTGTTGGTTGAACTACATGGTAAGAGTAAACAAATCCAACATGGCTGTCCACAGACTGGAAAAACCAAGAACTCCTGTAGTGGGTCAGTCCATGAAGTTGGATGTTTCAGCAATCCTAATATGGTCCTGAGGAGAGGGAGATTTGATGTGGAAATCCTAGAGGCACTCCATTCTGCTGAGAGCAAAGGATAGGTGCAATTACCAGCAAGAAGTGAAAGCAGGCAAGTATCACTGATTTTTTAAGGTGATTTTAGATCTAGGGTATAGTTAGAAGGTAGCATCCACTCTGAGGATAGTCTTATCCCCTCCAATAATGAGTCCAGAAAATACCCTCAAGGATCTGTCCATGGAAGCTGTCATTTAGTGGACTCCAGATTCAATTAAGCTGATAATCAATATTAAATATTATAGACCTGCAACCTTACCTATAAAATTTAATGTTACATATCACCTATTTGATCCTGTAATTAAAACAACTTTGCATTCTTCTAATGAATATGGCCTATCCAAAACCATAAAAATTTGCACATCTCCCCAGTAGAAGTGAGGAAAAGTTTAATAAATCTAGTAGATAATTATTGTCCGGATACCCTTGGGACACCAAGTACATGTTTAGTAGGTAGTAAAACACTTTGAGAAATCCAGGTGTAAAATTAATATTTTTCCCATGGCAGTGCAACTTTTACAGGAAAAACAATGGTAAATGGGTCTATTGTAATGTATGTTATCAGCTGAATGAAATTTTGTTGAATAAATATGATTCTAGTTACAAAACCTACAGGAATTCCCAGGGAATATTGACCATCCAAATAGCACCATTTTAGCTTTGACCAAAATGAGATGTATTTGTAGACCCCAACAGAACAAACATTCAAATAGAGGTAAAGAAAAGTTGTCCACGGAAAGCTGTACAACAATACACAAAGTTATGAACATCTGACAGAAGAATTTGTTGGAAAATAATCCCAATATTGGGATTGATGTTGAGCAACCCAGCAAAGAGTGTGGAAAGCTGGCATTCTGAATCCTGCATTCCCACATAGTCTAAAATAGTCAAGTGTCCTACAGCAAAAGGGATTTTTTTTAATGTGGGAAGCATCTGTATTTTCTCTTTTTAATAAGGAAAAAATATCACTTACCTTTTGAAGTAGTTAATCTAACAGTTAATGCTTCTTTAATTTTGTGATTGCCCTTCATAAATGTTAAACATGTAAATCATCAAACCTTGTTGAATGTGAGGCCATCTGTCCCTCCAGAGATGTACTGCTTCACAGTATTTCAAAATGAGGTGGTTATGACATGCACCAGCGTGGGACACTAGAAAATCTTTCGTCTAAGTGTGCTGAGCATTCTAAGGTCATAGTGTCAAAATCATTTTCCATTGGACTTTTCATTAACCTTGCCTGCATCGTATGTTAGAGTCTTGGGTTTTACCATCCAAGAACACTTGTGAATGCCTCATTCAGAAAGCAGATGTTAAAGTCTGGTTTTGTTTTTCTTTTCTTTTTTCTTTTTCTTTTTTTATATATACATTTATACTATTACACATATATACAACAACCTACATACAGCAAGAAGAACCACAAAACAATCAGGAATTATATAAGTGTTACATTCATAGTTTTGGCTATTTATATTTGGAAACTTTAAAGAGAACATCTTTCCCATCTTGGTGTGTCTAAAATTCTGAATGTAAATCAAAGTCTGGTTTTCAAAGATCAGACATGACACTAAATATATTTTGAGTGATGTTGATACTGAAAATCTTACCATTCTGGAACAAAATCTTAAGCTGCTTGAAATTTAACTAAGAAAAGGAATTAAATTTAAAAGTTTCTCCATAGATTTTTCAGGCAACACTTAAAGGCAAGTTTTACTTAGATGGTGGGGTTATGCTGGCAATGGTCAAGCAGAGAAAGGATTGTTTGATTAAAATAGATTGCCTTCTGAGACAATGTTGGAAAAGAAATGATACCTGGGCTAATAGGCCCTTGATAATGGACAATGTAAATAAAATAGACATAAATAAAAAGGCCCAGATGTACCCATCATGATGCTCTTCTTGTAGGTTTCTCATACCCTCTGAGTCCTTCTATTTCCCCATTCTCCCCTGTGTCTCTCACTTAGAGTCCCAATAGGATGTCCTCACATCTATTCCAATCTCCTGGTAAGTGAAAACTTTCATGGGACATGCCTCTTGGGCTAGTATCCAATTATAAGTGAGTATATACTATGTGAGTCTTTCTGCTTCTGGCTTAACTCACTCATTACGATCATTTCTAGTTCCATTCATTTGTCCACGAATTTTGGGATTTCCTTGTTTTTAATAGCTTAGTAGTATTTCATAGCATAAATGTACCACAGTTGCTTTATCTGTTCAACTGAGGGACACTTAGGTTGCTTCCAGGTTCTGGCTCTTATGAATAAGGCCACTATGAACATGGTTGAGCATATGTCCTTGTTGTGTGGTGGAGCATCTTCTGGGTATATTCCAAGGAGTGGAATAGCTGGGTCTTGAGGAAGCCCTGTTTCCACTTTTCTGAAATAGTTCTAGATAGATTTCCAAAGTGGTTGTACAAGTTTCTGCTCAAACTACTGCACCAACCGAGGACAGTATATGCAGTAAATATCAAACCCTTACTCAGATCTAGCCAATGGACAGGACATTCTCCACAGTTGAGTAGAGATCAGGGACTGACTCCAATACGAACTCTGGTGCCCCGTATTTAACCACTTCCCCTTGGAGGGGAGGCCTGGTGACACTCAGAGAAAAATAAGCAGGCTACCAACATGATAGGCTGTGACCATATAATGGTGGAGGAGGTCCCCCTTAGTCTCAGACATAGAGGAGAGGAATAGAGTGAAAGCAGGATGGAAGGGGGTAATGGGAGGATACAAAGGATGGGATAACAATTGAGATGTAATCTGAATAAATTAATTAAATAAAAATAAAATAAAATAAAAAGCCTCCAAGGTGGAAGCGTACAAGAGTTTTACCAGAAAGATCTTTGACTAGAATCTTCTAATTTCAGAATTTAAAAAAACAGGGGGATACTTAATGGTCTTCAAAATTTTGAGACAAACTGAACCTATAAAGTAAATTTTTGAACTTTTTCTCTCCGGTTTCCTTGCAACAAAACCACACGGTGATACTTAATTAATTCATTCAAGAAATGCTGGGCTGGACAGGAGGCTTGGTAGATTAGAATACTTGATCTGTAAGTGTGAGGACACCAGTTCATAGCCCCAGCACCCACATAAAAATTTCAGGCATGGCCACTTGTGCCTGCAACCACAGTGCTAGGGTAGAGACACAAGCACAGGGTGGGCTCTGAAGCTAGTCAGCCCAAGCTAAGTGAAAATACCTGCTTAAAGAGAGAAGGGCAAAGAGTGGCTGAGACAGAGACATACAAATACACGTGAATAACATACAGGCAAGCATGCACGCACACACACGTGAAATGAGATGCGTATTTATTAAGTGCCCTTTAACAGTGTGGAATATATTGGGATATATTCAGAAGTATGGGGAACTGATATGGCTGCCCTGCAGAAGCGAACTAGGTAAGCCAGGTTGTCTCATGCCAGAAAGCAGAGGGGAAATCAAAGATGAATGAGAATACAGCAAAAGGACATAGGCCAATAAGTGCCTCCCCCACAGTCTTAAATTGGGACAATTTGAGCATCAATAAAAATAGCGTCTGCAACTGATTTGAAGTATTAAGTGCATAATAAATCTGTTCATTCATATGTCACAAGATGGATGAGTTCCTAATACCCTGATAAGTAGATTCAGCTTATTTCTATTTACCAGAAATAAGGCGAAAGCTTGGGCGGTGGTTGGCTTCAGACCCAGATTCTAACCAGCTGGAGCTGCACAGTCCCATGGCAGAGGCTCGCCATCACTGAGCACCATCACAGTATTACACAGCCCTTTGCTTAACTAGTCCTGGTATGGTGCTTTTCATGTAGAACAGAAAATGGCATAGATTCTTTTGTTGTTGCCTTTCTCTGATCTTTTTCTGTAACACCCATTCTGAGTTGTTCCCAATAATCAATTGCACAGAATACGAGGTCAAGGGAGAAAGCTCGTACATTGAAAAACAAAACAGCAGACACAGAAACATCTTTATTTACTCCTTCCAGTTTGAAGCGAAGCTTGGGGCTAGAGGAAACGGTTCTCACCTTAGCACTTCCAGCCACAAACTAGGTAAAAAAATGGTTGTAACAGATACCCATTCAAACAAAGTCTAAAAATGGCATTGCTTTATCCTAGAGCTAAAAACCTACGAGAAGATTTATTTTGGTCAATTCTGTTTTATTTTTTAATACATCTTTCTAAAGGATTTATTTAGTTGTCCAGTGTGTGTGTGTGTGTGTGTGTGTGTGTGTGTGTGTGTGTGTGTGTGTACACCATATGTGTGAGAGTGCTTAGGGAATTTAGAAGAAGATGTTAGATTCCGAGGTTTGGAATTGCAAATGGTTTTAAGCCACTATCTATGAGTGATGAGAAGGAAACCCAAGTCACCTACAAGAGCAACAAGCGCTCTCTCTCTCTCTCTCTCTCTCTCTCTCTCTCTCTCTCTCTCTCTCTCTTCCCCTCCCTCCATTCCTCATCCTCTCTCTCTCCCTCCCTTCTTCTTTCTGTTTCTGTTTCTTTCTTTTTAAGTAATTTATGTTTTTACTTTACTTCCCAGTAAGAAATTTCCTTCCCTCCTCTCCTCCCAGGCCCTCTCTCTCCCCTCCTCTCCTCTCAGTCCCCCCCTCTCACTTCCCAGCCCTTGTGCCCTCTTTCCTTTCTTCTCAAAGAAGGAGAGACTTCCCATGGGTATCAAAGGCACACTTTGTCTCCAAGCTAAGCAGAAAAGCTGGGGTCACAATTCATTCAGTTCCTAAGAGGATCAGGGTATGACCAGCACATTAGTCCTTTGAGGAGTGTTGACCAGGCATAGTGAACAGGGCAGGGCTGGGCTGGGTGGACTGAAGAAAATTATAAGAGAAAGAGAGAGAGAGAGAGAGAGAGAGAGAGAGAGAGAGAGAGAGAGAGAGAGAGAGAGATGAGACGTCTAAAGTCCAGTGCCAGCTGGCAAGTACTCTTAAACACCATGCCATCTCTCCAGCTACTGTG
Source organism: Acomys minous (assembly GCF_964271855.1). Classification (NCBI taxonomy): domain Eukaryota; kingdom Metazoa; phylum Chordata; class Mammalia; order Rodentia; family Muridae; genus Acomys; species Acomys minous. Next base: position 38,621,706 of record NC_140500.1, on the reverse strand, counting down.
AAATAAGTCTTAATCAAAGAAAACTTGTTGGTGCTTAGGGAAAAGGAAAGGACTTGAATGAATATACCTTCACCAAGCCAGTTCTTTAACATTAATGTGTGCTTTGCCATAATTTTACATGTCTATAGTTTTCTATGAAACATAATTTTATGTATTTCATACCACAGAGCATACTATAAGGCAGTGTGTGTGTGTGTGTGTGTGTGTGTGTGTGTATGTGAGAGAGAGAGCGAGAGAGAGAGAGAGAGTGTTTGTGTATGTGTTGTGGCTGACCTATGTAACTCAGCTTACCAGATTATATTACATGGAATATCATAGCACTATTCACAGTCAAAAAAAGATTATGTGAAATTAAAGTTTAAGTTCTGAAGTCCTAATATCTAATACTACCCTTCCCCGTGCACAGTTACCCTTGTGGCTACTGACAACCATGTTCAACAGCACAGACTCAAGAATATATTCTGAAATGTGTCCAGTGTTTCCACGATGGCTTACAATATTATTTGGGGGGTGATAGGTGTGTTTTGAAAAATAAGTTATAATTGGTACAAGTGCATAGCAATGAATATAAATATAATTGGGAATGTGATTCAATGCCTAAAATCAAGTTGGATAGAACAGACTTGAGCATTCATGGCCTCTGAACTTCCCCAGAAATAGGTGAGATGTGGGGACAGGCAAAGTTCAGTTACTGCACAGAAATCACTTTCATTCTCAGGAAGTCAGGATGCAGAGACTGCAAAATAAATCTGATGCTTTGACAAGATGCCATCTCCAGTCACAGAGTCATCATCTACTCCGGAAAGATGCTAACTCTGAGCGCTCTTCTCTGTATCCGCGTGCTGTCGAGATCCTAGTCCTCACCATCATCACATTTACCAAATCCTTGAGAAGTCGAATCATCTGTCCCAAATCACTTCAGTGGAAAGACACCCCACACCCTGCAGCCCTTCCATGCTGCTTTCCTATAACAGCGTCCTCTCTGCAGTCTTTCCCTCCTCAATTCCATCAGAGCCAACAATGTGTTCATATCAAGTGACAACTCCATAATCTAGCACACCTATGCCGCGTAGACTGCAGGCCACCTGCAATGCTACCGGCCACTTTGCTCTCCTGTCACTGTTCCATGGGCTTTATTCCAGTCAGCAGGAAGTAAGGTGGCTATATGCAAGATGTGCTACTAGTAATGTAGCCATACAGCGTGTAGATGTGACAATACTCTGTTGGGCAGCACAGGCGGGAATATGCTCAGTGTGGCGGGACATCATTTGGAGGATGGTACTTTATAGATGAGTGCTCTCCTTTAACAATGGCCCTTGGGGCATGCAAGGTGCTTCTGAGATGACTAAGTGCACTCAAGCTCAGCCCCCTTTCTTCTCTACTTCCTTTTTCCAGTTTTTGGTTTAGATGCTGAGAATATATATTTCTGCATAGTCTGCTTGAGCTCAGTCGCCAGTTCTCAACATATTACCCTTCCTTTGCCGGGCTAAGGCTCCTGTTGTATCAACATAAGGCATTCCCAGCACAGAATTTATCATCTATATTGTGACTTCTGAGACAGTATGTGCGTTTTATGGGTGTGCTTGTGTCTTCCCCTCTCTTACTTATTTTCATAGGTAAGAGGTTAGCTTAATGCCCAGGTCTACATACTGTCATTTATTTTTTTAAATTTATTTTTAAATGTATTTTTAATTTACATATTAATTTAACATCCCAATCATATCTCCCATCTCTCCTTTCCTCCTGGTCCCACCGTCTTCCCCATCCCCCTTCCCCTTGTCCTCAGAGAAAGGGTGCCCCCCTACCAACCTACCCTACCACATCAAGTACCACCAGGACTGAACTCTTCCTCATCCACTACGATCAGGCAAGGCAGCCCACTTAGGGCAAAATATTTGCAAACAAGCAAGCAACATAGTCCATTACATAGAGAGCACCTGACCAACTTACTAGGGGACCCACATGAAGATCAAACTGCCAATCAGTTACATAGGTGTAAGGTGATAACTCCAATCCATGCATGCTCTTTGGTTGGTGTTTCTGTCTCTGTCAGCCCCCATGGGTCTATCTTAATTGACTCTGTTGGTTTTCTTGCAGGTTCTAGTACCTTCCAGGTCCTTCTATCCTTCCCTCCCACTCTTGCACAGGATTTAATTATTGTATAAATTAAAATGCTTATTTGCAATAAACAGGGGATTCTAGTATAATAAATGCAGTAATTATGTTATTTACAGCTAAGCCTTGCAAAAATCAACTTTTATTTTAAAACTCTAGAAATTAATTTATTTGTGTGAACATTCATTTCTGTTTCCTCTTGCAAAATAGGCATAAAATTAAGAGAGGAAGAATTTATATTAGCTCATAGTCTTAGAACATTCAGCCTATGGTCCTTGGGCATGGTGGATTGTGTGTCATTGGTGAAGAAGATAATCACAGAAGTAAGGTCATGTATCAAAGGCTTCTTAACCACAGGGTACATAAGAATCAGGGATCGATGGACGAAATGAGAGATAACCTACAAAGAATTACTACCAAGAACTTCTTTCCTTAAGAAATAATGCTACCATCTGCAGGCCAAGCATTCAACACTATCTTTCTTCTTAATAGCATAGATTATGTAAAGAACTTTAACCTGAAATCATAAAATGGTGACCATGATTGTAATAATAATAATAGAAAATATGAGGAAAAAACATTTTACACTGATTACGAAGACTACATTTCATGTAAGCCAAGCCAAAAGAGCATTTCATTATTGAACATAATTAGAAAAAATGGCTGTTTTCATATTCCTGTGTTGCCTTCTAACCCTGGAATACATGAATATATAATTTACAGTTGCCTTTGTATTATAGTCCCCAATTTTACTTTTAGTACTAATATTTCATCACAAATGTCATATATGAACATATAATAATTTTTAAAAGCTGTAAAACATTATATCCTGTTTTAACAGAAAATTTGCTAACAAATTTCTCTCTTCAGGAACAATTAGATTATTTTCAGTGTTTCATATTTTAAGTATCCATGCATTGAATATTTTCATATAGACAGTATTTTGGCATTGTTATAAGAGAGAGAGAGAGGTATTTTTACCTTAGGCTAAATTGTTTTATATAAATAGCATGAGTATCTGATATTTTAAAAATATATATTATACATATGTGTGATTTTTTTTGTTTTCTATTATTTATGTATCATTATATATCTAAACATAATTTGGCTTGAAATTGTTTAAAAAGTAAAATTCTCAACCTGCTCAAAGATTAAGTTTAAAATTTAAGTAAAAATATTATCTAGCTTACTTGTCTTCAAAAATTGTATAGTGTAAATAAAACTGCAAGGTGGTTTGTATAGTACATTTTTCAGATTTACAGATGAGAGAGGAGGGTTGATAAGGTTAATCTCAAAGGTCATGAGTGTTTTGGCCTTGAGCATGGTTCATTAGCTGTTTTAACACTTTTGTTTGAGATATATTTCAGGAAGGAAATAGTGTCTCTCTAGACAACCTCACAGCAGTGTGGATTTTGAAATTTATGTTGAAAGTACCTTTTCTGTTTCCTTTTGTTTTATGGGGTTTGGACCCAAGGCCTTGTGCAGAGTAAGCAGGTCTCCACCCCTGAGATGCATCCTAACTCTATATTTGTGACTCTTAACCCATGTTAAGCATAACCGTGACTCTACACTAGGGACTTCTTGGCCATCTCATGTCTTCTTAATGCCCCTTGGTTTTTGTCTTAGCTGAGTGGTATTTTTTATTCATATCTTAACTGAATTTTTAAGTGTTTGAAGGACCTTAAAAACTTTTCTCTATTGTGTCCCTAAAATTTTAGGTTGCAATCAACAGCTTATAAGAGTCCTCCTTTCTTCAAAACCTGGCTAGCAATGATATTTTTTTCATTAGCATAGTGTCCATTACCGCATAATGATCATGGTTTTCATTTACCTAGTCATTTGATATCTCATTTTAATTGTTTAACTTTCATGCCTAAATCTTTTAACAGTGTCTTAGACTCTGTCCCATAATGGCAATAATAATGAAGAAGTTCAGCAATAAAACAATATTGCCAAATTCTATTGATCATTATGCACTGGGCATTTCAAACATTTGAAACACATAAACAAAGCTTCTGTGCATATTCGTTAATGTGGAAAAAAGATGAATTTCAGAGAGGTGGTGTAATTTGTCTGAAGCATCCCTGCTTTTCAATCTAGACCGATTTAAATGAAGTTTCTGTTCTCATGTGGGTCAACAGCTTTATTTTTAATTTTAAAAAAAATTACATGAATTCTTTACCAGTGACTGCTTCTGGGAGGGAGTAACCCATTTATTTTCATTAGAGTGACACCTGCCCTATGCCCAAGACAACACTAACTCATTTGTTTTTTTAAGTGAGAGCTGCTGATGTTAGGAAAGGGTGGAAGGAGGAATGACCACTAGCTTGGGCGAGTTGGGAGGCAGAGGAAGATCTGGGAGAAACTGGCATGGAAGATGAATATGATGATCAAAATATACTGTATGACTTTTTGAATGAACAAATACAAACATCATTTTTAAAAAAAAAGAACCTTTGAAAGCTAGTATATACAAATATATTCAATATTTCCTTGAATCCAACTATAATTACACATTTAGACTAACTGCCAAATGCCCCCAGAAAATCTGAGTTTAGAAAGCATGGGCATCTAAATTGCCTAAGAAGTGATTTGAATTTCCTCCAAACAAGTCATTCTGGTAACTGGTAGCCCAGAGTGCTCCCTTAGGACAGGCCAGCTGGAATTTCCCAATATGTGGAATAGAAATTTCCATGACTATATAATGAAAAATGCACAGAAGAACCAATACCTCAGCTGATGTCAGCCTGTGCGACCTGAATCACTTGATCATTCTCATAAAGCCGAAGCAGAGTAGGTCAAGTGCACCAGGATGGAGATAGCCCGCTTCTGACAGCTTTAGATTCTCCATTATAGCACTATTTAAATGTCTCACCTTCTTTCATGTTCAGGTTCATAATCTCTGCTACAGGGAAGCTGACATATGGGGAATTCTGGTTCTTATTTTAGCTACAAATGGTGAATTTTGGTCCATTAGCAGTCAGTATAACTATATGATAACTTATTATTTAGCAGTAAGTAAGAACACACAAAAGATAACTCCCACAGGAAGGAGGAAAGCTTGAAGCAGTAGGCTGGCTGAGAGAACCCAGATGTGCTGTGTGGCACCATTCATATAATGACCCTAGAAAAGTCCAATATGTGGGGACAAAATGCAGATGTGTGGTTGCCTGGTGCTAGCAACGGACATGAGGACTGACTACACGTGAGTGAGAGGGCCCTGTTTCAGATGACTGACCCCATCTAAATTTTGATTCTGGTGATGCTTGTCCAGTTCTGTAAATGTGCTAAAGTATCATCAAGTTCTACAGTGAAGTGTATGTTATATTTTGTAAATTACAGTTGACCTCAATAAAGTCTTTTAACAAGGGCCCTAGAGATGTTTAGCATAGCCAGCATTCATTAGTGTCTTCTTATCTTATGATTATTTCATTATTCTTCACATATTTTCCCTACCAAGTCTTTATCATTCTGTTACACACAGTAAGAGCTTCTGCCACAGGACTCAGGGCTTGGGTGAATTTCAACATTTTATCAGCCTCTTGGATGAAAATGCACTTTCAAGCTTTGAGAAAGACACAGCTGAAAGGGATGACGAATAGAGCAGAGCTCCAAACCAAGGCTTTGAATTATTCTGACAGCCTGAAAAGCTGGGCCAGGAAAAAAAAAAAAGACATCAAAATTAACAAAAAAAATAAATGTGACGTCTGGCACAGGCTGGCTTCCTTAGGTAGGAACTAGCAGTATATGCAGCTGGATTGGCTCACCTCTCATTTTGAAAATGTATATGCTTGTGATGAAGGACATCCCATAATGCCCCAGAGAACATTTTGGAATGACATCGGGGACTGGTGAATTTACAATGCGTAGGGTTTTTGAAAGATGCTGGAAGATTTTTCATCTGAATACTCTATGACTTGGGTTCACGTGAATTTATATATAATGGACAAATCAGCACTCACGATTGCATAATTAATATATGTTTGTCTAAAGTATTGCTTTCGCGTTTGTGACAGCCTTACTCACAAGAAACATGCTTATCCCCTGTATAATGTAGAGCTAAGACCTCTTGAACATTAGTCAAACAGCGAGCATGGAGCACATACTTAAGGAACAAGTGCTCACAGTGCAAGGCTCCTGTCTCAACACTTGAACTTTGCCTCCTGAGTTTTACAACTCTTCCTATACTAAATGCAGCTCCTGAATTCTACAGCCCAGCAAAAATGCCAAAGCACAGGCGTATAGAGTGTCTACACTTTGGAAGGTGAAGCACTGATTTTTTTTTTTTTCTTACCAATATCATGATTGGTTTATTTTAGCTCAAATCCTTTGGGAGGGACTAATTTCCATCACTCTGCTTCAAACTGTGGTGGATCTAATGAGCTGTATGAAAATGCTGAGGTATCAAAGGCTGAGGCCACTGGAGCAAGAAGGCAGTAAACTCAGTAGGAACAGCTGCTTAATAAAAGGCTATTAGTAGGCCAGAAAACAAAAGAGATTTTGCTGAGGCATACAACCTATTTTTAAATTAATTTGAAACAATCGCTCAGACATTTATGTGAAAGAGGCATTTATCATTTATCAAAATTTAGAAGTTTTATTCAATGCCAGTAAATATAGTTTTGAATATTTATTTTCTGGTTTTTTTTTTTTTTTATTTTGTGCCCAGAAATCTAAAAATAAAAAAGGTCAGTCATGTCTTTATAAAGACTAGAATGTATGGTATGCTTACTTGATATGCTTTTATTGGAAAGAAGAAAAATGCAAGGTGCAAGTTCAGCAAAAGCATAATTGCTATGTTCTTGTTTCAAAAGGTCATACACACAGAGGTAAGCTAGAACAATGCATAGAACTCTAGGACTAGGGGATTAGGAGCACACTGGCAAGCTCCTGTCTACTGCATATAGTTATCAGAGTGGTGACTCAAATGAATTTTGAAAATAATGAATGAAAAATGTCAGTTACTGATATATAGGTTTCTTTATTACTTATTTAGTTAAGTCTGTTAATTATTTCATTTTTACACATTCTGATCACAACCTGGACAACAATTATATTCTTTATTATCCTTATTGAAACAAGACATTTATCAACGGAATATGTGTCAATTAGATTTTTATTCTTCTTGTGTGGTCTGTTTTCAACGCTGATTAGACAGAGAAACATTTTCTGGTATCTTTGTCTTTTCTTTGCTATATTCAGGTTTACATTTACACAAAAACAAAAAACCATGGGTTTCTTTCTCTGTTCTAAAAAAAATACACAATATTCTGAAATTTCCACCAAATTTTACCTTCTGTTACCACTTTCCTAGGCATTTAAAAAATTTTACAAAGCTAGATATTAATTTACTTTAAAAATATTTCATATTGAATTAAATAAATTATCCTTTTAATGTATAAATTTGTAATGATGCCCTAATTAGAAAAAATACAGAGTTTTTCTCTTCAGAATGCAGAAGAAAAAGCAAAGCAAACTCAAAAGAATATAAAAATAATTATATAACATGATGAGGTAGGGATTATTTGAGAAAGCAAGGCTAGATTGATACTCAAAGAAGGGTTACTGTAACCCATTGCATCCAGAAGTTAAAAGAAAACTGAACACAAACATATCAGTAGTGTCTGAAAAGGGTTGACAGAAATCAACACTTATTCATAACAAGATCATTAAGTTAAATGGTAATGAAGGAGATTTTCTCACTTGAAACATACCCATAGAGTTCCTATAGAGTATGTAATAGAGATGAAAAATAAAATAAAATAAAACTTTCCCAAGAGATAAAAAAAAAAAACCAAATGAAGTTATTCCTTTTCATTCCTGTCTTCCAACATCATAGTAGAATTTCTGGGTGAGACAGAACAAGAAAAGGAAATAAAATTTGTTGTCCTGGCCCGATGGACAAATCGAACCAGGGTTTACCTGAAAGAGGGGCTATGGATTGAAAGTGGGGACAGAGACTTCAGAAAATTGAGTGAAGTCTGGAAATTTCTGATCAAGAGTCTCTTTAATGCAGAGGAGTAAGACTTTATTATTTACCAAGGTCAACAGGATCTATTATAATCTCACTTTCCCTAGCCCGAAGCAAGAATACAATCCCCTGAATAGCTCCCTGTGAGAACCTCCTTAATCCTCTCGGTAGTTCCCTGTAAGAACTTCTCTATCATTTTCTTCAGGTCACTTCTCTGAAGTTAGCGGTGAGGAACCTGCCTGAAGCTTCCTGTCACAGTTCATTGATAAGGGCAAAACACTATTCTGAGTTAGAACATGCCACCTCCCATACCACCTCCCATTCCACCCATTGCGCCCATTGCAGGGTCCTTCTCTTCTTTAGGGATTTCTGTCACTACAGCTTCAGCTGTGGTTAGCAAGGAGGCCACACCAGCAGCATCCAGCAAAGCAGTTCTTACAACCTTTGTTGGATCAATGATACCCTTTTCCACCATGTTCACAAAGTCTCCCAGCATAGCGTCATAACCAACCTCTGAGGAACTCTGCAGAATTTTCTCAACTATCAAAGATCCTTCAACACCTGCATTCTTAGCAATAGTCATTGCAGGAATTTTGAGTGCTCTGAAGAGAAGGCTGGCTGGTCACTGTAGCCATCAGTTACTGGTTCCCATCGACAATATACAATGGTTTACTGCTGTCATTGTCCATGCCTACAGATAATTTATTTTGTATTTTTGAATAAAGACATTTTTACATTCCTGATAACTGGGTACAAGAGCCAAAAAAAAAAAAAAAAAAAAAAAAAAAAAAAAAGAACTTCCCTATCTCTCTGGGTAGTTTCCTGTAAGAACTTCCCTATCTCTCTGGGTAGTTCCCTGTAAGAACTTCCCTATTTCTTTCAAAGGTAAACAATCTAAAGATAGCCTAGAACACAAGACCTCCTTCAGCAAGAGTCAACAACTGGGAGGTCACAGTGCATGGCCTCAGCAAGGGATTTCTAACATGGCTGAATTTAGCATGGCTCCCCACAATTTGTCTCTTGGGAAGGTCAAAATCAAACTATAAGAACTCTGAAATTATTTCCAGAGGCCTAGAAAGGGCTCCATGGTAAAAAGCACCTGATGCTCTTGCAGATAATCCAAATTCAGTTCCCAACACCCACATTGCACAGTCACAACTGTCTATAACTCAAACTCCGCTACACTAATACTCTCTTCTGGCCTTCCTGGCACCTGTATCCAGGTGAACATACAAATACACAAGCAGGCACATATATAAATAATCAAAGATATTTTTTAACTCCTAGAACTAAGAACCATTAATAATAGTGCTACTTGATACAAATTCTACAAAGAGAGGGAACATAATCCCTTCTCTGTAATTTATCAATGGCTGAGTATTTTTGAATTAATAATGCTATGCCATTTACATTGATATAACAAAATGATATCCTTAGGCAAAGCTAATAAAATATGTAAGATCTAGATGAAGAAAACTATAGAACTTGATCAACAGAAATTGAAAAACAAAATTTATGGAGAAATGTCAATGTTCATTGAGAGGAAAGAAATGTTGTCAAGATAGTGTACACTTGTGAGGAGCCAGAATGGTGAAACAGCAAAATTAACCTAGGAATATATCCATATAAATATAGAAAATTGACCTAGACGTAGGAGCAAAAGGCAGGTGCTAGAAAATTGTAGGGCTACGTACAAAAGACTTAATGGATGCCCACATCTCATACCTTTCCCAAAGATTAATGGTTTAGAAGACCAAGTGTAAAATTCTAGGTTACTGAACAGCTGGATGATAAGTACAGGGGAAAACCTGATTTGACCCCAGTTTGAACAAAGATATTTCATTAAAGAGTAATTCTATAAGCTGAATATTGTTAAAACTTAAGTTTCAGCTCTACAAAATACGTTGGCAAGAGAATGAAAATGATGAGCTGCATTTAGCGAAATAGAATATGCAAAGGATACATACAAAAAGATTTTTTTTAATCTAAAGTATATAAAGAATTCTCTTATAACTTGAAAATCACACAACAGTTTGGCAATTTCTTACAATGCTAAATATGCTTTTGCCATATGGACCAGCAGTTATATGCCTTTATAGGCTCAAGTGGATTGAAAACAGTGTTCTGACAATATTTCCCTCTTAGCTAATATTCCTGACTACCAGAACTTGGAAGAAACTAAATATTTATTAATATTCTAGTTTAATAGACATACTCTTGAATATCCTGACACTATTATTCAGAGCTAAAAAAGGAAAATGAGCAACCCATATACAAAAACCTCCAGGAAACTGAAATGCACACAGATATGTGAAACATATGAATGGGTTACATACTATATGCATTCTAGACAAGAATAAAACAATGGAAACAAGGATGATGACAGTTGCTAGGGAGATATGGGTACAGCTAATTGTTGAAGCCATCAAATATCATTGTCTAAAATTATAGATTGCACAGTGCCATAAATGATCCCAGATATAAGCTATGAACTGGGGATATAGCTATATCATTGTAGGCTTATCATGTGTGAAAATTGCTCTACACTGTTTAGGGATGTTGATAGTGGAAGAGACTATATGTGAATGTAAAAAAAATATATGTTGTGTACAACATAAAACTCTGGTGATACACTTTAAAAACATAAAATTAACTAGTGTGTGTTCATTACTAACTGTGTAAGATGTAAAATGTGCTTTTACACAAGAATTTAGCTTCTATTGTGTGCCTTTAGAAGTTCAGTTGCATAAGAACAGTCCCTTTGTTCCCTCCTGGCCATGAGCACCTTGCAGCTTTTCTTGCTCAGTCTGTCATGTAATAGTTGTGATGATCTGGGATCAAAGTGTTCTTGATGTGGAGAAGATGTTGAGATAATGAGGAAATGAAATATCTAAACATATGCCGTAGTGTTTGATGTTCAGAACTATCAGCAATTAGCTCACTGACTCTACATTTTTAACCTATAGAAAAACATGCATGGAGTGACTGCTCTAAAATATCTGACTTAAGCTAAAAGTTGAATTGAAAAAGTTCATTTTTGACATCTTAATTCAACCCTCCATCTGGACTAATAAGGTAGTGTGATAGTGCTCCATCAACACAGCAAAAATGCCTATAACTATTGAAATATAATGGAGAAAAGGTTTAGTTGGGTCACTGGTATAAAAGTCCCAGTCCATGGTCTGATGGGCCTATGGCTGATTGGCCTCTGAATGTGATATCAAATATAATGACAGAAAATGTATGATTGATCAATCAATCAATCACGTTGTGGCCAGGAAGCAGGAGAAAGGGTAATGTGCTGGGAATCCCACAATGGACATGACCTAAATATTTCCTACAAGCCTGTTTCTTTTATAGGTCCACAGTACCTGCCAAATACTCTGCCCCGAGAATCAACACTTGATCATATGGAAATTTGGGAGACTCTGGCATCTGATCTGTATCACACAGTCAGTCGAATTCTATTCCTAGAATATTACTGTTTGGATAAAAATAACTTGGGGTTTGTGAGTTGCTTCTGAATAAACAGAAACTGTAATGTCCTATGAACACTAGCTTGGATGTGAACTTAGCATCCTTTGGTAGAGAAAGCATGACAACACAGCTCAGAGGCAGCTCCTATTTTGGGTGCACAGATAAGCAAAGAGATGAATGCTGTTATTCAGCTCATTTGCCTTTTTATTCAGTGTGCAATGTCTGTCTGTGATGTAGTGCCACCATATTCCAAATGACTAATCTCTCTGGTAACTTTCTCATAGTCAAAACCAAAAATGTGTCTCCATGATGTTTCTAAATGCAAATCAAGTTGTCAAGGAGTGAGAGGGGGAATGGAGGGATGAGGAGTATATTTTCTCAAAATAACATATATTAATGAATAGATAGAATTTTATTGAAAAGGATTAATCATTGTAAAGATATTAGATTAAAAATTCCTCAAATGATTATTTCAAGAATTATATATAATTTTATGTAATATTTTATAATACTTTTTTTTTTTTTTTGGTTTTTCGAGACAGGGTCTCTGTGTAGCCTTGGCTGTCCTGGACTCGCTTTGTAGACCAGGCTGGCCTTGAACTCACAGCAATCCGCCTGCCTCTGCCTCCCGAGTGCTGGGATTAAAGGCATGCGCCACCATGCCTGGCTGGAGAGATGGCTCAGTGGTTAAGAGTACTGCCTCTTCTTCCAAAGGACCCAGGTTCAATTCCCAGCACCCACATGGCAGATCACAATTGTCTGTAACTCCAAGATCTGACACTTTCACACCAATGCACATAGATTTTATAATACTTTTAGTGATATATATGATATAAATTTTTAGCCTTGTTAAACTGACAAATTATTTAATGTGTGTACTATCTTCCCCCTACTGTTTCATCCCTGGTCATACATGAGATATAGCTGACAACCATAAAATGGCATTTACAGCAGACACTTCTATATATATATTTTTTTCCCCAGAGGTTATTTCCATTGTAATTTTTCAGTAGTATCAAATTCTTGGTATAATTTCTGTTATAAAGAGAATATTAATTTGTATAAGTATGTAATTTCTGAGCTTGACTTCCTTCTCTACTTTTCATCTCATATTTATAATTTCTTTTTATAAGTGTTATCCCACCATATTTGTTGGTATGGTAGTGAGGGCTTGAGCTTAGCAAAGAAATTAAGAAGAGACACTACACTTGCATGGCTGTTGGGATGGGCACGTAGCTCTATGATAGAGTGTCTGACTAACACAGAACTGAAAAGAGCCGGGTGTGGTGGTGCACGACTTTAATCTCAGCACTCAGAAGGCAAAGACAGGCGGATTGCTGTGAGTTCGAGGCCATCCTGGTCTACAAAGTGAGTCCAGGACAAACAGGGCTACACAGAGAAACCCTGTCCCGAAAAACCAAACAACAACAACAACAACAAACAAACAAACAAACCACAGAACTGAAAAGAAAAATTGCATTAACATTTTAAAATAAATCTTGAATGGAAACCACACTTCTTCCCTTCTCTCCTACTATGTAGACACTTAACCAAGCAACAAACCATTTATGCATCCATTGACTCTGTCACAATTATTTGTTTCCAAAAGATCTAGACATAATCATATATTATCTTTCAGAAGGTCACAATCTTGCTGCCTGAGGAGACCACTGATATTTTCAGACACACCCACATAATACTTCCTTCAAACAAAAATAAAAACCCATGTGTGTTTATAGTACAGACATATAAAATATGTTAATCTCTTTACAAAAGTTTTTCTCCTCTTTCCATTTGGTTTCGGGGAATCATGAGAGTCAAGGACGTTTAAAAGCCTTTGGCTAGACATTGCATTAATATTGCTCTTTTCCTTCCTAGGCCTTTTTAATTTCAAGTATATATGAGAAAACTTCTTTCATATTTTTCTTTTGTTTTTCAGCCTTTTCCACTTATAAAGAGTTGGGAAGAAATCAGCATTGGTAGCAAATTAATTTTTATAAAAAAAAATAAGTTGACATGAACCAATAAGTTTTCTTGTTCATGAAAGTAAATTTAAGCAAGTAAATTAAGACTCAAAGAGTTTTCAAGCTAAGATAGAAAGGAGGCTTAGTAATGTGCAGGTAAGAGAGTGATGAAATTATTCCTATTTTTCCTTGCTTTCTTTCTTTCTTTGTACATGCCTCAAGAATTAGCATCATCAAAGCAATTGAACTATTAAAATTATCAGTATTACAGGTTTACCTTCTTGAGTGTTAGCCAAAATGTACACACTGCAACTCCTTACCCCTTCAAGTATAACTGCTTGCCATTACCTAACACATTTATATGTGGAGAGCTAACAGCAATGCAAGTTCATGTTAGCTGGAAGACTGCTAAACAAAAACTTTCAGACATGTATGTAGCTTTAAATATCAATGCATGCTCTTTTTGCATTAGTATAGTACAGTTGCTTTCAATTGAAATGGATGCTTACAAGTGAGAAATACAACTACCCTAATGCTATTTAAATTGAATATAGACTCCATATTTAATAATAGATAGTCTGGAATAATAGATAAAAAGAAATGATGAATAATAAAATAGAATCTAGCTTATTCATCTTCTTGTTGCTCTACATAGACACTTTGATTTCTATCAGATATATTCCTGGAAGCAAGACTTCCTTATTTATGTAAATTATTATGTTTTACTGTTAAAATATTTCCACATAATGTAAGCATGTATTGACTTGATTTTCTTTTTGTTGAGACACAGAGACAGCTCAGCTTAAAGAATTGTCTGGTACTTTGGCCACTATTGAGAGGATTAAAATCCTATGGAAAACAAGTATTTTTCTCTCAACAAAGTACATTGTGCGTACAGGCCTTGTAAAATTATTCTATTTAATTTTCCAGCACTCACTATAGGGATTAAACCTTCCCAATCTTCCTTAAGATGTGAGTGTAAAACTAAACATGAGAACAGTGACTTTCCCACATGTTTCTCTTGTATGGAACTCAAAGGTTGACAGGTAAAAACAGAGAAGCCTGTGCCTCACAAGTGCCCTTTAATTTCCCATCCCGAATACCACACATTTTTTTCTTAGCTGCCTGAATTTAATCCAAGCAGAAACAGAGAAATCGCTTCTTTTCTTCATGTGTGTGTGTGTGTGTGTGTGTTCTGTGTATATATATATATATATATATATATATATATATATATATATATATATATATATATATATTTCCTACTGAGTTACATGTGTATTTCACGACACATCCGCAAAGACAAATGAGAAATTGAGAAAATTGGAGCCATTAGGTCATAGATCTTTTCTAGGCCAGGGATGCTGGAAAACAAAAACAAAAACAAAAAACAGAAAACAGAGTTGAAATTACTATCTATGCAAAGAAAGGACAAAACTCCCAGTGTGTGCACAGACAGAGGGCTTTCCCTCCAAGCTCTCCTTCTAGATAGGAAAACAATGGTGAAAACATGTACAAGCAGCAGCACTGCTCTAAGACCCACCTCCACCAGGAGTTTCTCTAGAAAGGCTCACTCCCCTTTTAGTAGGGCTTTCCTCCGAGTATATGACTTCATACCAAAAGGCACAGGTTTTACCCCACCTTTAACATGAAGTGCTTTCTAGAGAGCATGCTAATGTGCTCAACTCTCTATCTGCATTAACCAAGGTATACTCTAAAGAATATGTCAGAAATTATGTTTAATGTACTGTTTTCAGTGTTGCACATGCTTTTAGTGGTCCAAGCCTATTTCAGTTTCCTTTTTTACTTTTTTACTTTAATTTATTATAATGCATTCAGATTATATCCCAATTGTTATCCCCCCTCTCTTGTATCTTCCCATTCCCACCTTTCCACCCTATTCCCCTCCCCTAGACTTCTGAAAGAAGGAGACCTCCTCCCCCACCATATGGCCACAGCCATATATTCTCACACAGATAGCCTGCTTCCCATTCCTTTGTGTTCCCACAGGGCCTCCCCACCAAGGGGAAGTGATCAAATTGGAGGGCACCAGAGTTCATGTCAGAGGCAGTTACCGTGCTCCCCACAACCTTGGAGTATGAGCTGTCCATTAGCTAAATCTGAACAAGGGGTCTATGTTTGATGAATGCATTGTCCTTGGTTGGGCAACAGTTTCTGCAGCACTCCCCCTCCATATCCACCTGCTTTGATTGTCTCCTTGTGGGGCTCCTGAACCCCCTGACACCTTCCATCACCCCCATGCTTCCATATTGTTCTCAGAACTCATCCCAGAGTCCAAGCAGAGAGCCCCGGCATCTATCTTAATGCCCTGCTGGGTGGTGTCTCTCAGAGGACATCTATGTTGGCCTAATATCCACTTATAAGTCAGTATATACTATGTGTGTCCTTCTGAGTTACCTTACTCAGGATGAATCATTTGTAGCCATACCACTCCTGAGCATATACCCAAAAGATGCTCCACCATGCAGCAAGGACATTACACCTATGCTTATAACAGCTTTATACATAATAGCCAGAATCTGGAAAGAACCCAGATGTCCCACAACTGAAGAATGGATAAAGAAACTGTGGTACATACACAACGGAATACTACTCAGTTATTAAAAACAAGGAAATCTTGAAATTTGCAAGCAAATGGATGGAACTAGTTTTATTGATATTTGTTATGCAAAGCTTTACAAAGTGATACCCTTCAAATCCCTATATGCTAAAAATCATTTACACCTTAAAAGAATCCATATATGTCCTTTTGCACCTTGTTACAGAGGATCAAGTATCTATGAGAAAAGATACTTGAGCCCTAGAATTTATGTTTATATCATTATTATCTACTTTGTGTATATCTTTGGATAATATCACATAAAATGTGGTTCAAAAATATTATAATCTACTTTCAAATGATTGTTCTAAAAGTAAAAAAAATGGTCTTGTTTAGTATAAACAAACTTCTAGTGAAATGAAAATATCATCATCAGCATCTAGGAGAGTAGAATATTTTCTATAGAAGGAAAAAAATAAGCTTCTCTGTAGCCTAAACCAATACTGGATAAATAAAGAGGATAAATGTCATATTTAATAGGCTTTTACCCTACGCTCCCCATTGCAAAATGGGCACTCATAAGATAGCTTTCAGAGATTGCCTGATCATAGCATTAAAAAATCCATCCCACGTAGGCCAATTAACCATTGCCAATGAAATATAGTTCAAAAAGGATTACAGAGATGGCTCAGCCATTAAAATCCTTTTTGTTCTTGCTGAGGTCTTGAATATGATTCCTAGCACCCACATGTTAGATCATATTCACCTGAAACTTCAGTTCCATGATCTGACACCATCTTCTGGCTTCCACAGCCAGCAAGCACACATATAGGCAGAACTCTTTTTTTTTTTTTTAATTAATTTATTCGGCTTATATCTCCATTGTTATCCCCACACTTGTATCCTTCCATTCATCACCCCCTCCCTCCCTCTTTCATGCTAGTCCCCTCCCCTAGGTCTGTGACAGAAGGGAACCTCCTTCCCCACCATATGGTCACAGCCTATCAAGTCTCATCCTGATGGCCTGCTTTTCCTTTCTCTGAGTGCCACCAGGGCTCCCACTATAGGCAGAACTCTTATATAAATGAATTAAATTGATTAGTTAAAATCCAAAAATAATTCTGAGAAATGAAGAACTTAGTTATAAAAGAATAATGGAATAAACTATATTTTTGTTCTTAGTAGAACCCTACCTCTAGTGAATTAACAAATGACATAAAAAGAAGCAAAAACATAAACACATATGTAGACAGTAAACTGTAAAATGATGTTGGATTTAAATAATGTATATTCTAGTGATGATTTGACCCATGTAATTTGTAAAGTGTAAGCACAGTCATGGTGAAACACTGAGAAGCACTTGACTATTACCTATGTCTCATAAGATATACTATTAAAAAACCCACAGAGCAAAAAGGCTACAACAATCACATTCCACATTTGCGATTACCTTATTTGAACGATCTGCTGTTTGTGGTTTAAAATCTGTTATTTTATTTATTTTATTTTGTTTTATTTTATTTTAATTTATTTTTTACATCATGACAGTAGTTTCCCTCCCTTCTCTCCTCCCTGTCTCTCCCTCAACCTCCCCTCTGCTCTGCTCCCCCCATACATTCTTCCTCTGTTTCTCTTCAGAAGAGGAAAGGCCTCCAAGAAGATAACAACCAAACATTCCATATCAAGTTGCAGTAAGACTAGGCGCCTCCCCCTTCTTTTTAAGGCTGGAGTAGGCAACCCAGTATGAGGAAAAGGGGTCTCAAAAGTCAGTAAAATAGTCAGAGACAGCCTCCCACTCACACTGTTATGAGTCCCACAAGACCCAACTACAGATTTGTAACATATATGCAGACAGTCTAGGTCAGTCCCATGTCGACTCCCTCGTATGCAGCTCAGTCTCTGTGAGCCCCTAATAGCCCAGGGTAGTTATTCTGTGGGTTTTCTTGTAGTGTTATTGACCCCTCTGGCTCCTCCCATCCTTTCTCCCCCTCTTGAATTGTAGTTTTAGTGTATCTGACAACTGATATCCAGTGTGGTCCAAATCTCTCTGATGACATCTGTATTCCCATTTTTCAGACCCCTTTCATAAGACTGGAAATTTATTTTTTCTCAGAGCATGAGAAGGTGGGTATTCCATCATGCTCTTGCCTGCCTTCTTAGGCTCTGTTGCACTCTGGAGCTTCACAAAAGAATTCTGCCTGTGATAATTTGTGAGTCTCTTCCTGAGTTTTCTATTTGTATCACACACTTATGTTGTCCACTTTTCAGACAGTGGGTGTTTTGTGTTTGTAACATTTGACTTACCTGGAATCAAAAACATATAGTGGCTTAGGATTTATCACGTTGCTTTGATTTCTGTTTTCTTTCTAACTGTATCTGTGTGCCTACTAGATTAGTTCCATAGAAAACTGAAGTTTCCTTGAAGACAGGAAACATTCTCACTGGATTACTGTAACTTAGACATGTTATTGTAACAGGGCATGTTGACTAAGTCAACTTGAATGAGGCAGGAGAGGTGATCCCTACATTTCACAAATAATTTACAGTTTTGTTATAGAACCTATTTTTATAGTCTTTATAAACCGTTTCTGAAATGGGGGGGGGGGTTAGCTCAATAAGGATCTGAGTTTAATCCCCAGAAGCCAGGTATAAATGATAGCCTGTTAGTTAAACTGATCGACTATGTACAAGGATATCTCAACTGTGCAATAATAAAACACTACTGAGGACAAGTAGACATGGGAATTTGCCACAATGAAAATGCTGTATCTGGTGGCCCCTTGCCTGAACAAATCCCATCACCAGAGAAGCTTGAATAGGAAAACTCTTAAGTTCAAGGCCTGCAAAGGCACAATGGCACAAGGTGGCTTCAACCCAACCAGATGGAGTTGTTTGTGTTAGCCCTTCCAAAAAGTGACTAACTGTGAAGAGGTTATGTAGAAATGGTTCATATGCCTGGTCGCATAACACTAATTGAATGCATTCTAACCTTGACTCCTACTTGTATTAGTTTCAGACATGGGCATATTTCACTTCAACTTGAGGTACTCAGTCAAAAAAAATGGGGCGATAGAAGCAGGCTTACCTGACAGGACGCAGCTAGATGATGAACTTGTAGGCGAGAGGAGCATGTCTCTTGAAGAGTTCCTTCCCTGAGATGTTCAGCTATGTATAGCTCTTCCCTTTGCTGAACCTCCTCGTGACCTAGAAGATGGCCCCCAAGTCTGTAGATCATTTCGTTCCTCTTCCTAGTGTGTCCAGGTTAAATAAAACTCCAGATGGAGTGGCATGCACTTTTAATGCCAGGGAAAGATTTTTACTGGCACATCAGCCTAGAATACTTGGTGAGCTCTAGGCCAAGGAAGATACACTGCCTGCAAAGACTTGAAAAATGCTTGAGACATGACATCCAAGGTTATTTTGGGCAGGGTCGTTCTTTCTTTCTGTCTCTCTCTCTCTCCCTCCCCTCTCTCTCTCCCTTCCTCCCTCCTCCCTATCTCCATCTCCCTCCCTTCTTCACTCTTCCTCCCTCCCTGCCCCACGCAAACATTGACAGAGACAGAGAGAGACCTAGAAAACCAGAGACGGAAACACAGACATAGAGAAACAAAGATAGAATAGTTGTCCCTTCTAAATAGGTCTCGTATCCCAGAGACGTTATAGTTTAGGTCAGTGAATCACATTATTGATAGCAGAGATGACCTCAGATCTTTCTATCCTGAGGAAACACTGTAACTGAGATGCCAAATACAATTGCAAACTCTTATAAGTTTCCAAGTTGACAGAACGTCATGAGTTATGTTTTTAGAGTTTCCAAAGGTAAGATCAGCCATTTCTCCTTCCATTTTCCAGAAAAGTAGATGGCCATATTCTCATTCACAAATCCTTTCTTTTCTTTGTTCAAGAGATTAAACAAAACCCTTACTCTTGAATCATTATCATTTTTTAGTACTGAGTTTTAATTTTCATCCTGTGAATCTTTGGTCCTTAGTTTAAGACATTGCAGCAAATTAAAGAACATGGAGGATGAATGTGGAATAGTTTAGAAAGAAGGACAGATGGTCTCCTAATTAACAAACAGGAAGTGTGGCAGCAGTTCATACTTCGAAGAGAGTAGTCTCCAGTCTTTGCATTGTATTAGTTTTTATAGAAAGAATATCCAAAGGTGTAGTTACAGTCTTAATGCTATGAACATAAAAAAAATAATCATTCTAGGATCATTAAGAACTGTCTTTTACTGATGGAATATTTTTCTGGCATAAAAACTAGTTTTTTATAAACAGCTGCAGACTTTATTGTTCGCCTCTTAAAGTTCTTAAGTTGTAGGTATAAATAAATGATTCACTTTAATTGTGAACTCCCCATACCACACTTTCTGTATGAACAAGGCAACAAAGAGAACAGCATAGCTCTTGTGGTGGATGTCAAGGTGATAAAGTTACCATCCATGGTCAACTTTTAAAACAACTTTCTTCCTCTGGTTTCATTTACCAATTTACAAAAATTGTTATTCACTCTAAAATAGTTGAATCAATAGGGATATTTAAACATGCTTATATAATATGAACTATATTAGACCTGGACATCTCATCTTCCACACATCAGAAAATGGCATCCTTGAGGCTTAAAAACGATATCCTAAGCCCTGAAGTGGGCCGTATTTTTCCTCCATTACAAAAGGTTTTGAGGCAAGTTGCAGGCTCAGATTTGTACTTCCAGCTGTTGAGGAAGCTGAGGCAGGAGGATCCCAAGTTTCTACCCAGGCTTAGAATAAGTTCAAGCCAACCTAGAATTCCTAGTGAGACCCTATTTGAAAATAGGATGTAAATGAGGTTTTACAATACACTATACTTGTCTAACATATATGTAGATTGGTTTCAATCTCCAATATTGGGAGATAAAAACCTTTTCTAAAACTAAAGAGTTGAAGCTTATTCATGCATCTTGTGAAGCATGTTGGTCTTGATTTTTTCTTATGTTAAAAGTCATGAGATTGAGCCATACTCTCATCTGATTGGAACCATCTTATCAAGTAAAACTGCCATTTTTATTTCATACAGTGATTTTTGTCTGTGTATTTTTATTTCTGAGGTTTGAGTATAGATTTCGGAAGGAACCATTGTTTATAGGCAACATCCTTTCTTCCATTGTTCTTTATTAAACAGAACACTAATTATTTTTAACACATTTTTATTGAAAAATAAAATAAGTCATATTACATCTCATTTTCTATCCCATCCCATGCATCCTCCCATTCCTCCCTCCCTCCCACTTTCACCCCAATCCCCCTTCCCTATGACTGTGACTGAGGGGGACCTCCTCCCCCTGAATATGATGCTAGGGTATCAAGTCTCTTCTTGGTAGTCCACTATCCTTCCTCCGAGTGCCATTGGGCCTCCCCAACAAAGGGACATGGCCAAATATGGGGCACCAGAGATCCTGTGAAAGTCAGTCCCCAGTCTCCACTTAACTGTGGAGAATGCAGAACACTAATTATTAAGTGTGTCCAAATGAGATGTTGCCCTTACAAACACATTTATAACTCATATGATTGTTGAACTAGAGGTCTCTAGTGGAATGCATGCTGGAACACCTGTGGAAAAGTATCTGTGGTGATTCTAAATGAGAAGATTGGCTGAGAATTGGTCTTTTTGTCTTTTCATTTTCTTTCATCCTTTTTGATGCCTTGAAAACATTCTTTAGGTCTTGGCCTCCGGTAAGTGGCATTTCATTCTGGAGAAAACTCAAAGATGAGTCTTAGGTCCTGGATTAACATGGGAGACCTGCTGCACTGTGCCTGTCCAGCTTTTTAGGATTCTTTTCCCCTGTGTGTGAGTCAGAAATGATCTTCACTTTTATTTGAGCTATTATTATTTTTATTCTTTCTCGTATGTATTTGGAACTGTTTTTGATAGAATGAGGTCCCATATGAATGATGTTAAGAGAATTGGAGTTATAGAAGTTTGGTGAGTCATTGAATGAATATCAGGCATAATATAAGCAGCTCATAATACTGGCAAAAAAAAAAAAAGAGAGAGAGAGAGAGAGAGAGAGAGAGAGAGAGAGAGAATGATACCCTACCTACAGAATTATATCAGGTAGAAATTCTTGCAAAAATATGGTATTGTTTGCATTGAAATTTTCCATTTATTATAGTTCCTTAATGTAGCTCAAAGTTTCTAACCCTGAATTAATTCCTTTAGATTTCATGAGAAGTTTCATCCCTAAAAGAAAGCTTTAGCTTATACCAGATTCTGGAATTTCAGGGTGGTTTTGAAGTTAGGAAGATTGCATTCACCTAGAGAAAGAAAGAGGCTTTCATGGCTATTTGAAATCCCCCTTCCATCACACTAGTCCGCATCCTTATTGCAAACATCTAAAAGTGAAACCTACTTCACATTTTCGTTTCACATAGCACTTCCTTACCCCAAACATTTTTTCAAAGTACTGCACAGGAAATAGTCTTTCCTTTTTCTAAATCCCATAAGGACTTTTAGTTTTCTCTTAAAATACTTATCATTGTGTCTAATACACATCTGCTAGACTTCCAGTTCCTTGAACACAAATATCAAACCTGGAATTCTGTTCGATTCCAGGCCATTTACACAAATGGCTTAGCCAATAAACGTTTAGGGGATGGTTACCGGCTTTAAGCCATTTGTTAATTTCTGACTTTATATAGGGCATAGCTCTGTCTGAAGAGCTTCCATTGCAGAATAATTTAATAAGGGAGGCCTCCAAGTTAGACCCAGCTTCAGCCACTGGAATGTGGCAGAGAGACAGAGCAGATGGTGAGCACAGCACATAGCTGTAAGGCACATCTTGTTACTTGTCTTCTGTCCCTAACTATGCAGGTGACAAAAGAAATTAGATCTGTGCATGAGTTTCTTCAGAAAAGTTAGACATGAAAAAGATGCAGACTGCTTCCTGCCGGGAGACAGATTTTAATATACTGAGATTTTGGTGCAGATATAAAATGAAGGAAAATTGGTCATGTGTTCTTTTAAGATAACAACTCAAATTCATTATGTCCTTCAAAAAACATCATAAAAGTCTAGGAATCAGATGACCACGTGTGCATGATAGCATTCAGTTTGTTTACTGTCAATATTGGTTTGGTTCTACCATGTTGTTGTTTATCAGCTCAATTCACTTTTTCTGGAGTGTTGTACCTTCTAGGCTATTCTAGGAGGGGGAAATATTTGGGAGTTTTACATAATATCAAAACCATCTGCAAGGGCCTGATGAGATTCCTTCACGTGGATAAAACATGTGCATGTATGAGGAACAGTCTACTAATCACTTGAAACCCATGTAAATGCCAAATGGGTGTGATGGTCTACCTGCAATTATAACCTCGTAAGGTATGGACAGGAGTTCCCCATAGCAAGCTGGCTAATGAGACTAGCTTTATTGACAAGCTCTATGTTTGACTGAAAGGTACTGTCTCACAAATAAATGGGGAAGAACAATGGATGATGAGTCTCAATATTAACCTTGAGCCTCCACATGTACATGCACCTGCGTACATATATGTCCAAAAACATGCCAACATGCATAAACAGGCGTAGAAATGGAAAACTTCTCTTAAAAAGAATCATTCCCTTTACTATCCACTGAGTGGCTGTCTTAGTTGGACCATAGAAAGTAAAGTACTTGTTCCACAAGCATGGGGACAGGATTTTAATATCTCTAAGAACTGTGTAAAAAGACAGGATGATGGTGCACACCTGTAATCCCTATCCCATGGAGGCTGACATATGAGAATCTCAGTTTTGCTAGCCAGACAGCATAGATGAGGCAGCAAGCTTTAAGATTCAGAGAAAAGCCTTTCCTCCAGAAATAAGGTTGAAAATGTTTGAAAATTACATCATTTATCAACTTCCATATGCATGCATAAACATGTACATACACATAGGCGTGCACACACACACACACACACAGACACATACACACACAGGAAGACATGACTCACAAACTGAGACAAACAGAAATGTAAACATTTTCACTGGCAAAGAGAAAAGTATCCCTTGATCTATAGAGATGCAGAGAGCTTATAGATTCCTCCTGAACGAATCCAATTATTGACTTACCTAGTTTCTTGCGCACCTTCACAGCTTCACTCTCTAGGACTCATGTCTGAAGATATAAGTTCTACATTGTGACAGAGCAAATGGGACTTGGCTGTTAGGTAGAGGTTTAGCCAAAAATCCAGCACTGGTTAGATTCTTCTCCATTGTTCTACACTCTCCAGGAAGGATAGGAAGTACTGTTATAACATTGTATCTCTAAGTGGGAACATGTCTGAGTATTGATACTTTGCTGGCATGCAACATTGTTCTTCAGAGAAACAGAACAACTAATGTGTTTGTGGTGTATGAAGGAGTAACTATGGGAACCACAGAGGCCAAAGGCTGAGAAATGAGAGCTCAAGGCTGACTTAGATACCAAATTTGAACCCAGGGCTTCTGATGTCAAAGGACAAGGGAAAACACATGATTCATCCCAAGAAAAGAGCTTATTATTTTTTTTATTTGGACTTCGAAAGGAATATATCAGTGTAACTCACATTGGTGACGCAGATGTCTGCAGTTTGCTGATTGAACGCTTCAGAAACACGATTGTAGCCACACACAGAACTAAGTTTTTACCAACTCTTTGAGTGTTCCTTAGCCCACTTAAGATGACACATAAAATTAACTACTTCTTCCCTCTTCTACAAGCCTTTCATTTTATAATGGTGTTGGTATTTAAAATATTTCCTAATTTTCTTCTCTCCAGTAAACCAAGTATATTAGGCTACATCCTTTCTTTCTCCCCTGTGATTCATATATCAAATCCTTAATTTATTATTCAAGAGCCTCATGAACTCACCACTGAATATGTAAAACAAACTCAGTAATTAGTGTCTCTGTAGCATATTCACATGATGTGGCTCATTATCTCACAAGTGTCCCATGTCTAGATACCTAAATTATCTTACTAAAAGGAGCCTTGAGTGATGTTAGGTTTATTCTTGTAACATCCAGGTGAAGTAATGCCAGGGAACATGGCATAGAAAACTCCCCATGTTTTCTAGTATCGTTTCTGGTTAGTGCTTCTAATGTGAATATTGTTTCTCTTTGTGACCTGCTGAATAGTGAAATGCCAATGTGTGTTTGTCTCTATTTTACAATTCTATTTTGTTTCTTCCAGAGGATTTAATCTATAACCACTGAATTTACTTATCGACTACTTATCCATTGTCTTCCTTTTCCAGGTTGTAAATCTTCTGACTACTTCACTCTCTTGTTCTAGCTAGCTCTTCACATGGTGATTGATACCAACACATAGCACGTTTGAGCTAAAGGAATCCTTTACTTCATTTCATTTCTTTTTTTTTAAATTTTTTAAAATCTTTATTATTAATTTATTCTTGTTACATCTCAATGGTTATCCCATCCCTTGTATCCTCCCATTCTTCCCTCCCTCCCATTTCCCCCTTATTCCCCTCCCCTATGACTGTTCCTGAGGGGGATTACCTACCCCTGTATATGCTCATAGGGTATCAAGTCTCTTCTCGGTAACCTGCTGTCCTTCCTCTGAGTGCCACCAGGTCTCCTATACTCACTTATATCTACATACTAGCCCAAGGGGCATGTCCCACGAAAGCCTTCACTTACCAGGAAACTGGGACAGAGGGGAGGACATCCTATTGGGACTCTAGAAGAGAGAATCATGGGAGAATGGCAAAGTAGAAGGATCCAGAAGGTCCTAGAAACCTACAAGTAGAACATTTTGATAGGCAGATTTGGGCCCACGGGTCCCGCTCAAACTAAGGCACCAGCCAAGGACAATACAGGCGGTAAACTTTAAACTCCTACCCAGATCTAGCCAATGGTTAGTTCATTTCTTATCCAGTCTTCTCTTTACCCTACTTACAGCCAATAGGCTTTCAGTTCCTATCAGGTAAAAATTACTTAAAAGACAGGTAAACACCATTAGTGTAGTATTAGTTATAACAGAAGATTTTATTATGTGCCTAATCTGTTGGATATTTCTATTTTATTTCCATTGCATATAACACTGTAAATACATAAGAATCCTACTGGCTGATACTTAATAGATCTTTAAAATACTGTTGTATTTCTGGGCATTCATAACAGGCCTGAGAGAAACACACCGGCTCAATGGTAATATCAGTGTAGTTGGATTTAGAAGTTGGATGGATGTTTACCAGTGTGCATCACCATACAATTCCTGCCTACTGTTTATCTACCTTCTAGATCCTGGCTTTCTACAGCCTCACCAGCATTTTTGGCTATTATTCTTATTTAAACCATTCGTATACATGTTATATTTAATTGTAATTTTTACTTTTCATGTCTCTAATAGCTATCAGTATTGCATTTTACATTTTACCTGTGTTTTCAACTTTTAGTAAGCAAATTTTTGATCTTGGCGTTCTTTGATTTTATAAATAACAATCCTTTGTTTAACACAGTTGAAAATATTTTGTCTAGGCAATAATTTGTCCTTTCATCTGAACAAGTGATATATCACATTAAAAAATTTTAAACTTGGTGGTATCTAATTTATCCATGTTTGTTTTCATTTCCATGGTCTGTGGTCATGTTATCTAAGCATCTTTTGTCTAAGCTTACATTCAAAAATATTTTATTATATTTTCTCTAAAACATTTATAATTTCCTGAATTATATCTAAGTTCATTCAACTTGAGCTAATGCTTAAAAAAGTTGTGAACTTTAGGTAGACATTCAAAATTTTCTGCCAATATTATTTTTAAAAATCTTTCATATGTCAAATTGTTTGTGTACTCTCTTGAAAAATCATCCTACCTACTGTTAAATGTAGACTTTTCATAGTGATACATTTGCTGTACATTATATACTAGTGATGGTCACATAAATTTGTGACTATGCTACAAAACTTTAAACTTTCAACTTTCCTGATATGTAGTTCATACACCACAATGTAAGACTACATATCAATATCACTGCTATAAGAAACAGGCTGGAAAACTAAGCTACCTGGTCTTCAACGCCATCAGAGACTTGAGAAGGAATAAATTTGATTGCCTGAGTATTCAGGGAGTGCAGGTTAGTTGCTTTCCAAGTGAAAACATGACAGAGACAGTTTGCTACGTTAATAGTAACCCAAAACTCTCTAAAATGTTGAAGCATCTTCTTCAGTGTTCTGGCCCAATATATCCGACAGACATATTTATGAGGCAGGAAGTATTGAGGACTTGCTTCTCCTGTCTTGGCAGAGTTTGTCCATTGACTGCCTGCATCCAAGCTTGCCCTTTTTTAGGCAGAGTTCTGTCTGTGATAGAAATAAGGAAAATTTTCCCAGTGGCTTGTTTGCCACATTTGAAGTCATCTCCATAATGGGGTTCTTTGATGCTCATCATCCTCTTTGAGGTAGGTTGGGTGTTGCCAGGAATTAACCTGTCTCATTGTCAAGTGTAAAAACAAACAAACAAAAAAAAAACATATGGTCAAATGATGTCATACTAATTGGAAGAGGGTGTATTTAGAAATATGCATGTAACAACAGGTTAAATGTAACATTTAATGCAAATCTAACAAAAACTAATGAAAAAAGAGGCCATTAATTTGAAAGAAAGAGGGAGGGCATACGGAAAGGTTTGCAGGAATAAAGGAAGCAAGATATGATATACTTGTATTAATCTCAAAATAAAAGAAAAATCTCTTTTCTTAAAAAAAAAGGAAAGAAACAGGTTGGAAAGGTGTATGTGGCTCAATTTCTGGATATTCTATGTGGATCCATTTATCTAGTCTCTGTCTTTCTGCCAATACCGTGCTCTCATGATTAATGAAGTTATATGGCTAAGCTTTATTATTGAGAAAAGCATTTCTTCCTACATTATTCTTTTGTGTCAACAGTGTTTTAGCTGTGATGTGTATAGTACCACATACATTATAGCAATTTTAAAATATACTATTTATTGGAAAATAGTAATAGTATTAACTAATGAATTTAGCCTCATACACCTATGTACATATACACTATACATTATTATACATACACAAAACGTTGGGGTATCTAATGGTAATCTGATAGACACATTTTGGAAAATATTCCTATATAGTATCTTTCAGCATGAAAACCATACATAATTTTTATTGAACTGTTATAAGTTTAGTGTACATATTATATTCACATATATAGGTGTGAAGTTTACACCTAAGGATATCAGCTCATTTGCAGTGATTATAAATGACATCCTTACTTGTTAAATTTGCTCCTGATATCTGATCATAATAAATACCAATATGGTTGATTCTTATGTATTGGCCTTCCACCTACAGTTTTATATAATCCAACATTTGTAGTTTTAACATTCAGACCTACTGGACTTTCACAGCCTCATTTTGCTGAAGAGACAGGGCAGTGGAGATCACATGTCCAGTTTAAGCTGGTCTCAATTCCCTAGCACTACCTAAAAGAAAGGAGCAGTTTCAGACATTCTTTCTTCTACACTGTGATACCACCTTTTACAACTTCCAGTCACTTTCCTTCTGAAGTCCATGAAAATCTTGAGTCTATCATTATAAAATGGCTCTTTTGGAGCCCATAAAAATACGTATTAAAATATCTTGGTTACTTTTGGGTCCATCATTACCAAAATTTCTCAATATATCACAACTAGTTAAAAGGCAGAGAATAAGACACAGTGAGGTTCCCAACCCCAAATGATGTATCCGCAATGCAATGCTTAGAATGGAAGATCAGACAAAAATCATGCCAGAGGGATAGTAAACACTGTGTGAGACAGAGGACCAGGACACTCGCTGCTAGATAGTGTCCTCTGAACAAGACAGGTAAAATGCCCCTATGAAATCTCTACAATGTAGTTACCTGAACAAGACCCGTGTAACAACAATTCCAGTTGTCATGCCCACTTGAGCAGGGGATGTTCTACATGGTTCCACCCCTACATGAAGAGCTACAGGGTTGATGGGTTCTAGAAGAGGAGGAATTAATGTCCTCTAAAAATGTGCTCCTGCATAGGATGTCCAGTCCTAGGTGGTCAGGCCTAGACAAATGTTCATATGAGTGATGCTAATTCGCCCCGGGTGGTTGTATATACAGTTATATAGAGGGACAGATGGGAATGGTATGGTGCTTATGTACAAAATACTCAAAATGGTTTAAAAAAAAACCAACATACTCAGCTCTAGAATTCTCATTGACTATATATTGAACACTCTTATTCTCTCCTACATATATGCTCAGTCAGATATTATACACATGTTTAATACTGTAGCTTACTATAAATTTACACTTGATATTTATCTCCCAGTGTACTTTTTAATTAATATTTTCTTAATATTTGTGGATAATTTATGTATAATAGATACATGGACACTGCGTTTACAGTATGGAAAGTCTTCACAGTGTTCCTGAGATTGAATTTTAACTATCAAGATACCAAACACTTCCCCAGTACCTAGAATTCTCTAATATCATGCTTTATATAATCTACAATTTTCCTCACACTAAATATATACAACTTTTAAAATTGCATACTTGTCTTTACTTTCTTTTTAAATAAATTTTTGTTTATTTTTTTCTCATATAATAGATCCAGACTGAAGTTTTCCCTCCCTTTTCTTAACCCTGTGGCTCTCCTCCCATTTCCTTTCTTCCTCCTCTATTTCCCCTCATAAAAGGGTAGGACTTCCATGACTATCAACCAAACATGGTTTATCTGGTTGCAATAAGACTAGGCACCTCATCTTGTTTTAAGGCTAGAATAAGCAACTCAGTAGTAGGAAGGGGTCATAAAAGCAGGCTCACATCATTAGGAGTCACACAAGAAAACCAAGCTATACAACCAACATATAAGCAGAGGGCCTAAGACAGACCCATACAGGATGCTTCATTGTTACTCTCTGTATCTGTGAGCCCCTATAAGCCCAAGTTAATTGATTCCATGGGATTTCTTGTGGTATCCTTGACCCCTTTGACTCCTACAGTCTTATGTCCCCTTCTTCCTTGGGATCTCCTGAGCTCCACCTAATATTTGGCTGTGGGCCTCTGCATTTGTTCCCATCAGTTGCTGAATGAAACCTCACTGGTGACAATTGGCCTAGGCTTCAATCTATAGGTATAGCAGAATGCCGTTAGGAAACATTTCATTGACTTCTTCTTTGTTTGTTTGGTTGTTCTACCCTAGGCCTCCAGGCTATCCAGCCTCAGGATCCTGGTCCTCTGGGCAGTCAGTGGTGGGCTCCCTCTTGTGCCATGGGTCTCAAGGTAGATCAGATATTGATTGGCCACTCCCACAGTATCTGTTCCATCTCTACCCCAACACATCTTGAAGACAGGACAAATTGTAGGTGGAAGGTTTTGTGGCTGTGTTGGTGTCCCAATCCCTCTATTGAAAGTCTTGCCTGGTTAAAGATAATAGCCCAGTTAGGCTCCATATGCCTCCTTGCTAGGAGTCTTAGCTGGGGTCACCCTACTAGATTCCTGTCTTTTATTTCCATACTGAATGTATATAGCTATTTCATTCTACTTATCAGATTCTTCTATTATGTTTAGTTCTTTTTATACCAATTAATGATTGCAACTTTGGATGTCTCCCCATGATGTTTTCCTTGTGTGATATATTCTTAGAAGATTTGTGATAAGCTGTAAGGGACGTTTGTGGTCATGATGGTAGATAAATACCAATACAAAAAGTCTAAGTTCATATCTGATAAATCTCAAGTGTTGTTATAGTGTTTTTATAGTTTCTAAATTTTCCTATTCATCTTACTGGACCGGCACTAAGAAGTATAAATTTGGCCTTTATACTTAGGTAGGTTACAGTTGATAGGTTATCTTTTCTATACTAGTATTTTATTGATACTATAACAAATGTCCACTAACTTGATGTCTTAAATACACACACAAAACTAAAGGATATTTACTATATAATATATTGTATATAATAAATTTATATTATATAATTATATTAAATTTTATTAGTATTATCATCATTACTATTATTATTTTATTTGACCATTTTGAGGCCAGGTATCTAAAACATGTCTGTAGAGCTGCATTTCTTTGAGCCTCCAGTC
Source organism: Acomys minous (assembly GCF_964271855.1). NCBI lineage: Eukaryota > Metazoa > Chordata > Mammalia > Rodentia > Muridae > Acomys > Acomys minous. The sequence goes on along the minus strand of NC_140500.1, from coordinate 38,590,521 downwards.
CAGAGAAGTGGGTTACATTTGAGAAGCTGTGTGTATTTCTTACACTGGGGCTTCTGCCGCTGTGTTAAAGCAGGATCATAGTTTGCCTCTTTCCCGTTTTCTTTCTTCTCTCTCCTTTTCTTCTTCTCTCTTTGTTGAATTTCCTTCTTTTGTCTCCTCAACAGTCTTTGTGATAGCCTCAGGCCCATTCATACATTCAGAATGTACTCACTGTGTTAAAATTTTACAGTGACCACATCCACAAAGGCCTTTCCACTATTCCACCATTTAAGGTAATATATTAACAACTTTGGAACACTGTGTCTTGGCCATTAGATGGAGGGATATTAGCCAGCTTATTAAGTCTTTTCCATAAATTTTGGAGACAGAACAGCTCAATACTTGGGTATAAAGGTAGATTTTTCTTATGTTCAGACTCTCTCATATTAGAGGTCTTGAAAATTTCTGTGCTGTGTATAATTTATCACTGTGGGGGAATGAAAACAGGTTTTCCAATGTCCAGCAGTGATTTTTTTCTCCAGAAAATGCATTCAAATGACCTAAGATGAGCAGCACTGCATCCCTGCCAGCCACCCAAGCCCATCCAACATGCACTCCACCATCAATATAATGCTCTTCTTACGCTCTACCAGTTTGTTTCCTTCTAAAATCAGCATAGACGCACCTGTGCATACATACCATTTTGATATATTTCTTCCAATCAGCATATTGATGAGTATGAAACAATAACATTAGTTCACCATTTTCCTGAAAGTTTGCCTTTATAGTGCATGTGACAACCAGGCTTCTGAGCTAAGTGAATTGACTTATCTGAGTACACATGGATAGTAAATAAGCAAAGTAGGCTTAATACGTAGCTTTCATTCTACTTTTTTCTATGTATTTGAAAATTTTAAAATAAGTGTTTGAAAAGGTCTTGCTTTCATCTCTCTCAGAGATATCATACACTGAGTACCTAGTGTGCCAGCCATGTTTAAGAGCTTTACATTATTTGGCTCATGTAATCCTCATATCATCTGTTCATGACAGGTGATTCCATTGTCCTCATTTTCTACAAAGTCAAACACAAATGAGTACTGTAATTGTTCAAGCTTTCCCAGAAAATGGGTAATGTAGGACACTGACCTGCTTCACTCCATCATTTTCCCTGTGAACCTTTTCAGGTAGAGGTACTTCTCAAAAGCTGGCAGGATTATCTTCATGATGAGTTAGGTGTGTGAATGTGTTAAAAATAAAATGGAGATTGTATTTCATGGATCTGTAAAGTAAAAAGGAGGAAGGAACCATTCTAGTTGACATGGATTATAAAGCACACATCTGTGTACAATGGGTGTGGTTGTCAAGAGGGGTCATTGCAGAATGGATTTTCATTAATTGGTAGGGTTTTTTTTTTTTTTTTTGCCTTACTAGGTATTTAAGAGGAATCCACTGAAAGTTTTTTTTTAAAAAAGGACATTATGTCTCGAGTTCCATTTTGAAACAGATATCCTGACATCACTGTGGAGAATAGATTACAACTGGCATGTTCCATTTCTTATTCATTCACAGGTGAAAATGCTGCAACAAAACAGAACAGTTTAAATGTCAATAAATGGTACAAGGTTCAATGTCTTCAAGGAATGTTTGGCCTCTTCACAGAAAGAGTGTCTTGCAAACTCTAAGTGAATCTAACCTGGTAAAGAGCATTTTTAGCTCTGGTAGGTGCAGAGAGGGATGTCTAACTATTTAGTTTAAGCCACTGATGGGAAAGCCACACCCAAATTATTCTGTGCATTTGCTCATTTCTTTAAAAAAAATGAGCAACATCTGTGTCTTTCTCCCATCTAGAATACCTTTCCGAATAGCTTCATGAACACATTGGCCTCTGACTCTGAAAGTAAGTCAGGAATCTCGTATTTCCTGAATGTTATTCATTACCACAACTTTCAAATCTTATAGGAGATAACAATGACTACAAAGCCTACAAGAAAGAAAATTAGGAGATTATTAATTATGGAATTATGGTGGCATATTACAAATACTTTCTTGGTAGCGTCATTATAAAATAAATTTAGGTGGTGTGGTAGTACACATGTTAAGTCTAGCACTCGGGAAGCAGAGGGGTGGAAATCTCTGTGAGTCCGAGGAAAGCATGATCTGCATGGTGAGTTCCAGGCCAGCTAGGACTACAAGGTTAAACTCCGTTTCTATTTTTAAAAAGACACCTTCTACATATGTCAATATGTAGAATAACTATTTTGTAAATGATTATGTAGTTGCATATTTATGTAGTTGCAACTATTATTCTGTCTCCCCCAACTTTAGTGATTACTTACAAAGGTAAAATAAAGTTTCATATTTATAACAGGAAGATCTGCTGATCAAATTTAATATCACCAACATTACTACAAATGGATAATGTCTGCCTCTAACTATAATGGACTACAGATAACATGCCATTTATACATTGTTCAACTGACCAAAATATTAAACAATCAGTTATACATAATATAGTTGACATTTATTGTTAATCATGAAGAAACAATTAAAAAACTAATTTGGTCTGTGCATTGTAACATGTTTATCCTATACTAGATGGCTAAAACCCACTTATGAGTGAGTACAAACCATATGCATCTTTCTGGGTCTGGATTACGTTAATTAATATCTATTTTAGTTCCATCCATTTGCCTGGAAATTTCATTATTTCTTTGTTTTTCATAGCTGAGTCGGATTCCATTGTGTAAATGTACCACAGTTTCTTCATCCATTCTTCGGTTGAAGGACATCTAGGTTGTTTCCAGATTATGGCTATTATGAATAGATCTGCTATGAATATAGTTAAGCAAGTGTCCTTGTTGTTCAGTGGAGAGTCTTTTGGGTGTATACCCAGGGGTGGTATAGTACAGGATAAGCATACTACAATGCTCAGACCCAAAGACAATAAGTTACAAGGAGGACCCAAAGGAGGATGCTTAAATCTCACACAAAAGGGGAAGTATGCTGGACAGAGATAGTGGGGGAAGAGAGGGAACAAGGTAGAAGAGGAAGCACAGAGAGACATGAGGGTGGAGATCAGACCTGGGGAGAACCAGGGCTGGAGGACAGAAGGCCTGTGGAGAAAAAAGAAATTGTGGCTGGGGCCATCTCTGTTGCAAGCTGGAGACCTAAGTCAGGGTAGGCTCCTGGGAGGATATGAGGGGCACTCTAGCAGAGACTCTCAGTTGCAGGGGCCATAGAGACTGAAAAGAACACCCTCTAACTAGACAAGTTATCTAGTATAGGGAGGGGAACACCAATCCACCAACAAAATATTTGACCCCCAAACCCACCCTTCCTATAAGATGTGCAGGGATAGAGAAGACAGAGCAGAGACTGAAGAAATGCCCAATCACTGCCTGGCCCAACCCAAGACGTACCCCATGGGATAGAGTCAGTCCCTGACACTACTAAGGTTGCTCTTCTATGCTTGCAGACAGGAGCCTATCAGAGTTGTTTTCTGAGAGGATCCACCCAACAGCAGTTAGAAACAGATGCTGAGACTCACAGCCAAACATTTGATGATGCTTAGGGAGTCCTCTGGAAAAGGGGTGGGGGGAAGGGACCTGGAGGAGACAAGAACTCCACAAGAAGACCCAAATGGAACATAGTCAACTAACCAAGGCTCAGAGGCACCAACCAAAGATTTTTCATGGACATGACCTCGGACCCCTACACAGATGTAGCCCATTATGCAGCTCAGGGCTCATGGGAGTCCTCTACTAAGGGGAGTAGAGGCTGTCTCTGACAGGGAATCTGTTGCCAGTCCCTTTGATCACTTCCCCCTGGAAGGACTGCCTTGCCAGGCTACAAGGGAAGAAGGTGAACTCTGATGCAACTTGATAAACTGGGGTGGATGGGAAGTAGAGCTCCCCTTTTCTGAGGAATAGGGGAGGGGAGAGGGAAGAGGGAGGGAGGGTGGGACTGGAAAATGAGGAGGGACAGGAATATTATCAGGATGTAAAGTGAATAAAAAGGTAGAGATAAATAGATAGATATAGATGATAGATAGATAGATAGATAGATATAAATTTTAAAAAAGAGACAACAGGTTGGGTATAATTTTATAAAAATAATTGGGCTAGGTTCTTTATAGTTATTATTTTCACAAAGAAAGTAGTAGAGGGACTCTCCTCCGTAACAGAAATGTATGAAAACACACACACACACACACACACACACACACACACACACACACACACACACACACAGAGTCACCTTATAGTCCTTAATTGGGCCTTAGAACAGAAAAACAGAGAAAAAGGCACCTAGCCATAGAGTGCAGTCAGTACTGGTTCAATTTAAAACATGCAGTGTGGGTTGTATAGTAGAGTGTAATTGTGTGCCAGTGTTCAGTTCCTTGCTTTAGGTAATTGGGTCATAGTTATATAGCTAAATATTGCCTTTTTAAGATATGTGTTATATCCTTGGAAACTCTGTTTACAGATGAAATTGAATACATACTGTGCACTTTGGAATGATTTTTTCCTTTTAGTTTACTTTCCTTTTTGTTTTTTAAATTTTAATTTACTCAGATTACATTCTGATTGTTAGCCCCTCGATTGCATCTTCCCTCTCCCTCCCTCCTTCCCTCCCTCCCTCCCTCTTCTGCCCTATTCCCCTCCCCTAGACCTCTGATAGAAGGGGACCTCATCCCCTTCCATATGACCACAGCGTATCAGTTCTTGTCCAGATAGCCTACTTCTCCATCCCCTGGGTGCTGTCAGGCCTCCTCACCAAGGGGAAGTGATCAAAACACATGCACCAGAGTTCATGTCAGAGGCAGTCCCTGCTCTCCACACAACCATGGAGAATGAGCTGTCCACTGGCTATATCTGAATAGGGAGTCGAAGGTTTACTGCATTTATTGTCCTTGGTTGTTGCAACAGTTTGTGCAGTCACCCCTGGGGCCAGATCCACCTGCCTTGATGTTCTCCTTGTGGAGTTTCTGAACCCTCTGGGTCCTTCCATGCCCCCATTCTTCCATATGATTTTTTAAAATCTATAGTATAATAGAGGAGAAGTAGTGAGGGATATAAAGAAAGAGAATAAGTTATAAGGAATAGAAAATTAAAGTTGTTAACATTGCAATGTTTGGATTAACATTGCATACGAGTGATAAGGTTAATATTTTGGCTTAATTTTTTCAGTATGTTTCAAATTTGCAAATTGCTTTAAAATTGCAAAGACATAGCTAAATATATCATTTAGCATAAGAGTGGTTGTATACTTTAAAATTACAGGAGATTATGAAGCTCTGCTTTGTCAGGTTTATCAATTTCACATTCCTGGAATAAAAGATGATTTTTGTGGTTGGCACTTGCCTGCCATCTTACTATAACATAGAGAAAGGATGGAGGAAGTACCAGTGCAGGCTGAAATATGCCAGGGAAGGTCTTTTAAGTTTTCCACATGGAAAGAGACCTGACCTTTGACCTAATATGTGATCTAACTTGTGTTCTAAATTCAAGCTATTTTCTTTTTTATGTAAATGAAATGAGGGAAACAAACACATTAGTCCATTTTTCAAAGCAATGTGTCTTACCCTTATTTCTCCACACAGTTTATGAAGCTATAGGTTAGACCCATTCGAATCGGCACTCTCCCTGGCTCTAACCCTGCCGTAACCTTAAATACGGAACTCTGAGTTCAGTTGAGCTCTGCTCTTGCCTATCTTTATCACGGGGTCATCTGCTTTATCATCTAGTCCTGTCTCCATCAGTCTAACGGCAAACAGTTCCGCTTTAAAATAACCACAGTTAGCTATGACTCCTTTCGTGTAAAAGCCTGAACAGGGCATTTTGTAGTTGTTAGAAGGATTGCAGAAGAGTTAAATGAAAAGCGGATGCCCTGTGCCTAGCATCTATGCTCCCTAGAGCTGACCGAGGAGCTCAGGCACAGCTCAGAGGCGTCCATGAGGCAGCACATTAGGAAAACAGCTGATTATAAATAATAATGACCTCAGTGGATGACGAGAAACGCAGTAAACCTTTTCTGAGCCAGACAGAATGATGGAGGGGATACAACAGCAGTGCATAAAATCTGTGAGGGAAGCAGATGCTGAGAGGTTCATTTCATACCCCCAATAATTTAAATCAGCAGTGAATTCAGTAGGTGCTCAATAAATATTGGTTGACTCAGTAAGCAAAGGCAGTGTGAAACTGATTTCCTAACAAAAGTTAGTGAATCACGTGGTGTTTATACCAAATACCAACGCCGTATTCAAATCAAAACGTATTTATTTTAGAAGTTGAGAATTCTGAGAAGAGAGCGTAGAGAATGAAGCTCATCTATTTAGAGTTAAGGACAGAGACAGAAAGAACATGTATAAATAGCATTCAACTTGCTCATGAGACGTGTCTGTTGTGTTGGTGGTGAGATACAGGAAAAGACCAGGAGAGACTGGGGTGACGTTAAGATATGATTTGTTTTAATTATCCCTCCCCCTTGAAATCTGAGTATAGTGTTACCTGATAACATGAAAACAATGCCCATACCAGACACCATAGGCTAATAAACAAAAACTCCCTGTGCTAGGAATGGGTTACTTCTTCTGGAACTGTTAGCCAGTGAGGTCCCATGGACTCCCATACCTTACAGGCTATCCCCAGTGTTCTTGCTTGCCCTCCACAACTTTGACATTAAGACCACAAAAAAAAAAATGCAGAGTATATACCTACAAGCCCTGTCATTACTTGCTAGGCTTCATGGTAATAGAAAATACAATGCACACCAGTGAAGGAAAAGAGAAATCATCTTTCCTGCCCAGATGCGAAGTCTGCAAGCTATAGTAAAGTCTGGTCTGGCAGTGTATGCCCAAAATGTGGAAATAGCCAATCGTGTTCTAATTGAATCTAGGGCCCACCCCACAAATTGAATACCATAAGAGGCACTGATGTCAGAGTAGAAATAAAAAAAAAACTCTAGATATATAGGTCATAAACCCTAGGGCAAACCCCACAACTATTAATCTGCTAAATGGACATGATATTAAAACAGTTCCTAATGAAGTATCCTCTTAACTGTAGATTACTTTTTACATCTCTCAAATTTCATCAGAGACCCACCACTACTCAAAGATGCAGGAAATAAGAGACTGCAGAGTTATCAGTCACACATGAGAATTATATATCACACCCCCTCCTAGCACTGCACAAAGTTCATTGCAGAAGATAAAGCAAAAAGATTTTAAGAGCCAGAGACAGTGGATAACTACAAGGCAAAAATGTGTTTTGTGGACACAGCAAGGCAGTTGCACACATGAAGTAATAGTGACTGCAATGGCATGCATACGAATTGCTTAATAGAGATGAACATGCAATTTAGAGCCCAGGCGTGTAGCTGTTGTGAGAGTTTGCTTTATGAGTGTAACCTCTGGAAGGTTGTCCACCATCCAGTGATGGTCACACATCCAAGACTATATGAGAGGCACAAAATGGAATCGATTTAAAAAAAAACGAGAATACAAACTCAGGTACATAAGGAAAGAAGGCGAGGGGATCTGGAGGAAGGGGATGAAATACAATCAGAATATATTGGGTGCATTTCTCATAGAATTAATTTTAAAAGATAATATTTTTAGTTACATTTAGCTTTATGAAACTAAAAGATGGCCATATTAGGGACTTATTGATGACTTTTTTTTCTTAGGCTTCTCACTGGTAATTTTGTTGTTACTGCTATTGTTTCCTTATACCTGCAATTTGCATTGATACATCAGAATCATGCCTTTTTCCTTTTAAAGTAGCTTGCTCTGCTAAGCATGCTTTCTTGTGGTTGTTGTTGTTGTTGTTGTTGTTGTTGTTATTGCTGTTGTTTTGTTTTTACAAAATCATGTTTCAAAATCTAAACTAACTCTGAAAGCAGGACAGTTTAATATACTCCTGCAACCATGTCTAGGACAACACCACTCATCTAGGCATTTTGTAAATCATAGTCCTTGAAAAATCCCATCTTAAAGTGCTATTGCAGGCTGTTTAGGATAAATAAGTTTTACTAGTCTATTTTTATCACAAGAATATACATCTTAGGTGAGGCAGATAGATATAATTCTAAAGAAAGATAAGGTAGGATAGTTAGATAAGGTCTTCAAAAACCTCAGAGATGTGCACAATTTGACATTTAAAAATGTTTTTTATTATTTTAAAGATTAACTGACAATGAGACAGTTTAACTCCTGGCAACACCCAGCCTACCTCAAAGAGGATGATGAGCATCACAGAACCCCATTATGGGGATGGCTTCATATGTGGCAAACAAGCCAGTGAGCAAAATGTCCTCATTTTCACCACAGACAGAGTTCTGCCTAAAATTGGGCAAGCTTGGATGCAAGCAGAGTTGACAGCCAAACTCTACCAAGACAGGATAAGCAAGTCCTCAATACTTCTTGCCTCACAAATATGTCTGTCGGATATATTGGGCCAGAAGACTGAAGAAGATGCTCCAATAGTATAGAGAGTTTTGGGTGACTATTCAGGTAGTAAACTGTCTCTGTCATCTTCTCATTTGGAAAGCTACTAACATGCACTCCCTGTGTACTCAGATAATCAAATTTATTCCTGCTCAAGTCGCTGATGGAATTGAAGACCAGGTGGCATAGTTTTATAATGAAGATAGTTGTTAAGGGTTAAGATGTTTCTAGGTCTAGATAGATGTTTTAAGTTGATAATGACAAGATGTGATCAAGATTGAGTTACATTCAGAATTTTAGAAGCACCAAGATAGGAAAGATGTTTTCTTCAAGGCTGTCAAATACAAATAGCCAAAACAGTAAGAGTGTAACATTAATGTAGTTCCTGATTGTGTCACAGTTCTTCTTTATATGGGCAATTTTTGTATATATGTGTAATAATATGAATGTATATGTAAAAATAAAAATGTTTAATTAATAAAAAAGAAAAGGAAAGGAAAGGAAAACCCCACCATGCTGGCCTTCTGTCAGGGTTTCTTACCAGGGAACTTTGGGTGTAATAGTGATTCTCTGTGATTGGCGCCATCCTGTTCACTGTAAAGACACAAGTAGCCAAAACATGCAACTACCAGTTGCTACAAACACAAATCAGCCCTTCAAAACTTTCTTTTTATGTTGGAAGGAAAAACAGTATTTTCTTAGGATAAGTCACTTCTTGATCACCTTTTGATGACAGGTAAATTGGCTAGTACTTTTCAGTCTTTATAATAAAAGTAAGAAATATCTTTTGTAAGATAATGTTACTCTATACACATAAAGAGACATATATCATACGTACGTATATACATGCATACATGCATACATATATACATACAAGTAATATACTTGTTTTACCTATGGTCAGTCCAATTATATGAACAATTACTTGTAGGTATGACACCCATTAAGTCATAGGCTAGTTTAATATCATTTTGACATGAATCCCATGGATTGTTTTCTCTAGAGAATTTTAATTTTCTGAACCTGGTCCCTCTGGGTTATTGTTGCAGAAATATGATCAGCTTCTGGAAATGAACATGGCCACGCACTTCGTTTTGTAGATGGATACTATTAACATACAGCTTGCTTGTATTTTTACTGGTCTTGTTACTTCTGTTTGGAAAAGAAAGTTTAGTCACTGTTGTACAAATTGTCATTCCAGTGGCTGTCCTGGACAGCAATGTTTGAATCACTACCTTCCCAGCTGGAGAAATGTCATAGTTGGCTCGGCTTTTGACTCTTTTAGTGAGAGAAATGAAGATGAGGGAAATATATCCCTTTTCTAGAAGATGCAATGAGCAATTTTATGCACATCTGGTGACTTACTGTTGAAAACTCCAAAGCATTTACAAATATTGATTAAGTCTCAACCTGTTGGGAAATTGTTGCCATAACTTTCCTTTTGTCCCTAGAATTGCTGAGGCTCAGAGCTTTATTTAAGTTGCTGAATCCTGTGTTATAGCCAGAAAGAGACCTCAGAAGCCCTGTTCCCCAGGTTCTTATTAGCCATGACAACTGTTGTTAAAATTGCATGCTCTTCAACATACACAGGAAAGCAATATCATGCAATTTCAATGCAAAGGTGAGAGAGAGAGAGAGAGAGAGAGAGAGAGAGAGACAGAGAGAGAGACAGAGACAGAGAGAGAGAGACAGAGAGAGAGACAGAGAGAGAGAGAAAGAGAGAGAGAGAGAGAGAGAGAGAGAGGGAGAGGGAGAGGGAGAGGGAGAGGGAGAGGGAGAGGGAGAGGGAGAGGGAGAGGGAGAGGGAGAAAGAAAGAGTCCTGTATATATTTAGAAACAGATTACAAAGGGATACATTGTTTTACTTTTGCAAAATTAATTATTTGTAGTTACTGCTTGCTGTATTTCCTATCATTCTTTGGTATATTTATTACATTAATTGGTTTCATCTGAAACCAAAGAGTGATCCAGGCTTAGCCTTTTATACTAAACCACTTCATGTTTTAAGTAGTATGTCTCAAGGGAGAGGTGTATGAAGAATTCATGGTAGTTAGAAATTCTCAGTTTGAAATTATCACCTGCCATTAAAAATAAGTGCAAAGCATGTGATGTCAAAGTGAATGTATCACATACCATAATCAAAGATGAATCAAAGTAATTACAAGCCAAGCTGAGAGTGAATGGAACCCAAAACCAATTAAGCTATTTATTTCGACTGTACCACTGAATAAACACTTTGTTGTTTTAATTTGCTCCTCTTTTCATCTACTCCAGGAATACGTTTGCTAATACAACAAAGAAGCACAATTGCTATTTAATTAACCTATTTTTGTCAGCACCTCACATGAGCTACCTAAGTAGATGTGTTAAAGTCTCAATAATGATGATCCTGATAAAAATAACAAATGTGAAATTTGTACCCGTCATTTTTTACAATGATTACCAAAGCGCAACACCCAAAGAATAAAGGACATGTGTTCACTTACTTAAATTGATTTGGAAATACTTGCAAATACATATTGAACCAATATGAAGTAATTAAGTTTAGGGCAACATTAACAGAGTCCAATTGCAGTCCCGTTGTTTCTGACACAGAGTTCTGTTACGATTAACGAGCATCAGGGTTGCAGTGCTAGAGTTGATAAGGACAGTGACATGTCTGGGAGCATGCATCTCCTACTTGTCAGGTATCACGTAGGAGAGCCACTCACCTCATTATTAACAAAGTTATCACAGAGTGTTGGTGCACCTGTCACTTGCTGTCTATGATCAGCATCAAAGCCATAAGACAGATTGGTTTGTGGTGAATTAGAGCATGAATGTTTTCCACAGGATGTTTTCCACAGGAGCGGAACTAGTCATGACGGTGGCCACTTTCTATTATTAGTTAATGTAGGAAGGGAAGCTGAGACAACCTAAATCAAATACCATACTGCGGATGTAACTCGGTGGTAGAACATCTGCCCTGGGTCTGATAATCAGGACAACAAATAAAAACCTCATAGTTGAAATAGAGCAGGAATCCACCTGTAAAGGTACAGAGGTCTGGTCACTGACACAATAAAGGCAAATTTGACCTTCACCTAGATGTTTTATTCTTGAGTAGACTTTGTTAGTTGTAGCGATTTCACCCCCCACAACCTCCCTTTTGTTTACTCTCTCACATAACCTCCTAGCTTTCGGTGTTCAAAGTCCTATAAACCACAGTTTAGAGGACATTGGATTCTGGACTCCCTGTGGAAACAGACATCTCTACTTTCAAATTGCAGAAATCAAGATTTCATTTCCATAACTAGACCAGCCTTGAACTAATGGCAATCCTCCTGCCGCAGCTTCTAAAGTGTTGTACACCACATTCCACTGGGAAACCCACTTTCTAGCTCTTAGAACAATGTTGGAATGTCACTTCCAGAGGTCCACAGAGGACCAGGCTAGTGTCTTTTACTGTGTAGATGGCTGTGTGCTGTCTATGTGTTTTTCTGAAAGAATGAACAGGTGTGATCTGAGATCCAACTTGATTTCTTACTCAAGTTCATTGGGAGAGCTGTCCATGCATGTGTTATGGAAAACAAGACACAGAATGGAAGTGTCATAGTGTAGATCACCTGTGTTTTCCCAGTAAAATGAAGACCATAATTCAGGTATGTGTCTCTCTAAATGTTTTCCCTTCTTGCAGAAGCTCTTTAACTACAGGTACTTTAAGAAGTGGCAAATATTAAAAAAAAAAAAAAAAAAGATTGTTTATATTCTGAAACCAGAGTTTGGTCAAATTTACACAAGTGTCTTCAAGGGCTAGAAAACAGTCTACATAGGCATCATTAAGAGCAGCAGAGTTCTGATAAAGCATAGAAAATGTGTCCCATTTAAAAAATACATTCAGATTCTAAATCTCTTTCTTGCCAAAGCCTGCCAGTTTATAAGCTTCTGGCTTGGCCCCCCTGGGCGCGTTTTCCCATGCAGATGCAATAAAACAGAGTCTACAGCAGCAGCCCCAGCAGCAGCTCCCTTTAGATTCCTAGGGACCCCAAGAAGCTGGCGGGATACTCCGCTTGAACATCCTGTTCCATAGTCATTGGAGAAGCACATTTAGGTGTGGAAACCACCCCACAGGGAACGGATTCAATCCAACCTGTCTTCCCACAGACTAAACTCGAAAAGAATACACACAAACACATTGCATCAAATCCGTAGGGGAAATAACGCTGCAGCCTGCAGCCGCCCTGGGAGATGCTGAGAAACCGGAACAGACAAACCAAATCATCATAGGGCAAACCCACCATATGTAGCAAACAACCAGTGCAATTATACTCTGCAGTTGAGGAATTACATAAATTGCCCACTGGGAAGGAAGCCTTAATCTCCACCCCTCCCAGCAAATCTACAGACAGCTGCGTGCTGTCTCTGTGTCTTTCTGAAAGGTTGAACACATTTGATCTGAGAACCAACTTGATTTCCTAATCAGGTTTGAAGTGAGAGACCGGTTATAGATATATGTGATTCTCCCGGTGTGCGTCTTTGATTCAGGCGCTAATTACGTCGATCCTTTGGGGAGCACAACCACGGAGCTGGGTCCTCCTTGATTAATGCTGGCGGAGAGCCACGCAGCGCTCAGCAGAGAGCTGCTCAGAAGCTCCAGTCCCAGCTGAGAATATGGTCCCATTATCTCCCAGCTGCCTAACCAATCCATAAGGGCCTGTTCTGCGTGGATGATCAGTGTAGTGGAAGCAGGGACTCGCTGAGAGGTGAAGTCTGTTTGATTTGCTGTAACATGTAAGACGAACTGGGACGTTTTACTTTACAGTCTGTAAGTACCAAGTTCTCCCCCCAGAACCCCCTTCCCTATCGCTCCATGTGAATGCGACTTTGCAAACCCGTGTTGCGTTTTCTGTTCCTCGTTCTTTGTTGAATGAAGCTGGTGAGACAGTGTTATCTGTTCAGCGCTCTCTGCTTCTGTCAAACCACTTAGATAACTGACTTATACAAAGCAAAACATACTCTTTCCAGAATGCCTTTCTGGGAGTTACAAATAATTGACTTAGTTTAAAATTTTGAGAGTGGGGAGGGGTGTTATCTATGGGGCCTGGAGTGGTCAGAGTATTTTTATCTTCTATAACCCTGCAAGAACAATGTAAGGATAATGTGTATGTGAAGAGACCGTTTTGCAGGCACACCTGCATTAGAGAAGCAGGTCTCCTCTGTATTCCCAAACTTTAAGGTAGTTTATTTTGCCTTCTCTGCTGCCACTGCCACTACGAAGTGTAGAAACAGTAAAGTTCTATGCTTTTTTGCCTGTTTTGTTTTTGTTTTTGTTTTTTGTTGTTGTTGCAACAGTTTAGAAACCTTTCAAAAAGAAGGTTATATAAATCTGAAATATTAAAACATATAAATTTTATAATTCCACTTAGTACCTCTGTTTAACTGCTGTTCACCATTTTTTAAAAGGTAATGAGTTGTTTTTTTTTTTTAAGCAAAAGTATACCACTTCAAAATAAGCCCATTTATCTTTATAAATATCCTTGAATGCAATCTATCAAGTTGGTATTTGTTATTCACACAAGATGAATTTATTATAGAACGCTATTAAAATTTAATATAGTTAATAGTATTTGCATAGTATCTTTCAACTGAGCATCGCCTCAGTGAAATTACAGATTGTTATCATTGTGGAGAAGGATTTGTGGAATATTTTTACATATGAGTTTCTCTAACCTATATATAAATCACACTTTTTTTTACTGGATTAAAAATAGAATAATTGAATGGTTATAAGGATGAATATGAGTCGTGAATCATTGCCACCAAGAGCCAGTGCTGGTGTGTACTAACATGAGCTTGCAGGCATCCATAGCCCAAAACCAGCACTTCGCTTCCCATAGTGAGCCCAAAACTACAGCGGTCATAATTTTGAGAGTGTAAATACAGTGTATCTGAACAGGCAGCAAGTCTCAAGGCAGAGGAGAAACCACACCTGTGAAGTATGAAAATGTTTCATGGAGTATGTTCTCATTTGATTCAGCCTAGGAGCAGATGAGAGAGGAGACTCAAAATAGATGGGTGCTTGATTGAGCTCAGATATTCTCAGAGTTTTAGGTTTGGAAAGAAAACAAAACCAAAACCAAAGCCACAGCATCCCAATAACAAGAGTGAGTTTAGGAAAGATGAAGGCATGAAAGAGTAGCTGTCATAACTCTGAGCAGTGACCTATTTCAGGTTGGCACTGGCTGAGAACTCTGGACCCTGAAAAAAGTAAGTCCTGTAAGAGGCAGACGCTGAAATCCGAAATAATTGCCAGTTGGGTTTTATGCTCAAGTTTCCGTACATGAAGGATTAGCTTCATAGCAAAGCTAACTTTTGAGTGTGTTGATTCTGGGCATGCAATTATGTCTTTAAATAATTGCTGGTCTTTATCTTGTTTATTCAAGTTCATGGTCCTGTTTGTTCTAAGGAGTTGACAGGAACAGAAAGTTAAGATCCTGTGTTTCTGTTACTCTGATCTCCAAATGGCTACTTTAGTCAAGGCTGTGTTTGGATGATATTTTTCCTATTCCTTCAAACATTTAAAATGTTTAAATGATGTATTTGGATGGTATATATTTAATGTGTGGTAGTCGTAAACTTCAAAGCGCTATATGCAATATCTAGTATGCTGTAGCTACTTACTTCTTTAAAAATGTTTGGGATTATTATTTAAATGTTGAGAAACTGTTTCCTTGGTTGTATTCAGTCTGTTTAAAGAAAATTAGGGCAGGTTTGAATGCTCTAGGACCTGCTCAGGGTCTGCTGGCTCGACAGATGGGGAATCCAGATGGGTATCACATTCACCTTTTAAGAGGTTCTTTTAAAACCATGGTGATTTGATTGCTCTTCAAAATAAGTTTAAAGTGCTATAAACGAGATGAACAGATGAATCCTCATTTTCTGTATGAAGGTAATATGTCTGGATATGTCTGTTTGTATATATGGAATCCATCCTCCTGTCTTATGGACAGTGTCTATGCTACCCAAAGTGTACTATCCCCCACCCCTCATCACCTCAAAAGTGATTATCTTGAACAACGTGGAAAGGTCAGGTGAGGCAAGTAGGGATGTGCCAGCAAAGAAAGCTATGTTTGCTCAGAGCTATGGAAAACAAAAAAGACTGTCCTAGGCCCCTGAAATGTGTTTATAAACACGACCTCTTTGCAGACAGATGATACTCTAGTCTTCTTTAACAGACTGTGAGATGAGAAATGAAACTCTGTGATTTCTTTATGTGTATTTTTTATAACACATAAAAAAATAAAATAAGAAGTGAATGTGGTTGCATGAAAAATAAAGAATTTAGTAATCCTTATTATTTCAGGCAGCTATAAATGTTTGGCTGTCTGGACCAGGTACTAACCGAATGTGTACCACACAGGTTGTCTATGGTAACATGGAAGTTTGAGTTAAACCTACATTAAGCTGATATGGAACTGCTTATACTGTTTTACCTCCCTATACCTCGGTATCTATGTGTAAACTGGTGCCATTTCTACGATCCCTTCTTGGTTAGAAAGGACTATGATCTCAAGATGCCTCGAACCTGTCATTCCATTAACACTCTACCAATTTCCTTGGAAATGGGGGGAAAATGGAATGGTATTGCCAAGCTAAACAAGATCCCGGTAATCCTCCTGCCTCTGCTTATCAAGTGTGTTGGTTATAGATATTTACTACCATACATTTATATTTTCTTCCCTTCATTCCCTGGTCCCTGTATCAGTAGAGTCCAACCACCGTATACACACAGTGGTTCTCAGTCTCCACTTTACTTTCTGTTCTGTGCCTGGTTCTGTTTCCATTGAGAGTTGTTCCTGGAGTCAGGACTTTAGGAGCAAACAGTCTTCACCCATTCCTTGCATAACCTGCTTATTGGTTTTCTTCTGCTAGAAGAAAGTTTATTGTAGTGAAAACAATATGCTAGCATACTGCTTCTCTGTGGATTCCATCTCATTCTCTCTTTTACTCTGTCTGTCTGTCTGTCTCTCTCTCTCTCTCTCTCTCTCTCTCTCTTTGTGTCTCTCTGTCTCTCTCTCTATGAATATTATGTGTGTATGTGTATTATCATATGTGTGTATGTGTGTGCATATGTGTATGATGATCATGCTATGGTGTTTAGGTGAAGGTCAATGCATAACCTCGGGTGTCAGTCCTTACACCCTCTTTGTCCTCTGAAATGTGTAACATATAATGTGATAGCCGGTGATGTCTGAGGGAATTCTCCTGCCTCAGCCTTCCGTCTCACTGTAGGGGTACTGTGATTACAGATGTGTGCTCCCATGCCCACATTTATGTGGTCCTGGGGATTGAAACACATGTCCTCATACTTGTATGGCAAGTGCTTTACATACCAAGCCATCTCCTAGGCCCATGCATTCCATGTTCTTAGTCTTAGGCGTGTATGGGCAGAAATTTACAGAAAGATAACTCCAACAGTTACAGTTTTACAGAGACACCCAAGTAAATGTTAAAAATAAGAGTATATTCATGTTACATTCCCTGTAAAATATGTCCAAGCAGGACTTAGTTTTATGAATTAGACTAAAATTTCTCATTTTAAGGTTAAAAATTCCCCATATGAAAGTTACTTCTATGCAACTGACTATTTAAGAGTTTTATTTTTAACAGAAGGAGGCAGGGCACAATCAAAGCACCTTATTTTCCACAGGAAATTACTGTCTTGTCCAACTATATGGAAGATAAGATTCATGTCCATGACAACAAAGTCATATAAGCAACTTTTGGGGAAATTCAAGTAAAATTAAATAAAGTACCTACTGGAGAATTTGCTTACGACCGATTAATTGTCATCCCAGAACTGCTCATTGAAAGATAAGCCTCTCAGGCACAGACGAAAGAGGATGCAATTACAAAACCTATCAGAAGTACTCTGGGAGCTTCTTGATGTGTCTAAGCCAAATGGTAAATAAATTGCATGTGAGATGCAAACTCGGTCACAGATACTGCAATAGGCTAAGTCAATTCAGAGTTTCTATTTGTAGTACAAAGATCGTAGCCCTTGTGCTTTTCTCACTATTAAATGAAATAAAATATGCGCTGGCCATGCAGCTGGAATGACACAAATAATTACAGACTAATGCTGTACTTAACAGTTGGCACTTTATGTTTATGTAGTTTTTTTTTTAATATCAAGTATACTACTTTAGGATGGATGCTACTTAGCTGTCTGAAGACAGTAATAGCTCAGAAGGATAACTATTTTTCCACATAAAAATAATGTTTTGATGGCTTTTAAATATTAGTTGGAATAATCATTTTCATCTCAATTTTTTTTCGCCAATAATAAATCTCAGTATATGCAGCTTATTATTCTGGAGTTTTAATGTGAATGCCATCCCATTGTAGCTGTAGACTGTGTTTCAATTCTCCATGCAGAGGATAAAAATTAATTTTTCCAAATCCCACAAAGCTGAGTAGATGGCCCAGCTTTTAAGGCAGCAGGTCAGTTGCAAGTGAAATTTGTAATGAGCGATAATTCATTTGCTTTATAGTTGTATGGCCTTCTATGACCAAAGTGGTTTTGTGCCTGTGGACTCCTTCAACACTGAAAATATATAAAATGACGAGAGATCATGTCTGATAAACTGTGCCTCTTCAATACTTGGTTATAAAGTTAACTCATAGCTCTACATCACTACTTTGGCTTTTAAACTAGCATTTATAATGACTTGAGATGTTCGGTCCACTCTTAGTGGCTCCATGATCCATTGGCTTGAATTTTTTTTCCTGCATAGTTAAGAAAGTAAAATTGTAAATTGGACTAATGGCTTTAGATTTCAGAGATGGCTCCCCAGGTCTTTGTCTCTAGGTTAAAGAAGAATGTACATCCTTGTGTATTTTAGCACAAATTTTCTGTTGTTTTGAGGATGGGGTGGGATAATTTATGGCTGTAAAGTTGCATAAGAAGCTGAGAAGAAAGTGTTTGGTTTTTTTTTTTAACAGTTAGATAGGAAATGCAGAGTTACACATTTGAGAGCCGTAGCAGAATTTATAGAAGTTCACTGTGCCAGGCATTAGATTTAGGGAGTACCAGAAGGAAATCTTATACTGGTGGATAGAAATGTGAGTGCCATCCAAGCAGAAATAAAATGTAAATATGTTAGTGGTGGAATGAGTGTAAATGGATTGTGGTTAAAAGTGCTGTGGCTTTGGGTCACAAATGGAAATAGTGGGTGAATGGGTGAAAAACATGCTACATAAGGGCTGTGGGACTTATCCCAGGAGAGTTGGCCTAGGCATCACTGAGTTACTTTACCCATAATTAAGAAATTTGGATCAATGGAGGCATGCCGAGAAAAGGAAAGCTTTTGGCTCTTGGCTTTGATAGCTGGCATTCTTTAAAAATATAATTATTGTACCTAAATGGGGACTGTGGCACAAGGATTAGATTTCCTTATTATGTGAGGATTTCTGGACAAATGTGTGGGTATATCCTGTCTAGTTAGGTGCATATTGGTAAACAAGTTTCTATGGGAATTGTGCAGCTACTTACACAGAGCGCTAGTCTTCTTGATCCAATTCCCCATTGTGGTGTTTCTACTCCACTGCCCTGTTGTCTTTGCACATTATCTAACATGATTCTAGGAGATTGCATGGGAAACTGGCTCCCAAGAGACTGGTTTTATTAAATCACTTCAATTGCCCAGGAAGCAAAGTTACAATTCTCAGTGTTGGGTGGGAATATAACACCACTCCACTAAATGGCATCTTGTGTTATTCCAATTCACTTTTCCTATACCAAGTGTCTTATTAAAATTAATACATCAGCCAGGGATTGGATAAGTAACATCATGTGCTGCACATGAACCTCTGTACCATAAATTAAACACACTCATTTGTAAGAATTAGTCTCTAATATGATTAGGATTCAATGTATCCCTTTAAGATTGGAAAAGCTGCTCACATAGAGACAAAATGCCTGCCGTCAAGGCCAAAAATAACCAACATCTCACAGAAGAGAAAAATCATGTATTTAAACATGGTCTCTGACATGTTAGGGCATGACTGTAAGGTGTGAATCTGGTCATTCAGTGTGTGTGACTCTGACTCGCCTCCAGCAGTCTGACAGTGTGCTTAGAGGGAACCCCAACAGCTTTAGACATCCATGCCCACTCCCTTGTGTCCCCCTTCCTTCACCTCTCCCTCTGCCCATAGGAATCCACATGGGTAGTCAGCTGGCTGTGGTAATTAACCGCTCTGGTGACATCCTAGTCCTTGTTTCAAGTACCTTTTGTGACATGTCAGTATGTGTAAAAGACGTGAAAGCCTTCGAATTAAACTCTCTTTCAAATTATTATTGGCATCCAAGATATGCTCTTTGAAAATTTGAAATATTTGTCAAAGATCATGAAAACGTAATACACAGGTAATCATTTTCACAATGTGGGATCCCATTTGAGATACTTATAAAACTAATACACTGAAGTGTATTTAACTTGAGGAACATTTATAAATTTATATACCATACTCTTTAACTCCACAAAATTGGGAAAAGGGAGGATCATATTCAAAGCCTGGTTAAGGCTCTGAAAATCCCTCTGAAATATGTATTTGATAAACTTTAGGCTTTAGTTTGCAAAAATTTGAAATCCCTTCATCTAGTAGAATGCTGAAACCCAGTTAGATATTTTTAATGAATGTGTTCAAAGAAATTATCTCCCCCACACACACACAAAGCACATATTCTTACACATATAATTACACAACACAGAACTAAGTTCTGATTTAGATTGCATATTTCAACTTTATCAGTTATCGGTTTTAAAATAATCTTAACTACAGCCGTTTTGTTTTGGTTTGTGGATTTCTGAGACAGGTTCTCTCTATGTAGCATTGGCTATCCTGGCCTTGCTTTGTAGACCAGGGTGGCCTCGAACTCACAGAGATCTGCCTGCCTCTGCCTATCAAAATGCTTGGATTACAGACATGGACCACTGAGCCCAGCTGACAATAGCATTTCTTGATAATATGTTAATGTGCTACAAACTGCTCCTTCTCAGATACTATACTGGGCCTGAAAATCAGGGGCAAAAATAGATAAAATAAGAGGCCTTGTTTTACATGTACCTTTTTTGTTTTGTTTTGTTTTGTTTTGTTTTGTTTTGTTGTGTTGTGTTGTGTTTACTTGTATGTGCCTTCATCCATAGGAAAATGATGATTCAATGAATTGGCACAATGTAGTGTTTTTCTTTAAGCTGATATGAAAGGCATTTGAAGAAAAGTAGTTAAGTTATATGATAAATAGAAGGCAGATTAAAGCCAGTTTAGTACAGTCTGATATATAAAATTTTCCTGCCTTGACACAATGTCTCTGTTGATAAGTGGATTTCTTTGTCTGGGTTTCAACTTGAAGCAGGATATATTTGCAGTTGGATCAGCTTCTGTAAAGAAAAGAGAAAGTCATACTGCCCTTCTTTCACTATTGATCTTCAAATATCCGTGGCTCATAATAATCATTATGGTTGTCAGAAGACAAAATGGCAACAAATTTAGCAGTAGATCTCATTGATTTTTATTTGCAACCCATGAATTATCTCTCGCTGGATTCTACACAGTAGAATGATAATTTCTGCCTGGCAGTGGATGAGCCATGGACCTTAAAAGAGGGAAACAAGAAGAAAAAATAGAATTGCTTGACATCAGGTAACCTTTTGTGAGTAATAAAACAGGGAGAATGAGCGATCTGCTGACTCTGGTCAACTGGAATCTCTTGTCAGGAAAAAATGATTTGAAGGCTCCGCTTCCTTGGAATTGCATTCTGGTGTTGCCGCACTTACCATAGCTGACTCCATTTTCTTTTGATCTGGTCTGATAGTCCTGGATTAGGACCTCAGATAAAAATGAAAAAGTTCCAATTAATTTTGTGTAATATACTCCAGTGATACATTTGTAGTATCTCAATAATTCAGTTTATTAAGCTGTACTTGCAGTTACTTATCTTATAACATACTTGACATTTGTGTTGTCACTTAGGCATGAATTTCATCAGTCATGAATCCTACTATTGAAAGTGATACCATTTTTCTTATATATCCTTCTTCTCTTATGCAACTCAGGGACTAATGGAGCAAATAGAAAATTACATATCCTCATCCACTCACTTGATTCGATGACACTTGGGACAGGAAGGTGCTTTGATTTTCACATTGTTGACCAAAGTGCACATCCTAATGTCATTTACAATATGTGTTTTAGAAGGTGTTTCTGCTAAAGGAACATAAATCTAGTGCGATAGCACTTTGTCATACTCTGTAGTGAGTAGAATTACAGTCCCACATTCATTAAAAATATATTATTATATATTCATTATCTTGTCCTGGGGTATAATGATACAAAATTATCAAAATCAAACAGACAGAGCTGGATTTTCCTTCTGAGAATGTGTATATTCTTATGATATACTCATCTGGATAGAAAAGGCAAGGACATGCTCTAAGGGTACCAATAGTTCCGTGGTGGCCTAACTATCTTTCCACTGCTTCTCTTTACTCTGCCCACTCTTTCTTTCAGATGAATACACATCTGTGCTAAGTCAATTCCATAGGGTCCACATGAAGTGCAGGGCTGTTTTTTAAAGATATTTTTGTGAACCCAAATGGGCTGAAATGGTCAGTTGAAGTACAGTGTATTTAAAAGTTTTTTTTTTAAGTAGGTCATGAAGCTACCAAGGCACATGTTTAAACCTCTGCTATTTTGTTTCAGTGAACAAAGCCTGACACCACCACTTCAACAATTGTTTCATTTTTTAGGTGTTTTCCTGTCCACCTACCTTATATGATCCCATTGGCCAGTGTTTTTATACCCATTTGGAACTCTCTAGATCAGAGAGCAGCAGTCCCTCCCTGGATGAGATTTTAAGAAGAGTTGAATTAATAAGTAGGAAAATATTTTCTGCTTTTTTGAACAAGATGTTTTATAACTGCAAAGGACTATTACTATTAAAGATAATAATTTAGAAGTAAATATTATAGCAACTAAGCTCAAAGAAGCTTTTAGTGAACTATTTCCATTTCAATGTGTAAAAAGAAGATTGGGACTAAAATACAGTGTCTCTCTGCCATGTCATTTTGATTCCCCAAGTCTATTGACTTTTCTCTCTCTTCTAACTTCCTTTTGACAACTCAGGAGATGACTTAAGCTTTGAAGCTGCCAGTTAGCGGTCTGTACCAAACATGTGACAGCTTTGCATTTTACCCCTAATATGTGGCTGCTGAACACTGTGCAGTGACTAACTGTGCCAGTGTCTGATGCCATTTTTCAGAAGCACCAAAGCAGGTTTGCTTTTCACTAAGAGTAGTTGGGTTTGGCCTTTGGCAAAGTATCCCTGACCTCATGTGATTCTAGGAAATGACAGGAAGGATTATGATTACCCTTTGGAGCCTATGAGTCCAATAATCTTCTAACTTGATCCCTAATTAAACACAGGATATTCAGGGACACATTTCACCATTATTGGGAAAGCAAGTCTCCTGCTAACATGACTGGATTTATTCTGCATCCAGCCTTCCTAAGAAATTAATTCTATCTAAACATACTCACATATATAATTCAAGATATATAGCTGTATAATATCAAATGCCTGTACAAGCATTACAAGGAACTTTGTGCAAGCATCATATAATGTACTTATAAAGTCTGAGATAATTGAACACACACATAATCTTCTTAACTGAAACACTGCCCATAGTTCATAGTCTGTGGCAGTGCATAGAGATAAGGAAATAAGAGGGAAGGGAGGAGAGAGAAAGAGAAAGCAAAAGAGAGAGATTTTAGATAGATAAATCATAGGTAGATAGAAATGTTTTATATGTATAGAGAGAGTAAGAGATAGAAAATAGATAGATGATAGATAGATAGATGATAGATAGATAGATAGATAGATAGATAGATAGATAGATAGATGGTAAAGCACAAAGTACCTAATAAAACACATGTTTTATTTTATATTTTATCTATGGGGTTTTATATTAAATACTCCAGACAATCTACCTTCTTACATAAAATTCTAACATAGGCCAAATTAAGGTAGTATCTTAAATTATTTTATGTTATGGTTTTAAAAAGATATATAATTATTTCAGATTATAACTGTGGGCTAAACAGCAAGAACAGCACCTGCTGCCATATAAAAAGCAAACATCACTATTAATTTCAGTAATTTTGGAAGATATGGATGTCTTAAGAATTAAACTACTGCTTTTAAGTATATTTGTGTTAATATTTATGTTTTAATGATATATCTCACTGTTTCCCTCTTAACTTAAATTATGGAAAGTAATGAACCTTATAAGCGTGTTAACAAATTTAGGGTTCTGATATATAACATAGGATCAAATATCATAGGTAATTGTTTTCTGTCCAGCCATTCACAAAGAAGGTAATGTAGTATTTGAAAGGTAAAAGATTTTTACTCACTATTAACAAGGAGATTGTCTTTCCATGGAGATTCTAGGAAATGCTATAGCTTTTAGTTGTTGTTGTTGTTGGTATTGGTTTTGGTTTTAGTTTTGGTTTTTTGAGACAGGATTTATCTGTGTAACAGAGCCCTGGCTGTCCTGGACCCACTTTGTAGACCAGGCTGGCCTCAAACCCATAAAAATCCACCTGCATCTGCCTCTCACATGCTGTAAATAAAGGCGTGTGCTGCACCAGCTCATATTTTTAGTTGACATCCAAAAGGGAAATGTTTTAGACTAACAGTTCTGTCCACCTGTTAAGAGAAAGGTTAGCATTTAAATTTGCATACACTAGGGCCTATATGGTGTCTCTGCTTTCTATTCCACCGTGATATAATGCATCTTGATCTGATACCCAAGTCTGAAGGTTAGTTACTTGAAGGCAGGTGAAGTAAAATATTTAATGTTTCAGCTAAGATAGATGCTGTCTCTAGAATATTAGAAAATAATAGATATACGGGAGACAAAAGAAATGGGATCCATATTCTAGAGCATTACGAAACCTAATATTGTTTGTTCTGGTTTATTCCTCTAAATTATAAAAAAAAAAAAAAAGCATGTGAACTTTTCTAATCTGCACCATCCAGGGTGCCACACTGTGGATTTCCCTTAATAACATTGTATATTGTCTAGTAGCTGGTACTGACCACATTTGGGAAAAGCAAGGACTGAGCCTTGTCTTTTCTTTTCTTTCTTTCTTTTTTTCTTTTTCTTTTTTTTTTTTATTAAACTTTCCTCCATTTGTGACATGATGACAGCTGCCATGGGAATGGAAAAAGATAGAGCAATTTTTCAGAGTCCGTGAAATAAAGGTGCGTTCAGTGCTGTAACATAATGAAAGTTGCTTCATTGTGACATGTGTCAGAGTCTTTGGTGACGCAAATGTGGAAGGATCTTTTCTGAAAGATTTATGCCTCCAGTCTAGATTTGAGCTAGAGGGACATGACCTTGGCTTTGAACTTACAAAGTTCATCCCTGTAATAAAATCCAGAGACAGGATGAAGAGTTTTTCAGATCAGGGAGGCAGTCAAAATAAACAGCAGCAGCTAGAGATGGAGAGGAGCAAATATCAGACCAGCAGAGATCTTCTTCCCTGCATTTGACCCAGAATCCTCAACTAGCAGATAGCTATTTAGGCAGCCACCCCTGGGTATCTAGGAATAAAAATGCATGACCTTTTCAGTCTTCATCAAAATGACCTTTTTTAAAAGCAAATGGGCAACACACACACACACACACACACACACACACACACACACACCCCATTTCTCTTTATTTAAATTTCTACTGCAACCGCCTATTGTGAATATCAGCATAGTTTCCAGAGTCTGGGAAGAGAGAGGAAAGAGAGGGAAGATAGGGGAAAGTGGATCATTAGATTCTATCACTGTAGCATCTGCAAAAAGTTACAGTGTGCTACTTTACAGGAGGATAGTTGCGGTTAACAGTAACATCCTTCAAGTAGCTGGGCAAAAGGTTTTCTTTGTTTTGTTTTGAGTTTTTGGTGTTTGGTTTCATGAGACAGGGTTTCTCTGTGTGTCTGTGGCTGTCCTGGACTTGCTTTGTAGAGCACACTGGCCTCAAATTCACAGAGATCTGCCTTCTTCTGCTGCCTTCTTCTGCCACCGTCTGTGCCGGGATTACAAGCATGCACCGGTGCACGTGGTTTAGACAAAAGGATTTTAAAAGCTTTTAAATAAATAACAGATATAAGGACATATACATACCTAAACCAATTTAAGCATCATACAGTGTATATAAGAACAAAACATCACACAGAACCACATTCCAATGTATAAGTATATGGATAAATTTAATTTTATGAATATTGAACAGAATTAAGAAAATCTTTAGATTTTTTTCTAAATAGCTTTACTGAATTACAATCATAACAATAAGAACACATCAGTGAGTATCTCCATGTGGTTAGTGTATTTTGGGAAATGTATGACTGTTACAACAATCAATTTCAAAGCAACTTTATCATCCTCGAAGAAATCGTAACCTAGGTTTAGGGAAATGACTCCATCAGACATTGGTTTCTATTCAAACATGATAAGTACCTTAGCTCAGGTCTTCAACACCCAGCACACACTGGCTGGTGTGTGCCAGTCACCCAGCACAGGTGCTAGAGGTGGGAGACAGAGACATCCCAGGGGCTTATTGGCTACCTAACTCGTAAAATTGGTGACTTCTGGATATTGAGAGATATATCAATATCACTAAAAATAAGGTAAAGAACAATAACAGAGGACACCTTTGCACGCATAGCTCTAAGTACACATACATGTGTGAGGACCCACACATACACACACACACAACTATAAACCTATTAAGTCATACCTCATTCTCATCCAGCACTAGACATAGCTTAATCTACTTTCCTGTATTTGCCTGTTATGGGCATTGTATATGTTTCATACAATATGTGTTAGTGTGTGTTAGATTCTTTCCTTTAGATTCTTGTTTATCCATTATCGATTTGATGACATTCAAGATGTTTAAAGTACCTGTAGTTATAAATAATGTACATATAAATAGCTATTTTTTTTCTCTCTGTGAACACATATGCAGGGGTGAACTTTCTGGGTATAGATGAATTATCTTTAAGCATATGTTAAATTTCAGCAACACTAAAATTGTAAATTTTAAATTATAATAATATGTAAAAATCTCTAAAAGAAAATGTTCGACACTGAGTGTTTTCTTCCATATGAAGCAAAACCTGTGTTGCCCAATGGTTTAGCCACATTCAAATAGATGTTTCCTAACTGCAATCAGTCTCATCAATTCTAGTAATATCACACTTTCCTATGAGGAAGGATGTGACTAACAGGCAGAGGTTTAAAGAGTCTGTCACATAATACAAATAATTGTCTTTTTACTTGTTAACATCAAGATATATCCATCTTAAATTAAGGTCATTTACAGACTAGTTAAGTTGGAACAGAAGAAAATAATTTTGTAATTTGTTCCCACTCGGCTAGGGTGTTTTTGTTTTGTTGTTGTTGTTGTTGTTGTTGTTGTTGTTGTTTTTGCTTTTTTTTTTTTTGCTTTTTTTTGTTTACTATTTGCATAGCACGATTGAAAGTTATAGGTAAACTCTGTCACACTGTTTGCAAAATCCAAGGCTGCAGAAGCAAAAAAGACATGAGGCTTGTGTTTTTACATTCCTACTAGTGCCAATTGACATAATAAAAATGTAGAGTGTATCCATACAGGAATTAGATCCGTACTGTGGCTAGCTGGATACAACTTAGTTTACAACACCTGTTAGGGAGGCGCCTGCCAAATGCACTGGGGACAGTGATGTTATCCATGCAATCTGCACCTTGGAAGGCAGTGTGGATTGCATGTGATTACTACTCCTGTGGATTTGATGTTTGGTAAGTATCCTGTGGGGACTGCCTTCTATTTATTTCCAATTGAAAATAAGTTAGAGGAAGGATGTAAACACGTTAATGTGCTGCGAGGAAATTTAAAGTGAGATGCTTTTATAGAAAATGTCCTCCTTGACCTGATTCCTCAGAAATAAAGTGAAGATGTAAACTGGCTGTGGTGTCAGTAAAATATAGCCAGTTGTAGACATTCTCAATGTTATTATCTCTGAATGAAATAAGATGATTATCATTTAATACTCTCCAAAAACAAGCAAGCAATTATTTCATCTAAATGCAAGTTATTGACAGACCTTTGGTGGACACTACA
Source organism: Acomys minous (assembly GCF_964271855.1). Taxonomy (NCBI): domain Eukaryota; kingdom Metazoa; phylum Chordata; class Mammalia; order Rodentia; family Muridae; genus Acomys; species Acomys minous. The sequence continues at coordinate 38,562,888 of NC_140500.1, read as the reverse complement.
CAGCACTAAATTACTCTATGGCACCAAGCACAATGACATAGTAGTTTATATTTTGCAGAATTTGTCCATGCTTTTATGTTTACTTTTCCCTTTTTAGAGGTCAAGATTCCTATTTCCCTAAATATTATTAACAGCAAATACATGAACTCAACCCAGTATCAAATATTGGCTTTCTAAGCCTTTTGAAAACATATAAGCAGATGCAAATAGTTCAGGAAAACTGAGATGTGAGGAGTTAATTGGATATCATGTTACTGTGAGAAACCCGTACATGTATATAATGCTGCCTAGAAAGAGAAATTAATACTATCACTCATACAGTTGCCAAGTCAACCTTCATGAGACAAATATCTCATTGTATATTATATAGGATATTATTAAAGACGAAATTATGTCCTTACTTCCCCCCCACACAAACACACAGTTTTTACATTCATAATATTTCTGCTTTAAAAGAAACACACACACACACACACACACACACACACACACACACACACTCTTCCTGAAACCTATAATCCCTGCATGCAGGTTTCCTGCCTGTCCGTTCCATTCTGCCCCTTTTTAGCACTGACTCTAAACATATTCTCCCCCCACAAATAACTCTTCTTCAATATGACAGAGGAAAGAGGAGAGATAAAATGGAAGTTTCTACAGTAGATCAGATGGTTTGCACTTTATACTTGCACAAAGAACCTGGATAATATTGCCTAGATTTTTTTCTTCTTAGAAAATGTCATAATAAAGATATTCCTTACCTCTGTAATTCTTATAAATAAGTCTTCATAATAATAGTGAAATACAAATGTAGCCTGGCATCTGTAATCTTAGCATTCAAAAGACTAAGACAGGGGGCTTAGCCTTCAAGGTCAACCTGAACTACAGAGCAGAACCATGTCAAGAAAGCAAGCAAGCAAGAAATTGATCTCTATGTGTGTATGTAATAGATACTTTCTGTACACCTATGTAACTAGAGGAAATGGAATATAAGGACAGAAATATTTCACTTTCAAAACTCAAAATATACCAAAAAAATCTCACAATGGTACCCTGGCTGGCCCCAAGCAAACCCACTACTTCAATCTCAAAAGGCCCTGTGACTACAGGTGTGCCCTGTCACACCTGACTCTGAGACAATTATATTTGAATAGAGAAAAATGTAGCTCCTGATGGAGACTTTTTTACTCAATATTTGCATAAATATGCATGTGTTTATGGTTGAGAGGAGTTGGGGAGGAGAAAAGAGGTCTTATTTTGTTGAAGAAGATGTAGGATGCATAGCTCACTGGAGTGCATACAGATCACAAAGGGAACAGCAGGTGCCTTCTGGAGATTTGATTTGTGTAATCAGGGATCACTCCTCTAGGATGTGGGTCATTTCCAGTCTGGACAGCCTTTGTAAACTCAAGAGTGTGACAGGAACTCCTCCAGCTTGGGGCCTGGGAAATTCTCTGGGAAAGTGTAGAAGGCAGGCTGGCTTCTGTGCTTCCAGTTGTGGCATTCCTTCAGAGTGGGCCTGTTTCCAGGCAGCAAGTACCCTAGCAGTGTTGCTTTCTTCAGACACTGTGTGGAAGAGATACCATGGGGATTCACTGCTGCTGCAAACATCTGATTCTGTGTGATCTGTACAAATCTCTTTGCACAATATTGCAGCAGAAATCCCTGGCTTAAGAGCCTTTGACGTTTCACCTTCATCCATATTTCCCGTGAAAGTTTTGATTGTGAGCCTAACCTTTAATGGCTAAACCTTTTCTCCAGCCTTACTGTGAAAGTTTAATGGGATCTATTGTCCTATTCTCTGTCCTGTCACTTTAGATGGTCATTTAGAAGATGCCATTTTGTCCTTGAAGACTGGCTATAAATGTGAAAACTCACAACACCCAACTCCAAGTTTTTATTATTGTCTCCACCTAGACAACATGACTGTAATTTGGTGAGAGCGTGTTCAGTGCTATGATGGAAGTGTCATTAAAGGTTGTGCTCCTTCAATGAGAGGTGGTGGTGAGGAGATGGGAGTTTTATAACACTCTGTCTTTGCTAGTAACACACACCTGGAAAGCCTCATTTCAGATGTGGATTCCATACCTGTATAATAAGAATTGGCTCTTTTTCCACTATGTGTTTGGGGGGCTTCTTCAAATAGAATTTTATATATGTGTGTGTGTGTGTGTGTGTGTGTGTGTGTGTGTGTGTGTCTGTGTGTGTGTCTGTGTGTGTGTCTGTGTGTCTGTGTATTTCTATGTCTCTCTCACTCTCTTTCTATCTCTCAGTTTGTCTCTCTCTCTCAATCTGTGTGTGTGTGTGTTTGTGTGCGTGCTTGTGTGTGTGTGTGTTTCATATGTGTGTGCTTTCCTACAGAGGCCAGCAAGGGTGTTGATCCCCTGGATCTGGAGTTATAGACAACTGTGAACTTCCTGACTGGGTGCTAGCCTGCACCGCTAACTTCTTTGCCATCTCACCTGCCTCAATCTGCCATTATATTAAAGATAGTATTGTATCTTTAGAGAACTAGTTGTACAAAAGTTGCCTTCTCACAGAAAAGAGGTTGAGTTTTTGGCATTCCTGATGACACGTTTTACCCACAGCTGGACACTTCTGCCCTCTCATTTTATATCTGCCCTCAACTCTTCCTAAAGTTCTTTTTCTGATGCTGGGATTTCTACTTTTTGATCTATTGATATGTATATATCTTTTCCTGGTGTCTCCCTTCACATGCCAGCTTCAGTTCTGAATTCCCTGTCATTTAAACATGGATCTTTTCTGTGTTCTCTCTAAAAACATCAGTGTACTTTCAAGTTTCCATATTCGTTTTTTTCTTTTAACTAATATCTGAGTTCAAAAACTTTTCAAACGCGCAGTAAACGCAAGACCATCCCTTTGTCTCAGCAGAGTTGCTGGCTCCTTCTACATAGTCCTTCGCGTAATACCCCACTTGTTGCTCAGGCAGAGAGGAGCCCAGGTTCTTTATTTTGGATCAGAAAAACAAAACCTATAAAATATGATTCTTTTATGTTCTAAGCTATTACCTTTTTTTATTAGAATTGGATTTTGACTGTGTAGCCTTGGACATGTTCATAAAAATAAGATTACCAGCTATGTTATACCACACTGAGGGCCACTCAGTATGTTAGTCCATAAATTGGACATAGTACACACCAGAGATCAAGCCATTCCCATTTAAACAAACAGTATACAGCACCAATGCTAGTGAAATCCTGTTATGACATACATGTAATTCAATCTGAGCTTACTCTAACTGTATTGCTTCAAAGTGTAATACCTTAAGATCTGTTGCCTCAAACATATTTTCCCAAACACTTTAATGACTGTGGTGGGTCATTGAGACCAACCTGATGGTAAAAGGTGTGTAAGTGTTTACTAGGACAGATCATGTTGCCTCTTCCACATAATTTCAAATAAGATTTCACTGAACATGAACCTTTAAAAACACTCAAACTGTTGTTTAAATTGCACAATGAATTGTTCTCCCATTGCGTATGGATATCTATTGACTTTCATGTTTATATAAAATAGAAATTTTATAATATCAGTGTTTATGTTCATTTATAGTCTGAAAATTGCTTCTTCTATACAAACAACACATTTGATAGCAAGATATTCTATTAAGAAATCAACAGGAGAGGAAATATCATTGGCTGTAAGGTATACAGCTCATTGAACACACAAGCTGATCATTGAACTAGCTGAATTATTCACACTCTGTTCAGCTAGCTACATTGTCTTGACTCTTGACTAAGTTCATGGTGGTGACTACCATATAATAATAACACCCGCAAGCACAGTGAAGCAACAGGATCAGCAGAGCTTCTCAGATATTTTGAAACACTGATATGCTTCTTTGATTCCAGTTTGGCTGAGATGCTGCAGATGAACTAGTTGTGGTTTGTGTATTTCCATCAGTGAACAGTGAGATGCTGTGTGCATACAGACTTTGTTCCTTGCGATAATACGTGCGTGTGTGAGTGTGTGTGTGTGTGTGTGTGTGTGTGTGTGTGTGTGTGTGTGTGTGTTTGGGTTTTGCTTTTGAGACAGGGTTTCTCTGTGTAGCTCTGGCTCTCTTGGAACTCATTCGATAGACCAAGGTTGCCTTGACCTCTCAGATCTGCCTGCATCTGTCTCCTAAATATTGGAATTAGGCATTCACCACTATTTCCTAGCACGTGTTTTTATTCTTTTGCTACACCACCTAGAGCAGTGGTCCCAAGGGTCACATATCAGTTATTCTACATATAAGATATTACATTATGATTCATAATAGTACCACAATTACAATTATGATGTAACATTCAAATAGCTTTATGTTTGGGGGTCACTACAACATGAGGAACTTGGTAAAGAGTTGCAGCATTAGGAAGGTTGAGAAGCACTGACCTAGAATAATGGGCATGCACTCTCCGCCCTAGTGGTAACCCTTGGCCCCAGATTTAAGAAGCATACTGACTTACAAAGATGTCTATTTACATTTTTAGGCATTCAGAGCCCTATTACATTATAGAAAATATAATGATGCTTTTCTGATTTTTGTAATGATCTTTTTGACATATTCTAATTTTCTTTGAATTGTACCCAAAACAAAGATTCATTCTGATGCTGGAATTTGTGTCCCTATGATAACAGCCATAGATACCCAGAAAGCTTATTGTGTACAATTTAATAAAATAAGACTAAAGTATAAATCTGTCTTGATAGTCATAATAAGGACTCATGTGCTATTTCTGACATAAAGAAGAAAAACAAATACCTTGCAGTATTAGCTCTAATACAGGATCTAGTGATAAAACAATATTACCTATATAAGAAGTAAAGTATTGGGGCTGGAAAGATGGCTCAGAGGTTAGGAGAACTGTCTACGCTCCCAAAGGTCCTGAGTTCAATTCCCAACAACCACATGGTGGCTCACAAACATCTATAGTGAGATCTCGTGGCCTCTTCTGGTGTGCTTGACCATTGCCCCAACATATCTTGCAAACAGGACATACTGTAGGTTAAATGTATTGTGTCTGGGTTGGTGTATCCAGGCTTCTTACTTTAAAAAAAAGTTTTCAAATAAATTCACTAAATGAAAAAAAAATGCAGCTTTAGAAACAGCGCATTTCCAATATTTTTAGTTCATACATATAAGTAACAGTAATGGAAACTAACAAATATACTTCATTTTCCAAAACAACTTACCAACTAAAGCTAAAAATAATTATAAATGTTCATTTCAAAATTAGATGTTCACAGTGTATTCACCACAGAACAATCATGACAGATGCTCCTTTACGTTTCAGTAGACAAAATGTGTGTCTAACTGGGGTTGTCAGTTTAGTACCTGTGTAATCATGCATCCTTGCATGTTTTAAGGAAGCTAGAAAAAAAATCACGGGGCTCACAGTCTTGCAAGCTCTCTGGTTATGTTAATTCTAAAACATGAAAATGAGTATGTTCCAGAGACTTGTTTTGTGTGGTTATTGCACACAGCCCTATATGTCCAGTTTCATTTCATTAGTAACCTACCTGGTATTGCTCTCCTGCAGTATTGCCCTTGCCAATGTTGGCTTTCTTTGTGAACTCAGACCTGACACTTGAACTTCTCTGTCTACACTACTCTCTAGAAAAATGTTTCCATGTAGCAGAAAGCCATGCTTCAGGGTTGGGTTGCTTCCAGCTGCTGTAGGTGGCTGGAAGTTATTGCCTTCTCTCAGATCCATTGCCCAAGATGACAGAACAAGCATCTTGGATGTACATTATTGATATAAACTCTGGATTCTGTGTGGTAGGTACAAATCGCTTGGCACAGAAGGGCTTGACATAAGAGCCTTGACCCTGGCTCATTTTTTCAGATGAAAGTCCTCTCAGGTCTTATTTGGTTCTACTCTGTTCCCTTTCATTCTCTTCTCTGTCATCTTCAAAGCCTTTGTTAGAGCTGTTTTAGTCTTGAGACCGGGTATTCAAATTGCCTGTTGTTTTATTTTCTTAAATGCTTATTTAGAATGTGGTAAGTGTAAATTTAGGTGCCAAGTAGAATCAATTTTAAAGATTTATCAGAGGCAGGCCCCTTCTTCCCACAAATAAGGAAAACAAGATGTCCATTGGCTAGATCAAAACAGGGATTCTAGCTTTCCTGCATGCATTGTCCTTCATTGGTACCCCAGTTAATGCAGGACCCCTGGGTCCAGATCCATCAGTCTTGATGGTCTTTTTGTGGGTCCTTTGGGTCATTCTGTCCCACCTGGTGGCCCCGATCTGATCACTTCCCCTTGGTGGGGAGGACCAGTGGCACTCAGAAGGGGAAGCAGGCTATCCAGATGATACCTGATAGACTGTGATCAATCATATGGTGGGGGAGGAGGTCTCCTTCTGTCAGAGGTCTAGGGGACGGGAATAGGGTGAAAGAGTGAGAGAGCAGGGGGATGAGAAAAAAAGTGAGATGTAATCTGAATAAATTATTAAAAATAAAATAGAAAGATTTATCTTGAGCTGGAGATGTGTCTCAGCAGTTAAAAGGACATGTTGTTCTTGCAGAGGAAGCTGGTTTGATTCCCAGCTTATAGTTTCTTTTTCTTTCCTTCTTTTTCACATATCTATTTATAGTATTACACATATATACAATAAACTACCTATAACAGGAAGAACAATGAAACAATCAGGTATTATATAAATGTTCCTTTCATAGTGTTTTGCCTATTTTTATTTGGCAGCCTTGAAGAAAACATCTTTCCTATCTTGGTGAGTCTAAAATTCTGAATGTAAATCAATAGCTATCTTATCTCATCATTGTCAACTTACGACATCTATCTAAACCTAAAAACATCTTAACCCCTAAACACCTAAGCTTAATTGTAAATCTAAACTATCAGAGTCTTGAAAAGGAATAAAATTAATTACCTGAGTATTCAGGGAGTGCAGGTTAGTAGATTTCCCAATCAGAAGATAACAGAGACAATTTGCTGGCTGAACAGTCACCCAAAACTCTCTATAACATTGGAGCATATTCTTTCGATTTCTGACCCAATTTATCTGACAGACATATTTGTGAGCCAGTAATAATTAAGGACTTGCTTATCCTGTCTTGGCAGAGTTTGGCTGTCGGCTCTGCTTGTATCCCAGCTTGTCCATTTTTAGGAAGAATTCTGCCTGTGGTAAAAATGAGGACATTTTGCCCAGTAGTTGGTTTGCCACATTTGAAGCTATCTCCATAAGAAGGTTCTTTGATGCTAATATAAGGTATTGTGCTTATACAACTCAATTATAATACAAGGTTTACTTCCAGTACTTTGAAAGTGCCATTGCAGGCTGTTTAGGATAAAGAACTAATCTATTTTTAATCACAAGAATATATATCCTAGGTGTAACAGATAGATTCTATAGAAAGATAAGGTTTAATAGTTATATAAGTTCTTCAAAAACCTCAGAGACGTACAGAATATGGCATTTAAAGATGTATTTATTGTTTTAAAGATTCATTTACAATGAGACAAGTTAGACCCTGGCAACACCCAGCCTACCTCAAAGAAGATGATGGGCACCCAGCTAATACTTTCACAGAAATGGGATTTCTCCTTGTTTCTCTAGAAAGTTGCTTACTTTTAATTTATAAATTAAAATTATAATTATAAAATTACTTTTATATTTATAAATCATCTCACCTATATATTGAAAGGTTGATTAACCCATCCTTTTTTACTATTGAGCCATCAGTGGTATGCAGAGAAGGAGCCCTGGTTTTCTCAGATCTTCTAGATCTCTGGGTAAATTTCAGACGTACTAAGTTAAACTGGGAGGAGCATTTACTCAGATGGACCCATTCTTCTGTTTTTAAGCTTAAGCCTAATTCTGGATGAGAGTGCTTTGGGTTGTTGGGAGGAGCAGAGAGGAGTAGAGGAGGGGAGGGGAAAGATAGGGAGGAGAGGAAAGGAAGGGAAGGGAGAGGGAGAGAGGAAAAGAGAGGAGACAGAGAAGAGACAGACAGATACACACAGACAGAAAGTGAGTATGTCTGCATGTAAATGCAAAGGCCAGAGGTCAGGCATGGATGCCATTTCTCAAAAACCACCCAAAAACTGCCTTTTTGAGGCAGGATCTTTTGCTGAGACCAGGAACCCTCCAATTAGACTAGCCTGACTGTCAGCAAGGACAAGAGATCATTCTGTATCTGCCTCCCCTATGCTAGGTTTTGATACGGGTGTGGAGAGTGAACTCAAATCCTCAAGCTTGTACACCAAGCACTGTACTGACTGAACAGCCTCCTAACCCCTATAATTTTATAAGGTGAGGTCATTGCTTCTATTCTAATACGTTTTAAAACATTTAAATGAGACATGTCAACCCTTGTCTGTTCAAGGATCTGTAAGAGACCCTCTCAAAAGAGATTGAGTCCGAAATAACTACTTTCATTGACGTTTTTTCAAAATGTTTGAGACTAATCTAAGGAAAGGATGATCTGGAAGGCACTGACAGCTGGTAGCCTGAAGAGATGTTCCACCTTCCTGAAGCAGTGCTTTTGAAGCCTCCTCTTCAAAGACCAAGCCCAGCATTTTTCCTTGCGTGCAGAACAAGATCAATGAGTAGAATTTCTGTGTAGCAGGGAAAAGACGTGCATGAAAGACCTCTGAGCTAGCACCTTGAACATGAAGCCTGTCTTCCTGTTGGGAACCACCTAGAGGTTTATCAGGCAGAGATTTAAGAGGACAGCAGCTTATGTCCATGTCTCCCACCACATTACTCAGAGCTGACATTTATATGCTAAGGAATCATTTAGAGACCTTCTAGATGTTTGGGTAAATTTCAGATCCACTCAGTGAAACTGGGAGGAGTGTTTACTCAGATGAACCCACTGTTCTCTGTTTTTAAGCCAAATCCTATTTCTTGGACTGACTCGGAGGCCAAATCACTATTATAAACTCCTCAATGACTAGAGGTGATATTTGATTTCATAACTTGAGATAAGTTTTCTTTAATTTTCTGCTTTTCCTTTTTAAAAGGAACTAACCTGAAAGTCAATGTCTTGTATTGAAAAATATTAAAGTGGCATTATATATATATATATATATATATATATATATATATATATATATTAACATAGGTAAGGCTATATCAAAGTAGTACATAGAATTTGAGTTCCAAAAAGAAATGTAAGCCAAGCTGTTTAAAAAATATCAAAGCAAGCCATTGTTATAGGTCACAAAATACCTTTCCTCTTTCTTTATACCAGAAATATATTTTATAGCAAGTTCATACTTGAGAATATAAAGTTTTAGAATACTGCTATGTTGTGCAGATTTTGTCTCTCATACTTGATCAATGTGACCATAAGAAGACAACTCGTTGCTTTCCTCTCAGTTTTCTTGTCTATAAAGTAAAGCAAATCATTGCATTACCAATTGAGCCTAATGCATACTGACTAAATGGTAGTACTAAATTTGATTAAGGAGAGTTAATTAAATAAGAATTAAGTCTCCCTAAGCAATAGGTGCCTTACTACATGCTATGGTACTATATAAAAAGAGGCAAGGTATTTCTACATTTTTGGAAAATCATTCCTTAGGTACATATATTCTATAGTGAAAAATCTGCAGAAGCATTTTTGCTTGCTTCCATAACCTATATTGATCTTGTTGTGAATGGCACAGATAGGTGAAACACCGTCTTAGAAACATTCCATTGCCTGAGTCATTGAAGTGAACTCATTTTTGTATAAAGTCCAGAAGAGACTTGGAAGTTCTGAGATGGTATCTGGGAAGTCTAAAGTGAAATAAACGGATGGAGCTAGAAGGATACAGAGTATAGAGTTTCTGTATTTTCGAGAGAGCCATGTCTAGTTCATCTGTTTGTCACCAAGATATTTTGATGACTTCAAAGCTATAACTCTTCACATCTTCTTACAAATTCCACCTCATCTCATTTCTTTCTCGATAGCCATGTGTTGCATATGCCTGATAAACATAACTTAGGGTAAAAATTTTGGCACAAGTATCCAGACTAAGATATTTCTCCGCAAATTTAATGGTTTGTTTCCCAGCTTGCCATTTTCTTTCCCATCACCAGCTACTCCATGAATTTGGTGTCTAGGGGAAAGATCTTGTAAATGCTTAGAAACATGAGTTGTAATTGTGTATTTATGTATGCATATATCCATCCACACATTTGGCCATTCACACATTCTCGTCTCCTGTATCTGTTTAAAGGTGAGCAAGTTAACCAGAAGTGGCTCGAGAGCAGATTTCCAACAGCACTTCTCTTAGAAGTGGGATGAGAGCCCCTTCTTCCCACTAACTCTCAATAAGGAATGCTGCAGCTTGAATCGCGACCTTTTCCAGATTCATGAATGGTAATATAACCTTAGCTGGAAGTAAATTTGTCTCAGATTTAGTTACTATGATGCCATAGAGGAAGAGGGGGGCCTCTACCTGGCACTCCTGATGCTCTCACAGCAAGGAGAAAAGAATGAGGCAATAGAGTATATAACTCTTTTTCCAGAGGACCAGTATTGGCTCCTCAGTCCCATGTTTAGTGGCTCACAGCTGTTTTCCACTCTAGGGAATCCTACACTTTCATCTAATAGGCATTAGCAACTGTGCACATGTGCACAGATACATGTGTACTTCTAATTTTTAAATCTTAACAATATATATATATATATTGGACAAATAGAGATGCATGTTGTGAAGCCCATATAAAGACTGGATTCATTCCAGCGATAGAAAAGGTATTTCTAGTGCCTGGCCTCACTGACCCTTAATGAGAACCTTCTATCCTCCCGAATTTCTATACTGTAAAGTTCTGTACTGTAAAGGTCTCTTGTCCTTCTTGCTCAGTTTGTAGTACTTTGCTATGGTGGCTCTAGCAAGTTTAAACAACAAACTAATGTTTAACTCTCCTGTTATGTGTGCAAAAGATTCTTTGTCTACTTAGCAACATGCTTTAGTTATTTCTCTGTGTGAAATACTATGTCTCCATATTATTCCCAAGAATTTCAGCACATGGCAATTTTCAAAATTATAATAAAGCACACTAATATGTTCACAAAGTTATATATCAGTGCATTCATTTGCCTCCATTCAAAATTCTGCAAATTAATGATATAATCTGATTTAGATTTGAAGTAATTTATTTTACTTTTTGTGAATATATATTGTATTCTAAAATTAATATATATATAATGTTCTGTAAACTTAATAAGTGTGCATGCTCGTGTGTGTGTGTGTGTGTGTGTGTGTGTGTGTGTGTGTATGTGTGTGTGTATACTTATCCATGTATGGGCATTGGAAGCCATAAATTGGGTACCTTTCTCAGTTACTCTCCACATTGTCATCATCACTATTGGCAAATTATATTTTTGATTTTTTTTTTTGCACATGCACAAATGACAAAAGGATAATTTCTAAGAATCAGTTCTCTTCTTTCGCCCTGTGAGTCCTGGGAATGGAACTCAGGTTATAAGGCTTGGTAGTAAATAACTTTATGCTCTGAACAATATTACTGGCCTCCACCTTACACTGGGCCCATTTAACCCTGCTGTCTGCCTGACCCCACACCCCCACCATTCCTACAGCTGCAGACACACCGTACTGCATCTGAATTTTACACGGACGCTGGTGATCTAGGCTTAGACTCTCATTCTTACACAGCAAGCACTTTACTAGGTAAGCCATTTTCCAAGTTTGTTTGTCTGTCTGTTTGCTTGTTTGAAGCTGACGTTTTTATTCCCAGTTGGGGTGTGTGTGTGTGTGTGTGTGTGTGTGTGCGCGCACGCGCGTGTCAACCTACCCTGAAATTTTTAAGGGTCATCCTGCCTTAGCCCCCTGAGTGCTGGATTTACAAGTATGTCTTGACATGCATAGCCTGCACATTTATTTCATTACTTAGTATGTTAAAACATGCTATACTTTTGGACTTCTCTTATGGAGTATTTCAAAATTGAAAGCTGTACTTGGTCAATTCTGTATATATAACAGATTAGTCATGTGATTACTTTCCATTATTAAACAGTTATTGTATTTGTAATATTTAGCGTTTGTTACAGTGCCTGGGAGTACTCAAAACACAAGAAGGAAAGACCAAAGGTTGCAGAATTGTAATGATTTTTTTTGGTAATTATTTCCATATCGATTTATTTTAGGCACAATAATAGTGGAATTGCCTAATTTAAAATGCATATTTGTTCTTAAATTTTGTACAAACTTGCAGGGTAAGACAATGTAGTGAGATAAGACATATTCCTTACGCTAGAGATTAACACTGGGAATTTGATTTCTTTCTGAGGAAAGTTGAAAACTTTCACAAAACTTCAGCTCTTCTCACACCTGCCTGTTCAAACCTCTCCTTAGAATCCCTTTGTCTTGGCACTAACTGGCTTTTATATCTGAGTCCTTGAAAAATAAATGTTTCCTTTCTTCGTCAACTTTGTTTCCTTACTTGGTACCTGGAAATGCCCTAGGTATAAACCCCTGAAGAGATTCAAGGTATGAAGTCTGTATGACTTACACTTAGCAAATAAACTTTGACTTTTTGTCCTTCACCACATGGTACTGATGCAAAACTCAGTGAAGCATTCTGGTTTCATGAGCTTGATTCCTTTTTATTTTTATTTTTTTCACAATAAAGGGAAACATATGAAATTAATGTTGTAAGTAACTAGATTCCAGCTTTGTCCTTGATATTGAACATCTACATACTCCAAAGGCACAGAGAAACCTAAGGTAACGTAGGGTATGTTGGGTGTTTTTTGTTTTGCTTTGGGGGATTAGATTTTGGTTTTCTTGGAGTTTTGTTTGTTTGTTTTGCTTTTGTGCTTCTGGCCATTAATATACCAGGATCGGACACAGTTTGCATTAAGAAATACAACTTGCATACCATTGGGTGTCTGCTACCCTAAATGATTGTGACAAGATAGGTTTCAATATTTCTGTATTGTTTGGGAGTCTGAAGTATTTCCATTCAGAGGATGAGATATCTAGGAGTCTAAACGTGAAATTGTCTCATGTGCCGTGGAAACCTCACACTCATAGCCTGGAGGTGATTTTGCTACAGCTTTTACCACTTCAGTGTTTAAAGTTTGACCAGTTGTGTAAAGTTTTATGTGGTGTCATATCAGCATAAGAAAAAAAGATGCTTTGGGTCACCTCAGATTTAGTTCCTTGATCGAGGATTCTCAGCCTGTATTATAAACTCATTTGGTTATATACCACTCCTTGCTTTAGAGCTTGAAGAAGATGAAGAGATGCTCCTTTCCTCCTCTGAGGTTGTCCAAGTAATATTTTGAAGGAAAGTTATTTTAACAACTAGGCATTGTCACTTGAAAAGCAAATGGCAAAGGAGGAGAAGATGTGTGTGGTGACAAAGCTTGGAAAACACAAGAACCATCCAAAGAAGCCTCCATAAATAACTAGTCTTACTCTTTTCTGCCCTTCTTTTGAGAATCCATCTTCTGTTGTTTGGTAATGAAATTGAAGATGGGTCAGAGTTGCAGTTTTAAACTGCCCCAGCAGTAGTTTCATTACAATGAATTGCATCATCTTTCCTGGTACCCTTTGCTGAATCTCTAGACAGCTTGATTTGCATCATAACTCCCACGGGCAATGAGTATTAATCCTCTTGACACAAAATAAAGAGCAATGAGCTGAGGAGGAGGACTTGTTTGGCTACAGAGCAGAAGCTGTGAAAGGGGGATAGATTTTTTATTTCTCCTGCTTTCATGCTAGGTACTAAAGTGCCTTTGCTTGTAGAGATTCTAAGTGTGTGTGTGTGTGTGTGTGTGTGTGTGTGTGCAGAGGTGGGGGCAGCACAGGGTGGGTCATCTGTAATCCTAGCACTTGGAAGGCTGAACCTGGAAGAAAATGCCATTAAAGCCAAGCTCCCCAATGCATGCTAAGTTTCAGGAATCCTGGACTAAATAGTGAGATTATTATGTTAAAAAAAGAAAAGCCCAAAAGAAACAGAGCAAAAAAAACAAAATGAAAGAAATTTCATGTAGGGATAAATTTTAGGCATTATCTAAAATTACAATTAACAGTTAATTTTGTAAATATAATTTAATAACCATTACTTGTCAAAAATACTAGGAACATATTTGGACTTTTTTTGTAATAAAATTGTCTTTGTTTTATTTGTCTGGATCTTAAATATACCTTCCATTTGACCTCTTTTAAGGAGAAAGAAGCCATGCTGGGGGCATTAAAGAATCTATCTAATTCTCTGTGTTTTTTTCCCTAATCTTATTTGCAAAACAAAGTTAATAGAATAGTTAATAACTATTACACTGAGAAATTTCATTTGCACAAAAACAGATGAATGTGTAAAACACTGTGTATGTATTGCTTAGTATCATTTATTACTTACTGATTATACTTCATATTATGCCTCATGAAATAAGAAATGAAAAAATGTAACAAAAGAAAGTGGCCCAGAGTACTGTATAAGTCACTTGTGTTTTTTGCTTACTTATTTTTTTTTCCTTAAAAAAGAGAAAACCAACTAAAAGGATAAAATAAGAAGAGGGGAAAGAGATGATACTGCAAATTAATATTTTTCCTTCCATATGGAGTGGAGTGCTGCCACACTGACAAAAGAAGCTACAGTTGCTTAGCATCTGCTTAGCCAATGAAGAAAACCAGACCTTCCAATCCATTGATTGACACGGTGTAGCTAGCATTAGAGTCCACACTTCTGTTTCCCTCCAAGTCTCTGAATATAGCCATTCTCAGATGATCAAGGCCAGATATGGGAAGTCTGGGGTATTGTTAGCATAAATTTTAAAAACCCTCAAGTGCTATTTGCTTTTGCACTTGCCCATGGTAATGCTGGCTAACAGCCTTAGGGCTATGGCATGGGGTACTTTCTCTAGTTACAGTGTTTTCTTCCTGCAGTAAGATGAAGGTAAATAAACTCATAGGCTCACATATGTATCCACATGACTGTGCCTAACAAACTTCTTAGCAGAGTTTCTTTTTCTTTGAACCATTTCTTACTATATATCCCAAGCTGGGCTAGAGCTCAGGATAGTCTCGCATCTGTCTCCAAATGTTGGAATTATAGACACAACACCCAACATCCTTATACTCTAGATAACTTTGCTTTATAAATAAGTCAAAGAAAAATACCAGTTTCTCATAGAAGATTCAGACGAAATAAATCTGGACATTATGGAAGTCTCAAAGCATTTAGTGTCACCTCCTCCCTAATAGGTCCAACAGAAGTTGAACTCTGGAATTTTGAGGCTCTTCATGGTGCCTGACAGTGAATCCCCTATATAAGTCACATACAATTTTCTCAAGATACCTGACATAACCTTTCCCAGACATTTGGCTTCAAATTAATTGGCAGTCAATGGCAGAGGGTAGAGTCACTTAAATTTGATGTAGCAAGCACAGTGGCATGTACTAGAGTGCATGTCAGATTTTTCTCAGATTGCCAAGGGCAAAATAGGTGCTGGAGGAGGCCTTTCTGGTGGCGCTATGGTAAAGAGTCCTTCCCTTCCTAATTAGTAGGCAATGAATACAGCCACCGCCTTGAATGTCCATGTCCAAGATGCCATCAGGCAGGACCTTGGCAACTCTCATATCCATGTCTATAGAACTCAGTGTCAACTGAAAGGTGCTTTTGAAATTCTTCTGAGTATTTTCAACCAGCAATTTGGAGCCAGCCTGCAGGTCATTAAAACTATCGGTGTATACTGTAATGGAAGGCAGGGTATGGTCCTGACGTTGGGTCAGTGGCACAGTAGCCCTTGACATGTAACGCCATTTTAGCAATGTCATTTATATTTTCACCCTGAACTTCACTGCAGATTAAGTTACATGAGAAAAAGTCTACTTGATAAGACTGGGAAGGACGCTAGAAGCAGTCTAAATGTGAAGTCACTACGGCCACCTGGTCTGTCAGCCTCCCATCTTATCTTCCAAATGAATAAGAACCTTACACACGGTCAGATAAGCAAAACAGATCTTCCCGGAATCCAGGCTAAAAGGCTTGATCAGGAAATGTGATTTAAAGACCAAGGAAGAGAAGGAGCAAAGGCAGAATACCAGAGTATGGGAGATAGGCTCAGGGTTGGATTTGTATCAGAAAATAGTCTACAAATAATAATAATAATATAAACAAGCAATAATCTCCCAAGCACAGGGTCGGGCTTCCACATTTTCATTCTACTGCTAACAGTGTGCTAGCAGCAGCTGATAGACAGCACATTTTCCTGGATGTCAGATTGAGACCTCCAGAAGGTTTATTTCTGCAGGAGATTAAGGTAAAAATATTTCCAGATTAGTTTCAGGGTGGCAAGATCAACTCACAGCATGGGGCTTCTAACATCAGGGAGAGAGACGACGCTTTGTCGCACTTTTTTTCTACCCTCACAAATGAAGTGGCAAAATTGCCTCTTAAGTCAAATGGAGGAAGTCTGAATGCTGCTCTGTGAGGTGTCCTGGGGAGTGAATGACACAGCTCCTGGGCTGGAGAGGAGGTCAGGATGCAGAAAGAACACTCACCGTTCTGTGTAGAACTAGAGGATTAAAAACTGTCTAACCACACTCTTCTTATATCACAAGTGACACTTAAAAAAAATCCCACCTATTCTGCTGTCACTAAAGTAAGCATGTGCTGAGGAAGCTGGGCTAAAGGACACCAATTGGTTTATGAGACATTGCATTTGTACGATATACGTGTAACATGCTGTAAGATGCACCAAGAGGAACCCTCTAGTCATTTTTATCTCCAATTGCTCTTGGAAATCTGCTTTGGTCACTTTCAATATTTATACTGAAACACACACACACACACACACACACACACACACACACACACACACACACACACATCACTTGGTGAAGACAAAGCTTCCCAGTTAAAGCTCTCAGACTGAGAAGTAACCTTTGAAAATAAACTTAGAGGAAGTCCATTTAATTAGCCAATAATAAGGCATGCTAGAGAAGCAGTCATGGGCTGATAAAAAAAAGTAAAGGACCTTGCTGAAAAAGATGACAACCTTAGTTCAGTCCCCTATTACCTACACAGTGGAAGGAGACAACTGATTCCTTAGAGTTTGTTCTCTGACATCCACAAATATGTGTGGACAAATTCATACACACACACACACACACACACACACACACACACACACACACACACACACACACACATACACACACATAGTGAATAAATGAGAAATGAATAAACAAATGTAAAACTGATCTTTATGAAAGAGGCAGTTGTGTGAGTTATAGTGTAATTAATAGTTTCTATGCTGTGACTATATCTCATTGAACAGAAGCCTGGGTCATGCAGTAAATAAGGGCTTAGCTATGGACTCTGCTGTGCACTTGGAGATAAGAGGAGCCAGTTGGAGTACTTCAGCTTCATAGCTTCCTTGACTGTATCATCAGAAGGGATAAGTACAGAGAACCAAAGCAAGTCCACCCCTCTCATTGCTTCCTCTCCATGTGGGAGCTGCAGAATACTCACGAGAATACAGAATAAAAACTAAATAAATTAATCCTCTTTCCTGTGTTCAGCTAAGATGCGAGGCTGCATTAAGAGTCAGAGCGGTGTTCTTTCTTTAGAGTTACATCCTCTACCTGTTTACACTGAGGATTTAAATAGATGGTTAATGTTTAATGTCTGTTTACCTACATGTACTAAAAAAGGAAGAAGCACCACAGTACATACGCATGATGGTGTTGCTTGTTTATTTCTTTGTCTAATAAAGGTTTACTTTGGCATGGACAGAAAGCAGAAACTACTCTCTCTTTCCTGACACTAACTTTGCATATCTGAGATATGACTAAGTTCATGTTCCCTTTAGGGATACATAGCACAGTTCCTATTATTAACTTATTAATTCAAATTTTCTGGAAATAGTAGTTACTATTGTTTTGCATAGTTGTGTTTACCAGTTGAGAAGCTAGTATCCATAGTAATAAATATTATTAATCTTACTCAGATCACACTTGCCAATGCTCATAATAATTCTATGAATGCCATTGATATCTTATTTTTATCAATTATTCATGAGATAAGCTTATGGGTTTTGAAAATATTCTGATTGTCAACATTAATATATATATATATATATATATATATATATATATATATAATTGAAAATAGATTCTTCTCTCACACAGTACATCCCAACCACTTCTTTCCCTCCTTCCACTCCTGCCAACTCACTCACCACCTCCCCTCTCCCCCAAATCCACTCCTGGATTCAATGTGGCATTTCTATACATGTATATCTCCTACAGTGCGCCTATAGGTCCACTGTCATTCTACTCTTTCCTCATCCCATAGTCTTGAACACTTCTTCCCTAGCAGCTGAGAGTCTCACTTTTGTCTTCATGTCTTTTACTCCCCACAAATTCATACTTGACCTTCTGTATTGGGCTTCTCTCACTTAATATAATGTCCTTGAGTAGTTATGTACTTTTTCTAGTGTGTTGATGCATGCATACATATGTGGGTACATGTGTGTGTGTGTGTGTGTGTGTGTGTGTGTGTGTGTGTGTGTATGTGTGTGATTACCTTTTTCCTTGTCTTTATCTATATATTGATTGGTACCTAGTTTGATTCCATACCAAAGTTATTTTAAAGACTTCAAGAAGGGACATGTATTTCTAAGTATCCATTTTAATTGATGATTTTGTTTCCTGTGGCTAAATGCACAGGAGTGAAATATTTGTTAAATACGGTTGTTATACTTTTTAATTATTTTAGTAAGTTCTGTGCTGATTTCCATTATGTCCCACTCAAACTAATAGTCTATAACGTTTGGTTCCTTTTTCTTCACATTTTTTCCTATGACTTGTTATTATTTTTACTTTTTGCTAATATCCTGTCTTAGCCAGTGTTCAATTGCCCAAATGAATTCTTATAAAAGTAAGCATTTAATTGGGGGCTTGCTTACCATTTCACATGTTTAGCTTATTGTTATCATGATAAGAAGCATGGCATGGCACAGGTAGGCATAACACAGGAGAAGAACTGGGGAGTTTTACATCTGGGTCTGCAAGCAATAGGAAAAGGAGATGCACACTTCTTCCAAGAAGGCCAAGACTACCCCGGTAAGGCCACCCATGCCAATCCCTCCCAAATATATAAGCTTATGGGGGCCATTATTATTATTCAGACAACCACAGTGCCTAATGCTAATCCCTGTCTATCACACTCTCTGTCATCTTAGTTATCCTTGCAGACCAAGGGAAGAAGCAGCATTTTTATACAACTTCAAACTTACTGTGTACATATAAGCATTTCTTGACGCTAAATCTTCCAGAAAATGTTGAGTAGAATATTGTCAGACAAGCAAATTCCAATCAAGTTTTTGAACACCCTTCTAATGCAAAGATAGCAATTGTGGTGAAGTACAAAGAAAATGAGGATGAAGGCTGGACTCTGCCTTCAAGAAACCCGCTGTTCACTTGGCCAAAGGAAACAAAGTGTTGTTAACCCAGATACAAATATCAGTTCAATTAAAATGAACACACTTGATTGAGTAATAACACTAATAAATGATTAACATGGTAGAAATTTGAGAAATAGCCACAGGTTAGCCCATCTTCCAAGGCCAATGGAAGTTAAGTGGATCTAAGTTGGATCCACAAGAGTTTGTAAGATTTGTACATTTTGGACAAAGCAGAATGAATGTCCTAGCAAGGGCAAAAGTAAAAGCAAAGAAATATAAAACCCCTGACTGTGATGAAGATAGAGGTTAACTTTTATTAAGTTCTTAATATGATCATGTAAAGTTGATTTATTTTCATTAAAGCTTCTGAGATAATTTTAAGACTTGTCAATTGATGAATTTAGTCCTGGACTGGATATAGATACCAGACATTTAGGAAATGGGAAGATAACCCTGAAAGTTAATATACAAGAATATACAAGAATTCAAGGTCTTCAGGCCTACTTCTGATCTGCTTAGGGGTGAGAGACATTATGATACTCTCCAATATTATAGAAACTCATACATATATGTACATATATATGAGAGAGAAATAGATGGTTGATAGAGAGAGACAGATGATAGATAGATCATACATACATTAATACATACATACATATTTACACATATATAGATATATAAAGTTTATAATACACTATCCGGGATCAGCTGATTTTATCATATCTAAAACAGACTTAAGGTCAAAAAAATTAATTTTGTTAATTAGCTCTCACACAACTTTTTCTATAAAAAGGCATTTTTACATAATACCTTGCAGGTACCATGATCTTAGTAACACTGTTTATTCTAACCATTGCACCTAAGAATAATCATAGTTTATAAATAATCAGGTATCACTATGACCCAATATTTTCTGAGGACTTAGGCTTTGGGGTTTGATCCATAAATTGGTAGCAATTCATCTAGGTTCCAAATAAGAAGGGATTTTTGTCTACAGTCCACATTCCTCCGTTCCTGGTTCGAAATATTGGCCACAGTCAATAGGTGGGTTCTGAGGAGCTCCTGAAAGGCCTTCGCATCAGTTAAATCTGGTGGAAACCACATAGAATATCCCACTTAGAGATGTAAATATGTGTCATCTTCTTACAGGCTACAAGATTATACTAGACCTATCCTCACTGAACTCTAGGTCCTTAAGGCACCTCACAAACACTTGTCCACAAAGACAACCAGAGAAAATACTAATCTGTTCCCACAGCAGTTTGTGATAAATCGCTTCTTACGTTCTCACTTCATTCACTCCTATGGACAATTTCAACTGTAAGATTTCTTTGAGTTTTTTTTTTTCTCAGTAATTTGATATAGTGTAGTTGAAAGCAGTTCAGCTTGGATACAAACTTTAAAATGCTGGGAAATAAGAAATCCTTTGTCTTTTCCTTCAAGACTATAGAATAAGAGAGGGGAAGTAGGTATGGGTTTCAATATTATTTAGTAAGTCCTCGAATAGGATGAATTCTGGATAATGAAAGAGCAGCTGTGCGAAATACTATTGGCATCCCCCAAATGCTCATCTAAGATGTAAACTTGAAGGAGACAGTACACCAGTAGGTATGGAGGAGATGATTATCAGCTGCATCTAAATAACCTGTAGTGTGAGTATGATCCAGATTTATACTGTAGAAGACCCTGTAGAAGGGTCTTTTCTGGGATTTTTTTTAAGGATGTAGGGTAGTTACAAGTTAAATGGAGCTTGACAAGATTTAGCATAAGGTATATAGAGAAATGATTGGTTAGAGCCAGGCTGCTTAGATTGAAACATTTTAGGGTGTTTTGTTTGTTTGTTTCTTTGTTTCTTTGTTTTTTAACTATCATGATATTCCTCTAGGGATTCTACGATGGGAGACCCATAGTTCCAAGTTCTTCCTGCAGACAGCAATATTTGCACACCTTCTGGGTTATGATGAGAAACCAAGTGTTGTTAGTATTTTCCCCATAACCATCTGCTTGCGACTGTAAGCACGAATGTTCATTTGTGGGTATTAGAAACATTATGAAGTGATGAATAAAAACTGTTTCCTAAAATTCAAAGGGAGCTTTATTATATGTTTATAATATGACAGAGATCTGTACCAAGAGGCCAGCCTGATTGGTGCAAGTAAAGGGCATACTTGACTATTGAGACAAACCTGGGAATGTTTTTTGAAAACATTAATTAACCTAGAAGAGACTTGCCTTGAGTTGGTTTTCAGCAGCCTTCAGAAGTGGTTGTCATGTAAAAATATGCATGTGTGATTAGACACCCTGTCTGTTCTCAGGTACTTGTACTGTTTGCTTATAATTGAATGGGATATATTTTTCAGGTTATCCTCATTTATATTAACAGTATGTGAAAGATATCTACCGTATGTAAGATAGAGCACTGGCATGGAAAAGGATGTGAAAGCTTTTTATTGTTTTCTTCTGTGGAATACATTTTGCTGTGTTAAAAATAAGTACCCAATTTAAAAGACATGCTAAGAAACACATATGTACATACAGTTATTTTGATACATAATATAATTATACATGTTTGTATTTATAATATATTTGAGATATTACAGATGTATTACATATAATATATAATAATGTGATTTAATAAATGGATAGATGATATTTTCATTGCTTGGGGGTGTTATTTTTAGTAAATAAAATTATTAGGGAAAGAAAGGAGGATGGGTGTGAGAGATGAGGGGGATGAAGAGAATGATCTTGAACTCCACCATCATCAGAAGGAATGTTCACTCAACAATGGCAGGAACCCAGCTCCTAAGATCTAAATTAAGGTTGCATGGGTATTATTAACTACGGGTAATGTGATTGCGGATTGGATATTAAAAGAGACAGGGCAGGACCATGGGTACGATTTGGGAATTTGATTCAAAGAGGCACTATTAACATCAGTACATGTTCACATCAACCAAAGAGAAGAAATACGTTTCCCTATCCATCCGTCTCCTGATCACTGGGATGTTCACTGGGAACGTGTTCATCATGGTTCACAAACTTCTTTCTCCTTGTGTGAACTCAGAAGATCATCATATCTGCTGGAAGGAATCATGCCAGAGCTCAGAAATGACACCAGGCTGTCACTGAAGTCTGATGCGACTACAGCAGCATTGCCAGCAGCGTGGGGGCTTACAGTGAGTCACGAGCGTTGCGTTGCAAAAATACAAAGCATTTTTGTAGTTAGTAAAATTTGTCTTCCTTGCACTTGGTTGGATTCTTGGAAGACAGTTTCACTGTGTTTATGCAGGTTACTCTTTTTTTTCTAACAAGGTAACTCTTTCCCAAGAGGCATTTTGTTGTTGTAGTCTCTATAACATAGGTCCCTTGCAGTACCCAAGAAGCAATCTAAACATGAAACAAGAGACCAATAAAAGCTTAGCAATATTGACAGTGAAATAGACCTTAGTGCCAAAAGACAACATTTTACCAACATTTTTCCTGTTTTTAAAAACACTGTTCTAAAACTTGCAGCTGGAGTATAGTAAGTGAGAGACTAGTAGATAATAAAATAAAAACTTAAACTGTGTGCAGGCATATGCTTGTAAAATATTATGGAGTTCAATTTTCTGATACAACTTCAAGTACTTGGGTTTTTCTTTTGCTCTTTGTCAGATTTCTTAAGTAACATTAGTTTCAAACTTTGTGTCTTATAAATAACAATTTTATTCTCAAAATGGTTTTAACATGTAAACTATTTCTAATTTCTGTAAATAACCAAAATTACTATAAAACCTTTTTATTAACAGCATCTCTGGGCTGCTAATTTGACAAAGTTTGATGTGAGAAAACTTGTAGCATACAACTCTATGATGGTGCTGCACTATGTAGTTTCAAGTTTTTCTGATAAAACACCATGACCAGAAGCAACTTGTAGAACATGGGGTTTATTTGAGCTTATGGCCCAGAAGGATGAGATTCTATCATGGTGGGAGGAATGAAACAAACGGAAGGTATGACAGTAGGAACAAGAAGTTAAGAGATCACACCTTCAGCTGCAAACTCAGAGAAGAGAGCAAACAGAAAGTAAGGTGATGATATGAACTCTCAAGACCATCTCCAGTGGCGAACTCCCTCCAGCCAACCCATAGTTTTTAACCTTCCTCAAACAGGACTACCCACTAGAGACCAATTGTTCAAATGCCTATATGTAAGGGAGATAGTTCTCTTTCAATCCACCAGAGCTGCAGTGGCCATTTTTATATTTTTGTCCTTTACACACAAGCCACATTTAATTGACAAATGTTGCAGTGTGAATACTGAGTTCTTACTTTTTTTCCTGCCTTATGATTAATACAGTAAATTTGGTTCTTTGCACACCTTGGTTTGATTATCCCGTAGTCTAAATAGTGCTATGGCAAAGCTTAATGCTGATGATAATGATAGTGTCTTAGAGTGTCAGATAATTATTTCCCAGAAGTTTTTCTATGATGCTCTAATCTTCTGGTAGCCAGCATGTAAAGATGCATGTGCTTTGTGTGCCACTGATACTAGCCACCACAGCGGAGCCTCAGCTGTGATACTGTGTATGTATGGAAAATAGTTCTGCTTTAGAAGAATCAATAACAACACAAGGAGTAAGAGTAAAATTCCATGGCTAGGGAAATATTTATGCATCTTTAATGTTATTTTGAAATGACTATATACTTAGAGAAAATGTTAGGAGCCAGTTCTGTCCTTAGACTATGTGCATTTCAGAAATCAAACACAGATCATCAAGCTTAGTCACAATTATTTAATATATGCCTATACAGGTTCCCTTGTATGAACATACACATGTGCTCATGCATACATACACACACAAATAATAAATAACATTAAAACGTTAAAGTAATATCATAAAGTTCTCATAGCACTTTTGTCCTACTTCTAAGTTAATATTATATGCAAGTATACTGGAAAAGGTTGGAAATTGTCATTGATGTAGTACTGTTAATTATGTAACATTGTATTTGAAGTTTCACAATTTCAAATTTCAAGATCAAACAGAAAATGTCAACATTTATACTTTTATTTTTTATACTTTCCATCACTGCATGGCAGACTTTCTGTGCCTTTTTATAACTTAGACTATATGGAGTTTATTGGGTAACTATTTTGTAGAATACTAGTAGTTACCTGACATTTTTCACAATTATACTGCAGTTTGGAATTTTGAGGGTACAACAAAAGAGTTTTGTGCTCCCATCCAGTAAAATACCAAAGCAATAAGCAAGACCAATGAAGCTCGACAGTTAAGCTAAGATGGTCCTCTGACTTCACCACTGTAACCACCACTGCCACCCTGACACTGGCTTTATAAAAAGGCATGCGTATTCCTTCTTAATTTATTAAAGGTTATCCAATAACTGTGCTCATTTCTGCCTGTTTTCCTTACCAAAATTTATGAGATCGATATCTAGTTGTTATCCTAATATGTTCGACAAGAATTATTACACTGTTATTCAGAAATTCTTGGATAAAAATCACTTTATAAGTGGAAATGATCACCCATAGCATTTTAAATAAGATCATAAATAGAATAGTTAAAAGTAAATTGGCTGTGTGTTCATTTCGTCCCCAGAGCTACAGAGACATCTGTTATATGAGTGGCAATCCAGCCCTAAAACCTGGTTTTCTCAGAGCCTGTATCATTTGCCCAATTTAACCTAAGTCATCTTGATTAAATAAAGAACATATTTCTTACTTGCTACCTACTTTGTATAATTAAACTAACTAGATAGATAACCACCCACTGATAAGAGCAATGCATAACCCCTTAAAAACTATCACATGTGTAATTTCTCCTGTTACTATAAGGTGGAAGCATACCATCCCCTCAGCATGCCTATCATTTTGAAACTAGATGCTGTAATTCAGTTTCATTGGTTTGTTTCTGTAACTGATGAGGATGTCTCCACACCAGTGCAGAGAAAGGCAGCCTTTACAAGGTTTATAGGATTCTGTTCTCTCTGTCTCTGAATGTCACTGATGTATACCCTAATGTAACACACAGAAGTGAAACTGGCCATTTAGAGGGCCAGGAGGAAGCAACAGAAGTTATGTTGGAGAAATAGGTGGCTCTCATCCACTTCCAAGCTCCTGCTTCTTTGACAAATAGAAACTATAATGTACCTCAAGTTATTGTGATTGTTCAGTAATCTGTATAACCCTTTGGGTAACAATTGCTACACTCATACATGCTCAAGAAAGAAAATCACAGCTTGTGACTTTTGTTGATTTTCTCACTAATTCCTAGCCAAGATTTAGATTTGGGTTAAAAAAGACAAGGCAATGGAGGCTGCAGGTTATTTCAATAGTTCTTTTTTGTTTCTAAGAAGACCCTATAAAACTACTCAGAACTAGATGAATTTCCATTGAGTTGTTCAGATAATATAGAAATGTGACAACATATGTATACTGTCATTGATTAAAGGACAATAAAATAGATATAGGTTTTATAAGAAATTAGAACATTCAAAAAAGTGTTCAAGAAAATAAAGTAGAATATGTGTTAGGATGTAAACTCAGTGAGAGTCGAGACTGGTCTCATTCATTAAGATCCCCAATGTCCAACAAGATACAAATGTTCAACAGAAGATTTTTCATAACTTTCATATATACATATATATATATATTCTCATGACAATTGCACATATATACACGCTTATTTCTATCATGCTTTCCTGTCTCCCGTTATACTCTCACGATCACCTCCAACACCCAAGCTCTTTCCTCCTCCAAACTACTTAGCCTTTCCACATTCCCATCTGCTTTTGTCTTTGTGACCCAATGAGTTTCATTAAGGCCATTTATAGGAACAAGAGTAAGGGTTTCTTTACAGGAGCACCTCATGACTGGCTACAGCACTAAAGAAAATGTCTCCCCCTCTGTAGAGGGTGGGGTATGTGCTCCTTCTAATTCCATGGCGGGAGGTTGACAGAACCAATCTCTTGCAAATCTCCTGTCCATGGCATTGCTAGGTGATTGTTTCAAAATAGCATTCCGTTGTGTAAGTGATAACACAGAATCCAGACATATGCTTCGGTGCTATTTTTCGCTTGGTTTATTTTCTTGATTCTATGTTTTGTCTGGGTGTCTTAAACAAAGAGATGAGTCATTGCATGTCCTGAAAGTCTACTCATTTTATTATGAAAGACTCCAAGTTTGCCATAAGTAAAACAAAACTCTAAGATTGTGTTGCTGTGTCTTATTTCCCCATCAGTCAGTAGTTTCCTGGAGTTCCTCTTCCAGGGTTGAGACTCTACAAAACTTTCTCCAGTCCACATTAACCTGTGTGTTGACAATACCATTGCTTGATTTTTTTTAAGGTAGCCATTTTTAGGAAAGACTTTTTCACATCACACTACCTGGTATTCTGATTTGTAAGTCTTTCCTTCCCCTCTTCTGTGATGATCACTGAACCATACATACATGCAGTAACTGTGATTTAGATGTTCCCATTGTGACTGGGCTCCTCTTGATCGGTTGATCTCTTCAATGTGCCAAGTTGTGATTTTCTTTGATGGTTCCCATTGGTTGGAGAAAGAGGCTTCTTTAATAACAGGTGGTAACTACTCTTACCTGTGAAAATGAGGATAAAATTTATAATATAGGAAGGAATTATGCTCATCTAGCAAGATGACAGTAGTACATTATTTTTATTTTTTCATTATGGTGAGTCACTCTTGTTTGCACCATCTCTTGAGTTTCCCTATAATCTTTGGAAACTTGTGGCAATATCTCCATTTTAGTGATGAAAATGGAGAAGATGGGAAGCAGGTTTAAAATCTTAAAAATCAAGAATAAGTGCTGGGTTTATCAACAAAGAGCATATATTTTCTTAATCAATATCTATGTCCTAATATTTCAGCTCTACTGTATTAATATAATATTTGATTATTTGTTACCTGGCCAGAGAAAATAATCTTCATGTGGCAGATTGTTTATTGCTCCTTGCTTGGGCTTCTTGCTAGAATCCTATACATATTTTGTGAGATTTTATTTAGCCCATTTATTGGTATAAACTATCATACAAATTGCTGGGGATTGTTTTTGTTTTTGTTGGAAATCTTATGGTTTTGATGAAGGAGATACAGACTCTCTTTCAAGCTTGCAGATATCTGATTTGGCTGTCTGAACAATCGGCAATCTGTGCATAATGATAAATATACTAGTAAGCTTTACTTCCCCACTAAGTGCATGCAAGTAAAAGCCCTGAAATTTGCACGGCTCTTGCCTCTTTAAATCTGACACCTAATGTATTAGGTATTAGAGTGTTTTGTGCTTACCTTTAGCTCTTCTTTAGTTTAGGTGATTAAAAAATGCCTGTTGCTGTCTGTATTGCAACATGCTTCATTAACAGTGATTTATTTGGGAGTTTAGCAGAATTGGCACTGTGCAGCACACCAGTGGGCAGGAAGAAAACAAACGTGAGATGGTTGCTAAGAAATGTAATTTCCTCTGCTTGTAGTAAGAGCCCAAGAGTCTACAGAATCTGCTCCCTTGTACCCGGAAAGCAAGGATAAGAATGTGGCTTCTAGTCCCTGCCGTTGGTCCCTCCTCACTGACTCTCCTGTAATACTCACTCAGAAGGGAATCCAAGGGTTTCCCCTATGGCATTAAGCACTTCTCTCTGCATCTGTTACTTCCCACTGCTTAATGATTCCAGGCCTTGCCTATGTTCCCACAAGTTTCCTGCTCAAAGCCAAGCACAACTTTTTCTAGTAGAATCCACTTATAAAGATTTTTTTCTCTCATATTCTTTCCAACAACTCTGCATCTTTACTGTCATTTTACCAAAGAAGAAAGTGAGGTTAGCGGAGGTTAAATGACTTGCCCAAGGTCAACAGCTAAATGGTAAAGCTGGGATTTAAAGCTGCCTGGTATGATGCTACAGCCAACATGCTCAACCACCAAAGGAGAGCAAAGGTATTTTTATTTCACTTGCAACATATATTGATTTTGTCGTGTCTATTTGAAATGCTCTGCTGAGAAGATTCTGGGGCTGCCCTCAGGCTAAGCAGGAATGAGTGCAAATCAATTAACATTGCTCTCTGAGGGAGAGGTAGAAGGGAGAGGCACCAGGCATTTTTCTTTCCTAAGCTATGATTTACTCTTGTTGATTTTATTGTAATGAGAATACAATATAGCCCTGGCACCTCAATGTAAGAATGAAGCATCAGAGTAATCATGATGTGAAATGAAAGCTCTGTTTTTTTATGCAACAGTTGGCTCCACAATACTATTTTGGGAAATTCAAGAGTAGTTAAATTCCCATGAAGTAAAATGTGAGGATTCACTTGTGAGCAAGGTGGAAGTATTGTGTGTGTCTGTTGACAACGTTGTTTGTCTTTACAGTTTAAAAAAATCATCAAACTATACAACAAAACAAGCTATGCCATTATGTAAAGTATACTAGTCTTAGGAAGGAAAATATTTAAATTTAAAATTATTCTCTTTATCATAAGACTAGCAAGGAGCAATTTACCTAAGCTATAATATGAAAACTACATTGCTGCCTACTTTAAGTGTTATTTTAAAGATTCTGATACTTAAAAATAATACACAGGTAACTACTGCTCCATAACAAAGTCTCTAAGTGATGTCTATTATTTACCATTTCCATAGTAATTTTGTTTCAAGTTTCGTTATCATATCACTACCATGGTTAAAGAGTCTGATCACAGGATGATTATTTTTTATTACATTTTTATGTGTATTCTCCATACATGTTAGCTTCATCTCTATGGAGAATTATGAGTAACATTTCAGGTGGACTAGAAATTTTTGTATTTTCAACCAAAAAAAAAATGGCAGAAGCCTTGAGCTATATCTTTTTGCTTTTTAAAAAAAGCATAATTGTTAAAATATTAACCACATCTGGAGAGATGGTTCAACAGTTAAAAGGCACTTGTGCTCTAGTTAAGGACCAGTTTCAATTCCCAGCACCCATATGTGGTTCACAGTCTTCTGTGATATCAGTTAGGAGGTGCCCTTCTTCTTCTGTGTGTACCAGGCATGCACATGGTGCACATACATACATGAAAGCAAAATGCTCACACATATAAAGTGAAAAGCATTCCTAAAAAATGTTCAATACTTCTTTGTCCTGAATTGATGGTGCTTATATTTGAGCTTATTGAATGGATTCACTATAATATATAGATCAGGATAAATTTGTGATAATACAGTTTAAAATGGAATCAGATAAAGAAGTTACTAATGTTAAATAATGGTAGAAAGAGAGGGAAAAGAAATGAAGGAGGAAAAAGAAATTGCTAATGTCAACAAACTGTAGAAAGAGGGAAAAGAAGTGAGGGAAGAAAAGAAATACAACCTATGAGGCTTAGATGAAAATTTGTTACTCAAATTACATAATATAACTAAATTTAGGAAACAATGGAACAAAATATTTTATGTCATTGAAAATTATTGTCTAAGAGATAAGAATTCTTATCTGTAAAATAAATTATTAAGCAGTAGAAAAATTAATAAGTGGCAAATAAGAACATTTTAATTTTCAGCATTAAAAAAACATACAAAGAGCCTAGCATGGGAAGTAATGAGAGGAATGAGAGTAAAACAGCCATGTTTACATATTCCATATATACATATGTGTGTGTGTGTGTGTGTGTGTGTGTGTGTGTGTGTGTATGTGTGTGTGTTAAATAAAAGCATAAGAGTCAGTACAGTAATCTACTACTTTCAGAAGGTTTGCATAACAATTATGTGTTTGTAGCTAGGGCTTCAATTTCTTGTAACAACACTGCAAAGAAATTTAAAGCAAGGGATCTCAAACTATTTTTTAGATGGGGAACTGGAAATATAGGAAATCCAATGGTGGCAAAGGCTTGGTTACTTCTTTTATTTAACTAAATTTGAAGAGGCAGCTCTTTTCTGAGAGGATGATGCATTTCAAAGTTATAAGAAGTTTATCAATCTGGTCCAGCTTCTCTAACTGTAGAAGAATATTATTCAATGAGACAGTGGTACCACTGAACCTGGACACCAGTTATTCTGAATTTTAGACTAGTGATGTATTTTTGGTACCATATTATGATTATTAAGAATACTTTGATTTTTAAAGAAAGACCTTCAGTAGCCATGTATAAAGGTCCAATGTCAAGTAATTATTATGAGGAGAAACAGCATTGAGAAATATGTAGTAGTTTTATAAGAAAGATAGCCTTCAAAAATTGAAATGAGGACAAAAGATATGAACTAACAGTTAAAGGCAGTTTCTCATCCAGAAGGTCTGAATTCAGTTTCCATCACCAACAAGGGGTGCCTCACAACCACCTCTAACTCCAGTTTCAGGTATTCTGATGACCTCAATTAAAATTTAAATGAATATTCCATTCCTGCCTTCTACCATAGAACATGTCTGCTTAACATAATCATTATATAGACTCAACAGAAGTAGAAAGATCAATTTAGCCCATAAATCCCTTAAATACATGGTGAATGGGATTCACCATGTCTTGAGGTGCTATCTAATATGGTCTTAGTAGATATCATCAAAAGCAGCCTCTAGGTGAATGAGTAGGGTGTAAGTGAGGATTTCTATCTTCCTCATGTCCACCTCTTGGTTATTAGTTGTGACTTCCCAAATACATTACCAGTATTCCTCACATTCTTGCCCTAAGAAACGCAACCAATTAAAGCAAACAGTGGCCCTTTCCCCACAATCACTAGCAGTCTACTTATTACAATCTCCTGTAAATTGTCAGGGGGCGGGGCCAGATAGGAATGGAAGAGTTGTGGTTAGAGGACAAAGTGGGTGTTAAATAATCTAACTTAAGAGACATGTGAATTTTCAGTATCTAAAGAAGCATCTTTAAGTCAGATGTTATAACCATAAAACATGTAAATTATCTGTACTGCTTTTTTAATGATAAGATAACTTGATGACTTATAAGATCACTTACCTTGTCGACCCAATTAAGTTTAAAATGTCTTATGAGTAGAGGCCTTGACTTGTGTAATTTGTATATTGCCAGTTTTATAACTGGCTTTACTAAAACTCTGTTGATCTATTGAATATAAAAGTATGACTATACCTATTTTCCCATACATATGATAAGCACATTGCTTTTTGTGTAATTCTATTGTTCATTATGTTTTCATTTACGTTCACTGATTTTTCCATCATTGGGATTGACAGCACCCCTTCAGCAGCCTATTGGGGATCTAGAAAAGGATGAACTATACAAATGCAACTTGAAATGATGTGCTTTCAAATTCCATATTTAATAATGGTCGTGCTCTAAATAAATAATAATTATAAAGAAAAACAAAGTCCCTGTTGTACTTATACATGTGGGAGAGGACATCTGAGTTAACGCTAAGAAAGTGTGGCCTTCTGACAAAGATTCTGCCCTAAAATGCCTGCTATGCTTTGCGTGGTGAATGCTTTACACATTCTATTCTTTTCCATGTTGACCGTTCAGTTTGGCTGTGGCAGAAGGACAACATGAAAATCAGAGTTGGAGGAAAAGTGTCACCATCAGAACATGATGTCAGACCAAAGGATATTTTACCTTACAAAAAGAGTTCGTTCCTTACAGCAAAAAGTCAACTTATTTAAGTATGAAGGCATGGATATGAATAGAGTTTATAATGATTTCTGAATATTTGACCTTGGCAGTGTTCAATAGGCTCCCATATTCTAATATGCAAAGCTGTAATTCTATAAGAACAGTGCTACCTGATCCCAAGGTGGTTATGAAGGTTTAATGAGAACTAAGGGTAAACCCATAGTCCATCCACAAGAGATGTTAGGTACATCTATTTTTCCATTTGCATGCCAACTATTTAGCAGCTGCCTTTTCTCACAAGTCATTCCCATCCTATATGACTATTAGATATGAAAGAAGAAAAACCAAAGAACCATTCCTCCATAAATTTAAAAACTTAATTTGGTGAGGTACGAAAGGGTGGGAAAAGCTAAATTTGAACCTGAGGCTCAGCAAACTGTTGTACTAACAAAGGACAGTGCAGGCAGTAGACCTAGACCCACTGTTCAGATCTAGCTAATGGACTGCTCATTCTCCATGGTTGTGGGGAGAGCAGGTACTCCCTTGACATGAGCTCTGGTGCTCCCGATTTGATCACTTCCCCTTGGTGGAAGCCCAGCAGCAGACAGAAGAAGGAGAAGCAGGCTATCCAGATGAGACCTGAGAAGCTGTATTTATATGGTAGGGGAGGAAGCCCCTGTGTCAAAGTCTGAGGGAGAGGAATTGGGCAGAAGAGGGAGGGAGGGTGGGAATGGGAAGATACAAAGGAGGGGATAACAATCCCGAATGTAATCTGAATAAATTATGATAAATTAAAATTTAAAAATTAAAAAAAAAAAGACTAAGCGTTTACAAAACAATCTGATTTACCTTTAGAATACTCTCTAGTAGCAGACAGAGGTTGATTGTGATCTCCAACCTACAGATTATCCGAAACAATTAGAAATTACTCCACTTTCATGGCAAAACTAAGCAATAACTCAATGTGCTTTATTTCAAATCCAGCATTTTTCTGCTTTGTCTTCATGCTTTGAGGCCTTAAAAATACATTGTAAATTTAAAATATGCTTAGTAGTTGGACATGAAATTCCATAGTCGGCCAGAGGAGGAAAAGAGAAGAAATGAAGTAGTTCCTGCTTCATGTGGTGGCTTGGAAAGCAGATCTCTACACAGGGAAGTCAGCTTGCTGGGACTCTGTCCATCTTGAAAGCCATTCTGGCTGTGTTGTTGCCGTTTAGACAAATCAAGGCTGACAGTCTGTGCATGTAGAAGTGGTTGCCCCTAAGACTTGCCACCATACCCAGGAGTTTATGTGGTTTATGTGGATCCAAATTCAGCCACCCATTCTTGAAGGACAAATGCTTTATTGACTGAGCTTTCTTTCTAGTCCAAGCTCAAAACTTTTTATATGCCATGAAGACTGATGGAAGCATTAGCATAGACCTTCTCTTCAAACCTTTTTTTTTTCTTTCTGACTCCTACCTACAGCTTGTTCCCCTCTGTCTTCAACAAGGATGGCTTCAGAGCCAACTCTAGGATGGTACCCATGCTGAGAGGCTCCTGTACGTTTTTAGTCTTTCAAAAAGCCACTGAGTGTATGTGTGTGTGTGTGTGTGTGTGTGTGTGTGTGTGTGTGTGTGTGTGTGTGTGCATTTTATAGATGAACAACTAGAGAATGGTAGGTACAAGATGACAGCAAAGCCAGTATGACATAATGCATTTTTTCACTCTTTCATATCTCCACAACCTAGGTCTGTCTCAGATCATAGTTTCTTGACTTGATTTTCCACTAGTTGGCATTAGAAAGCTTTTTCTCCACTATTTGACCTTTAAGGTTGATTAATGCAGGCCCTCTGAAGTACATTCTTGAAGACATTGTCCACCCCATTCCTGGATCCCTTCCCTTCTCATTTTCTGCATCTATAAATTTCCTTAACAGATTCACCAGAAGCTTTATTAAATTGTAATTGCTGGGTTATTTGCCTTTCACAAGTAAACTGTAAGCTTACCAGAGACAGGGTCTTGCCTTCCTTGTTTCTGCACACCCACCACTTAGTACTGTCCCTACCACATGGACAGAACTGATGCTATTTGAATGCCAACATAACTTTAATTTAGCCAATGGCCAGAACATATATGAATACATATCTAGGCTGTACATATATAGTCCTGGAAGCCAAGGCTCTCAGTGATGATCTGGATCACTCTTGTGTGGTTTTCTCAGCGGTTTGTCCTGAGGCCTTGTGAACGATTATGATTATGACTGGGGGAATTTTTGCTTTGTATGAGAATATACGAACGAGAAAAAATAGAACTCTCAGTTATCTATCTCCTTCCTCAGAGAAAAATAACAAACTTCTGTTTCGTTGTGCAGCGTCCTCTTCAGGATTTATGTGTGTCTGTCCTAGAGAGGATCTCAGAGTTAGTGCATCGTATACTACCTCTGCTGCAGCCACCTTCCAATAAAGCAGAGAGAGCTCAGAGCTGCACGAGAGATCTATTGCCACCATAACTCTCCGCATATCCTACACCTTTCTTTCTGGCACTGGCAAGAAAACAGAAATTATGAAACTCTCTCTCTTGCACAAGATTGTCACATGAGAGTCATGAATCTCCAGCACCTTCAGAAAACCTGCTGTATGTGGTAGTACTGCCCACTCGAAAAATTACCAGCAAGGACACCATTATTTCTGATTATTAAGAGTGAACCTTACACATCTGAATGTAAATAAATGGCCATACAGTCCTTAAATTTCTCCAGCTTTAGAATCTTCAGCTCTTCAAAGAATATGCCTTCTAAATAGTATCATATCTTGAGCTAAATCATGGTCATATAACTGGATACGTTTCCTAAGCTGGTTTTAATTGCTCCTAGAAACTGCTTAACATTGTAGATCAATCTCTAGATCTGCGATGACATTACCCAGGCAAATTAATTATTAATACTCTGATCACTAGCTTTGGACATTAATAGCTTTTATTGATCAGCACATCCTGTTTATCCAAATGCCCTAATCACCAATCATGTTATAAGAGTATCTGAACATATCCAATTATAGGCACAGCCCACTGCCAGCCACATCAGCAGCTCACAGGTCAAGGGTGCCTCCTGTCTTCACAACATATTAAGTCTGGCTCTATCGCAGATGTATCTCTTTAAGGCCACAAAGAAGAGGTGAGTTCTTCAATGATGGGAGCTCATTTTCTCTTGTCTTCCTGCCAGACATAAAGGCTTTTCAGTGGCCAGGTAGGGTAAATTAATCCTAAAAGCACTTTTTCACAGAAGCCTGTATTTGCTCATAGTGTGTCTGTCATACATGAGAACAGGATGAGAAGCCTCAGGTTACATTCAATTAAAAATAGTGAGGTCTCTACAATGCGCACATGTGTCACATTTATAATTCATATCCATATTCATATATATCTATGTATGTGTATTGAGGCTGCAGTAATCATTATCTGTGTTAACTTGTTGTGTAGTATAGTTTTCAAAGAGGTTTCACCTTGCTGAGGGTCTTCCAAGCCAGCAAATGTTCATCCTTCCATAATAAAAGTATATTTTACAGTTGATGAAGTTATAGCATGCTGTCTCCATTGGAGCATGAGCTACTAGAAGCTAGAGACAGGATCTTGTTTATTTGGACAGGTCCTTTGTATTGGGAAAGCAGACGGTACTCCATATGAGTATCATGCATGGCTGCCTGCCGGCCAGCAGTATGGAAGAGAATGAGGATGAGAGGAAGCCCTGAGCTCATGTAGCAATGTACCAGAGTGCAATTGATTTAAATATTTTATCATTAGATAGATTTATTTCAAAATAGCATCGTGTAAGTAAACATCTTAGTTAGGGTTTGTACTGCTGATATAAAATGCTAGGAACTTGGGCAGGTAGGGGGAGTTTTTATTTTAGTTTACAGTTCCAAATCATAGTTCATCATTGAAGAAAGTCAGAACAGGAACTCAAACAGGGCAGAAACGTGGGAGGCAAGAGATTATTGTTGAAGCCACAGTGAGTGCTACTTATTGGCTTGCTCCTCATTGCTTGCTCAACTGGCTTTATACACCCAAGGATGGCCTGCCCAGGGGTAGCACCATCCACAACAGGCTGAGCCTTTGTACATCAATCGCCAATGAAAACAATGCACCAGTGGCTTGCCATGAGCCGCTCTGGTCGGGACATTTTCGGTCTTGAGATTTCCTCATCTCAGATGAATGACATAAAACTAGCTGATACAGTAGATCAGCTACGTGCTAAATATTTTTGAGATTATGAAATTATTTTCTAGTATCTAGGCGTGGTGATGCATGTCTCTAATACCAGCACTTGGGAAGGCAAAGGCAGGTGGATCTCTGAGTTCAAGGCCAACTAGGCCTATAAAGCAAGTTCAGAACAACCAGGTTTTTTTTTTCTGAAATCTTGTCTCCAAAACAAATCATTTTCTGTTGATGCAAACACATACAGTCTTTTGCAAAGGCACTGTCTACAGTATTTGGTGGAAGAGATTTCAAACACAGGTAACTTTTAAAGATTTTTACACTCAGCCTCTGGAGATTCTGACTCAGTACATTTTACTGAAGGCCTTAGGAGCTGTAGTTATGGGAAACTGTAGTTATACGGAGCTGTAGTTGTGGAGAGCTGTAGTTACGGGGAGCTGTAGTTATGGGGAGCTGTAGTTATGGGAAACTATAGTTAGAAAATTCATTCCAAGACTATTGATTTTGTTCAATGGAAAAAAATCACTTACTATGCATTTGGAAATCCCTTACAGTTGATCATATGGTTTAGAGTGTCATACATATATGTACATAATGTACCCTGACTAGTCTTGTACCTCACCCCATCCTCTCTTATGCAGACCCCCCACACTATCACTCATACCATTCCCTTTCCAATGTTTATGATATCTGATTTGATATTTTGAGCCACTTACTTACTTAGAGTCAGTCATTTGTGTGAGCATTGGTTGAAGTATCTAGTGGCATCACCATTTGGGACAAAATCGAAAGCAGCGACTCTCTTCTTCCTCAATATGTCATCACCAACAATTCATCTCTTCATCCATCAATGCCTGAGTGTTGATGAGCCCATTCTTGTGTATCAGCAGCTTCTGTGAGTTCCTCGTTGCACCTCTGTGTCTTGCCTCGAAGATGACGTTTTACAGCTATCCTGTCTTCTTGCTCTCACATTCCTTCCCATCCCCTCTTTTACAATATACCCTGACCCTTAGGGAAATGCTATGAATGTTTTGTTTAAGGCCAAACATTCAGTCATCAAGTGTTCAGTCTCACTAAACATGCCCGATCTCATCTTAAAATATTTAAGCTAATTGCCAACCTTTAAAACTTGATCGGTTTTCAAAATGCAGTACAGTTTAGTTTAGTTTTGTTTTTTTTTTTTTTTCAAACTTGTAGGTACTCTATACATCTGAGGCTGAGCCTCACATATCCTTGCTCTGCTTGACCTGGGCATGGGCAAAATCTGCCCATTTCTGCCAGGAGCTACCAGGGCTGTACATAATGCCAGCAGTGCCCTACCTGCCTCACATACTTGGCTATGTAGCTGTTTAAAGTTTCACAAAATACAGACTCTGTCTTTACTATAGAAGTCTTGTCTAAGATTTCTGGCCAATAGGAAAACTATTATGATTGTTTAAGGCAGTTATCTCAAGATTAAGTGCAATTAAAAAAATCTCTATACTTTTTGTTTAATTTGGCTTTATTTTACAGTGTTACATAAAGCTATTTTCATGCAAGTACATAATACACTGTTCCTTCTCCCTGTTCCTCTCACATTGGATCCATTTGTCCTTCTAGGCAGTTTTGCTTCTATGTTTGTTCATGCCATCTGTACATATATGATTTTAAATCTCTGTGAAACCAGGATCCATGAATGAGAGAAAAGAAAAGATACACATCTTTCTGAGACTGAATTAATTTACTCAATATCATTATTATCAGTGATGTACATTTTCCTGTAAACAATATAACTTTCTCCTTTTTTAATTTTGGTTTTGGTTTCTCCATGTGAACTCAGTTGGCAGCAACTCACAATTGGTAAGATTTATTTCACTAGACACCAGAGTTGTGTACTTTGATTGTCTTTAGATTTTCCCCATTTTTCTGCAGTTTAATGAAATACCTAAGGCAGCTACTTATGTAAAATAAGATGTTTATTGTAGCTCATAGCATTAGAAAATTAATGTCCAAACATGTGATACAGACTCTGACAATAATCCTATGCTGGATGAAAGGAAAGAGTACACACAAAAGAGGTCACATGAGCAGGTAGGAACCAAGGGATGAGTGAGTCAGATCTTTCTGTTATAAATCACTCTTGCAAGGACTTATAGTTCCATTGAGAGCTTACCTTAATCCCTTTTGAAGACATCTCCTGTAATAGCATAATCAGGTCTCACTAAGTCCCACCTTCTTCAGGTCTCATGATCTTTTACTTTACAATACTTTGTTTCAAGCATCTTGTACATAGACCTTCCAAGAGTATATTCACAAAAATAATATCCACACTGTAAATTTTTAATTAAATATGGAACAATATGGGGAAATACATGAATGGGTGGAATAATTGCAGGTTCTCCACACAGTTCTATTCTGGAAATTCAGAGTTCACCTTAAGGTCTATGAAAGCTATCATTATTTATCTCATTCTATGGGTATTTCTGTATATTCCGTATTTGGGGTATTATTATTTTCTGGAAAATATAATAAGATATTATACAAAGGGACAAAGGATGTCTTTTCCTCTGCCTTCAAGTTAATTCCTACCTAATCTGGAGAGGTTCTTGTTTTATTACCAGGTATGTATAGAAGCATATCAGTGCCCAGTTCTTGACTAAGTCTTATGTGAAATAAAGGAATATGCAGTGGGCTGGGTATCTTAGTCTACATTTGTAATTCTGGCATTGAGGAGACTAAGTCGGGAGAGTTTGAAGTTTGGAGTCAGTGTGGGCTATATAGAGAGACCCAATCTCAAAATAAAATAGAAGTAGGAGGCTTATTTGTGTTCATATTCATAATTCAGTGTTCTTTCTTTCCCTTCAGTGATATTTTTCCACAAATGAATTTTATTCGTATTCAATTAAAGGCAGATATTCAGAGACCAGAAGGAGACATGGAGCCAAATCTCATTGTAATGTCTCTTCTTGTCCACAGATTAAAGGTTGCACAAAACTTAAAAGGAGCAGAAGCAGCAGTTCTATTCACTTGTTATTGGACTTGAAACTCCTTTGACCTCGGAAACTGAAGATGAGGTTGCCATGGGAACTGCTAGTGCTGCAATCATTCATGTTGTGCCTTGCAGGTAGAGTGTCATTTCAAAACTTTTTGATTTAAAAGTGCTACTGTATTTCACACTAATTCAAAAGTGGGTCTTTGCTTTAGAAGGCGATGGTAAAATCATAAGTGTGCAGGTTACTGGGGCCAGCATTTGCTGACAGTGGGGAACACACCTTCTTGCTACTCTTTCACTGGCTTTTTTCATGGTGCTCTGTCCAGACATCAGCAGTGATCTTTCATCTGCAGACCTTTCCCTTTATAGCTATTTAAGCCATTATTTAGTTTGAACATTTTTATTTTTGTTCATCCCAGAGCTCAGTTGCACGGAGGTATTAGGCAGTAAATCTGATAATATAGCCTGAAGAATTGGCTATTTGTTGTTAGTGGATGGGATTTTATCTGGGTAGTTCTTTCAATCCAGTCCATCTTATTATTCTCTGTTTTTCATTTCAACGCCCCAATAGCCTACTAAGACCCAGAAACCATAATACAGAAGGTTTTGCCATATACTCATAGTTAACCGCTAGAAAAGAGGATTTAAAAGTTCAAACATGCTGTTTATTGCTTTTTAAGTTTTCTGGGAGATTTGAGCCTAGCATTTGACATGTGTGATTCAAAAGCAATGCCTTGTGAGTCCACTTGGGCTGGAAATTGTTTCCTGGATTGGGTTAATACGTATCTTTCAGTCTTTATAAATGACTCTGGTTGACTTGATTTGTTGTTTATAGTATGAAATCCTAAAGAGATATTTGTGTGTGTATGTATGTGTATATATATACATATATATGTGTGTGTGTGTGTATATATATATATATATATATATATATATATATATATATATATATATAATTACACCATGAATCAAATAAGACTTTTGGATCTCCTGTCTTTTTAACTGATTCATCCATTTATATATTACTAGGTAGCTTGCAGTGAGCCAGCCCAGGACTGGAACCTGAGGCTATAATCCTGAGCAGAATATACACAGCTACCATGCTTCTGGGATACTATTGATTTTCAAATAGACTGTCTGTTAGATCAAAGGCAGCATCAGCACATATGGGTCCCTCACTTCATGACAGGCATCTGCTAAGTGTTTGCGTTTAACAACATTCCATTCTTGCTTTACACACCAGGAGGCAAGTATTTATAATGGTTCTTTTGTTGTTGTTGTTCCAATAGTGGATAATATTGCTGGTCAATCAAGAAGTGGAAAAAAATCACTCAAGTTCACAAATCTGGTACTTAGGACTTCTATGTCTACATCACAAACACTTAAGCAGACTGTAGTTTTGATAACCATGAGTTACATTCATTTAGTGTAATTGTTAATTTAGGCAGTTCATGATTGAAATTCACCTTTGAGGTTGTGTTTCATTCCTATTTTTAGATCATTAAACTATCAATTATTGATAAATTGTTTATGTTATTATTTTACTAGTATATTAGTTGTTTTAATTTGCTATATTTTATTTATAATTCTCTGATTACATTTCCTTTAAATTCCAATTTTAATATTCTTGCCTGAGTTGGATATACAACACACTCTCTCTTCTAACATTTATAAACGTTTTGAAATATCTTCTTAGAGATCATATTTCTCTCCCTTTTGTGTTCAGAGCTGAACTCTTCTACCATATCAACAGTGTAACACAAATTATGTACATCAGCTGGTCTTCTCTGATTCCTAACTCCCTAAAGACCTTGACTGAGGTCCTGAAACTTTTATTTATTATAATGATCCTGCACAGATATCCTTTACACTCTCTAGGAGTAAATAGATTTCTTGGTTTTACCAGCAACAATGCATTCACTTAATCCTGTGTTCTTGAAGGGATATTAGAAAATTAAAGGTTGCAAGCAAACAAAAAACAAAGCTATAAACCTTTTCAGTTGTGTTTGGAATGTGAGCAGTACCACCTCACCAATGCACACTATTGACTCAGTACATATTTGTATACAAACACTCAGTACTCTGTTTCCAGGAGCTTTATGTGAGCTGTTTTACATGGATTAATGTTTCCTTAACCATATGCTTCTTTCAGAGTAGGTAAAGCCAAGCTTTAATTGATGTTTTTGTTTTCTTACTTTTTGTCTTTATTTCATTAGTTTCCACAGTACTTGAAGCTCCCAACACTGAACAGATTTCTTTAACTGCTCATTTCCATCTTCCTGGGTATCATCCATATTTTTCTATATCTCTTTAGCTTTAAGTTTCAGAATGAGTTTGGCAAGGACAGTATGTATGCTTATGTTTACCATAATTAACTTTCAAATATCCCCTTTCCTGATCATTTTCTATTCCAAATATTTAACCAGGCTAACCATACTTAAAAGGAATCCTTTAAGATTTAGGGGCACTAAATGATGTTTTTTGGTTTGGTGTTTTTTATTTTATTTTGTCTTTTCATCAAGTACTAAGCTATTTGTATAGACTCATACATTGACTGTTTTCATAAGCTGATATCATATATATATATATATATATATATATATATACACATTTGTAGCAATCACCTAAAAATTGAATTACAAAGTAATTAACATTACTTTTGGGTCCCTAAAGCCACTCCAATCTGGAATGACAATGCTATACTTTTTTAAAGAGCAAGGAAACCTGTAGATTGGCAACATATAATCAGGTGACTATTAAAAATGAACTGTGGCACATTTACACTATGGAATACTACTTAGCTATTAAAAACAAGGAATTCCCGAAATTTGTGGACAAATGGATTGAACTAGAAATGATCATAATGAGTGAGTTAACCCAGAAGCAGAAATACTCAAATGGTATATACTCACTTATATCAGCATACTAGCCCAAGGGGCATATCCCATGAGAGCCTTCACTTATTAGGAAACTGGGACAAAGGGGAGGACATCCTATTGGGACTCTGGATGAGAGAAGCATGGGAGAATGGCAAAGTAGAAGAATCAAGAGGGTCCTAGAAACCTACAAGAAGAACATTATGATAGGCAGATTTGGGCCCAGGGGTCCCGCTCAAACTATGGCACCAGCCAAGGACAATACAGGCCGTAAACTTCAAACCCCTACCCAGATCTAGCCAATGGACAGGACATTCTCCACAGTTGAGTGGAGAGTGGGGTATGACTTTCACATGTACTCTGGTGCCTCATATTTGAGCACGACCCCTGGATGGGGAGACCTGGTGGCACTCAGAGAAAGGATAGCAGGCTACCAAGAAGAGATTTGATACCCTATGAGCATATAAAGGGGGAAGAAGTCCCCCTCAGGCACACTCATAGGGGAGGGGAGTAAGGGGAAAATGGGAGGGAGGGAGGAGTGGGAGGATACAAGGGATGGGATAGCCATTGAGATGTAATATGAATAAATTAATAAAAAATTCAAAAAAATGAACACAGGCTTGTATTTGATGTTTGTATTCCTGAACCCATATGTTTGACACCATGAAAATTTTCATGGAGTTTTAGTACCATAATATTAATGAATCAAATGAAAATATTTTCAAAAGATTCTAGATTTGTTCAAAGAAACACAAACTGGTCTGTATGCTTGTTGTAGTTTCTACCCTACTGTTTCCTAATTATTTTCTCCTTAACATTTGGTTGTCCTATCATTCAGAAATCATACAGATACCATTTACAATTAGACTTAAGGGCCTCCTTTTGTCAAGAATATACCTTTAATATGTCTAAGATTTGTTTTCTACTCCTTTTTAGATATGTCCTACAATGTTACATAATCAATGTAGTTTTATGACTGTAAATAAGTTAAAATATTATTGTTCCTTTATTCTCACATCTTCTACTTTCTAATTGATTTAAATTTTCTTTTGATCACTTATCAGTATCTACAGAATACTATTTCAGAGGTATATTGCTTAAAAGTCCATTATTAAATGGATTGGTGTAAGATTTCTGTCTTTTTAGTCCACTGCTATACAGCTAGCATCGAGTGGCCTAGTACATAGGGCTAGTATTGATTTAGTGAATGTCCCATATTGGCCAGTCACATAAAAGAGACAGAAGATGAGATGGAGATGGAGA
This sequence comes from Acomys minous, assembly GCF_964271855.1. NCBI lineage: Eukaryota > Metazoa > Chordata > Mammalia > Rodentia > Muridae > Acomys > Acomys minous. Next base: position 38,519,628 of record NC_140500.1, on the reverse strand, counting down.
AAGAGGAAGGGAGGGAGGGAAAGAAGGAGAGAGAGAGAGAGAGAGAGAGAGAGAGAGAGAGAGAGAGAGAGAGAGAGAGAACACCAAAGTACAGATCTCCAATTAAATGTTATAGTGTAGTTATTGGGATGCCATGGGGTACTCATATCATGTTAATTATAGGTTAACAAATGAGTTATCTATGAAGCTAACCCATACATGTATTTTAAAATTATTTCAAATTAGAAAAGAATGACTAAGATATTTAAATTGCTTGGTGTCCCTAGAGCTCTGTATCACCTGTTCTTGGTCCAACAGCCTCTTACCCGTTCTGACTTCGGCTACACCTCTGGTGGCATTTTTATATATATATCTCTGCCTCTGGCCATTCTCATACATCACAAACATGAGGAGCTGTGAAACACTAACCCTCTCCTCAGGGGCAGTCCTCAGCCAATGGAGCATGACAGTCCACAGATAAATGACTCAGTCTTCTGTTATTTGAAGAGTCAATTCTTAGGCAGTCTTTCTTGCAATGCCATAGGGATCCGCAACATGAAGAGCCCAGAGCCCCAAATGCCCAAAGTAGCAACTTTTGCCTCTTTGTTCTTTACTCCTGGATTTTAGAGTTGCCTCCAGATAGAGTAATTGTTTAGACAGTCTTCTCTCAGACTCTGCTTTTGAGAGACTGCAAACCAATAACATATATAAAGCAACCAATAGAAAACAGATACTTAGTGTAGTTTGTATCAGTAATTAGGAAGGACAGCAGGCAGAAAGAATAGCTTTAGCCAATGATGGAAAAGCTTATAGCATATGTTGCTCCACAAATGCCTAAGCATGCTTATATTTAAAGCATTTCATAAACATAAAACATCATAGAGTGAACCCTGTAAACATGGAGAGCCTATAACTGGATAGATACTTTCTTTCCACTGTTTACTAATTTTGCTGTTTACCAGATATTGGACAAGTCATTTTGCCACACATGGATTCATTTTACACCTTTGTGTAACAAAGGGCTAAAGCAAATGGTCTCTAAAGAGCCTGTTTCAACTCTAAAACTGTACAATGCTATCCATATTCATAGTTGGAGACACAAATATGTATTCTGATAGGGATAAAACTAAGTCTAGGATTTCAACTAATATGAAATTTTATACAGGTCATATGTTTTACAATGTGTTCCTAATTCTGTTCACATTGGCAGAGTTTGAAAGAAAGAATGAAATGTCTGGGCCATATGTTGATGTGCAGCAAGAGGCATGAAGACTTTAAAAGAAAACCCTCTGTGAAAATGTGTAAAAATGTAAACTTAGATCAGCTTGGTTTCATGGAAGCTAAATTTACTCTCCTATTTGCCATTTGCTAACTTCATGAGTTATCTCTTTTTGAGAAAGTTATTCTTCTGTAACTATCAGCATTTTATTGATTTGATCACACACACACACACACACACACACACACACACACACACACACAGAGAGATATCTATGCAACTGTTACAGCTGCATCTGAGGGTAAGTCCTAGAGAAAGGTCTTGGATAATTCATAGGAGAAATATTCTGAGATTGGTGAGTGCTCAGAAACTGGAGCAATGGGGAGTCCTTAGGAAAGTAGCGAACTTCAGGTATGCATCTCAAATTTGTGATAGTAAAATGTTAAGCAAAGGCCAACACCTGAAGTCAGAATACACAAGAAGAAGTCCCGAGTGAGTTTCTGAACGATTCTTTTGTTAATCCGCAAGTCTTGGTCCCTAAAATGGAAGTGGGTGGTTGTCTGTGGTTACAGGCCCCGAATGTAAAATAACTCCATTGAAGTTACCCATGTCTGTACATAGAATCTGATGGTCACCCATTTTGTCACTTTATCAAAGTGTCACAGCACAGCACAGAACCGCAACCCGTCTTCACACTTCATTCTTTCTTCATTATGCCTTCATTGTCTCGCTAGGAAGAGCTAGTGCATGGGAGTGATCTGTAGGCGTGATATCACCATGGAACAGCTGTAATATTTCAATCTCACAGGCTTTCCTGTTTTTCCAGAGACAAGACAGAAAAAGAAACAACAGGCGTATCAAGCAATCCTGGTTCTAGACAGACTCTATGGTAGTTTAGATTAGCGATAACCTCCTTAGTTCCAGTCATTTGATCTCAGGAGTCCTATTAGATTGCACTGGATTGGGAAGTTTAGAAGGTGTGGCCTTGCTGGAGGAAGTATGTCCCTCAGGTTGGGCTTTGAGAGTTAAAATCCTTGAGCCACATCTAACCCATTCTCTCTGATTTGTGCTTGTGGTTTAAGACGTGAATTCTCAGCTTCCTGCTACAGCCTCCACGCCTGCTGCTTGCTGCCGTGCCTCTGCACCATGGTTATGCTAGGCTCTTGGCCCTCTAGCTTATCAGCCCCAATAAACCTAGTTTTCTGTAGGTTTTCCTGGGCATGCTTTTTCATAGTAATTGATAATTAACTAACACAGATGACAAACCTACTGTTGCTTGTGGTCTCACAGAATATATTTAATTGAGATCAAAAGACAGCAGACTGGGTGGTAATTTAGTGACTTCAAACCGAGTCCTGCCATGATATCTTATTTGACTGTTTCCCTATGAAAGTAGGTTCACCATCATGTTGATGGAATCCTAAGCTTAAGATTCCTCTTTTCTCGGTGCTCTCTCATAATTATGGCCACGACATAAAGGCCGATTAGTACAAAGATTGAGCCCAGAAGAGAGATAATGATTATGTTAAAATGGAGAAGGGACTACTTCTGACATGGACTCTGATCCCTAGATGTTGATCACTTGCCCTGGGTCACAGAAGAAAAAGATACAGGCAGTCCAGATGAGATTTGATAGCCTAAAGTCATATGTTAGGACTGGAGGGCTCACCTTTCTCAAGACTAGGGGAAGGAGGAGAGGATATGAGGGAGGGTGGGTGGAATTGAGAGGCAACAAGCAAGGGAGGAGGCTGTAATCAGAATGTAAAGTGAACAAATTAAAATTTTTAAAAAGAGAAAACCATGACTCTAGTGATAAAGAATTCAGAGCATGAAATATGAAATATGCCCCTACACCAGAAAAAAAAAAGGAATAGGAAAAAAACTTTTTCAATGATGAGTTTTATATTTAAGTAATTTCACAACAGAGAAATATTAATCAGTAGTAAAGATGACATAATAGATAAACCTCAGTGCTTATTTATGTGATTATTTATGGCCATAGGCATCATAGGCAATGGATGTATAGCAGCATTCATATAAAAATTATTAGAACAATCTATTTAATACTTTTCCTAAAGCAAAGTCCTTAATGACTTCATTAGGTATGCCCAGCCAGGCTAGACATCTTAACTATAAATAAGAGAAGAGTTTGCAGAGAGTGTCTGTGATATATCATATGTGAAGAAGGGTGATAGAATGCTGAGGAGTAGAATGAATTAAAGATGGAAAAAAGACATGAGTAAAAATGCTAACCTTCTATGCTGCTAATGTCAGCTGACCAATGCTTCTTGTTGAAGTGTGAATCAATGATGCTGCTTCATTCAAGATGCAGAAAGTGAAATGGCATGGCATTGAGTTTCATGCCAAAATAACACCAACTAGAAATTTGGTAGAGCTTACAGATAAGAGTATTGACTGTGCCATTAGTAAATGTCTAATGCCTCTTAGCTATGCTATCATGGGATGCCATCCCTTAGGTCATAGGTTATTATTATTATTATTATTATTATCATCATCATCATCATCATCATCATCATCATCATCATCATCATCATTATTGGTGGTGGTGGTGGTGGTGGTATATTTTCTCATTAATATAGTGATCAAAACTACTGAATTTCCTCTGGTGTTTCTGAAGACCAGACTCACGGTTATGTACTTTGTCTCTAGTCATTTGATTTTATTATAGTGCTGGTGTGAGTTTTGTATTCATTGCTTCTTGCTGCTAGTGCTGAACCAAGTAGCTTGGTTCTAAATTAAACAGTTCTTATCATATAAATGATGATGATGATGTTGATGATGATGACAGTGATGGTGATCATCATGAGTGTGGTAGTACTACTGGTGGTGATGATATGATGAACCTAGTGACTCTAGTTATAAGTTTCTTGGAAGACAGATTTCTGGTCCTTCTTTAGAAGTTGAAGGGGTTTTTTTGTTCTGCTTTGTTTTGTTTTTTAGAAGTTGAAGTTTGTGTACCAAAATTTATAGCACTTCTGTTTGTCCAAATGTTTGCAATGTGACCTCTTTATACAATGGCAATATGGCAACTATATATGAATACTAAATATTTAAGGAATGTTAATGCATGTCAGTGAGTGTGTATATGTGTGTATATGTGTGTATGTGTGTGCGTGTGTGTGTGTGTGTATGTAAGTGTATATGTATGGAGTACTTAGAACAGGGACTGCCTTCATAGAGACAGCACATATCTGTTGCTTCTTTGGACATCCTCTTATAATTACGAATGGCAACTGTGTCAGAAGCAGCAGAACATCAGTTGGCATCAAATGTTTTCACATAGGTGCAGAGTCAGGGTCACCATCTTACCACCTCGCCATTTGGGACAAGTACCCATTAGTGAAGTAGGGTTGGCACTATCTAAGAGCTGGGATAATCTCTATGATTGAGCCCCCAAAATTAATTAGGTTTCAAGAGCATGGGAATTCTATCAAAATGGTTGGAAGTCTAAAATGATGGAATATTTTCATACTGAAGTGTACATTAAGTCTCAATATTGCTTACTCTTTCTGATATCCCCTTCTTTAGTGTCTCTAACCCACCAGTGGGTCTAGTACCGTCCTATATATCAAGTGTATGATGGAGTAGAGAAAACAGTGTTTCTTAATTCTAAATGGAAATAGAAATATGCTGTAGAATACTTAGATGTATCCCTTGAGCATACAAATAAAGTACAATTGAACATCATTTTAGCAAATGATAATACATATTATTAGGTATAAATTCTGTAATTTGGGAGATAAAATAAGTTTTCACTGTTTGCAAAACCCCTAGTGGATTGCCAGATTGTTCCGTGTTTCCTCAGAGTAATCAAGCATACTTTTCCTTAAGGAAGATGACATTATTTTGCTTTGAAAATAATTGACTCTGAGGGAGAGGGCTCACCTCCTCAGATACAAATTAAGCCTTAGTTTATATGTTTTCACTTCCAAAAGCAGTTTGAAAAGAGTCATAAAAGAAACACTCTCTGAAGTCTTTAAGTTGGGCTTGAGATTCGCAAGCACCTGAAAGGTGGCCAGTACAAACTGATCCCCTAGTATGTATACTAGCTCCTCAGGACCGCCATAAGGAATCGCCACCCACTGTGGAGCCTGAAACACCACAAGATTTACTGTTCCCTGCTTCTTGGGGTTGGAAGTCTGAACTCAAGATGCCTACATGTTAGATTTTCCTGGGTTATAGAAACAAATATCTATTTATCCCAGGGAGCGCACCACCAGCAGCCCCCAGAAATTATTCCATCCAAGTCTAGCTAATAGAGACAATAGGTTAGAGAAATCACTTACAGGCATATGGCCAGCTTAAATGCCTAAAGGTAGCTGATTCTCTGGAAAGTCTACTGCAGCATGGGCGACAGCTCACAGAAGCTTCATTTTTGCTGTTCTCTGTACAAAGGCTCCTCTATCTCACAAATTACTTCTTTTGTAAGCATGTGCATGGAGAGCTGTGATTGGTACTAGTCTTTGCTTGCTGGTCTTCTAAGTTTCCTAAGCTTCTTGACTCCATCCCACTAGGATGGAATGTTTCCATTTGCATGAAATTGCTAAATACCAGTCACATGGCCACATCCATTCTGAGAATAGCAGATTCTGTCCTCCCATTCCTGGTGTCTGTCTGTGACAGTGATCCTAACTTAGTGGTTTAGGTATGCAATACAAGAAGTATCTGGCCCTACTTAAACATCTCTCTCTCCTCCATACACTGTCTGTTTAGCATGTTGAATGCAGAACAATTCATTAGTAGTTTTTATATAATCATGTATTTGATTTGATTTTTTGGTTTATGTAAAATAATGATTACCGTCCCTCGTTTTCTTTGTTTTTTTTAATATGAATGATCTTTTTTTTTATTAATTTATTCTTGTTACACCTCAATGGTTATCCCATCCCTTGTGTCCTCCCCTTCTTCCCTCCCTCCCATTTTCCCCTTATTCCCCTCCCCTATGACTGTTCCTGAAGGGGATTACCTCCCCCTGTATCTGCTCATAGGGTATCTGGTGCCTCACATTTGACCATATCCCCTGGAGGGAGAGACCTGGTGGCACTCAGAGGAAGGACAGCAGGTTCTTTGTGTTTTTGAGACAGATTTTCTCTATGTAGCTTTGGCTGTCCTGGACTCACTTTGTAGACCATGCTAGCCTCAAACTCACAAAGCTCCACCAGCCTTTGCCTCCCTGAGTGCTGGGATTACAGGCATGCACCACCAGGGCCAGCTTTTTCTTTTCCATTAATGTGGGAACTTAGAAAACTTACAACTACAGACTTGCTTTGTCTTGAATTTCTATTGAGCAGCATGGGCTTTGAAGATAAAGACTTTGAGAAAGCAATTATGTATCTGGAAAGATGGCTCCATGGTTAAGAGCACTTACTGCTTGTCCTTCCAGAGTTCATGAATTTGGTTCCCAGCAGACATGTCAAACAACTCATAATTGCCTGTAATTTCAGCTGCAGCTAATATGACACTCACTCCTGGCTTCTATAGAAGAAACATATATGTTAAAATAATAGAGGGTTAACTAAAAGTATATCTGTGTGTACGTGTGTGTATGTGTGTGTGTGTGTGTGTGTGTGTGTGTGTGTGTGTGTGCATGTGGAGAGGTGGAGAGAGAGAGAGAGAGAGAGAGAGAGAGAGAGAGAGAGAGAGAGAGAGAGAGAGAAATGAAGATGAGATGTTTTTAATCACAGTTCCATGAGACACCTCACTGAAGTAAAGAATGCCTGTAATATGTTCAGCAAAAAGAGTAAAGCAGTGAAACTTGGAATTTTTAAAAGTTCTTTCCATAGACATGTGAATAGCACTGAGAAAATTTTAATCAGTACTCAATGTTAAGAGAAGTAAGAACCATAAAGGAGAAACATGCAGATATTTATTATTTTGTAAAAGAATACACAATATTCAGTAGGCTCCTATGATTAGATATTTATCACTAAAAAGTAAAAGAAATAGCAGGATATATGTAACCGCATGAATGAACCCTGAAAACCTTTTTCTAAGTGAATAAAGTTAAACCCAAAGGTTAAACATTATAGTACTCCATTTATTTGAACACTAGACACATCAATCAAAAGAGAAAATAAGTTTGTGCTTATCCAGAATAGAATGGGGGCAGGATTAAGAGACTGAAACTCTCTATTGTTCTCATGTTAGGACCAAGAGAACAATCAAGGATTAGATAATAGTTAGGGTTGAGTAACCCCATGACTCAACTGTGTCTTTCAAAAGACTTAATTGAATCTTGTCTGTATTATCAATTTGTCTTTGAAATGTATCTGATCTCATGATATTTTTTCCTGATGCTCTTTCTGCATGAAATTGCCTTCCCTTTGTGTATTCTGTTGTGGATGGAGGAAATCTCAGAGGGCCCCACCACTAGATAAAGAGCTAAAGACAACTAATGACAGTTGAGAGATGGAAAATCAATTGTACCCAGGGATGGGCACTTTATTGGGTTATCCATTATCAAGTCATCAGTCCTAAAAACTTATTTATATATATTATAGATATAGATATAAACATAGCTATAGATATAGATATATGTGTGTATGTATATGAGCAACACTAACTGGGCCCAGCAGACTATATTTATACTTTCATATGTATACATACATGTAACAACAATAATTAAAAAAATAGTATAAATAATATATGAAAGTAGAAGGAGGGCTTGGTCGTATAAGAAGGGGAAAGTAGAAGAGGGGAAGAGACTATGATATTATGGAACTACAGATGATTAAGTTCTATCATGCACATGTAAGAAATACCATAATTAAATGTATTATTTATGCAAATAATAAATGCTAATGAAATGAAGATGTTTAATAAGTGGGTAACAATCCTCTTAAAAATCTATATTGAATCAATGACACTAAATATGAATTTTAATTTTGCCCACTAGAGAGCTATAATAGTCTGGTGAGTCAGTCACTTTTCCATGATTCCAATGGAAAAATAACCGTAAATAGAGGGAGTTTTTCCTTTCCCTCCATTTATAAAATTACCCTCACATTTCCTCCCTGGGAAAGTCTCCCTGCTCTTTCTCAGGGAGGAAGTCCATATGGCGCAGATGAGAAAACAGTATCAGAGATACATTTACTCTCATCCTTGACTCTTGTTTGAAAAGTCATTCTTGCATGTAGAATGAAAATGAATACAGTATTTCTTTATTCCATTAACATTGAAATAAGTGTTCTGTAGCTAGAGAAATTACTAAGTGGTTAAAAGCATTTGTTACTCCTGCAAAGGATCAATTCAGTTTTCAGCACTCATGGGGTAGCTCATCAGACAAACACATACTGCACATATATACATGCAGGCGAAACACACACATACAATGCAATATATTAATTTACAAGTAAAAATAAATAATGTTCTGAGTAATATACCCTAATTTCAACCACTTTGTTCCCACATTTATGACACAGAATAATGAACACAACTAAAAGCACTGCTCTTGGAGTGGAATGAAATGTCAAACAAGTTAAAGTAAGCGCGAAACGTGGAAAAAAACTTTACACTCTGTGTCTAAGTCATTTTGAAGATCTGGCCAATGGTTGACATAGCAACCTCGAAGTGATGATTCAGCATTAGAGGTTCACACATGGTCAAAGTTTTGTGATCATATAGTCCTGCTGTCGCAATAAGAAGATGAAAACTCTGCAGAACAGATAATTTTTACCTATTCGCCGAAGTTCACATTTCTACCTGCTCTGAGACCTAGACAATAATATTGGAAATATCTAATTTATTGTTACAAAGCATCAACAATTTTCCATGATTTTGAGTTCACAGTGCCTTTCTTGTTACTTCACAACAAATCTGAACCTTTTTTAATGTAATAGGCGTGGCTTTGTTATGCTAAGGGTGCTTTGGATGAAATATTGATTGTCTTTGTGAGCATCTCACAGATAATGGTCCTAGAAAACATGGCTAAATTGTTTTGTCTTCTTTCACTAGAGTGACAATGATAACTAAGAATGGCTTACTTTCTCATGTTTGAAACAGTTGACTCTGGATATACAAATCCTTTCATTTATCAATTTATACATTTTCCAGCTAATATTTTCTGAAGCACTTCCTATCATCTGTACATGTTAGGCAAACCAACTGGTCAGAACACTCTCCACAGTAGAGTGGAGAGTGGGATATTACTTTCTCACATAGTCTGGTGCCTCACATTTGACCACGTCCCCTGGAGGGGGAGACCTGGTGGCAATCAGAGGAAGGACAGCAGGTTACCGAGAAGAGACTTGATACGCTATGAACATATACAGGGGGAGGAAGTCCCCCTCAGGAACAGTCATAGGGGAGGGAAATAAGGGGAAAATGGGAAGGAGGGAAGAATGGGAGGATACAAGGGATAGGATAACCATTGAGATGTAATAAGAATAAATTAATAAAAATTTTTTAAAAAAGAATGTGAAGTGAAACGATTTGCTTCAAAATATATTAGGCACAATTTAAATGAAAACTTCAAACTAATGATAATGTACTTGCCACTGGCCCATACTATTACTGTGTTAAAAAGTTTTGCTTAGGTTTAACTTTAATAGATAAGACAGTAGTCCTGGGGCTGAGATTAATCTGCCTTCAAAACTTATCTCTAGTTATAACTGCTCAGTACACATTCTTTGGGAAGTAGTGTAGACTGTATAAACATGATTGAATGGCCTATGGTCAGATATTGATTATATCCATTATTTATTAGTAAAACAATATTAAATAATAATACTAATTTATTGCAAAATATATGCATATTAAAGTTTGTTAAGTACCTAATAGATTATTATTAAAATATAGTGCTCTAAATTTATTTCAAGTATGTAAGTATATTAACTACACTAAACATATAAATAATTTACTTAATATGTAAATAAATATGAATATATATGAACACAGATTAAAATGTATGTGGTATTTGTCTTTCCCACAAAAACACTTCCATTTGCTTTCTCTTTAGTGGGTCTTAAATTAAATACTTTGGAAAAGAAAACAGCAAGAATAAAATAAAATTAGTGGGTGTCCAGAACAGATTGCCTTCATGGGGGTTTATTTCTACCTGTTCTATTTTGCATAAAAAAAAAACCAGAAGAACACAGACTTAGGGGAGGGGAGGGAAGTAGGGGGGAAGTGGGAGGAAGGGAGGAATGGGAGGATACATGGGATGGGCTAACAACTGAGATGTAATATGTATAAATTAATAAAAATGTATTTAAAAAAAAACAGAAGAAGGTCAGAGTGATAGAGTTTAGTCTTGGTCTTGACTTGAAGGGTAGGACATAGAGTTCTTCAGTCTCAATTTTCTTCTTTAAAGGGAAGAACAGAGGAAACAAAATTATTGGCTGCTGCTGTTACTTTATTATAGTCTTGGGGTTAGGAGCAAGAGATCAATGATTAAGCATATGTCAACTATGAGCTTTGACCACAGAAATTACTGTATTTTCCAGCATATAAGATGACTTTTTAACTTTTTAATGCCTGGGTGTCTGTGCCCTGCCTACAAATAGACACATACCAGAGTCTGCTGTACCGAATGTGTGTTGGAAGAGCAGTAGTCTTAGATATGGGAAATATATTCCAAACTCTATATTTTAACTGGAAAAGTTGAGGGTCGTCTTATATGGCTAGTCATATGCTGGAAATATTTTCGTGATGAATCTGTATCTTTTTTTTTTGAATCTATCTTTTTCTGTTCATTGCTATATATACAGTGATGTACATGAGCATTTTTTTCTAAATTTTCACTATCTATTGGATAATCTGCTAATATTTGAATGAAGAAATTATATAAAAGGAAGAAAACACTATATAACTTATCCAATGTAATATAATTGCAGATTGCTATTTTGTGCATAGATTGCTTTTTTGTATTTATTTTCACATGGAATAATGTCAAAACATGTCTTGGCCTTATCATTGCAGATAATGTTATCTCTAATAATTTAAAAACCCATCACTGCCCTCTTCCTTATCTGCTGGCCACTTTTACTGAATTATATATTTATAGTGGGCTCAAAGCCATCATATTCTGTTGAATAGTTTAACCCATATGTTAAAGATGGATAAAAAATTATGTGAAGTAATTTTCTAGCTGTACTAGTACACAGTGTGATATCTAATGCTTATTGTAAACTCAACTGAAATTAGAATCGCCTATATGACAAGCCTCTGGTCATGTTCATAAAGTGGTTTCAGGAGTGTTAGCAGAAATAGGAAAACATACCCTGAACACAGGCAGTACCGCCCTGTGCACTAGGGTGCAGCAAGGAAAATATGTGCACTGAGCCCCAGCATCCACTGACATCTGCTTCCTGAGTGCAGGTGCTGTGTGGCTACCTGCATCACGCTCCTCCCAGCACCACAGGTAGCCCCGCTTACACCCACAGCTTCTCTACCATGGTGCACTGCATCCTGAAATCGTGCGGCAAGGTCGACCCTTTTGTCCCACAAGTCATACTCCTGCAGTGTTTCCTCACAGAGATGTGAATACTAATAGAGTAGGCTTTGTTGATCAACGTTATCCTGCACACCAGCAGCTTCAGTTTACAATGGTCCTTATAAAGCTAACAGAACCTTTGTTGTTCTCTGGAACATGGACTTCACATTCTTGGATTTAGTGTCTGCCACTTGACTGTTTCTTCCACAGTCAGATGTGCTGCTTATTAGCTAAGAAATAAAAAGAAATAATGATTAAACTGTGTAGATGTTACCCCTTTCCCTTGCTTTATTTGTTGTTCATAGCTAACTACAGCATGGTGGTTTCTCCTTTCCTCCAGGGAGACATTCCTCCCCTGGCTCCGCAGCATTTTATTTCTCTCTGAGTTGTTGCCTTGTTTTTCTTTCTACCCCCTACTGAAATATTCATTATTACTCCCCCTGACCTACTCGGCTATGTTCTTTCTCCCTCCTTCTTGTACCCCTTTGCTTTCTCGGTCTAATTATATCTTGCCTTAGAATACAGATTTAAAGCTAATGAAATTGTGTTTAAATACACCTTGGAACTCCAACTGTTCACCTCCCTCTGAGATGAAAAGAGTAAAGTTCTAATATATTTCTTTAAAAATTCCCTAGACTAGTATGTTCATATATGACAAAATGTTTCATATGTATTGTTTTCTGTGCTCCTTTGAGAAAGCTTGTAAACTGCTTTATCACATTCTCTTCTTTTGCAGAAAAGAGTATCATATCCCCTCACAATTATGGAAATTATAATTCAAAGAAAGCAAGCAAATCCAAAATAAATTCCTGGTCTCCTCTGAGCAAAAGGGTAAATATTAAAAATGCAGCAGTATTTGTCAGGGTCAACCATTTACCACTTTCCTGAGAGTCTGATGTGATCCTCTGGAGAATTCTCTGTAAAGTTATGACTTAACAGATGAGACAGATGACTAGGATTGGGCCACACATGATCCTTGCAAAACAGAAATTGCCCAGTGAAAAATGAATGGTTCTTGCCCATTTTCTTTTACTTTCTTTAGTAGAGTTCTTTGGACACCCTCTTAAGGAATTGGTTTCCATTATGTAATATTTACACATAAACTTGGGATGCCATGTATTAATTATCCAACTAGACTGTCTTAGTTAGTGTTTCTATTGACATGATGAAATACCATGACCATAGAAACTTGGGAGGAAAGGGTTTATTTGGACCATTCTTCCATATCACTGTTCTTTATTGAAGAAAATCAGGGCAAGTAATCAATCAGGGTGGGGTCATGGGGGTAGGAGATGATGCAGAAGCCATGGAGGAGTGCTGCTTACTGGCTTGCTCCCCAAGTTTTACACCGCCTGCTTTCTTACAGAACTCAGGACTAGTTGCCCAGGGGTGTCCCACATGACAGGAGGCTGGGATCTTCCACATCAGTCACTAAATGAAAAAAAATGCCCTACAGATTTACCTATATAACTCAGTCTTAAGGAGACATTTTCCCAGTTGACGCTCTCTCCCCTCTTGTGACTATAGCTTGTATAAAGTTGACAGAAACCTAAGCGGTAGACAGATACAGCAAAAATGTTAAGTTGATGTGCTAGTTTTGTTGTAATTTCTGTAAAATTCCTGTTGAACTCTCTACTGAATTACATTTAAGATGAGTAAAGGGAGAACGGGTTATCAACTATATTTATAATTGCTGGTGAATTTATTTCTATTTTTTGTTTTTGTTGTTGGATTTTTTTTGTCTTATTCTGTTTTTTGTTTTGTTTGGGTTTTTGGTTTTTAATTGCTTTGTTTGTTTGTTTGTTTGTTTGTTTGTTTGAGATGGGGACTTTCTGTGTAGCCTCGGTTGTCCGGGAACTCATCTGTAGACCAGGCTGGCTTTGAACTCTAAAATCCACCTGCCTCTGCCTCCTGGGTTAAAGGTGTATACCACCACGACCACCTAACAATTAATTTATTATTTAAACTTGATCTTTAATTCAGTAAATCTATAAAAATTAAAATGAATTAATTAAATTTAAATAAATGTGTTGGAAAACACTGCTGTTTGAGGCCACAGTCCACCATGTCTGGATACCTCTCCTGAGAATGTCAGAATGGAAGACTCCCTTTCTCACCAGGGGGCTTCTTTCTCTCTGCCCGAATTCCTCTGGAAAGTGTCTCTAAGCACAGCCCCCACTCCTGAAGGAAGTCACATAGCCCTTGGCCAAAAGGCAGGTTCAACCTCCCTTTTCCCAATAGGAACCTGCCTGAAAAGTATCTAGGATTCCTTAAATGTAAATAATTCTGGACACCTCAAGCCAAGCCAATATAGTATATGTTCACCCTGGGAAATGCTCACCCAAAACCCAAGAACTGTATAACTCTTGTTCATCTCAAATAAGGTTTATCTGTCTCACTGAAGCTGCACCTGGGAATCAATTGTTATATCATGCTCATAGGCTGCCTAAACCTCCCAGCCCATTGCCTCTGGTCCCTTTGCCCTGATAGACCAATATCAGCCAATGATCCCAAAGGGAAGGGAAGATCACATAAATGTATGTTTGGTTCACTATTTAGAAATTAGTATGGAATTTTGGTCTTTACTGTTTCCTTGAAAGTTATTGATCTAAATATCCAAAGATATCACTATCTTAGTACTATCAATGAACTTCAAAAACTTTAAGAAATTCATTCTACTGCTTAGGTTTTCAAATCATGTGTATGCCAAATTATGGTGTTGTGCCTACAGTGAGGATTCTAAGCGAATGTCTTCCAAAATTTGATCATCATCTTTTTTATTCTTTCTGTGAATTATCTGAATGTCTATTTAACTTCAGACTTTTATGTTAAATATAAACATACATGTAATTAACATAATGTATAAAATCCATATTTGATAATGGTTTAAAATTTTATGCAAGAATACATTATATTTATATCATTTCAAACACTGCTTCTTCCCCTCCTTCCCATGCTCCTTCTTCTCTTTTATTCACTACTATTTCCTCTATAATACTTATTATTACAAGTATACATATAAATGCACAAATATATTCACACAAAATCCTGAGTCTTGTTATAATTATTATATGCACATATGCTTAGGGCTGACCATTTGGGACTGAATAAGTGGCCTACTCCCTGGAGAAATTGGATTCTCCTTAACTCCACAGCCATTGCCTTCCTTCTGTTCTTCATATAGGGAAAGAACCTTGGAGATTTTTCTGACACCCCCATTAACATGTCAGCTGGCATGATCATTATGTAGGTTCTGTTCGTGTAGCCATAATGTTGAGATTTTATGGGGACAGCTTTCCTGTCGTGTCTAGCAGAAAATGTATTGCTGTAGAAATCCTGCATCTCTTGTTCTTATAATCTCCCTTTACCTTTTTTGCAAAATTCCTAGTGCCTTAAGCATAGGGATCACATTATAAATATATTAATTGAGGCAGGGTAACTCATAGCCATTACTCTCCACATTTTGAGTAGTTGTGGACCTCTGTAGGAGCCTTATATCTGCTGGGAAAAAATAAAGCACGTATTTGATGATGCATGAGATCCTTCTAGCCACTTACCTGTGGGTATAAGTGCTTAGAATATACTTAACAACTCTATTGTTTCAGGACAATGGTTCTAACACATTTTGATATTTCTAGACACTGATAGTTGGTTAGGTTTATGGTATGAAGCATGCATTCCTATGTACTGAGTAATCCTGAACTATAATTATGTAGCTATTGGTTAGTGTCCCCAACTCAAATATACATGATATTGTGTCATTATTACACCCTTGGAGGTATCCTGCCACGTCATTCATGGTGGGATTTATAGAGTTAACAACTGGGTCAGCATATTGATTATTTTCTCCCTTAGCATCTTGATGTATACTTACTGATACTGTGAGAGACAGACCCCGGGAAGAATGTTCACAGGTCATTTTCCTCAAGTTTTGTGCCCAAAGTGTGTCGTATCTTCAGAATACCTTACAGTTCTTGGAAGCCATCAAGGCAATAGCAGTAGCTTACATTGTTTCGGGTGATTGCCTCAGTGTCCCAGCCCAACCAACAACTCAACGGCATTTGTTAGTCTGTGGTGGTGGAAAGAACATTATAACCCATATGACAATTTGATTTACACTGTATTTCTATATGTAGTATACACATGTGTGTACCTATTTTAAATGAAATCATAAAATTTCCTATAGATTTTGCAAACATCCT
Organism: Acomys minous; assembly: GCF_964271855.1. Taxonomy (NCBI): domain Eukaryota; kingdom Metazoa; phylum Chordata; class Mammalia; order Rodentia; family Muridae; genus Acomys; species Acomys minous. The sequence goes on along the minus strand of NC_140500.1, from coordinate 38,503,775 downwards.
AAGTGTTATTTATTTCTCCTCCTCTCTATATATACCTATTGAAACAGACCTAAGCTAAAGTATATAGAACTCATTTATTACAGCCATCTTTTCCTCAGATAAAACATCACTCTATGAAAATAAGACAGTGATAAAGTACAGGGCTTTGAAAGACACAGTAATGCCATCTGCAACACATTTCCTTAGCTGAATCAGGAGAACTCAAAGAGAAACAACTAAGGTGTGACAGACTGATTCTACTTTGCATCTCTATTATCTTAAATTTGGCTCACACAAAAGTGTTGTATTTCTCTCATTTTAGAAAAAAAAAAGTCAAGAGCATATCTTACCTAAACTTAAAAAATCAGATACTGTAATGACTAAACCTGAAAGATCCCATACACACTGACTGCAATGATTCAGCTAAATCATATTTTATATATCATTGCTTTGTTGTCATATGTTGGGTTTTTAAGTAACAGTTGTTTGCTTTTACTCTGTGTATTATGTAACATTCTCTCAGGAAACTACAGTCAAGAGTCATTTGTGGAAATGGCTAAAGGAATTTCTATGACTATAATAGCAATTTCTCTCTCTCTTACTACAATTTTTTATATTTTTAAGCTAACATGTAAAAGTTAGCAAGTTACATGGTATAATTTAATTATGAGGTCAAGAGACATAACAATACTATTGCTTTTGTGATTCAATTTTATGATATGAGAAAGCTTCCTGAGCAACAAGGTTACAGCATATTTCATCTTGCTCTTCCCTCCGCCCAGAATATTATATGGATAACTTCAAAAGGCTAGATGAAAAGCAGGAAGTTGTAGTTCTGGAACAGTAGTAGCCTGGCATGTAACACTGTTATGACTAGAGGCCTTTTACATGCACAATGTTTTGACAGAGTGCTGAGTGTTTGTCAGTAGGAGTGTGTAATTCAACACAGAAACCATTCTCCAAATTTTTGGGAGCCCACTTGGCTCTCAAACACACAATTTGTGTGTTTCCTTGCCAGGTTCTTAAGCATCCTTTCAAGTGTCTTTTTGTTCACAAGGCTGCAAAAGCGCTGGCTTGTCTGTGTTTGGCCATCTACTGCTATTATAAGTCTAGTGTTGAAACGTGAAATATCAGAATCATGAAATCCTTGCAAGAGTGTAGTGATCATTCCTAGTGTACCAATTGTATTATTTCTTCTGTAAAGTAGTACTAAAGAATTTTTAATTCTATACACATATTTAGGTCAGGAATTTTGAGCAGCTTAGCAGTGGTTTTGATTCAGAATTCTCTCAGGAAATTTCAGTCAAAAAGTGTCAATCCTTTCAGGAACCATCTTACCAGTTCCCACAGAGGTAGTTAATATTCCCTCCAATAGCGAATAAGATTCCCCCTTCCCCACATTTTTCCTAGCACTTTTTTGCCCTTTGTTTTCCTGATGATATCCAGGTTAAGGGAGGTCAGATAAAATCTCAAAGACGCTTTCATTTTAATTGGCATGTTAGCTGAAAATGTCAACATTTTTAAAGCATTTATTTAACAGTGTTTCTTACTTTCAAAAAACTCAACTACCCCTGTCTGTTTCTTCCCGTGATTGTTTCCTCTGCTGTCAAGCAGCTTATTAAGTTCATGCAATCATGACTGAGAATTTATATCTATTTCTTGCTGTATACATGTCTGGTTTTTGTATCAAGGGTAATATTAGCATCAAAGAATGATGTGGGTGGCATTCTTTCCTTCGCGGTTTTGAGAAGATTTTGACATGTATTCATGTTAGCTACTCCTTAAAGGTTTGCTAGAATTCAGAAGTGAAGTCTTCCAATTTTGGTCTCTTGTTTTAGATGAAACTTTATTACTCTTTCAATCGCATGATTGTTAAGGTTCTATTTGAGTTTTTTTTATAGCTTCTTGATTTAATTTTGGTAGGTTATAATATGTAGGAAAGTTTCCATTTTTTTCTACATTTTCCAATGTAGGAAATGTAATATTTAAAAATCTTCCATAAAATATTATATATATTTGTTTTTTAATTTTTGTATTCATTCTTCTCCCATATATTACATCCCAACCACAGCTTCCTCTCCCTCCTCTCCTCCTATTCCCTTCCACCCACTTTGCCCCATACACTCCTTTCCTGTTGAAAAAGGGACAAGCCTCCCAAGAATATCAGCCAAGTATGGCATATCAAGTTTCAGTACCACTGGTGCCTCCCCTTCTATTAAGGCTAGATGAAGCAACTCAGTAAGAGGAAAAGAGTCTTAAGAGCGGGCAAAAGAGTCAGAGATAACCCTTGTTTCCATGGTTAAGAATCCTACAAGAAGAGCAGCATACACAACTGTAACATATATGCAGAGGGCCTAGGTCAGACCCATGCAGGCTCTCTGTTTGCCAATTTAATCTCTGTTAGCCCTTTTGAACCTAGGTTAGTTGATTCTATGGGCTCTCTTGTCCTTCACCCCTCTGACTACTACAGTCTTTCCTCCACCTCTTCCACAAGATTCTTTGAGCTCTGCCTGTTAGCTGTGGGTCTCTGCAACAGCTTCTTGGATGACAATTCAGCTAGGCATCAATCTATGAGTATTGCAGGATATGATTAGGAATCTATTGACTTTTTTCTTTTTTCTTTGCCAGTCATGTTTGGTTCCATTCTAGATCTTTAGGCCATCCATCCTCTGGATTGTGGCCTTCTGGATAGTGTCAATGGTGGGCTCTCTCTCGTGCCATATGTCTCAAGTTGGCCACTTCCAGAATTTCATTACCCCAGCACATTTTGTAGGTAGGACAAATTGTAGGTCAAAGGTTTTGTGGCTGGGTTGCTGTACAAATCTGTCTACTAGAACTCTTGCCTGGTTAAAGGAGATGGTCAGTTGAGGCTCTCTAGCCCCATTGCTATGAATCTTAACTAGCTTCACCCACATAGAATCCTGGTCCTTTCCATTGCACTAGATTTCTAACTCATCCTCAAGATGTACCCTAATTTCAGTTCTCTCTCCTAATAATCTCTCCCTCCAACCTCCCTGCACATTATATTTCTTGTATCTGTCCCTACCTACCCGCCAACGCTACAGAAAGTACTAGAGAAAAACTCCAACCCAAGGAGGCTAGCTACATCTGTGAAAACACAGAAAATAATTTCACACCATCATAACAAAAAGAAGGAACACACACATAAACTCACACACATATACACACACTACCAACAGCAGCAACAACAAAAGATAACAAGAATTAACAACCACTGGTCATTAATATCTCTCAATATCAATGGATTCAGTTTCCCAATAAAAACGCAGGTACTAAAACGGATCAAAAAACTGCATCCATCCTTATGTTGCATCCAGGTAACACACTTCAACATCAAAGATAAACTTAATCTGCCTTTCATAGTCTCTGTTGAGAAGTCAAGTGCAGTCTCATAGGATTGCCTCTATATGTGACTTGAGCTTTTTCCTTTGTTGCTTTTAATATTCTTTCCTTGTTCTGCACATTTAGTGTTTTGATTAATATGTGGTAGGTTCAATCTACTTGGTGTTCTATAAACTTCTTTTATGTTGCTAGGCATCTCTCTCTTTGGGTTGGGGAAGTTTTCTTCTGTGATTTTGTTGAAAATATTTTCTGGGCCTTGGAGTTGGGAGTCTTCTTCTATTCCTATTATTCTTAGGTTTGGCCTTTTCACTATGTCCCAGATTTCTTGGATGCTTCTTGTCAGGGACTTTTTAGTTTTATATTTTCTTTGACTGATTTGTTGATTTCTTCAATCATATCTCCTGTGCCTCAGATTCTCTCTTCCCTCTCTTTTTTCTGTTGGTGTTACTTGTGTCCAGAGTTACTGTTCTCTTCCATAGGTTTTCCATTTCCAGGATTGCCTCATATTATATTTTCTTTATTCCTTCTAATTCTATTCTGGGGTCTTAAACAGTCTTACTCATTTCTTTCTCTGATTTGATTTGATTTTCCTGTATTTCTTTAAATTCAGGTTATTCAACTCCTTTATCTGTTTGATTTCATTTTCCTGAATTTCTTTGAGGGATTTATTTTCCTCCTTTAAGGACCCTATCATTTTAGTAACCTAAAGTTTAAGATCATTTTCTCGCATTTTAGGTATGTTAGTATCTCCAGCACTTGCTGTGGTAGTATAGCTATTTTTGAGTGGTGTCATATAGCCCTGGGTTTTGTTGCTTGTGTGCTTATGTTAACCTCTAGCCATCTGGTTGTCTTTGATGATAGCAGGCCTGGTGGTCTCTAATGTCCAGGTAATTCAGTGTAGGCAGAGAAGGCTCTAAGCTGAATGTTGCTCAGGCCAGCACAGGGCTCCTTGGGTTGGCAGATGGACAATGTGGGTCAGACCCTGAGTACTACTGCTCATCTCTGCTAGCCCTGTTTCAGGTGAGATAGACATGTCCTGGTGTCATCAGGGACAGGGCTGTAAACTGAATTTTGCATGGCTCCCAACTGGACCACTCAGGGTGGCAGACAGTGGGGGTTGGGTCCCATCTACATCTCACCTCTCTGGTGGCTGTGTTTCAGATATAATGGGTAGATCAAGATGATCACAAAAGAGCTTTGGCATTATGAAGTCAACTTGGCAATGAATAGGTGCTAGCTTTATGGAATCAGATTCAGCCATGTGGTCCTTTGCTACTGAAGCAGGCACTGTGCTCCCTATAATCAGATTGGTCTGGGCTTTGCCATCTTGGACCCGTGTCCTGTATGCTCATGTCATCCAGTTGGTTTCTGCAGGGGGACAAGTAAAACCATGGGTTGGGGGTAGGATGCTGACCTCTGGTATGTAGGCACTAGGGTTAGCAGCAGGGATAAAGGTCTGATTGCTGAAGAGGAGTGCCCATGGAACTGGGGACCCGCATTCCATATAGGCATCTAAGTCTCAGTAAGATCTTGTGGACTCCTGGACCTAGGAGACAGCTGCATGGGGCCTGGAACTATGCATCCACAGCTCCCAGGATGTCAGCTCCCATCTGGGAAACACTGATGTCTTCTGTGGCCATCTGTTAAGTTACTCACCATAACCAAACAGTCTCTGGTCTTCTGCCACTCAGATACAGTACACTCTGGCCACCACCATGTTGGAAGTGTCTAGCTCATTTTCTATTTCACATTTGTTTTGTGTGTTGACTTCTATGACTGTCATTTGTGGACATCATCACTGGTAAAAGGCTTGAAGATAACATTTAATTTGATATTAATTTTTAAATCTAAACTACTAGTCTGTTTCCTTTTTGTATGGTGGCAGCAGTGGCGGTGGCGGTGGCAGCTTTGGTGGTGGTGGTGGTGGTGGTGTGTGTGTGTGTGTGTGTGTGTGTGTGTGTGTGTGTGACTCACTGTGTAGCTGAAGACAAACTTGAATTTCTTACCCTCTACTTCCCAAGTGTGTTTATCACTGTGTGTTACCACCATTAGCATATGTTGTGCTAAAAATTGTACGGAGTACTTCTTGCGTGTTAGCTAATCACTCTGCTCAGTTGTACCATCTCTCTAGCCATAGTCTGCATCTTTTAAATGGAAAGTTGAAAGTATTTGCATCACAGTTTATTATTGAGAGGAATTTACTAATGCCTATAATTTTTCTTGTTGTTTTTCTGGTTGGATGGATCACTATTCCTCGTTTTTCAAAGCTCCTGTTAGAATTAGGGGTCTGTTAGTTTATTGTATTAGTGATGATGAATTTCTTTCTGTCAATTCTTTTCATGATTTTTTTCTGTGCATTCACAAGTGACTCTGCTTTTTTATTTGTTTATATATAGTATTATGTTAATTATTTTCTGCAGTGCTGACTTGCTTATCTTGAAATGTCCTAAACTCTATGTACAAATTAAAAGATAGATCTGTTGAATATAAGAATTCTAGCTGACACTTACTCATTCTGGACTTGAAATATGCTGTTTCACCCTTTCATAGCTTTTAGAGTTGCTGATGGAGGATATAGTAGCCTTATGTTTTTCTCTGATGCATGAGATGGCATTTTTTTTCTTATAGCATTTAATATTATTTCTTTGCGATGCTTCTTTGATGCTTTGTGTGTTGGTGCATGTTTTGTCTGCACATGCGCACAATTGTCTGTACAGGTGCACTCTGTGACTTTGTTGCCTGAACACTTGTAGGCATGCAATAAAAATGTTTATAATGCACAAGCAATCAACAATAGCATCAGCTAACACGAGCCCTTAGGAGAAGCAAGTGTGATTGTGCTTTAAGGTCAGCTGTGCCTGGGAGGTTTGTATAACAAGACACAAGGAAGGTGTCCTTTGAGAAGCGACTGATTGGGAAGAAGCACCTTCTGCTCCTGAGAAAGCAGAATGAAGTGTATATTTTCAAGGCACAAACACAGGATAACAAAGATCCATTGTGGCTGTCATGTTAATTAGATGACATAGAGTGAGTGTTGAATGCCAGGTGTCTGAATGTTGTTTCAGTCAAGGCTGAGAAGCAGTCACTGAAGGCTTTTCCTGGTCCTGAGTTTTTGCTGTGCTAGCTTCTTGTCATGGTGATTAACATGACTCTGACAGATAAGACAGCATGTGTAAGCCATAGTGACCTTTGTTTTACCTGTCTTTGTAGTAATTATATCTTTTCTCATAAAGACACAAAAATTATAAAGGTAAGTCAAAATATGTTTTAAGTTTGCTAAAACTAAATGAAAGGGAGAGTTGATATGACCATTCTCTAAAGCAATTTTAAAGATGCTCAAAGCCTTAAACCTGTTCACACATGTATTAGGATATAGCTCTAGTATGTAGCAAATTAGGACTTTTGTGAATATTGCATTTATTATACTGAAGAACTGTAGCCTAGTGGCAAAATACTAATGAGAGAAACTATCAACAGAGAAAGTCTGATTGTAAGAAAATTTCTTAAGCAAATTTCTTTTTAATCAGCCCTAATCTCATTGTGCTATATATAGAACACAGTCGCTATTCTTTAAAGACACCTTATATAGTCACCTCTTCAATTTTAACATACATGAATAGACAAGAATGTATATTTGGTCTACACATTCCTTCAGCGTTTGGGAGGCTCCTCTTTGCGTACAAAAACCAATATAAACAGCCAATTATGTTGATTTCATTTTTTCTTTTTTATTATGTTTCTTTTTAATGTATATATTTATATTATTACACATGAATAAAATAAACTACATACAGCAGGAAGAACCACGAGACAATCAGGAATTATATAAATATTATGTTCATAGTGATTTGGCTATTTGTATTTGGCAAACTTGAAATAAACATCTTTCCTATCTTGTTGGGTCTAAATTTCTGAATGAAGATCAATATCTATCATATCTCATCTTTATTAACTTAAAACATCTATCTTGATCTAAAAAATACCTTAGTCACTAACATACTAAACTAACTTGTAAGACTAAACTATCTGGTCTGCAACCCCATCAAAGATTTGAGAAGGAATAAAACTTAAATACCTGAGTGAGTGAACTAGAAGTGCAGATTAGCAGGTTCCAAAATGAAAAAAAATGACTGAGACAGTTTACTACCTGAACAGTCACCCAACACTATAATGTTAGAACATCATCTTCAGCCTTCTAGCCCAATATATCTGACAGACATTTATGAGGCAGGAACTATTGAGGACTTGCTTACCCTGTCTTGGCAGAGTTTGGCCATCGACTCTGCCTGCATCTTAGCTTGTCTATTTTTAGGCAGAATTCTGTCTGTGGCAGAAATGAGAACATTTTTCCCAGTGGCTTGTTTGGCACATTTGAAGCCATCTCCATAAGGAGGTTCTCTGATACTCATCATCTTTTTGAGGCAGTCTGGGTGTTGCCAGGAGTTAACTTGTCTTGTTGTCAAAGGATCTTTAAAATAATAAAAAACATCTTTAAATTTCATATTCTGCAGGTCTCTGAGGATTTTTAAGACCTTATTTAACTATTTACCTCATATAGCTATAGAATCATATCTATCTCTTAGAGCTAAAATATGTTTTAATGATTATTGACTAATCAGAAAATAGCATAGTAGGAAAATACCATATGCATGTAATTTTTCAGCTACAGAAATTACTATCATTTAGTTTGCATCCACTTTATGACAAGGTCTCTACTTAATGTTCTACCTCCACTGATATTTCAAATCCAGATGGATCTTTTGATAATATCTCAGTTTAATATTTAGAAAACTAAGGATAAGGTAAAAGCTGCCAATATCCCAATGCTTACAAAGAAGGGCATGATGGAAATTTGGGTTTGATAGTGTTGAAATGGTTGTGCAATTGATTGATTTTTAGGCCCATGAGATAGCAAAGTTTTGTTTGTTTTTATTGTAGACTGGATATTTGGGGTAGAAAACAATATGCTACATTTTAGCTGTGCAGATATAGGCCTCACAAAAGGGTTACTTTCACAGTCCATACCTAGACATTTTGAAAATATTTTAGAGACTTATCCAGTTGAATTGGTTTGTTTCAGATGCTTCTGGATAGAGTGAGTAACACCAGGTGTTCTGTATATATAACAATGTCGGATAAATAATTAGCTATGAAGAGAAAAAGAAAAAAGTCTATGTCAATATTTCTGTCATCGCTTGAAGTATGGTGTATAGTTTATTTCCAGTGATGTTTCCAGTTTATTTCCAGTGATGATGCCTTGTATTTGCATAGAATCATATAATTCAATAAATATAATAGCCATGGAAATTTTGCATTAGTTTTACAAAAATAGAAGGTTTCAACTAGTCTCACAATTTGTATGTTTCAAAAGTAAAGTGCCTCGAGGACCTTAAATTTTTTGGGAGTGGCGCATAAATTGGACTTCCTGACACCCCATTGGCATATGTTTAAAATCAATTTACAGGCAAAACATGATTTTGAAAACAATGCATCACTCTGCTTACATAGTTTCTGCCTCCTGCTCTATGTTTTACAGGAGAGCTCTATTTGCTTAGAGTAATTTTGAACAAAATTCCTGAGAAATTGTTTTCTTTGGACAGTTTGAAACATTAAAATTAGTAATCTTTAAGGCCAATTCTTTGCATACAATATAAAATTCCTGCTGATTATGTTTAAATTAAAGTTCATTATTTTATGTACACAGGTATTCTGGTAGAGGATTATTTCCTTGTGAAATCTGTGACCATAGCATAAGACAGACCCCAGAAATCTCTTTTAGTAAGTTAGCAGTGAGTGAGTGTTTTATACCTTCGTATTATGTATGTACATATGTTTCTACTTTGATTATTTTTCTTCTTCATTTTCAATGCCAAATGTGAAAATTTTGCATATGATGCCAATCTTTTTGTAGAGGCAGTTTGAATTGTAGTCGTAACTGGAGAGGGCAGAGCCTTTAAAGAAATTGCTTTTATCACATTAATTACAGTTCCCTTTCAAATAGTATATGTGATCAGCCTTTACCCAGGTAAAATAAAGAACCTCAGTTGTACTTGATTGTGCATTAGTGGTAATATTCCATCCTTTGATTATAACAATGTAGTCTTTCAATGCTCTCATGTATCTGTGTTACTTCCTTCAAAATATTAGCAGATATTTTACAATTTACTTAGTATCCCCAATACTTCTGTTATAGTCAATTTAAGTAAATGTATATCAAACAGTTATCTTATGGAGGTTAAAGATGACACTATTCATGGCTGAGGAGATGGCTTAGTTGATAAAGCGCTTCCATAAATGTGAAGCCTAGATTTTGGATACCACACACCTATGTGAAACTCAGGGAGGTGTGCTAGCTGCGTGTAATCTTAGCACTCAGGTAACAGAGACAGAGATTCCTGAGGCAAGCTGGCTGCTTGATAGACAAGACAAGGACTAGAATTGGTATTTCTAAGTTCAGAGAGAGACTTTGTCTCAGTAAATAAGATGGCGTACAACTGTAAAAACACTCAATATTGACTTTAGGCTTCCACATGCACACATGTGCTTACATGTACAAACAATCATGTAAAACACACACACACACACACACACACACACACACACACACACACACACAAATAATGCCAGGAAAGGTTTTTTTCATAGTTGTCATACCAGTCAGACTGTATCTGGTTCTATGCATGTTGTCTATACACAAGGACAAATTATTTGTTATTATGCATCCTGGAATAGAAAATTAATTGGGGAAATTACATGGGTTGGCTTTCCGCAAAGAAAAAATATGGAAGGCTCATGATCTTTCATCTCACCTAGGGATGTGGCAGATGAGCGATTCTTTAGTCTGCAACATAGACATGCCTCTGTGTTAACGCCGCCATCCATACATACTAACACAGGCTACCATATTAGTAAAATAGAATATTTAGACCCAAGAACACTATTTGAAGAAATTCTGGAAAGAACTCGTGTTCCCAGCATCTGAGGATCCTCATACCATGTAGAATGTTATGGTATCATTGAGACAGAGGTGGAGGCCATTGGTCACATGTCGAAATTAAGTGTGGATGCAGCCCCTCTCCCGTGTAAGCCCAGGACTGGCTCTATCCTAATCATTCCACATATCTGTGTCACTCACAGTGCATCTCCCCAGCATTGTTTTTACACTTGTACACCTTTAAACTACAAGAGTAGGTTAACATCATCCCAAAGCAGACAGGTACTACATGTTCTCAAAGTTGGTCACCTTTAAACAGACTCTCATCCTTTCATGGAAGAATCACTATAATTATTGTGGGAATTAGTTATGATCGCCTACTAGATGTGGATGACATTACACTATTCTGGACAAAACAATTGTAGCTGTCATTTAATAATACAATATATAATACAAAAATATAAAATTTTAATAATGTAATTATTAAACATTAAATTTAATTAATTTAATAATACTATACTATATTATATAATACTATATAAAAATTGAAGCCTCTAGGAGTTTATAACTATGATTTTATTCCCAAAGTCTAAACTTTATGAATTAAAAATAGCTCTTTGTTCATACCCCTACATGTGGGCATAACTGAAAGCAAAAAGTGACTACTATGCTTCTGGCTTCTGATGGGTTTTAAAGTAAAAAAGAACCCTTGCAAAAATTTTGCTATGCCTACTTCCTTAGAGAGAACAAAGCAGGAGTGTATTGAATTAAACCTAATTCTTATAAACATCAATTTACATAGAAATGAGTTTACTGTCCAAATAATAGTGTATGCATTAGGCATATTTACTTAATAGTAACCTACATGTGGAACATAGTTGCTGGTCTCAGGATTCTGTACTGTCCTAAGTGAAGATGATATGCTATTCGTAGTCATTTTAAGGGCAAAGATAGCAGTGGCAATTGTTTATTGACTGCCTCCTCAGGAAGAAACTAGAAACCAATCTAACCATATCAGTATCAGTTTACATATATATACATACATCAGTACGATGCATGCAATTATATTTTTATTTATCAGCACATTTTTCTACATGTCCCTTTTCTCAACATCAATGATACAAAGTAGGTTTTGGGGGGATTTTTGGTTTTGGGTTTGTTTTTTGTTTTTTTTGTTTTGTTTTGCTTGTCCCTACTTCTCCGTTAACTCTGATTAAGATTTCTCTGATCTGCTCCAGTAACTATGTTAAAGGAAATACTGTTTGAGTCTTGGTAGCTGAGATTTAAAGCCCATATTTTCTCTGTGGGCTTTCTCTGTTTTCTGCACTGGCAAACTTAGGTAGTGTTTATCAAGGAATGTTACTGAACAAATATCTTGGTCTTCATGGTGGGAAGGAAATAGAAGCCAAAGATACTCCAACCAAATTCTCATGGGACATTAGTTAGCCCTGACAATCACAGCTCTTCCATCACTTACATAAGACAACCTATGTTCTTTTGTAGTACTCCACCAAGAGTCCATAGGAGTTCAAGAGATCAGAGACTTCCATGGGAATTACAGTAAATTAGTGCTGTTAGGAATAGACTGCAGTCTAAAACTGTGGATAACAAACGAGAAGACAATACCTTTCTGTCTTTGGAACATGTCTTTAAGGCTCAGCATGACACTTCATATGGAGTTTGGAAGGATTTTTGCCAAGTAAACAGTGAGAAACTTTCTCTTTAAAATAAAGAAGCAAAATAGAAAGACATTTCTTTTCTGACTCACGGCTCATGAGTCATAATTCTGATAAACTCCAGCCTGCGGTTTAGGCAGCAGGAGACATCTGGTGACTACAGCCCAGCTGTTCCTCTCAAAAGGTGCAAAAGAGAGTCAGCAGCCTGAAGGGATGAGAGATGGCACCCAAAAAAGTGGTGCTGGGTATCAAGGAAGGAGCCAAATGAGAAGAACAGAGACCTAGCTTGAACTATCTCGTGTAAAGTTTCTCAGGTACCAAAGGGCTGTGAAGGAGGGCCTTCCAATGTTATCAAACCTGGCATTTCTGGGAGTGATTTGTTAATGTTCACGAGTCCTGAAAGACAGCCTGGTTTGGTTCCATCTACCCATATTAGTAGCATGTATAAGAGAAATAAATACCTCTACAAACAAATGCCATGTTTGAGAGGAGGAAAAAAAGAATTGAAGTCATCTAATTTTATCTTCTTCTTAATGAACTATTTTGCATCCATCAGTTTCTAACCAAGCAGCCACTGAAAGTTTTACTCATGCTGTGTTTGCCACAAGCATTGATTTTTGCAATTCTCTTTTACAGCCTTCCTTTCTGGGGCTGTGTTGAGGTTATAACACACTCAAAATTCAGGAGGTGCTTCTAGCCTGGAAGTGTCTTACTGTCTCTCTTCTGGCTTCCTTTAGTGGCTCCTCATATCAAACATGATTGCTCCTCTGATTTTAATTTTTACTTGCTGTGTCAGTGAACAGCCTTGTTAGTGCTACTACTGAGCTCAGTTGGCAGTGCTGGGAGCCCTGAGTAGTTTTGTACCCCATAAACTGCCATTAGCAAGTACAATGCACTAAGAATTATCTTCCCCTTATTATACAAAAAGTTTCTGGTTTGTTTTAAGGGAGGAAAATGCATTATAAAGGATAGGGGAAGAGGAAGGATGTGAGAGCAAATTGTGTTTGCCTGTCAATACTTGAATCACAAAGCATTAGAATTTTAAGGAGCCCATTCAGATTTGATGTTTCTATTTAGAACTGACTTTAGGGAGTTTGTGTGCACTTGTTCTCCCATTTATTTTATTGTTACTTGCCCTGCTATAAAGCCAGCACTCTTCCTTGCTTTATGAGTGTACCATGCTCATTCTGGAATTCAGAAACATAAGAGGAACATTATGGAGCTCACATAGACATTAAGTAAATTTACGAATGAATGGCCAATAAATTCAAATGCCTGCCAGCAGCCAAAACCTTAATAATTAGTCCAATTATCTATGTATGACATTGGCATTAAGTCTTGTCCCTACATATATGCATGAATAAACAATAAATAGCCATTCTATTGGTTTTTAACTAAACAAATTTCTTCAAGTTATTTATAAAAGTAATAAATATTCTTATATAAAAGCTTTTCTTTTTTATTTATTTTTAAATGCACATTTATATTATTATACACACATATATAATAAACTACCTATTGCAAGAAGAAGCATGAAACAGTCAGGAATTATATAAATGTTTCATTCTTAGTGTTTTGGCTATTTATATTTGCCTTGAAGAAAACATCTTTCCTACCTCGGTGTGTCTAAAATTTGGAGTGTAAATCAATCTCCATCACTTCTTGTTATTATCTACTTAAAACATCTATCTAGATCCAAAAACATATAAAGGATATTTTCAAAGGGGAAAAGGTTGGGTTTTTTTTCTTTCCTGGCTTTAAATGCATTTCTGATCTAAGTAAAGTATACTTGTCTCTTTGAATCATGATATCTTCTTAAAACTAATTGAAATGTTTTGAGTAATTAATAGAGACTGAATATTGTACAAAATTCTTGCAAGCCTTATTTTTCCTTTTATTGAGCATAAATTATCCTATCATACCATACATCCTGATTATTATTTTCCCTCTGTCTACTCCTCCCAGTTCCTCCTCACCTCCTCTTCCCTCCAGATCCACTTCTTTAGCCTCTCATTAGAAAAGAACAAGCCTCTGAGAGATTAAAAACAAAACATTTGACATATTAAAATAAAATAAAACGAAGCAAAAAATATATTGAGGCTGGACATGGCAACCCAACAGGAGGAAAAGAGTCCCAAGAGCAGACATAAGTGTTAAGAGTTCCATAGAAACATCAAGCCAAAAGCTATAATATATACTCAAAGAACCTTCTATAGAGCTATGAATGTCCTGTTTCTGTTTGCTGCTTCTGTCTCTCTGAGCTCATATGTACATACGTAGCTTAGTTAATTCAAATGGCCTTGTTCTCTCACTTTCCGAAATCCCTTCTAGCCCCCAAAATGCCTGCACCTCCTGCTCCTGAGGATTCTGCAAGCTCTGGGGGGAGGTATCTAACAGAGACCTTCCATTTAGACTCTATGCAGTGCCAGCTTTGGGGTTTCTGCATCTTTGCTTCTCTGATGATGACTGAATAACGGTACTGATCTCTGAGTATAGCAAAATGTCATTAGGAGTCATTTTATTGATACTTTCTTTTAGACCAATATTGTTTGGTCTTAAGTTTGTTCACCCAAGCAGTCTCAGATCTGGCCCAATCTCATTTTAACCTGAAAAAGTGGCCAACCTATATTGGCCTCATACACTCTATGTAAAGGGTTCAGTCCTAGCATCCTTGCTTTCATACGTACATAAAAGATGTGCATTTTGGTTTAATTGTTATTTGAAAATTTAGTTTTACTCGGCTCATATATTACAGATAAAAAACAGTAATACTTTGTGAAAACACCAAAAGTCACAGTCTATGTCAGACTTGAAATCTATTTTTCCTTTTATTGAGCATAAATTATCCTATCATACAATACATCCTGATTATTATTTTCCCTCTGTCTACTCCGCCCAGTTCCCCCTCACCTCCTCTTCCCTCCAGATCTACTTTCTTAGCCTCTCATTTAGTGAATATGGGGTCTATAAGTAAGGACTGTAGAGTGTTGCAGTCATTGGCACCATTTCTAGTCATAGTTGCCCCTTGATAATTCTGAGGATAATCAATCTGAGGTTTACAGGGTACAAATAAATTCTCCTGATCATATATCTGTTAAATAATAAAGAATTAGAGAGACTGTAGGTGTTTGTTGAAGAACCCTGGAGACCTCAGGTCAATCCCCAGAACCAATGCCAAAAAGAATCTGGGTATGGTGGTATATACCTATAATCTTAGCATAGAAAAGGAAGAGTCGAGAGGCATTGACTGGGCCTTGCTGGTTAGATAGCCAAGCAAAATCAACATACTCCCTTTATAAATGAGCATGTGTACGTCAAAAACAAGAGAAAAATACTAAAACCCAAGTATGTGAAGCTTTTATTTGATTATCTAATTCCATTTGTTGGGAGGAGGGTAAACCCATGTTGGAAGCATGGAAATCATAGCAAGAGTAAACTTTTTTTTTTTTTTTGATGAAAGTGAACGTTATGTATGGTGTTACTGAACAGAGTGAGAAGTCTCTCAGACAGGCTGTCCCTCTAATTTCTTTCCTTCACATTTACACTTTGGCTAGTGTAATTTGAAGCCACCAGTCAGTTAAGTTAGTCACTATGGGGATCTCACTATGGGGATCTCTGGGTAAACATCCAATCAGAGAAAAGGATGCATTATATGAAATTATATTGGCATTATTTATAATTGTGGTAGAGACCATATTATTGCTGATTCCTAAGCACAGATCAAGTTCCCAGTGGAATTTGGTGTAAATTCTGTACGGTTTTTAATTCTCTGAAGCCTCGGAGATTTATACAAGTACATTTTAAAACTGATATTTGTACCTTCCTGTTTTCAGATGATAAAAATGTGGTTTGATTTTGTGATTCTTCCCAAACCTCTTCTTAGATTGCTGGATATGTATGAATAAAAATGGCAAGCAAGCAAGGATTACAAGTGCTCTCTGTTGAGAATACTTGAAGCAGCAGCGAAAACCAAAGTGCTAGTGTTCCTGCTCAGTGAATGAGCTCTCAAAAGTCTCTACTTAGAGAAAGTTGCTCTTACTGACCAAAGCCAATCCTAGTGAGCATGCATCACAATATGGCCTCCATTGTGAATGCAGGTGAAGGAGCTTTTTAAAACTGTAACTCACTGGCACGCGAAGCAGATCAACAAATACACCTTCAGATTAGTTTTATTAACTTTAATTGACTTAATTTATTATTAACATACCCTCATGAATTTCTGAAGCTTTCCACTTCCTCTAAGACACCATAACCAAGGAAATGTACATGAGAAAATGTTTATTGGAGAATGTTTACAGTTTCAGAGGTTGAGTCCATGGCCACCATGGCCAGGAATATGGAATCGGGCAGGCAAATGATGGTAGAGCTTATATATTTAGACAAAAACTTCAAATGGGGGAGGAAGGGAGGGAGGAGAGAGGAGAAGGGAGAGGGAGGGGGAAAGAGACAGACAGAGAGCTAATATGGAATGACATGGGCTTTTGAAACCTAAAAGCTCACTCCCTTGCTCTCACAAGGCTCTGCCAAGCATCCAAATATGAGACTTAGGGAGCCGTTCTCATTCAAACCACCACAGTAATGCTTCACCCCCAAAATGAAATATAGATCTAATAAATTCTGAAATGTAATGTCTTTCTTTTTATTGAAAATAAAAACTAGGAATACTGTCTTTGATTTGGGAGACATTTTAGGATATCTTTGGGTATTAATCAGAAGTCTTGTATAACGTGCTCAAAGCAAACCCAAAAATCACTACTGACAAAATATATTATGAAAGTTATGGAGTGTAGAGATTGTCATTGTGAGAGAAGCAGCCAATCAAATCTTTGCTCCTCAAAAACAAGATACAAAATCTCACAGAAAAGATTCTTGTGTTCTAGTGATTGATGTGTCAGGAAAAAAATGGAATGGGTAAATTAAAACACAAGCAAATAATAGGAGAGATAGCTTCTGAAAAATCAGGCTCTTAAATTTTTAGTTAGTGGCTTATATGTCAAATGGCCTAAAAATAGTTTTTGAGAAGTAGGTGGAGGGGCGGGAGAGATGGCTCAGTGGTTAAGAGCACTGTCTGTTCTTCCAAAGGTCCTGAGTTCAATTCCCAGCAACCACATGGTGGCTGACAACCATCTATAATGAGATCTTGTGCCCTCTTCTGGCATGCAAACACACATGGGGCCAGAATACTGTATAAATAATAAATAAATAACATTTTTAAAAGTTTCTTTAAAAAAAAAGAGAGAAGTAGCTGGAATGTTGCTGAATGGTAAAGTATATGCTTCAATATATATATAAACATATACATATATTACTATATATGTATGTATGCATATTGTTTTAATTTGAGAGTGAAAACTTCAAAATATAATATACCTTTTTAGCAATATATATATTGTTTGTTTGTTTTTGTTTTTCGAGACATGGTTTCTCTGTGTAGCCTTGGCTCTCCTCAACTCAAATTTGTAGACCAGGCTGACCTCGAACTCACAGTGATCTAGCCTTAGCTCTCCTCAACTCAAATTTATAGACCAGGCTGGCCTCAAACTCACAGTGATCTATCTGCCTCTGCCTCTCTGAGTGCTAGAATTAAAGGCATGTGCCACCACACCTGGGTTTAGCAAAAATTTTAAGTAGACACCACAGTATTATTGATCATATTTCCTATGTTATATTGGGAATTTCCAGAACATCCTTATTTTGCATGACTACCAGCCCAACAGTTGAGGATGAGGATTTCCTCAGCTTCTTTCAAGTGTCATTGGTGAGGAGGAGGAGGAAGCTCAGATTTAATAGGATGATAATACAGTAAATTATGCAATCTTATACAGGGAGTAATTCTTCCTGAGTGAGATGTTCCTCGTTGCAGGACTTTAAACAGAAGCCCATCACAGCATGGTTCTAATATGTGTAGATACTTTATGTAGAATAGCCGTGATAGCCAAAAGATAAGTAAAAGCCGGAAAGCTGTTGAAGCAATCCATGTAAGACAACTGCGGTTTGGACCAGATATGTGCTATATGAAGTACTGGATTTTGCATGCATTAGAAGGTAAAGGTATAATGCTTTCTAATCATGATACTAAAATCTTAAGGCTTCCGTGATTATTACATCAATTTAATTCATTCATGTTGGTTAAGTATTCCTTATCTGAAGTGCTTAAGATCAAATGTGTTCAGATTGGGGCTCAGAAGGAATGCTAGTACAAACAAAATGACATATCTTGGATAAAGCCCAAGTCTAAACATCTAAATATCAAATTAATTTTCCTTTAGTGTGCATCTTGTATGTGTAGCTCAGAATAATGATATATAATATTTCTTAAAAATTTTATAAACCAAGTTTATAGTATACATTTTTTAAGGTTATAACATATAACTTCTCAACATATTCCTGATTTGAAAGTATTTTGGATTTTAAGGTTAAAACCGCTACATTCAGTCCACATAACTGATATCCTATGAGCTGCTGGCACTAGTAGAGAGCTGATGATGTTCAATGGTTGGATGATAATTGTGGTGTTTGGTTCCAGTCAAAGGAGGCCAGTCACAAATAACCTATCAATGGTAAAATAGGTAGAAGTTAATGCTAGAAAAAAGAAGTGTTACCACGGAGATTTGCGTGTTGGGAATAGTCATATAGGAGAAGGAAATGAAGTGAGGCCAGGACTGCAGTGCCCCAAGTGAAAAGGAATCCAAACTGAAAGGGATTTTTAGGTGGGATGAAGAGTGCTCTACATAGACACAGAATTGTTGCGATGGTTAGGAGGCTTAGCTAGTTGGAGGAAGTGTGTCTTTGTTAGGCTCATAGTGAGGGGACAAAGTGGTGTATCTGTATCAATGAGGAGGTCACTGGGGGTCAGATCACACTGAGATTCACAGACTGAGGAAAATTTTTACATTATCGCAGTTCTTTGACAATAAGATGACATTGGAAGGTTTCAAGCAGAGAAAAATATAACCTGATTTATCTTTTTTAAAAATACCACTTCTGAGTGCTGGGTTGAAAATGGATTTTAAAGGGAGCTTTGACAATGGAGACGCTCAGAAAGCTATTCTGTTGACTAATTCTGTATTCTTTTCTTTGCACAAGTTGATGTTAGTTTTGTTCTTTAAGTAAAATAAATGTTTACCCATTCATGCTACCACAACTACTTATTTGTCAGCATTCTCAGTGAGAGAAGTGGCCACTCTTATACTTCCAACATAACTATGAGTTCCTTTTGAAACTCCCTGTCTTTAAGAGGATATGGTGCATTTCCATGGTTTCCCTGAAAATGTAATGCACAGTTACCAGTTAAATGAAGGGTGGCCAAGAAGATCTGGTCTGTTCCTTGCTTCATCCCTGTTGTTATCATTGTTTAAAAGTGATGGCCTCAACCTTTTTAAATGCCCATCTTGTAAGCTATAGATGCGTCTCTGTCTCCGTCCTTTCTCCTTTGTCCCTTTTGTAATTTCTGTACTTCACTTTTATAATTTTACATTTCCAAGGTTTCAAAACCATGTAAACTTCTTTTTTTTATTATATTGCTGTGTCTCTCTCTCACTGGATAAAGAATGTGGGCTTTGTGAACATCATTTTCTTACACATTATTATTATTATTATTATTATTATTATTATTATTATTATTATTATTATTATTATTTTTACTTTTGGATCATTCAAGCTTTACGTTTCTGATAGGAAATTATGTAAAAGCAAATTATATGAGTTTGTATTTTACAAATCAAACTGTAGAACACTGCACTAACATCAAATAGGTGACGCCTACAATCCAGAAACAATAACACCTTACAAAAGCATGTACATTTCATATAGTACAAGACATATACAAGGATGTTCACCAAAGCAATATTTGCATGGGCACATTGGGAAAAGCAGCATAACTACCTGTCAATAGGTACATGTAGACTAGGGAGGCACTCATGGGGTCCTATGCTCCCTCCTGAGCTATTGGCTATTGGTGGATTGTGGAGGAAAAACAGTCACCGTCCATTTTTGAGCCCATCAAGTTTCAGTGGATGGTTTCAAAGCCATTGTTACAAAGATGGCCCTGGTTAAACACAGTGAATCCAAAAATAAAACAAAAGGACATTGAAAATAAACACAACAACTTTAGGTATAGAAGGAAGGGGTACTGGCAAGAGAAGGAGAAACTGTAGAGCGGGACTATTGAGATGCACTATATACGTTTGATATTATTAGAAAAAATGTATTACAAATAAAGGGTAGCTGTTTAGATAATTTATTTGTGTAATGTACTGTTGTCTAATAACATTTCTGAACGAGAGTTACATGTCAAAGAGAAAACCACAAATGTTTTACTGTTTATTTGAAAGCTAATAGAAAAACTTAGTCATTTAACAATAAAGAGAAATATTGTAAGGAATGTGTTGAGTGATTTAATCATCTTTTAAGCTTCATGGAGTTTATATATGTTCCATGATAGGATGGTACAGCCTTTTACATACCTAGTAATCAATGTAAAAGCCAGTATAATATTTAAGTATATTGAATACACTACATAATGAAGACACAACACTACATTCTCTTTTACCTAAACATATAAAAGGTACAGAAAGAATACAGTATAAAAGGAAATAATACATTGCTTCTGTGGTATCTTGAGCATGTGTATGCAACAGGAAGCAGCTGTACCCACATTGAGTGTAGAGTAGATGTAAATGTGGAAGACATTACTGTGCACTCTTGTAGTCTCAGTACAAATGGTACACCATGGCTACACTTATTTTTTGAGTCATCTGAGTTCTTTCTTTATCACTTCAGTGATGTTTAGTCAATTCCATATGAATATATAATACAAATGTTTTCCTCATAACTGAAAGTATGGTTTTTAGATGTGATGCTAAACTTTTGGGGGTCTGTGTGTTCTTTTCTTTTTCTTTTTTAAAAATTTAAAATAGATTCTCTTCTCATATAATATGCCCCAACTTTAGTGTCCTTCATTCCAATCCTCCCAGCCCCTACTACATCTCCTCTCTTCTGAAGCCCCTACGTTTCTTTTCAGGAAAGAAACAACAACCAAACACAATAAAAGAAGATACCATGAAACTAGGAAAGCGCCCTAGTATCAAGTTTGGACAAGGCAATCCAATAGGAGGAAAAGAGTCCCAAGAGCAGGCATAAGAGTCAGAGGCACACATGCTTCCACTGTTAGGAGTCCCACAAAAGCACTGAAGTTAACAGCCATAACATATATGCAGACGACCTACTTAATTCCCCATGCAGGCCCCATGCTGCTCAGTCTCTGTGAGGACATTATGAGCGCTGTTTAGTTGATTTAGTGGGCCCTGTTCTTTTGGTGTCCTTCACTCTCTCTGGCTCCTACAGTCTTTCCCCCAACTTCTGAGGCAAGGGTCATGGGGGAGACATTCAGTTTAGACTCTGCATAATGTCTAGCTGTGAGTCTTTGAACCTGCTCCTCTCGGCTGCTGGAGGAAGCCTCTCTGATAACTGGACAAGGCACAGATCTATAGCAGAATATCATTAGGAATCATTTCATTGGTTTTTTTTTTAACCAGTCATGTTTGGTTCTACACTAGGTCTCTGGAATATGCTGTCTGTGGTTCCTAACCATCCAGACAATGTCTGGCATGAGCTCCCTCTTGTGGAATGGAAGTCAAATTAAAGCAGATATTAGTTGGCTACTCCTACAAGTCCTGCACCACCATGGCCCCAGCACATCTGGCAGGCAGAATAGAGTGTAAGTTGAGATTTTATGGCTGGGTTGGTATCCGATTTTATTTTTCCAAAGCCTGCAGAATGCCTTCCTGTCCCAGAGACTAGAATGTAGGGATGATGCTAAACCTTTAAAACATGTGTTAATTTTCCAAGTAAACCATAGGACTTTATTGTAAACTATAAGCAAGAGCCTAAAATAACTAGATTGTGGTGAAATTTAGCATGCTTTATTGATATATCTGACTATATGAGGTAATAGTGAAGCTTTCAGTTAATAGCTGATCAATTTGTGTGTGCATTTGTTGGAGGAATTCAAAGCATTGTGAAACAGTTCCATTTACTCTTGCCTGTAAACGTGAACCACTTGAACTAAGAAAGCTTAACGATGGTTAATACAAGTCTCTCTGAAAAAGAGAGTGGATTTCATAGAGGAAAGTTGAGACATCAACTCCCTGATGCCCTGATTTTTCTACCATTGTGATATTTCCAAAGGCATATGTATTTTTCAGATATTAAGTACTGTGTTTTTTCTCTTTATTTATTAACTCTTGTTAACAAACAATTAAGAAAGCCACTGAGGGACTAGGAAGAGGGCTCAGTAGTTAAGAGCACTTGATTCAGCTGAGGACCAGGGTACTGTTCCCAACACCCACATGGCAACTTAGAATGATTCCTAACTCCAGTTCCAGGGAATCTTATGCCCTTTCCTGACCTCTAAGGGCAATGGACATCCACATGGTACACATACACACATGCAGAAATATCACTCATACACAAAATTTTTTTTAAAATTTAAAGAAGCCCACTGATAATTCCTAGTATGATAAGCCATACTAGGAAAACATTGATGTTTGTCTTGCTTTTCTTAGTGATCAATTGCATTTGCTTCCTGTTCTCATAGATCTTTCTGAAGTTTGACTGAATCTATTCAAAATATGTGCTAAAATTTCGTCCATGTTGTTGACGTATTAAAATGTGAGGTCTTTAGGAAAGTAAACCATTAAAATGATCTTGTAACCCATTTTTAAAAAACCTTGAATGCATTGTCTCACACCTTTTCTCTTTGGTCACATCTCAGCCAAAGACAGTATCTAAAGCTCTGTCTAAGAAGCAGAACTTGGTCTCTCAAAAATCCTCACTACTATTGGTGGGACTTTAATTGAACCTCCATCCTCCATAGATATGAACAATAAGTTTTCACTAATTATAAAGGCCCCCAAACAAGGTGTCTTGGCATAAGAACAAATAGATAAGGCAGATTTTCTATGGATTTGCAAATAGTGAAATAGCCATTCGGACCTGTTAAATATAGACAATTCTTTAAAATATAATGTTAAATAGAACAGAATAAATTCTGTCAGAGAATATCGAGCAGTATTAATTACGCATTAATTTTTCTCCTTATTTTTTCATTATTATAAAAAATATATATCTTTTGGATTTGGAAACATTTAAGTATTATGCAATTATTTTAGAGTGGCTTTGGTTTTAAAATGAGGACATATTTTTACTTTATGATCCTATAGATTTAAAAAATTTTCAAGTATATTATTTCCCTACTTATCAGTAAAGTAGCGCTTTGAGATTTATATACCCTTACATGCGGTACCATGTTGTTCTTTTGAATAGACATCATGATTAATATCACATGCAAAGAACCCCTATGTTTTCTTAAACTTAATTTATATTTTTCCACACAAACAAAATAGCTTTTATCTGCTTTTGTTTGACTTTTTGAAGTTTAAGATGCTGTCTTGGAGGTACTATGTCTAGTCCCAGCACAATGCTGGTTCAAGACAGATACTTAAGTGGCTACTGACTGAAGTATTTGGATAAAATATAAATATAGAATACCATGATATACAAACGTATTTCTTATGTTTTCATTGTTTTATGCTTGTTTTCTTTGTTTTATGAAAAAAAACTGGCCGCAGTAATCCAGGCTAGTCTCAAAAGTGTCCTGTAACTTAGTCTAGCCTTGAACTAAGCCTCTGATTTACTGGAATTATAAATATATGCCACCATATTTGGATACTATACATTTATTTTCAAATAAACAATATGTTGTATGCCATATATTTTCTTGTTTGTTACCTCTTTCCATAAGGTGCGTGTTCAATATGACAGATCTTAGTATCTATATTTTGTTTGTTAGTTTTTGTCATGTTGGCACAAAATGGAGTCACCTGGGAAGAGAAAATCTCTAATGAGTATTGGCATGTGGTACTGTATACGGAACATTTCTTATTTACAATTGGTATGAGGGGGCCCACCCCACTTTAGGCAGTGCCACTCCAAATGCAGGTGGTTCTGCATTTGTAAGAAAGCAAGCTGAGCAAGAGATAGTGAGTGTGTCAGTAAGCAGTGTTCTTTCATTCATTCTGATTCCATTCCTTCCTCCAGCTTTCTGCTTGAGCTCCTGCACTGGAATCCCTCTATGATACACTAATACCTATAAGCCAAATAAACCCTTGTCCCAGCCAATTGGTTTGGTCAGTATTTTATTACAGTAAAAAAACAAGAAGCAAACAAAAACCAAAGCAAACTTGGTCAGCTGCTTTAGTCATATAAAAAACAACACACACACACACACACACACACACACACACACACACACACACATATAGGTGTAAATACATCATTTGGGATTATATATAAATCTTTGGCTCAAATAAGAAATTTCAGCCTCCTAAACATATGGAAACAGAGGTATGAACCAGCACTCTTGAATATATATTATTTCTAATCAATGAACAAACACTGTTTTTTATTAACTGTGAAACAGATAATTGATGAAAATGGAAGGAACACAAATCCTTTAAACATATTCTCAGGATTTAAATATGAAGTTGAGTGTTTGAGTGTTTCATAGGAGAATGTTTGGATTCAATCATATTTTACCTGTCAAGGGTATGCTGCCAAGGAGAGGGTCACTTTTATTCCACTGTACTTTAGGAGAATCAGCTTTTTCCCCATTGTTCTATAGTCGGATCAGGTTTCCTCATTTTGACTTTTGAAACTGTCATTATCTTTTGCTAAGGAAATGGTGTGTAGAAGAGCATCTTGGGTTTCTGTTTGGATGAGATAGTTTTGTTACTCTGCCATCTCTTTTAAGGCACTTTTCCTATCCTTTTGAAACCTATGGCTATTTTTAAATCACTGTTGCTATAGAGGAGGCAGCATGTGCCATACTAGATGATTCAGTTCTAGCATTCTGTTTGGGTGGCTCTGTTCACATTCACAGTGTGTGTATTTTTTTTTTTTTTTTACTTTTTTGCTATTGTCACCTTTTCTACAGCTATTTCCACCAACTCGTGTTTCAATCCGTGTGAAAACTCATGACAAATTGTCATCTAGTAAACTCTTACACTTTATCCATTTTGCCATTGTGGGGGTAGATTCGTGTACTATAAATGTGCAATTCTGTCCAGCAACAACAAATACTGCATGGAGAGGAATCCAAGAGCCTGTTTTGTTCTATTTGCATCTGTTTGTGAGTTTTTTACAGTGAACAATTTATTAGCTATCTCATAATAACATGAAAATATCTTATAATTACAAACACACATCCAGGCAGAAAAGCAGCCACTGTAAATATTTGTAAAGTACCTTTTCTGAGACCACAGTGGTGTTTAATACTGCCAAGAGAAATGGCACATTGTTCTCATGTATCTGGAAAATTTTTACAGATGTATAACAAATTAATAAAATGGGAGCTAATATTTCCATGAATTGTGTTAAGATAACTCAACCAAATTTTTCTCTGTTTTCATCTGAGTAATTTTCTTGTACATTTTATACTACGGTATCTTTTATCTCTCGTAATCCATAGAAGAAGTATTTCCAGTAAAAGTTCCTGCTATCTCAATTATATGGATGTCGTGAGCAGAGTTTCAAGACTCGTGTGCGTGAGCCAATGACTGAAAATGACACACAGCAAATCCTAAGCCACTCTTTTTTCACACTCATGAAGTAATTATATGACATTCACTATGTTCCAATCCTTGAACACATAAAGATCTAAAAGATTAGAGGACAAATTCTTCATACAACCTGGACCAAAACAAAAAAAATCATTAAAATTCATATGATATAATTCTCTCAAGAGCTGTGGCCAGATGGGAAATGGGTAAAAGCAAGTATGAAAATCAGCCAGCAAGAGTAGTAGCACCTTGTCCAGCTTAAGCTTCAAGAACATAAAAAAACCAGGCACCTCCCTCCCGTCTACTATGGTGACTGATCCTTACCAAAAGTCATAATGCTATCTAAGCATGGGGCGGGGGAGGGGGGGGGAGGGGGGTTGGTAAAGCTGGCCCGATCCTTGCAAAACCTAGTTTTAAATTCCTTGAGTTACAAAGGAGCTCCAAATTTGGGTGAAAAAAAATTTCATTCTATAATTTCCTGTTCCTCAAAGGCTATCACTGTTGCTGGTTCATAACAGACTCTTCACATGCATTCAGTTGGACACAATGGCATAAATCCAGCCATCACTATGAAGGTAACTAGTTGTAAGCTCATTGGAAATGCTATTCTTGTCTCTGTCTTCCTGCCCAGCAACAAGTGATGCTTCTGAACCTACTTAGGGAAGCTGTTGCTGAGGGCACTTTCTGAACTCCGAACGTACTATGGCTTAAACGGATTCCCACCTTTCCGCTCTTTCTTTTCCTTCCCTGCACTACTGAGCGTCCATCTGGTTTGGGCTTTGTTAATGACTAGTCAGTGTGTGAGATGTCGAGTGAAAGGAGCCCAGAAAGATTGTTTTATTTTTAAATGCAGGATGGTTCTTACTAAAGAAAGACTTTATAGGTAGAAATAAAAAGCCAATGAGGATGGGAACTGAGACTAAACAGTAGAGGACAAGGAATTTTGAGAGTTTTTTTTTTTAATATTTGGAACATAGAACATTGGTAAAGGGGCTAAGATGTCTGTCTTTCTAGCATATTATAGACCACCTTAGCACATATATTATGCAGATAGAGGAAAGTATTTGGTTATGTTTTTGTAGCAGATAGACATTTATTTTTTATGCAAACGTCCTTTAGCAGAGTTAGAGTGATGGCTCAGTGGTTCACGTACTGCTCTTGCAGGAGACCTGAACTCAGATCCCAACACTCATGTGACCGATAACTCCAGCTCCAGAGAAACCAATCCCTCTGGCCTCCATGGGTACCTGCACTCATGTACACATACTCACAGAAAGATATGAAACATAACTAATTATAATAAATCTTTCCAAGAAATTCTTGAAAAATTTTTTTCCAGCCCATTATTCTCGAGGATGAACTAGTGCAGTAGAAATGTATTCAACGCAGTGAAACCTATTATGTACAGACATACAATTACTGTTACAGCTGCTTTTTGTTAAACATGGTTAAATCTTGTTGCTGAGAAACTTCAGGAAATATTGCCTTTAGCCAGTAGAATCATATAACTAGTATTGATGGTTATTTGGGAGAAATGTCATGTAAAAACTATATTTATTTATATATCTTATTCTTAAATAATTAAGAACATTGGTGATACCCAAATGGAGTATGCTAACAGATACGATTTTAATTTAGTGAAAATCCATGGTACCAATTGGAAAGGATGAAGGAGTATAACATAAGTTGCTTTGCATCATCTCATCCCAAAAGTGTTAGCCTGGGCAATGTTGACATAAAAAAAAAAAGTGAGTTGTGTGGTTACTCAGCAGACCTCGCTTTACCTCATACATGCTAAGAATGTCTCTATGAAGGCAATTATAAAAAGTCATTTTGTATCTTATAGCCCAGGCATTTGTATGCTTATCAGTGGTACCATGATATCAACAGTGACCTGATATTTTTCTTTCATGATTTGTTAATTTTACTGACTGAGATTCTGAGAATGGCAGCTGATTTTCCTTTAATGAAAGCTGCCTAGACCTAAGCTCACAAAGAGATTCCATATCCAGTGGTGAAAATCCTTGGCAAATATTTTCTCAGTGATGATGCCTTGTCCCCAGAGCTCCCTGACTCTCTCTTTACTTACTGTCACAAGAATTTCAAGGCATCAGTGGTGTCATCACTAGCAAGAAAATGGTGCTATGATGATATTCTTATTTCAACTATGATTCAACCATTGAATACATGGCTCTTTCTTCCTAGTTACACAGGGCCAAGAAGAAAAAGATGATAACAAACTCCATTAGACAAGAAAAAGGAAAGTAAAAAGTAGTAGCAGTGGTTCTAAGACATTGATTAATAGACTGTAAAATAATTTGTTTTTCACATGTTTAATACTTTTAAACATGTTATACATAGGACCATATATATCATACTTCATGCTGATACCAGGCAGTGTAGTGAGGCATGTTTTTGTTGTAGAATTAGAGCTAGCATCAAATCATGCGTAAGACTACTCTAATGTCAATTTTTGCCTTAGTTTTTCTTTACTATTATTATATTGTCATAAACAATATTTTTGTTTTATTTGCCATCTATAATGATAGGATATGAACCCGGAACCTCTTGTTAGTAAAGTACTTTACTATTATACCGTCAGCCACTTAAGCAGTACTTTAATGTTGAAAAGAAAGTATAATTGGTTGATATGAAAATCTTATTAAAAGTTAAATGTTTGTGGTTATTGTTTTTAAAAGATATATTAGTGCAGATGTATTATCTTCCTTTCAATAAACAAAGCTTGCTAGACCTATTGGTATACCTAAATAACTATGCAACCAATGAGTTTTCTTCTGTGTAGCTACTACTTTTTTTTAAACTATGATAAGAGAGAAAAGGATGAGGCAGAAGAAAAAGAAAATAACCAAATAAGTCAACTACTAAAGCCATGAAACAAAGTAGGATAGTTAAAGTGAGTGGTAAAAAGGCAATGGGTAATTATTTCAAAAAGCTGAAGATATCTTCTCTGGGAAAAAAATGAAATTAAATTCAAAATTAAGACACACAAGAAACCAGCATGCAACACCAGACTGGACTGTATTCTCAGCTTTGGGAATTTATAATCAAAGACCCTAAACCAGGAATAAGCTTCAAATATGACCTATGAGGAAAGAAGAAAACAAGGGAGTGCTAAATTATATACCATTTTGTGAATTGGGTTATACAAAGTATAGAGGGACATTATTGCAAAATTATATATCAAGACATTGTCAGTGACTCAGTGGATGAGAAATAGAAAATATACTGTAGAAAAATGAGCAAAACACAGTGTTGTTGTTTTCTAGAAGAAAAATGATGGTGGGAAGGCTGTGCATCTGGGAGGGGAGTGGTAGATTTAGGGAACTCAGATTGTAAATGCTGGCATAAGGCCCAAAGTTCAGATCCTCATTATCCATGCAAGACAGCCAGGTGCCTGAGCATACATCTGTAATCCCAGCACTGAGAAGAGAGAGACATATGCTTGCCATCCAATCTAGTTGAATCTCTGATATTCATATTCACTGACAGACTCTATCTCAAGGAATAAAATGTGGGGAATTATTGAGGAAGTCATCTCTGGCCTACACACACACACACACACACACACACACACACACACACCCCAGTTACAAATACAGAGGCATATACACAGAGTGAGGAGGAGGAGGAGGAGGAGAGAGAGAGAGAGAGAGAGAGAGAGAGAGAGAGAGAGAGAGAGAGAGAGAGAGAGAGAGAGAGAGTCAGAGACAGAGACAGAGAGAGACAGAGAGAGACAGAGAGCCCCTAGGTATACACTCTAACTTTAGAAATCTTTGAAGAGAAAATTCTAAGAATGAGGAAATGCAATAAAGGTTTACCTGTGTTGACGTTTAAGTGTTGTGGAAGAAAGGTATTCTGGGATGAGTCAAAACCAGTTGTTTGGCAAGAGACTAAACACAAGATAAATGGACATGTTTTGGTCTTAAGATCTAGATGCCTGTCAGGCATATTTGAAATGCCAAGAGAGCTGTTAAAAAAACAGCTGCCCTGGATTTCAGGAAGCTACTGAGTCAGGAGACACAGATTGGAGATCTACCCGCATGTAAGAAAACAGAGAAACACACACACAAGTTTGATTAATTCCAGGCTGTACTCTGAAGAATAATTTGAATAACTGAAAATTGATGAGTAGTGTTTTAATGAAATATTTATTTTGAAATTTTGTTGACAGCATTGTTACTGAGAATTTAAGAGATTGCTCATGACAATAAGCAATGGCTCATTTCTTCAAAGTTTCCCTACAAGACAAAGTTTTGTTTTGTTTTTACATTCCTTTATTTATTTAATTAATTTATTCAGATTACATCTCAATTGTTATCCCATCCCTTGTATCCTCCCATTCCTCTCTCCCTCCCGCTTTCACCCTATTCCCCTCCCCTATGTCTGTGACTGAGGGGGACCTCCTCCCACTCTATACAGTCATAGGCTATCAAATCTCAACTTGGTAACCAGCTATCCTTTCTCTGAATGCCACTGGGCCTCCCCATGAAGGGGACATGGTCAAATGTGGGGCACCAGAATTTGTGTGAGAGTCATTCCCTGCTCTCCACTCAACTGTGGAGAATGTCCTGTCCATTGGCTAGATCTGAGTAGGGGTTCTATGTTTACTGCACGTATTGTCCTTGGTTGGTGCAGTAGTTTCAGCAGGACCCCTGGGCCCAGATCCGCCCATCATAATGTTCCTCTTGTAAGTTTATAAGGCCCTCTGGATCCTTCTATTTCTCCATTCTCCCATATTTCTCTCACCTAGAGTTCCAATAGGATGTTCTCTCATCTATCCCAATTTCCTGGTAAGTGAGGTCTTTCATGGGACATGCCCCTTGGGCTAGTGTCCAATTATAAGTGAGTATATACCATGTGAGTCTGGGTTAACTCACTCATTATGATCATTTCTAGTTCCATCTATTTGTCCACAAATTCCGGCTGAGTAGTATTCCATAGTGTAAATGTACCACAGTTTCTTTATCCATTCTTCTACTGAGGGACACTTAGGCTGTTTCCATGTTCTGGCTATTATGAATAAGGTCACTATGAACATGGTTGAACAAATTTTCTTGTTGTGTGCTGGAGCATCTTCTGGGTATATTCCAAGGAGTGGAATAGCTTGATCTTGATGAATCCCTATTCCCAATTTTCTGAGATAGCACCAGATAGATTTCCAAAGTGGTTGTACAAGTTTGCATTCCCACCAGCAATGAAGGAGTGTTCCCCTTTTTTCACATCCTTGCCAGCATGTGCTGTTATTTGAGTTTTTTATCTTAGCCATTCTGATGGGAATAAGATAGAATCTCAGAGTCGTTTTGATTTGCATTTCTCTGATGACTAAAGACGTTGAGCATTTCTTTAAGTGTTTCTCAGCTATTCAATATTCCTCTGTTGAGAAATTTCTCTTTAACCAATATTATCTTTTGGATTGCCTTGAAAATTGTATTTGCATGTCACTATTTAGGGTTAGCAATAAAATCCTGTGTGTGCTTCATAATTCAAACAAGGACACCATTGTAAAATAGTCTATGTCATATTAATTAAGCCCTGAAAGAAGGCAAGCATTATAGTCGTTTGTAACTGAGTATTGCATAAGTTGCTAATCAATGAAAAAACTGAGTAATTAACAAGCCACCAGTCAGCATTTTGAGAAGAAGTTGGTGACTTTCAGCTTAATTAAACCTTGCAGGTGTCAGTGATGATGTGCTAGAATCTTTAATCTCTTTGTGCCGAAATTCCCCCAGATCATTTTAGCATCTGTACATGTTTAAAGCCCCTGTCTATTCTGAGACAGGTAAGGGGATTTCAGAGTCTTAAAACACTTTGCATTTTCTAAAGCCTTCTTCTTAGCTAAATCATTGAGGTTTCTTTTGGATTAACACAACAGAGTGAAATTATGATCTACTTCACCCACAAAAAGATCAACTTGGAAAGCTGGGTACTGTCACTCAAACCTAATATACACACCAGGAAATCATTTAAATATGCACTTCATTGAATTTCAGTGACTATATAGAGTTATACAGTGGTATTTACCATTTAATAAGAATAAATGAAGTTTGAAAGTTTGGAAACATGCTCTCATAATGGTAAAGTAGCTTGGAGCAAAGTTAGGATAGTCTTAAGGTTTGCCCTTTAAGATTATTGTTATGTCTTTGCTTCTAAAATGTGTTCATACTTCTGCTAAAGCTACCATCAGAAATTGAATTCAAGACAGGATAAGCAAAGGATTAGGATTAATCTGTTCTTTAACTAACATTTAAATACCACAAATGCCTCAGTAAGTGTATTGTTTGGCAAAAAGTTAAGACTTCTGGTTGCTAGAGCTGTCCTTCGTTTTCCCTCCTGGTTAGGGGTAGTTCTCTCATTGAGTAATGTAAAGATCAAAGTGTCCCTCATTGTGGCATTTATATTTGTTATAATACCTATTGCAAGGTGGTGTCATTCTCAAAAACTTCCTTGGAAAGTGAACTAACATTGATATTTAAAGTTAAATAGGCATAAACATAAAATATTTATCATATAAAAACAAGATTATTATTTGCCATTTTCAAAACACTGATCGTAGCTTGTTGAAGGAAAGTAGTATTAATAGGTAAAGGTCCATCGTCCCTTATGTGCCAAGGAACACACCACACACTTAAACATGCATTTATGAAAATATGTACATACAGATGTATTTGTATATGTGTATGCATATAAATGTGGGGTCTATATACTATTTCAAATAGTGTGTAGATCTCAGAACATATAGGTATGTCTTTTTATAGGTATGTGTAAATATATATAAATGCATTTAATGGATATAATAACCTTATGGAATAGTATTTGTTTTGTTCTCATCCCACAAACTAGAAAATTAATACTCCGTGAATGTAAATGGTTTTTTGAGGATGTTTCATATGGTTCCTGGAAGCCATGTGATGTTAGATGCAGGAAGCCAGACTCCAGGTATCTTTTTCTTATTCAGTCTGTTGCTCCTACTAGAAACTTATTATCAACATCATTCACATGACAAGATTTCACTTGCTCATTACTACTGAACATTACAGAAGCTTCATTCAATGTCCCAAATTAAAATACCAATCAGAGTTTGCTCTGCAATTCTCCCTTCAATGTTTTTTGTTTATTTTCCTCAATGTTGGTCGCTGTTCCCCTTGATACAATTATCCTTATTTGTATCAATTTGAAACATCATAATTTCATTCTTTGTTCCAGTTGAGTGTACCTCAGTTGTATATTTATATAACTGTTTTTTCATCCATTCACCTGTTGATAGACATCTCGGCTGGTTATGTATATTGTCTTTTGTACGTCAATAAATGTAGATACTTCTGTGCTTGTTAACTTAAGAGTTCTTTGGTTATAGACCCAAGAAGGTAATAAGTAGTTTTATTTGCCTTTTCTTGAGCGTGTTGAATCCATAGAGGCTATGTCACTTTACATTTTCCACGAGTAGTTATAAGTAATCTTTCTCTTTTCATCAGTGTCAGAATTTGTTAAGTCATTTGTTTTCTCCAATATAGCTATTTTACAAAGGTGAAATGGAAAACACCTTTAATTTGCATTCCTCTGATCTCTAATGACATCAAACGCTTTTTCAAATACTCACTGACCATTTGTATTTCTTCCACTAAGAACTCACTGTCCAATTAATTATCCAATTTATGAGTAACGTTTTGGTATTTATATCCTAGAGTTCTTTCTACTAAGTCAAAGGAAGACAAGTATTTTTTCTTTAATATGCACAACCTACATAAAAGTACATAAAGATGATGGAACAACAGACTAATGGAGTGTGTGTGTGTGTGTGTGTGTGTGTGTGTGTGTGTGACTGTGTGTGTGTGTGTTGGGACTATTTAGGAGACAGAAATGAATCAACAAAGGGGATAAGATAGAACAGAAGATGCAAGAAGAAATCAATAAAAACAAAGTAAAATGGCATATGTGTATGAAAAACTACAATGAAGCCAATGTTTTTTGTTGTTTTTGTTTTTTACACTCACCAATAAAAATGATTTAAAGAAAGTGCTGGTTTTTCTAATAGGTAATTGCAGAAGACTGGAACATTATTGTGTACTTATCTGTATAACAGGGAATTTGCTCCCTGATTGACACATTGCTTCCGTGAGTGTCTCAATAATAACAGGACAGTCACACTTGCCTCACTCCTGGGAGTTCCCATTTATCTAATTATCTCATCATAGGCTGTAAGTGACACTGTGGAGAAGCTATGCCCTCTTATGATGGAATCCTTGGAAATCACTTAGGGATTCCTCCTCTTACTTCAGACGATAATATTAAATTTCACATGGGAGTAATAGGTATAGGAAGAGATAATATTGTGTTTCCCAAAACAGTTGTCAGAAAGAGCAAATGTGATAAGTGGAATTCTCTTCTTGAGCTCTGGTGCCCAGTGCAGACTATAGCTTCAGCTTCATGTTCCTTTAAGTACAAATATTTGTTGATTTGAGGGTGTAGGACCAACAGGGGGGATTACAATGGGAGTACATATTTTCAAATGTATTCCTAGAGGAATAGATTTAAAACATTCCATTGTTCGTTTGGAGGGAAAAACTCTTGCAGCATTCATGTATACCTTTATTTTCTGTTTTGATCATCTCAAAGTTATTTAGCAGGGAGGGTGTGGCTGTTAGGTCAAAATTATAAGATTAGTGACATCAGAAACAGCATTCAGTTTAATCATCAGAGAAGGTGAAGTCAGGCAGCATTTGCTTTTGCATCCTTCCTTACAGGGGAATATTTCTCTTGCTGGGTATAGGAAATGAGGGAGAAAGTGCTTTTTCTATGAAATGTTTTCTGTATCGATCAGACACTAATAACACACCACAGACTGTCAAGGGTGCAAGTGCTTTCACCTTCTTACTCAGTCCACTTAATGTTCTGGCCATTTTGCTTTGCTTTGTTTTTTTTTTTTCCCCCTCAACTGTGCTCAGAATGTATGCCTTTAACCCTTTGAATATTTTAGTCTCTTGTTCCTAAGACACAGATTATATTGTATGTCTCTCTGGTGTTTCTTCCCTGCCCATCACAAATAAGACTAGCTCCCCAAATTTATATCTATGCAGGGACACATGGGATTCTGTTTCTAAGGAGCTGTGAAAAATTGAGGTCAACCAGCCATTCAGTGGATTATATTAACCTAAATCATTGATGCCAGGGAAGTGCCATGCTACATGAGATCATTTCACTTCTCACTTAATATAACTTTCAATGAGCTCCTTGTGTTGTTGAGTCGTTTGCAGCAGCAGATACTCTTGCAGTTACTAAGAGTCTAGGGAAATCTAACTTGTAAGAACATGATGGCATCAAGTACCAACTCCATACTTTTGCACTACTCCTAAAAGATTTAGCTGTAGAAAATACTGCTGCCACTTGAATGTGATCCTTTATAATTGTTTAAATTTAAGTGAAGACCCTCTTTGCACAAGAATGTCCTTGGACATGGACTGAGAAGGATATTAGAAACTTTGGAAACATATTTGCATAGATATATACAACCTTAGATTCTGCAGCAACCTCTACCTATGTATCATTTTCCCTATTTTTAAACAACAACAACAACAACTCTCAACATCTCTGTTCAATATTATGGTTGTTGAGGAATCATTTTGTCTTTGTTTTCTCTTTTCTGTGAATTGAATAAAAAAGAGATTATATCTTTTAAGAGAATAAAACTTAAACATTAAATAGAAATGAAGTTAACGTTGGCTGTAGGGAGTATATAGTTAAAAACATATGTATGGCTGGATCTTATCAAGTTTTCATTTCATCATCTTTGAAATAACAAAAATAATACCAGCCTTATGAGGTTGTTTGGAAGACTGAGAAAACTCCTGACAAATTCTTAACAGGTTGTTAGATCCATAAATTTCTCAATAAATGCCAACAACTCCCTCTTCTCCTTCCATTTATCCTCAGCTCGCCACGAATGTACATAAAATATAACATGCACCATGGCAACTGGTCTGAATCTGCCTAAGCATGCTATAGAAGGGAACATTCCATTTATGTGCACTTAACTCATACATTTATAATCAACTTGTTTTCAGTGGGTTGTTATGGTAATTACATTTTCATAAACTATTTTCTCAAAAAACTCAGTGTCTTTGGCTATGAGAATGAAAGCCATTTGAGTCCAATCCAGGTTCTGTGTCTTAAAAGACTGATATCTCCTCTGGCATCTTGTGTGTGCCTGGACAGTCCTCACCAGGCCATCTCATGCTGTCAAACTCTTTGTAGCATCAGGACTCTGAGTCTACTCGGCAGACCTGAAGCCTAGCTGAGTGTTTGGATATTGAGAGCTCACAGGAAGGAGCCTTTTGCTTGCAGGACAGTGGAGCTTCTTGATTTCCATTTTTCCTCTAATTTTTAGGGGGGGGGGAGCCATTCTGTAAGAAGATCCTTGTTCCACATTTTCTGGGATGTTTTCTTTCAAAGTCTTCTGTTTCTGTGCATGCTCTACTCAATATGACAATATGTGGAAATATTTTAATCTTTGCCTTTTGAGAAACAGAGTCACTTGTAGGTGGGAATCCAACAAGACTATAAACTGAAAGCATAGCTCCAACTGGACAAGAAAATAGATGTTCCTGTCCCAGGTAGCACTGTTAGACCATTAGATGAATGTAAACAGTTATGTTGAAGAAGGTGCATGGAGTTGATTCTTCCTTCAGGCAAAATGATTTATTAGAGTTAGGACCATGATGAAGTCTAAAGAAAAGCTCTAATCTGATTAAGAAGGAAAAAAAAGTGTATTCTTAAACATTTTTATTTTTAATGTGGAGAGAAGAAAGGAAAATTTGAGAATAAAAGAAAAGATGGAGGGGAAGTGTTTTGCAACAAGGAAATGAGTCCAAGATCCATGCACATGGCCCCAAAAACTGTTCTGTGAGTTCTGGGCTTAAGGCATTGTTTGGAAAATCCTACAGACATTTCTGGATGGGGGGCCTATGGAAAACCTCACAGAATATTAGTATAGTTCAACTATGACATACACACTGAGTGTGCTTTTGCACTTGCCTGAAGCTTTCTCCTAAGACTCTTTCCAGGAGTGACAGGTTCTCCACTTATGTGACATGACACAAACATCATGTCAATCTTAACAATACTAGAAAATCACTCAAAAGCCACAGAACTGAATGCAAATGTGCAAAGCCATTGCCGACTCTTTAAAGTAACTTGACCTGAGGTGGTATTAGAGAATATTCATAAGCTCAATGTTTTTAATCTTTCCTCTCAATGAAATGCATTTGGTAAAATACATTAAATTGTGACTATTCTTTGTTGCTTCTGCACACAATCAAAGGATTCTGAGAGTAAAGAATTGGAAAGAAATAGAAAAATAAACTTTGAACTGAAGGAGATGGCTAAAAAAAAAAAAAACATATAAGAAGTTTGTCATTGTGGAGTAAATGTATTGTTATTATTTCTTGATTGTTTTAATAAGTGCCAAGCTTTTTGAGAAACCTAAATGTGTTCTATTGTAACAAAGGTGGAGATTGATTTATTCAATTTCAGATGACCCACCGGAAGCTAAGAGAGCTCAGTATCTCATGCCAGATCATGTAGTTGATATGAAAAATATTAGGGTGCTCTGATTCAAAGACAGTAGCCCTAGCAATTAAAATGGTCTTGTGCAGAATACAGGTCAGAGAGCAGTAGAAAGGGCATGCTACTGTTTTGGTTTGTTTGTTTGTTTGTTTGTTTGTTTGTTTGGTCTATAACCCAGCCTACACTCTGCATATTAACTTAGTAAAGTGTTATTTTGTTGTTCTTAGCTTCCAAGTAGTCATTATCTGCAAAGAAATGAATGAGATAAGAGACCACATTGTTCCAGAGGGCAGATTGGCTGGCAGCTTCATAAATGGTGCAAAGCATCATAGAGAGCTACTTCTCTGTTCACTGAGGCATGACAGAACCCCTTCATCTCTAGCTTAGTCAAGGGTGATGCTGTGCTGGGCATATGAACAATAAACATTAACAGCTTCAGGTACCCTTTACTGAGACCTATTCTCTTTTATTTTCATTTTTACACTTATGTTTTCCTTTCTGATTTCCTACCCTCTTGTTTTGGCCATTCATGGTCCATATATTTTTGTCATTTTAACTCCTCGTCCTGAAGCTCAGCAATCATTTCTGAGTTTTATGGATCACTGCACAGATATTCTGGTGGTATGCTATTAATCCTTCTCCAACCACATGGCAGTTTTACCAAGACTTCAGGATAATATTCAGCTATCCCCGTGGAGCTTCCTCCTGCAGCGTAGGCAGGAGGGATGTGAGGAGGTCAGAGGATAGGTAAACATAAATCAGGTGTGTGCAAACAAGCATGATGAATTCTAGTTCCCAAAGTGCCCTGCCTTTTGTCAGGCTTATGTATTGGGAGAGAGGGCTGCGTAGAATGAATGATGAGTTTAAAGCTGTTCCCCGGTGAAGAAACAAGCATAGAAATGGCTACAGTGACACAGTAGCCTGGATGCAGAGAAAGCTTGAGAATACAGAGTGGAAAGCAACAGCATCCCCAGAAGCTGGGATGAAGCAATAAAGGCAGAAGGAGCAGCATGACGTCTCCCATCGGAGAGCCCCGATCCGCCATCACTGGGAGGGAAACTGGAAGATCTTCTGTAAGACAATCCATCAGGATGGCATGGCAAGGCTCACAAGTAGAAAAACAAAACAAAGCAAAACACTGTGTGTATTGATCATCCACTGAAGTTCAGCAATTCCTCCAATTAATATTAAATAATCATGAAAGTGTGGCAAGTTATGATGGTAGCATAACCAATAGAAGTCACTGACATATTCGTGTATCAATTTAGTACAAATATTTTAAAATATCATCATGTTCATGGCCCTGAAATTGTGAGGCTTATTAAACTTGCCATTTGAAACATTTATTATTATTATTATCACTATTATTACTATGGTCTTGAGAGTGTATGTTAGGCAAACTTATCATTGATAATATACCCAAACCAGCACAAATAATTTTGTCAAAATATCTAAAATGCTTTCATAATTACTATTATAATTATTATATACTTTAAAATAATAATTATTATTATAATCACCCCCAGCAAAGACGCTTCTTGGTGTAACATACAGAGACTAACACAGATATCTATAACTAATTAAAATTCCTAGAATAAGGGACAGTGGAGTGCCCAATTATATGTAAGACATCTTCAATGGAATCCCAATACCTACAGCTCAGAGAAATTTGGAAATGTAGCAGGAAGATTATATAAACCAACTGACCAGGTTACCTTTTGATAGGGTCCTCTAGGGGTGACAGACAAAATGAAGCCATGAAACCCAACATTATGGTTGCCAAAATGAGACCATAATGATGACAATACTAAGTTGGCGTGGCAAAATGGATAAAGGACCCCTCTATTCCCACACTTTGTTAAAAAAAAAAAAACTACAGATGGCTAATGGCTTCTGAAAAGGAGAGAATTAATTTCTTACAGGAATGACATAGCCCAGAATACATGGACATTGAGGATTGCTGCATGGAGAAAGTAGATTGTACTTGCATGTTGAACTTGTATGTGTATATATAACACTATGAATAAAGAAAATAATTATAATTTTGGAGAGGGAAGTAGGAACCAGCTGGAGTTTGAAGTGCATAAAGGAATGACATATAAGCAGTGTTTGTGTGTGAAGTTCTCAAAAAAAAAAAAGGCCACCATTTCAATGGAGTTAAAAATGATCCAAAGAATAATAATTTAAAACAGCTTGCAATTCTCACCTTGACATCCAGATTTTTAAGACCTTAAATTAAGACTTTTCAAATTGCTTCCGGGGGGAGGGGGTAGGGGGGAGCTCTGCTTTGATAAGTTCAATATAGTTCATATATATATATTGATAAATGATTGGTTTATGGTGTAATTTGTGCTGAATTTTGGTAGCTGAAGCTCCCTCTGTATTGCAATGTCTCCTTTCACCTGCTGAACACCTTGGATGTCAACAGCTATTGGTCCCTAGGTGGCTTGAGCCATCCTTCCTCCAGTCCTTCCTGATATAATACGAACGACATAAAAAAGGCTTCAGTGTCCCTTTCACCCAAAAGGAGTTTATCCTATGCATTTCCAAGGTACTGTCCCTGATAAGTGGAAATTTTGTCACAGAGAAGTCATTGTAAAGTTCTGGGTAGTAGGCACTTAGTCATCAGGAAACTGGTGTACGGAGAGGAAAGGGCACACCTGGGATTTCAGGAAATGGAATAGGAACATTAAGAAAAATTGTCTGAGAATCCGACTTTGCTCTGAACTTGGGCATCTAAAAAAAAAAAGGCTGTAAAAGCTTTGATTCGTGAGAATATTTTTCATTCATAATATGGTGTAATAGATTTCTGATGTACCTAGTGTCAGTCTAAGTGACTATTGAGAGGATTTCCAAATTTCTCTGATTGCCACCAGTAGACAGTGATGAAGTGGACTTTTTCCCCCTCCTGGCCTTTTTCTGTGTCAGTGGAATGAGAATAAAGATCTCTTTGCTACCAAATTGGAGACGACTCAGATCTGAATCTTCAGAAATCAGCAGAACATGCTGTATCGGTGTGCCTGATTTGGAGGCAGTTGGTAGCCACATTCCTAAAAGAATCCTGATCTTGTGGTCATTTGAAACTGGACATTAAGCAAAATTTTATACTTGCTCAAAAAAAATTCCCACCTCTGGATTATAAATATCTAGATATACATTTTTAACATAAAAAACTAGAGTAGTCTTAAAAATAAAAGCTGTGATATAATATTCCTTTTTTAAAAAGTTTTCTACACTGTGACTAGTACATTAAAATGACTATGAAACAGGGGAAATTGGGGTCCTCAATAAAATAATCTAAGAATTAACTCTAAGAGAAGGTTAGCAACAATTTTATTTACGTTTCAAAGTGAAAACTCCATGGGCAGGCAAGTTGAAAGCTCCAATAGATGGATGGAAGAAGATGATGAAGGAGAAGTAGAGAAAAGTCATGCCTTATGAGCTGACGTGAGGTCAGACACAGGGCAGACAAGTAGTTAGAGGGTTGAGAGAGAGAGTTTAGAGAAAGAATAAGGTAGCTCAGGATGTTGGTGGGAAAGCCCAGTGTTCAGTAAACAGTGCTTAGAAAAGAGACAGAAAGGGAGGGGAAATGGAAATTATGTTTCTCTGAATAATTCAGAAATATGAGCAAGCTTAGAATGCTTCATGGCTATTGCAATAGGAGGCAGAGATTCTAGGAACAAAAACGCACCATGTCTCATTAAAGAACTAATTATTACACCTATCTCTTTAGCATGGCTTAAGATGAACCTGCCTTTCTAGGAGTGGTCACTTACCCAAGTGATTATTACTACGTAACCTAACTCAATTATTAGGTCTCTAGCTAGGCAAAAAGATTTTACCCTTTGACCAGTTTTTCACCATAGTAACTAAGTGTTAGAATAAAAATACAATTGTGACTACTTTATGCATTCAAAAAATTTAAGGGAGGCATTTAAGGGAGAACTTAAAGTGAAATGAGGTCATAGGGTATGGCTGTAGCCCATCCTGAAGACAAAGACACACCAAAGGCATATAGAGATGAAAGAGTTTATAGGAACACAGACACTTAAGCCATAGAATTTACATCCACCAATGGCATCAAACCTTGTGGTGATAATAGTAGGATGTATATGTAAGTATAGACATGCACAATGATGAGTATGTGGAAGTCATAGGTCACCACGGGGGAGTTAATTTTGTCTTTCTATGATGTGAGTTCTGGGCTTGAACTCAGTTCATCAGACTTGGCAGGAAGCACCTTTACCTGCTGAGTCATCTCACAGGGCCAAATCTAGTAATTCTGTAGAACTAAATATATACTAACCAGGTCTCAAGGTCTCCAAACTTAATAGTTCCTTTTATATCACAGACACTAGAGATTATCACTGGCTCTGTTTCCAGTCACTGAAACAGAGTGAACTATCCGGCATAAGGTCCCTTTGGCAATAGTTCCTCAAACCAGGATTTAAAAAATAAATAAATAAATAAATAAAGACTATAAACCACAAAACTACACCATCCTAAGTATTTAAGCCGTGAATGCTAATAATAGCTAAGGAATTCTATGGGGCGAATATATTTGGTTTAAGATGTAAAGAATCTGTTAAACTTATCAAAAAAAAACTTTTCTGTACAGTGATCATTTCCATTGTCCAAAGGATGTTTTATGATACTGAAATCATTAGCCATTTGCTTTGAGGTCCATTTTCAGAAGCATTCCAAGTCATCCGCCAAGACTGGCACCATAGTGCAGATCCCTAGTGTTATTCCCATAGAACCCATGGTAACCAGTGGCCACGCCCTCTCCAGGGGGAGGAGTGTAGAGTACATACTCACTGTCTTTGCATGCTCACTAGACATCGATTCCTCCAGTCAGGTTGCATCATGCATCTTCATCGTAACTCACAAGTTACATTGAGTGATACGATTCCAAATCCTGTGTCTGTACATATTTAATACACAGACAAGTCAGCACACTAATTAAGCTTTGAGGATTTCAGCTCCATGACTATCCAGGCCGCAAACACCAAAAAAAAAAAAAAAAAAAAAAAAAAAAAAAAAAAAAAAAACCTCCCTTTTATTAAAATGATCCAACTTGATTTAGGAGTTAAGTCCATTATAGAAGCAAAATGTTTTTTTTTTCACTCCACTGGGATTTTTCTAATGTCTGTTTTTATATTAAATTTATTAGTGATGATAATGCAAGTATAAAAACAACTAGATCCAAGATGTCATAGCAGCAGTCACACCAGGCTGCGACTCTAACAGACTAGAAACACAGAAGCATTGTATAGATAACAATGCTGGTCTGAGGTTAATTCAGAAAACCACTACGCCTTTGCTCTTGACCTCAAATCCTACCCTCCCCCCCCCCCACGAGAAAGGAAAAAATGGGGAAACAGATTTGCTTTTCACTCTCTGGAAACGAAAGGAGAAAAATGGGATACTCAGAATCAAGTAATATACTAGAAACATATTTTTCTCTTTTCAGTCCTATTTCCTCTTGAATCCAATGATATTTTAGGTAAAGAAATGCTTGTCTCCTCTCTACAAATGATGTCCTACCCTTTGCAATCATTATTTTTCATGAGCAGATGAACACAGTGGTTGGGAAATGATTTAAATTGTTTCTGAGTCCTTTGGAGGGTCTCATGCAAATTCATTAGTAACTCTGGAACTGTCTAGTATGCATTTAAGTAATGAAAAATGTATTAGTTTCACTACACAAATGTATTAGCTTCCACTCTGTAGTTAAATGAAAAATGTATTAGCCTCTATGTATCAATGTATTATCATTCACTCAATGGCATATTTTCTTAGATGATTCTCCATAGAACTAGTCAGTAATACAAACACTGCTGGAGAACTGTATTCTTTAAAAACAAATTCTTAGAAATATTAACATTGTTTGCTTTCAGAATGCATTCGGTGGTAGCTTTGTGTAGGATGCTGCTACAAGTAGACACCTTGATCTATGAATAATTATACTCATTAACCTTATGAAGTACATTTTTTTAAAGATGTGGAATTGGAGGAACGGAGAGATGGCTCAGAGGTTAAGAGCACAGGTTGCTCTTATAGAGGACTCACGTTTAACCCAGAGCAACAATATGGTGACTCATCACTGTCTGTTAAGTTCTGTTCCAGAGATCTGATTGCCTTCCTCATCCCCCGACTGGCATCAGGTACTAATGTAGTGTGCCGACATGCATGCACATAAAACATCCATACACATAACAAATAATAATAATAAAATATTCAGAGCTGGGATTAACATTTTTTTAAAGAAAAGGCCTGGTATCAACCATTCAATTACTGGAGGGATTTAATTTGGCAATGACTAAATATGGGTCTGCAAGACACAACTCCTTGAACCACCCAGGAAGTGCTGATTTTTTTCCATTATTTGTTTCATTTTTCTGGTAGACAATGTAGCTCTAGTTCATTTAAGCTAAAACCCATTCACTGACTACATTCCTTCACTTCTTTTACCCTGAGCAACCCTAAATTTAATTTTTTCCCCTCATTTCCTTGAAATTAGCACATTACATTTGTTGGATCAATTTGAAAATCCTTAAATATGTATAAAAGTAAATTAATAATAATAATAATTATAATAAATGATAAAAAATAATAATAATGTGAAAAGGGATAGAACAGTATTGCTGTGTTTAGATACATTTTTCCAAAATTCATGGACGGGAATTTAAAGCATGGTGGTGAGAAGAGGGCCCATAAGAGTGGA
Source organism: Acomys minous (assembly GCF_964271855.1). Classification (NCBI taxonomy): domain Eukaryota; kingdom Metazoa; phylum Chordata; class Mammalia; order Rodentia; family Muridae; genus Acomys; species Acomys minous. Next base: position 38,459,897 of record NC_140500.1, on the reverse strand, counting down.
TCAGAATGTGTGGGCTCTGCTTTCACCAACAGGCTGCTTCATTATGGTAGGAATGAATTTAGTTATCGCAGTAGGAATAGTCCATCTACCCCCTTCTGTAGCCTATGACTACAGCTCTTTCCCTTCCTCCTTCTGCCATTGCCTGTCCCAGCAAGAAAGCCCTTGCCATATTGGACCCTCAGTATCCCAGTCTTCAGTTCCATAAAATAAATTCTACTTACCGCAAACTAACTCTTCTCTCTTGCTTTTCTAACATGGTAAATCAAACTAAGACAAAATGAGATAGTAAATTTTAATATGATACCAAGTATTTTATGATAATTCTACGCACAATATTTTTGTGATTTTTATGTCCTTTTTTTCTCCTGTATAACAGTATTTTTGAAAGAATAATACCTAATGAGACAATGGTATGTTGTCTGTATAGATCTGTGTATACTTTCATGAATCCATGTAATATGTTTCCATCATGTAAACTGCTTCCTTCACAATGAAATAACCAGGTACCAATTCTATTCCCCTCTGTCCGGCAAGTAATTTTGGAAATTTCCACGGCATGACATATATGTGTGACAGAAGCGTTTGTTCTTGAAGTGCTACTTAGCATCTCTCTACTCCTTCCCATTCAGCTTCTTCTGGCATGCTCAGAGCTTGCTTAAGTCAGATCTCCAAAGGAGCTGCCAGCCCTCATCAAGAGAAGAGGGATAAGTGTGCTCCTGAGGCATCAGAAAGTACTCCATCCTTTTCTTTCCATACTCTCTTTTCCTGAGCAATATGATGTGTCTGTTAAAATTAGACTTGGAATACAAAATGCTTAGAGCCTTAAGGACTGCACAACCATTTTACAGAAGACTTACAGCATTGTACAGATCAGCTTGCCACAAATGAAATAAAATAACTGTCTATCCCCACATTATCTGATTTAACTTGACAAGAAGGTTAAAAAAAAAAAGTCTTTCTTAGTGCATTTTGTTATTGGGCAATATGTAAACTCCCCAACTAAACTCACATCGGTTTATTGCATTATAACTATTCTTTCAGTATCAACAATGGAATCCAAATGAGTTTATACATACTAACAGAATCATAGGCCTAGGCTTTCTTAAAAAGAGCATTGCATTTTATGGAGGCTATTCCCATTTTATTAGAATGCACTTACTTCTTAAGGAAAAAATAGGATCATCTCATATATGGCTGCTTTAGAAATAGCAGTACTCCCATACCTACATGCATGTATTCATGTATTAATACATACCTGCATACATAGTTCAATGCCAGCCTGGTCTACAAAGAGAATTCAGACCAACCAAGGCTATACAACCCTGTCTCAAAAAACAAAACAAAAAAACAAAAAACAAAAAAAAAAGCAAAACAAAAAAAAAGCAAAACAAAGAAACCCTGTTTCAAAAAGAAAATGCATATGTTATTAAAGCATTTTCTTTCTTTCTTGAGAGTTAATACATATGTCTGCAATGTATCTTGATCATAAACATACTCATTTCCCCTCTTTCCTTCAAATTGCCCTACCCAGCAGATATCCCTCTTACCCTTACCACTGTGACTTCTTTTTTTTAATGCATATCATATCTTTTTTTACACTAGTGCTGCCTACTTGTACATGGGCAACCTGCCAGGAGCCACACCCCATCACAAGCAAGCATCATTTGTAATAATTCCTCAGCTAATACAGGGTCATCAAGACTTCCTCCCCCATCAATCTGCATCAAGTTTTATCATGTAACGATACTATGTTTTTTCTACGTTCTTTAGATGAAGCTTAAAACTTTTTAATGAGCTGGTATCCTCCTTTGGTTTAAGTGTAAAATCAGTTTTTCTTTAGAGTGTGTTCCTGGTCTTGGTCCTTGCCTCATCAGGAAATACCCCCAGAGTGTCAAAACTGTCTCTATTGTAACATGCTGGATGAGTTACATCCACGTCCTCCTTACTGCCAGCTTGTTTGATCGCCTCCTATAAACCACTGATCCTTTCCTGTCAGCTTTCTTAGATTATTTTTTTAAATTTTTCATTAATTTATTCAGATTACATCTCAGTTGTTATCCCCTTACTTGTATCCTCCTGTTCCTCACTCCCTCCCTATTTCACCCTATTCCTCTCCCCTAGGTCTGTGACAAAAGGAGACTTCCTCCCCAACCTTATGGTCACAACCTATCAAGTCTCATCTTGGTAGCCTGCCTATTCTTTCTCTTGCTTAGATTCTTGACTGAAGTTTCCCTTGGGTATAGGACTGATTACCTTCCTAACTTGTGATCACCACTAGACCTGCCGTTCCATTCTCATGTCTATCACTACTAAATATCACTTTCACTAAATATCTAGTCCCTAGTTACAGAAATTTCTTTTATCAATTCGTTCAACACTTAATGAGACTGCTACATGTGGAACCAGTGACTGACATTAAAATCCATTGCACTTTTAAACTATTTGACCTTCGGCAAATTTCTAATCCCTTTATCTACAAAATGTGCCTCTAGGTGGGTAAAGTATAGGTCTTTAATAAGATATGTATATAAACTGCAAAGCTTAGGGCACAAACATCATCGGGGTTTAGCAGAGGCTAACGCCTGCTTTCTCCTTGCCTGGACTGGCATTTAGCATACAGGAAAAGGCATTCTAGTCTCCTCTACATTGGTACTCACTCTCACTTGGCTTCTGATGTCTGTCTCAGTGTACACTTAAAACCTGTCAGGGTCCTGTGGGTGCTTTGATCACAGGCAGGCTTTCACTAGCCTCACATTCGAACTTCTTGATCCACAATGTTCACGATTCTGCTCTGCTCTGCCCTAGCACAGCTGGAGCAACACGATCTTTTCATTTAGTAGAAAGGGGATCACAAGAGGGAAGGAGGAAATTTTCAAAGGAGGGGCTGGAGAAAGAGAAGGCAACGGAATACATGTGGCAAAACAGTGGAAGGCGGAATGGGGCACTAATTGGACAGAGAAAGGGGACCAGTAGGAGGGAGGGAAAGGCAGAGGAAAGAAGGACAGGAACAAGGGATTCCGTAGTGCCTCAGCCTCCCCTCCACTGTTTTGGTCTTTAGCTCTAGATTCCCCCACAATATCTCACATATCAATATTAATTTTCTTTATGCTTTTGTACTACTTCATTCTACACAGGGTGACCCGTGTAGAAAATGACAAAAGTAAACACTATCCCATATGTGTGTACTATAGTTCCTTTAACCATATGGACATTGTTTTCTTATCTTTGGATTGCACCTAACATTGCTGTGGATGGGGGATGACACTGTCTTTGCAGCATGGTGATTTTATTTCCTGAGAGTGTATACCTATAGGAGAGTTGTCTGGGTCATGTGAGAATATGCAGACTTATCTATTAACCATATTAAATACTCCAAATCCATTTTATAGATTATTTTTGCACATGGAAATAATTATATCCGGTGACATTATTAACAATGCATATGTGATCTGAGGTTTAATAAGCATCTCATACATGGCCTGTGAGCTTGACCACCTCATTTTATCATGCACATGAGTTTCACCTGAACATTTCAAGTGATAGCAGTTGGATGCTTTCCATTGCTTAGACCAAAAACCTCCTTTTTGAAAACACATTTGTTGTTATTGTTGTTGCTGTTATTTCATGTCTTTTAGCCAATCTATGCCTTTTAAATATGTTTACAAGCAACCTAGTGCTGGCCATGCTTCATCACATCTTCCTGAACTAAGATGCCACCAAGCATCTCTGCTCTGGGATATACAAATTCAATAGTCAGGCTCTCTTTTGTTCCTCGCAATTCATTCTACCACTTTTGTCATCCTTCCTCTCCCTTGCTCATTCTAGCCTGTTATTATCACTTCCGTCAGAACAATTCTTTTGAAGGGTAAACCAGGGCTTAAGAGATGGTCCTAGGTCTGAAAGCACTGGCTGCTCTTACAGAAAACTTTGATTTGAACTCATGGTAGCTCATGACCATCTGTGAGTACTGTTCCAGGGGATCAGATATCTTCTTCTGGACTCCTTGGGCATGAGCCATGGAAGAGGTGAACAGACGTAGATGCAAGTAAAACACCATTCACATAATAAATAAAACAAAAAATAAAATTGAAAAAAGGATAAGTCAGAATAGGTCATTCTCATATCTAAACCTTGCACTAATGCTACATATGCTAAGAGCAAAGCTGATGCTCTCTTGGTCACCATGTGTGACTAGCACTCTGGTCTCTGTCAGCGTCATCTCGGCTAGGCTTTGATCAGCTGTGTTACACGACGTATTTTCTTTTGTGCCTTTCTTCACATTCACAGATCCTTTAATCCTGTCCCAGCTCTCTCTTTTTCATTTGTAACCTGTGTTTGATAAGATGATAACATATCACATACTTCAGTCTTTTGTCATATTTGTTTATAAGCTTCCTGAAACTAGGAGGAATGTTGGTTTTCTGCACTTAAAATAGTTCCTGGAAGAGCGAGTACATCAGTGGGTGTTTACTGAATGGATAGATAGATGCAGCTATAGAAGGATGAATAAATGAATGAAAGGAGTGAATTTTACTTTTTCTTAAATGCACTAAAACGTACGAGAAGCTTAATGCACTCGTGTTTTGTTGAGTCGGGAGTTCATTGCTGCCGAGGTTTCTCTACAAGGTTGAAATACAGAAGGGAAAAGAAAAGTCTCACTACTTATCAGGCTTTGTGCAGATAAAGCCAAATGATTGAATGCTTGACTGAATAGATTGCTTGTTTGGACATATTTTTTATAATAGCTTGAGGAAAAGCTAAGCTATCTGACTTCCTCTCCCTCACCCCTTGCTAGAGTTAGAACTGATGAAAAAGGGGGAAAGTCACATAATACACACTTGGTTTTTACAGAATTTAGTTAATTGAATTCAATGAACCAAAAACACTCACAGTAAAATTCATCAACATTTATATGTAAAACAAAATCTGGTTTTTTGTCTGGCTTAGAGGCGATGTAGCTAGGGGAGAAAAGATTACAAATAAGTAAGAGAAATATCTGACATTGCCTTTCTTTGCACACGAGTTTTCTAAACTCTCGATTGTCAATGATATGAAATTCATGCAGGATGGTAAATGTTTGGCAAGTTGAAGAGTTGAAATGGAGGAACAAAAGAAAACATTACCGTATCACACAGGAAAAGCCTTGTCCAGACAACAGATCAAAAGCTGTACTTACAGTGTGGTAATTTTAGTATACAGAATTAATATTTTTGGAAATACTGGAGGCCATTCATGAGTTAGTGTGCAAAATAGTGCTGTATCATGAAACAAATATATAGTTTCTGTATAGAATTTGTGAGGCAGGAATTAAATAATTAGGAAGTGACTGGTGGGTGGAACAATCAAAATATGATAAAGAATTAGTGGTGACCTGGTGTAGAGAGAGGAAAACGTGACCGGAGCTCACAAAACTGAGTAATAGTTGTAGTATAAATTACTAGAAGGCAGGGTAAACTTTATGGGCACAGATGTATATACAGCCTTATCTTATTTGCTTATCTTAATGTGTATGGTTGCTCATAAATACATGCCATATACACACATGCCTATCTCACATGCCTGCATGAGTTTATACACATGTACCTACCATATACATATTTTGCATGCATATATGAAAAGCACTAAAGGAATCTTCAATTGAAGATATTAGTATTTCTATTCAGTTCTTAATATCAAACTCCCCACCTCTGACAATTCTTTTAAAACTGGTTGATTTTCACAACTGAAAGGCCTTTCTAAGAATGCAGCTATTTCTCAGCTCATGTGTCCTCATGAACACAATTTTCTAGACGTGTCACATTTGTCATGTCCCCTTTTTTCTGAGCTGGGAGTAACATTAGAATAGCAGATACGGATATGAGGGGAAGAGGATAAAGTTGATTAATGGGGAGAGAGAGAGAGAGTGGAAGACGCTCATGAAGACCTTTTTGATTTCTCAATTCTGTGATGGCTGGCATTGAAAAAGGAGCCAATGTGTTCCTTGAAACTCCTTGCATTTGTCATACCTAAAAATTAATATGATACACAACTTCAAGTGTTCTTAATGCATCAAAATTTAGTGGTGTATGAAATTAAGTACTGTTATGAACGTAGCCAGTACCAAATCAATCCATTAATTATGATAGCTACTTTGAATGAGACATGTATTTAAAACCATACTGAATTTGTCTTTAAATAGATTTGAAATGATCTTTCTTTGTTCTGTTAAGGCTACTTAGAAAATACAGATTTTTTACATTTTTCACCAGGGCTTGAGAGCAGGAAAAGATATTGTCCAAAATTCAACCTTTGCATTAAATCTCACATAATTTTATTATTTTTTCCTTTGTTTTGTTTTTGTTAACTATAGTCGATTATATCATTAAACAAATGCACCAAAGCAAATAAATGTTCTGAATGAGAATAACAATTCACCCGTTTTCTTTCCGGTATCCCCAACACTGTCAAGCTTGTTGCTTCAATTGATGCATCCATTTTCTCTTGCAGTTGGTTTGCTTCCACAGTAACTTCAATGTGACTCTAGTCAAAAAAATCTAGTTATTTATGATTACTTTAAACAGCCTGATCTAGTAATAATGCTTTGTGTCAGATGTAAGAACAATGCCATTTGGTGTTCTAGAGGTAAGTGCTTTAAAATTTGTTCTTTGCTGGGTCGCCAGATCTTCGAAAATGCCAGCAAGGAAAAGTATTTAGAACCTCAGATTCTAACGTACTCTATATCAGCAGATGGGATGTTTAAACCCAGTCAGATTGCAAGCTGCATTTGTATTATGCTGAATAATATATTTAATTATATCTACATTTCTTTCACACCTTAACTTGGTGGATCTCAAAATATTTCATGAGACTTTGGAAGTGAAAAAATTCGCATTCCTCAAATGAGACACATAGCTTGTATAAAGTATATTCCTCCTCTTCGTCCCCAAGCCTTCCTGCCTCTACATTTTTATATGTATGCATATGTAGAAAGATCTATGACTATACATTTATTGTGTGTATTTATATTATGACCAAATCTTACATATGGCATTTTATAGTTAGCGAATCTTCTGCCAGCTTTTCTTATCCTGCTCAGTACACCCACATATATGTATTTCCACAAATAAAAGGTAGAAATTATGTTTTTCCCTTTCTTCTTTCTTTGCTCCTCGTATTCAGTCTTTATCCAGCTCCACTTATAACTCCACCTGTACTTTCATAGACGTATGTCTTTCTGTGACTTGGACCGCAGTTTGAAATAGGTCGTCAGGTAGGCTGTGTGACCTCACAGCTGGCAGCCTCAGTGTCATCTGCTGCACATTGATGGTGGCAGTAGATGTAACTCCTGGGGTAGATAGAAGATTCAATTGTATTCATCTCCATAAAGCATTGAAACTAATACCTATCACAAGGCAATGTTTCAGCAATGCAAAGTAAACTGTATTGTCCATGGAGTGCTTTGTGTCCCCATCTACTTATCTTTCCCCTTTCCAGTGACCTCATGGTGCTTTGCATATAGAGAGCTGTGTGTAAGAACTGTGTTCTTCAGGCTAATCTGTACATGTGCCCACCTTCTGCATTGCTGAGCATTTCTAGAGCACTTAGAATGGCAAATGCCATTTACTAGTATCAAAACACCAGCAATGTAAGCTTACTTTCCTTTCAGCTAGAAAAGACAGACAGTAAACAAGAAAATAGATCAATAACACCATTTTAGACAGTGCTTAGAGCTAGGGAGGAAATGAAAAATGCTGTTTCCATTTTGCCTTCTATGTCAGGAACTACAGTACCAAAAAGTAGAGCAAGGCCACATAGCTGTTTCGCTTCCCTTTCAACAATTCCTCAGCTATCTGTGTCGGAGGACATATGTATCCTTTATGAAGTTGCCACAATGTACACTCTGACATCTCCCAGTGCCACGTGATCGCTTTCGTTCAAATCCATCCACTTTACATAAACCTGTTCTCTCTTGGTATCTGACCCACCATAGTGCCTTCAATTATATTCAGATTAAGAACACAGTGCTTAGAGTATTGCTATTAGATGAATCCCAAGATACTGTCAAGGACTTTGATCCTTCCTTATGATTCTACATACAAGAGCCTGAGAGCAGAACACAGAGCCCTGGCATCTGTTCCTGTATCCCACACCCAGGCTTCTTTTTCTTCTTGCCAAGGAGAGAACATCTTTTTAAAAAACCCTAAAGGTAAAATCCTAATGATCTCCCCCAAGAAAAGGAACTATGTCTGAGATGCTCTCAGCTAAAATGCCAGCTGTCATTGTTGATTTTTCTCTCTAGAGATTGAGAAGTGGTCCAGCAACACTGGTTCTCTGAATAAGGTAGAAGGAAAGGGTTGACCGGATCAAGGTTGTCATTGTTGCAAGCTGTATAATACTTTCAAATTATTTATTTTCAAAACTCTGGAGGTTAGGCTCATCAAGAAAAAATGGTGAGGGGAAGGGAAGATTGCATTTACAACGTTATGTATGATCTGTCTGTCTGCCCTCATTCATTCAATACTTTTACATGCTTTATACATCCTCTTCTACAAACTATGCCTGGCTAAACCTAGGAGACCAAGACCGTGGAGAAATTAAGTAAGACCATGGATTTGACTCAGCCTTTGCTTCATGATTTGTCTACATGTAAGTCACAGATGCAAAGATACTTGATATTTGGGCTATCTTAAAGTCTTTGGAAACAGACGCAATTTAATGCTAGGGGAAAATATGTTTGGGATGCAGGTTGATTCTGTGTGGTATATTGGTACCATACAGAGGTAAACATAAAGACTCTATCTGTGTCAAGGAAAGTCACTAATCTCTTATCCTGTATTTTGCAAACACCTTATGTCAGCCTGTCTGTACCCAAGGCACAGGCTTCATGAAGTAATGCCTTCTTTCCCTGTTAAGTATTCAAAACCCATCTTCCCAAACTAAGTGGCAAAGAAAATAATTTCTAAAACAGGTGTTAGTAGGAGCAGCTTGATTGTACTGAAAGTGTTTGATTACGTAGATTCAAGGGCCACATCCAAATTAATGAAGACTGGCACACTTTACCCATTTCCCTTTCTTATTTTTCAGACATGAAAATTGCTCAGACTTCAAGTCTAGTCTGTGTGAGAGCATTAAGTGTTTCAGAAACCAACATGTCTTATTAATCTGTTGTGCTCTTGAGGAGAAAAGCAAACTTGTAACATTATTTCCTTATGCTCTAGAAGCCTGATAATACCTTACTGTACATCAAGAGTATAAGCAAATTTCACTGTAAAGAGGTTCCTGTGACAAGACCTGGGAAGAACATTGTTATTAAGTGTAGTCATTGATACTTACAGGATAGCTTTTCTAAGATTATCTTTTTTTTTTCTTGTTGGGATACAGGTGGTTATTTAAGACAATCAATTTACATAGAACAATTTATTCTTTTTTCATGCTGTTAAAGCAAATTGGTATGTAATTAGATTTATATACTGAATAATCTCATTTGCATATCCAATTAATTCTTCCTGTTTTAATTTGCTAGGGTTGAATTCACATTAGTAGTAAAAATAACACTTAAATTATCAAGGCCTCAAATTTTCCTTTGCTGTAATTTGTTCAAGATGTTCCATTTAAAAATTGGTCCCCAGCATTCTTTACAAAACCAACTGGGAATTGGTAAAATACTTCACTCCAAAATGCCCTTAGCCAAAACACACAGAGATGAAACTTACTCTTTGTTCATGATACATGAGATACTGATTTTGAAAAACTATCCCTTGACTAATTTTGTGTGTATGTGTGCATGTGTGTATGTGTGTGTGTGTGTGTGTGTTTGTATGTGTGTGTGTGTGTGCATAGAAACATTATTTATTCACAGATGGTTTATTTTTATTCTGAGGTTGCATCAGTAAAGGTGCTTTATCGTTGTAGAAATGTAAAGAGAATGGAAAATGGATGATGTTATAGTGCAATACATGATGGTCTACTATTTACTTCTCTGGTAGAATTTGACATGAAGAAAGGGATGTAAAGAAAATATTATGTACCACTGAGAGTTAACATAAAAGAGCCTACTCAATTGAGTTTGTCCACGTGCTTCATATATGTATATTTAACAAACAGGGGATCAACATTGTATTATATACATGCATATATATATATATATATACACAAATATATATAAACATTAAATTTTGACATATACAGCTTTGTGTTTTGTGATTATTGCCAAAATAATACAGTGACTATTTTCATGGTATATATGTCACATGAGTTGTTCTAAGGTTTTAAAAAGTATTGAAATGAACAGATATGATTAGATTATATGGAAATATCACCTCATTTTACAAAAGATATTTAAGTATCCACAAATTTTGGTAACTCTGGAGTAGGGAGTCCTTGAATTAAGTCCCAGTAGCTATTGAGCAATGATATTTTGAGTGCCTGACCACACTCAGCACTTAGATCTGGTCATGCATAGTTTGAAAATTAAAATTTGCTAAGCATAGTGGTGTATACCTTTAATCCCAGCACTTGGGAGACAGAGGCAGGCAGGTCTCTGTGAGTTCAAGGCCAGCCTGGTCTACAAAGCAAGTCTTAGTCAGCCAGGACTGTAAGAGAAACCCTCTCCTTAAAAACAAAACAAAACAAAACAAAACAAAACAAAAAACACAAAAGAAACCATAGGGAAAAAAAAAAGAAGAAGAAAATTAAAATTTACTTTATAAGACTCATTATTTTATTAAGGTTTATGAATACTTATTAATAGTTAGATACTTTTATTGCTGACTCTGGATTCAAATATTAGGTAGTCCATATGTAAAGGTTAATTAGCCATTGTCAGCCTTGTTTTCTTTACCTGATAAATAGGAATATTCTTATCTCCTTATTTCATAGAAATTCAGAAGAAGAAGGATTAGCACATGTTAAATACTTGGACTATTTCCATACGACATAATTCATGTTACCCATAACTATCACTATTTTTTTTTCATTTTTTTTGTTGTCCATTGGTTGAGACACTATAGCATGTAACCCAAGTTGTCCTCAGACTCACTCTGTAGGTACAAATGACCTTCAGCATCACATACTCCTGCGTCCACATCAGGAGTATTGGGATTAAAGGCTTGTACCATTCTATCCAGTTTATGGTGTGTTACGGAGTAAACCTGGAACTTTCTGTCTTTTAGACAAGTGTTACACGTGCTAAGCTATAACTCAAGCCCTTTAATTGTTATCTTTAAACGTGTGTATGTAGAAATTTACCAAGATATAGCTCTGGGTATACTGTTTGCTAAAGCTATTAAATAAAGCAGCATGGATTTAGTGATTTAAACAGTAGATATTTGTTTTCTTATAGTTCAATAGTCTATAAGTCCCAAGTTCAAGTTGTCCATAATTTGGCTGTCCTGGACTTATTTTGTAGACCTGGCTGGCCTCGAACTCACAGTGATTTACCTGCCTCTTCCTCCTCTACCTCCCAAGTTCTGGGATTAAAGGTGTGCACCACCACACCCGACCTTCACTTGAGACATTTCTCCAAGTAGTTCACAGTTGTTTGCAGGATTACTGTGTCCTTGCATGGTCTTTCCTCTGAGTGTCTAAATTCCTCCTCCTAATCAGGTCACCAGTGAGAGTAGATTAGGATGTACCCTGAGGACATCATTTTATGTTAATTACTTCTTCAAAGGCTGTGTCTTCACATACGAATTCTAAAACTGTGATAGATGAGAATCTAATATTTGTATCTAGAGTTGAAAAACATGACTCAAAATATGTCAAAATTTGGAGTTCAGAGCTGATGATAAGGATGGAAAACATACCTATTTTCCCATGGTATTCAGAAGACATATGTTATTATCCATGTGATTTCTTACCAAAAAACTACCTCCCATTTTCTGTGTCGGCCTTTTGAGATTTTCACCAGCATTTTAGCCTATATTTTAGTCTTTTAGTTCTATAGTAGAAACAGCAAAACTTTATCAAAAGATTCTTAGCTAGATTTGTTACTTACTAAAAATATACAAATCTGTTGCTGCTGGGAAATTGGCTCAGCAGTTAAGAGCAATCATGTCTGCATTGCCCACATCCATTTGGTGGCTTACAGCCATCTGTAAGTCAAAGGCCAGGAGAATCAATGACTTCTTTCTATCTCTGAGGCCATCAGGCATGCATATGGTACATATACATATATGTGAGCAAAGTACTCAGGCACATAAATTACATAGATCTTTACAAGTGTACACGTATGTACATAGTGTACACATAGTCTCACAAACAGAAGTAAGCTAAGCCAGCAGAGGAGAAATAATTTAGCAAACTCTAAATTGCTACAGAGATACCATCTGTCTCTGATACTAAAGTGGCAATTTTGATTCTCTTTTCTATTTTATGTTATTGTTAGTTTATAGTTATTAATACTAAATGGCTTCAATGGCCACTTTAGGAAAGACATTAACTTTGTTGTTAAAGCAATGAGCTCACAATTATATACTGGGGTGCTTTTATCCTGTATTTTAAAGAAACCATAATTTGCAGTTGATACACAAATTACTATGCCCCACTGCACAGTCTCCCTGGACATCAGCTGAGTGTGCTGTAACAACTAGAGAAAAAAATGCCTCAGAGATTTTCATTTGTCAAAATGCCACTATGCCTTGGGAACTGACATTTTAACATTGCGCTAATGTCACTTGCTTTATTTGCGATGTCTGTACTCTGTGTGTAACTTTCAACAAGACTATAGATACTTGCAGATCTCTGCCAGTTCATCGGTATTTTAATTTGGTGAAGGAGCAGAGTAGCCCAGAAAACAATACCATCTTATTAATTGGTACTGCCTATGATAACGATAATTTGTGGCTTCAATCTCAGGTCTTCTTCAATGACTTTATAACTTCCGTTTCCTTAAGTATGATTTCTTCACTAGTGCCACCATTGAACCTTGTTATTCACACAGTACTATCATATTCCCATAGAACCTACTAAGTGAACATCACTTTCCAGTTATAAAATTATCCTTTCTCTGCCAATAGCCTGTATATAATACTGAAAGAAAGCCTATTCTTTTTTTTCTGCATTGGTAGCCTGATCCAAACCACTAAAAGTTGGGAGCTGAGTGGAGGGATGTAATCTTATTACATATGCATTTGCAATAAGTATCTCTACCATATGACTTACCAAAAACGTGTTCCAACAAGATGTCCTCTGTCCACAAAGATTTGCTGATCTAAATAAGCACTCTTCATCCTCCTACATCAATGTTGAACCAACTAATGAATACAAGTTGCTACATAGCTAAGATGTTGTCCCCAACTAGCTTCAACAAAGTGTGGATCTGTACGGAAGAGATGAGAGAAAAGACTTCCTTGGGAATGAGCTGCTGTGTCTTGATAATAAAAACATTAAGAGAAATTCATGAGATTCCCTGAGGGTGGAAAGTCCTATCTAGTAGCACAAAACAAAGTAGTTTGGGTCTTGGTAAACTTTATGCCTTGGGAATTATAATGCTCATGGTATAAACTGCAGGGCTGGTGAGTAACTGTGTGCTCCTTTCAAGCATGCGTCCAAAAATGCACACTTACGAGGTTATCTTGCCCGTGTGTAAATCCTTCATGGATCTTCAGCTTGGCTGTTTCCTTCTTGACTTACACTTTGCCTCTCTGACTGTTTCTACTATACTCTCGTCCTTTGAAGCTTAATTTCATTTTTGGCAACTCTTAAGCTTACTATTTTTAGAAAACAGTTCTCAGCCAAGTCACAGGAGAGGTTAGTACTCATGCTGGGCAAAACTGTTTTTCCAGTTGAAAATGAATTGTGACTATAAATTAATGAAGCTAATTTTCTTATGTGGGTCGTAAATCAGCTTTCTGTAGTATTTTAAAGAGGAATTTAAAACTTCAGTGAAATAATGCATAGGAAAGCTTTTTTAAAAGCTATAAATCACTCTATAAAAGTAAAGGCTTTTTAATTGTTAGTAATTATTGAATTATATTCAACAATGGCTTTGAGGCTCAATAAATATGTTCTCAATTTTCCTTTTAAGTACAAAATTAATTTCATTAATAGTTATGCATTTGCTGGTGTATATTAATTAATGAACAGTTAAGTTCTTTTCCATATGTAGATCATAGGGCCACAGGAAAATGAGAAAACTGTCAAATGTGGAAAAGGAAGTTCAAAAAGGAAAACAAATCAATTCCCTGAGTTGTCAAGGATAATAACTGATGTATCAAAGAATAGCTTTCCAGTGTCCTGACCCTTGGTTCACTAAACCTGCTGTATTTCACTCATGCATCTGATGACTTTAGCCTGATATATTTTTGTCCTACTTTTTCCATGCCTTCAACATCTCCCAGTTTATTTCTCCTTTACTACTTCTATGTTTTGGGCTTGGAACAAGAATAAGACAGTCTCCGTTCTTTTTCATCCTTGTATTTCCCCTCAGTGACTTCTTGAAACTGATGCACGTGTAATAGACATAGGGTGAGCTGACTTGTAATTTTTGAAGAGTTTTGTTTTCATGAGGACCAAATGCCCAGATCCTCTGCATCAAAGTCAGGGTAGGGTTTTGATTTATATGTTTTTGAGTTATAAGTGGTTCCACAGGGCTAGGTGGAAGCTGGAAAACAAGAAGGTGGGGACTGGAGGCCACAAAAAAAAGTGGAAGTTTGCGGTGGTTGTTTGTTGTTGTTTGTTCTGATTTTGTTTCGTTGCCCTTGGTAGATGAAATGAACCTGATGATAGGATTTGTGTTTTCTAATTTACTCAATGCTTCCTTTCCTTTCTTCAAAGCAATTGGTCTGTGTCCTTTGGGGGGATGAATGGGCTTTCTTTCCTTCCTCTGCAGCAAAGCTGAGCTACAGGAATCCAAATGGGATTTAGCATAGCATTGCAAACACAGATCTTTACTACCTTCACTCAAGTGCTTGCCATGGCTAGGATCTTTGTAAATTCTTGAAAGAATTTCCCAAGAAGGCCCCATCAAAACTAGATCACTTTTATACCAAACAGTTTACTAGTGTCCAGAGAGGAAATGTATCATTTTGATTAATGTGCTATTTCAAAAACCATATTCTTTGTAATTGTGGGTATTGCAATGTGTATTATAAGGTGTATTCCATTTCCCCGCAAGCATTGTTGAAAACTATATGCCCCTTTCCTGAAAGTCCTAACAATACTAGGCCAACTTTAATAAGTCTGAGAATAAGATGAGGTGTTGCTAGCCGTTCTCCAAAGCTGCATTATTAGAAGCAGCCCTTGCCCCCTTCCATGTCATGTATATAAAATATGTATCTTTGTTTAAAACGGCATATTTGGAAAGAGTATATGGTAAAGTATAGGATTATGTATGTAATTACTTTGTGCAAAACCTCTTCCTACCAGTTTTATGACACTTGGAAACCACAAGCTGTGTTGATTAACCTACAATGAAGAGACGGGTATCTGAAGGTTTAGGTAAAGTCTGAGTCATTAGAATTTTTGCTTCTCATTATCTAAGTAGAAGGCTGGGTTTTAAGGCCTACCTTGTTGGAAGCACACAGTCCTTGGCCCTACAGATCACCAGGGAAACCAGGAATGGTAAACATTCAGAATTGTCTTTTTTTTTTTCCAAAGGAAAGGAGGTAAATCCTGTTTTTCCACCCAGAAACCTGGGAATTGAGGTGATTAATAATAGCCTGGTGTCCTGTGTTATCTGTTGATCCCTACAGAATCAAGCTCCCATAACTAGAACTGGAGGTAGCTAGTAATTCAAACCACTCTAACAATCTATCTGTATAGCCAGGGGCTCCCTCAAGCTCCTTCAACCAGGACCAAAGGAGGGTAATTAGCACAAATGACTTCAGTGCAATCTGTATACCCAAGACTACTAGGCCCTTTCCTAGGCCCTTAAGGTAATATCGGTAAGCTATCATAGAATCCATCTTTTTGGAAGAAATGGCATGTACTTTGAGTTGAGTTTTGATGTAATTATGCCTCCTTAGGCACCAGGGATTCTGTTACACCAGAAACTGTTCCCCAGGTTGTATTATGTTTAAATGTGCTGCCAGTAAACCACCTGGAATCAGGCTGATCCGGACCAACTATGACATACTGGAATGAGTATTTTTTCATATTCCTTCATAGTTGGTTTTGCTGCCTGCCATGACACTGGAAGGGACACCCCCTGCACTGCTTAAGAAGAAATTTGACCTGGTAACATTTGACTAGAGCCAAGCATTCCAATACATGTAGAAATTTATAACTGAATGTAATGTCTCAGAAATTAGATAAACTTTAGACCTTCATTCTTTATACAACCATTAAAAAAAAAAAGCAATGCTTTGTCTGTCTAAGGTAGAAGTCATACATGATCATTTTCTCTCCAAAAAGTTATACTCTATAAGTGACATAAAGCTTGGTATGCCAAATAATTTAGAATTTTTTGCATGACTTCTCCTCTCCTCTTAATGAGGAACTCACATTGCCTCTTTAATTATTAGCTCTAAAGAGAGGTTAGGGATGGTACACTAGGGAGAGTCACAGCTGTAACTACAAAGCAAAATCCTGTCCTTAAAGGGTTTTTATGCACTGTTGCATCGCTCAGTGTGTATGCTAGTTCTTCTATTTTTACCACTTATACTGACAAGCTGTCTCCTCATTCTCTGTGCCCTGCGCCTTTGTTAGAATGAGACTAGAGTGAGAAAGTTCTATGCTGTTCTCATGAAAGTTGAGTTGAGGGTATTGACACAGGTTTAATGCACTCTCAGTGTTCTCCTTTATTTATCTAATTGCCTCCTCTTTGCTTCTGTTTTATGGTTCACCTATATTGTAGTATGTAAGCTAGTTCCCAAAGGTTGTCTATCCAATGAGGACACCATTATCAGCATAAGCTGTTGTGTCTAACAGACAAATAACAGCTGACTGGAATTATGTAAACCACTATAATGCAGAGAATGAGGTAAAGGATTCTGAGAGATCTTTAATAGCCTGAGCATGAGTATTCTAGCATAAAGTAATACTATGCCTCTTCTTGACAGAAGTTGATCATGAAACATATATGTAGGTTATTGCATTATAACCAAACTTCTTTTGACTTTGGCTTTCAATGTGTTCCCTTCTTTTAGCTTTCAAATGCTTGAAGTCCGTCAAATGAGGAAAGATGCTAAATAATTTGTACCACCAACACAAGTTGTATAAGTAGTGAAAATGAAAGGCACATTCTAGGCCAAATATAGAATTTACTTTTCAAGAAATCTCACAAGTAGGATAGACTTTCAGGAATAGTGACTATGTCATTGTTTTATTATCACAAGAACATAGGAATTGTGACCATATGTAACAACAACAAGAATATTAAGAATAGGGCCATAGACTACATGAAATTTTAGCAGCACTAAGATTAGAAATTAAGTGATTAACAAGTTCAGATTTTTCTTTTCTGTCATAATTTTTCTTTCATTGAAAATAAGTTCTTTTCTCATACAATATATCCTGGTTATAGTTTGCCCTCTCTCTACTCCACTCA
The DNA here is from genome assembly GCF_964271855.1 of Acomys minous. Classification (NCBI taxonomy): domain Eukaryota; kingdom Metazoa; phylum Chordata; class Mammalia; order Rodentia; family Muridae; genus Acomys; species Acomys minous. Next base: position 38,442,430 of record NC_140500.1, on the reverse strand, counting down.
ATTTCTCCCACCTCCCTCTCCTCTTCAGATCCACTCCCTTTCTATCTCTTATAAGAAAAGAACAGGCTTGTAAAAGATAACAATAAAACATGAGAAAATTCTTATTTCACCACATGAGAGTAGATCCAAATATACATGATGTTTTAAGAGAGATTCGATCATTTCAAAATCTAAGAAAATCAGAATTAACTTAAATAGAAATAAATGCAAGTTGTGAGGCATAACTATGTTGCCCAATATGGAAAGCATTTTGGTCAAAGTCCAGATTAATGAAAGATGTTGTCAAATCCACTGAATGGTTCTCTCTGTGAAGCCTCTTTGTACAGTTGAAATGAAGAATTTGTTTATATGACTGGCCAATTTCTTCCCAGTGTAAATCAATATGAAGCCTACCACTGTGTCTGGTCTCCCTCTGAATCCTGAGGTCTAGTAAGGTGTCTGGAACATAGTATGAGCTAAACACTTGTTAAATAAATTACTAACTGATTGGTTTTTGGTAACAGTGGAACAAATAACTGAGGGGTCATGTTTCAGAAGGAAAGTCTTGGCTAAATAATATTTTAAATTTGCTCATGATAGCACTTAATTTACAAAAATAATATCCATAGATATGGGTAGCTACACAGCAAATGAAGTTCACTGGTGACATGTAACCGTAGGTCTATGTTCATTCCAGTGTTCTGTTTACAATGTATCAGCTAAGTTCTTTATTCTGGAGTAAACATATTGGCAGACTTACCCCAGTGCTTGTCTTACAGTTCAGAGACTGGGTCATTGGGAATTCTGGTCAGATACTTCCAAATACAAGCTCTCAGGGAAGCCTAGGTATGATGCAAAATAGTTTAAGACTGCAGTAGTTTGATATGATCTGGAACGTTACACCAACTGCAGTTTGACAATGAAAAAAAACTATATAGTAGGACACAAGACTGTAGCAGTTTGGAATATAGTTACCAACTAAAAATAATTATGTAGATTAATGTTACAAACTTCTCAACCAGACACACATCTGTTTTAGATTCTAGGGGCAAAGGACTCCCTGTAAACATTCTTGTATGTCATAAAACTAAGTGAAAATAACCTCTACTTTTGAGACACTTATTGAAAATGTATTTTCAGCTGAACACACAATCCAAGATAATAAAGGCTATTTGATAAGAAACACTAGAGATGTCTATAACATGAGGCTTTTTATTACAGGCTTATTACAGCAATCTCTCCAGTGGGCAATGGAACCTGTAAACATACTCTATGTAGGAAGCTCCTTGTGGGCTTTTTATTCATGCTGAAGTAAGCACAGCAAACTTATTTGCTGTCAGGGTACATTGAATTTAAGATTAGTATTTATTTTGGTTCTGAGGAGGTTTTGCTTTTGTGAGTTGAAATTTGGATCAGCTGTGTGAAAACAAGATGAGTCTACAGAAAGCACAGGAAATAAATTAGTTTTTCCCCAAATATGCATTCTGTAAACCTACATATTTGGTTAACACAGGGTGCATATGTGCAGTTTCTCAGATGGGTGACTCATACACTGGATATGTGTATGTGTGACTCTGTGGTTTGGGCAAGATATATATATCTTTTATATCAAAATATATATTTTTAAATATATCTATTCAAAATACCATGTTGAGGTGGCTGGTTTTCAATTCAGGGAGTTCCAGAAAGACAAAAGTAAGAGGCTTTAGTAAGGACTACCATAAATTCTTGACCAGTGACTTTATGAAATTTAGAAGGACACATGAAATAAAACAGTCACACTTCAGTCACACAGACATTCTGTAAGCAGAAAATAGCATTGTTAAGTTACTACATTTTATTCTAAGACTTAAAACTTATGATAATAAATTGACTGTAGAAAGGACCACAATAGTAATAGTGGTAACTTTTTATGACATGCTAATAATCACATAGATGCTATGCTAAGTGATCTTCAAGAGTTACTTGATTTAAGTCTGTGGTTAGGGAGCATGAATATGAAGGCAGGTACTATTCACACTCATGTTGTAGAGGAGAGAAATCAGAGCTAAGGGAAGGACAGTAGCTTATTAAGAGTCATGTAGTTACTTTCGGGGCCTGATCCATTTATAGTTGTGTTGTCATTATATGACATCACTTCCTGTGTGCATCACCTTTTTCTCTTAAATTCTAATGCTGTGCACCATTGGTACCATTCTTTACTTCTTAAGGTTGAGAGTAAAAGATATTGGGGTTTTCTTAAATTTAGTTTATGTATTATATGTAGTGCTGGTTCACATGCATGTGTTATATGTATGCACAGCACACGCATACAGTGTCACTGGAGGCAGGAGGAGACAATAAAACCCCGGGAACTGAAAGGACAGATGGTTGTAAGAGCAACAAGGTCTCTTAACTGCTGAACCATCTCTTCAGACCAAGAGATACTGTGTTTGATCTTAACTCATAACCTAGTCCAATTTTATTTTTGAGAACTGAAGCTTGAAGAAAAAGATTTCTCCAGTTTCTTTACTTCCTTTGGGCACCAACCCTTTCTAATAACAATGTCTAACACACTTTCCATGAGAACATGATCAATAGTCTCAGGACTGAATACAGAAGATAATTAACTGCATATCATGGATTCATCAGAATAAATATTTGAGGGAAATGTATTTGTATCCTATGGGTACAAAGCAGAGCTACCATCCCAGGGCATGTTACTTATATTGGGTTCCAAAGTAAAATCTGATCAGAGAATATGCTGCTAAAATCAGTGACATTCTTTTTTGTTATTTAAGTCACTTTGCTGGGAGATACAACTCTATGAGACCTTTCTTAGAAATCCATCAGAGGGAAAGTCTGCAGCTATCACCCTAGTCCACATTGAGTTGTTCTGATCAACCTCTATAATGATTAATGAGCCATAGCATCTTTTTAATTCATGCTCAAAGCCACAGACACATCTTTTCTTTTTCAATCCTCTCTCTCTCTCTCTCTCTCTCTCTATATATATATATATATATATATATATATATATATATATATTACTATCAAGTGCAGATTTGACATGAACAAGTGCTTGGTAATTTTGTTTAGGTTTGTTGACTTGTGATCTCATACTCTTCGTGTATAATCTCTTGATGAAACATTATACATAACAGCATGTAAATTTCTTAACACCCTGATCTTGTTTAGCACAGATAACTGAGTCTGGTCAGGCATGGTCTGAAGAGCATTTTCTCATACGCTGTTTGTACATGAAATCCTATTTCTATTTGTCACTTGTTGGCTTTGAAAATCTAGCATGACAGTTTGACAGAGTCACTGGGCTTTTGCAAATCTCTCTTTCTTCCGGGCCAGAAACATTTGCATTTCTTGCAGGCTTCTCTGGCTATGAACAGTCTGTCCAAGGAGTGACCCCAGTTCAGTCAAAAGCATCAGGCATCTTGAAAACTATAAAGCCAGGGCACCTGCAGACTTTATAAGGTCTAACAGATAGTACATAAATGATAACAAAACTGCAGTTGCACACTCAAAACATTTTCTAAAAAAAATAGCATTGTAAGTCTACAGGGACTTAAGCAGAAAAGATGTGCTAATACAGGGGGCGGTGAATTCAGTCGTACAGTGACATCAAACAAGTATTTCATAGCAGAGATAAAGCTGCAAACTACACAAAATAAGCAGCATGTGTTCACCTTAGATAGTAGGAGTATTTTATCCCGGATAAATTTGCTCTGCTTTTAAGAATCTAGGGCAATGTTGTCTGGTAGACAAGTACAGCTGCAGGCCTATCTTAATCCTGCCATTAATTGGCACCTATCCAGGCAATTAAAACTATGGAATCTAGCAAATTAATAAGGTACATATAAAACCCCGAGGTCTTCTGAAATTCTAAGGTTAAATTGAGATAATATTAAATTATCTTATTTGGAGGATCATCTCCATCTCTGGTTGTTTTTTTTTTTTAACCAATGATGATAATATAGGCTTTGCATCTTCAAAGGAAGAAATCACAGGAATTCTGTTTGACAAACATCAGAATGATAAATATGATACTAAAATTAAGCAAGACGAGTTTTCCTGCATGTCTGCGGAAAACTGTAACTAAAAGGCAATTTAATCCCATCATAGATTAGGAATAAAGAAGCCTATGCTGGCATGGTAGGTGTCTTAAGGTCATCATAGCCAATGCCCTCTTCATAGTATTCTCCTCACTAACGATTAGATTAGAGTACATAATTCTTGGAACATTGTCTATAGGGTGTACTGTCTGAGAGTATTTGCCTGTTTTAATTGTATAGCCAAGAAAACTAGGATTCAAGGAAAAGTAGATGTTTTACCTCTATTTCACTGAATGTCTTACTATTTCTTTCTTTCTTTGTTTCTTTTTTTAAATTTTTTGAATTAATTTATTCTTGTTACATCTCAATGGTTATCCCATCCCTTGTATCCTCCCATTCTTCCCTCCCTCCCATTTCCCCCTTATTCCCCTCTCCTATGACAGTTCCTGAGGGGGTTTACCTCCCCCTGTATGTGCTCATAGGGTATCAAGTCTCTTCTTGGTAACCTGCTGTCCTTCCTCTGAGTGCCTTTTCTTTCTTTCTTTCTTTCTTTCTTTCTTTCTTTCTTTCTTTCTTTCTAAGCTAAACTGAAAGCACTCTATCCTCTCTGGTTCATTCTTAGCATCAAATGACAAAGGAATGCACCGAGTATGATCTCACTCTTCAGTCCCTGGTTCTCCTGCTGAATATGTGTTTAATGGCAGAGAGACACCCCCCAAGCCAGGCAGCCTTGATGAGGGAACCTCTAGCATAAATATTCTAGGGACTCCCCAACCCCTGAATATTTTAGTGGACTCTGTGACATATGAATCTATAGCTGAAATAAAACATTTTGCGAGTCTTTTTGGAAGATGTTTTCAATATTTACAATAGTCAAGGTCAAAATATGCTCTGTGGGTCATTTGCATTCAGGAAGCTCGATGCAGAACAGTAGCTGTACATAATAACTTGGGGGGGGCATTATCGTGTTAGTGCTCATTACTCTGTGCAAAATTTGATCATATGTATAATAAACAAACACAACATCCAACCTAGATTTTTCCAAATTTTCATAAGGAGCAAAATGTAATCTCTACCACTACCCTTTGTTTAAAAAAAAAAAAAGAAAGAAAGAAAGAAAGAAATATTCCTTTAAAACAGACACAGGGAAAGAAGTCTAAGATTTTTAACTCCTTTAACAAATATTTATCAGTGTGTGCCAGGTAGGGGGGTATGGGTGTGTGTGTGTGTGTGTGTGTGTGTGTGTGTGTGTGTGTGCGTGCGCGTGCAATATGGCTAATATAGTTGTAAACATCCCGACTCAGTCCATGTCTTCATAGAGTTCACAAGTTAGTGAAAAAAATAAGTCACAGTTTATGAGTGACAGTTACCACCCAGTAGTTGATAAGTGGAAGAGGGAATGTGAAGAGAGAGACTTGGACCATCTGGGGGCCTGGCTGTTGTATAGTGCTGGCTGTGGTCACGGATTCCTTCTAGATTATGAAGTTTAATATGCTAAACTTATTCTCACACATGCAGTGTTCAGGGGAGGGGCATGAACAATGCCCACGCAGTCGTTCAGAGAAGAAGGTTAATTTTCAGTGTGTAATTTTCAAGATGTTATGGATATTGACATCCAGTCACTGAAAGGGAGAAGAGAAAGAAAAAGGAACATTGTGCAGGGAGCTTTTGTGCTCTGTCCCTTGGGAGATCCTTCACCTTTGTTTCAGGTCTAATGCTCAGAGATATATCTGACGCTGGGCCCTTCAGGGACAAGGGAAAGATTACATAAGGCCCCACCTAGATTCTGTTTCTGTTTGTGATGTCAGTAAAGGCAACAGGAAATGTGGCATTCCATGTGTTTATTTGGTTTTGGTTTTGCTTCATGAATATCCTTGGTTGTTAAGAAGGATAGCCAAGAAAAGAAAGATTTTCAAAACCAAAGGTAGAAGATAGCCCAAATGTCCACAAACTAGGGAGTTTCTAATCAATTAAATAATACTAACGAGCAGTAAGAAGGAAAGAAATGGTGATGTGTACCATTAAACATGCTAAGCCAGGTGATTCTACCGTGGACACCATGTATTTTATGCTCCCAATTCTTTGAACTGTCCAGCATGAACTAGAGAACTGAAATGGGAAGTAAGCTGCAGAGTGCAAGAGGACGGTTTCAAATTTTATGGAGGCACACCCATAAAGTCCAATCAGCAGCAAGCTTATATCCCGACACACTCCCTGCCTGCATACCTCACACCCACATGTGACCAAGCATATCTGGTGCAGATGGGACAAACAGGAATTTAGTCTTAACTGTCTTAACTACAAACAGAACCATTAACCTGCAAAGTCTATTTTTCCTGTTTTGGTCTCCCATTAAATTGTAAGGTTTATTGTTCTTGTTTCTGTTTTTGGAACAAGTGCACAGGTGATAGAAATCGGTGCACACTGTCAGAAGATGCGTAGAATATTCCTGGAAACCCCTCTGGGAAAGAGTCAGGGGACTTGTGCCTGCCCTGTAATGTGCCTGCCCTGCCTGTAAGTACAGCAGTGCATCTTTATTCAAGTTGTAGTTTTCTGTCAAAACCCATTGAAATAAAGACACCAAAATAATTCAAGGAGAAGAAGGAGAAGGAGAAAAAAGAAAGAAAGAAAGAAAGAAAGAAAGAAAGAAAGAAAGAAAGAAAGAGAGAGAGAAGGCATGGTTAGTTTCAGAGTCAGGGTTTTAGAGAAACAATACAGATATTCTTTAAATGATGTGGTGATAATTGAACAATTGCTAATTGTGAATATATTTAAATTCATTAATATTTGAAATGTGTCATGTTTGATGAATGCATCATTCAATAAAAATAGATAAAACAAATATTATATTTTTTAAAAACTCAATAAAAATTCATTCGAGTTTTTAAAAGAACCAAAAAAAAACCATAGCAGACAAATAAACCTTAGCAGCTACCAGGGGGAGGAAATGGCAGCGAAGGAAAGAAAGCCATGCCATTTTAGTGGGTATGGAGGCAGTGGACATGTGAAGAATCCCAAAGTCTTGGGGGAACCCAGAGTGTTTGAGAAACATGTTTTACAAAGAAGACTGATGAAAAGGAGAAGTTAGCTTCCAAAGCTCATGGCTGTGGCATGACCACCACACTAAGAACTGGGATTCTGGGAAGAAAAATCGAGTATCTCACTAAAAGACTAATGATTTTTCCCATTTCTTTAGCCTGCATTAAGGCAAGCCTCTCTTCCTAAGGCAGGTCCCTTGGCCAAGCCAACTGGATTGTTAGATCTCCACCCAGGCCCAGATACTCTTTGATTTTAGCTACAAGGAGGCTTTTGTCTTTTTTTAAAAAATAATTTATTCATATTACATCTTGACTGTTGTCACCTCACTTGTGTCTTCCCGTTCTCCACTCCCTCCCTCTCCCACCCTATTCCCCTCCCCTAGGCCTGTGACAGAAAGGGACCATATGATCAAGGCCTTTTTGTCTTAATGGAACCAGATTAGGGATTAGAGTCTCTAAACAGTTAGGGAATCTTAACTAACTAGCAAGGACTAGGATTTGATGATTCCCACAGATATTTATTTTTAAATACAAAAGAAATTGATTACTTTCCTTTGGGGTCTTTTTACTCTAACTAAACCTTCTGGAAAGAAAATTCTGATTTGTAAATGATTTTGGTCCAGAGTTATATTTAAATTATATTTGCATTTCAATTATTTAAATTATACTTAAAATCTATTTTGTTTGTAATTGGCCACATTTTATGGCACAGAAATTACTACTCATATCTCTTCCTTCCTTAAAAAAATTAAATTATTTCTATAAATTAGCATTGAGTCTTCTGAGAGTTTGATAGATAGTAATATATGTTTAATATCAAAATGTTGCGCAAATTTATCTTGCATGCTATTGCCATTAGCAGTGAACCTATGGCCTCCTGTTAGCAAGGATTGTACATTAACTGTACAGACTGTCCTTAAATGCATCCATGCATGGGACCCCAAGTGAACCTAGACAAAACTTATCAGAGGAAAACATTTGTCACTTTCCGTTTAAATTCCCATCCAAGATTTTTCTCTGGGTTTTCTTGGAACTTCAGAAATATCACAGTTATACATTATTTAGGAACCAGCTTGCTTTGCAAAGGTCAGGTTCATGTTATTCAAAGCATGATGCTTAGTATGCACAAACAGATTTGTTTTTTTAGAGTAGAACGTGATGAGTGAAACTAACTTTCTCTGGAAGAAAAATGTTTCCTTTCCTCAGCATTTGATTTGTAAGTGGTCTTGGCTTCATTAATATTTAACCATCTTTTTAATCTGTATGTCAGATTTTATTGCAGCCTGCTTCTAGAGAGCTTTCCTTTTGAAATATCAGTAACACCCAGTCCTCACCCTTACATCAAAACAAGGACTGTCTCAGGGGGCAACTAATTGCATTTCATCTCTAAGGATATAATTATATTGTGTTTATTCCCAGTTCCTCAGGGGACTGATGGGATAGGACACCATTCTTACAAACCTTTGTATTTCCAAAGGAGAGTCTAGTCGGTGTTTCAAACATTAATTCAGATGGTCTTGCATCAGCCTTGTGTATTGCCTGTTGCTAACCATGCTATGAACTAGTTCCGCTTTTATATGAGTGTGCTACTTGCATCTTTGAAGCTCTATTAGTTGATCCTTTCAAAGGTTTTTTTTTATGAGCTTCAGCTGTTTAGAGAAGAGACTGTCTTTTCTGTTGATGTGTTTTTAACATTTAAAATGATTCCCAAGCTCAGAATACATCAGAGTAGGGAATAGAATTATCTACAACCTAGTTTGAACCATCAGCATGATCACACAGCAATAAAACTACAAATAGGAACTCAGAATCAGTGTCTGTGGAGATTGACATTGAAGAATCGAGGTTGGCATCTCTTCAGCTTGCCTCAGCCCCTTCCATGCAAGTTAGTAATTTTTACTTCCTGATTGGTTGGGAGAACCTGACTAGGAGGAAAACATAAATTGCAGGGGTTTTGCTTCTGATAAGAGAAGTCCCTGTAGTAAAAGCCTTAACTTGATTAGGTGACATTTCTTGGCCCTTTCAGGAGAAAATGTGAGATAAGATGTGCTATGGAGAAGGATGCTATCGCCATTAATGAATCCCAGTGGGGTCAGAAAGTATGACTTTGCATAGTTTCCTCTTGCTGAGTACAGAACATGAGTGGGGAAATATAAGAAATTGCGATCCTATGTCTATCCATATCCAGAAAGTGTAGCCCTGTGCTGTGCTGGTGAGAAAGGCTTCAGCATCAGTAGAAATGATGCTTTGTCTGTGTTCATAAGAAGATGAGCCCTAGCGTTGCCTTGAGTCTTCAGAGAGTTCATTAACTGATAATAAATACATGGACATGCTTTAAAGGTAAAGAATATCCCATATTTGCCACATTCAAGTTTGTTAGGGATCTGTGATGATAACATGCAAGTCTACTGCAGTCACACACCAACACTCACAAGGTGAATTAATGTGACTGTATTTCATGAATTTTTTTTCCCAAGAGAAGACAAGCCCACTAGTTATCCAGGACCTTTAATGCCTTTTCTCCTCAGGCTTATCAATTCCATTTACTAGCAGCTTTGGGAAGTGTAACCAGGGGCTTCATACTTTAGAGCTTCACCTTCTGTGTAGAGGATTGTTTATGTAGAAAAACTTGCTCTTCACAGCCAGGATTCATGATTCTGTGAATAGGTTATCAAAAGTTACAAATCTGGAATTGAAAGCTAGGGACCTGCCTCAGGGGATAAAGCATTCATTGTGAAAAGATGAGGACCTATCTGAGTTTGGACTCCTAGGACCTATGTAAAACAATGTCATTTCAACAGTCCAAAATCTCACATATCGCTATCCTGGAATATTCAGTATCAAGAAACAAGAGACATTCTCTGAAACATGGTGGGAGGTGAGGTCAAGCACCTGAGGTTGCTCTCTGACACCCACATATGCAACCAAACACATTAGAGCATGCACATTCATACACACACACACACACACACACACACACACACACACACACACACACGCATATACACACATACATATCCACACATAAACATCCCCACACAGGGGTGGAGAGGGAAATGAAAGAGTTGGAACTTCAAAAATTTGATTTTGAACCAGTATTAAAAGTAAACAAAAAATGCTCATTTTTAGAAAGCTACCATTTTTTCTAAATCATTGGGTAATAACTGTCTTTTATGATCACTATTGATTTTTCCAAGTAAAACGATGCTGGTTTGTTTTATCTATGTTAGCTTTTTCTTCTAAAAGAAAGTCTCCTGGAGGAGATTTTTCTCACAAGAAATGAATTTTAAAAATAGGAAACTTTCCATTGCTCAAGGCAGAAAACACCCTTAATTAGTTTTGTAACATTTGAGTTCATTAATTCAGTAATAGTTGTCTGAAGTTGTCTATGAACCAGCCACCCACTGTTGTAGGCCCTGGGGATGAACAGATGGTTACAAGTAGTCCTTACTCCATAAAAGCTTCCATTTTAGTGAGATAGAGAATCACCTAAACAGGACTGGAAACAGCTTCATTATTGCAACAGTAGGTACTCAAAAGTATGAGAATGTATACTGTATCCCTTTTTGAACTTTTTGTTTTGTTTTTGTTTTTTGATACAGGGTCTCTCTGTGTAACTCTGGCTGTCCTGGACTTACTCTGTAGATCAGGTTGGCTTCAAACTCAAAGACATCCACTTGCCTCTGCCTCCTGCCTCCTGGAGTGCTGGGATTACAGGTGTGTACCACTGTGCTCAGATATTATTTTTAAACTATTATGTCAAGCATACTGTACTGCAAAGATTTGTTTCTTTTCCTTTCCTGTCTATATAGTGAGAATTGGTACACTATATTAATTTAAAATGTGCAGTCTGATGGGACGTTGATATGACATCTACTTCTCCAGAGACTAAGATATTGTTTCAGACAAGGAAATGATGTTCCTCAGACTCTGTAGGCTCACTGCACAGTAACTGTGACAAAACCAACCCCATGAAAACTCTAGCCAGATCGAATGCCAGCATGGAGAGAGAGGTGGGCATCAAGTGCCATCCTTAGCAGAGTACTTGCTGTTTCCACTGCTGTCCTCTTGAAATGCTGCCTTGAGACCACCATGTCAGGGAGCTAACTTAGCACACGGAAAAGGAAAGGCCATGTGGAAATAATCCACACCAAGTTCATAGAGTTTTCTCACCAACTGCTCAACTACCTCAGACCTTCAGGCTGCCCAACTTATCCATACTGAGGGTCAAGGTGGAGGCACCTGGAGGGAAAAAGCATTCCCAGTGTAACCACTCAGTATGGGAGTAGTGCATTCTACTGCAATAAAGAATTGAACCACCCAACAGAATCCACATAATGAAAAATATAGGTTTTCCAAGGACAATACAAGAAGTAAACACTGACCCCTGCTCTGATCTAGCCAATGGACAGGGCATCCTCCACAGTTATGTGGAGAGCAGGGACTACTCTGACATGAACTATGGTGCCCCGTATTTTACAACCTCCCCTTAGTGGGGAGCCCTGGTGGCACTCAAAGAAAGAATAGGCAGACTACCAAGATGAGACTTGTTAGCCTGTGACCATAAAGTGGAGGAGGAGAGCCCCCTCAGGCATGGACCTAAGGGAGGGTAATAGGGTAGGGGTGAGAGGGTAGGAGAAATGGGAAGATATGAGTGATGGGAGAACAATTGAGTTGTAATCTGAATAAATTAATTTTAAAAAAAGAAAAATGTAGGTTTTCAAAGCAAAAACTGTTTTCATCATTCTGAATTTCTTACTTCGTATTGTGCTTGTTTTGCTTGTTCATATGTTCATGTGGATATGCATATATACTTAGAAAGGTCAAAGGGCAATCTTGCATATCATTCCTCAGGAGCCATCCACCTTACTTCTCTCACTCCACATTTTAAACAGACACCTTCCTTTCTACTTTGACCTTGCTGTCCTCACCGTACGATAGAATCTTCCCTCTTCTCTCATGCTCACTATTCTAAACCCACTGCCCCAAAACATGCAGGCATATGCGCATGTGCCCATGCAGATGCACATGTGTGTGCATGCATACACACAAACACACACACACACACACACACACACACACACACACACACACACACACAACTTTTCAGGCTTCAGGAAATTTATCCTTTCTCTTTTCTTTTAGAATTCAAATGTCACTCTTATAAGTACTGGCGACCATCTTATACATCACATCTTACATAAATATCATTTTCTTAGCAAGGTCTTGAACTTCCTAAAACACCTCTAGCCTTATAGTAATCCTAAACCATTTATCCCTTGCTTTTCTGTCATAGGGCCCATCATTACTTAAAGTTCCCTGTTTTGTATTTTCTTTCTTTCTTTCTTTCTTTCTTTCTTTCTTTCTTTCTTTCTTAAAATTAAAAAAAGAGAGAGCTGCATAAGAGAAGAAAAAAGAAGTCTGGGCCACACATACCTAGTTCCTACAAAGACATCTGGTATAGTACATAAGCCTGATAAATGCACATGAAGGATGGGCACAGGAGCTGGGGGTGGGGAAGGGTGTGGTAGGGGGCGGTCAGTGTGAAAAATGGCTTGGTACCAGCTATGAAAACACATAGCAGAAATCATAGGTCTTATGAAATTCCAACAACAAATAAAATAATAATGTTTTTACATTGTTTCTTTTGACCAAATAATCTGCTAAGCATATCTATAATCACATTGCCTTCTCATAGTAAACATAATGTTCTAGGTTTTAGACTTTACCTTTTTTTTTTTTTTCCAAGAAGAAAACTTGGTCTTATAAAATAATTGAGAGTTCAACTTTCAAAATTTAACTCACAGAACCCTTTGAAAATGCATGGGATTATTTTGCTCAATCTTTATTTATATTCTTCCTATATTTTTAACCCTCCCTCTGACATGATCATGTTTTGCTTCAGGTTTGGATCATTAGTACTAAGTACTTTGTGAACAGATTTCAAGACGTAGCCCATAATGGGTGATCACTTCTCTGTGGACCACCTGATGGTTGTAGGGTCAGGGAATTTACTGAAGTACACCTTTTATTAAAGTTGTTAGAGTGAGAACCTGTATCCTAGCTGCTCCTACCTAACTAGGAAGGCTCAACCACTCATCTCCAGTAGGCCAATTAGGCAAGCAAGTGATAACGAACAACAGAAAAAGAAAGACATTTATTCAATGTGGCCATATTCAACAAAAAGATCCAGTGAACCCCCTACCTCTCTGTTCTTCTACAGAGTCCTAATGTGAGATGTAGGCCTAATAACACGGCAATATAGACATAGAGCTAAGTATTTTAGGTCAAGATATAACCCTTTCAGCATTATCTTCTCAGATTGGATCGTTCCTACAAATAGCTTGACAAGTTTCTAAGTGAAATCTTGCATCCTCTTTCAGCTTACGAGATCCCAGCCTTTTCATTATCCTAGCATGTTATTCTGGAAATTTCCAATATATTGGGCTCCATTGTTTCATCAATCTGATTGCCAAAGGGAGAGACCCATCGATCTCTTTAGAAGACCTTTTTTCCTTCCAGGTTTATAACAGGCCGTGAAGAATGGGCTAATTGAAGTTGACCAAGCAGAAACAGGAAATGTAGAGACACACAAATTACTATTATGTGTAGTTTTACAATGTAGTCTTCAAATTTAATATGTAGTTATACCACAACATTTTTGTGGGGAAATACTTCTTGGTAGGCTTTATATTGTTGTCAACCTTGTTTAAAAAAACCTTTTGGAAATTAAAAATAACACATTAAAAAGAAGGGAATGAGCATGATTAAATAGCTGGCCATCAGCAGACCCAAACTGAACAATTTATTCAGTGATCTTGGTGTTTGTCCTCAATCAAAAGACATTTGTGTGGATGAAGGGCATGTATCCAAACAGGTTTCATTCCATTGCAAATGAGCCTTTCAGAGACAACAGCATTGTAAACACTTTCAACTTTGTCTGAGAAACGCCCTGCACATCAAATAAGCAAAATCTAGTAACAGGTGACAACAGTGAAGGGATTAGCAATGGATTCTAGTGAGAAGTCTAAACACTGCCTTGGGTGAATGATAAGAAAACAAGTTATAAAGGTACAAATACGCACCACACACATACATCAGTGTATGACTAGTTTGTCTTCACAGATGCTTGAGGGTGTCTGGGAAGCAATGTCGTCTTTGTGGATATAGGTCGAACATCATCAAATGGCGTGATTCACAGTGAATTTTTGTTTCAAGTTTTTTAAACAGTTGTCTTCAAATTCCCAGCAGATGGTAGAGGCAGCAGGCAGGCACTGGAGTCAATGAGAAATCAAAGTGAACTTTCAAATTAGCTGATTCTTAAACTTGGAGCAAAAAAAAAAAATAGTTCATGTTAGGAAAAATTAACAGGTTTCCTTCAATGCATCTCATTATGAGTAAATAATAAAATATAAAACTGTGGAGTTTACAATAAGCACAATGGGTACTTTATATTATGGAAATTAAAAGCATTTCATCAGTCAGTGACCAGAGAAACTGAATGTTCGCTCTCACCAAAGCTCTTCAGTGTATAATAACCTCAGAAATGCAGACCCATGTGTTTTTCTCAAGCAAAGCTTACTAGGGAAATTTCTGAAGAAGTTTTCATATTTATATTAGTGAATCAGAAGGAGAAACATGAGTATTTTCCTAATACTCATTGTACAATATTCTTCTTGTCATCTTACTGTGCCTAATATTTTTGTTTGTGCCAGACTGCTTATTTTAATACTATTTTGGAAAGAGAAGTGTTTTTGTATTACGGTACTTTCTATAGTGTGTTCTTTTCTTTTAATATGTCAAACTTTAGCATTCTATGATTCTGTGAAGAAAATAGTGGTCTACTCTAGTTAATGAAAAGAAGAAGCAACATAGTTTTATAGCTATGGCATTTGCATACAGGATTTTTTTAAAAAAATACTATGTATAACTTCTTATTCCAGTGGAAAAATTTCCATCTCTTCATTCATTGTTATCTTTATGTTATTGGACACTGCTAACCAAAAACCAAAGCAAAACTATATCTTTTCCCCCCAATTTCAATGTCTGTTTTGGTCTGTAGTTAAACTCTTTTCTGTGACAGGAGATGAGATATTTATGGGGCTAAGAGGAGCTCCAGAGTTACAGAGAAGTGAGCATCAGGACCAGAAGAGGTATTCCTAGCACTGGAAGACCATGTTTGCAGCTAGTCCTGTACTTTCTCCTGGTGTTGTATCTTCTGCTGCGTACAATTCCCCCAGGCTCTTTTTATACAAGTCAGGTTATCAGTATAAAATGAAACAGCCCAAGATACCACTCAGCTTCTCCATACGTTAGGCACTCGCCTTAGCTAATAAGCATCATCCTTTGCCAGGAAGGAAGAAGAGCCATAAGTTCCTTGGGGGCAAGTCCACGTTAAATCTTTAGAGCTTTAAAGCTTTTCTCATGCCTTAAGAAGTCAGCAGATGTAGTAACTACTCCAACTTGTTTCCTTTCCTTAGTTGGGTGATCAACGTGGTAAAAAATGTAGCTGTCGTCTTAACTACAAACAACAGGCTTTACATCTAGCTGCAAAAGAGCATATTTGTTTTATTAAAACTTGTTCATTTAATGCATTGAAAATTTAGTAAACACAACTGGGTTTAGTGAAACTCTTTAGCAAGTGCTTAATCCCCTTGTTAATCGGCCATTTTGTATTATGTTCGTCTTTCCTGCCTATCTGTCAAATGTTCCTTAATTAAGAATTATTCTTAATTACAAAGTTTATGTGTCATTTTATTTTAGAGGTAATTAATTAAGTTTAACACTAATCGTTGTGGATATTGCCTTTCCTGCACTCACACTGTTGCTTAATTATTGGGATACCTGAATCCTTTGACTGAAGCGGGTAGGGCATATTGATTTGTATGTGGCAGCCCATACTGAATAGGCTAGAGACTCAGCCCATCAGCCAGACAAAGAAGTAGGAAACATTTTTTTTTCTCAGTTGACAAAGGACACTGAACAAATGCACTCTGGCCATTCACTGTATTCTGTGAAGTTTCAGAGGGGCAAGGAAGGATGATGATTATGGATGAAATTCGATCCTGGAAAGAATAGCCCAAGTAAAGCCGTTCAGGAAGAGTCCTTTGGTACTTTCTGGAATGAATTTACCAATTTTCTTGTGTGGGAGATTATACTAAGATCACCCTTGGCTGGCTATCTGATAGGGGAAAAAGAGACATCCTGTGGCCAGATCAGGAAAGGAATGTCTTACTGCTTCCTGCCCTCCATTGCACATTTTCTGATCTTATAAGCTATGTTACTTCCTCAGAGAAGCCTTCCACAGCTAAATGAGAGGTGTTTTCCTAAATATAACGGGTACTTGTTATAACCTGTTTATCTGCTAGATTGCTCATCTCCCTCATTCACTTGCCGGAGTGTCCTAAAGGATTGAGATCATTTGTGATTTTGCTTATCATTGGGTTTTTGTTTGCTTAGCTAGTATTTAACTCAGGAAAGTGGTTAAATAAACATTTGAGTGGGTGGTTATTTTGATGAAACCTCAAGTTTGCTGGGGCTACTATCGTATTATGTCTGTTATGATGTATGCCATTGTACCTTACTAGCTTTTGTAAGAAAGGCATAGATAGATGAAAGCTAATTCATGCATTAAAACATCTTTAACACTGTAGAGAAGAAACACACCCATAAACATCACAGAAACTAGACTATAGTACATGCTATCATAGAGACATTGCAGACCTTTGTGAGAATGTATAGAAAGCGAATTGAAAGAATTTCAAACATGCTAAGCTGACCTGAAGTCGGCCTCAAGTGGTGCTTTGGGCAAATAGAGAAAGATGACTGAGTGAAGAAAAGTCTGATATATAAACAAGTATGATGTTGTCAAAAATTAGAAAAGAGATGGCACTGGGGCCTAGCAAAGATGACTAAGACATGTGTACAACAGTGTCATAACTGCAAATGGATGAATTGGAAAGCAATTTTGCATTGCACTTCAGGAGTGAAGTATTTCCCCTTCCTAGAATCTATCAATTACTATATGTTACAGTTTATTATGTTCAAAATTATACTATCATATTTAGCAAATATTAACAGACTAAGAAAATATTACAGGTTAATGACTAAATGGGTTATGGAATGTCTATAAAATAGAGTACTAAACATCTTCTTGAAATGAAGTTTTAAAGGTGTAAACAACTTTATTCTTAATGGATATGTCATGTGCTTTTACAACTTATAGTGTCTGATTAAACTTTTTTATGTTGCTCAATAATCACTATAGGCTCAGTGATTCATTAAGAGTACTTGCTGTGCTTACAAAGGACATGGGTTAGGTTCCCAGCACCCACATGATAGCTCACAACCATCTCTAACTCCAATTCTGGGGGATTTGATATCTTCTTTTGGCTTCTATAGGCAGCAGAAGCATAGTACATTGATTATAAGTAATTTTAGAACATTTGGTAATCATTATTTGAGAAATTTTAACCTCCACACAAAGATTTGGCATCCATTCACTATTATGCCGTTCCTCTGAACTAAAAAAAAAAAAAAAAGTTACCATACAGTTCAACCCTGTGGATGTACTTATTCATTTCATAGAGAGGTATCGTATGAAATGTGGCCTTTTGTAACTGGCTTTTTCTAGAAATGTGGCCTTTTGTAACTGGCTTTTTCTATTTAGCATCATGTTATAAGGTTGACCCATAGAATGAAGTGTAAAAGTTCTTTGTTTTCTATTTATTATTGAATGATACTTCCTGCCATAGCTGCTGAATCTTTTAAACATATTCTTTCACAATTTCATATAGGCAGATGATGTACTTTCATCACATTTCCCCACTACCCTTTCTTGTTCCCCTCCCATCTGCTAGTCACTTCTTCCCAGCAAGTCTCCCTCCTATTTTGATATCTGCCTGGCTTTAATTACTGCTGCCTACATAAGCCTGGGCAGCACCTGGTGGCATTTATATACGCAAGAACAACTGGCCAGTGACAACACCACTAAGGAGTGTGACTCCTCCTTTCCAAAATGATGTGTTTTAGAATAATATTTAATGGTGTGGAGAAATGCCTGAAATTCAATATATAGGCATGAAATTCAATATATCATCAAAAGTCAAAGCGATCCAAATATAGGTCAGAATATTAGGGTGTTATTTTGTTTTGTGGTGCTGCAAAGCAAACCCAGGGTGTCTTATATGATAGGCAAGCACTCTACCCTTTGTGCCTTCCTCTAGCTTCAGAATGCCAGTTTCATAAGGGTAAAAATGCACTCATTTACACGCTAATTTTCCAACATTTATTTACTTTTGCACGGTGAGTTTGCAATGAGTATCCATATTCATATATATTCATATATATATATATATATTCATATATATATAATGTATTTTTCATAGTGGGTGTATCACCTTCACAACATAAGAAATAGGATGCATCTGATGGCTGAAGTAGAAATACAAAACGGAAAGCTGTATTTCTTAAAGTACTCCTAGATGCTATAGTATGAATAGAGTCTACATAATCAGCCATAGAGAATAAAGGCCAAGACCTACCCGTTTTAATATAGCCAAGGAGACAAAAAACAAAAATGCTATGAAAATATCCTACAACAGCTTTTCTGATACCATAAGACAGGTCACTCACTGCAAATCCTGGTTGTTCCCTAGTCATGTTTTCCTAAAAGATGTATAAACATACCATCTGTGCATGTGATTGTGGTATCTGCACTTATTTGCCATAGAAATGAAGTCAGGGGGTGGCTGAGGAAGTGCTGAAACATGTAAGGATGGTCTCCTTAATGAGTAGTAGGCAGTTACACATTTTTTTGAGCAATAAGGGTTAAAAATACATTTATTTGCACACTAATTTGCCAACATTTATTTACTTTTGATGATTTTTGCCATTACGGCAGTTCAAGCTGTACCTCTTTACATGTTACCTGTGGACCAGAAACATTAAGGGCATCTGTGCTGATATAGTGTTTTGTGTCCAACTTTCAAGCTCTTGGACTGTGGGAATACTAAAGAGCGATGAATGTGGCCCAAAGTATTTGTTACAATGCAGTATGTTACATCAGAAAGTGGGGAGCCTCTGACTATGAGTGTCTCATTTACTTTTCTCTTGCTGTGGAGAGACACTATGACCAAGGAAATATATTTTTAAAAAATCATTTAATTAGGGACTTGCTAACAGTTTCATAAAAGCAGTCCATGACCATCATGGTAAGGATCATGGCAGCAGGCAGGTAGGCATGGCAGGCCCTGGAGCAGTAGCTGAGATCTCACATCTGATCCACTACCACGAGATGGTGTGAGAAAGATTAAGCCTAGCATGGCCTTTTAAAACTTTAAAGACAACCTTCTCCAACAAGGCCATACTTCCCAATCCTTCACAAAACAGTTGCATCAACTGGGGACCAAGCATTCAAATATATAAGTCTCTGGTGGGCGTGGGAGTGGGGGATCTGTTCTCATTCAGACAACTGCAGTAAGTTGCTCTTAACATTTCACTGGGGAAGAAATAGACCACGTTAGTCAGGTGATGAAAATAGAAATACTTCCATAATCTACAAGCCCGGGATACCATAATTAGCCTTTTTTAATTTTTTCTCCTTTATTAATTTATTCTTGTTACATCTCAATGGTTATCCCATCCCTTGTATCCTCCCATTCTTCCTTCCCTCCCATTTTCCCCTTATTTCCCTCCCCTATGACTGTGTCTGAGGGGGATTCCCTCCCCCTGTATATGTTCATAGGGTGTGTGGATTTTCTCTAAGCCAATCCATGTGCGTTTTGTTTGAAATTTCTTCTTTGATGAGCTGTTAGAATATAGATTACATTGGTCTAGAAGCAAGGATCACTTCAAATGAGAAAGCCATTAAGGAGAAGTGTGTAGGCGTTTTGATGTTGTGTGGGTCCCTTTGAATGTCTGGCACTGAGCATGGGAAACCGATTGCAAGGCAAGGGGATCAAACTCCTAATTGCTAGAAAAATTACACCCTGTAACGTATTTATACCATGGGTTCATTCCCAAGGGCCCGTCTCTTAGCCATTGCCAGTCTTCACTTAATTTGACATAAGTGCCAAATCTCCTCCATTTCATTTCAAAGATTGCCCTTTAGCAGCAAGAGATTTTGCTCTTAACCTTCACAAGGTGGATTTCCTTCCGTTGCCAGCCTGCAGGTGTGCAGGTGGCACCTCGTGAAACCAAAGGAGAAAACGGAGCAGTCCTTACCAATCACCAACCCCATCATTCAGAACGATTGAGGTCTGTCTTGTCAGTTTCCTGTGTAGGGACATTTTCTCTCCTTTGATTCCCTATAAGTCAAAACAATCCACCACTATTATTTTTATAGCGTGTCCATCTCACCAAGTGTCAAACTCTTTACAACAAGAAATGGAATAGAAAGACGGTGCTTTGCAGACTTTGGGCACAGTTATTTTCAAAGAGAAAAGGGAAAATGACAGGAAGAGATTGAGCTGAGCAGAGTAAAAGTAAAGATAAGAGCCTGGCTTGGAGAAAAATAAGCAGGGCAAGATTGAGAGATTCTGTGCAAAGCAATCTCGTGCTTTCTGTCTCCCCCAACCCTGGCAATGCACAGGGTATAACAATCTCAGCATCTCCTATCCAGAGTTTTGATGGTCAGGGTTCCTGTTAATTTTTAATGCCAACAATGTAATTATATGCTTATTCTCGATGATCATTCAGTTGGTCTTTCCCAATATATGTTCACACTGAAGACTGAATCATTTAATGAATGAATGAAAACACTTAGATCAATGTGTGACACGTAGGGACACACTTCAAGGGTTTTAGCATTATTAATGGATGTTGATGAAGGTGATGATAATATTGTCTGCCATTAATTTGTTTATTCCTTACAAACTCTCCATGATGAAAAGTAGTTAACCCTTTTAATATTTGAGTGAACATAAACAGAGTGTTCCAAAAGTAGTTGATCCAGTCCTATTTTGACACCTGACAATATATTCCAATATTATTTGGGGGTGAAAGATATTCTTAGGAGTTCTGAAAGTTTCACTTGCATTACTCACCTATATTGCTTTATTTGGAATATGAAGTCCTTAGCTTCACATGAAATCTCCAAAACAGCATCTTTGGGGTAATACCCTCATGATGGTTTCATAATAATTCCTTGAAGTGATTCCATAGCACCCAAAAGTTTGAAATCCATTGCCTTGAATTTGGAGTAATCCACATTTACCCATTTTTTATAGAATCTACCTAAAGTTTAAATTGGAAGAGAGCTCTGTGGAGGAAAAAGGTGGTGTCTCAAATGTCTTCCATGGTTTTTGTATAGTCTACAGATTAAACATTTATTCCTTTGATTTCCAGTGTACCTATAAGAGTCTCCATTTAAAATTTAAATACTCGAGGAAGCCATTAACATCCATTAGCACTCACTGTGAATGAGGTTTTTGAAAGTCAGTCATTCAGCAAGGCTTCAAGGGTACAGGAAGATGAATGGATCCTATTGAGGAGCTGAAAGGCCAGCCTAACTGAAGCATTGCAGCTGAGAAACCTGGGGAGTCTGGGGAATGGGAGACAAAGGGCTCTATCCTACCTGCCAAAAATCTAGCTGGGAAGCAAGTTCTATAAAAGTCTGTGGTAGAGATCTTCCCCAAGGGTTACATATTACTTGTTTTGTTCCCAGTGTGAGGGGCCATAGACCCTGTGCCTTGATACCTGCATTTTAAAATTCAGTGCAGGGCTGAGAGATAACTGAGTGGGTAAAGGGTCTGCATACAAGCATGAAGGCCTGAGTTTAACCCCCTAGTTCCCATATACAACCTGTGTCTGGCAGTTCACACCTCTAATCTCAGTGCTGTGGAGAATGGAGATGCTTAGATCAATGGATCTTACCTGTCTGTTGGGTATGCTAGCCAATCTCATTAATAAGCAGAAGTAAGTCCTAAGTCCCAGAGAGACCCTGTCTACAGAAATAAGCCATTGAGGAAGCTACCATCTGACATTGGCCTCTTGCCCTGCCCCCCCTCCTCTGTCTCTCTCTGTCTCTCTGTCTTTCTCTCTGCTTTCTCTCTGTCTCCCTTTGCCTGTGTCTGTCTGTCTCTCTGTGTCTCTGTTTCTCTCTCTCTCTCTCTCTCTCTCTCTCTCTCTCTCTCTCTCTCTCTCTGAATGCACACTTGTCATTCTTATAAGGATGATAGACTCTTGTACCTGAGTACCTGGGAAGCTGATGCAGATTGTACATTCAAGGACAGCCATGGTTAGATCATGTGTCCTTATGAAACCCAGTACCATACATAGTGAATATACATCACTACAAATCAATTTCAAAGATAAGTATCATAGGGAAAATGACCTTCTCAGTGTTTACTGGCCATCCTTTGCCCCCAGTATACTGAATCCTAGGCTATGGCTGACTATGTGAAAGACTGCATATTAAATAAGTAATTTTTTATAAAAGTTGAAAGTAAAACTAAATGACTAACAAAAATTTAAAAACAAGCACTTCATTTAGCAAAAAGCATTCCCAAAGGAAATATCTTGATATCACATCAATTGAGCATGTTTGATAAAATGCCTATAGTGGCAAACAAATAGAAATAAAATAATAGATAAACCAAAAGGCTTCTTGTAGTGTTCCAGCCTGCTCCTCTGTGTAACTTTAGCTAAAGTTTGTTAGTTAAAACTGAACAAAAATGGACAAACATTATACCTTGGCTTAACAAAACTTCTGTAATCAGATTATTTCTCTTAAAATATTTTAAATTGATTGTTTTACTTTTGAACAGTATAAGTAAAATAATTCAGCAGAACACTTATTACTCACATCACTTTCTCTTTATCTTGGTACAAATATGTCATATTTTGTCTTTTTTTTTTCTTCTTTTGTTCTTATTTCTTCAATATAAATGTATCTGAATGAACTGAAATGGTGCTATTGCTTAAGATGAGTATTTACACTGTCCGGTCCAATAGTGTTCAATGATGAAAGAAAGAAGGAGGCATTCCCACACAGTGAAGTGCACAGTGAAGTGGGAGGGCCAAAGGGAAGTATATACTAGTCAGGCCACTGCCTTGCTCAGGGATGAGTATCCTAATCTGTCCTTGTCTGAATTTGGAGAACTGAAGGAGAACAATATACACTTGGGAGTTAGTTCTTTCTTCTTATAGCATGTCGCACTGACCATTGAGAGTTGGATAAATACTAACGATTTTTAGCCTTTCAACTTTATATGTATATCTCCTAATATGCTGTCTTTTGCCTTTAAAATTTCCATATATGAATCATCTTTATTAGGGTCAAGTCCTGGGGATTTAAAAAGAAAATAATAGAACACTAACATTCACCAGTGAAGTTAGGTTTGAAAGGTTAGTCTCTTCATCCTATAAGAACTGGGGACAGGAGGGGGGTGACACCACATGGGGTTCTAATTGCTTTCTCTTCCCTTCAGTTTGTGGGGAAAATGTCAAACACTATCTCAAAGCTGGTGCAATGACTCACATTTATGATTCTAGCATGCAGGAGGCTGAGGCAGGAGGATTGCTGTAATAACTTGGGCTACATAGACCCTATCTCAGAAAACAAAACAAAACCAACAGAAAAGCATTGTAAGGTACAGGAATGCTTCTAATGCCCATTTATGCTAATAGAAATTGTATTTTCCCCTTACACTATTGGACCATTTAAACATTCCTCTTACGCAATAGCAGCATTTATGGTCACGCAGCTACATTTATCTTGTAGTAGTAAAAGACAAAAGTGGAGCTTCCGAAAGGTATGACTATTAACAAATACACGAACACCTTTAAGGTTTAAAAACTGAAAAAAAGATTCATGGGTTATGATAAGAAGTAATGAGAAAAATAACCAGTTTTGGTTGTGACTTTGTGGTTGCTCTTTTTTTGTTGCTGCAGTTACAATATGAAATAATTGTTGCTTATTTCCCATCCTTGGTAGCATTAAACCTTCCTCTCTTCTGTTTGAATCCTCTGTTATTGAAATCACATCATAAACAATTTTGTCTTAGAGCACGTAGTACATGTTTGGGTTTACAGCACAAGCTCTTCACAATTATGATTCTGTTCCAGTTTCCATCTTTAGTCAGCAATGTGACCTTGTGCTTTTAGACAGTGGGAAGAAATACATTTCAAAAACAAACCTGTATTTTATTTGAAGAAAATATATCAAGCAAATGCAGTTACCCAGACTGTATTTTAACACTAAAGCACATGGAATTAAAATGGTTGGAAATATAAACACACATACAGAGACTTACTTCCTACACAAAAATAAAACTCAGCTACTTTATTGTTGGCTGGAGGGAAAGATGCATGCATTGAGTAGTATGTGGTTCCAATTAGTCAACAAAGCCCTTAACTTAGGAGTTCATTTATTTAGGGGGGAGGAACAGATGAACTAGCAATCTGTATGATGCATACTGCCTAGCAATGAGATATATTTCCAGCAGATTTTAACCCTTCCATCAAACAGAATCTACCTTCTATTATATCTTTAATCTTTAATCTGTCCCCTGGAACCAAATGTGATCAGTCTAGTACATCTGAGACTACAAGAAGCAGAACAGAGTCAAAGGCATTGACTATGCTTGCCCACACCCAGTCCCTTCATAACCTGGAGGTTTTGAAGCCTTGATTCCTCATTTCCTGTCTTTGTTGCAAATCCTAATACCAGCTTATTGATGGATCTTGATTTAACATTTCTGTAAAGCCTATTGTCTAGTGTCTACATACTGTTTCCCAGCTGCATAATGCATAAGAACTCTGCAGATTTCTAAGCTATAATATTTTGTTCTGTGGACTTCCCTGTTATTTCTCCCTGCCAATCTTAGTTTACACAAGCACCTGTCCAGTTTTATTTTGCTCACAATTGAATTCCTGAATGCTATGGGAGAAAACCAGCAGTGTACAAATTGGTGCCACTAAAACTTTACAGTGTCCAAGGAGAGGTGCCCAGGAAACTGTGAAATATGTGGCCTGAGGTTAAACATAAGAGTCAAGCTAGAGAGTGGGATTCGGGATTTCTTAGTCTAAATGTAACAATGGAGAAAGCCACTGGTCGGAATGACCTTATATAGGTGCCATGGCTTTTCCTTATCTGGCCAATATTTGCCTATATAAAGTTTCAATTGATTAAATACCAGAAGATCCAACAAAAGAGTCTAGAGCCATATCTATTTCAGGTAGTGTGCAAATGACAGAGTTATACTCCTACAACAATAGCTTCACTCTAGGAAGAAGTCACCTTCAATAGTCAAGACACTACTCCTTGCTTCACTGAAGTTCCTAACACGTATTTCCAGTATTCACATATCAGCATGTATTATGCAGACATTTACATTTGGAAATATCTGTTGGATGTGGTGAACCTATCTTTATCTTTGGGTCCTTTCTCTTCTAAGTTGGCAGTATTTTGCAGCTGGTCAGAAGCTTGTGTTGGTAGTCTTGTTTTCTTCCATTCTACACTGCCTTTCTCTATTAATTTCTTCTTCTCTTTCTTTTCTTCCTTCTCTTTCTCTCCCATTTTCCTTCTTTTTTGACAGGAATTCCCTGTATATCCCAGGCTCACCTCAATCTCCCAATCTTCCTACCCCTTGTCTACTAAATGTTGTAATTGGTACATGAGCCATCACAAACTGCTCAGAGAAAATGATTTGTTGTTACTTTTTTATTTTTATCTACTCATTGGCAGCATATAAGCGGTGGATGTCAGAGCAGAAAGAAACCTTAGTAGTATTTTATGGAAGAGCCAAAGAGGCAGGTACAGTGATTTGTTGAGAGTTAACAAGTTAATATTTTGGCTTATAGGTAAAAGTCAAGTTGAATATCCTAGAAGAAAATGATTGGGGATTCTATATGGATGTGGATTATAAACAGCAAAAACAAAATGAAACTGATAATTATTTTGATGGTTTATTAAAATAAGAAAGTATAATATATAAGCATATTTAGGCATTGCAAACTTATTTATACAGCTGTGGCTTGAATAAGTGATTTTTTAAAATAATATGCTTATTTTTACCTATTGACAGAAATAGCTATTTCCTTAGTATTTTGCTTTGGGCCACATTGCTTTTTTCCTCCTTAACACAGTTTGCCATGTAATGAAATTAAAGGGTCTATGGGTACCACCCTCCATGCCAGAATCAAAAGAATCATTTGTTCAGAAAGGTATGAGCCATGCCAAGCTCAGCACTAGTCAATTACTGGTTACTCAAGCTATATTTTTTCACCACAAATATGTGCGATTAAAATAATTGTAAATGTGCATATGCACACAAAAAGAAAATATCGTGTGCACACAGACCCTTGGTGATCATGGGAGCAATGGTATATTTGCCTCAGAGCAATATGCAATTCCTGTTTTGAAAAGACTCATTATCTTGAGCCCATATTTATTAGAACAGCATATGAATACAGGGAGCTTTGTATTGAGGAACTATCCAGCAGGGTTAACCCTTCAGCTACACTCCAAGCATGAATAGCCCTGTGTAGTAACTGGCTGGAAGAGTGACAGAAAATACACATTGACCTACTAATGTATTTATCAGCCCTTGCGACCTCTGCAGAACTATGTGATTTCCTTAGAAATGTACTTAGATAAGTTCTGATCCATGACTAAAAAGCTAACCACTTCTGCAGCCTACAAACTACTGCTAAACATTGAAAAGGCTGAAAATCCAGGAATCAACCAGTAAGCTGGGAGCAGGGTCAAGATTGGGTACAGCTGTCCTGAGGACTCTACCGAAACCCGTCCAGATAGAGGGTGGAAATCCAACCCAGCAGAGAGCTCTGAAGCTTCTGCACACAAGAGAGGAAAAGCAATGTAGATAGTTTAGTTTCCTCTAACACATCTTATTTCTAACTCCCACACACCATTCATGTTTTAACAAGTTAGTGAAGAAGTTGGTTCTTGTAAGCAATCCAGCTACTAAGTATTAAATATGAAAACCAGGAAGGAGATCTAAATTTTATTCTTTTAAGATGGCCACGGACAAACTATGTGACCTTTTTATTTTCAGATC
This sequence comes from Acomys minous, assembly GCF_964271855.1. Taxonomy (NCBI): domain Eukaryota; kingdom Metazoa; phylum Chordata; class Mammalia; order Rodentia; family Muridae; genus Acomys; species Acomys minous. The sequence continues at coordinate 38,415,346 of NC_140500.1, read as the reverse complement.
CCAAGTTGTTCATTGACAGGTGGTGGTTGTATACTCTCTTCATGCCGTTGCTAGAGGCATTACTGAAGTTATGGCATCAGTACCTTGGATAGCAGCCACTACAGGCCAAGGAGCAAACCTGGATGCTAATTGATTTTCTTCTCATCCCAACTTTTACCTGTTTATTGCTAGAAACCAATTTACTTTCACTGCCTTTTCACCTCCTAAGAGGAGGAGGGATGGTGTTAGAAAGACATGAAACTGAAGGAGCATGGTTCATAAGGTCAGGCTGGAACAGACTCTCAGAAGTCCATTCTGGGATTAGCAGTACAGAGAAAGATGTAGGAAGTTTGCATTTTTAATGCCATCCTCAGACCTTATCCACCTTCTCTTCTGTACATACCACAGTGAGATTTTAGAATTTCTACAGGGACAGAGAAATGCTTCTTTCCAGCCTCTAGCATATATTTGAGAGTTAGTACTGACCGTTTTATGTGCACTCTTTATGAAAATTCAGGCACAACTTATGAAATCTCTCTCCCTTTCTCTTTCTTTCTTTCTTTTTCTCTCTGTGTATGTGTGTGCTGTGCACTCTCACTTGTGTGCCAATGGTATACCCAAAAACTTAGGTTAAGTTTTCACTATTTTTATTTTTGTTGTTCAGGGGAAAACTTGACTGTTAAACTTAGAAAAGGGGTCAGACAAGCAAATCAATTTTCTGCTTCTCTTTACACTCCCTAATTCCTTAGGTGAGTACTGAGGCAATGGGTTCTACAGAAAAAAAAGTTCTTGTCCTCTCAGCAAGTTCTATGTGTGCCAAGGCTTCTGGATATTTCCCACAACTATGCAGGTGATAAACAAACTTTTTCTACTTTGGGTGACTGCATCTCTCTATAGTGAGTTTGCTCACCAAGCCATCTGAGTGAAAGTCCAGAGATGTTGAAATTAGTCATTGTAGGAGAGAAGCCTATTCAAACATAGGGAGATAAATATGATGTTTGAAGGGCTTCAGATGCTTGTGCTACCTTTGTGGCCTTGGATGGGTTATTTTATGTTGTAGCTCTTGTTGTGTCTACATAAGTGGTAGTTGCTGCTAAGACTGTGTCTCTGTTAGCAGAGAGGAGTCATTATCATTATCCAGCAATAAATCATAGCTATAAATTATTCTAAACCAGAGATCTGTAACCCCAAACTGGAGTAACTTATTTTTGTAATATATGTGCTAAAAATAATTTTAGTTAAAAAGAGTAAAAGAGAAAGAGTATTGATATTTTCTTTTCTTTTTAAAAAATTTTTATTTAAATAATTTATTCAGATTAGATCTTAATTGTTATCCCCTCATTTGTATCTTCCCGTTCATTCCCCCTCCCTCCCTTTTTTATTCTATTCCCCTCCCCTAGGCCTGTGACAGAAGGGGACCTCCTCCCCACCGTATGATCCAGCCTATCAGGTCTCATCCTGGTAACCTGTTTATTCTTCCTCTGAGTGCACACATGAAGCTTGTGAGATGTAAACAGCGGTGTTTATCCACAATGTTTAATTAGAACAAAAGCCTACACAAACTTTTTCATGTTGCCTATGAAAACTATAATTTATGAGTTGTAGAGATGAGTAGTTGAAATAAAAAACACTGTCCCACAGACTTTGCTCCCTGGTTCTTCTAGTTGTTGTTGTTATCATTCTCAGCAGTACTAGTATTAGCAGAGGAACTGGGGCTACTTTTTTTTTTTTTTGAATTCTTATTCTCATTAATAAATCATTTAGAAAACAGTGAAAAAGATACCTCAAGGAATATTTTCTTAGAGTAACAACAAACAAACAAAAAAACCCAACAACAATAAATACAGAACAAATAAATAACCAAACACAGAACAGGCAAATTGTAAAGCTTAACAACTGCCAGGAGAAGGAAAATGAAAAAGAAGAGGAAAGAGAAAACTATGCCATATGCAGTGGGGTTCAATAAGCAGCCACATGCCAAAGAGAGAGAAGGCCTTCAGAGGAAGGAAAAACAAAGAACAACACACACACACACACACCAAAAAATATAACATCAGGGAAAAAATGCCCAGGATCTGGCTAGTATCAAAAGAAAGAAAAATAGATAAAAGGAATAAAGAAGGAAGAGTTGCAGACTCAGAAAAGTACACAAGCCCTAAGGCCAAGATTCTGCAAATGGCTTTAAGTACTTCTACTGAGAAGAAGCTTTGGGGAAGGAAAAATACATTATCTCATTATGTGGATAATTATTCCTCCCATCTCTTACTAGATTAGTTTGGAAAGCCAGGTCTCCACCAAGGACTAAAGTTAGAATTTAGAACAAAGCCTAGATAACTTCACCTTTTCATATGGTAATTTATATTTCTAGGAATTAGGACAAAGCAAATATTCCTTTCTAGTGTTTTCAGGGAAAGGGGAGGTAAGGCTCAAAGCTACCATAGCCTAGGGCCCCAACCCATCCACGGAGGACTGAACCTAGGACCTATGCACACTAGGCAAAGCTACATACATCTCTAGATATCTTTTCTATTTGTGTTTTTCATTTTGAGACAGATTGTCAGTCAGTTACCCAGGCTTTCCTGGAACACACTTGGTAACCCAGTTTGGAACCTTCTGACTTGGCTTTTTGAGTAGCTAAAATACACATGCTTTTGAGGGGAGGGCATACTCTGTCCCCTACATGTAGCTATGGTAGAATAGGCTTTGCTTTTCTGCCACCTGGTTTATTTCACATGTTAACCTTGGGGTCTTTCTGTCCATGCTCTTCTCTCTAACCACACCATTACCTAAAGTATACATTCAAAAATTGTTAAAAATCTTCCCAACCATTCACCATGGTGTCACAAAGACAGTGTGTGTGTGTGTGTGTGTGTGTGTGTAAGAGAGAGAGAGAGAGAGAGAGAGAGAGAGAGAGAGAGAGAGAGAGGTAGTTGAATCAAGATGCAAATAAGGAATAAGTTAAGGACAAAATTGGAGAGGAAGACAAAGAAAGGCAGGTGGGGGAAAAAAAAAGAATTAAAAAGTAGGGAAAGAGGATTTCATCTGGACCAGTGTGGGTTGACAGCAGGAGGGCCGCTTGTCAATACTGGCTTGAAGGTGACAGGACCTCAGTTCTAGGCTGGATAAAAGAAGAAAAATGGTGTTTCACTTTCAGAGGGCACTGGAAATGAGGACCTGTCTGAAACATAATAGAAGCTATGAATTCCAAAACCCAGTCCCTGCACAATAGCATTGCATCAGGCTGTTTACCTGCAGCCATTATCTTTGGGGAATACGTTAATTAGCATAGCTATCAGCTCATATACATAAGTTAAACATATGTATTTTGACTAACAAATTACCCCTCTAAGAAAAGGAGGTTAGATACACTTTCTTGGCACTGTAAGAAAATTGCAAGTTAAAATAAACAATTGTTACAGTATTTTTTTTCCCTGTTGTTTCTAATTGAGTTTGTAATGTTTCCAACTGCAGACATGTTTTTAACCTTTGTTAGTTAGCACACTGGTACATGTCAGCATATTAGACAAGTAGAAACCCAGGGAACTTTCTGGGGATGATGACATTTGTTTTCAATGCTTGGCAACTTACCCAGGTGAGATGTGTCTACCCCCCTGCACCAGTACAATAGCTAGGCAGCAGTATACAACCTAGTTGATGTGCACTGAGTGCACTGCCTAAATTAAATCTCAAATTCCTCAATTAAAGCTAAGTGGCCCACTTTGACCTGTGAAACTATTAAGTTCTTATAGGCAACTGGCAAGTCTACCTGCTCATTCACAAATATTTGAAGACAGGAGGAAGAGTTGTCAAGAAGTAGCTTTGCATCTTAGAGTTTGATGTTCTCCTTTCAGAAAAGCAAGAAGATGTGACAGTGCCTGCCCAGTGCTTTTTCCTCATACCCACCCATACTTTTCCTGAAAAAGCATCAGTAATTTCCTTTTCCTTCTCATCTACTTACCCTTGACCCGTGAATACTTGAGTCTGGAAGATTGGGGCTGGGCCAAAGAAAACTGGTTTCTTTAATTGTTAAGAGAATACGAATACTTTCTGTTTTTTCTTTTGCCTCTCTTTTTATTATGACAGGAAATTTAGGATTAAATTTATCTCTTGGAGGCCTGTTGCTATTTATTTCTTTGCCTAAAACATCCTGTGACAATATATCATGAGAAGCTTTCATTGTAAATATTCTTCCGTAAATATGTTTTGTCAGCCACACACTGACACATAGGCACAATTTCATTTTGTCTTATAGTGATTCTGCCAAGAAAGAGAAAGTTCTTTTTAGAAAATTTTCTGAATTAATTGTTTGTGAAAAACATTTGTAAGAAGGCATTCGGGGGCCCACCTCAGTGGATAAAACACTTGTGTGCCAAGGTTCAGAACTAGCCCAGCAGTTAATAATGTGTGTTACTCCTGTAGAGGGCCTGGGTTCAATTCCCTGCACTCACATGGTAGCTCACAACCATCTATAACTCCACGTCCAGGAGATCTGATGCCTTCTTGTGACCTCCATAGGCACCAGGTAAGGATATAATAGACATACAATAGACAAAGCACTTATAAACCTAAAATGGTATTTTAAAAGTAAAAAATAAATAAACAACCCAGTTGAATACAAATATGAAGACATGAATTCTGATCAGAACCCATATAAACCCAGCCACAGCAACATACAACAGCATCCCATGTTCCTACTACAAGATGACAGGTACAGACAGGAGACTCCTCTGCATCTTGTAGTGCTCCTAACGTGATGCATGCATGTTGAAGAAGACACCCGATTCAAACAAAGTAAAATACAAGGATCAATACCCAAGATTGTCCTTTTTGCATACATGGGCATGTGCACACACACATACATATATACATACAGAGAGAGAGAGAGAGAGAGAGACAGAGAGAGAGAGACAGAGAGAGAGAGACAGAGACAGAGACAGAGACAGACAGTGACAGAGACAGAGGTCAAAATGAAGAGAAAACATTCAGCTTTTACTTCTTTGTATTTCCTTACCATACATTTAGTTGTTTATTGTTAATACAGTAGCTTCAAAAGACTAATGTGATGTTCTTCTGTGAACATTTGTTCCTGACTTTACTTAGTATTAATAAAAAAATCATTCAACCATTGTGAATTTAAAATAATGTTTGAGAAAATCTTTATATATCTACAGATAGAATCCATCTTCAACTTTGACATATATATGTGTCTCTTTGTACCCACTGGTCAATCTATTCATCTTTTTTTGTTGAACTGTATCAAAGTAAGCCACAGGTTCTCATTTACTTCTCTATAAAGGTTTATTCTGCATATTGTTAATTGGTATTTAATATTTGGTTTGGTTTTTGGTTTTTGATTTTTTTTGAGAAGAAGTATATCTGCAGTGAAACAACCATAAGTGGGCATGTTTTAATGCTTTGATAAATGTAATGCATAAATTAAATCCCAAAGTATCACAATACTGAATATTACCCCAGAAATCTCCTTGCTGCCACTTCCCAGTCTAATCTGTTTTATATCAAGTATCAGAACACATATATTTTTGGACATTTTATTTTGGTGTCTTTAATGCCAGCAGAAAATATAGGTTTAATTTTTTTCAAATTCAGGATATATTTGCCTATGGTGAGCTTATGAGTGACTTTATGTTGGCTTTTCTCTTGAATATTTTGGTGACATTGTAGAGTGACTTCTTAGCAGTGATAGCAATTATTACCTTTATTCTGCTGGTCATGAAAACAGTCTTCTCATGCCAAGGCAGTGAATATGCCCTTATCAAGCTGCTTTTTAGAAGTCCTTCCATGATAGAGAGTGGGCAACTGTTCTAAGTAGTCTATGTCTGCTATTAGAATTCTCTATGAAAGAGATGGCTCAGTTCTCTGATACTCTAGGGGTCTATATCGAACACAACCAGGGATCATAGAGAATGCATTGGTAAGATCATTCAATGGGTAAAAGTATTTGCCTGCTGACATGTATGTAATCCCTAGAATTCACATTCAGCTGGGTAGGAAGCACTAATTCCAAAAATTTGTCTTCTGACATTCTCATGTACACTGTGATATGTGTGCACCCCAAAAACAACAATACTAATAAACAGTTAACAAATAACTCACAGGGAGGCACATGGCTAATCCAAGGTCACACTCCTTAGCAGTTCTCAGCTGCATGTAGAAGACAAGATAATAGTTTGTTCTTTGTTGTAAAATTTTATATGTATGTGTGGATGTGCATATGCCCGTGTGTGTGTGTGTGTGTGTGTGTGTGTGTGTGTGTGTGTGTGCCATGTGTTTTCATGTATCCCTAGAGGTCAGAAGCAACTATCAGATTCCCTAGGACTGGAGTTATAGGTAGTTCTGACCCACCCAATTTAGGTGCTGTCAACCCAAGTGAGGTTCTCTGAAACTGCCTCAAGCATTTTTAACTATTGTGATATCTCTCCAACCCCTCTTCTTTTTTTAATACAGTTTATTAATTTATTCATATTGCATCTCAGTTGTTATCCCATCCCTTGTATCCTCCCATTTCTCCCTCCCCCCCCCCCATTTTCCCCTTACTTCTCTCCCCTATGACTGTGACTAAGGGGATCCTCCTCCCCCTGTATATGCTCAAAGAGTATCAAGTCTCTTCTTGGTAGCCTGCTATCCTTCCTCTGAGTGTCACCAGCCATATTTGGCCATGTCCCTTTGATGGGGAGGCCCGATGGCACTTGGAGGAAGGATAGCAGACTATCAAGAAGAGACTTGATACCCTAGCATCAAATTCAGGAGGAGGAGGTCCCCCTCAGTCACAGTCATAGGCAAGGGGAATAGGGTGAAAGTGGGAGGGAGGGAGGAATGGGAGGATGCATAGGATGGGATAGTAAATGAGATGTAATATGAATTATTTTATTTTTCAATAAAAATGTGTTTAAATAAAAAAGAAAATACAAAACAAATATGGGGCACTAGAGTTCATGTGAAAGTCAGACTCCACTCTCCACTCAATGGTGGAGAATGTCGTATCCATTGGCTAGATCTGGGTAGGTGTTCGAAGTTTACTGCACATATTGTCCTTGGCTAGACTATGGAATACTACTCAGCTATTAAAAACAAGGAATTCCCAAAATTTGTGGACAAATGGATTGAACTAGAAATGATCATAATGAGTGGTTAACCCAGAAGCAGAAAGAGTCAAATGGTATATACTCACTTATATCTGGACACTAGCCCAAGGGGCATGTCTAATGAAAGTCTTCACTTACCAGGAAAGTGGGACAGAGGGGAGGACATCCTAATGGGATTCTATGTGGGAAAAGCATGGGAGAATGGGGGAACAGAAGGATCCAGACGGTCCTAGAAACCTACAAGAAGAACATTATGACGGGCAGATCTGGGCCCAGGCGTCCTGCTCAAACTATGGCACACTCTTCTTTTTAAATCAATGAATTTTTCTAAGAAATAAAAATGGCAAGTATGTGCTTGATACAAAGAAAAACATGAGCAAGGCATAACTCGTGTCCTCTCAAATCCTATAAGGGTGGAAACAACATAGAAGAACATTTGAATTTTCAGGAGTGTGCAATAGTTGCAACTAGTTGACCTGGCCTTTCAGGAAAGTGCTTGAGAGAATTCAGCCTAACTTGGGGGTGGGGACAGGTGGGTGAATAAATACTAGCCAGGAGAAAAGAACAGTAGAAGGAATTCCTTCAAGAAGTGGAATATATTTTGAAGCAATGTCAGCTGTTCTGATGTTCCAGAGAATACGTATGTCAGAGTAGTCTGAGGGGGTTTTGACTCTTTCTCAAGAACACTAGGAAGGAAATCTTAGGATTCATGGAAGAGCTCATTATCCCTTTGGCTACAAGAATATTTCTAATGTTCCTACTCTGTGAAGTGCTGAGTCCCACTTCTTCACAAGGATACTTCTCCAACCTGCTGCATTGGCTCTCTGCTCTATCTGACATTAAGATTTATTTTATGAATGTATCTGTATATATGTCTGTTGGTGTGAATATATGTTATTGTGTGTCAATACCTGCAGATGCCAGAAGAAGTCAGATCCTTTAGAGCTGGAGTTGCAGGCCATTATGAGCCAGCTGATACAGGCGCTGGAAGCTGAACTCAGGTCCTCCAGGAAAATGACCAGCACTTTTCAATGTTATGCCATTGCTCTAATGCTGATATTAAATATTCTGATATGAATTTAACCTACTATATATTTTATCAAAACCTTCACAAGACTAGTTTTGGTAGTCTACCAGTTGTCACCCTTACAATTACAACCATCTACATTTCCATTGTAATGCCTTACCTAAGGTTTCCTTTCTTCCTTTTTTCCTTTTCTCTCTTCTAATTAACTGTCCTTTAAATTTCACCTATCTGTCCTATCTTTCTCCCTTTTCCCAAAAGAAGCCATCTTATCAAAGAACTCCCATAATTACTTACTACTACCATCTCTTCCACCAACCTTTTAGAATTAAACACACCTGTTGTGTACTGCAGGCAGCTGCCATTGTAGCATTGTGCTTAGCACAATATATGAGACTCATATGCATATTTTCTCAAAAGTCACTCTGTGTTCTGTACATTTTGTCTTTGTTTTCTCAGAGGTTAAAATATGGTGTTTAGGTTACTACTTCCTCTTACCTAAGTACCCATGTGGCCTCCTTGGATTCTTCAGTAATAGGGTCTTGTTATAGGCAGAATGAAATAATAAGATTGCTAATTAACACAATTGTAACACATTGGGGAGCCTGACTGAAAATATGGACAATAAAAGGCTTTACCTCTCAGGATTTGAAGTTATGGCAGACAGTAATTTCTTTTCTTCATTAAAACAGTTTAATTTTTAAGTGATAGTAGTCATGGTACACCAGAGAAATAAAACATGTAGGATATATATATGGTTTCCTTCCCTATCATGACACACCCTTTAGAGACATGAGCTAAAATGAACATTTATTTATTTATTTTCATTTTGTCATGGCAGTTTACTACAGCAACAGAAAAGTAACTAACATATCTGCAGATTTCACTCTTAATTATATCAGAAATAACTCAAAAACATATGTACCAAGGCTGGTGTTTGACCAAACAATTGTTTAGCCAAGATAGCATGCCTCACCCTGGGATGTAACTTACAATTGGTGGAATAGCTTAATACAGAAGGGAATTCGTTGATATATTTATCTCATGAAATGTAATCACTCAGACCCTAAATACACCACATGTGTTACTACTCCAGGTTACCAAGGCTAAGACTTGTCAGAAGGATTTTCAAGTGGGAAAATCCATCATTGTTCATCTGCCGGAAGATGTTTCTGGTATGCTTTCGAAGTGGTTTCCCACCTGGCACCTTGTCTCCTCTGTGCTTGACCCTTCTTCTCTCAGCTCCTTTCAGAACGTTGCACCCGGATTGTCAAATACCACTTCAGACTAGATCGGTGCCCCCAAAAGTCACATGCAACTTCATAAAAGAATTCTGCCTGACATTTTCAAGTGCTGCTCACTTGAACTCATAAAAGTCAGGTGTAAATTGAGAACGGATTTACACCTAAGCCTTTTTGGTTGATTTTGGTATTTATTTGGGACTGACATTTGGAAGAATAACCCAATTGCCCTTAGAATCAGACCCTGCTCACTCCAATGTGTGTGTGTGTGTGTGTGTGTGTGTGTGTGTGTGTGTGTGTGTGTGTGTGTGTGTTTTCTTGGTTGTGGATTTTGTTGCAAATGGCTACTGCAATATGCTTCAGGTAAATTTCAGGCTATCTTGTTTATGAGTTTTAGGTTTAGCCAGTTTAAACTGGAAGTAAGCAATCCGTCAATTCAGTCATTTCAGTACTATGGCCTCTTGAGGAGGAGGAGTTGAATAGCTATCTGACTCATACTTCTTGCCTGAAGATGTGCATGATTGTGTGGCTTGGCCTCCCGAGCCTTACTCTTCAACAGTAATGTGTTGATCATTATCATTTGAGAACTGCTTGGTCCTGCAACGGAAGTCTCTGCTCACATTCTGCATCCATGCAAGCTTCTGCCAATGAGTGACTTGATGGAGCAGATGATGCTTCGTCTCAGACTACTGCAGCAAACAGATGGAATGGCAAGCTGCCTGTGACTAAGTGTCTCTGAACAGGAAGCCATCCCTGTGCTACCCCAGCCATTCTGCTTTCATGTACCATGCAGCTGAGCCATGGCAGGTGCGCACCAGAAAGAGTACATGTGGTAGCTTTAGCCAATGTAACCTTTACACTGGAAATTCAGTGCAATGTGATATCTATCAGAGTCAGCCCCCAAATTGTGTTTTCCAAAAGCAAAAGTCAAGGGGGATAACCCTATAAAGTTTCTGTGGAGTTTTTTTTTCATTCTAGAGAAGCAAAAGCACGCTTTTTAAAAGGATCTAGTCCTTTCCAGAACTCAGTTCTATAGTTTCTGACAGAGGCAGAGCAAGACTCCTAGGTCCTCTTGTGTCTGAATAGTATCCACTTATTCAATGTGACAAATAAATAAAATGGATAGCAAGGAAATGGGAAATCAGAAGGTGTTCATCAACTTCATGTTTTCAAAATTGAAGATATAATCTGGAGTAATGGTGCATGCCTGTAATCCTAGCTCATAGCCTATAAAGGCAGGAGTGTCGGGAGCTCAAGAGCATACTTGGGTATGTATTGAGATTGGGGCCATTTTGCGTTATATGACACACTGTCTTAAAACATTTGTGGTTATATATCTTTACATTGCGTTGCTTTCAACCTTGGTCAGAGAAGTTTCCTATTGCAGAAGGTAATGGCAAATACAGAGACTTCCAACTATTCAAAGTTTTGAAAATAAACAACTGCCAAGTACAAAGTTGTAGATAAACATCTACACCAACCCTGTCCCTCCAAAGCAGAGGGGATACTTCAGAAGAGAAAGTACAAAGAAGATAGTAGCCAGAGAGTGGCAGAGTGCTGAGAAGTACTGCCTCTTAGCACACATGAACTCACAACAACTGTGGTCCTCACAGATGACTAACCCAAGATCAGATATATTAAAACTTCCACCATGTGCTGCTCGGAAGGCCTCTCAGAGGCTCAAGCCTACAGGAGCCTATGGTAATGAATAGTTCTTTATGAGGAGTGGCCAATGGTAGATGGTCCATGCCCCAGTAGGATGACTTCACACACATGTGGTGCATGTGCTCTCCTTAATTGGACTCAGTGTTTTTTGTTTTGTTTTCATCAGGGAATGAAGATAGGAAGGAGATATGTTGGTAAGGTTGTGGGGGAAGTTGGAGGAAAGTTGGAGGGTGTTGGAGACTGTGGCCAAGATACATTGCCTTCACATATGAATTTTCAACCAGAAAAATATAGTTAAAGCTTAAAGGCTTTAAAGCCTCTTTTGTTTATTCTGTCTCACTTTTTATATTCCTAGAAGGGAGGACTCTTGATGTATTCTGCCTTGTAGGAATATTACTTTGTAAGTTGCTTTGAAATTAGTCTGTCTTCTAAGTCACTGATATATAGTTAAAATAAATTCCCTCAGAGAGAATGGTAAGGGAGAAAGAGTTTTATCATCTGTATGGATCAGTTCCAGTACCTTCACGTCAGTTTAGTTATTAGTTTTCCCTATAGCACAAGATATTCAATTAAACCTCCCTCAAATTGGCCATACATTTCTATGAAAATGGAAGAAGTTCCATTGAGCAAACAATTTCTGTCCCAGAACCTAATAATCCATGATGTAATAAGAATGATTCCCATTTACATACCTTACTCTTTCTGTGTTGTGCTTTGAACACATGGTCTCTGCATGCCAAGCAAGGGTCCTGGTGCTGAGATATACCCACAACCCCAACACAGAGCATTTTACAGTCATACATGAAGGTAATCCACAAGACAGTTTTTGTTGCAACATGTTCCTCACTGATGTCTAAAATGAAATTTTATGATATACCACATGAATATTTCTTTCTTTTTTTAAATTCTGTTTTTTATTATTTATTTATTTTATTCAGATTACATCTCAATTGTTTTCCCCTCACTTGTATCCACCTGTTCCTCCCTCCCTCCCTCCCACTTTCACCCTATTTCCCTTACCTAGGTCCACGACCGAGGGGGACCTCCTCCCCCACTATAGCCTGCTTATCCTTTCTCTGAGCGCCACCAGGCTTCCCCACTGTGGAGAAGTGGCCAAATATGGGGCAGAACTGAGACATAAGTCATATCTGAGACTCTTTCTCCCATTCTTACCAGAACACATAAAATAGTTTTATCTACCCCAGCTCATGAAGTTAAATCCGGCCTGATGTGGCCTGGCAAGGCAGCCCTGCCAGGGGGGTAGTTTTCAAAATGCAGGCAACAGAGTCCATATCATAGAGAGCATCTTCTCATCTTACTAGGGGACCCACATAAAGCCTGAGCTGCTATCTGCTACATCTGTGTAGGGGGCCTAGGTCCAGTCTATTCACAGTCCTTGGGTGGTGTTCTGGTCTCTGCAAGCCCCCCTGGCCCATGGAATTTCAAAACTGATTTTTCCAATTCCCTTTTCATGGTTGTTTTCAGAATACCTTGGTTATTTAGTATTGTAAGGATGTGAGCAACGCAAACTAACTTTGTATAACTTAAATGGAAAAAGAATAAAATAGTAAGTGAGCAGATACACTGGGAAACTATGAAGATTTTCACAAACATGGATTTGTAGGCTGGGTTTGTGCAAAGCAATAAAATCAAAGGTATCTGCAAGGGAAGACAGAGCTAGTGGAATGAATGGGCTCTGAACTTTTCACCTGGAGTTGTGTGTTACTTCTAAGTCCAGACTCTTAGAGCGAACGCTGTGTGATTGACTTCGCATGGAGACTGTGCTGGAGCCCACATCTTAGACATCACGGGGATACGCATCTTGATTTATACCCCACTGTGACAGCATCTGTAAGTGAACAGGAACATCACCAAACAAAACCAGGGTGAACCAATGAAGTTTCACTGTAGGAATAAGGTCACATGTCAGTGAAAGATGTAACCAGCAATGAAATTACATAATCACATGACTAACACATGATTCCTGTGGGTCTGAATTCAAAGGATTCATTGTATAATATTTTCTCATGTTTAAAATACAGCAAATGCATCCTAAGTACTCAGCCAAATGGAGTGAGCATGGCACCCTGATTCCCCTTGTGCTCACTAGCGTGAAGATATATATTCGACACAGTTGAAGTGCAGTAGTTGGGGGACTGTTCATGTATGAGACTTATAGTGAAATTGACTCCCAGTTTAAAGTTTCCTAGGACAGTGTTTTCAGGAGCTCCCTCCAGAAAGAAAAATACATTCTTGAGTAAGAACAGTGTGATTAAAATTGCCTGGATGCTAAAAGTACACTTGTGTGTGTGTGTGTGTGTGTGTGTGTGTGTGTGTTTGTGTGTGTACATGTGTGTGCATGTGCATACACATGCACTTTACTTATTATACTCGTTGAAATGGGGATGCTCTGTTTGGAAAGGTAGTTAAGGACACAGAGTTTCTCACCGCAAACTGGCCATTTTACGACATGGTAAAGCCACTGGGGATTCCTTCTCTACTTTGTTCCATACGCAGCAATCTCCTGCTTGCCTTCCCAAAGGAATTGGGCTAAAATAGACTTCAGCTGCAAGCTGTGTTGGCTAGAGCAGCCTGTTGCACCACCTTCAGGAAAGCTCTACTGGTAATTCTTGAAGTTTTTGCATGAAATGAGGTAGTTAGTACTTTATGGTTTTACCTGTATCGTTTCACTCACTTGTCCTGGTATGGTATGTGGAAACTGAGTAGGGTAAGGTTGAGTAAGGTACATACTATCACCTAGTATGTATCTTTTGTATGACATGACACTCCTTGGATTGTTATTTTCTGCATGAAAGTAGAAGCCCTTTGGGAGCAAAAATGGTCTTTTGTCCATACTTAGATGAAATATGATAAACATATGCTGGTGCAAAGTTCAGATTGACACAACTGCATAAATAAGAGCAACATGATATCCAAGCAAGCAATGTTTGTGCCTCAGTGAATATAATAGCTTACATGGGTGAATGTAATAGCTTACATGGGTGAATGTAATAGCTTACATGGGTGAATGTAATAGCTTACATGGGTGAATGTAATAGCTTACATGAAATGGAAAGACACATAGTATAATCTAATTTGTTTCTAACTCTCATACATATTAGTATTACTTAGTACAAGACATACATTGAGTTGGAGGGCATGTTTGTCTCATATTTTAACTTAAAATTTCAAAGATGATATAACCTGTCAGTTGTAACATGACTGTAAGTAGTTCTTAATTATAAATCATCGACTGCACAACCACATCTTCAGTACATTTTAGAATGTCAAGGTTGTACAAGATTAATTAAATAATCACTAACTCATGAAACTAAACTTTTAGGAACACAAGTAAAACCATGAAGTTCTTTGTCTTACTATCAAAGAAATCAGCATATAAGAGTCGTGGTTTCTATCAGTATTACATGAAAATTAACACAACGCACAAAATTGTCTTTGAAGAAGAAAATATCATGTATTTTATGTATTTGTTAGACACAAATTTTTAAAGATATAAGTATGACACTATGTGAAGATTTTGAAGCTAGTAGCATCAGAAAAGAGATAGCAAGTAAAGGGAAGACTGAATCTGGAAAATTCTAAATACAATTCTTGGGAAGAAAAAAGATGAAAAGAAGGACTCAGTCTTTCTTTATGCTTATTTTTCCTAACTCCATATCTTCTGATTTTATAAACATGGGTGGACCACCTATCTGGATATGAGGTGCTGATGCTGCTCATATGAAAAGCAGATTCAGATGTGTTACAGATTAGATTTTGAATATTTGCCAACCCTCCATATGTTATAGGTATGGTCATCACCTTTGTGATTTTTAAAGGGCCATGGAAAGTTTAGAAGGCAATCTGCTGGAAAGGAAGGAAGCTAGGTCATAGGAGGTTTCCCATGAAGGAGATATTAGGACTGCCGACCACTGCTCCTCCTTCCCTTTCTGCTCCCTTGCTTCTGTGAGGTGAGTGTTTTCCTTCAATACATGCTTCCACCATAACGCATTACATTGCCCCATACAGAAAGCAATAGAGCCCTCAAAAGTATCTGAGCCTTTTGTTTTGTTTTGTTTTTAATGACAATTTATGTGAAGACTCTTGTCATATTGATGAACACAGAATGACTGTCTCAGTGTACTCAGAGTCCTCTGTTTGAAGTTCCATTATTAGTGACTTGTGACTTGAGAAATCTAGGTCTCTCACTAGGGAAGTCATGTCTGGGTGCTCTCTCCTAGAAGTGAACAGTATATTAGCTTAGAGAGTAGGAGAAGCTGGTCTCTTGTTTGGACTTTAAATTGTTCGCTAGGACATGTCCATGTTATTAAAATACAGACTTGGACGTGGGTCATCAGATTGACTTTAAGATGCATTAATGGACTCAGGTTTTTATAAGACTAGACCATTTAGAGATAAATGAAAGGAAAGGTATAAAAAGGCTTTAATGCATGATAGTTTATTGAAATTGGCTATGGCTAATGATTGTTGAAGTTTAAATCTTAAGAAGACTATCTTTCTTATAGAATATTAAAGTCCATTTCCTTCCCTATCTCAAGCCATATCCAAAGACTGTGAATGATAATGGGATCAAAGCTCACAAAGCACTGTACTAGTCAAGTGTTAAATCTAAATCCTTCAGAAATGTTCATATGCATCTGCTCTATGATTGAAATTCTCAAATTCTCTCATAGATGATAGACATCTATTAAACTTGTAAAATAGCCAAATGGCTATTTTTAAAATAGAAACAAGGACCGCAGGACATTAGTGCATAACTTTTTAGGTTAACATGTCTTTTAGGCTACACATAGCCCTATGATCATAAGTTCTGCTTGATATGCACCCACTGAGAAAATACTCCAATTGACAATACTCCAACACTTGAGAAAAATCGAAGTGTGGTCACCTATGGAAACTGATGTGTGTAGATGATTCATTAACTCTAAGTAAGGTCCTTCTACCATAACCACAGAGAGGAGAGGGGAAGTTTGACTTTTAGCATTATCTTTGTTTGATTTGGAAGTTACACTTAAAATTTGCTTTACATCTCTGAGGAAGAGACCTCCTGTGTTACCATGTAAGACCATGTTGCTTCCTCACTCTGGGTAATATTAGGGAGTAAGGACAGATGAAGATTTCATTGAAAAGAAACAAACAAACAATGACTGTGGCTACTGAGTTAGTCTTCTGCTGTTTGTTAGGTGTTTTCATCTGCTAAAGCTAAAGGTTACCTGTGTAATCTAAGCAGAGAGGTGCTCATGTAGAATTCTTTGAACTTTTCTACATGTTTAAAATTAGAGGAGCAGATGTAAAAGATTATGTAGATCTCAGAGACTACGTGCTCAGATTGAAATCCTACCTCTTTTGCTATGACCTTAAGAAAGTCACTCAATCTCGGTCTCTCAATTTCTTCATGCATAAAAATAGTTCTTATTGACATAGAACTCACAACATAACACATGCTGATGTCACAGCTGGTGCTCTCCTACCTCCATTCTCCGGTGCTCAGATTCTAGACACAAGTCACCACTCCTGGATTACTGAATGTTTTTTAATAAATTAAAATAATGGAATATTTATAAATATAAACATATTTCATCATCTTCATTTGGTGCATTATAGTATCATATATGTAATTCAACATAAGGAATGATTCTAGAAAATTCTATTTAACTACACATCAAATTTTCTTCCCATGAATCATTTTGAGAGGTCCACAGAAAACTTTTTTTTTTAAAAAGCTCACCTTGTATGATACTGATTTATTCTTATCTTCTTTCTTTTGAGTGCTGATAAAATAAAAATTGAAATTCACAGTATGATTTCAGACATGGAAGGTGATCAAACATGTCATCTCTAAGACTTTTCCATTTTGTTTTTTGTCCTGGTGATTTAATATTGTATTCACCACTGGCAAGAAAAAGAAAGCAACATCAACTTAAAATACTTAATAATTCTGATCTTCACAACATGTCCTAAAAATAATAATACTGACAAAATATCTTCAGCTACTCATAATACAATGTCATTGCTAACTACGAGATGACACATAAAAATATAGTCATTTATATTAAACCACTATGCTTCTTATGAGAGATATTTATAAAAATGAATCCTTATTGCTGGTGACAAATGGCTGTAATTATTGGTTAGAGCAGTAGTGAAGGATCCCATTGGAGACTCGTTGTTCTTGGAAGGATGACTTCAGAGTATAGAGAATTAGGTCATCTCTGAACAGTGTGCTGAAGCTCCGGGAGTTGGGCACTCACCTTCAGTGGCAAGACTGTGATGTTTTAATAAAGTACTCTACTGGTGAGGCCCTCGGGGTCCAGCAATATGCCCACACCATGAATATTCAAAATCTCCTGCAATCAGGAGGCATGCTCATGAACCTCCCAGGAAGATCATCCACTCCTTTCTCTTCTCTTCTATCATGACAGCAGAAATGCACATACACACCAGGACTAGAACGACGGAGTGTCCTTGCCTAAAAATATTACTAGAATATACCATAATTAAATTGAAGTTGTTATCTAGAAAACATGTACACATATACACACACACAGTCACACACACCCATACACACAAACACATACACAGACATACACAGACATACACATACACATATACACACAGACATACACACACACATATACACACCAGAAGAAAAATGATAGGGTCCTTGCCTAAAAATAAACTAGAAATACTATATTATACTAGAGTAAAACTAGTGTCTGTGTGTGTGTGTGTGTGTGTGTGTGTGTGTGTGTGTGTGCATGCGCGTGCCTGGGGGTGAGCACACTTTCCATTTCTCTCTAAAATGTTCTAAAAGGAAACATTTTAAGTGCAAATCCGGTAAAATATTAATGGATTCCTGCACGGAACTGCATCTCAGAAATGTGTTTATATATTTTTCTGTGTGCATCTTTAAGATAAAAGCACATATCCTTGAGATGCTCCCATTCAAGTCCCTGCTGGTGATTCTTGTTTTTAACCACAGAGGCTGAGTTTAAGCCTCACAGATACAGCCTTAATGTTTGCTGACAACCCAGAAAGCATGCACATCACATTTACAACAAACAGAAATAGATTTTTATCAGTAAAGAGAACCATTCTTCAGAGTAAGGAATTCTACCATAGTTCTGGTTGGATGGGAGCCGGGTGTCGTGGCTCACACTTGTGACGCCAGCTCTCAAGAGACTGAGCAAGGAGGATTTCTGTAAGTTTGAGGCCACCTGAGCAACATAGCAGCTTCCTAGCAAGTCTCAGAAAATCAACAACAGCAGAAGAGAAGTTCTGAAAGAAGCCAGATTTACCCTCACTGTGGTGTGGCCTCACCCATAGCTGGGGTCATCAGAGCCATCTGGAGAGCTGTAAAAAAAACTACTGATGCTTGAGTCCAAGTATATGCCGATGACTTGATTGCTAAGTGTGCAAAGCATCTACCAGGGGACTCTTCGGCTCACCTATGTTGTACTGTGCTGCCAAACATAGGAACTGTGGAAACTCATCCTCAGACCACAGCACATCCATGTAGTTCAGCCCATGCCAGACACATACTAACTATTTAGACCATCCTTCTGTTCACTTCACTAGCACAAACAAGTTCACTTTAAAATCATGCTTTGACCGTCACTGGAGACGTCCGACTCATGTCTCCCAAGTTACTACTTAGGGCTAATGACCACCATTGCTAACACAGTTACTATGTTAACATAGTTACTCTATAGATAGACTAGTGCTTTTTTTTTTTTAAACAAGTCACTAAATTAAATAAAAATGGTGAGTCATAGTCACTGTAATATTTAACTCATATTTATAATTAGAATCACATTTAGTAAGTATAAAATACGCAAGACAAAATGCCTATAGTTTAGTACCTCACAACCACACACTTTGCATGAATTTTTGTGTTTGTTGTGTTATATTTGAGTGTGGTTTTTAATTTTTAGCTTTGATCGTTACATGGATTCAGAAAACTCCATATAATACATCATTTAATGGCATCTATCCTTTGGAAGATATGGGTAAGACAGTGTACAGCTTGCTTATCTAGGTCACACACAAAGAGTAACTGGAAAGAAAAAAGAAAAACCCATCAAGGATGCTTTAATTATATATTCTTATGGCAATTTTAATCATGATTTTGTTGTATTTTACCAACAACAGCTATACCCAGACATCTTTGCTTCTGTTACTAGGACAATCTCCTTGACTTAAAAGCTCCACATAGCTGTAACCTGGTCTTTTTTGTCTTCCTTGTTTCACTGAGGATATTAAAGTTTGCATGTGTGTTGCAGGCTGGATAAAAGACAAATGCTAAAAGATGTCAATTACAGTCACCTTTTAATACAGGAAAACATCAAAACTTGTGGTCTGTCTTCATGTAATTTTTGATATGATTTTAATTTTCTTGGCTAGCCATGTGCTTGTTACAAATTAATTAAATGCTTACTTTTTTTTAATCTAATTGAGGCTACTTCTATCCTTGATGAGTAATATCAATAAATTTGTTACAAAGGAAAATACTTTTTGGATGATTATATAAAAATACAAAATAGCATTCTTGTAGTTCTTAGTCATGACTCAGGCTCTGCAGACATTCTTCTGAAATTAGTTTGTGCTCTAAGAGAACCAGTCTCTCCCTTTTTAAGATGTACAGCAAGAAAGTATACTTGACCTCAAGCTTCAAAGCACAGAAGTCCACTTCAGCCAGTAGGTACTGTTCTGTTTTTGTTTTGTTTTGATGTTGTGTTTTGAAAGTAGTAAAATGGCAGGGTTTGAAATGGAGGAATTGGGAGTTGGATTCAGATGAGATTCAATCAGCCCAAAAAGCAAATCATTTACAGGACGGCCTTCAGAGTCATTATCAATATGTCATGATTTCTTCAAGCCAAAGAAGTGTCACTCATAGGAGGAAGGTTACAGACCCAGATACCTATAGGAGTCAAGTACAGAAAGCAAAACTTGGAGCTAGAAATATAGGTAATAAATTGGTTGTGATGGAGGCTCTGCTCAGAACTCTGGAGAATTATATCTCTTTCAAAGCCATCAGTACTTTTTGAATTAAAGCCAGCTCCTACTAATATGAAAGCCACCACTGTATAGAGTCCTGTATTTTTAAAGAACTGTAAAGTTGGATTATGCTTTCTCCCTATATTAGTTAATAGAATTTAATATCACTACAATCAGTACATTACAATGTTTATAGCAGTATTATTTTGATAACGTTGGAAAAACTTTAAAGTTTTTCTTAATGTTGTGAGCTAACACCAGAAATTCAAGGTATGTTTTGGAAGCAGATTTATCAGAAATTTTGACCTACATGAGAGTATATTTAAGAATCTCCAGCTTTTCCATAAGAAGATCATACAGAACTGGAAGAAACTGAGGAAGGTGGGAAGGACCCTAAAGAGGCAAATGGGTCATTTCATCAATGCTGTCTTCAGATTAGAAAACTACAGTAACCCCAGAGAGTCTTGACATGGTAGAAAGAGAAATAAACATTATCTATGACAACTCCTCTGCTAAGAACGTGTCTTGTCAGTCTGGTACCAAGAAAGAATCATAATACAATCAGAGAACTTGAAAGGACATCTTTAGAGATCCTAAATTTCAGCTTAGTATGTATTAAGGGTCCACAGAACAACAAGGACAAGAAACAACACATAGCTCTTTTCACTAGCTGATGACAAGCAGAGCCTATTTCCCAGTTGTCTTTGGCACAAAGGCATCTTTCGTGCACATAAATAATACACAGTCATTCATTTTAACTCTTCCTTCATTATATTAAGAATTTTTAATAATGTTATTTATAGTATAGTTCATCTCAAGGCTGCATTGTTCAATTCTCTATTGCTGATAAATGAATCACCATTCATCATGTACTCAATTATACAGTCATTAAAATGCAGTTTGTAGAAATGGTAGAAATGCAAAAGGTGCTTGTCATCAGTACAAAGCTTGTCATAAAGCCTCATATACACTGTTATTTCAATTATTATTGTAGCTGAATTGCAAACAAATGAAAGAACTGCAGTAAAAATAGCTGCTAAGGAGGTAAAATTATATTTGATTTTTAAAAATTAGTTTCTTCAGAATTACCATACAGCTGAACTGATTTCAATTAAAAACATGGTTATGGAGCTGGAGAGATGGCTCAGAGGTTAAGAGCACTGGTTGCTCTTCCCAAGGTCCTGAGTTCAATCCCCACATGATGGCTCATAACAACGTGATATGATGTCCTTTTTGGGCCTGCAGGTGTACATGTAAGCAGAACACTGTATACATAATAAATGAATAAATAAATAAACAAAACATGTGGTTATAAAAATAAGTTGTTCTCTTAATATTACTATTAATTTGGCAATGTACTGGTTGTAATTATATTAACTAAAATAGGGAGTTAGAGGTTAGTATTTTTCCTCATTCATTGTATAACTCATAGGTGAGAATCTACAATAATCAATTAAACATTTCTTGGGCTTTTCTCTGGCAGCAGAGGCCATGAAGGCTTGACTTAGAGAGCTAAGGATTTAGATAAACTCAATTAAGCAGAATTAGTGTTTTTAGACTCACATTTGTTCCTGTACTTTCTGTTCAGTCTACTTTTATGCACTGAACATTATTGAGTGTAAAATTATACATTCCTTTTGTAAAACTTACTATCCCTGGATATTATTTCTAAGAAAAGTCTATTAAATCCCTCTTTGACCACAAAAATGTATACTGTAAATTTTATTTCAGTTTATTTCATAACTAACTTTGAAATTACAGAAACTAGATTATATTCTTTACCTAAAACTTACTTTGGGAATTCCTTGTTTTATTTGTGGATAAATAGATTGAGCTAGAAATGATCATAATGAGTGAGTTAACCCAGAAGCAGAAAGACTCAAATGGTATATACTCACTTATATCTGCATATTAGCCCAAGGGACATGTCCCACGAAAGCCTTCACTTACCAGGAAACTGGGACAGAGGGGAGGACATTCTAGTGGGACTCTAGATGAGAGACGCATGGGAGAATAGCAAAGTAGAAGGATCCAGAGGGTCCTAGAAACCTACAAGTAGAACATTATGATAGGCAGATTTGGGCCCAGGGATCCCACTCAAACTAAGGCACCAGCCAAGGACAATACAGGCCGTAAATTTTAAACCCCTACCCAGATCTAGCCAATGGTCAGAACATTCTCCACAGTAGAGTGGAGAGTGGGATATTACTTTCTCACGTACTCTGGTGCCTCACCTTTGACCATGTCCCCTGGAGGGGGAGACCTGGTGGCACTCAGAGGAAGGACAGCAGGTTACCAAGAAGAGACTTGATACCATATGAGCATATACAGGGGGAGGTAATCCCCCTCAGGAACAGTCATAGGGGAAGGGAATAAGGGGAAAATGGGAGGGAGGGAAGAATGGGAGGATACAAGGGATGGGATAACCATTGAGATGTAACAAGAATAAATTAATAAAATACTTTGTTTTTATTGACAATTAGTGAAATATGAAGATGATTATTCTTGGAAAGGGGAAGGAAGACTAGGAAGCATGGGAAGGAAACAAAAATGAAGGGGAAGAAGAAGAAAGGTTAGAGGAAGTCAGGGAAGACAGGTTGTGTGGGATTCTGATAGATTTTCAGGAGTCTGAAGATTCAGAAATCTTCTTTTCATCTGATAATTTTGAAAATCAATAGTTTTTGAGTTCCTTAAATGTTTGTATAACCACATCTCTGTGTCCATCTAGAAATGATTCTTTGTGTGGTAGGTCTCCAATAATTTTATACTTTGCTAACTGACCTGCTTGGAAATTCTTTTTTCTCTAGGCAGTTTTAGACTTTTTATTTTCCATCCCTTAATTTTTACATAGTGTTGAAACCTTATCTCCTTTGATTCTTTGGATTTTTTTTCTGTAACTGTTGTTTTTCTTATTTGTGTAGTGAAACCTTGTATTCCTTTTAAAATAATATTCTTGAACTATTTATGGATCATGCTTTGTCGATTTCTTTAAATTATATATAAATTATTTTAATCGATAATTCTTTTCTAATGGATCTAACTTTATTTTCTTTCCTTTGCTTGTTTATTTATTCTTATTTCATGTGTTAACTTTTGCAATGTTTGTATGTGAGTAAATAAGGAAGATATGAGACTAGAAACTAGACAGAATACTATGAAGAAAGAGCCAGAAGTGTTGAGAAAGGGGACTTTGGGGAGGGTAAAATGTCACATGGAAAATGAAAGTGGATTAGAGGCTTCTGGATGTGGGAGACAACAAGGGAAGGAGAGAAATGACCCAGTAAATAGAGGTGAGAAACCAGGAAAAAAAAACCAACAAATTTTATTTGAAAAATAGCAAAATAAAGCCTAATTTTTAATCTAATAAGAATTGTATTTAAATACTTTACTATGACTAACAAACACTTAAAATGTAGGTGCTTCTTGACTTCAAGTCAGAAGTGTTGCCAATGGAAATGCGCTTGATCCAGCCATTCTACTGAACAGGCAAGCTCCTCTCAGCCCTCGTTAATGTGGGGACGCAAAAAACCTACGTTAGCCTGCAGCTGAGCTAAATGACCTAACAAATGCCTATCTTATAAAATAGTGATCTGTATGCCACCGGGTTAATATAATACAGCACTGAAAGTGAAAACAGTGAGTTATATGAGAATATACCAACAACATCCCACTGAATCTCCCTAGACCTGAGGAAGGTTTGAATCACTGAACTGTATTAGTTGTTAGATGACGAGGAAGCTACAGTGATACATTCATCAATTTCTGACAGGCAGTTCTGGCTTTTCCCCACTTCCCAGCTCCTAGAAAATACATTGTGGTTCATGGCACTGGCTTGGAAAAAATGTCAGAAGTCAGCACTGGAAGCATGATCTATTGTTGAGCACACATCACATTGAGAAGCATCTATGATCTCACCGTGTAGGAAAGTAAATATCACAATGTCTAGCAGACGTTCTTGAAGCATAGTTTATTTCAGGAGATGTGCTGCCTTCCAAATGCAGAGATAAATTCTATTTGTATGGAGCACCACATTTTGCTTTGGTGGTTTTTTTTTTTCTTGTTGTTAATGAAATTAAAATGCCATGGCATCAAAAGACAGAAACCAATCAATGAGGTTCTCACTCCCTTTATTTCCTGTTACAGCCAGGCAGATGTTGCCCATGTTCTTGGCAGCCTTGCCTGAAGGTGGCCTTTTTCAATTGTCTAAACATCCTGAGTCTAAATGTTGAGCTGCATTCTTTTAGCCGTGGAGGGAAAGATTTAAAGTAGCCTGGCTGGGATTCACACCTGAGTTTCTGTAGCCTCAACAAGGACACCAATTTCAAAGAAAATCCACACTGTATAAAATATATTTCAAAAACGTTAGGAAAATATTTTAAAAATTCCATTTCTAGTTTTAAAACGAATAGTCTTAGCAAAAGTAGTGCATGCCTGTATCCCAGCAACTACGAATTAAAGGCAGGTGAGTTGGGAGAGTTCAAGGTCACCCTTAGCTATTAGTAAATTTGGGGATAACGTGAAGTATATAAGACTCAGTCTCAAAAAATTTAAAAAAGGGGGCGAGGGGGTTGCAGAAGTGGTTGGGAAATGGCTCAGTCAATAAACTACTTAGAATTCAAGCAGGAGGACCTGAATTTAATCCCCAGAAACCATGTGCCAAAAAATACGAGCAAGGCAGCACAGATCTTTAATCTCTGATCAGTCAGTCTAGTGAACTGATGGGCTACATGTTCAGGCACAGGCTCTGTCTCAAAATCAATGCGGAAGCAACTGTGGATGATACGTAGTGTGGGAATATTTGATACAATCTTACTCATTCTTTTTGCACTTCCCATTATATAAGCATTATTTCCTGTTCATAAAATAATTTTGTTATTGTAAATGATCGTGCAGTGTTCTAGCAGGTAAGCATATGATTGTTAAACATTTTAAGTGCAATATTATTTTTTATTCCTTGGGGATTTCACAAATATGTACATGTAATTTGATCATGTTCATCCTCACTCCTTTCCCTAACATCCACCTCCCACCTTAACCCACAACTTCATGTCCTTTTATTTTGTAATAACATACTGAGATCAATCTGTGCTGCCCATGTTAGGGTGGAGCCATCCACTGGCCAGCATACCATACAGGAAGCATACTCTTATAGAAAAATAAAATTAAACGTTAGTAGCTCCTCAGCTAGGCGTGGAGGCTCTTGAGACCTCCTCTCCTGCCTCTGTTAGGATGTTGACTGTCTTCATCTTGGGCTGGCAACCACAGCTGCAGAGTTCGTGAAAGTAGCAGTTCCGTCAGCTCCAATTGACACTGCTTTGTTCCAGTATTCCCTGACAATCATTCTGTCTGTACTTCTTAGAAGTTCTCTAAGCTGTGGTGAAAGGGAATATGATACAGATATCCTACTTATGGCTGAGCATATGAACACTTAATTTATTTTCAAACTATTTACTTGTTTTAATATATCTGTACAAGTGTGTGTGTGTGTGTGTGTGTGTGTGTGTGTGTGTATGCACTCGCTCACGCACACGCGTGGGAACACACACACTCATGTAAATGCAGATACTTCTGGAGACTAGAGACATCAGATCCCCTGGAGCTGCACTTATATGTGGTCCTGAGCTACTTGGTGTGAGTGCTGGAGCTAAGATCAGTTTCCTTGGAAAGGCAGTGGGCCATCTCTAGCCCCAAGATGATGGTTCTTAAGCCTTAGATTTTTCTGCTTGCTAATGACTCCTTGCTACTTTCTTCTTTCATTTTTCTCCCTTTGAAAGGAGAATGTCAGCTCTATTCTTACTGCACCATTTCATTCTAGAAGCAAAAATCTTGTTCAGTTTCACAGGCTAAAATCTGAAAGAGAATTTACATCAATTAATTGGACCATAAGTCTCATTCATATTCTGCTTGTATGATATTTAGAAGATATTCCAGATTTTAGACTTTCAATTGCTTGGGAACACATTAAGACGTTGAGGAATATTGGATGGAACATGAAAAAACAAAGGTTAAGAGTGCTGTGGTCTGAATTTTTACTGTTCTCAGAAAATTCATGTTGGAACCCCAGTCAGGAGGATAGCAAAGGGAGGAAAAGACCTTTGAGTTACTATTTATTATAGAAGAGATCCCAGGTAGCTGCTCTGTCCTATCCACCCCCTGAGAACACAAGTAAAAATTTCATAATGAGTCAGAAAGCAGGTCCTTGGTACACTTGACATATGTTCCTGCTTTGCTCACACACACCTCAGGCTTCAGAATTGTAAGCAATAACCTTCCACTGTTTACAAGCCACACAGTTTACGGTGTTTAGTTATAGACGCCCAAATAGACTCAGAGAAACTGTAAAAGTTCAGTGCTTTCTATGCATATTTTTTTTCTATTTTTTCACATACCTTCTGCTTGGGACTGATCATCTGTTTGGTACAGGATGTTAGTAACTTCAAGGCCACCTCCCTCATCTACATGCTGAACTGTTAGGGGTAGAATGTTTATTGATTGCTCTATGTTGAATGCAGTCTAGTGGTGCATATATTCAGTAAATACTTGCCAAGTAAGTTAAGATGTTAATCCATTATCCCCTATCAATGATGTTTTCCAGAGTTTATGTTTGTCTTATTTGGGGTTTCTATTGCTGCCTTATAAAGAAAACATTTAATTGGGGCTGGTTTACAGTTCAGAGGTTTAGCCTATGATTGTCACGGCAAAAAGCGTGGTGGTATGCAGGCAGACATGGTGCTGGAGAGGGAGCTGAGAGCTCTACATCTAGATCAGCAGGCAGCAAGAGGAGAAGGAATCACACTAGGCCTGGATTGAGTTTCTGAGACTTCAAAGCCCACCCCCAAGAACTCACTTCCTCCAACAAGGCCACACCTACTCCAACAAAGCAACACCCTATAAGCCTATGGGACCATTTTCATTCAAACTGTCACAGTGTTGTTCTACCAAATAGATGTTTTTGTTACAAAGAAACAAGAGAAAGGGGCTAGAGAGACAGCTCAGAGGTTAGGGGCAAACACTGAGTTTGGCTTATAATTACCTATAACTAGTGGAAGGACATACCATACACTCTTCTGGACTTGTTGGACACTACAGTCATCTATGCATGCACACCCACTTGCAGATATTACACACACACACACACACACACACACACACACACACACACACACATAACACATGTGCACAGATAAATTTAAAACATACTTTTTTAAAGTCATCCTCATGCACTGGGGCTAGAGGTGCACAGGAAAGGACGTGGACACCGTTTAGTGGGAAAATGAGAAGGACAGCTGCATGGGAAGTGTCTTTTTCAAAGGGCCCAACAACCTAATCGACTTGCTTTTTACCACTTAAGAAAACCAAGAAAGCATTTCTCTCCATCTCTTCATAAGCCTGTGAATTCAAGTCAAAGGCATTTTATGTTGCCATTTATCCCTTCACAAAAAGAAAATTTGCTTTGTATTTGCTCAAATCAGTGTGCATGCCACTTTGCCTTATGACAGAATGACATAGAAAAAGCATAATGTCCAGTAATTAGCTGCAAACTTGAATGTTAACATTTTGAAAGATTATGAATACCCTCTTTTATAAAGTTGTCTATTGAAACTGCTTTAGGACAAAATAACCCCTTCTACACATCCTAACACTGCTAATTCCTAAAGAGAGCAAGCCTTGTAATTGGAAAGAATTAGTAACAAGTGTGTCCTGGCCATGAATCACTTGTATCCATTCTTTTCTGTATTTAAAGGAAATTGCTTTTCACTTATTTCTTCCTGTACTAAAGTAAGAAGACACAAATATGGCTCTAAGAGGTTATCTTCATCCCTAGAGGAGAGACTACAGCATCCTTCCTCACTCTACTAAAGAGGATGCTGCTAATGATATACATATAATAAACAGGAAAAAAACATAGGAACTATAAAAAAAATGTTTACATTGATTCAGAAAAGGAGGATTGTGGTTAGAACTCCATCTCATATAGCCCATGTAACTTTAGGAAATATCACTTAATGCCTGTATGCTAGTTGGGTTTTGCCACATGGACACAACTAGACTCATCTGGGAGAATGGAAATGCATGCATGACCTGTGGTGTGTCTGTAGGGCATTTTCTTCATTAATGATTAACATGGGAGGGCCCAGTCAGTGTGGCTTGCATCCTCCTTAGACAGGTGGTCTTGGGCTCTTTAAGGAAACAGGCTTAGCATGCCACTGAGCAGATTTCCCCCACAGTTCTCACTTCTGCTCATGCCTAAATTCCTGTCCTGACTTCCTTCAGTGATGTGCTGTCACATGGGATTTCAAGCCAAATAACCCTTTCATCCCCAAGTTGCTTTTGTTCAGTGTTTTATCACAGCAGCAGAGAAACAAACTAGAATAATCTGAAATGCTTTGGTTTTATCACCTCAAAAATGAGCTAGGATTAAAAAAAATTTTTATTCTGTGTCGTTTTCGCTGCTGTATTAAAATATTTGAGACTATGATTTCTTTAAAAAAAAACAGAAAGCATTTTGGGGATTTTTTGGGTGATTCTCTCTTTTTGGGTGTGGGAAGGGGTACTCTATTGGACGTGAGGAAATTCAGGGTCAGAGCACTGAAAGATTCAGTGCTGTGCTTCCAAGCTGATGTCTTACAGCTGTGTCCTCCAGAGAGCGTGAATGTTTTACATATCGTAGCACTGCTAAGCACAAAGGGTTTGTTGCTGTAACTGACTACCACAAGCTGCATAACTTATAATGAAATGATAATGTTTACTTGACCTGAAGTTTTGGAGGCCAAGATGTCTAAGACCATGGTCCCAAAATCTGCTAAAGGTCTTCATGCTGCTTCATAACATGGCGTTTGTTGTCAGAATCTCATGACCTTCTTGTTCTTGTGTTATAAAAACACTATTGTCATCATATGGTCCCTGCCTTGTGATGCCCTCCAAACCCAACTACTTCTCCAATGCTCTATCTAGAAGTATAATGACCATATTAATTTGAGGGACTTTGAGGACTGTGATGGTTTGAATGAGAAGAGTGTCCCCCACTGCCTCTAATAGTTGAACTCTTGGTTCCCAGAGGAGGCTTAGGAAGTGCATTCTTGCTGAAGGAAGTATGTCACGGGGGGTAGGAGAAGACAAGGTTGGTTTATGGTTTCTTTCACTGAGCCCACCTCTACCCTTCTTGAAGGATTTATGGATTATGTTTTCCCTTCTTCTCAGGTCTTCTGCCTTCACTTAGAGAATAATGCAGAACATAAGCTTAGATTGGTTTTGATAAACAACTTCCAGTTAAAATGCTGATGTCCCACATGGGACACCCAGACTCAGAGCCATTGCCTACCCTGAATATTATCTCAAATTTTTTTTATCCATTTCAATTTCACCATGTATGTTATGACAAGCCAGTGTTCTAAGAAACAGTATGCAAAATAATTAGTTATATACCAGAAAGAGAAGTATGCTAAAGTCAAGTTTAGTAGATCTTTCTGGTTAAAACATGTTGCCAGGGTTTTAGTTGAACAGCATTCCCTCTGCCCATATGTATTCCCTATCCAGCTCCCTTGCATCTATATTGATGAGTTAGCTTTGTGCCAAATCAAAAGCCTGAATCTTGCAGAGGAAAGACAGAAGTGGGGTATTCTAACTGCCAAAGAGACAGGTGCAGAGGTTTATGAATAATACTTGAGGAGCCACAGTGCATGTAGCACGAAGGCACTGCCTTCAGGCCTTCTGTGTTTAGGCACTTTAATGTCAAAGAAAGCAGAGGGAGGAGACAGGACTTGTCACCGAGGAGAGAAGAAGTACAGCAGTTCATGCCAGAAGGGCTTAAAACAGATGGTCTCTAAGAGGGTGTGATGGTGACTGACAGTAGAAGAGGCAACCTCAGCACTGTGGTCATAACATTTGTTTAGTTGAGAAAGAGGATCCCTTGACTCTGAGAAACTTAGAGGCAAGCAGGAAAAGGATTGGTTATTTCTTCCTGGTCCACAGAAGCTTAGACAACCCTGGGCCCTTAGTATGTTTAATGCATGATACAGGAATGTTAGAAGTCAGAGAAGGTATTTTAGAATAACTTATATTTTATATTATAAAGAGGGACATATACACTCGTGTATGTATGTATGTATGTATGTATGTATGTATGTATGATAGGAGACATTTCTCTCACTCAGAGAACAGAGAGGAGGAACTCCAGCATTTGCTTGAGAGACCACACAGATGCTGTTCTCTCTCAGTTTTCGGTTCAGGTGGCCAGGTGCTCCCTACACATCCTGTCGTTGACATTTCCACCACTCTGCCCTCTTTAAGTGGAGGCTTATGAGGAGATCCTGCCTTTAGTCCCCAGAACAATGACGTTTAAAGCAAGAGAATTGCTTGAGCCCAGAAGGCTGAGGCCAGCCTGGCAGCATAGACAAATCCTGAATGCAAAGAAGAAAAGACAAAGGAAAAAATGTGGTATTTTGGATATAGATCACCTGTTTCTGGTGACTTCAGAAACATGGTTATAAATCACATGCATGTACCCCATTCTCAAGTCTAATCAGAATTTTAAAAAGAGTAGAGTTTTGTATTCTTTATGTTGAAGAGAGAGTAATTTTTTTAAATTTAGCACAGCAAGTAGTGGTCTTGATTATGGCATTTTCATTCATATGTATCTTCATTTTTACCTGGTTCTCCAGGAGGATCATTTGGGGGATCAGTGACTGCACAAAACATATTAAAAATGTCACCATAATCTAGCAGTACCATAGATGAATTTTTATTTGAAGCAAACAGCCTTCAGAATAGATTACCACGCAAATATATATGTGTCTATTATATGCATATACATATACATATGCATATATATGCAGAAAATAGTGTCTTCTAATGAGGAAAGGTATGGAAAGGATAATCTTCATAGGTTTTGCTATGGGTTTCCATAAATATCAGAAGGAACTGTGCTCCAGAGAGCAGTCTAATAGACAAACAGACATCAGCTAACCATAGGAACAACCAGGTTAAGCAACTGGCCAATAATTAAGTAATTAGACTATTGTATTCTGTAGGGCTATAAAGCTGACCCTCTTCTGTGCTCTCTCTCTCTCTCTCTCTCTCCTTAAGATCCCACTGTCTAAAGGAAATGAGAGAGAGAGAGAGAGAGAGAGAGAGAGAGAGAGAGAGAGAGAGAGAGAGATTTGATTCTGTGACTTGGATGATGGTACCCTTCATAAATTCGGTGTGCATTAGGAACCATGTAGTTGCAAATGAGAACAGCAACTCCAGCTGGCTTCAGGTCACTGGTTATCTCACATATCTGAGAATCACGGTGGTCAGGGGTGGGGTGTGGGGGCAGAGACAATCTTGGATTGGGGAAGAATGCCTTTGAGCGATCTACCTTAGTTTGAGAAGGGGTTTTACATCATTAGTTTCATAAACTCTACAGTGGGGTCTCATTAGCCAAAACTGGGGTACTTTGTTAAAAATCCAGTGTAACGAAGGGACTGGACTGTGAAATGGCTGGGGCCTGGGCACATAATTTCAGACTCCTCAAATATCATAGCTCTTTGATTAGTGGACATGTGCCATAATGTATTTGCTAAAACCATAGAATATACACACAAAAAAATGAACTCTAATATAAGATCTATCATTTAGTCAATGACAGCATGTCAATACTGGCTCATCAAAAACAATAACATCTACCACACTGAGGCAAGATATTCATAATGGTGCAACATGTCAGCAAGGGAGAATAGTCCATGAGGCTTGTTTACATTCCAGACTGTGTTTCACACCCTGAAGAAACGTCTGTTTAAAAACTCTACCCAGCTATTGTGTAGCTATGCTTCTGGATTACACATTGGCTATGCTCAAGACAATGTCTCCTTCTCACACCACTAGGTCCCCTCTAAGCAGTATCGGAGTTTGCATATAATAGAGGTCTCAAAACTCTGTTCATAAGCTATTTGGGTCAAATATGTTTGAGAATTAAGAAATTTCCTCATTTTAGAAGAGAAAAATGACCCACAAAACATGCCCAGTGTTATATAACATCCCCAGCTGAGTCCAGGTCAGCACTCCATAATCAAAGCGCCTCTAATTCTGCAGCAAAGCACATGAATATTCACACCGAGACTATAAATAGCCTCACATCAGTTCAGGTCAGTTTTTGCCTCCAAATGAGTAGCAACATTTTTTTTTTTTTGCATTTGTTGAAAGTGCCTCTTTCTAGTTATAACTAGGGCCTGTAGTTAAAACCGTCCTAGGATTTATTTTTAGACACTAGTTGCTCTATGATCCCTGGAGTGTCAAGGTATGAGGTCAAGGCCAGAGGAAAAAGTTGATACAGCCCCCGCCCCACCCCCCCACTAAACCACCCCTGACTTTTCTTACCCAGCCTTACAAATTCTTGCACAGTATAAAATTTTTCTCTAAACAACTTACTTTTATCTCCCTATCCCATCCCAATCTCTAAGATCTGGCATTCTGCATGATTAGAGCCTTGTTATGTGTGTGGGGTGTCTGTTGGCAGAGACATTATTTTGTTAACCAGAGAACAAAGACTTAGCAGGACAAGAATTCACTTCCTATTTGGATTTTCTTTCACTTAGTGCCTTCAAAGATATGCCAGCCATTGTTCAACTACTCTATTTCTTGCTGTTTAAAATACTCATTTGAGACTGTTTTTAAAAAAAATAAAACAGCTGTGGAAGGTAGAAGCGAGGCCAAGTAAAAGAAACATTCCACTCTTTAAGCAGATGTGTCTGTCTCTTCTAATATTGGTTTACTTCTGTTTTGTTCAACTGAACACCCAAGCAGAATGCTTATTTGGTACACACTCTGTACATTGATTACTGTGAGCACAAGTACAGAGCCTTTGAACATCCTTTGCTATTTACTTAATAAATACTAACAACACTAAATCTTATTTGTAACGATGATATGACAGATGACCTATCATTTCTACAATGATTCTCCTGTTCAAAAGAAATTCTTGCTCTTGGGGAAATCATCTTTATGGTATTTTATTCATGATTGAATTTCCTTGGATTACACTCATACAATTTATGTTATTTACATCCACAGTGATGTGCGGGCCTCATTGGTTTTTAGCCACAGTGAATTTGTACAATCATTGAAAGTCTGTGGAAGAGTCACAGCCCTGTTTAATGCTCTTCCGGGAACATTTGGGTGATGGACAATTCCAGGGGAGAGAAGGAGAAAATGAGATATAGATCAGACTTTAGGAACCAACCCAGAGAACCAGTGTAGCAGAATTGCCCGTTTCCTGTCCCAGGTGATGTTGTTATACAATCCAATAGGTCCATGCATTCCCAAGGAATACACACCTAGAGTATGTCCTCTCTTCCTTCCTCAGTCATCACATAGCATAGAAGGCAAAGGTTTGCACAGCATGGGCATGGCAGCCATGATGGTTTTTGCAAGCATGCTTTTGGGCATGTATACATAACCCCCTACCTGCCTTCCAGATGTGACCCAGATACAGCACACATCTAAAACGATATAGTTGGTTTGTGATAACTGGTGTTCTGTGCTTTTATTCAAACTCCTCTGCTCCTGTGCTCCCCATTAGTTTCCATGAGTTTAATTGGAAGCTAAGATTGTTGCCATTTATGTCTCTTTTCCCCTCAAGACCAGGTGTTTAATTAGGGAGCCTATTTGATGTCCTAGGAAGAATGGCTACCACAGTCTTAAATTCGTGCATGTGATGGCACCACTTTCTTACCTGCCATGAGGATTAAGGAGCTGCACAATCCCAGGTGCAGCACCTGGGATCTGTATAGCTCTTATGAGCACTTTGGAGTCTGGGGATTTTTTGTTTCCTCATATGAGATCACAGTATTAGGCTCGTGATCTTTTCAGCAATAATTCTAGCAGAAAAGCGCACTTTGATAGGGCCACGCTGGAAAGTGTGTTCTTCATCCCATGGGCCAGCTATAGATGATCTGTCACATGAACCAGCAATCTGCCATGTGGCTTCTCATCATAGTGAAAGCTTAAGGGAGTTCTGTGATCAATTTGTAAGTCTAAATATGAGTTTTGGATTTTAATATACAAGACTCAACAGAGGTATTTAGTAAAATAACATTTTGTAATTCCTGATAAGGAAGTCCAGAGGGAGTTCGGGAATTGGTGTATTTAAATTTTTATTTATTTTTAATTTGTTCACTTTATATCCCGATTGCAGCCCGACCCTCATTGCCTCCCAGATTCAGGTCCTCCTCCCTCCCTCATCCCACCTCCAGCTCCTCCCCTAGTCCTCAGAAAGAGGGAGTGCTCCTCCCCTATCATCTGACCCCAGCCTATCAAGTCCCCTCTGGACTGCCTGCATCCTCTTCCTCTGTGGCCTGGCAAGGCTGCCCCACCAGGAGAAAAAGATCAATGTGTGGGTACTGGAGACCAAGTCAGAAGTAGTCCTGACTCCCTGTATTATGGGACCCACAAGAAGACTGTGCTTCCTACCTATTACATCTGAGAGGAGCGTCTAGGTCCTCACCATGCATGATCCTTGGTTGGTGTATCAGTCTCTGCAGCACCGCATCCCCCTCCATGCACCCAGAAATGTTGGCTCCATTGGTCTCCATGTGGGAGCTCCTGTTCCCTCCAGGTCCTTTCACCCCCAGCCCATTTTTGAAGACTGCAGTGACATAGGAGGCTGTCAACTAAATTTAGGAAATGATAAACTAGCTTAGTGTGGTATGTTAGTTTTTGCTAGGTTGTTTTCTATGAGATGTTCGTTGTCAGATTAGACCTGTTTCCATGTTTACCCTGCCTCCCACTTCATACCTTCACTGCTGTCTCAATTACATGTTTATAATTGTTCATAGATAATTCTGATAAACAAAAGTCCCTCATATAGCCTCAGGGTCTTCTTGACACTGCTTTGTATTGTAACATCTGATGACCATGCGTTAGAATCTAGATTTTTTTTTCCCTCTGTACTTGTTCTGGCTTACTTGATATCTGGGTTTCTGCCTTGCTCCCTTGACTTAGCCATCACCCGGGGCTTAGTAATATTTTGTTCTGCTCAGGCCTGGAAAACCTGAGACTAGCTTCATCCATTGCTATCCCCTTGCCCATCATAATGCTGGCATCCTGAGTAGTAAAAAAAAGATGCATTTCTTAGACAGGATCTCAGAGATGTGAAGAAAATGGTAGGATTAATTTAGAATTTAAAAAGTAAAGATGTCCCCAAACTTCTCATAAATTATGTGGCACCTACTGGTGGAGTGGTGCTTTGTCACTGGATTTTTTAGGATGCTATTTTTCAGACAAAAAGTAAGTTATATTTATTCCAATAATGGATCTTGCACATATTTTCCATGGAAAAATAAAAGTATAATTAAATAACTGAGCAATCTAAAATCTTCTTTTTCTTTGTTAATTAATTTTTTATTTTTATGTATGCATTTATATTATTTTTTATATAAACTAAACTACACTCAACAAAAAGAACCACAGAACATTCAGGAATTGCATTCATGTTATATTCATAGTGTTTTGACTGTTTGTATTTGGCAATCTTGAAGAAAACATTTTCCTATCTCGATGAGTCTAAAATTCTAGATGTAACTCAGTATCTATCATACCTCATCTCTATCAACTTAAAACATCTATCTAGACCTAAGGACATCTTAACCCCTAAACAACTAGGCTTAAGTGTGAGACTCAAGTATTTGGTCTTCAACCTCATTAGAGACTTGAGAAGGAATAAAACTAATTACCTGAGTAAACAGGAAGATCTTTTATTGTACAGGATTGTTTTAGCTATCCTTCTGTTGGGTATTCTAAAACTTAAGATTATCCCCAATGCTATAAGTTACTTCTGAAATGCTTACGAGAGAAACTGTAAAAACTCAGTTGATAAACTGACTTTTCATTTTCTCAAAAACAAAAAACAAACAAAAACAAACTGACTTTTCCTTTTCTCTACAAAAACTATAATTTTACATTAAAAAGGGATCAACTGGGAAAGGGGATTTGAGAAACCTGCCTGAACGCAGTGCTTTCTACTCATTTTCAATATTTGTGAAAAAAAGAAAAAAAAAAAAAAGGTTAGTGCATATGCATCTTAGCCTGACCTTTCACTTAAATAACTTTCTGGTTCTGAGACCCTTTTCCTATTGTGTTTCTCCCTCCCAAACTTCAATGGTTTATAAGTCTTTATTGAAGCATTGAGAGAAGCTGAGTCTTCTCCCATCTCATTGCAAAGATGTCACTGATTTAGAAATAAGAGCAGGAGAGCTTCTGTAGTGTTGTTACTAGAGTCCCAGGCCACGCATCTGATTGAAAGGGCTCTACCAAGCCAGGCTCTACCACCTCTCTAGAGTGTCAAAACAGAGGTGAGTGATGAAGAAGCAAGGCAGAGTTTTACATTCAATGTCTCTACTCTAGGAAGCAAAGGGACCAGCCTCCTAATTTTCAGGATACTTCTAGACTTACACATTCATACAATGGAGGGGAAATGTCAACAAGACAAAAGGAGTATGTGCAAATAAACTTCATCAGACTATGGCCCAGTTGTTCATTATCTCAGATCTGTATCTCTACTGAGATCTTGCTAGTACCAGACACAGTACAGTTCTCATCCTGAGATGATTGCTTCAGCTAAGTTCTCATCATGGAAAACTTCTCCCATGTAGGGAGCAGTTTCATCCAAGGGTGATCTGACACAAGCCTTGTTATCACTGGAACTTAGACATTCTTCAGTATATTTTTAAAATTTTGTTGTAGTCAGTTCTGAAGAGCATTGAGAGAGATTAGGATAAATGTAAAGCTTACCAACCATGTATTATTTTTTAAATTTTTTGATTCTTGAATGATTAATATATCTATGTGTAGAGTTGAACAGGAATCTGACCTGGAGTTTATGGTAGAAAAGAAGATGCAAAATTGAGGAAGAGGAGACATGGTTTTGGTTAGCCTTTAGACATCTGCAGAGCCAAGTTAAGGCTTCATGAATTTTAGGAGAAAGGGCCCCTAGTTCCTGACAGCCGTATTTGCAGATGTAGTGAGAACCTCTTCTGTGATAGAAGTAAGTCTCTAATCAGAAGAAAGTAGCTTAGGAAATCTAGCCTTATTATATCAGGACCAACATTAAATCACTAATCTAGGGGTGCTGTCAATAGTCTAAACATATGAGACCATTGTTCTTAACCATGATTTTCAGGAATTATAAGAATATTACGATGTATTACTTCCTTTATGATGACACTATGAGTCCTTTATACTCATGTCTCCAAGGCATCAAGGCTGTGGGATATTTTTTCTCTTTTGAGGGAACCCAGAAATAAAAGCGTTAGTCTTATATCATGTCACCTAAATAAGGATGACAAAAAATTCATTGCAACAGCAATGCTGTGTGCACCAAGTAAGAATAAAACATTTCTGTAGGCCAGTATGCTACTGTGGTCTCACCAAAGATCCTGTTCATCTGCTCAGTGGAAACCTCTGGGAAGCCTCGTGGTCAGCATCCAGAAGGTGTGAGTGTTCTAAGGAAGAGTTCATTTGTACAACTTTAGTCCCAGGCCTTAACAAAACTGTCCATTTGTCTTTTCTGTCTGCTTTGCTTTTGTTTCATTTCATTTCAGTTTTTTTATTGTTGTTACTTTGAGTTAGAGTCTCACCAGCTTCAAACATTGTATGTGACCTATGCTGGACTTGAGCTTGTAATCTTCCCGCCTTGGACTCTAGAGCTCTGAAATAGTCATGCACCACCATGCTCAGGCATCCATAAGCTTTTGGGGGCTCAGTTTCCATTCTTGGATATTCCCTTTCAGCTATGAGTCCACATTTTCCACTAAAACTGCCTCTCTAATTTTTACCAAGCAAGGACTGTGGGATCTTGCTCAGGTAAATATCTTAGAGTGAGTCTAAAGTCAACGTTTCCTGGAGTTTTGTTCTGGGGAGATAGCGAGCTACGATCAGAAAGGGCTTTGATTTCAGTTTTCAGACTTTAGTGTGCAAGGAAATCACTCAAAGAATCAAGGAGAGGGAGAGGGCTCAGCAGTTAGGAGCACTGGCTGCTCTTGCTGAGGACCCAGGTTCTGTTGGCAGCTCACAAGCACCTGTAACTCTGGTTCAGAGGCATTTGACAGCTTCTCTGGCTTTACCAAGCTGCGCATATGATATACATACATACATGCATGACAACTGCGCATATACATAAAAATAAAATACGTGAGTCTAAAAAAGAGAATCACCCACAGAGTGAAGTTAAATCTTCTTTGTGAACACCCACTTCTTCTGGTAGAGTCAGTCAGTCTGAAATTTAATAACACAAGCCTAGCAAGGTTTGAACACAAGTGCCCAGTAACTTAGCTTGGATAGTGACTCCTCTGTCATTACCTGAAATGTTTCTCTATCTGTGTAGACTACTTAGCTAGCAATACAGAGCTTTTGTGCAGTGCAAGAGACTTGGGAGTCTTTTTGTGACCAGTGTGCTTAGACAATACTTGGCAATGCTTTCTAAGAAACCCTCTTGTATCTGTTTCATTCAAGCTGGCACCTCACACTTTGGTTGAAACAAAACACCTCTTTTGTTCCTCAAATACATTGGTAACCAAGGTCTAAAGGTTTAAAAACTAAGATGTCTGCTTCCTACACCTGGGCTGCTAAGGATTATCAAATCTTTGTGTGTGTGTGTGTGTGTGTGTGTGTGTGTGTGTGTGTGTGTGTGTACCAGGAAACCAAATAGGCCAAGCACTAAAAACTCTGCACTGCCTTAGACGAGTGCTGAAATTTGGTTCACTTTATGCTAATGGTCCTTTCCAGGCAGCTTGCTTAACTAAGAGAAAATAAAAACTTTAGATGAAATGTGTTATTTATAGCGAATACGAAGCATCATTATTATCAATTCTTATTACAAAATACACAGAAAAAATATCCTTTTTGTTATTTAAATATGGCTTGGCTACATTGAGAAATAGTACAGATGTTAATCCACAGCCAGCTGCATCCTGGGTAATCATTATTATGTTTTATTCCTATTTGGAATTACTGGTAATAGACTGTATATTTTTGTGTGAAATTCAAATCAGGGAGCCCTGATGAATTGAGATGATTGATATTATATATACACACACGTAATTTTGGAATTGGGGACAACAATAGAAATATTTCTCTCTTAGAGAAAATCTACCACACTAGCTGCTGTCTCTGTGATCTTGTTAAAGAATGTTTTTCATCAGAATAGATGTGCCAACACTTACTAAATTCTCCATAGTTGGAATAAGCTGACCCTTGACAAGTAATCTAAATTTGTTTTGAAAATATCTATGCAATTGTTGAAAATCTGTAACATAAATATCTGAATCCTAAAATATATGGCTTTAATGCACAAGTATTTAAAACTTCATGACTGTATGCTTTTATTCTGTGTTTTTATTTTCTTTGATAACTCCTGTATTCTCTGAGTAAATATCTCACTGGTAAAATTTTACATATATAACCTGGAAAAGAATGGGGTCAATATAATACATATTATTGTTGAAATGTACATTTTTATATAAACATTTGTGTTTATGAACAAATGTTTATTTTCCCATTTATAATCACTCTAAAATGACTGACCTAGTCTAGCATAATTACTTTGTAACAAAGTAAGACAGGTGAGACTGTGGCTTCCCAGAGGTCCTGAAGTAAGGAGCTAAGCAAAGCATTAAGTGATAGTTCATGGTTCACAAATCCTCATGCTGCATCTTCCACATCAGAGTCATATTTGGTACTTCTGTCTCTGGAATAGAATATAATTCTGTGAAGTCATCTTTTCCCCTTCATTTACTTATGTCTCAACCATAACATGAAGCTTTAGTTTTTAATGTCTGAGTTAAAATAAATCATCTTACCAGATTTTTCTTGATCCCCAAACCAACTTGATTTATGTTTCTTTGTCCCAGTTCTAAATGAGTTCTATCTGGAATTATCACTCATCAGTTAAAAAAAAATGTTTATAAAGGTTTTCCAGACTAGATGACCTGGACTCTCAACAGGAGGCTGGTGATCTTTATCATGTCATGTTATGGGCAGCAGTGCTTCTGTCTGACAATTTGTCAGGCAACACCAAAATGGGCTAATTAAATACTTTAAAATTTTTAATATCAATTAAAAATAGGACATGTCCTTATGGACAATTTACCAGCACATAGAGAGTTAATGTGGAGAAGATGCATCATTCTCTTAAGAAATTCATGATTCAAGGAAGGGAAAAGAAAGGTTTGAATACCTTGATAGAAAAAAAGGAATATTAGAGGAAAATCATATTTAAAATTATATGGGAGAAAGGATAGAAATTGCACATGGTTTTGAAGAATGAAAATTCTATGGATTTTCCATAGACATAGGTAATGAGATGTACTTTGAACAATGTTTGTATGTGTATACTCTAATAACATGCCCAGATACTTAAATTATGGTCTGTAGCTTATTCTTTGAGCTTTGTTCCTGTTCCATGACAGAATGACTGCCACACATCTAAGTTCTCTTCTTCAAAAACAAGATTTAAAAATGTATGGTTGCTTGCCTTTGCTTTGTGTTCAAGCACATGATCAGTTGGCATAAAATTAGTCTTTTGCTACAGATCACTTTAAGAATCAGAAGTTCAGACTTTTCTTTATTTGCCCACATAATCATTTTTTTACATTTTTTTATTAATTTATTCATATTACATCTCAATTGTTAGCCCATCCCATGTATCCTCCCATTCCTCCCTTCCTCCCACATCCCCCCTACTCCCCTCTCCTCCCCTAAGTCTGTGTCTGAGGGGGACCTTCTCCCCCTGTATATGCTCATAGGGTATCAAGGAAAAAATAGGCAGTAAACCTTGAACTCCTACCCGGACTAGCCTATGGACATTCTCCACTGTTGAGTGGAGAAGGAGATCTAACTTTCACACAAACTCTGGTGCCCCATATTTGAACATGTGGCTTGGATGGAGATGCCTGGTGGCACTCAGAGGAAAGATAATAGGTCACCAAGGAGAGACTTGATACCACATAATCATTTTAATTAGTGCCTCCCTCCTCTCTCTCTCTCTCTCTCTCTCTCTCTCTCTCTCTCTCTCTCTCTGTGTGTGTGTGTGTGTGTGTGTGTGTATGTTTCATGCATGTATACACTGACATGAGTGCTGAATATAAAGCTGTTCCTTATTAACATTTTATTATTTTCTTAAAAAAAATCATCATTGCTTTTTCCTAATTACGACTTTAATTACAAAGGGAGAAACTGTTAACTTTATGGCATTATGTAGCTTTCCAAAATGACAGCAGCACAAAAAGGATGTAGGAAGCACAGAATGTGAACAGAATAGAAGGTTGAGCCAAAGCAGATGGAACAATAAGACATAGAAGGAAGAAGGGGATGCGCCAGACAGCCTGTGGCTGGAAGCTAGTAGTGAAAGAAATGATCAACATGTGACTGGGGAGCCCTGTCTTGGCTTCGTAAATACTGGGAGGAGGTTATGCTTCAACAGGAAATGTCATCTTGAAGCTGAGGCAGAGTCTTGAGCATCACTGTTTCATGTTTGTTATTTCTTCACAGTGTGGTATTGATTCTGGTTCTTGCTCCTATTGGAAATGTGGTATTCAATGTGAAACTTTTCTCTTTCAGATGATTACACACTGCATGGTCCAGTTTTTGTTCAAGAACCAAGTCACATAATGTTTCCTTTGGATTCGGAGGAGAAAAAGGTGAAACTCAGTTGTGAAGTTAAAGGGAATCCAAAGCCCCACATCAGGTTTGTTGATTTAAGAATGTGTTTCCAACCTGGGTGATGATGGCACATGCCTTTGGTCATGGCATTTGAGAGGCAGAGCTAGGAATTCAGGGTGAATTCCAGACCAGCCTGATGTACATAGTGAGTTCCAGACCTACCCAGGTCTACATAGTGAGACCCTGGTTCAAAAATAAATAAACAGACAAAAACAAAACAAATGTGTTTTCATGCATATAGTTTACATTATTAAAATTAAAATTGGCAACTACTTACAGAGTACTGAAGAAGAAGTAGTATTTAGGATGGCATTGTAAGGTATCCTGAGAAACATGAGGAAATGGTTCTTTCATGGGGAAAAAAAGTGCCAAACTTCTGTTATCCTGAAAGTATTAGCAATTTCTAATAAGACAGTTTTAATAAAAGTACAACTTTTTATTTTGTCAGAAAGCAAACAAGGAAATAAGAAGTGCATGGGTGTAAGAGTAAATGGATTTAGAACAAACAGGAGTTGGCACTTTGACATGTTCTGTGACTGATTTATGCAACCTTTCAAGGACCAGAGTTGTA
This sequence comes from Acomys minous, assembly GCF_964271855.1. NCBI lineage: Eukaryota > Metazoa > Chordata > Mammalia > Rodentia > Muridae > Acomys > Acomys minous. The sequence continues at coordinate 38,373,052 of NC_140500.1, read as the reverse complement.
AGACAAAGCCTAGGCTCACAGGAACATGTAACAGAACATTCTCTCAAAATAATCCAAACATGCAAGCTCTCCATGTTTAGTACAGGTGCTAACCAAGAACAGCTTGCCAGCTTTGGTTACAATAAAGTGCCAGTAATCACTTATTTTAGACCAGACCATGAGTATTAGTAATTTTCATAAGCATTGACATGAGTCTCTAAAGAGAATTGGCAAGCTGGGTAAACGCAATCATCTCAAGGCAACAGAAAGAGGTGAAAAGAAGCAAATTTTGGAGAGTGGGGCAAATGGCGAGAGGAAGGGTGAAGAGAGGGGGAAGGAATGTACGTGTTTCGATCAGAGTCAGCCATCTTGAGTTCCAGAATGAAAGATGCAAAAAGAATGGGCCAGAAACGACTGTTAGAGAGAAGGGTCAGGATTTCTAACACTGCAGCTTTAGGAAGCCTAGCACAATTCCAAACAACAAATCCTGAAGTCTCTTCTAGAGCAATGAACAGGTAGAATACCAGATGAAAGAAATGGCCATTACGGAGCCAGACTTCTAATCCAAATATTTGTAAATGAAGTGGCAGTTAAACTGGCAACTGATTCCTCAATGTCAACAAAAAAGGAAAAAGAAAGTTAACATTTTAATAAATGAAAAAAAATTAACCATACAGGGGCTATTGTCAGAAAGGCAAAAAATTAGAATTGTTAGTAAGGATATAGAGAAAGAGAATGCTTAACTTCTTGTTAGTAGGAATATGAAGGAGATGGTTCTTCATAAAAGTAAAAATTACCTATTCCATACTGTTCTTGTTTGCTTTAATGTTGCAATAATAAAATCCTGGACCAAAACTAGGTCAGAGAAGAAAAGGTTTATTTGACTTACAGATGACACAGCCCATCATTAAGGGAAGACAAAACATGAACTCAAGGCAGGAAACTGGAGGACAGAACTAATCAGAGACCACCAAGAAGTGCTGGTTACTGTCGTTGTTCTCCATGGTTTGCTAAGCTACCTTTCTTATACAACCCAAGAGCGCTTGCCCAGGGTTTATACTGCCTATAGTGGGCTGGGCCCTCCTACATCCATCTGCAATCAAGAAGATGCCCCAGTGCACATGTCTCCATGCCAATCTGGTGGAGACAATTCCTCAATTCCATTTCTTTCTTCACAGCTGGCCCTGGTTTGTATCAAGGTCTTAAAAACCAAGCCACCCATATGTTAGTATATACCCACAGAAAATTTAATCATTCTTTCAAAGAGATATCTGGATGTCCATGTTTGTTAAATGACTAAACATAATGACAAGAATATGGGATGAACTGGGGTGAAAATCAACATATGAAAGGATGAAGAGATAGAAGATTACTCAGTCACAAAAAGAATGAAATCCTGCTCTGTCACTCCCACACTGTGGATGGCACTCCAGGGTATTACGTTAAGTGAAATAAGCCAGCTATAGAATGACACTTAATGTTCTTACCTCTACGTAGAAACTCAAGTATTGATCTTTTAGAAATTCAGGGTAGAAGAGAAGTTGCCAGAGGACATGAAGGGAGAAGGAATAGAGAGTGTTTGGGAAGCATGAACCAAGATACAGAAAGCATGGCTGACTTGTTGTTAGCTTCCTGTATTACTGTTAGATTAAGACAAATTTTCATGTATTTGAAAATAATCAGCTTTGTGACAGTGCACTTCCACAGCATGTGTGAGGCCCTCGATGCAATCCCAGTACTTGGGATGACAAAAAAATAGCCAAGACTAAACTAATTCAATCTTCCTTTCCTTTCTTCTGATCTGGAATGTAGTTCAGTTGCTACAATAGCTATCCAGTATGTATGAAGCTCTGAATTTGATCCCCAGAGCCCACATAACCAAAAATAATGGTACACAACTATAAGGCCACCATTTAGGAGTTGATACTTAGTAATAGAGGCAAAATAAAAAGTATCAAGTTTGTCCTCAAATACCCAAAGGAGCCTGAGGTTAGTCTGGGGTTCATGAGGCCTTGTCTAAAAAAAAATTAATTAATATAAAAATAATTGTATTAACAAATTAAAATTTATTAAAATAAAAGTAAATAGATAAAAGTCTAGTTTTAACATTCTAAGCATAAAGAACTGCAAGGTACCCTAATTTGCTATTGTATTGTATATGCATGTCAGGTTTTCACATGGTACCTTATAAATACTATCAAGGAGAACAGACTATGTATGTCTGTAGGCAGACATACACTGAATTTTGATTCCTACAGACTCTCACTAAAGAAAATTCTAAAAGACAGCTTGAGATAGGATAAAAATGATCCCAGAGAGAAGACCTGAGCTATGTGGAGACAGAATTAAACAAAGTGATTTGTCAATAATTCCACATAAAATTGATTGCACAAAACATGAATAATAAAGAGAATACATTTTTCTAAAAAAAATCAAAGGAAGAAAAGTTAACATTCATGACAGTGATAGAACTACTTTGAAAAGTCTTGCCTTGGACAATGGATTGCCCATGTGGTTAAAGAAAGAAATAAAACTGAATCCTTGTTTCATATTACACACAAAAAATCAATTTCAGGTTAATAACAGCCCTTAATGGGACATTTTAAAAGAAGAAAGAAAACAGGCATGCATATTTATGACATTGGGGAGGAAAAGGATTTTTAGTATGTCATATAAAAAATAACCTCATTAATATTAATAGTAAATATTCTGTTCAATGGAATAGACTGAGCTGAACAAAATCATAGGCTATAGATTGAAGATGATATATTTAGTACATTTTTTCTTGGTAAAAGATTAGGTAGAGAATGTTAGGTGGAGTAGTTGGGAGACAGAGGCATTCGAGGCCAGCCTGGTCTACAAAGGGAGTTCCAGGACAGCCATGGCTACATAAAAAACCCTGTCTTGAAAACACAGAAAAAGAAAGAAAGAAAATAAGGAAGGAAGGAAGGAAGGAAGGAAGGAAGGAAGGAAGGATGGAAGGAAGGAAAGGAAAGGAAGGGTAGAAATTGATCGGGTCTTAGGAAGTGATGATGGTATTTTCCCAGTTGCTGTGGTAAGACGCCCTGACAGAAGCAGCACGGGGAGAAACAGTTTAGTTTAGTTCACAGTTCAAGGGTGTTGCCTACCATGGTGGGAAATAATAGCACAGGGATTTGAAGCAATTGGTTAAATCACAGAGAGGAAAAGGGCAATGAATGCTTATGCTCACCCTACTTGTGGCCTTGAAACAGTGTCCACCATAAGGCAATTTCATTGTCTGCTTCTTAGAAATTGAATGAAGGTCAAAGGGACCTCTTAGTTCTATTAATTTTCACAAGCCTTTAGCCCACATAGGCCAGATTTGCATATTCTGATACATTCAGAACCACCCATAACAACAACAACAACAACAACAACAATAACAACAGCAACAACAACAACACACTACTTAAAACATGGTGAGAATGAGAGTGGAGTTTATACATAGAGAAAGGTATGGTTCCAATCAAAATGAACACAAGAGACCTCAATAGTAACTACTACTCACTTTATTAAACATAGGTCTTCAGTATTTCATGATCCTTTACAACACATATCTTATATGAGTTATTTTGTCTATATTTAAATGTAATGCTAATACACTTACTGCAAGAGTGAGTAAAATACATCTATATGACCCTTCCTGGCCCAGGGAACATCAGGGAACACAGTTCAGAGAGAACATAAGAGTTAGGGGATGCAAACAAATCCTGTACAGTGCTAGCTTCCAAGCATTGCATGGCTGATACACTCATGAATGCACAGTAGCAGTGGCTACCAGGTTGCAGAGGGAATAAAAAAAAATCTTAATTTAGAGGTAGTGGGTAGATGTGGTGAAAGCTTCAAAGAAAAGGAGATATTGCAGGTCTTTGAAAAAAAAGGCCACCTGCTCTGCCATATAAAGAACATTCCAGAAAGAAAAGAACAACTAATTAGAGTGGGCTCGATAATTGAGTGAACATGCCATTTATCATCTGACGTATTTTTGAAAGTGAAAGAACACTGTTCACAGTTACTGTAGAAGCTCATCTGCTAACCCTATGCTGTCCTGACTAAACCAGGGTACATCATTTCTCTGTGTATAATACAGTAAACTCAAGTTAATGATTTGAAAACACCCTGCAAAGTAAAAACAAATGCAAGAGGCAAAGTTGCTCAGATATATACACGATGAGTTAACAGTTCCCACTTTGAGCACAGAGCCAAGGGTAAGTTCATATGTTAGCTATAAATGAAAACAAATTTCGCAGCAGATTTTGGCAAGTTGTTGCATTGTTTTCCCCCAAACTGTGACCTTTAATTAACATTGCCTGTGTAACATTGTGTTTCTAGATATAGGGGCTTGCCTTGTTATTTAAAACAAGCCATAGAACAGAAACCTATTATGTTTTTAAAGATTGCAGGGGAAAACTGGGGAGAGCTTTTAATCAAATGCATTAGCAATTCCAGGCAGTGCACAGTGCCTGCCTTTATCCCTCTAGCAGTTTCCTTGTAGCATAATAGCAGTCTGGACCTGAGAGCTTAAAAACTCCCTGTTGTTGATGGAAAGAGCAAGAGAATGAATAGAGAGATCAGGTGTTTTCTAACGCCTTGCTCGCTGCACTTTCTTAGTCTTGTCATTGAGTTTCAGCGGGTTGAACAAGTAGGAAAATTTCGAAAGTGAGTGCTCTGTGGGGATCTTCAGCTGCAGGTTTTTCCTAGGACACCCTAACTGACCTTTTTTTCTTTACCTTTATTCCTTCAGCTGAGCCTTTTCTTTTCGTTGTTTCTGCCCCTCCGTTTTGAAAAGATTGACCCCCCGACCCAGAGATTTTAAGAAGTTTTGTCTCATGCCAACTTGTCTTGTATTAAAGTTCCCCAAGGAGGGATGACATTACTTATCTCACTCAGCATCCCTTCCCAGGTGGAAGAAACCTTCAAGCACCTGGTTAGAGTTGGTTTTCTGTGAAGTTTGTATTCAACTGAGTCTGCAGAGAACAAATTCCAAGTCACAAAGGGCCTGCCCCGCCCTGAACGTCAAGTTCAAAGAGTTAACAGAGAAGGTTTATCTGCAGTGACTCTGTATACTGACTTCTTAGCAGTGTGAGGACAACATGCCTTGTGGAGGTTCAAGGTGGCTGGGTTTGCCTGCTCTGTGGAGAGTATTCAGCAGTGCTTCCCCCAAGTAATTCAGCTTACAAGACACCAATTTGCCTTGCCCCCTGGGAAAATCTCTTATTGACTCCAAATGAGCCTTTCCTCTCCATTACCAATACTTAAAAGATTCTTGAAACATTGAAAGTAAATTGTGAGGAGTTTCATGAATGTTTCACTATGCAATGAGATAAGAAATCTGCCATGCAATCAACATTCAATTGGAATGAACACCGACTGCATTGCAGTAAAACACCATGTCATGGTTTATAACACAGACCTGACTGCATGTCTCATAAAGCACTTTATTTTCTAAATAATCCCATCCCTGCTGCTGTTTGTATGTAAAAGCGGGCAATAAAGTAGATGAACGGACTTTGTGCACAGCATTTTTTGGTTGAGGTGACAAGTGCAGACAAACCTACAGAGGTGTCATTATTCCCACAGCCAGCCTTCAAAAAGGACTCACATGGTCCCATTCCCAAATTCCACACTCTGCTTGCAGCTCACATTATATTGCAATTTCCTCTTTGAGTTCTTAGATTTGTCATATTAAATTGCTCTACTATCATTTGGACTGAGAGTTATGGCCAAGACGTGATCAGCTGACTAAAAGCAAATGTGTAGGGCAGGCAGTCAGTTCTAGAGATTCATGTGCAGCTAGCACTACTGGGATATAACTTGGCTGTTCTCTTTATTGCTTATTACTTTCTTGTCTGTGTCAGAGCGCAGAGAGAATTACTGCAGAGCCTAAAAACACTGTCAGTTTCTAATATCCAGCTTCCTATAAACAAACACATAAAGAGCAAAGTCCTATTTCTGCTTCTAGCCTACTTTCCTGGCCCTCCTGTTTCTAGATTTTTACACTTCAAAGACACAGATGTGAATAAACTCATGCAACTGTGCTGGGTGAGGCAAGTGTGGCTCATGAATTGTGTATATGCTCAAAGCTCAAATATATACCAGAGAAGCACAATATTGAATGTGTTAAATTCAACAAGTGTTATTGAACACAGTAAGAGGGCTTAAGTTCCAGATGGATGAAAGTGAGAATACAAAAGTAATTTAGGTAAATTGTCTTGTGGCAAAGGCAGTCTTTGCATGAGAAGGAGGAGGAGGAGGAAAATTTCCATGGGACATCTGATAAAACATGAGACATTTTCATGAGAAATACAGACAAGTACTTCATTGGAAATTTTGCTTGACCCCCACCTTTTTCTTTTTAAGACAGAGTTTCCCTCTTTAAACCTGTCTGGCCTGAAGGTCACTGCATAGACTAGGCTGGCTTCCAACTCACATGGATCTGCCTGCATCTGCCTGGTAGGCACTAAGTTTAAAGGCAGTGGGCACACTGAAGGATATATATTGTGAACTTGGCTTTGGTGCTAGATGTACTGTCTTGTCTGAAATCCCAGCACTTGAGAGATGGGGGAAAGAGGACCAGGAGTTTGAGATTATCTTACTTATAAAGAAGACTGACACAAGCCTGAGCTGCATGAGACCATGTCTCTGAAGGACATGTGTACACACACACACACACACACTGTATGTAATTTGAAGCTAACAGGCTGATAATGTTATCATTTAAATTCTTTTGCATTATGTATTCAAAACCACAGTGCTCTGGGATGTTATAAAGATTGCACCCACAATGGGTGGGGTATGCACATACACGTTTCTATTTAGGTAGTGGCTCTTGTTATTTTAAGAAAATAAAATGAATAATTCTCAATTTCTACTCACTTTGTTGATTTGAATCAATTTCCTTTGTGCTACAATCTTTTCATGTTTTCAACTCCTATGAGAGTCTTGGTAATTCATAAGCTATCAAAAAGCAGTCATTGAATTATATTAGTTCAAAAGTTGATATGGATTCCTGTGAATTCCTTAAAGGTGACTTGACTCAGATAAAGCTCTCATTCTTGGTGTTTTAGTGGCTCTGAGAACAGACCTGTAGATCTCCGAGACCAAAGCTAAGCTACTGAAATGAGTCCTCATAAAACTAATTTATTTGGCTCACTGCTACAGTCAGTTTCACAGGTAACCCAAATAAATGAACTGAAGGACAGAAAAACATTCTTTGCTTTGGTTACTTAATAGCCTAGAGTTCACTGGGGCAGTTGATTGACATTTTTAGTGCCAGTGGCTAAAGAGATCAGCAAGTTGATCCATGGTCAGGCAGCTTTGGTCCCCGAAGCATCTCAGATCAATAGAGTTCCTTGGCTTTGCAACCAGGCACTTTAGTCATTCTAAGAACTGAGTCAAATCAGCAGCAATTTAAGCAACTCTTCCGCTGTCTCCCTGAAAGTGGTATATTCTTTCCTCTTGATATACCTATTTAAGCAGTGATTGCCAACCAGAAAAGGGACATTTTACTGAGCAGTAGTAGAAATCATGTTAAAAAAATTGTCTTCCATAAGAAGTTAATTACTTGTAGTAGTCTCATGTAGTCACAGAGCAGGCGCTAATGTTTGATTGTCATCATTTACCACCAAAGACAGATCTTTCTTCATAAATACTTAAGATGTCACCATTGCTGAGTAGACACTTTTTAATATATGTTTTTACCATACCTCAAATGTTCACAGATGATAGTTCATGGTCTTTATAGTTTTTATCTATTTTAGACAATTTAGGAATATCAATTAATATTGCAAGACCTTATCTACTGGCATTTTTATCCTATAGGTGGAAGTTAAATGGAACAGACGTTGACATTGGTATGGATTTCCGCTACAGTGTTGTTGACGGCAGCTTGTTGATCAATAACCCCAATAAAACCCAAGATGCTGGAACGTACCAGTGCATAGCAACAAACTCGTTTGGAACAATTGTAAGCAGAGAAGCAAAGCTTCAGTTTGCTTGTAAGTAGCAATTATATTGCACCCCAGATGTTTCTTTGAGCTTTTGTACATTGTATAAATATAATTTACAAACAGTACCTTCTGAAAAACCACATCATTTGAATGGGGCACAAGATAGTTTTATCTTTTCTTCATATTTAGAAGATAGCTTATGTGACTAATGAACAATAAACATGGGAGGAAAGAGGTATGTTTCAAAGGCTTGAGATAGTTTATATATATGATCATTTGGTTATATGATGCTTTAAATACACATAAATTTACATGTGTTCGAGTATACACATGATAAATGCATGTGTGCAGCATGTATAAACATTAAACATACCATCTATGAAAAGGCAATTGAACTGCCAGCAACCTAGTAGTTGATGAAGAAGTATTTAATGATAAAATCCAGAATGGAGATGTAGCTTAGCTGTCAACTCACCAGCAAACACTACAATTCTCTGTTTTGTTCCATCCTGTAGAAAAATATTTTTAAGTCCAATAATGGAAAGTAGAGATAAAGTATCATTCACCTTTTATATTTATATACCAAATTAGAATACCGAAAAACAAATTGCCAAGTCCTAAGATTGCTATTTAATGAAAAATTTTGCCTGTGTGAAAGAAATTAGAATTTAGAAATAGAGAGTTGAAAATCAAAATCCAGGAGCGGAAGCAATAAGTACGCGTCATATTGCAGACACCTAGAGGATTGCTGTTCAGCTACAATTTTAAGGGCGTATGTATTTGCATATGATTATTTATTCCCTTGTATGAAGTCTCAACTCATATAGCATTATGTTAATAGCAAAGGTTTCACAATTACTAAGTCTGTTGGTGATAACACTGTAGAATATTCTTATTAACAAAACCCTCTCTGGGAACAGAATATCAAATATACCTATTATAGTATTCAGCACTTAATCTTTTATTGCTTTTTGATGACAATTTTGTAATTGAGAATTGAATTTTTTAGAAATTATATATATATATATTGGATTGTGAAGCTATCTTGTCTGTAAATGTCTCCTGAGATAGTCTTTTGATTTCGTGGGTAAGCAGAACAATAGGAGGGTGACACAGCTGACTAAGGGCCACAGAACCAAGGTGCACATTCCTCTTGGTTTAATACAAGCTAGTACTCTGTACTCAGGTTTTAGTAATGACAGGTGAATTTCATTAGGTCCATTCATCAAAACAATTATGAAATCATAGGTATTTAGCATAGAGGAAAATATAATTTTTCAATGAATTGTGACTCCTCTGTTATTTTTTTTTTAATTTACAGTAAAATTTTAACAACAAAAGGGCGTGGAGGGGGGCAAAGAAGGCTACCATTACCAGCAAGTTGACTTTCTAATATACACTATAAAAATAATTTTAACACACCTCAAGCCTATGCCTTTATAAAAAGCACAGGCATTTTTGTCATCAAAAATCATTATGAAGTCGAGATTTTATATTCAAGAATAGTGATTTAAATACAACAGCACAGTTTACCACGAGAATGTGTTCCTTGCTTACGTTTTGATCGGCTTTCCTGAAGACAAACATTTGAAATCCTCCTTGCTCATCCAATGTCGCCAGTGACAGAAGCATCTTTCCCTTCCAGAATTGTTGCTGACTATCACATTTCATGTTATGTCTATAGATGTACACTATGTGTGCATAGTCCCCACAGAGAGACTATATTGGCTCATTTGGAGCTGAAGTCACAAGCTGCCATGTGGGGACTAGGAATGGAATCTGGGTTCTCTGGAAGAACAGGCAGTGCTCTGAACTACTGAGTTATCTCTCTATTTCTTTTCCAATTGTTATTATATAAAATATATGAAGCTATATCTTTCTCGTCTATCTATTTATTTATTGGCTTTTTGAGACAGGGTTTCTCTGTCTAGCCTTGGGTGTCCTGGACTACCTTTGTAGATCAGACTGGCCTCAAACTCACAGAGATTCGCCTGCCTCTGCTACCTGAGTTCTGGGGTTAAAGGTGTGCGCTACCACACCTGGCTTTTCTTTAATGAGCAATTACCTTCTGCACAACACATGCCTGTGTAAATTCATGTATTAAGAAGTCTACATTTTTTATACAACCCATGATCTTTGCAGAAGACAATAGAAGCCAGTATTTCCCTGCTGTGAATGTCCACTGCAGCTAATGGACTGCCTATACTGGTAATTTCTAAAGTGCTTTCCTTAGACTGCAGCCATATTGTTAATTTACAGCTTATCCAATTATCTCATGTTCTTAAGCTAATTTCACAATATAGTATTCTCCTGTCATATATCCCTTCTCAGCAATAGTCCGTTGTTCTATCACATTTCAAATTATTTTAAATAATTTTCTTTCAGCACCTCTTCCAGCATGCTAGTATCCCCTGGGATACTATGGTACCCGTGGGGCAGGGATAGCTTGTCTTTCATTCCAAACCTATGTGTTTCCTGATATAAAAAATGATACTAGCCATTGTTGAATTCTCTCTCCCAGCTTGCAAGGATTGAATATCATAGTTGAGGTCAGACCAACGGCTCAAAGCTCAATATAAGGAAGAAGCTTTTAATGTAGGTATTTTGGTTAAATTAGTATGGTGATTGGTGCTGGTACTCTAAGTACTTAGGAAGCTGAGGCAAGAAGAAAGCTATGACTTTAAGGCCACCTTTTACTTTATCATGAGTTCCAGGCCATTCTGAGCCACAGAGTAAAATCTTGGCTCACTCATAAGAACAAGAAACGTGGTTGGGGGTGCAGCTCAGTTCGCAGGAGTGTTTGCCAAGCAATCTGATGTCCTGGATATAATTCAACACCACATAAAGGTAAATGTGTTTTTATTTATTTACCAATAAGTCTCTACTGGTTATATGATGATGTTATGTGTACCATAGAGAGCTCTCCTAACATGAGGTCAGCTCAAACCCTGACATTAGTGTTCTTTGCACCTTCTTGTTCAGCCAGCTGCAAATTTAACCAATTATTCTATGATTGGACCCCAATCATAGTTACACACTTAGGTATAGTCAGATGGGAATGCAAAGTATGGTCGCCATTCTTTGGAATCAGGTTCAGCTCCTATGGATGCCTATGACCTCGGACAAGGTGTTTCCTCCTACTTCAAATTCTTTACCCATAAGATAGAGGTTAGTTCCTCTTCCTCTTTGGCTATAAGGGTCAAATAAACTAGTATTGTAATCTCCTAAGTCACGCTTTGGTAAGACTGAATGATTATTAGGCATTATTATACTTGGATTACTCTATATTGGAAATGATGCTAAGCATTCTGAAAGCATTCTCCCATTTAATTCTCAACACAACCCAAGGATCTGTAGTCACTCTCTTCACCTTAGAGCTGAGCGGCCTGGAAATGAGTGAACTGCAACCTCTATCCAGGATATGGGTTAGAAGTAAGTAATAGCATAGGACCCTGGTCACCTAATGCCTGAGCTGCTTCCTGTAAGCTTGTGACACATAAAACATTCTCCTAAAGCTCTTTGTCATCAAAACATTGATTTGGTATCTTGATAAAGTGTTTCTTTGGTAGATACACATAAACTCTTTCATTGTATTTATTACCCTTGCTGTAGTAAGCCATAATTTTTGTTTAACATTTTAGTTATAAATGCTCGTAATACCATTATACTGTTGATTTGTAACATGAAAATGAATAATGTTACATACCATAATTATGTACCTATTTGTGACTCTAACTTTCATATAATTGGTTTCAGGTTCTATAACTAGAAGAATTAATAGCAATATTTCTGCTTGAAAACTTAACAGGCAAGGTTCCAATTTATTTTAAGTAGACGTTAAAAAAACATCCTAAATATCGATTTTTATGACAAACAATGGTGAGTGGGTGCACAGTTGTTCCCCAATCAGAACATGACATATTACAAATTTCTTACTCCCATATCATTCCTCCTCAATAGATGACATAGATGTACGTTAAATGTCTATTATGATGAAGAACTTCCAAGAGAATAAGCTAATAACTTCAGATCCTAGCTCATCAAACTGATAGCTTTTAAAACATTGTTTGGGGCCTTCTTCTAGTGAGTGCAGCTGTTTTATAACAGTTCAGATCTGCAACAAAATACCTAAGCTATTCATCATCTCAAGTTGTGTATGACTATAATTCACACATAAGTAGCTGCAAATTGTTCACAGTACAATTAACTCCTTCAACAAAATCCAGTTACCTTCCTGCTGTAGGAAGACTGGCATTGTCTTGGCAAGTGCCCCTTGTACTGGCATTCTGGTGGAACCAATAGGTGCCATGTAGGCTTCTACTTCTGTTTGTTGATATCCAGCTTGAGGTAGGAAAGGATGGACAAATGCCAGCATCTGAGCTTATGCAATGAGATGAGACCACAAGCAAAGACATAAAAATAAAGAAAGAAAGAAATAGAGCTCATAAATGGAATTAAGAACAAATACCACTATATTTTGGCCTTCTTTTCCCCTTAAATAGCACATTAGGATATAATAATTAAATCTAGAAGTATACTTCAGTGGCAGAACACTTTTCTAGTGTGCACTCAATTGCCAGTATCACAAAAAATACAAAATCCATGCTGAGGGTAATTTCAGTAGTTTTTGTCATTCATGTCGGTCACCATGTCTTTGTATATTGAAACTTTCCAATGGAGCATAGCAGCTGATGAGATAAACTTCTTCCGTGTGGCTGCTACAGTCAGCCTCATTTAAGGTCTTACGTGTGGCATGTCATCTACTGTAAGGATGGAGGTGGCTTGTGGTGGGAATAAGAGAAAAGTGGTGGCATGGAAAATGGTGAGGATTCTGTCAACCTTGTCTTTTTTCTCTCATAATTTCTAGTGTTACTGTAATTTTCAACTGTTCATGCTTTGAAATATTTTTAAAAATTAGCTTTTTTTCTCAGAGCTAAATTGTAGAATGGGCGCTCAATCAGAACGAGCACAGGGAGTTTGGTAGATGGCCAGCTTCATGACTGGCTTGACTGGTTTTTAATTAGGAAAGCTGCTGAAATAGGCAAACTTTTGTTTCTGGGCAATAAAATGTTGATAGATGGCTGTTTGAGTAAATAATTCGTGAATATTTAGGTCAATTAAAACTTAATCAATCAACATTTGGGTGTCAAAACTGAAAACATTTACAATGCAACTCTTGGGTCTTTGATGTAAGAAAAAAAAATGTTCTTTTTACTTTACTGGTTAGAAGAATCCAATCCAAAACTTCTCAGAATTTCTCAGGAAATATTCTCATAAAAGGAAATCATTTCTGCCACCAAGTGCAGTAGCGAAGACATTGATGGTAAGTGACAACTGGTGTTGGTTGAATATTGAGTAATGTGAGCCTAAGAACTTACTGTACAAACAGATGCTAGTTTATTGTAATTCTTACCTATTATATGTATCCCCTTTCAGACTTCTCACAGTTGTATTTGGGATCTGTAAAATAGAAAATAGTAGTTTGTGACTTAAGAAAATTTGAAAAGTATTAATTTCTTTAAATATCAGAGATATTCTAAGAGCATAATATATGTGAAAATAGATTACGGATAGCAACCAAAACAAGTTTGCCCAGACATATCTTTTTAAAAGTTAATTAAATTAAAGTCAGTTCATTTTCTATGAGGGGTGGAACATGAATGGGAACATGAGAAGGTAACAACCCATGGGGCATAAAAGAAAAAGGAGTTGACTATTTTAGAGAAGGACCAGCAAAGAACAGGAGAGATGGAGGAGGAGAGCGAGGCATAAGGCCAAGTCTAATGATAAGTGTACATGAAGTGTCACAGTGAAACTTTACTAAAAATAATTTAAAAATCAATTGTTAGAAGCAATGAATTTACTGAAATGTGTATTTCTCAATATTATGAGCTAATAATTTAGTCATATAATTAAATAATTTTAGTTAAGTAATGATAATTATTTTTAAAAATCTAAGTTTTCAACACTATTATTTTGTAGCCAATGAAACGGGGACCAGATGTCAATCTTACTCTAGCTGGACTGCTCTTTTTCAGTCACAAATGCATACAGATACTTACTTGTGCTCAATCTGCAGTCTGATTGACTGTCTTTAGTATGCTCATGCTCCATGCTAATTACTGCTGATGAGATAGTTGCTTTCTGTCCAAAATTCCTATGTTAAAATCCTAACTACCCAAAGTGTGTTTAGTTGCCTCATAAGAACCAACAAATCTGGGCCCAATGGGGCCTGCAGAGACTGATGCGCCAACCGGGCACCATGCATGGAGAGGACCTAGACGGCTTGCTCAGACATAGTCAATAGACAGTAGAGTCTCTTCCATGTGGGTCGTCCCATATTTTGGGGAGTAGGGGCTGCCTCTGACATGTACTCTGTTGCCCACTCATTGACACTTCCCCCTGGTGGGAAGGCCTTGCCAGGCCACAGAAGAAGAGGATGCAGGCAGTCCAGATGAGACTTTATACATTGGGGTCAGTTGGTAGGGGAGAAGGGCTTTCCCTTTTTGAGGAGTAGGGGAGGAGGAAGAGGGAAGAGGAAGGGAGGGTGGGACCAGAAGGAGATGAGAGAGGAGGCTACAATCAGGATGTAAATAAAGTCAATTAAAACAAAACCAAAAAAAAAAAATCATTTCTGAGAGCATCTTTGGTCCTGTACCTTGAAAAAGGACAGCCCTCAAATCAAGGTGTAGGCTCTCGACAGATGCCCAGATTGCAAATTGTGAATATTATCCTTTTTTAGTCCTTTCAATTACAACTGATGATCTATAGATGAGATCATCCAGGACTTCCCAGGTGGATCATAAATCCACCCAAGAGAAATTGTGTGGAGACGAGACATTGTGACCATCGATACTGTGAATGACACGGTCAGGGGAGGCAGTGATCATTTGCAGCCAACAGAAGCTAAGCAAAGCAAAGAAGTGTCCTCCGGGGCTTTAGCATGAACACAGTTTGTTGACACACTCATTTTGGATTTCTAGCCTCTAGTGTTCTGAAAGAAAAAAGGTGCTCTCTGAAGATGTTCTATGCTAGCGTTTGGGTGGTAGTGTCAGAAAATCAACAGGCTGGTATACATACAGGTCATTTCCTCTCCTTTAATGATACTGGTCAAGAAATGACAAAGGAACATGGCCAATGATACTTCTGGTACTTTGGGTCCTTAGCTATGGTATTTTGGGTCCTTAGTGTGCATGGTGCCTTCAGTGAAACAGGGATTTATCTGTAGACATTTTGTGTAACACTCTGCCTTTTACCATGGAGAGTATAACAGGATTTTGAACTTTATATAATAGTATAATTTGACCAAATAACGACAATGATCAGTGCAGAAATTCAGAGAGTAACCTTTCTGTTTCCCCAGCACACTTCATTCTCCCGCTTGGACCAGGATTGGCCCTCTCTTCAGAGGGCAATAATTTGAAGTGATTCAGAAGAGGTTGTTAGCCCTGAATCCCTCTCTCTGGATTTCTTGCTTTTTCTGGGTCATTGTCCCAGAATTTGACCCCTTTGTCTGGCGCTCTAAAGCCCCAGAAACTGGCTATTATCACATTTAGAGTGTGTGACCTACCTGTAGCCCTAACAGTTCCACTGTAGTCTCTCAGGCATTGTTATCACTCATGCTGTGACACTTCCAGCCCTAGAAAGCCCTTGTGTTAGCAAGGGTTAGCTACTACCTTCTTTCCTATCAGCACCTTTTCCTGAGTGAGCTGTAATGTGAGAGAGCTGTTTACCTCTGAGCTGACATGTATTTTTATGCACCACACCAACTAGTTTTTATTTCCTGGCTACAATATGCAGTCCCTTTAGATAGCAACGCATGGCTTAGGGTTCAGAGGTCAGATCGCAGATTCAAAGGCATCAGGAAAAGATGTATGCATGCTCTCCACGCCCTCAATTATTCTGTCAGAGAATTTTCCAGTGACTGACTTCTGCCTTAGCCTCTTGGCCTTTAGTGAATGACACCAAGCGCCCGCAATTTGTCCCTGAAATGTGTATTTTGGGTACACACTAATTATGATCAGAGTGTTAATTTGCTTTAACAGCTGCATTGTTTTATTATATTAGAATTTTAGATTTGTTCATTTTCTCATAGCAGCTACTTTTTTCTCCTAAATGGAAGAAAGGTATTCTTGTGCAAAGAGCAATCTGTTAGCTTGGCCTCATAAAACTTAGATTTACTGTGCTATAAAAGACCCTCATTTAAAAGCCCTGGAAATAGAATGTATGATGAGGGGTGGGCGTCAACAAATAGACTTTGAATGTCACTGGGTGCTTTATCTTACTTTCTTCAAGCTTCACTGGAGTTACAGAAAGCAGCTAGGTTGGTGGTACAGGCCTTTAATGCCAGAACTCAGGAGGCAGAAACAGGTGGATCTCAGTAAGTTCCCGGCCAGCTATAGCTACATGATGATGTGAGGAGATTTAAAAAAAAAAAAAAAAAGAATATTTACAAAAAGCTATAACTGGAAGCAAGCAATATTTGTGGAATAATGAATGAAATTAAGAGAGCTAGGAATTACCTTCTTGTAGCCGTATTACCTTGAATGAAGAAATGCTTTTTTTACAGTTCGAAAATTGAGAATCAGCCCCTAAATAAGTCATAAATGCAGTACTTACCTTTCATAATATATAATTCCCCAACTTGAGGTGTATCAGTCAGTGATTTTTCCCTATGTTCACCAAGTTGTTAACCCACTCCTCTGTGTCCAGCTTTAAAAGGTTTGCAGCACTCTAGCACGCAACCCTAATACCCATAAGCTCTGCTCCTCTCACATCCTCATAGTCAGCATTCTACTTTGTCTCAAATGGCCTTTTCCTATTTTGAACACTGCATAGAAGTAGAACCATTTGGGTTTGTCATGTAACATGTCTACCCACCGTTGTGTTTTCTTATATGTGTTATCTTCAAGTGTTTTATCAGTTTCTTAAGCTGGACTGCAGGTGAACGGTACAGGTTGGTAGATGGACTCAACTGTCTGTGTGCAAAATTAGTCTGAGCCTATTGTCATTTAAATTAGAAGTAGTCTCCCAAAGCCTCAGGTTGAAGGCTTGGTCCTCTCAAGAGCCCCTCACCTCGTCATAGATTTTTCCACTGGCAGGTTCATAGTTCAAGGCCATTGTTGCAAAGAAATGGAACTGTGAAACAGTTGGACCTACTTAGAAAAAGGAAGTCACTGGAGGCTTAACTTCCAAATATATACCTTATTTCCTAGTGCATCCTGCCTCTCAGCTCACTGCTCCCTGGCCAGCATAGAGCAAACAGCCTCACCCTCTCAGTCCTACCTCCCTTAAGTTTTAATAGATCTAGATACTGTTGGATTGAAACTTTTGAAACTATAAGCCAAAATAAACTTTTCCACTTTTTAAATTGCTTCTCCCAGGTATATTTCACAATCACAGAAAGATAATTATATCAGGTCATGGTTTTGTATTTGATTTGGCATTAAACACATTTCCCAATCACTAGAAGGTGTTCATAGGCATTGAGTGCACTTTGTTGTCTCTCTCTCTCTCTCTCTCTCTCTCTCTCTCTCTCTCTCTCTCTCTCTCTCTGTCTCTCTCTCTTATTTTAAAAAAAACTGAGAGACCTGCAGTCTGATGTTTCTGTAAGTTTGTCCCTTTGGGGTTGGTAAGATGGCTTAGCAAGGGTTTAGTCACAGTCCTAATGACCTGAATTTGATCCCCAGATTCCGAAATATGGTAGGATAGAACCAGCTCCCTAGAGCTATCCTATGGTATCCACAAGCATGACACATGCACATACCAGCACTCAAAACACATGTATACAAACAAACATGCTTACATGTAGTAAAATAAGTAGACTTTAGTTTCTTTGGTGATTTGACTCTGGAGCTTGAACCTATGTTCTCATGAATGCGATGTAATTACAGCACTTTACACATATCTCAATCTGAGATTTTAAATATGTATATACTATTAATTAGCTGCCAGGACTGCCTATAGTTTGTTTTTATATATTTGAATATTAAGTTTTAAATATAAAATATAAGCCACACAACAGATAGGATATGAACAAGTTTATTTGTAGAAGTGTGGGAGAGCTGGAAAGAAGGTGAGGCATCCCTAGGGGCCAGGGTGGAGGGAGAGACAGACAGAGAAAACTAGAGAGAGAGGAAGAGAGAAGGAGTGACAGAAACAGAAAAAGGGGAAAGAGAGGTAAGAGAGAGGAACTAGGTGGGTTTGTTGTTTTATGTAATCCTGGGCAGGGGCACACCTAGTGGGAAGCAGGTAATGAAGTCACAGATTGCTAGGTAGACTGGATGTAGTATGCTAACATTAAGCACCTTTGAAAACTAATAGGCGTTTTCAAACTATTCAGGCAAATGCATTGTAGATTGGTCTAGCAATACGTAGTGTAAAGGTTTACCTTATTCTTTTCTTTTCTTCCCATACCAGTTAGGTAAGAGGTATTATGTGGCATGTGAGCAACATATCTGTGGATTAAGCAGACATGAAGTTTGCATCTAGCAGGAAAAGGGTGAGATTGAACAAGCAACCTCCAGTGTATGAAATGTTAGGAAGATTCAGAGTTCAGATTTCCAAGGAACATTACAGAATAAGCTAAAGTTTGTATGGCAAGTAATTTTGACAGATGTTAAAGAAATGATTGATAGAAAGGGGAGCAGAAAGAGCAAAATATGTCAAGAAAGGACCAGCACACTGACTGCATGTAACCTTCATAGTGCACAGTTTTCTTAGCATGTGCTGTATAGAGAAGTTAAAAAAAAAAAAAGACACAAAAGAACAACAACAACAAAAATAAACAAACAGAAAACAAAAACCAGACCTACTTCTTCACCTTGCATAGTTTATTTTTATGTGGGAGAGAAAAATGTCACCCAAGCAGTCATACAAAAACAATCTCTCATTGCAATTAATGCTGAGCAAATAACTTTCCGTCTAAAATGCTTGTGATAAAGGCATCAAACATTGCAATTACTAAGGAAAACCTCTCTGATGGAATAACTACAATTATGATCTGAAAGGTAAGCAGGAAAGAATTTCCTAGATAAGAATCATAGTATGTGCAAAGATACTGTAGTGGCATAGAAAATTCCGGGGCTCAGAACGAGTCTAACCTTTGGGATAGAGAGCACAGAGATAAGGTAAAGGCAGCAGAATGTAAGACGGTGGTGGCAAGTAAAAGAAGGATTGCATATTGTTTTTAATCTTACTACACGATTTCCCAGTGTCACTGAGTGTCCTTCAGCATATCACTTGACCACTTCCACAGCACGATGCTGGTTTGGAAATCTGCATGACACAGTACAAAACAGAAGCTTTCTATGAGTCTTCTCACCAATTCTATCAAGAAGCTAACCTGCCTCCCTTGATGTGCACGCCCCAGCAATTAAACTGCACGGTCTCACGTACCAGTTGCCTTGATTCCAGCCACATGCAGTCTCATCCGTTCTCCTTTTACAATGGAGGGAGCTGAGGCATGGAAATAACCAAAGTTCACAAAGATGCAAAGCTGAAGGACCTTATGCCAGGTCATTTTATTTTAGTGTTTTTATTCCTAATTACCGAGCTTTCCCTGCTGTCAACCATTTCCACTACACATCTCCTGCATAGGGCACATTTCGCCAGAAGAATTCAAGCCTAGATTTGGAGCTCGATGGTAATAAGATAGCCAAATTCACTTTCCCAACACCTTACTACTAAGTCCCACCTGTATCTGCGGATGGACAGGGAAACCTCTGTTTTGTTTCCTTGCCAATAAATCCACTGCTGGGGGCAGAGGGGCAGTGGGATTTACCATGACTACTTGCATTTGCATTGCCCACTTTCTTTGCAGGGATGGGACTGTGAGACGGAAGATGCTCACAGAGCCAGGAGAAGATACTTACCAGATCCGTGCTGCTGGGTGGGGCTCAAGGTCCATTCAAGGCCGAAGAGTCATTTCTCCTGGCTTGCTTTCACAAGATAGCAATGGCTATGTGAAAACCAGAAAATGTATGTCAAGGATCTGGTGTACAAGGACAAAGGGAGCCTTTGTGTTTTCCTAAAGTTAGACTTTTAGTCAGGTAATGTTCTAATAGCTTCACTTGAGTTTTTAATTTTTAATAATTTTTAAATATTAACCATCGGCTAAATGTGGTTAGCTATAGTTAGGTATTGTTCTATGAGGTAAAGTTGCTGTGCCTGTGAGTAATAGCATGTAGGTTTCCCTTGCTGTCTCTTGGCCCTGGCTTATAAACAGGGGACCCCTGAGAGAATTCTGCGGCTTGATAATTCTAATTCCATCAAGAAACTCAAATCCTTTTATTATACATTTTTATTTAAAATATAATGGCATCACTTTTCTTCTTCCCTTTACTTCTTCTAGCTCCTCCCAAATCCTCTCTCCAGCTACTTTCATATTCTGCTCTCAAATTGACAACCTCTTTTTCTTTGTTATTATGCACACATACATGCACACAAGCACACAAAACCATAAATATAACCTGCTGAGTCCAGTGTTGCAGTTTGTATATATATGGTTTTAGCATTGACCAATTTGTATTGATTAACCAGTTAGGGAGTTCACATCTGAGAGAAGCTAATTCTCCATCTCTCCGAGGTCATTAGTTGCTATATTTTTTTGACTAGGGGATTCCTGGTCCCTGTGAGGTTTCCATTCTTCTGCATTATACTGTCTATTGACATTGCCCTTGTTCTGGTCTTGTTTATTCAGCCATTTCTAGAGGAGACTGTTTCATAGTGGAGTTCCAATTCTGGCTCTCCTGCTCTTTCCATACCCTCTTGCTTGATGTTCCCAGAACCATGGACACAAGAACTGTGATGCAGAAGTATCCACTGAGGCTGGGCTGCCCATAATCATTCTTCTCTGGATTGTTGTGTCCAGCTGTAGTTTTCTGGGATTGTCTCTACTCACTGTAAACCCAAGTTCTTCTTCAGAAGCCACATTTGCCTGTCAAAGAGCCATAAAGTATTTATTAATTTAAATGGAATAAAGCAGACATTAGTGAATTTATCTTCAAGGACAATATTATACCTAAGCCTGTAGATGCCAACCATATTGAGTAAAAGGAGGAGAAATCACAATGTTTAAAAAGAAGGAACATTTTGTGATCTTAGAAATTTAGGCAATGAAAGTAATAACCTGCTAAAATTTTATCACCTTTTCGTAGCTTTCCTCAAATGTTTCAATTTCCTTGAGAAGCCGTCCTCCAAGACTAGGTCTGAACCAGCTATAGTTCAGCCTACTCTTTCTACCCTGATTAAAGTCATTCTCCCTGGTGACTGTCTCTTCTTCTGAGGTTTCTCATCACATCCCCCTCGGTTACCATCTATAATTTTATCTGCTGATCAGGCTGCTGCTTGTGAACCCCACTGTACGGGTCTACAGGGTTTCACAGTTTTCTACATATTTTTGTTGGATGAGAAAGTAAGCAAGTCACTTTGTGTAGAGGCCAGAGTAACCAAAGGAAGGTACCTTACTTTAAAAGTTCTCCCACCCTGAAATAAAGATGCAGGATAAACTCTTGAGTGATTCATAGAAGCTCTCATTTCAGAAAACGTACTGATGTGGGAGAAAAAGAAAGGAAAGAATTCAGGGCTGCATTGTCCTGGTTGTCACTGTAGATTGATCAAATGGATGTAGACACAGCCCATCGACAAGTGTCCTTTATTCATACCGTCTGTTATCAAGCGATTGGTTGATAGAATAGATGCATTGTGTATCTGAAAAAGAGCGTATATGTATTTGTTCCCTACTGCCTTGTTATTTTTTCATTTCACTTTCACATTAACACACAATAGAAATAATGAGTGCCCAGAATACTTGTGTGGCCCATTGGAGATGTCTGTCTTCCTTCTGGAAAGGTGCATACCAAAATCCCAGGACAGACTTCTGATGCTTGTTCTGTCTCTTGTTTTCTTTTTGGCTTGAACCTGACAGTGACAAGAAGTGGTCTCAACTGGAAGTTCATTGCTGACAGCAACTATGCTCTCTTTTTCCTGAGCGCCTAGCAACTAATTCATTGCACCATAGACATCATGTGCTCAATAAAGGAGCTTCATGTTAAATAGGCTTCTTTCTCCATACATGTTTTTAAGGAGATTACAGGACATTAAAATATTCTTGACTAGCAGTGGGTATGCATCAGTTGCTGTTTTCCAACCAAAAGGCAAAGCTAGCAAGCATTTGCATTTTTGAATTTAAAATTGTAAATGACTGAAAGGTAAATAAGCAGGCAAAGAGAGACACTTATAGATGAACAAATATATTACATCTGTGGAGCCTTTGAATTCATTACCTTGAGTGTCGTTGCCATTTCCTGATGGAAATTAAGCATCACAATGTACCCTTCATTTGATCAGGGGGCCTCCATGCCTCACAAATGAATGGGAAATCCAGGAATATAAATTATAATCATATCATAAACATTTTCCTCTTAACCTTGGCAGTCATGTAAAATAGTGCCTTTTAAGCTTATTTTGAAGGTTAAGCAGGAAATCTTGTCTTGAATAATTAATGTATCAACAAAAACCTATATTGCTCCTGTTAGCAGGTAAGTGATTTGGCTAATTGGCTCAATTGAAAATTTGTTAGCTATAAATTATCTTTTGGCTGAAATTATGTTTGTAGATATTATTATGTGGAAATTGGTGAGGTGTTTACCATCTAGTTCAGCCAGCTGTAGAGAGCCCTTGAAATAAATGTGGTGGATCATAGGAGCTGATCCTCCAAAGGCCTCCAAATAGCCCAATGATCTTCTCCAACTGCTTTGTAATGACACCAGGGATTTTAGAGCTTAGGATTCTGGCACCCTTCCCATAGGATGTACCTTGGTCCTTTATGTTTACTGCATCAGTTTCTCTTTGATGGTCCATGCCTTGAAAACATAATGAATAGCTAAATTGTCTGCACTTTTTGGCTGTTTAAAACATTCTTCAGAATGTATTTCTTCATTCAGTCATTACAAAGACCATCTTCATCATTTTTCCTATATTTTACAGATAAACATTGTTCATCTCAGAGACAGGAAGGGATTTCTGCAAGCCCATGATACTCATGGTCAAAGCTAGGCCTCAAAGCTCAGATTTAGACTTCAAGTCCTAATTTCTATTCACCATAATTGCATCACCATTGTTACCAGGAATGAATTCCATCAGAGACAAAGGAATAGATCTTTGCTAATGGAGTATGTGTCATCTTAGTGATGATGAAAACACTTTTGGACTGGGCTAGAGAGGGGTGATGAAGCACTCTCTTAAATATAATTTTACTCCAATGGTGAATTTTCTAACATGCTACAGTGTATAGATTATGTACTACTTTATAAATTTTATTATTAAGATTGAGTTCAGTCAGTTGAAAGAGTGGTGTTCCCATATTCAGGGGGAGGAGGTCCCCCTCAGTCACAGTCATAGGGAAGGGGGATTGGGGTGAATGTGGGAGGGAGGGAGGAATGGGAGGATGCATGAGATGGGATAAAAAATGAGATGCAATATGAATTATTTTATTTTTCAATAAAAATCTGTTTTAAAAAAAAGAAAGGGTGGTGTTCCTCCTACCATTGTGTTGTTCTCTTTCTCTTATCTTTCATGTTAACTAGTTTTGTCCTATATGAACTAAAAGAAGAATGACATCACAGTACTAACAGTTTTAAACATCTGTACTTGAAATCTATAAATCTATGTTGATTTCATATAAATACCTTCTTTTTCTTTAATGTTCAGTTTTTGGGCTGCTGGAGAGATTACTCTGAGGAAAAGAGTATTTCCCTCTCTTTCAGAGGATCTGACTTTGGTTCACAGTAAACATGTAATGCATTAAACATGAATGCACAAGTAACTCATACTTGAGGGCATATTTGCATTCATACACACGCACAGGCACAAACATACAGAGATAGACAGACAGACAGACAGACAGACAGACAGACAGACAGACACAGAGACAGAGAATTTTAAAATTCTATTAGCTATAACAAGGTATGTAGCTTTGAGTTTGGAGATCTTAACTAGCATGTTCAAGGTTCTGTATTTCATTCTTAGTGCTGAAATTCTATTTGTTCATTAAGACAGAAGGTCTATAAACCATGTATTGGAAGAGCAAATACAGCTGATGGAAAGGAAGCCTGGACAGTGTGCTTTCAACCTGCCACCTAGCCCATAGAAATCACCAATAGGGCCAAAGGTCTGCAACAGTCAGAGGCAAAGCAAGGAAACATTCTTCATAAACAATGCCTACCTCTAAGCTAGTCCCTGGGAACCATAACTTACTCCTCTGTGCCTGAGCTAAGTCTTATTGCCCTGGCTAGATTAACATATCCTATTACTGGGGAACTAAAGGGTAGCTGTCATTCCAGCTCTTTCCACCTAGCTGGGTGTTTGAATACTATAACCATTTAGGACAAAGCAGTAACTGTTTGATGTCCACACATAACTCCCTTCCCTTGAACCCAAATGCATCTTCTCCCTTCATCACAAAGAGTAAGTACAATTTCTTCTCATTCTCCCTCTAAAAAAGGGATTTTGAAAGCTACAAGTTTTTGAAAAGCCTTGTCATTTCAACCTACCTTTTCCAAGTACATGTATCATCACTGTGCTAACCCATTAGGATTAAGGACAATAACCAACAGAAGCTGTGTAGGGTTAGAAATGGTCAGTGGACCAGGTGAAGAAAGAAATATGTAAGCATTAGGTAGCCAGGAGCCACAATTTGAAAAGCTAATATATTGTGAACAGTAAGAAACTGGACCACAAATGCTATTCCTAGCTTGTTTAATTATATTCCCCAATTTTGGGTGCCTGCAAAGGTGTTATTCATCGCAAATCAACCAAAGAAAACTTAAAAGTATGACAACCCATTTCTCTTCATGGCGGTTATGTAGGTTTCTGGTTACTTTCTTGGGTGATAGATGATTATTTTCATTGGGAGTTGGTTAGAAATTATTATTTGTCTTATTAGGAGAGAAAACAAGCTTAGACTCCAGGATGTTTGTCTTTTCCTTTATCTTTCATTCTTAGGTTTGGAGATAGGGGTTTAAAAGACAGACGGGGAAATATATAAATAGGACAAAATGTAGATTAGTGAATCTAACCCTCAACTTAATTCCCTAATTATTATGCACAAGGTTCTTTTTAATTCACTGGTATAGAATTTTGCATATAGATGCAAAATATAAGTTCATTTTTTATATATTTGGTAGAGAATTCAAATTTAAGATTATTCTTCACACACAGACACACACACACACACACACACACCCTTAAATTTAGTTTTTTAAGGGTTAAGATGATTTTAGGTTTAGATAGATGTTTTAAGTTAATAATGATTTGATTTACATTCAGAATTTTAGATTCATCAAGATAGGAAAGATGGTTTCTTCAAGGCTTCCAAATACAAATAGGCAAAACACTAAGAATTTAGCATTTATATGATTCCTGATTGTTTCATGGTTCCTCTTGCTATAAGTAGTTTATTGTACTTATGTGAAATAATATAAATGCATATGTAAAAAATAAAAATAAATTTAAAAAATATTTTAAAGACAGAACTTTGGATAATAAAATATTAAAAGGTAGTGTTCTGGTTTCATCCAAGATGCAGTAAAAATACCAAATATGAGAGATGATGCCAAGAAGTTTAGGCCACACATACTCACATTGAGAAATATTGAGACTTACCAGTAGTTTCTAACTACCATTCTCTGAAAGGTCTGAAGCAAAAAGAACTTGGTGCAACTTCACCCATTGATAGGGATATCTCTTTCTAATATCAGCATTTAAAGGGGGAATGTAATTAAAACAAAGCTTGAAGTTCCCTTAAGGTATGTATACATTCTCCCATTAGATGCCACCATTTCATTTTTCCTTTTAGGACTGAAAAAAAATCAACAAAAATAGTAAGTATTATTATTCCTCTAATTGAGCACCAGTAGAAGGATGTTGCTTGGATTTAGAATCTATATGTGAAAATTTACATATTTTAAGTACCATGAAAATGGTGACATAATCTAGCTGCATGAAGCCAGTAAGAATTGAAATTTTTAAAAAATCTAGATTGAGCTCCCACCTCTAACACTGTATGGGAAACCTACCATAGATGCTGCATAGTGGACATTATTATGTACTGTTTACATGGCTGCATCTTCCCTTATGCATGCCAATATCCCATTGTGTGACCTCTCTGAAACCCATGTTTTTCTTGCACAAATGCTGACAATATCAACAGCTTATGTAAGGATCACTGTAGAGAAATGTCGGTCTGTATATTTTCTTCCAACTGTAAAAGTAAGATGTGTTTTCCTGAGGGGGAAAAACAGCAGGGAAAGATCTAAAGAAAGAGATATCCTAAAGGACAAAAAAATTCATAAGAGTAAATATGCAGTCCAATTAAAGAAAGAGGCATAAAGTATTAATTCTAACAATTATGGGGCAAGTGAAAAGGCAGCAGTGTGTACAGTATGCTATGAGAGCAATATGTAACCCATTCTGGGGTACACAGTAGGCTCCCCAAGAGATGTAGCAGCTGAGCCAAGTCTTGACAGATGGTTGAGAGTTAAAGAGGCCAACAGAACTGGCAACGAGCTCTATGAAACAGGAGCAGCAAAGCTGGAATTTTCATGGATATGCAATAGACATGGAAACACGCCATATATCAAGGTTGTCAATTATGAAATGGGGCATGGGAGGCTAAAAGGTTATGGGAAAGGGGAAAGGGCCAGTCATGGAGGCCCTTGTTTGACAGGCTAATGAGGTTGAGTTAATCGGTTGGTGGCTGATGATTTCAAAGGGTCTTAAGCAAGGGAGTAATATTAAACCAGTTTCGCATATTTAAAATTGATTGCTATGACCTCATTTCAGTGCTGGTAGATCAGCATCTAGAGAAAACAGTTACAAGGAGTATCTAACACACGAGGCAGGCAGTGATGATACAGAACAAGGATTGGTATGGCAGACTTAGAGAAGACAGATTTATAAAACACTTATAATAAAAATTTTCATAGGCAGTAGATGGCTTGGATGAGAGTTAGGAAAGAAGGAGAATGTGTAGCTTTTAAGTCTATTGTCTTTAAATAAAATGAATCAGCAACTGAATATAGAAGCAGGCTAGCATGGCTAGAGTGGGAAACCGGAAATGACAGATTTAATTGAAAAGAAACCAACCCTTATTATTTCTCTTGCATACATAGGCACTTATGAGTGTGAAAAGAGCCTTGGCTATTAAGCTTGTGAGGGCCATAAATACAAATCCCATTACCTCATGCAATCTGGCATGTAAAGCCACTGCATTTACAGTTTATTCTTATAGAGAGCAATGTGCTCATCAGACTGTTGAGGATTTGAGTGTATCACCTCGACAGGATTAAAGATTTACCGTAAGTAGAAACAAGAATAAAGGACAGAATTCAAATCAAGAGAAGGTACCTGATTGTCTCCCAAAGAGAGAAGAACAGCATGTTAAGAGCAGGCCAAGGGCACCCAAGTGAATGCTAGTGCTGAAAGAAGCCGTTAGGCAGACAAAAGGGGGAAGGAGAAACAGTAGATAGCCAAAATACACACTTCAGGGAGTGACTGAAGGCATCCATTGAAATAGAAGAATCAGGTAAAGTAACTATTGAAAAAAATATGCCCAGTAGATCTGGCAACATTCTGTTTTTATTTTTTGTCAGAGTAGTTTTGTGCAAAGATTGAGGTCAGCGTCCAGATATTGTGGCCTGACGCATCAGCGGGAAGTGGAAACGTAAAAAAGTGCAAAGCTGTAGCTGAAGGAAAGAAGAAAAGAGAAGCATGTAGCTGAAGGGAAGTGAATCCGAGGGAGTAACTCTTTGTTTCTTCAAGTTGGCAGAAATTTCTATTATTCTCTTAGGCTAAAGACCAAGTTAAAAGGTATACCTCTTCTTCATTAGTAGTACCATCCAAGCCAGTGCAATTTTCACTCAGTTAAATATGAATGGATAATATTTATTCAACGAATCTATTTACTTGTCTTATATGTGGAGTTTTAAGTTGATCAAGAATGGAACCCATGGGAAGCTATTGCTGGGAGCTCAAGACCAACATGTGCTACACAGTAAGCTCCGGGCTATTACCAAGGATTACGGTTCCTTATTTGTGGATTTTGTCTACTATTAGCTAGACCTAATGTCTGCCAGCCCTACCCTGCTTCTGACATGAGCTCTTCCCTTTGCCATCTTCCTCATCTCAGCAGCTGCTGAGATTCAGAGCGTGTTTTTCTCTTAAACTCTAATCAAATTGTACTCAGTCTTCATTCAAGTCTATTCCAAATTCTTTTGCTAAGAATTTGGGGGTTTTGGTGGGAAGGGAGGGGAAAAACAACTGAAAGCAAAGTACAAAAGAGAATAAATCCAACTTTATTACTGGGCACATTCTATAGACCACTAGCTGAACATATGTGAGATATGCTGCAGTTAGAGGAAGCCCTCAAAGGGATCATTTGTTTGTGATCCAGATGAGGAGATCTGGGGCTGAAGTTGGGCACTTGGCCTGCTCTTGGCTCACTGCAGAGAGGCTGCACCACTGTTTCCCTTATGCATCTATAGGAAGTGTGTTCTCCCTTATGGGCAGAATGGAACATTAAGGGTATGAACTCTGGTGGTGTGCAATACTAAAACCTTTACCCCACTCCTAGACTTATTACTGCAGAAAGGAGGCACAACTCCACTCCCTGTCTACATTGCATCTGCTATGATTGTTGCTTTGTGATCACCTCACCTTGCTGAGGAACCCTTTCTTTCCTCTTCTACCGAATTGATATTATATGATATCTCCTTATGTAATTTTACCTTCAACAGAACTAATAAGATATTCCTTCTTATGTAAATCACAAAGGAGAGACTCATTTCCTCTAAAAGCAATTATCTAAGAAATATCCTTCATGAGTTTATTGAACATTTAGAAAGCAACTGGTATTTTATATATTTTGAGATTTAGGAAACCTTCCAAAATACCGAATTTTGTCCCAGGGTATACAAATATGGCAGAGTATAAGGAAGTGAAAACAAAGCTGCACTCCTCAGATCGCTGTAGCTATCTACTTCTGTCCAGAAAACGTTAAAGAGCAACAACTGTTACAAGAGATCTGGGACAGTGTTCTGTGAGACAGCACGATTAAGCTCCTTATTTTCACTAATTGTTTAGTCTCTAGAATATGAAACAAGGGCTCTCTTGGGTGGTTTACGAACTACCACAAAGAAAATTTTGCAGGTTCCCCAGGATTCTATGTCAATACCCTTTCAAGCATAGACCGTCCCTGGCCTTTGGGACCATACATGGCCATCTCAGCTTTACGAAAGATTGCTTGCTCTTCTAGTTATCCCATCAGCCTTCTGGTATGCTTTATTCATCATATGCTCTGTGGGACAGTAATGACTCTCAAGCAAACAGAAGTGACAATTTGCATTTGCATCTTCAAAGCATTAATTTTGTGTGATTTGATCCATATGCTTTGTCCAGTGTTGGTAGCAATTAAGCCTTTACGTGGTCTCCTTTAGGGCATTACATTGGCTTACTTCAGAATTCACATACTGCATAGGTTTTTTTTCTCCCTAGTCAGTTCATTCTTGTCCGTCTGTTTCAGTCCTCATTCCTTTCTGCTTAACTCCTCATCACCATCATGCCTATTGAAGATTCCCCACATGCACAGTTCTTGTGGAGGCACACCATCTCTCCCCACCCTCTGGAAAGTTGATTCTACCGTATAATCTCAAAAACACTTCAAGAATTCTAGCAGAAATATTTTTTACGCTATGTGTGATTTTTCCCACTCTTAAGCTCTTATGTCTCCCTCATTTTTTAATAGAACTCAATGACGAAAAGAACCTTTTATTTTCATTACTATAATACCCAGCATTGGAAATTACCTATTCCAGCAATTAACATATTTATCGATTGACATATTGCTTTTCAGATGGGCCAGACAACTCCTTATATATGCCTTGTACTTTGTGCATAGATATAACATATGTTAACTTTGTAAAATGTAAACTTCTTGAAAGAAGAGATCAGATCTTCCTTATCTTTGATTATCTAATATGTAATAAGTGTTTACTAAGTCTATATGGGTCAAAGTTTGTTATGTTGAGAGATTTTTTTTCTGGGGCAACACAACACACACATCTATTCATCTGAGAGAGGAGGACCATAACAAACCAGAGTAGCTACTGCACCAAAGTTCAACTTGGTAAAGCAATGGGTTTTCATGGGTTAGTAGTAGGAGGATGAGTGAGGGTTTCTTCATAAGAGCAGGTATGGCTCTAAAGTAGAGTAACAGAAAGCCCATCCCACCACAAATGATGACTCACAATAGCTACGCCCCTAGAGATCTACGCATAAGTTTCAGCCAGCTCAATGAGTTCAAGAGTTTTCTTGGCAGCTTGGCTGGTTGGTCTCATTGCCCGGCAATGGTTATGGCTTCTGTAATGATTGAGTGGCATCTTTAAGACTCTTAGAAATTTCTCATTTCCCAAACTTATGACATTTCTTTATTTCTTGATTAGAATTGAGCTGCTCCCTTCCTTCTAGAGCATGGCTCTCAACCTTCCTAATGCTGTAACTGTGTAATATAGTTCCTCAGGTTGTGGTGATCAATAACCATAAGACTATTTTTGGTGCCTCTTCTTACCTTAATTTTTGCTGTTGTTATGAATCATAATGTAAATATCTTATGTGCAGGATATGTGATATGTGACCCCTGTGAAAAAGTTATTCAGCCTCCAAAGGGTTTTCTAACCCACCCACAGGTTGAAAACCACTATGCTAGAGGGAACATTTCAATAAGGAGAAAACTACTACAACAAAGCTTTCCATTAGACCTGAGTATTAACTGTAAATAGATACGTCTGCTTCAGCTACATTTGTCTTTCATATATATGATGTAGAAAGTATGTGTATTTTATAGTACATATTATAATTATTATGTATTTGGTTTTTTGCATGTATATGTGTGGAAGGAATGTGACCTTGCCTTAGCCTGGGCCCAAGGTGAAACAGTCTTGGGTGGCTTGACCCCACTGATACCCCATTGAGAGAAACCTCTGTGATAAGACTGAGAGGAGCCATTTGGGGGCCAGGATTAAGGAAAGGGGTAGGGGACTCAGGCCAGGCCATTGTATTGCAAAACAATGACCACGGGGGTGGGGTGGGTGTGTGTGTGGGGGGGTGGGCATTGGGAAGAGACCAGCAAGCAGAGCAAAGGAGAAGGCTGTAAATTCGGAACACAGTGGTGCTGCTTTCTTCTGTCAGGCAGAGGATCTTCAAGATTCCCAGAGAATTATGCCAAGGGATTCCTCTGGTGGAACTGATACCCAGAAGGTTTCATTTTTATTCTCCTTTATCTCTTTTCCCTCCTGTTTAGGATAGTTGGGCTGTAAGGAAGATACCTTTGTTCAATCAATTCATAATAAAGTTTAACTGTTAAGGAACCAGAGCCAACATATATGTAGTGTGTATATGAATGTCCTCAAGTGTGTGAACACAGGTGTATGAGTGTGATGTTGTAACGTGGACATTGAGTGTCTTCCTCAATGCAATAGTTCTTCACTTTATTCTTTGTCGTCAGGGCTTTGACTTGAACCCAGAGCTTTACGAGACTGCTAGTCTAGCTATCCAGCTTGCCCTAAGGATCCTGCCTGTCTCTATCTACTTCCCGAAAGCTGGGATTGCAACACACCTGCCATGACCACTAAATATTTACACTAATTTTGGGGATGCAGACTATACAGGAAACTCTTTATATTCTGCTCCATCATCCCAGGCTGTCTTGTAACATATAATATGATATATATATATATATATATAATCTCTAATCTCTGTTATTCCTGATTGGTACCTCTAACATGAGAGAAATTATGAGACTGCCCCATCCTCAACATCTGGGGTATGCACTCCTGTCTGATTAGTACAAGAACTTAGATGTAGTTATTGGCACTGAGTACCTCAGACTGTAAAAGAGTCTCCTCCTAGGATACCGCTATACATGTATTTGATGGAATAATGATTTTAGTAGATAAACAAATCTGACATTTATCCACTACCTCCATCCCAGGATGGAAGCATCAGATTCACTCTAGCCAGAAAACAGCAGAAAGAGCACCTGAAGCATTGGAGTCTCTGATTCCTGTAAGCTGACCCACATCATGAGGATCCAGAAGCGAGCTGCCCAGGGTTCTGCAGTGGGGCTTTCCTACACACAGGAAATGCAGCCAATCACAACTTGATTTGTGTGGACAGTCCCTTGCCCAACTCATCTCCCAAAAGTGAAGATTTAAGTAAAATCTTTCAACATAAAAGTGTGTTTCTTAACATGCCAAACCACACAATATTTTTTCTAGGAAAGTGCTTAAAACTATTTCTCGAGGACTTAACCTAACCAAATCTAGCTATTGCTTACTTGTATTTTAATCTAATCATTTTGCTTTCTGATAGACAGCACCTATCTTCTAGTTTTAAGAAATAACTAACCAAGAAATACTACATTCATGTCATCTATATTCCACATATACATAGGAGAGGGTCCTGGTCAATTTTAAAGAAGATTTTAAAGTTAATATATGGAAGCAATGCTCCTCTAGAACAAACAGATTAAATGGGTGATTCAGAATGTGAGCCATTCATGTTTCACAGCAAATTGACAGCCCCCAAATCTCCTAAACTTAAAGATTTAAGGCTGAAAATTTCCTCATTTTTCCTCTGTTTACAGCAGATAGTCCTCTTTAAAAATCAGGGCTGTCCTCACCAATATCCATTATAAAAATTTTAATTTACTCTAACCATGACTACGTGTAGTAAGTGCTGTTTCAGACAGGAAGTAGAACTCTTATAATGATGGACTCCTTTCTCCCAGTTATTAAAGAAATCTGTTTTATCATGCTGGTTCTTTTCAGCTTCCCATAATGTGTGGAATAACCAATGCCGTGTGTTCAGTATAATGGGGAAGAACGAGGAAGAAAACAACATGCAGAATAATAGCTGGCTTTTAATGAGAATTCTTTAGGGCTTTGACCAAGCAGATCCAAAATAATTCCTCTTATGATAGTAGCAAAGGCAAATTACTCACAACATTATACTGTTAAGGGCCGTCACTGTATTCCCACAGCTGTAATACTGCCTCTTATAGATGTGCTGGAATCAACTTTATAACTTTGGCTATTAGTTGCTAAGAAACAAATTATAATTGCAGTTCATATCCTTTCCTGTGTTAGCCTCTTAATGCCCCATAGTAGCATTTATTTCCTTCAGAAGATTAAATCATCAACAAAGTAATTGTTTTAAATATAATTGACAAGGAAAGCACTTTTAGAAAGCAGGCCATGGTTGTATTATTTTTATTCGGGAGGGGCTTGGGATTATCCTAATAGTGCTATTACATAATCTTGCTGCAATGGCTTAAAACTTTGACAAACATTTAATGGCTTCCTTTGCAGGCAGTTGGTTCTTAATTAGGAACCAGTATCATCATTTTTATGAATCATCAGGTTCCACAAAAAAAAGAAATGATATTTAGGAGGACACATTTTGCTGGGAAACTGACCAGAGCACATACAGTGGCTTTATCCCATATTGTATTGGCTGCTTTAAATTATTTAATTTCCTGAAGACTTCCGTGTTCCCTGCTGAGAAGCAGCAGTAAAAATATATCTGTGTTCTGTTGCTGAAGCAATAATCAGGATAATACATTTGAAATATGTAACAGCCACGCAGAAAATGGTGACAGTTAATTGTGTTCTTGTCAACTCTTAAGATCAGGGAAGAAATTCTAAAGATCATTTTAAACACCTTCATAAGGATAACTGGCTGCGAGGATTGATTAGCCACACATGGCTTCTAATTAATATACTGTTAACTCCTAGGAAGCTATATCAAAATCAGACAGTGAGTGAGAAATTCACTAATTCATTCATTTATTTGAAAATGCGCCAGAGCAGTATTGCTTGAAGACTTAAACACTTCCTGATTAAAAAAGGGTAAAAATAAAGGAAAGGTCTTAATGCCACAAATAGTGGTGATCACTGTGTTATTGAAGAGAAAATGCTCTTGCATACCAGACTCACACCCTGAGCAAATACTGAATCTAAAAGTATGATGATTTTGCACACTCTTCTGGGGAGCACTGGCTGTTGGTAGAGAACTACTTTAAATCCTGGTCATAGCCCTATCCCTCCTTCTCCCCTCTCCCGCCTCCCCTAGTCCTCAGAGGAAGGGAGACCCCTCTCCCCATCCACCTCAGCTCAACAAGTTGCATCAGGATTAAGAAAATCCTCTTCCTCTGTAGCTTGGCAAGTTAGTCCCACCAGGGAGACATGATAAAAAAAAAACTGACAACAAAGTCCACATCAGGGAGAGCCCCCACTCCCCTTACTAGGGGAACCATATGAACCCTGAGCTGCCCATTGCCTGTATCTGTGCAGGCCTAGGTCCAGCCCATGCATGGTGCTTGGTTGGTGCTTCGGTCTCAGCAAGCCCTGCTGTGCGCTAGCTAGTTGGCTCCGTTGGTCTTGTGGAGCTCCTGTCACCCCCAGGTCCTTTTCTCCTTCTCCCCGCTTTTCCACAAGGCTCTGTACACATCACCCAGTGTTTGGCTGTGAGTCTCAGCATCTGTTTAGAGGTATTGCTGGGTGGGGCCTCTCAGAGGACCATTTAGCTAGGCTCCTGGCCGCAAGTTTGGCAGAGTATGGTTAATGGTGTCGGCAGAGACTCCTAGTAGCAGAGGCCACATACCCTGAAGAAGTCATCCTCTAACTAGACAAGTCTTCTAGTAGAGAGAGAAGAGTACCAACCCACACACCAAACCTGTGACCCAAAATTTACCCCGCCTACAAGATCTGCAGGGGTAAAAGATAGAGCAGAGAGAACAGAGATTGAGGAAACGTCCAACCAATGCCTGGCTCAAACCTCAGAATGTTTTAAGCTGTGCTGTGGTCAGTACTGTGGTTCTCACTCCAGAGTGATTCCCTAGTATTAGGCACTTTGCCCCTGACGATATGAATCTCCTCAATGTCAGAAAGGTTCTTTGTGCCTGTTCATCTATGTGATCTTGTTTCTCTGACTTTTAGATTCCTTTCTCAAACAAAACAAAAAAACCCATCACATTTATAATCTTCAAGGGTTCTGGATACCTCGAATTTCAACATGTTCAATACGTATGGCATCTTTTAACTTTTAGAGGGGGTATGCATGAGAAAGCTTGTGGTTTGTCTTATTAAAAAAAAACACTCACTGGTTTTTATTGTTTTGGGGACTGTCATTCTGACTGGTGAGGTGAAATCTCAATGTAGTTTTAATTTGCATTTCTCTGATAGCTAGTGATGCTGAACATTTTTCCTGTGGTTATTGACCATTTCCTCTTTGTCTTTTGAGAACCGTTTTTGTTCCATTAGTTGACCTATTGTTAGAATTGTCTTATTTCTCATCAGTTAGCCTTTTGAGTTCCTTGTATATTGTAGATATTTGTCCTTTGTCAAATGTATAATAGTAAAGATAACCTCCCACTCTGAAGGCAGTCTTTTCACTCAGTTAACTATTCCCATTGCTGTTCAAAAGGATGTGACCAAGGGGAACTCTTACACACTGCTGATTGTAATGCACATGAGTCCAGCCACTATGAAATCAGTACGAACATTCCTCAAAACCATGAAAGTAGATTTCCCCATGGCAACCTTTGTTTCTTACAGCTATGAACTTAAAGGACTCCAGGTTGGCATATCACCAAGATACCTGCTCATCAAGTTGCACTCCAATACCTCACCATTGCTGAACTGAAGAACCTACACACACATCCAATAACAGTGAAGTAGATAAAGGAAATTTATAAATACACAACAGAGCTTTTTTTAATATTAAAAAGAAAAGCAAAATTGTATCAGTTACAGGAAAATGGATATAATCAGGCTTAATCTTCAAAAAGACAATTTTTGAGGTTTCTTTAACATTTGGTTCCTTGATTTTTATATGTATACACCAAATCTTGTACATATTTATGACATGAAATGCAGAATAAAAATGTTGAGGGGATCAAATGGAACTAAGTAGGATGAAAACTGGGAGAGTAGGTAGGCATGGGAGTTTATATTCAATATAAAAAGTATACATCTGTGAAAGCATACATATGTAACACAGTACCATATATAAGGATTATATGCAATGAGAAAAAATATAAGAAAATCCCAAATATGAACTCCTACATGCTACCCCCAAAATAAAATAAAATCTGAGCTTCTCCCTTTGAGGAAAGACAGTACAGGCCATCATTTATGGATGACATCAAGCTCCTGTGAGTGAGTCATGCTCTCTTGTCACGTCCATCTTCCTGGAAGATGCAGTTACATCTCAGTGACTTCTCTCACTAAACATTTCCTTCTGACCTCTGTTGAGAAGCAGGTTTGTGTTTCTTGATGCCCTTATATTCTCATGCCATTCAAATTTTATGCTTGCATGGGTGAAAAAATTTGCCACTTTCATGTCTATAATAACACACTTTGCTTCTCTGAGAAAGGAAGCTGAGATGCTGTGTGTTATAGAAAAAAAATTATCTTTTTCAGAATCCTTCCGTTTATAATTACAAATCTTAGGTGATGTGAATTCTTTGAGGATTGTAATTATCTCTCACAATTCCAAACCCAAGTTAAGTTAAATGTTTTGATCTACATTTAAATGCTAACAGAGTACAGTATAGTGTGCAAGGAACACTGGGAAACCCAGCGTGAAATTAGATATGATTCTGCTAAAATCTCAAATGAATGGGAAGAGGAAAAGTAAAAAAGAAATGTACATGGTAGGCTTAGATTCAAATGAAAAGGAAATGTGCCCGAAGACCAGTTGAAATAGTACACCTGCCAGAAGTTAGAACCATGGATATAGGCGTTACAACCTTAGGTCCAGAAGATGCACATGCTGTGTTCAGTGACCTCTGCTTATGTTGTTTATTCTTCATATCCTTTGTTTCTCCCTTTGCAACTTATAAGAGAATACTCTGCCATCATTTGCTTGTCATCATTAACTAATATTCAAAATACATTACAGGCTGAAAAATGGACATGGAAGTGGACAAGAGTAGTATGCTATGAGTCAGCTGGATATAAGCTATTGGTTAAAGTAGATGCAAGGGTTAAGAAACTCATAACTCTGCACTAACCCTTTGAGGGTACCTTCTGTGAAGCACCTTTTCACCACATACTTTCGTAGTAGCAATAAAGGTTGAAAATACCCATCTATAATAGATCCCAACCTTCTATTGTGTTTCTTTCCCTTTAATGGAAAGCAACAGACAGTTTACAAAAACTCCCGCTCTTCTTTCTAACAAAGAGTTAGTGTAAGTCCCAACATTCTGACTGTTTCTCTAAGAAGTTAGGATACACCACTGGGCAGGCAGGAGACCAGGTGCCATGATTTCCTTTGGGGATCAAGAGCCAGTAACATTTCACTTTGAAAGTCTTATTAGTGCTTGTTCCCTGTGGCTTCCAGACTAAGCTACTACTTTTCTTTATCTCTCTGCTCTATAATGCATAATAAGGAAGAAAGAAAGAATGCATGTGTCCCAGAGTCCTGTGGTGAGAAAAGTAACTAGATGCTTAAGAAGAGCTTTCAGGGGATCCAAGCTGAGGGCTGAAGAGTGTCTTAGAAACAAGCTGATAATACTGTTGCCTGTCCTGACATGAACCACTGATTTACTTAGCACTATAAGGAAGCCTATAGAAATCAGCATCTCATTTCAATAATTTCAAATACTAGGAGTACAGGAGCCTTAGAAGTCCATCTTGAAGGAGATTACAGATGGCAGCGTGGTCCAACTGCTGTTGTTAGGGCTCCCTGCCCTTCACCATCATGTATATTATTACACATTGGTGTTCTCCCTTTCTTGAAAGCAGAATAGCATCAAGGCAACCATGGTACAGTATCTAGGAGCTGAAAGGAATGACTTGATGAATTATGAACCAAAGGCAAGAGTTAGGAGCTAATTGTGATTTTTTTTCTTAGCAGAATACCGGCTTTTAAAAGAAAGCAATACCAACTTTCTCTAAATAAACGGAAAATATTATTTTATTGCTTTGATGTTTGCATTATGTAAAAAATTTTAACAAATCAGCTTTCCATGTTATTTCTAACCCAAGATAGGACTCATTATTTACTAAAAAAAAATCTATTTTTAGCATTTGAAAGATTATTTGATTATTGTAGGGTAATTACTATTGTCTGTGGTCCACTAGGTTGACATTTGATACACACTTAAAACAACTCTGCCCCTTACCTAGTTTACTCTGTGATTTTTGTTGCTTTCTTTTCAATTTGTAATATTTACAACAAAGGTGCTGTAGATAACTTCCCAAAAAAGTCAATATAATTTCCTTATTAACTGGTGTTTGTTCTGGTTGTTTATGTGTATAACTTTCAGTGAATAAATTATTTTATCATGACCTCAAATTTTAGGTTGTACACATTGATTACTTTGTTTATAATGCCTGCTGAAAATTCTGCATATAGCCTTTTTAAAAAGTGAAGTAATAGCAGGCAGTTTTTATTATTATTCTTTTTGGAGTTAGGAAATCTCTCATCAGTGGGGAAAGTCCTCTGAAAGGCTAGACTGGGAGAGTGGGTATAAGAGCAATAGAGACAGAATAATTTTGTGTTGAGCCATAGCTATGTGCTTTTATATACATTATTTGGTATTATGAAGGCTCATGTTAGGCAAGAACATGGTAAACTGCACTATTGTTCCCATTGTTGTTAAAATTATTCAGACACAATTTTATATATACTATCTGAGGAAACATTGTATAGAAAATATACAAGTAGCTCCATTTATCAGATAAGGAGACCAAATTTTTCAAGGTGAAGGTCTTTGCCTGAGGTCATGCAGCTAAGAAGTGGCAGAAATGATCCTCAACATAAACCTTATTCTAATAACATGGAATCCATAAATATGTGTTCAGAGGGAAAAGATAACATTTGGGTGTTGGCTTGAGGGTGAAAATATTAATCCAGAAATACATAAATGTATTTACATTTTATGCTATACTTTGCTGCTGCCACCCAAAGCATGCCTACAAAAATGCCTTTAAAAGTTTGGAGATGATGATATATACTTGTAGTAATAGCTCTGGGTAGGCTGACACAGGTAGATCCTTGAGATTTGCTGTTGCAACAGCCTAGGTGAATTGGCAAGATCCAGGACACTGAGAGACACTATCTTAAAAATCAAAGTTATGACTCCTGAGTGATGATACTCAACGCTAACCACTCACTGGCTTCCACATTTACACATACATGTATGTGCATACACACACACACACACACACACACACACACACACACACACACACACACACCCTCACCAGCTTTAAAATGATGGCTATGTGCTTTTGTGTTCAGCCTAGTACAGTTACTATTGTAAGCTCATGATGGAATCTCCCATACTGGATTCTAGATGGATCTTCTTACCATACAAAATAATGTATTGTGTAGACTGACAAAGATGGGAAACTGGTTTACCATTTAAACAATCTGTTTACCTCTTTGGGAACAAAAGATAGAATTTAAGGCCACTGCCTGCTGTGGTCCTTGTATAGGAGTTTGAAGACGGTGTTTCACCTTCCTGTATTTCATTCTACTCCACTGAAGAACGAGAAAAACTAATAACGATTCATTTCAACATCCTTCTAGGTGTGATATACCATTAACATGTGTGACCTAATTAAAATAACTCATTTCAAGCTAAATCAAACTGAATCAAAGTCTCAAATTAAGATGAAATCATGGGAAATATGACCTGAACCCTGGAGAACCAAGAAGTATTTTTATGAAAGAAATTGAATCTGGGCAGGGAGGGATCCAGCACGACCTAGAAGGAGAGGACCTTTGACAACAAATGTCCTTGGGTGTAAATCCCAGTCCTACTTAGTCTGAGACAATGGTTTTACTTTGAAGAAGTTATTTAACTTTTCTCAAACTCCACCTGATCAGGCAGTTTTGAGAATTCAGTGGCTTGGCTCATGCAAATTTTCATTATGTCTTGCTTCTCTTTATACTGTGCATAGGAATGCAGTTTTGAGGACAGCATTTTTTTTTTTTCAAAACAAAAAACAGAAAGAAAAAAACAAAGAACAACAACAAACGTTATTTCATATTAAATAATTTAATGGTTAAACTTGAGGGGTTACTGCTTAGATATCCTTTCATATCTTAACTTCACTGTGTAATACATACTAAAGTTCTAATCTTATTTATTTCAACCCAGTTATAAAGAGGGACACTTCTTGCTGTGTACAACTGTTGGATGACATTTACTATGTATAAAATTGTGTAAGTGTGCTACTCATTATTCGTCAGAGAATTAATAAGAGATGTATATTTTTCTTGAGAGAAGTTCTTATGTTATTGTTCTTAATGTTATTATGAGGAATTAGCTCATATATTCATAGAGATGACAAAAATCCCATGATATTTGCCTACAAAACTTTGTAAGTCCTAGAATGTTAGTGCAAGCTAATAATACTAATTACCTGTGAAAGCTAATATAGTATTATAGCAAGCTCAAAACCTGGATGACATACAGAGAAAATTCAAGTCTACCTTGAACTGTTTAATGAGACTTGTTTCAAAATGTAAAAGTGAATGTTTCATGGCTCAGCATGTAAACACATCTACTGCCAAGCCTGACAACCTTAGCTCAATTCTACATGATGGCAGAAGAAATTGGATCTCCACAAGTTGTCCTCTGACCTTTATGTGCATGCCGTTGTATGTTGATATATGCACACAAATATACACTTACCCAACCCACCCCACCCCCCACACAAGAACACACACTCACACTTACACCATATACACAAAAACAGCTTTAAAAGATAGCAAAAGGCAACCATTTTGCTGTGGCAAAAGCACAGTTTGTCTTTGCATGTGTTGGGACCTAGGAAGGACCTTGATTTTGAGTTAGCAAAGCTTCTCTGAGGACAGAAATATGTGGCAGAGCTTGAATATTTCTCCTTCTGATGAGGGAGGTGTTTGAGGTTAGACCCAAAGCAAAACAAACAAACAAACAAACAAACCGAGGAGTGATTCTTACTTCTCACTATTGTCTCCAGCTTGCCTGAAATAATGAGCAGTATTGGTAATTATCAAAACCTAGTCCTCATCTTTTTCAAGGGCCTTAATTGTGTTTAGAAAAAAAATAGAGTTTACTAAAGCCAAGAGCAGCATGACCTCAAAAAAAAAATAGTGCTTCTTGCCTGTGGTTTCCAGTGTTTAAGCATTATTATTTCTGTTTTTTTGTGAACTGCAATGAATTTTACAGTGAGCAACAACTGAGGTTGGTAAGGGCAGATTTCCAGGAGAGTAAAATCTAGTGTCAGTCTCAAGGCCAGAAATCAAATACTAACCCTGAATGTGATGAGTGACCTCAGTAATTCATTCAAATGATTCCATTTTGTACTTGAACAATATTCTTGATACTCAGACAGGAGAAAAATCACTATCAGAAATTAATATGTAATAGATTCATGAGAGAAGGACTGTATGGTTTGAACTTGCCAACTAAGAATAGGGCAGATTTTAAGGTATTTTAAGAAAATCTAATACTGGATGTTTTAGTACGAATTAAGGGAAGGGTGATTGAAGGCGGTATGTGAACAGAGTTATTTTATCTCATGAGGAAAAAATTGTGGAGACATCTAGTTGTGGTGAGCAGATAGACATTACTTGGCATAAGCAACAGTGTGTGTGTGTGTGTGTGTGTGTGTGTGTGTGTGTGTGTGTGTATGATCAGTCTGATCAGAGATAATCCAGGGAAGTAAGATTTCTGCAATGGCTCAGCTGTATTACAGTGTCCATGACCTCAAATTCAGTCTCTGGCACTTCCAACTCTTTTGCATAGCTAGTCACTCACATCCTCTGAGTTGATTTTCCTTCCTGGTGACATGGGAATGGTGTCAAGCATCCCTGATGGGCTTATTAGGTCAGTAATGCACAGTGCCGTCTCTTCTTGGTCCCGTGGAGTGTAAGTAATCACATGACATCTAGTATTACTAGCAACTGTGCCACCACATCATAATCAAAACAGCTAGTGTATACCAGAATTCACTTTGTACCAGGAACTAGTGTAAACAGTTTGCAGGGCTAGCTTGCTTAATCAACATAAAGTTATGTGGTCTCCAGTGATTTCTATGGAATGGAATATGATGTAGCATAGAGACCTTAAATGTTTAGCCAAGGTCACATAGCTTGTTAGTGGGAAGCCAGAATCTGAAGCCTGATAGCATGCCTTTTATTCTAACACTATACTGTTTTTATATTCCAGTATTACTCACTACAAATAAAATAATAATCCTAGCTACTAACTCAAACTAATAAGAAACAATGCATGGTCACTGTTTTATACGTTTGGCATGGCCAGCTCACTCTCAGGTCCTACGCAGCAGTGTTTTTCTCACTTGGACTCTGTTTCTGCCCACATGATTTTGAGTGGGCTGTGGTTATGGTACCTGTGTTTGTGGTTTTAGTTTTTCTGTTCCCAAGATACAAAGAGGAATGTGAGGAGGCGGCTCTCAGTCTCTCAGTAAAATATAGTGAACTTCTTTTTCCACTATTAACACAGCACATACTAAGAAGAAGAAAAAGAAAGAAAAAAGAAAAAAAGCCATGAGCTCTTCTTTTGTACTTGTATGTTCCTTACTGCAGGTGTTTGCTTTCCGCAGTGCCAGGCTGCTCTGATGGTACTGG
Source organism: Acomys minous (assembly GCF_964271855.1). Lineage (NCBI taxonomy): Eukaryota > Metazoa > Chordata > Mammalia > Rodentia > Muridae > Acomys > Acomys minous. The sequence goes on along the minus strand of NC_140500.1, from coordinate 38,330,393 downwards.
GCACTCCTTTATTACTATATTTTTTAACTTTGCTCTAAACAATTTTTAGTATCTATCCTGCCTTCCATGTTGTGGAAAACTGAGGTACAATTTCTCTTCCTTTGAGACACTGGTAAGCATCCCTAAGGAAGTTCAGTCAGTAGCAGGGAAAAATAATCATTAGAGAGTAGTTTATATTTCTCCTTTTCAGACCCCATTTGGCATCTACATGTGAGGTTCAGTGAAAGAGAGGTTTGTTTTTTTTTAATGAAAAGCCACTCTAGGGAAATAGGTTTTTTAAATGTGAGTTTTCTTCTGTGTCTGGTGTACTCCTGTGTCTGGCACCCACTCATTTTACTATATGAGATAATAAAGAATTATTTAACCCCAGAAAGTATAAACTGATACAATATATATGACCTCATCCAAAAATAATAAAATGGAATGTGGGACTATGTTATTGACCTCTAAAATATTACAAGTATCTATTCACAATATCCTTCTGTACGTAATATACCCAATATCACATTTTAAAAATAGCCACAAAGGAAGGCTGTAATAGGGTACTTGTAACAAAGACTTTCACAGAAAGTTCTGTCTTGATAATTTCTTTTCTAATTAAATTATAATCTTCTGGAAACATTTATGCTGAAAGCCAAATTAAAAGGCGTTTATTCTCAAAAGGCTCTAAAGCAGTGGTTCTTGACCTGCAGATCAGCACCCCTTTGGGGGAGGGAGAATCACATATCAGATACACGGCATATCAGATACCTACATTACAGTTCATAACTGTAGCAAAATTACAATTATGAAGTAACAATGAAGATAAGTTTATGGTGGAGGGGTCACCACAACATGAGGCACTGTATTAAAGGGTTGCAGCATTAGGATGATTGAGAACCACTGTTCTAAAACATAGTTCTAAGAATGCCAACCTCAAAATAGAGGCATTGTTCAACTCAGGTTCTGAAGAGCTTGTGTCGGGACCATCCACTCCTTCAGCCAATCTGTCATCGCAAGGGATAGTAGGAGCCTCTGTGAAATATATGACATTGAGAGACATGGGATTCTGCAGTTATGTATACTAAGATTCTGAGAGACACAGAAAAGATAGGAGGGAAACATTAGCAGGGATGCTACTGTTACTTCTTGTGTTTAAGCTTTCTACCAGTTCATAACCAGATGGCTGGTCAGGTCATATGACGTTTGAGCTACTTAGTATCATGGGTAGAGCTCCAAGTGACTTGGCCAAGCACTCAACATAGCCCAAGTACTTTAGATCCTGGTCTATGGCCTGGTTGTGTAGAGTTCAATTTTTGCCTTAATTATTAGCATCATACTCTGTTCAGGCTCTGCATTCAGAATTTGTTTCCTCATCTATAAATTGATAATAGTAATTACTAACACATGGATGAGTTACAGTATTGAAGATGGGACTTAGTGGAATAATATGATATTGTTGTTGTTATTATTATTATTATTATTTATTACTATTATATCCTTATTACTATTGACCTGCAGCCTAAGAAGCCAGATTGATGTTGTTGCGCAAGTGGGTACACCTCATAAATTCCTTTTCAACAGAAATCAAAAGGGTTCCAAAGAACATTGTAGACAGGTAAATAAAAATGTAACTTAACTGGAAGAGAACTGGAAAGACTTAGAGCTGGTTTCAAGATAAAGTGTTGAAAGATTACATGTTTTCAGCCTTACCTTACTTTCTGTTTCTACCACATGAAAGAAATGTCCATGGCTATGGCCATGGACCACGTGGTACTTTCTAAATGAGTTAACTCTCTCTTTGAGAAGGTGCAGTCAATATTGTAATGATAATAATAATAGTAGCAATTGCTTTTTAATGGTTTATATTTAGTATATGCCAGTTTGTACAATTTGCAAGCATAATTCCACTTCATTTATACAGAAAAAAATCATTACATCTCGTTAAAAAGAGAAAACCAAGGTTAAGCCGAATGAAGTAATTTATCTGAAGTCACATAGCATGTGGCAAAGCTAAGCCAAACCTACACTTATTCTACTCTAACCTTGTAAATGCTATTTCTCCCTACCCGCGTGTGGTGATTTGAATGAAAAGGACCTCCATAGGGTCATATGCCTGAATACTCCATTCCCAATTGGCAGAACAGTTTCAGAAGGACTAATTATATGTAGATTTCTTGCAGGAGGTACGCTACGAAGGGGCAGGTTTTTTAAGCTTTATACCAGTGTCTGCCCCCAACTTTCAGATCAAGATGTAAGTTCTCAACTATTCATGTCACGATACTTTTGTTCCACCACCATGGACTCTAACACTCTGAGACTGTAAGCCCCCAGTTAAATGCTTTCCTTTGTAAGTTGCCTTGGTCATGGTATTTTATTACAGCAACAGAAAAGTAACTAAGACATAGGGCGAGTCCTTGTCTTCATCCATATTTGGGGCCATCAAAAGGAATTAGTTATGTGCAAGTAAGCTAAAGGGGGGGGGGGCACTGAAGTGTAATATATCTCTGGAGATCAACTGAGAGAGCTCACGGCTTTCATGATGTAAATGACCCAGCCATCTAGGACAGATGCTTCTATTTTTTCTTTCCTGCAAGATCTCAGGGATAGTTATTTTCACGACTTCCTCCCATGGCAGGGGAGCAGAACCAGTCAAGCACAGCAGAGTAAGAGCACGAGTGGGCAGATGTGCTCTGTATGACTCAAAACCCCAGCAGACAAGCTTTCTGTGGACTGTTCTGCTTGAGAACTTTCTGTTTAACATGCCAGTCAAACCAGCCACCTAGTTAAGTGGAGGAAAATCACTTTTGCTTCCTGTGATGTCCTATAGCTGTGTCCAGTGGCTTTAGCTGCCACTTTCCTATCATTGCTTAGAGGCTAGTGGTTACAGGCTGACCAATGAGCTGTCTTTTCGGCCACCTATAACTTTTCTATTTCCCCAGTAATGTGAATTCATTGAATTTTCTGCAAATCATGCATATAAAATAGATAAACGTTAGAAAATAGTGAGCATCTGTTATCAGCAATTTGCAGAAGTAGTAAGTATTATGCCTTTGTTTAGATAAGATTTAAGTGAGATTGGATATGGTTGCATATCTCCTATAGCACCCTGTCATTGCTAGCCTGTAAACTCTGTGTGGCCAAGTGTAATCCCAGTGTTTTAAAGATATTATGCTCTGTATGAAAGGAGAAAAGAGAGACCCAATATAGGAGTTCCAAAAAAACTCATTTCCTTAAGAATGAGCCTTTCAGCCTCTAGTAACATTAACAAAATGAGATTTACCACACAACTCAAGGGATATTTGGAAAGAATTAGGCAAATGGTGAGAATTAGGCAAATGGTAGTGGGATTTGTCACTTATTTTATCACTTTATTAAAAGAAACATTTTCTATTACTATTATAAATTGCTTTTTTAAGTTTTTTTCTCCTTTATTAATTTATTCTTGTTACATCTCAATGGTTATCCCATCCCTTGTATCCTCCCATTCTTCCCTCCCTCCTATTTTCCCCTTATTCCCCTCCCCTATGACTGTTCCTGAGGGGGATTACCTCCCCCTGTAAATGTTCATAGGGTATCAAGTCTCTTCTTGGTAACCTGCTGTCCTTCCTCTGAGTGCCACCAGGTCTCTCCCTCCAGGGGACATGGACAAAGGTGAGGCACCAGAGTATGTGAGAAAGTCATATCCTACTCTCCACTCTACTGTGGAGAGTGTTCTGTCCATTGTCTAGATCTGGGTAGGGGTTTAAGGTTTACGGCCTGTATTGTCCTTGGCTGGTGCCTTAGTTTGAGCAGGACCCCTGTGCCCAAATCTGCCTATCACAATGTTCTACTTGTAGGTTTCTAGGACCCTCTGGATCCTTCTACTTTGCCATTCTCCCATGATTCTCTCATCTAGAGTCTCACTAGAATGTCCTCTCCTCTGTCTCAGTTTCCTGGTAAGTGAAGGCTTTCGTGGGGAATTCCCGAAATTTGTGGATAAATGGATTGAGATAGAAATGATCATAATGAGTGAGTTAACCCAGAAGCAGAAAGACTCAAATGGTATATACTCACTTATATCTGCATATTAATTGCTCTATATCCTGGCTGTAGCCCCCTCCTTCCTCTTCACCCAGTCCCACACTCCTTTCCTCTCCCTCTGTCCCCATCTCCTATTCCTCAGAAAAGGGGAAAACCCCTACCCACACACTGCAGCTCATCAAGTCGCATCAGAGCAGAGTGTATCCTTTCCCCCTGCACCTTGGCGAATCAGTCCTTTCAGAAGGAAGTAATCAAAAAGCAGGCAACAGAGTCCATATCAGTGACAGCTCCTACTTTCCTTACTAGAGGACACACATAAAGCCTGATCTGCCCATCAGCTACATTTGTGTAGGGGGCCTAGGTTGAGCGCATGTATGGTCCTTGCATGGTGCTTCAGTCTCCACAAGCCCCTCTGGGCTCTGATTAGTTGGCTCTGTTGTATATTGTGTAAATGGAATACTACTCAGCTATTAAAAGCAAGGAAATCATGAAATTTACAAGCATCATCCTGAATGAGGGAACCTAGACCCAGAAAGACACACATGGTTTGTGCTCACTAAGAGCAGATTTTAGCCATATAGTACAGGATAAACAAACTACAATGCACAGACCCAAAGAAGATAAGTAACAAGGAGGACCCAAGGGAGGAGGCTTTAAATCTCATTCAGAAGGGGAAATAGAATAGACAGAGGTAGTGGTTGAAGAGAGGGAACAAGGTAGGAGAGGGAACACAGAGAGAAATGAGGGTGGAGATCAGACCTGGAGAGAGCGGGAGAAGGAGAGGAGAAGACCTACAGAGGAAAGAGAAACTGAGGTGGGGGTATTTCTGTGACAAGCTGGAGACCTAAGCCAGGGTCGGCTTTTCGAAGGATATGAAGGGAACGGTAGCTGAGAATCCTAGTGGCAGAGGCCGTGCAGACTAAAGAGGACACTCTCTAACTAGATAAGACTCCTAGCGGAGGGACAGAAAAACCAACCCACCCACAGAAACATTGACCACCCCCCCCCCCCAAATTACCTAACCTCAACACATCCAGTGATAAAGATAGAGCAGATAGAGCAGAGATTGAGGGAATGTCCAACCAATGCCTGGCCCAACCCAAGATGCACCACACGGAAGAGTGCCAACCCCCGACACTATTAATGAACCTCCGCTGTGTTAGCACACAGGAGCCCAGCAGAGTTGTGCTCTGAGAGGCTCCACCCAGCGGCGGTTGGAAAGAGATGCTGAGAATCACAGCCAAACATTGCGTGAAGCATAAGGAGTCTTGTGAAAAAGGTGGGGGGGGGGGGGAAGGAAAAAAAGGACCTGGAGGCAACAGAAACATTTTTCTAAAGATAAAATATTGAAGTTTATACAAATAAGTGACCATTTGGATAATGCAAACCTGGTAGACTTCTTTCCCAGGCTACTATAAGAAGGTAACCTCAGTCTGCCTGCTTGAAAACAACGTATATTTGCTCTTTCATGATTCTGAAAGCGGGGACTCCAACACATAATAGAGACGCGTTATTTCTGCCTAATGAAGTGCACGAAGCAAGGCAACACCAACCTGGTGTACATGCTCGCTATGCCGCCATAACAAAGAAACCTAAGTTTGCTGTCATGAAACCAAAAGAAATGTGTTCCACTGTGCTTCTCGAAGGCAGATATGCAAAGCTTAGTGGGCACACATCCTTTCTGGGGTCTCAAGAGAAGAATTGGTCCCCTGAGCTTCTTATACCAAGGAATGGCTACCAAGGCAGTCATGAGCTGTGACCATTTCATTTCTAGTTCTTTCTGTGTTTATGTGCCTTTCCCTCTGTGTGTCTAACCTCACAGGCTGCACTCTTAAAACACGTGTGCCAATTGTAGGACCTACCAAGCTAATTCATAATGAATTTCTTCTCTCAAATCTTTGGTCATTTCTGTAAAGGTTTCCCTTTTCCATAATAAGTCCTATCAGTTTTAACTAAGGTTTATTAGATGTATTTTAAAGATATATTATTTTTATTTAACGTGCAAGTGTTTTGTCTGCATGTATATACATGTGGCGTGTGTATCTGGCTCCTGAAGAGGCCAAGTTGGTATTGGGTTCCTTAGAACGGGAGTTACAGATGATTGTGAGTCATCGTGTGGGGCTGGGAACTTTTGCAAAAGCAGTAAGTGCCCTTAACCACTGAGCCATCCCTCTACCCCCTACTGATAATCTTTTATGTGGCCATTTCTCGGTCCATTATACCTAGCCACCATTTGTTAATACAGTCTCTATACTTTCCTCACAGATATCCTGATGTGACATTTTTACAGTGAGAAATGTTGAAATGCCTGACTGAGACAAGAGGAATCTCTACTACCAAACATTGCTGGGATTCACTAAATATAGTTGTTGCTGTTGTTTATTTCAAAGATGGATCATTTCATAATCTGCATTCCCTCCAGCCTAACAGATATAATGTTATTTTGTTTGAATATTAATATCATTTTTAGCTTAGAAGGAGATGTTTTTAAAAGTGTTTAAGGCTGATTGATACATGCAACTCTTAGTTTGCAACTGAATGGGTTCTAATTCTCGCTGTGAGCTCTCTAAGGCAAAATAGGAGAAAAAACCAATTGAATTAACAAATTCACTCCGATTGCTGTAGTATTATTCCACTAACTGTGGAAGTCCTTAAGGAAAAATCAGCCACAGAAACCATCTTGCTAAGAGACACCTGTCACAACCAATCCCTTCACATAGTACTTACTTGTAATATTGAAATGTATTTCATATAATTTCAGTTTCTTTTTCTCCCAAGAAATGGAGAAACAGAGACAGAAAGATAGATTGCTAGACCCTTTCATTAAACTCTTACTTTTAAAATAGGTGTGAAGAAAAAATATTCTGCACTATTAAAAGTACATGTATGTTATTAATTTTTAGGATACACATCCTGAAGTGACAGTATTTATGGAAACATCCCCCTGGACAATGAAGGCTTGCGAAGCAGAGCTGATCTTTCATAAAGGATGGAGACAGCTCTGTCATGTCTCCAATGAACTGATATGGGCAGCCTTCTAGAGGAAGGCTTCTTATTTGCATTGTGGTTGCTGGGGAACAGGAAGTTCAGTTGCCAAATTATTTCTGCCTAACAGGAGATGAAATGCAAAAATCTAACCCTGTATACAATAATCAAAGCTAGAGTTCATATTAGAAAAAAGGAAAGAGGGAAGGAAGGAAGGAAGGAAGGGAAGGGAGGAAGGAAGAAAGGAAGGAGGGAAGGAAGGAAGAAAATAAACTTCACAATTAGCTTCACCTTAAATGAAAATGGGTTTGCTTTCTGGAAATTGAAATCTTACTTTTCAGTATCTATTCTCCCTCTTTCTCACTTTTCAAAATCTACAAGAAGGCTAGTCAATCATTTCGTCTGCCCATGAAAGCAGTTAATCTCCATGGTTGACCAATAACAAGTAGTGCCACCTACAGTGAGGCAGTGTACAGCCACCTCTAGCTTTTATCGTAACCATTGGCTTATTTTCAGCTATATAAGAACTTAAGATTTTACTGGTCAGAGATTGTTAATTATTGGCACCTCCTTTCACGAATATGACATGATTCTAGTTTTATTATCAAAGACAAGCAAAACTGTGGTGATCCAAAATCATTTGTATTTTTGATTGCTACTTGAGAGAGATTCTTCTGGCTTCTTGCATGCCCTGACCATGGTGATCACACCTTTCTGATCAACTCGTTTGTGACTACCAATATGCTACCACCCATTCTAGACTGTGTGTGAAATATCATAGGTGAAAAGGTCAGTAATTGTCTTGGCTATAGTTCTCCAATATATATCAACAAGAGAAAAGGGCGAATGAATAGTTGGGTTCCTCCAATTTGAAGGAACTAAAGGTTAGAAGTAGTGAACCCATTCCTATGAATGAGCCTTGGTGAATGCATGCCTCAAATCCTGTTCATAAGTAATGACCACCAGATATCTACCTTGCCTGTAGGTTGTGATTAGTTTGAAATACCAAGCAAAAGAAACAACATACAATGCAATAAATATATTTTGTTGGTGGGGTGTTTAAAGCACACATTTAGCATGTTTTAAAATCTACAGTGTAATTTATTTTAGGTATAATTTCCCTATCTAATCACCTCCTTTATTGGTTCAAAATGAATTGTAAGATATATGTCACATTTTACAGATTTTGATCCTCAAAACTAATTACTATTATTTGTTTTAACTCTGCAAAAAAAAAAATCTAGTGCTTGATCCAACTGTGGAAAACTCCTGGCTTCCTAATGCTTAGCAGAAGTCTTAGCACAAGTTTCACAGGACCCTGCAAGAGGCAGCATAGGGAATGATTCAAAGGCTTTCTGGAAATAGTACTGTGAAATGCCTCATGTGTCCTTCTCAAAGGAAGTATTGACAATTCCCATACCTAAAGTCAGTTGAAGACTAGCCCTGGTATTGCTCATACTGAGGAAGTATTTTCAGAAGGAAGGCTACAGTAAAATGACTATAGCAGCAGCACAAGATAGCAGGATGAAGATGGAGTGGCCGTGGCAGTCTGGTTTCCAACTCTAGCTCTGCCACAAACGAGGCACTTTAAACACATCACTTGATAGCTCAAGACATCAGCTTCCTAAGGGAGGAGAAACAAATGTGTTCTTGAGTGTTTGAAAACTTTGCTTCACTCTGTTTAAGTTGCTATATAAACTGCCATAGTATGAATGACTTATAAACAACAACAAAAAAAATTTGTATTAGTTCTGGTCCTCCGAAGTTCTAGACCAAAATGGCAGCAGATGCAGTATCCAGGGAGGGCAACTTATTGCTTCAGAGACCAGTATCTTCTTGCACCTTGGTGTGTGGGAAAGTGAAAAGGCTACCTGGGGTCATTTGTATAAGGTTACTAAATTCGTTCATCAGCCCTCTTGGCTAAATCACTATAGTCTTTATGTTTAAACAATCCCCCATAGGTAGTTAGGATTTTCACACATGAAATTAGGGGAGACACAAACACTGAGTCTGTAGCAACTTGAAATACTGCAAAACCACCCAGGTTAAGACTCATGTGTGATATTCACATTTCCATCCTGCCAGTTTAATTATATTCTTTTAGTTTGGATAAGAATTATCAAGCCCATAGAACATTTACGTGGTTAATTTCCTGAACAATATCAATGCCTTGAAAGTATAGTAATCATGAGCAAATAATCTACGTGATACATATAGAATAGGATAATTGTACCTGGTGAGACAAGACTTTGATTTTCACTCTACATGAACAACTGGAATATATTCTGGCTCTTTCTAAGTTGCTTGAGAAAGTGTAGGTACTGAAGGATTCTGATTGCTCCTACTGTCATTAGTTGAAGAATCTGCTCACCTTTCCCTACAATCTGGTCAAAGTAGTATAATTGATGACCTTCATTCTTCCTTCTTGTCTGATACATATTTTTTCTTTTTCCTTTTCTTAATATAATATGGCATAAATTATGTCAGGTAAATGAAAAGCATCTCATTTTACTCCTAGACATCTTATTTTAGAATAAAATATATTCTATGTTTGGATTTAAATTCATCTTCTATCTTTAAAAAAGTACTTCTGATCCATACAAAAACCAGTCAGAATTATTGAAAAATTAGTTATGAGTAAACACTCTTTTTGTTGGGTCTAATATTTATATGCTCATGATTGCATAAAATGAAAACAACCCCTTTCACACATTTGTAAATTACTTGTCCTTTCTTTAATCATAGAAACAGCTGGAAAAAAAAAAAAGAACAAAACTTTTCATAAACTCATTGGATGAGGTTTCCCTGACACATGTGACTTAAGAAGCAGTCTGTCCTTGTTTTCATTGTGTAAATCAAATACAAGTTCACTCACTTTGGTTATTTACTTGGTTTATTACAAAGTATAAATCAAAGGCTTAAGCTATACTATAACATATCAACTGAATTTTTTTACCTTTCACCATCTTTCAACATTAGTGTTCTTATAAAAATGGAATTATAAAAAGCTGTCCTTTAAAGAATTAAACACAGGTTTTTTGAAAATAAAAACATGAAAAGTTGAGAAACTCATCAATATGACTAACATGAAGCAGAGTTTGTTAAAGCGAAAATCTAGCAGAATCTTTTGACATCTTTTTACCTAAAAATATAATTGATTGAATTCACTCCTCAATATCCCTTTCAATTCTATGGGATGATTTTTAATGTGACCTTATTTCTCTGAGGGGAAAAAAAGCAGTGAAGTTTAAAGTAGGAGTCTAAAAATAAAAGCTATAATTAATAAATAAGCTAAATATATTTCCAAGTTTTCTCACGGCCACATTAATTCAATGAAATCTACTTTAAGCTTGTGCCATTGTTCTGAATAAAGATGAGTGCATATTATAAGCCCACATTGTGTTTCAGTTTCTTTCTTTTTAGATTGATCAGAAGAAATGCTAATTACTTAAGTCCTTATATAAGCACCTCTGTTCTTTTTTAAAAAAAAATGGAGGCAAGATTAAGAATAAGGTAACAACTAAATCTGCATTTACTTTTAGCTTTCTCCACTTCTGTTGTTAAGTTGCTAATGTAATAGCCCTGAATTCATACCACTTAAGGAACAGCTTCCTGAAAGCCAGATGGTATTGTGTAGAGCAACACCTTACCAGACTCTGTTCCTCAATTCCTGTAGTTGCTATTGTTGCTTACAGGAATCTTCCTCCGAACTGGTAAACTTTTCTACTGCATACTGATAAAGGAAACTTCAGCATAACCAGTTGTCAGAGTTTAGGAACTGTTAGAATAAAATTAAACATGTCACTTTATTGAAGGTTTATTTTGTAGTAAACATGGTATAGCTGAGACAGTACATTTTTAACCTTCTTACAACTTAAAAAAAAATCATTCTTACTTAGCAAGGCTCTTATGGGAAAACAAATGTAAAAGTCTAGGACCATTATGAGCCTGCTCATACTAGCTACATGCCTATCTGACATATCATATATTGTTGATGTCCCTTGATCATTTGATATCATGCCTTAGCCCTGTCCACTTTCTTTCTCCTTCCTTGTCTCATTCTCTCATTGCTTTCCTTGAAATGCTAATTTTCCAGGTTGAGACCATATATTATATACTATGTAACTACATTTTTCCTCATGCAGTAAAAATAATTTGTTTTGTTCCTTGAGTACCACAAATTTTGTTTACACACTTAGAGAACTCTTAGCTCTTAGCCTTGATTTTTAAATCTAGTAGCTGCCCACATCCTCCTATAATTTGAGTCCTTCAGAGAGACAAAGGCTGTGTTTTAATTATATCTGCCCACTTTTTCTTTTGTAGTTCTCTTCCAGACATGTAGTGGGCAATTACTGTATTTGAAGAAATTGATTTGGATAACCACAAAACCATCAGTCAAACCGTGTTAGTCTGCTTTAGAGACACTTCAGTAGCTTTTGCATCTACCCTGAGAGCTGGAGAATTCACAAAAGTCCACAAGACTCTCTCAGCCTCCATCCTCCCTGTGCCTCCTCCATATTGCCTTTCTCCTTCATTTATTCCTCACTAGCCAAACTGACCTGTGTGCTCTTTGAACATGCCTGGGATACCACCTTTCATCTAAACTGTTTTCTCCCTAAAATGTGCCTGAATAAATTCTCACCTTCCTAAGTCTTTGCTCAAGTGTTACCTACTTGCTTTGGCTTACTTTTTTAAAACTTTATTTGTAGATTTGTGTGGATGGGGAAGTAGGTCTTTGCACATGTGTGCATGTGCCTGAGGAGGAAAAAAAAAAAAAAAAAAAAAAAAAAAAAAAAAAAACAACAACAACAACAACAAACCACTAGTTTAAGGCTAGGAGCCTAACTCTGGACATTTCAACTCCGTACAAACTCTTAACCCTAGCTCCTCTCTCCAGACCTCTGAGTCGATTCCTTATATCACAACCTTTCTTCCTACTCCTGTGCCTTCCATTCCTGCCACCCCGCACTGTCCCATAACCACAGTACCTGCTAACACACTGTCCTTTGCTGTGCTTTGTTCATTGTTATACCACAAGACCGTAGAGCAAGTCCTTTGTAAGCATATGTTAAGTGAAGTGAATGAGTGGACATTATTTTCATTCCATTTTCTAGTTCAGTGAATTTATGATGTCCATTTGCCACAATATGTCCATATAGAACTTAATAAGATTAAGTTGGTTTTGTTAGTTTCCATTATTGAAAGTTGTTGTCTGCACTTCAACTCACTCAAGCTGTGAAGGCAGTAAAACATTGCATCAATTAAAAATATTCCAATTAACACTAATCAGGAAGAGCAATATTAATAACACAGCTGAACTGAGTTGATGAATCTTTGCAGCTTTGCCTATTGCTCAAGGCACAGTGTGTCAATTTAATAAGATAATTTTTATTCTTTATTATGGATTTTCGTAAAATAATAAAGATATCGATCAAAGGAAGACAGTGAAGGTTTATAAGATAACGAAGACCCACATTTTAAAACACATCTCTTGCTATTCAAATCAGTATGTCATCATTTTCAGCATCATGTTAAAGAGTAAAATTTCATGGTCCATCTATCTCAATAGGACATAAGGACAGAGTTTCAAACCCTAAGGAACACGGGATATCTTTCTCACCCTGTAGTACCCTCCAAACTCCAACATAAGTAATTGCATTAGATTCTTGTCCCACATTTTTTAACTTGGCAGGGGTTTAATTAATGTTAAGCAACTTTTCATGAGCTTTAAGTATCTTCTTTATATCATATTTAATGCTGAATGGAGTCTTTGCTATTCTCCTTCAAGGAGATGTTTTCATAGTTAGACAAATGATTATGAGTAAAAATTGCTGAGTTTATTTATACAGGCCTGGAGAGATGACCCAGTAGTTAGGAACACTTACTGTTCTTGCAAAAGACCTGAATTTCATTCCCAGCATTCACATTGAGGAGCTCACAACAACCTATAACTCCAGCCCAGGGATTCTGACACCCTCTCTGGACTCCACAGGGACCTGTGCTTATCCGCACATACCCAAATAGGCACACATATATACATATAATTATTTTAAGTAGTATGAAAACAAAGGGAAGCACTTCAGCACTTCCAATATTGTAGTTAATAAATTATTATGACCATTATCCTTTTGTGTTGTATAATCATTTTACTCACAGAATATTCTGTGAGTAAAAATGAAAAAAAAAAAGACTTCTGGCTATACCTATGTATAAATTCCATGTGGTACACTAGATATTTAACAGTGCCATTTATCAGGTGCCTCTGGGTGCACATTTCTGAGCTAGGTGCCCTGAAATTTGTCTGTAACACCCACATCAACACTCAGAGCCTTTGCAGTTATTTGTGGATGTACGCAGAAGTCAAGCTATTTGAGTCGCTTGACACTCATTTTTCCACCTGAGATTGAGCAAGGTGACACTCTGCCTTCTTGTTTCAGCTCTTTCACTATAAACAAGTGTCCTTTCTGCAAGTTATTTAGTGGCATGCCTTTTGCATTTTGGTGCTTATAGTTGGTGATTTCTAGAATTGCCCAAAGCAATAATACTGAAGTGTTATCTAGTGTTTATAGGCACAGGAAAGCCATGGCTCAGACAGCAAATACATGTCGTACATAAATTTCATTCAGGCATGAATTGTTGTGCCTTTGGCCATAAGTGCAATGCTCATAAATCAACATACATTAAGTAAAATGGCCTCAAACAGAAACACACTTAAAATGAGCTTCCGTGGTGATCAGCTGATGGAATTGTAGTGACTAGGGATACATAGGAACCTAATTCTGTCTTCCCTAAGAGCAATGGTATAGTAGCTAATAGTCAATGCAGCCTTATTAGATATAGCTGCCACCAATAGGGGCTAACCTTAGCTTGCCTAATACTGCGGTGCTACAACAAGCAGCACAGTTCTGATCAAAGTAAGCATAACAAAACCATACTATTTTTTGAAAATACAGGAGAGAGTCCTCTACCTTTCAGATTAAAAAAGAGAGTTTCTGAAATAAGAAGTTAAGAATGTCAATCACAGAGAGAATATTGATGCATTCATGAGATTTGCATCCATCAAATACCAAGCAGTGTACAAAGTTTTATACCAGGAGATACTTGTAAGCCTGTAACTAACTAAAAGAAAATACAGAAAGAACTTCAGTGTATAAATAACACCAATGAGTCACTAGAAAAAGACAAAAATCCCAGTAGATAACAGGATAAATGGCATGAACTGACATTTTCAAGTATGATGTAAAACCAATTAAAAATTATAAAATTACCATTTTATAGACAAAACTAACAAAGAATAAAATGTTATGTATTGGTGAGAAGTATCAGGAATTTTCACCAAAAAGTCCTAAGAACTTTAGGAAACTGATGGGATGCTTGCTTAATGAAATTTAAGTCTAAACATTTTTTGTCTTACACACATACACACACACACACATACACATGATCATAGAAACACTTAAAAATGTGCTCAGGCCATAAGAATTCATTTCATATTCACAAGTAAGATGAACAGAAAGAGGTTAACATGGGACCATGGGACGGTAGAAAGGTACTAGATTTAGTAGCTTTTTATAAAGATGCATTTAAAATAATAGAATAACGTCTATACCTGTCATGTGTGAATCTCTATAGAGGCTGGGGAGATAGCCCAGTCAGTAAAGCACTTGCTTTGCAAACATGAGATGCTAAATTTGATACTCATATTTCATATTAAATAGCCAGCTATAGTGCCATATGCTTATAATCCCAGGATTAGGGTGGGAGGCAGACACATTATTTAGACAATGTAACATACTTGATGAACTTCAGGCCAGTGGGAGACTGTGTCTCAAAAGGTTAGATATATCGTTCCTGATAAAAAAAAAACACCCTACCTCTAGCTTCTACATGCACACACATATGTGTCCAATGCACCTTTAAACATACAAATACACACACACACACACACACACACACACACATATATATATACACACACATGAAAAAAGCAACTCTAAAATCAGTTTGTAGTTTCTTTCTACCTTTATGAGTACAAATTACTTAAAAGTATATAATACATTGCTTAGGGCCAGATATGTATGTGTATGTTTGCACTCATATTTATACAGAATAGTAAGATAATTTGAAATAAGGAGGAGCATATAGAGGATTTGAAACTTATTTTTAAATAGTTGCATCTTTGATGCTTTATTTTACAATCACATGACTATTTTGTTCTTTAAACTTTGTGTTCATTTTATACTTTCTTTTGTGTGCTTATTATAGCACACAAATAAAATATGATACAAAGGGGAAAAACATCATTTTATCTGGAATCACACAGCCCAGGTTAGAATTCTAACATTAATTTTATTACAATGATAAATAAATATCCTAGCTTTAAAGGCTTGTGTTCCTCACATATGAAAGAAAAATGTAATATCAGGGACCTAATGGTGGTATTGACAAAGTTAAATTAATTGATCCATGTGAAGTCTTTGAAATAGTAGCTGGCATATAGGAAGATTTCAGAAAATGTTGACTGTAAATGCCAATCTTTCATTCAAACCCAATGTGGCTGAATTAGTTCTCAGACTTCTCACAGAATAAGACATGAGTGTTTCTCTCATCACTGGAGTTCCAGGATACCTCAGCATACAGCCTTAATAATATTTGCTTGCTTATTCAAATATTTTTTTTCAGAAAACTTTAAGACACCTCCATCATTTTCCATGCTGGGTAGTGGCCTAATAATTGTGGTCTCACCTATTATCTTTAAAGAAAGTCTAGAAATCAGAATCTACAGTAGAGTGTGTCTGTGAAGTTTGCTGCTACAGGGGATCCATTAGAGACATGCAAGAGCTCAGCTTTTTACAGCACCAGCATAAAAGTGCTACGGCAGAAGAAAACTCATCAAATCAGTTGGAAAATGGAGTGCATTAGGAGAATGGGAAGACAATAGGCTGGTACTCAGAGTTTTAAGTTGAAAGTATGGCTTGATAGGAACTTATCTTCTGGTTTGAAAAACAGAATACTGATAGCACTGCTGATGTCATCCTGGGTTTGCATAATCCCTCTGAGCCCAGTTGATGCCACAGCTTCCTATAGTAGTAGCAGCTTGCACTGATGTT
The DNA here is from genome assembly GCF_964271855.1 of Acomys minous. Taxonomy (NCBI): domain Eukaryota; kingdom Metazoa; phylum Chordata; class Mammalia; order Rodentia; family Muridae; genus Acomys; species Acomys minous. The sequence goes on along the minus strand of NC_140500.1, from coordinate 38,314,296 downwards.
ACATATAACGGGACCCAGTGGCCTTCATTAGACAGTAGGACAATGAGCAGAGCACACGTGTGCTGAGAAGCAGGTCACAGAGGCCAGTGGAGAAACTTGGTCATTTGATGTTCCACAAGTTAATACTAAATTCTATATCGTCATTGTTCTGGGTCTATAGTCTTCACAGGTAGACTATTGATTTGATGGACACCTAGTCAGAACTTCCAACTGTGTAGTACTTTCTAACTCTACACATCATTGACTACAGTCATCCTCCAGTGTCTTCAGGGCATTGGCTCTGGAGTCCCTTCAGATAACAAAGTCTCTCGATGCTTAAGTGTCTCATATACATATGGTGCAGTGTATACTTTACTTGCATGTGTTCTATTATATATTTTAAATCATCTCTATATGTATGAACTGTAATACCTCATATAAGGTTAATGACATATAAATCACAGATCATTGTGCTGTGTTGTTTAAGGAAATGTCCAGTGAACACATATGTGACATGGGAATTTGAATTTGATATCTCTCATAGTCTCTGGTATTTGAATACTTGGTCTCCAGTTGATGATGATGTTTGGGAGGCTTAAAAGGCGTGTCCTTGCTGTAGGAGTGTGTCATTGGGGAAGGTATTTGAGAGTGAAAAGGCTTCACCATTTCCAGTTTGCCATGTATCTCCTGCTGTGCTTCAGGGTGTAAGCCCTAGGCATCCTGCTCTTGCCTTTATATCTTTGCTTTATCACCATAGATTCTAACCCTCTGAAATCATAAGCCCAAATAAAGCCTTCTATAAGTTTCATCAGGCATGATGTTTTATAAGAGCAATATAATAGTAACTATTACACACCTGTGTAGGTGGCTGTGGGTGCAAACTTCACCATAATCCTTTAAGTTTATAATGGGTTCAACTCTTTGTGTACTGTTCATGAACAACAGAGGGCTGAGTACACTTCCTTTAGATCTACAATACTGTAATGTTTTGAAATGTGGCTGCTAATCTAGGTTATAAACTTCTTGGAGCCACATCTAATTCACACTCATATTCGCCTCAAAGCATCTACCATACATGACACGATGAATAATATTGAAGGAGGAAAGGGAAGATAGATTGAAGCCATGATTCTCATGTCTTCCCAACTCTCAAATACTTGGCTTGTAGGATATCTGGACAGAGTAGCCCCATCTAAGACCAGAACTTTATCACGAGAAAAGTGGAGAACTGTCTTCCTTTAAAAGTCCTGTGTTCAAATTCACATGTCCTCTGTTGCTCTCCTTGGGACAAGGCTCCTACTTGTCCTTCGGTAGCTGTTTTGTTTTTGCCACTGAGACACTTTAAACTTTTAAACGTAAGCAGAAAATACTTATTAGTTTCCTCTGGTGTTACGTGACCTAAGATGACTTCAACCACAGTTACAAATTGCACACTGCAAGGCTCACCTAGGACCGCTGTGTCATTGGCTGTATTTTGTACCCTTCTTGGCAGACTCAGTGGGGGACAAGAGCTGACTTGGCAAGAGAGTATGATTTATCCTCTCACACTAAGAAGTAGGATGGGAAGTAAAAAGGTTCAACATTATCTCTTTGTAAGCCTTCAAATAGAAATCCTTTACTGTGCTTGCCTATTGTGTTTCTATAGGTAAATATTACCTCCAAAGAGTTACTTATACTTTAAGTTATTTGTTTGGGTTTTTGTTCTTTTATGTATAGTAAGCTCTTTGAATTTGTAAATTCTATTTTTTTTAAACCACATGTTTAAATATACTTTAAAATATATTTTTATTTGTTGTGTATCTGTATATATTTGTGCATTTGAATGCTATTATGTGTTTCTAGGGGTCAGAGGACTAATGGCAATCTGTTGCCTCCTTTTACCGTGTAGATTCTAAGTATAGAACTCTGGTCATCAGTCTTGGCAGTAAGGGCCTTTACTAGCTAAAATGTCTTGTCTGCTCACTTCAAGTTCATTGAGACAAGAAATGTTTGTCTCTTAACACTTTATCTTCAGAAACTAAAGCAATATAGCATGCATATTTTAGGTAATGCATGAATCTTTATTTCTCATCCAGGGAATTACATACATATTCTCTCCAAATATGCCAAGTTGGTGTCTTTATGATTTCAAGATGAAGCCGTTAAAGGAATTGTTACTTCAGAATTATCCATTCTCCATTTCCTACATGCACAAACCATGAAGATTCCATTGAGAGGAATGTCCTTTACTGACCAAGATGCGTCAGTAGCCTGGCAATGAGGGCTTCAGTAAGCAGTCTTAACCCTCACAGCTTCTTTATCCCTCCACTCCACAGATCACATTTGTGTGTTTGTATATATATATATATGTATATATACATACACATATATGTATACATGTGTATATATACATATGTATATACAGAAATGCAGATATACATATGCAAATATGCTCATATATGTGGAAGCCAAATATTCATATCAGTTATCTTCCTCCAATCAATTTGTACATCATTTTCTGAGACAAGATCTCTCAATATAGAACTCTGAATATGGAACTCATCATTTAGACTAGCTTGACTGGACCACAGACCGTAAGCATCTGATTTTCCTTTTCTCATATCAAGACTACAATTGTGCCCTGCCTTACCTTGGCTATTTCAGGGGCACTGGGGATCCAAAGGCAGGTCTTCATGTTTCCGTGGCAAGTACTTTATTGACTGACCCATCTCCATAATCCAACTCCAATATGTGTCTTAGTTACACCTCCAGAACGTTCTACCCTAGTTCACATGTTTGTTTTCTCATCCCTTTATGAACGTGTTGCTTTGTCTGAAAATGTACAAATTCCACACTTTAGTCATTTCTTTGGACTTCATCTTTAACACTTTTCATCACTATCACAGCCCTTTCCTTCCTCTCCTCCCAGCCCCACCCTTCTACTGCCTTCCCCTCCCCGCTTCTCCTCAGAAAGGGAACCCCCAATCCACCCCAGGGACATCACATTGCTCAGGACGGACTCCACTCTTATGAAGGGTTCCATGTATATAAAATTAATAAATTTTATGTCTCCGTTGTTCATCAGATATTGTGTCAATTGGTCTCGAGATCCATCCAAACAACTCACACAAGGAATAAAGAGTTAAAGAGAAAACCTCAGATTTCTTATGTTCTTGCTAACTCCTTCATTCCTTCCTCTGTACCCTATATTATGTATCATATGTTTAAGAACTAGTGACCTAAAAGATGGCATTTCTAAACATTAGAGGGTCTATTACACTACAGTCTTTACTGTAGGTTAAGGTCAGGCTATGATGTACTCAAAATTACTCCAAACTTGATAAAACAATAGTTTCCAGGTTGTATGTCACCCTGGGACACTCCCTTTTACAAGCAGCCTTTGATTCTTTTCTGAGGGAACATAACTGCAGATCTTAATTAGACCACAAAAGACACGAGCTTTCAGGTACCACCCTTCCAGCCCAGATGTATGCTGTAAGAGTAAATATTAATAATTAAAATTGGACTAAAAGATCCCACACCCATTCACCTTGGCCATGGGATTGTCCAGGTAGATGTGAACCATACCAATGAAACAACTGGATTTGCAAACTTAATGTTACTTAATAAATTCTGACATTGTGCAAAGACATGAACACATTCATGTTTCTAGCATAGCATGCATGCTCCTGGCACCCCAAATCCTCTTTATGAAAATGAGGATGAAACAGCACCCTTAACCAAATCTAAATCAATAATGAATAAGCATTGCACTTGGATGTGGAGTTGATGATGGTTTTATTTTCAAAACTGTAATTAAATGAGATAAAAATATATGTTGAAGTTTTTGAAACATTATAAATTCAGCTTATATAACAGCTGTTCCTCATCTGAGAGCTTGACTTACAGGAAGATCCTTGTTTTTCATGCCTCCAAAGTTCATTAACCGATACACAGCTGATTAATACCTACTATACCAAAAACTTTATGATAGCTACTTGCTACTTCCCACAGTTTTGGTTCACCTAAAATAACTTATATGTGCAACATCTTAGCAGCAATGAATCCAAACATGACTGGCATATTTTTATGAGTTAACAATCCCTATTTTGTTGTTTTCATGCCCTAAACCTGAGTATACTACATGAAAACTTCTGTTTGCTTTGAAAGCAAAACTTTTCTGCAAAGCTGAGAAACTACTAGAGAATTCTGACACCTGCCTTCCCTCTTCAGCATTGGTCACCACAGTTTCTTGGAGAAGGGAAGGGCTGCCTTTAAGGATAGACCTTAGAGGAAGTGAAGTTACATGAGCCAATGTCTTTTTAGTTTTATTTATGAGTGGGAAGCCAGAGCCTATCTCTCCCACCCAAGACCTCTGACATACTGCCATTAAGTTCTCGACAAATGTAACAGTGAGTTCATTGCCCAGGCTTGTATCTCTGGAAGGTTTAAAACAGAGAAGCCGCAGGGAGAGCATGTTTGAGATAAAGGGATTCATTTCACTTTGAAGCAGGGCATTTCATGAGCTATTGTGTGGCTGGTAGATTGGTAGACTCTTGGGTTTGACTGTGATCTGGGGCACTTATATCTCCATTTGTAATACGTTCCCAAGGTTTTTTCTATAGATTACTGACTTTGTGATAGTCTCTTGACATGTGACTTTTCTGCCTTTTCTTCAGAGAGTATTCAGCCTAGTGTTCCTTTGATGTGTTTGATTTGCTTCTAAGGTGGCCCGTTTATTAAGAAAACTGGGCCAATGGATTGCAACTTGCAGACTTTAATTTTCAATAGGGAAAAGCAAAGGTTATGAAGTGAAATATCCAAATGAAGAATTATGTTTCTTTCTGTGAAGGCTGCAATGATCCTAACTTTTTCTACCCTAGAATTCTCACACTAGACAAAGAATAGATAACTTCTGTGTCACTGACTAGTGTCTAAAAACTGACCACACTAAGTCTTTTCAATTTCCTGGTGTGATTCTGTGTTTAGGTCTGGTCACTCTTTGCTGGGATAGGCAGATGGATGGAAGAGATGGTGCTTCTTTTGCCTAGCAGTGTTACAGTTTCATGTGCTAAGTGTACCCTGACCCAGGATGTTCTGCGTCAGATAGTTTTAAGCATTGTATAGAATGCTGATAAAGATTGTGTATATAGTAATCCTATGAAGGAGTAATCAAGAAAAGATATGGGAGATTATCTGGAGTCAAGACCCACTTTAGACGAACAGGAAAAGGCCCTTTGAGGAAGTTCCATCTGATTTGGACTCTGAAGATTGACCAGGGGTCATGAGTAACTGTCCTTCAAGCTAATCAAACTTCCTTGGGGAGTTCATCTGTGTTACCCTTGTCAAAGATCATCCCTACTGAGATGGTCAGTCATTTACATGGCAACACAAAGGTGCAGAACAGGGCGTGAGATTCTCTCCAGAGAATCTGCTGTTCCCTACGATCTGGCGAATCTGCACATGGCATGGAGGAGGAGCAAGAATAGATAGATAGTGGCTGGGAAAGACTAGAGTGAGACTCCATCTATGAAGCTACAGAGAAGCCCACATCACTGCAGGTTAAGGCTTTACAGGTGCTGCCAAGTGGGGGAGGAGTGCCCACCTCCCTATAAGTTACCTGTCACCTAGGCTCAGCACTGAGGCTCAACTTATTTACTGGCTCTCACAGTGAACTTTTATGGAATCATGCATTGGTTTGTCATTGGGATCTTGGGAAGAGGAATGACCTTGGTCTCCATCTCTTCCAGAGAAGGAATTTTTAGCAGCACCCTGATATGCCCAAAGTAGAAGACTACATCAAATGAGAAATTGGCATACTCAGAGGTCCCAAGACAGGGTCAGCCTTAAAAGCTCTTCTAGACTAAAAGCAAAGCACAGTATCACAGTAAAAATAACAAAGAGAAAAAGTAGTATAGAGTAAGCTCAGTGATGTAGGCAAGGGTCAGATCCCCAGGACCCTTGCAGATCACTGTGAAGAGTCTTGTTTTACGTAGAAATTCAATAGTTCAAATTGTTTTCCAGTTTGTCTTTGTACTGTGTTAGTATGAAACCAAAGAGAAGAGAATGCAGCTGCCTAACCATTAACACTCCAACGTCAGGGTGATGTGCGAACAGAGATGAGCTCCTATAGAGAAAACTGCTGGTAATAACAGCTTGCATTTAAGGGCACCTGTCTCCAAATCAGAACAGCATTATTTGTGATGCCACATCTCACTAATCACAGTCACCTCGTGGGCTAGATAGGTAACATTTTTATGGAGCACCCAGGGAAGCTCAAGTGTTTTAAATTGAGTTGTTCTTTGGCTTCTTAAATAGCACAAAGGGTTAGATAAAATAAAGTATGTCAAAGAGATGAAGGAAAGGAAAGAACTCAAACCAGAAATAAAAATAGCTGCCTGGAAAGTCCTACACGGTCAGAGAAAAGGGAAGAAAAGCAAGCTTCATTTTCTTGCGAAGACTAGAAAATAATAGTTGATTGTAAGAAAGTGTGAGTGTCACAAGGACCAATCATATAATCTGGTAGATGTTTTTTAATTCTATTACTTAAGTCAGTGTAGGAAAGAGGCTAAATTTATGGGCTTCTCTATTGGGAAGTTCTGGATTCTAGTTCAGCCTCTTCCTTGTTTCCATTTGTAATCGTGGGTAGCTTTCATGCCATTAAGTGGAATGAATAATAGAACCAGCTTCACAGAACGGCTGTGAGAATCACATGGGAAATAAGTGTGTGTTCTGTAGGTATCCTAGTTAGAATTGGCCTTACATTCTTATGAAGAGGTGCAGTTTATGAAGGGGGTGATGTAATCAAAGTAGCCTGCAGAAGCCACCTCAACTTGGAATAGCGACTCAGCTGTCTTTAGGGCTTGCTGGGTTTTTGTTCCTGGAAACAACAGGCAGAGTAGTAAAATGTTGCAAGGACACAGAGAAGGTTAGTGTCCTCTTTCACTAAATGCAGGATTTTTGACCCTGAGCACAAGTTGAACCTGGTGGGCTTTAGGAGGAAGAGAGAAGATGGATAATTTGGAGGGGAATATGGAGGGTCTGGGAAGAACTGGAGAATAAATATAATAAAATACTTTTGTGCATGCATAAAATTCTCAAAGAATTAATAAAATGTTATATTTAATGTTAATAACATCTTAAATATTATATTTAGTAGCAATATTTTATTTTTTAAATGTGGGTTCCTTACTTTAGACAGAAAAAGAGACAATATTTTCCAGACATTTGGAAAAGGTATAGAGTGCAATTTGCTTTGTTTTGCTAAGTTGTTGCTGAAAGAAAGTGGTTGACACCAATAGCTGTCAATAAACAGCAAGAATCAAAGAATTATTGCTGAACATTGGGTAAAACAAATGAAAATTACTAACATAGAAAGATCAAGAGAGATGGCTTAGTGGGTAAAAGTGTGTACTTTCCCCAGAAATTCTGATCCCAGTTCCCAGCATCCACAACTTCCTGTGATTATAGCTTCAGGAGACTCAGTTTCTTTTTCTGCACTCATCAGCCCTCATTTGCATGTACCCCACATATACAAACACACAGATGCATAATAAAAAATAAAATTACTGGGTGTGCTAGTGCACACCTGTAATATCAACACTCCAGAAGGCAGAGGCAGGCAGATCCCTGTGAGTTCGAGGCCAGCCTGATCTACAAAGTGAGTCCAGGACAGCCAAGGCTACACAGAGAAACCCACTCTTGAAAAACCAAAAAAAGGGGGAAAATAAGGTAAAAATTATATGTCCTTTAAAAAAAAGAATAAGATACATGTACTTTTGTCAGTATTTTATGAGTATTAGTATAACTGAATGTATTTAAGCTTTGAGATATGCGCGTGCGTGTGAGTGTGTGTGTGCATGTGTATGTGCGTGTGTGTGTGTGCACGTGCCTGTGTGTACATACTTATAGTGTATAGAATAGACTCCTAAACTTTATGTTTTGTGCCTAAATGTTTATAGTAATATATTTTTCTTTCTGATTTAAAATAGCACAGTAGGGCTGGCAGTGTAGGTGATTAGGAAGATAGAGAAACTGCCTAGTGTGCTCAGAGCCGTGGTTATTATCATCAGCACCACATAAAACTGTGTGTAGTGACACATGTCCACAATCTCAAATCTCTGCAAGAGGAGACAGGGGTACATAAGTTCAAAGTTATCCTCAGTCACATAGAAAACTGTAACAGACCCTAGGCCATTTGAGACCATGCCTCAATGAAATTCTAAAAATATAAATAACACATTTAATTTTAAAGGGGAAATTTTCCTATTTTGTAAATTGCTTTCATTTTGTGTTAAAAAGCAACACAGATTCTCTCAGACTGTAATATTATACAAGGAATTTCTTCCAGGAAAGTACCTGAAGCCAAACATTTATAACTGTAAGTCTTACAAAGATGTTAGCCCATAAAGTAAAAGGCGTGGAGGATTGGGTAGACTGTATTGCCTGTCTTGGCTTAAAAACATAGCAAAAGAGGATATGTTTAAAGTTCTGTCCACATGATGTGGTGTGGTGTGGTGTGGTGTGGTGTGGTGGTGGTGGTGTGTGTGTGTGTGTGTGTGTGTGTGTGTGTGTGTGTATGTGTTTGTGTGTGTCTGTATGTCTGTCTATGTGTTTGTGTGTGTGTGCGTGTGTATGTGTGTCTGTGTGTGAGTTATTCTGTATGTGTGTGAGTTTATCTGTGTGTGCTTGTGTGTGCAGTGTCAGTGCAAGGGGTGTGTGTTATATGTCCCAATAAAACTTTGGCTTTGATACATAAATGTCACCCTAGTGGAAATTTAATCTCTCTCTCCTGGTAAGCCACTTCGTGTAGAGTCCTCTTGGACAGTGGTAAAACTAACGCTCACAGAGCACTGACTTCAGGACAGGCAGTGAGTTAAGTGCCTTACACACATCATTTTAATCTTCCGAAAGCCCTATGAAATGAGAATTATTGACCTGATACTAGCAATGAAGAAATTGAAGTTCAAGGAGATTAAAGAATTCACCCACATCATACAGCAATGGGGGAGGAGTGTGGGGAGCATATACAGGCCTCTGACTCCAAAGCCAGTGTGATAAACCATTAAGCAATTCTTCCTCTTGCTGTAAAGTCACACTTGGAAACCCACTCAACCATGCCAGTCTCACTAATGGTTTCTTCCTCCTTCCTGAGCGGAAAGAATGTAAGAAAATGTGGCTTTGCAACCCATGAGGTTTTGTGAATTCAGATTTATTCTGGGTAGGAGCCTCTGCAATCCCAAGAGCCATGCATATGTGCACCCACACTTAGGGAGCAAATGGAAGACATTCGCGACATGATTTAAAATATGCTGCCTGGTAACAGGGTTTTGGAATTACTCTCCAAAAATACCTCTTTCTTTTTATAAATGTTGAAATCATCATTATGGAAATCATATTCATAACTGATGTATTACTTGACCATCTTCCTGGGTTGGTATTGATTTCCTTATTGATTGCTTTTCCTCAAAGCTGAAGGAAGCAATAAGACAGGAGATGGGTGCTGACAGTTTCTTGTGCTAAGGACACATTGTGAGAATTAATAGAATCCAGGTCTATCCAACTCCACAAAAAAATATAAATTTATATTCTTAAACATATACAATACAGAGAATGCATAAGTAAAAGTGATTGCATTGTGTGTGTAGTTTAGTATGCCGTCTTTCATTCTTCATTTTCTCCCTTTTCTCTGTAGACTTTATAGTACGTCATGGCGTGTCTTACTACCTCATTAACCTTTTCTGGCCATTTCACAACTCAACTTTTTATATGCTCCTCTGGGAGGTGCCAGCTTGCAGATAGCTTCAGTCCTTCCTACTCACGTGTGCAATGGCTGGTCTCTTAATGGTGGCTTAAATAAATTGCTTTTTCTTAGTCAATGTTATTACTTCTCACAGAAATGTCTTGGATCATATTGCTTTTATTGGTTCTGAAACACCTCCAAGTATTTATGGTAAGCTACTTTTTTTTTAACCAGCTCTCCAAATTTAATAACTTTCCAGACAGGAAATATTTAGATGTTTTTCACCTTACTGTCTGGTTTACTCTGTGATTTGAATTCCAAATGCTTTTCTGTCCGAAGGTTTTTTCTGTTTGTCTGTTTTATGTTTTTGTTTTTACTAGTGATTGCGTGTTTCAATCTTAAGGCCTTTATGCCCCTTCATGCCTCCAGGAATTTAACTGCTAAATCACTTTTGTGCCCTTGATGAGCTAGCTCACTCCAAATGCCATAGCACATTTTCTAATTTGGTGAAAAATAACATATCAATATCATATTTTATAAGAGAATAAAGGATAGATACTTGGCAGTAAAAACACGATTTGAAAACATATCTACCATAAAACTGTTCATCCCTCAGCACATTGTTTCTGATTTTTTTTTTTTATCTAAAGTAGTGACAAATGAAATCACAACAGGACTAGAGGTAGTTATTTTTAAGATCTGTGCATTGCATATCAATGAACCACATGTAAAGGGAGAAAAAAATGCTGTTTCAGGAAACTATGGTAGACAGATGTTAAGTCATGCATTGTGCCTTATATCCAGCTGTGGCTTTAGTAGCCATATGCAGGAGCTAAAGGGAGAGGAGCTCAAAGAGAATGCTAGTTCAGCTCCTCAGATGGCCACTGTCCTCTTTCTTACTAGAGTTGGTTCTGATTCTCCTCCCTTTGCTCCCCCTCTTCCTCTTGTCTCATCCTCTGCACACAAAGTTTAAACTTCTGCATAAAGTAGTCGTCCATAGTGGAAGCCAAGGGAAGATTTGTGCCTGATCTCCCTAGTCAGCACCCCCTTCACCAAATAAAGCCACCCTTGCATTCAGTGACAGGAAATTCATTTACACAAACTGTGTCAATTTACTGGTGTAGATGTTCTTTGTCCTCAGCCTCACTACATTCCTAATGAAGCTAAGGATTCTCTCTCAGTGTCCCTGGATGGAAAGACTTGGCTGTACTACCCTGACAGATTTCCAGGAGCATGAACACAGAAACACTGAACTTTCTTACATGAACAGGGAATTTTGTTACCTTACCTATGAATGGTGAATTGGAGCCATAATGGAGCGAGATGAAGATGTGTAAGAAAAGTACTTAGTACACAGCACAACCTCAGTATGATTTGCAAATGGGCATTGTTGCAAGTCGTGTGATGGTCATGGTGAAGCAATGCTATCCATAATTGGTTGTCTTTCCTGGGGTTGCTGCTGTGGTCATTATTTAATACCAAAGCTTTGGCAATAACATGACTAAATATTTGTTAGTTTGTGTTTAATATATTTTATGTGTTTTACTTATAGACTTTACTATTGAAACCTTGCAACAACAATAGCAACACACACACACACACACACACACACACACACACACATACACACACACACACACATACTGAAGTTAACCCAAAGTCTATACATCTTAGTGAAGTTTTATACAGTTAGCTATTTGGAAATTCGTGAAGCTTTCTTCTAACTCTGTCAAGGATTTTTGTTTGTTTGTTTCAGTGTTGGATAAGGATGTAATTAAATATTCTGTATTCTATCATGAAAGTTTATGTTTTATATTTATACTATATAATTTATATTTTATTGTATGCCATAAATATTGCCAGTAAAAAGAATTGGCCAAGAGTGTACAAATACAAAAACTTCTCATTCACTGCCAGGAGTGGTGACCCATGCCAGTAATCTCAACACTCAGGAAGGCAGAGGCAGGCAGATCTCTGTGAGTTTGAGGGCAGCCTGTTCTACAAAACAAGTCCAGGACAGCCAGAGCTAAACAGAGACGCCCTGTCTCAAAAAAACCGAAATTAAAAAATAAATACATAAAATAACTACTCATTCACACACATACCCCTTTGACCTAGAAAATAACCATGCTACTAGCTAGCCATTATATGTAGATGGATTATGATATTTAAAAATATAAACTTGAGATTTGTCTTATTTTCCTAAATATGGAGAATATATATATATATATATATACATATATATCCTATTTTTTCTGTTATATACTTATTTAATTACATTACAGACTGATCCCAACCTCTCCCTCCTCTCCTTCCAGTCCCACCCTCATGCCCCCTCCTTCTTGAATTATCCCTCTTTCTTTTCAGAGAAGGAGAGGCCCCCGAGGGGTATCAACTTATCCTGGCCCCTCAAATTGCAGCAGGACTAAGTGCATCCTCTACCACTCAGACCAGATAAGGCAACCCAGCTAGGGGAAAGGGATCCAAAAGAAGGCAACAGAGTCAGAGACAGCCCCCACTCCCTTTGTTAGGAGACCCACATGATGACTAGGCTGCACATCTGTTACATATGTGTAGGGCGTCTAGATTCAGCCCATGCACCTTCCTTGTAGTGGTCCAGTCTCTGTGAGCCCCCAGAGGTCCAGATAAGTTTACTCTGCTGGTCTTCTTATAGTGACCTTGACCCCTCTGGCTCCTTCAATCCTTCCTCCCACTCTTCTACAAAACTCTCTGGGCTCAACGTATTATTTGGCTGTGGGTCTCTGCATCTGTTTCCATAAGTTGCTAGATGAAGCCTCTCAGAATACAGTAATGCTAGGCTCCTGTCTGCAAGCATAGGAGAGTATCATTAATAGTGTCGGTGGTTGGCTCTCCCCCATGGGTCTCAAGTTCGGTCAGTCACTGGTTTGCCATTTCCTCAATCTCTGCTTCACCTTTACCCATATACTTCTTGTAGGCAAGACAAATTTTGGGTCAAAGGTTTTATGGGTGCATTGGTGTCCCCCTCCCTCCACTTGAAGTCTCACCTGGCTACAGGTGGAAACTTCAGATCTCTGGGAGAGTGGAGGCTCCCAGCAGTCTATGGAGGTGATGACTTATTTTTCTTAGCATCCACAGATCATTCTTATTGCGTATTTACAACTTGGACACCTTTTCTAAAATTAGATGCTTTGAAAATGATTTCCCACCCAGAAGCAGAAAGAGCCAAATGGTATATACTCACTTATATCTGGACACTAGCTCAAGGGGCATGTCCCATGAAAGTGTTCAGTTACCAGTAAAGTGGGACAGAAGGGAAGACATCCTATTGGGACTCTAGGTGAGAGAAGCATGGAAGAATGGGGAAATAGAAGGATCCAGAGGGTCCTAGAAGCCTACAAGAAGAACATTATGATGGGAAGATCTGGGCCCAGGGGTCCTGTTCAAACTATGGCACCAGCCAAGAACAATATGTGTAGTAAACTTTGAACCCCTACCCAGATCTACCCAATGGACAGGACATTCTCCACAGTTGAGTGGAGAGTGGGGTCTGACTTTCACACGAACTCTGGTGCCCCATATTTGACCATGACCCCTGGATGGGGAGGCCTGTGGCACTCAGAGGAAGGATAGCAGGCTACCAAGAAGAGACTTGATACCCTATGAGCATATACAGGGTAACGAGGTCCCCCTCAGTCACAGTCACAGGGGAGAGGAGTAAGGGGAAAATGGGAGAGAGGGAGGAATGGGAGGATACAAGGGATGGATAACAATTGAGATGTAATATGAATAAATTAATAAACTATATTTAAAAAATTATTTTCTATGGAATCACAACATTCCTTTGTGAACCAGACCATATATTGAGTGCCAGTCTTACACCTTGAAAGAATTTGTGCTTAGCAATATACATTTTTCATTGTATTTCCTTTTATTTTTGCCATGATTCTTACTTTAAAGCAATCCGCAACAGCTGGGTGGTGGCGCACACCTTTAATCCCAGAACTCTGGGAAGCAGAAACAAGAGGACAACTGTGAGTTCGAGGACAGTCTGGTGTACAAATTGAGTCCAGGACAGCCAAGGCTACACAGAGAAACCAGTCTCAAAACACCAAGAAGAAAAAAAAGAGGGAAAAGAGAGAAAAGAGAAAGAAAGAGAGAAACACAGAAAGAAAGAAAGAAAGAAAGAAAGAAAGAAAGAAAGAAAGAAAGAAAGAAAGGAAAAAGAAAAAAACAAACCACATGTAATTATCAGTTTACCTGTCATAAAATGAACATGTGTCCAAGATCAGCACAATTAATAAGAGGCAGAGATGGTTTCCAAGCTCAGGTCTGTCCAAATCCATTCTTTCCATTCAAAGTGGATAAGTTCTATGACCTGGAATATTCTTTGTTAACTACAACCAAATATTTCTAAATATTTCCTCAAATGCCTTATGAGTACAGTATACTCTGTGCACTCAGATATTATAAAACTAGGCCATTCATATATTAAAGAGGGAGAGTCTGCATTCCATTTTTAAAACTCAGGCAGGGTACTTGAAAGTCATTGTACATATTTCTTTAAGTTCTTTCCCAATTTTTGAAATTTTATTGACTTTTTTATGTATATGAGTGTTATATTTGCAGTATATAAACACCGTGTGTGTGTGTGTGTGTGTGTGTGTGTGTGTGTGTGTGTGTGTGTGTGTGGTGACTGTGGAAAACCAGAGAGGGTGTCATATCTGCTAGAACTGGAGTTGCAGACTGTTGTGAGCTACCCGTGGGGTGCTGGGAACTGAACCCAGGTCCTTTGGATGATCAGTAAGTTCTCTCAACCACTGAGCCTTCTTTCTAGTTCCCTCTTCCATTTCTTCACAGGTTCTTAAGTCAGAAGCAATGACTGCTTATATCTGTAGGGATCGCGTATCTACTATGAATAACCTCTTAATATTTTATGCCACTCTGAAATTTGGATGGGATAACTATTTTTAAAAAAATATATAGATGATAGATGCTAAGAACCAAACTGTAGAAGAGATTATTTAGTAGGACTCGGTGTCTCTGATGGGGATAATGGCTTAAAATATTAATTCCATGGCAAAGCTTTTTTTTTTAAACCTCTACTTCATCTCCTTTCATATCATTTCCTTAAAGAAAAGAAAAATAGCACGTTGGCCCTGGCCGTAACCTAGAACCTATTTGAGGTATCTGAATGAAAATGCCATCCATAAGATCATATTCTCGGATGTTTGGTCCCCAGTTAGGGGAACTGTTTGGGCTAGATGAGGACATGTTGTGTGCACTAGGAGTAGGCTTAGGGGTTTCAAAAAAATACATTACAGGCTATTTTCAGTGTTTCCCTCTGATGCTCCTGCCTGTGGATCAAGATGAAGATTATCAGTTATTCCTGAAGCTCCATACCTGCCTGTTTGACTCCTACCATGCTCCCCATCATAGAGGATTTATATTGCAGAGGTAGAAGAGGAAAACACTGCCGAATACCATCTGCCCCTTTATCTCAAGGATCTTATATCACTCATTATTTCTTTGTAACTAGTTTTTTGTTTCTTCTAGCTGGGCTAGAAGACATTTGGGCTATGAACTTCTTCCCTCTCCTCCATGTATAAGTTTCTCCCCACAAAAATGGTAACCAGACCCTTATCAATATTAAAAATAGATATGAACTCAAAATAATCTTGTGAATGTCTTTAAACTGTACACACACATATTATATATATATATATATGTACATATATATATGTGTATGTATTTAATGTGTACATAGAAGAACAAAGTTCAGTAATCCTAGTACTTGGAAGTATGTAGCATAAAAATAGTGTGTTTGAGACTGTGAGTTCAGGTCTAGCTTGGACTGTATCTGAGTACCATAATTCGAAAAATCAGAGTAAGGGAGTAAGGAATCTGCAGAGAGAGCAAGAGAGAGAGAACTATTATTGCATAAAATAGGTTTGTGAAATAAACAGAACTAAGTATTATATCAGAAACAAGTGATTGTATCATAATAATGACACTTAACTACAGGAAGTCATACAAACTTCAATTTGAGTTGGTAATGTCTAGTAGAATTTTCTAGAATGATAGAAGTGTCCTTTATATGTGCTATGGGGTGTAGTAAGTAGTTATTGAGTACTCAAAAATTGACTAGTTTTATCTGAGGATCTAAATTACACAGTTAATTTTAGTTATCCTGGGTCTGAATAAGCATACATGGCAAGTGCCTGTTTTATTGGACAATCTAGCAATGGAATCCAGGAGTAAGGACAATGTGGTTAAGAGACTGTGAGTATCAGTTAAGCAGAATTTCACCGGCGTATGTGCAATCCAAGATATTTTTTCAGCACAACCACCTTCTTGGAAATAGCAATGGTGTCCCATGGTATCTTAGGGCTGTAAAGCTTAAATGTGTTTTCCTTCATTTCTCCCAACAGATCTTGAAAACTTTAAGACAAGAACAAGAAGCACTGTGTCGGTCCGTCGAGGTCAGGGAATGGTACTCCTGTGCGGCCCGCCACCCCATTCTGGAGGTACCTATAAATATGTCTACATGAACACACTTCGCTGGCTGATAGTTTTCTTGCAGAGTGTTTTCCCTCTTGACACCAGCTGAGGGAACAGTGTCATTTATAGAAATTCCCATAGTCCCTCTATATACAGCAAGAGATGTTGTGAATGCCTCCCATATTTATAATAGGAAAATCTCAGATTGTACAAATGTTCCATCCTCCCTGTGATCCTAGTACAAAGGAAAAACTGCCCAAGTCAGTCAGAGCCAGAATCTTGTTTAGTTCGGTGATCTAGCTAAACTATCAGTACCTGTTACATCTCTGGAGCATTCCAAGGAAAAGATGGTGCTAGGTCATTTTATCCTATTCTGGGTCTGGGGAGGGAATCTACGAACTACTCCTATTATATTTCTAATACAAAATATGTGTGTTTTGATTTTCTATAACAATAAGCAATTCTCCAGCACTCTGGATACCAGTGTGCTATGCAGTGGTCCACGTCCATACTGATATCACTGCCTAGCCTTAGCATGAGAGCCCACAGACACAAGGCTCAGAATCACAAGGCCACTCTACCTCCAGGGCCATGAGCAAAGACCTTCCCAATCTCCAGTGCTTCTGGCCAGCTACTCCTGACTCAGGTTAACGGTTTGCTATAAGAGCTAACAGAACTAAGGGAAAACAGTTTACACATTATTTTAGTTCATCAAACCTAGGGGCAAAAGACACTGAAAAATCAAATGTTTTAAACAGTTACCTTATGCCCCAAGAAATATATTGGTTATATTCATAAAGGATAATTCTGAGAAATGTCAAGCAAAGTTACTGCAAGTTCAGAGTTAAACAGTGATACTTATTAGAATTTCACAAAGGATTTTTGTGCTAATTTTATGGGTACAATTATTTTATCTGGAGATATGTATTCATCCACATATCTAATTCCAGTGATCAAAAGAGGGCATAAGGTCCACAGAACTGGAAGTCTACATTGGGGGGAGATTCCATGTGAGTGCTGAGAATCAAACCCAGCTCCTCCTCAGCATTAGCCAGTGCTCTTAACTGCTGAGCTTTCTATCCAGTCGCTTTTTACATTTTATTTAATTAATTTATTCAGATTACATCTCAGTTGATAGCCCCTCACTTGTATCCTCCCAATCCTCCTTCCCTCCCTCTTTCACCCTATGTCCCTTCCCTAGGTCTGTGACAGAAGGGGACTTCCTCCCCCACCATATGGTCACAGCCTCTCAATCTCATCTTGGTAGCATGCTTATCCTTTCTCTGAGTTCCACCAAGGGGAACTGGTCAAGTATGGGGCACCAGAGTTCAAGTCAGAGTCAGTACCCACTCTCTACACAACTGAGGAGAATGCCCTGTCCATTGGCTAGATCTGAGTAGGAGTTCAATGTTTACTGCATGTATTGTCCTTGGTTGGTGCAGTAGTTTGAGCAGACTCCCTAGGTCCATATCCACCCATCATGATGTTCTTCTTGTGGGTTTCTAGGACCCTCTGCATCTTTCTATTTCCCCATTCTTCCATATTTCTCTCATCTAGAGTCCCAATAGGAGGGCCCTGCATCCATTTCAATCTCCTGGTAAGTGAAGATTTTCATGGGGCATCTCTTTTGCTCTAGTGTCCAATTATAAGTCAGCATATACCATATGAGTCTTTCCGTGTCTGGGTTAACTCACTCAGTATGATCATTTCTATCCATTTGCCCACAAATTTCAGGATTTCCTTGTTTTTAATAGCTGAGTAGTATTCCACAGTGTAAGTGTACCACAGTTTATTTATCCATTTTTCTACTGAGGGACATATAGGCTGTTTCCAAGTTCTGGCTATTACAAATAAGGCTGCTATGAACATGGTTGAGCATATGTCCTTATTGTGTGGTAAAGCAGCTCCTGGATATATTCCAAGGAGTGGAATAGCTGGATCTTGAGGTAGCCCTATTCCCAGTTTTCTGAGAAAGTGCCAGATAGATTTCCAAAGTGGTTGTACAAGTTTGCATTCCCACCATCAATGGAGGAATGTTTCCTTTTCTCCACATCCTCACCAGAATGTGCTGTCACTTGAGGTTTTTATCTTAGCCATTCTGATGGGTATAAGATAGAATTTCAGAGTCATTTTGATTTGCAGTTCTCTTCAGGAACTTAGGGTGATCTGAGCCTAGGACCCAAATTCCCAAGGCCTGAAGGCAGGGTATTCAAAGCCCAGCCAAAGACAGGATACCCGGTTCTACATACACTACCTCTATCCAGTCTCTTAACAAAAGTTTTCCATGGCAAACTTGATTAAGGTCAAAGGCTGGAGAGTTGGATGAGCAGCTAAGAGTACTTGATGCTCTTACAGATAGCACAGGTTCGATTCCCAGCCCCCTCGTGGTGGCTCATAGTCATCTGTAGCTCCAGTTTCAGATGATCTGAACCTTCTTCTGGCTTCCTTAGGAACCAGAAATTCATATAGTGCATGTATATACATGAGGCAAAACACTCATATGTGTAACATTAAAGTAAATAAATCTTTTTTTCCCTAAGAGTAATATCTATTCTTAGTAAGGAGATCTGATTTAGTTTGGTATCTACTGTAATGATCCCATAAATGTTCTGTTTGGTATTCAAGGTTGAAGGAACAAACTTTTAAATGTGCTGTTTGAAACTACTGGTGTTTTTGAATACAAAATTGTAACTTCCTTTGTATTTAGGAGATTGTGTGTGTGTGTGTGTGTGTGTGTGTGTGTGTGTGTGTGTGTGTATAAAGCCATAGGTCAACTTTAGCGACATTCCTCTGGAGCTACTCACTTAATTTATTGGATATTCTGTATGTTTTGTTTGTGTGCTTGTTTGTTTTATTTGTTTTGAGACAGGGTTTTTCTTGAATGTGGAGATTTTCAGACAGGCTAGGCATCCACCTGTCTCTGCCTCCCCAGCAGTGAAATGACGGCACACACCATCACATAGATTTTACTTGGGCTCTGGAGCTCGCACACAGACTCTTGAGCTTGTTTGATAAACTTACCCGCTGAGCCATGGCCTCACCTCTGTAACTTCCTTTTTAATCTAATGTCACACTTAACATTTCCAGCATCAAAAACAATTAATGAGAAGGTTCGAAAGTTTGCAGTTGGAGCGTGAGCACACTGCTTATAAAGCAGTAGGAAAGGAACGCATCCAGTGTAGCCTGCAGGGACGCAGGACTGTTAGGGTCTGTTAGGTGCTCTCAGAGAGGGGTTTGTTTCTTAGTAATTCATTTCCTTACAAATAAAATAAGAAGCACCAAACTCACAGAAAAAAAAAGGGGGGGGGGCTTTTCCTAGTCCTGATTCAAGTCATTATTTTAAATTGTGCAAATATTTTGAAATTTCTCCGACTCACTCTTCCTGTCTTGTAGGGAAAGAACGTACAACAAAACTCTCAGATCCCGATTATTCACATTATTCCGTAATTGTAACTCAATAAATGCTAATGAATGTCTTTATTAAGTGTGTTTGCATTGTCGAAGGCCTATCCTTTCCAAAGGAAACCAGTTAACCATTGAAATGTATTTTGATTCTTGTGAAATTTGTTCAGATTAGCATTTTATGAATATTTAATCTGATTAAAAGAAACATGGTAGTTTTGCTAATCTCTTTTATGAGAACCGTCAGAGTATTAAATTTCTGTAACATGATGTTGATTCTAACAACTCATCTTAGAGATGTATTTTCAAAATACCCCTCTTCCCCTGTATAAAGATAATGCTGAGAAAGACACAACATGATGAGGCAAGGAGACTATGTTGCCTGATGATGAAGTACCTAACTCCTTCCCCGTTCCCACAGAGAATTATTAAAAATTGCCATAGACTTCTGAAATGTGTCTGTCTCCATTGGCAGCAGTCAGAATCTCTGAAATCTATTTCCTTGAGCAGTTCTGACATTCTTGACAGTCTTGATGGTGAAAGACAAGGAAATAAATATTCTCATTATGGGCTCTATTAGAAGCGGTGCACACAGTAATACTGAGAGCAAGACAGACACAGCCTGAGATTTTTCAAGAAAACAACAAAGAGGATTTTCAAGGTTGTAAGAGAGCATGTCAGACATCTACCTGTTTTGTCCAGTGGAGTTACTGATTACCTCATCAAAATCTTCCATCTATCAGGAACCTCCAACATGGGTTGTAGCTACAATTTTCGCATGCTTTTCTTTTGCAACTTGAATACTACCTAAGAGCTGGCAGAACCACCAAAGGCTACTGGACCTACTGAGCATTTTAGACTTACCATATGGTATCCGAGTCTCAATTGCAACATATCACACAGGGGGAAGGAAATGAGTCAGCCTCTTACTGTATCAGTGGGGTACTCGGTAATGCCATGAAGTCCACTGTAAGGGATGCTGCCCATCCTGTTTCTAGGAGTGTACACTGTCAGACCTTAAGGGAACACAGAAATGAGCAGCTTGTGTGTGTGTGTGTGTGTGTGTGTGTGTGTGTGTGTGTGTGTGTACAGATGTAATCTTGCATAGATTTTTATCATTAAATAAGGATGCAGTCACAGGAAAAAAAGAAAAAAGAAAGAAAAAGAAACGAGTCTGGTAGATTCTTGTCCTTAGGTCCTCTTTTGTATTAGAAACAGACATCACTGAATTTTGGAAGGTTCACTTCAATTCTGCCTCCCACTGTATCACTTGGCACCAGGAATTCATGACCTTTAGCCAAGTCCTCGTTAAACGGGATTAAAATGAGGTGTTTTTGTCATGGTTCCTTCTGATGTAATTAAGCCCCCAGATTATTCATCACTGAAATCCATCAATTATTTTTGGAAAGAGGTTTGAGTCTTCTATGCCACCAAGGTCCTTTCTACACAAAAGCAGCAGTGATCTCACCTGGGAATTTATAATAAGGGCAAACTCTCAAACGCCACGCAGGGCCAGTTGAACCAAGCTCCTGCTCTTAATGAGATCTCCCACTGTTCGCATGCACAATGAAGTTTGAGAAACCCAAAACTTCTTCTCTGGTTCCTCACATACCTTACCACTCTGGCCAGGAGCAGACACGTGGTAGATTTAGAATTATCTAGGTGATCTATTATGACTGTAAGTGGCCAACCATTTCTCAAGGATAATCTGATTCCATAGAACTGGGGTTGGTTCCCCCCAAAGTATCATTATATAAAACTGTAGTTGACTCTGAAGTAGCACTAGATTTGAGATCCAGTCACTTTGTTCATGTTCTACAAAACTAGTGTAGGAACAGCCCTGCTGGGGTAGAGTCCTTTGATTCCACATCACCCAAGCTGAATCTGTGAACGTCCCTTTATATAAAAAGAAATGTATATATACATATATATAATATATATTAGAGGTAGAGAGGTGGCTCAGTGGATAAAATAAAGTGGGGTGCAATGGTATGTGTCTGTAACTTCAATACTGAGGGACAGAAGCTAGCGGATCCTGGGGTCTCACTAGCAAGCCAGTCTATAGTTCCAAGTTCAGTGAGAGACCATATCTGAAGAAATAAAGTGAAAATGATTCAGGAAGACATTTGAAGTCAACCTGTGGTCTCCTTCTAGCTGTATACATATGTCCCATATAATTTTTTTAATGTTAAAATAAAATATGGTATTTTATGATCTTAGGTTTTGTCTTTGATTTCAGGTGTTCTTTTGGCTGTAGATAAGGAAAATTAATGTCCTTCACTATTTTTCCCAGTTAATCTTCATCTTCATGAGTTGTATTTTGTGGCTGGCCATTTCTTGCTAAAGTACTGTCAGTAAAAGCATGGCTTCTTAAAGTTGAAAAAAGAAACAACATAGGCTGATTCTGTACTGAAGTTGTTTTCATTTTAGAGACACTAGCTAGAATTTTCTTGCTTAGATCTTTTCATACAGAGCACAGTCCCAGTAAAGTTAGATCCCATTCCCAAGACATGAGACACATGGACCTTACAAGAGAGCATCTGTGGAGTTCTTCGTGGCATTTATACTGCTTTAGTTTGTATTCTATAGTCTATTGATGTTCATAATAATTGAGATAAAGTAAGCATATAAGTTCTATCAATAAGGATGATAAAGTAAAGAGATTGTGTGAGGACACACAATAATCAGTACCAGGGTTACTATAGACCAGAACACATCACCCTTTAACAAATAGTAAAGTAGAAATATGTTTTGTTCTCCCAATGCCAGGAATCTCTGGGCTCTACCCCAAGGCAATTAAATTTAAGTATTCTTGGAAACACAGATCCTCTGTGGCATTCTTGGTAATTTTTAAAATTCCATACATGATCTAATACGTAGCCAGGCTGTAAAACTGATGTCTGTCATTATAAAATTGACACCTGACCCAGGAAACCCTTTCCATCGCAAGCCTCTTCAGGAGTCTCCTTGATCTGGACATATCCACATGGATTCTACTCAGAGCTGTATAAGAATCAGCATGCCTTCCCACGCTGTGGGTATTTCAGATGAACTGTTCAGTAATCACTAAAGGGCGGAATAAAGATGGAAAAGTAGGACACCCATGTTGTAGTCCTAGCTCTCTCCTATTACCCTGCTGTGGTCTTAGGCTGATTGTGGAATTTCTCTGAGCTGTATTTCCTCATTTCAGCTTTCCGTTCCTATCCTCTCATACCTACTCAGCTTTCAGCACCAAAAGGCTATTCTCAGGATTAGATTCATCCAGTTATGTGTTCAGTTCAGGCTAGGCTGACATGCTTCTGAGCCAGAAGTAATCTTACTGTGCTAAAATTGAATAGCCTCTGAACCCAGAATAATCACAAAGACATTGTAGTCAAGCTGCCCGACTCTCCACTTTATACCTCATTCCCACCGCCCTCCCCAGGCTTACTCCCATTACTTGGCAATTCTTCATAGCTTTAGATTACCAGGTAAAGCTTTATTTGCTTCAAATATCAGCCCATTTCATTGTTCTATAGACTTTCAGGTTACCTCTTGTTTTCATGTCAAACCCAGTGGTAAATTTGTCTCTCTCTCTCTCCCTCTCTCTCTCTCTCTCTCTCTCTCTCTCTCTCTCTCTCTCTCTCTCTCTCTGAGTGTGTATGTGTGTGTGTGTGTGTGTGTGTGTGTGTTTTGTCTGCATGGGAGGATGCGGGTATCCTGCTTCATCAAAATTTGACTTATTATCTTGAGACAGAGTCTATCACTGCGTGAACTAGCTATTGGCAAGCAAGTAACAATGGCCCTCGTGTCTTTGCCAGCAGTAGCACCTGGGTCGCAGGCACCTGAATTGTTGTGCCCTGCTTCTTTAATCGATGCTGAGGTTCTGAATTCAGGTCATCATACTTGATCAACAAGCTCTCTCAGCTACTGACCCATCTCCTTGGTCTAGGTCCCAATTTAACTTCATTCTAAAACTTGAACGATGATACCCTGTCTTTGATGCAGTATTATGGATGTCTAAGGTATCTATTTATTGAGCCTAACCTATTGAATCATACCGCACAGATTGAATCTTGGATTTGCTGCCCTGTTATTTGAACAACTGACTACATTTCTCAGAAAGTAATTCTTCTGCGTCCACCTTATTCCCTCTCCTTTCTCTCAGTGAACTTGCAAGTGCTATCATTTTCCCATAACTTAGCTCAAAGTATGATTCTCAATTCTTCATGCAGTACTAATCCAGCAGAATGGAATTGACTTTTGTCCTAAAAACTCAAATGTCAAAAAGGTAGGGTAGAGAGATACAGAAAACATGGTACTAATGCACACAGCTAAAACTTAGAATCATGATTTTATTAACTTTATTAGTTTTATTTGGTCATTTTTATTTGCTTAAACATAAAATCAAGAAACTTCCTTTTAAAATATATATGATCTCTTGACTTACCCTCATGTAACAACTCATAAGCAGGCATACACTTTTCAGCTGAGTCTCTTCAGTGATTCATCTATGATTTACATCTATTATTAATATAAAGTGGTAGTGCTTTGTATAGCTTTATGAAAATGCTGATTTAGCCATTTGTCTCAAATTTCAAAGTTCCTTTCTAAGACTGAAAATGACAGTTGAGATAAATCCTGCAATAGTTGTCATGCAGGTGAAGGCTGGTCTACTTTGTTAGGTTTGCATGTTCTACGTGAATTCTGTTTCACTTCCTTATGGAAAAAAACAGACATTATATGGACATGAGGAGCCAAGATTGTGTGTGTGTGTGTGTGTGTGTGTGTGTGTGTGTGTGTGTGTGTGTGTGTGTTTTGTGTATGTGGGGGCGGGGGTTACTGGCAATTACATAGAACTCTTTTTGCTTGCTAGGCCAGCTGCTCTGCCACTGACTTATATCCCCAGCTTCAGGGATAATTTACATAATTTAAAATATTTTGAATAATCCTGAATTGTTTTTAAATAGACTAAACATTGTCTTCCACTTATTTTTATGGCATTTGAAAGTGAGCAAAATGTGAGCTTTTTAAATGATTATGATGCTACCAATTAGCTAATGTCATGAAAACTGTAAAGAAATCACACAGTGTTGAGTTATATTCTTTTTCTAGTCATAATGGAATCACAGTGAAATGTGTTTGTCATCCAGAATGTAGGAAGGCTCCACAATCTACTTTTTCTCATTCTGTGGGCATATGTATGTTTGCATGAATAAATGCATGCATATACATGCATTTGTGCATGTGTGCATCTGTGTGCGTGTGTGTAAGTGTGTGTGTGGTGTGTGCGTGTGTGTGCACGTGCACAGGTAGAAAGGGGATGTACCCATATATAGTCAGTTTTGAAAACATTTAAATTACAAGTGTTTAAATAATGGCCTTAAATCATGATTTTTGTTGCTTGGCCACCACTAAAGCAGCTTTGTTTGATCTCAGTTTTATGTCACTTAAAAAGTGATGTTCCTGAGAGAGTTTTGCCTTAACTCCTGCAAAAGTTTAAAACCACAGCTGGTCAATACATTAAGGCAGAGCCACTGGGGATAAGTAATTTGGAAGAGGTCCTTTCATCATGGATAAAGAATGGATTCTTGTTTGTAGACTCAGACTCCTAGGCATGGTGTTGCAATACTACTACAGTACCACTCCTTAAAGATGTGAGGATCAGTCGACCTGGGTAGAACCAATATTTACAATATAGTCTCCATGGAATGTGTATTCTATCCTCATTTTGAGTTTTTAGCAACAGAACCTACATATCCTTTTAAGGAGATACTCATCTTAATTCAGTGAAGTCAACATTTAGTGATAGATTATCAACCATAAAAAAGACACATATCATCATTGACATGAGATATCTTTAAAACTTACATAATGTTAAGGAGATCTTGTTTGATCTTCCTTAAGTCTAGTATGTTTCTGTCAACAATGTGAATTTGGGCTCTTTTATTTTAAATAGGACCAGCCAATTCCAACCTTCCTTCTATCACTTTGCCAATCAGAGAGACCATAGAATGTTAGAGATGTAATCAGTGAGTCCTGAGGTAAAGAATTTGCAAATACATGCTCATCTACATTCATTAAATCTCCATATCCACCTCCTTGTTGAACATAACAGGAAGAAAATAAGAACTGCACTACTCAGGGGTAACTTGTTAAATACATTATCAGGCCCAAATGACATGGTAGAGTGTTTCTTGTTCAGGAAGATGGCAGACTCTGTTCTTCTCAGCAATGAGGTTGTAGCACTCAAAGAAGGGGAAAAAACAGAAGGGGAGGAACAGAGGCTTTACGGGTCTAGAAGAGTAACTTACATCTTCCCTATGGAAGAAAACAAAAAAGATAATATGAAGAAACAAAGACACAAGTGGTCATGCTGCTAGTTATCTCTAAAGCTGGTACCTTGGGCTCTATGATGCTATTCTCACACTCTCTCTCCTTGGATTTTTTTGATAACTCATTCTGATACCACATGAATGTTTCATGATGGTGCTTTTGAGTGCCTACTATCAGCAGCTGTTCACATAGTAGGAGAATAAAAAACAAACTTTTCAATGTTAAAAAAAATATTCTCTGGGGACTGGAGAGATTGTTCTCCGGTTAGGAGCACTATCTGACCTTCCAAAGGACCTGAGTTCAACTCCCAGCACCCACATGGCAGCTCAGAACCATCTAATTCTCCAGTTACAATGTATCTGACGACTGCACACACAACAAGCAGGCATAACACCAATGTATATAAAATAAAAGTAGGTAGGTAGGTAGGTAGATAGATAGATAGATAGATAGATAGATAGATAGATAGATAGATAAAATATTCTCTGGCCACAATTAGTTATTTCTAGATCTTATAGAACTGAGCCTCCAATTTTTTTTATTAACCTGCTGGCCTAGTTTCTAAGAGATGTCTAAGAGTAACAGTTTCATACTTTGCACCTTCATTCTGCTTTTCCTTCTGATATGAGAAAAGTTTATGATGCTTGGATAGTTACAGCAAGTGCCAGGTTATAGCACTTAGAAATAGACTCATGTACCTTAATCAATAGCTATTGAATCAAAATAGTTTTATTCAATAGGCTGAAGTGGTCATTTCCTTAAAAATGCAAAAAATATATTTCAATAAACTATTTTACCTCTTTTGCTCCTTCTTTGTTTATGCAAATAATTTATTTACATAATTATTATATAATTAATCCTTTATTAGGAAGAAAACAAGGATTATATTTCACTAAAATAGCTACAATTATCTACCTTCTTTCCTTGACAGTTACTTTAATCATAGGTGCTTTTTAAATGTTTTGTGAATATATAGATTTATACTTGAGTTAGAAATGCTTCTATTTTCTTTTTAAGCAAAATTCACATCCAAAAAAAAATGTAAGAGATTGTCTCCAGTTGATTTTTAGAGCTGGAAGCCCCTTGAATGAATTAGACAAGAGACTAAACACATTAATACTAAAGATAAATGGCGATTTATAAAGTGAAATTTTTAACTCTGAGTCTGAGTGACCAACAACAGATTGATCATTTCAGGAAACTCTGTCAAAAGCCAAGGTTTCTTACATGGAACTTCTCACCCTAGAAAGCAGCCAAGGGATGATGTTGTCTTAGAGCACGAGTGCTAGCTGGGACATGAAAACTCTAGAGATGTGAAAACATATCATATTTCCAGAAGAGTGCTACCAGGAATGAGCCAGCCAGAACAGAACAAATGATCAATGCTGATCCTTCAACAACACGAACCTGACTGAGCATCTCCAAATGACCCATGGACATTTGCAGCAGGATCCATGGGAACCACTCTTGTTTTAATGTTTGCTGGATATAGACCCCATGGCATTCAGCTGGAAAAATAAAAAAGAAAGCACACAAAGGGGCAGTTCTTTAGATACATTTTCAGCAATGGACTAGTATTTTCAAGTTGTTATATCACATGATGTTACAGTGAATTACAGAGGACAGTGAAGAATTGTTAGCTGAATTATAAATGATTAGAAATAGTTTCTGGGTAAGTATTCAAAGAATAAGTGTTTTCCAGAGTCAAATTTCCTGATCTTGTCAATATTAAGCATGAATAAGGAGTTAACCAAGTGCTAGAGAGATCACTCAGAGGTTAAGAGTACTGGTTGCTCTTCCAGAGGACCCAGGTTAAATTCCCAGCACCCACATGGCAGCTCACAAGAGTAGAGTGGAGAGTTGGATATGACTTTCTCATGTACTCTGGTGCCTCATATTTGACCATTTTCCATGGAGGGGGAGACCTGGTGGCACTCAGAGGAAGGACAGCAGGTTACCAAGAAGAGACTTGATACCCTATGAGCATATACAGGGGGAGGAAATCCCCCTCAGGAACAGTCATAGGGGAGGGGAATAAGGGGAAAATGGGAAGGAGGAAAGAATGGGAGGAGACAAGGGATGGGATAACCATTGAGATGTAACAAGAACAAATTCATAAAATAATATATGTCTTAGAAAAAATAAAAAGTAAGTAAAAAAAAAAGATCTCATACTCTCACACAGACATACATGCAGACAAAATACCAATGTATATAAAATAAGATAAATAACTTTTTAAAAAGAAGTTAAGCAACTTCTTCATTATTAAATTTGGATTAACACACAAAGAAATAGGTTTCAAAGTCACATTTGCACACATAAATATTACAGATTTAATTATTGGATGTTTTAAAACTTTCTTATGTTAGTTATCAGATGTCTGAAAAGAAAATTATTGTCATGTACAAAATGAAAGGATAAAAGCTACTCATTTGAGCAAGTGACTTTCCTATTCACACACAAGGTAATAATCGGTAGCAAATGTTAAAGGGAGGATAAAGCCTTATGGTTCTATATAGTATCTGAATCCTTGTTTTCAAAAATTATTTAGTCAACTGGCTATATATCAAAACAAACAATATGTGTAAAAAAACAGTTTTGAAACAGGGTCTCAATATGCATCCCAAGCTGGCAATATGTATGCCTTGAGTTAGTGATCTTCTTGCTACAGCCTTTAGTTGGCTAACTTAGGTGATGTGTGCTTACCATTTTGGTTTGGGACTTTGACATTCATAGATATGTGGAATAAATAGAGGACTCCAAATAAAGTGCAGTGGTTATAAAGGGAGAAACTCTCTTGGCATTATAAACTATGTTGTGTCTTTAATTCAGAGTCTTATTTAGAGAATAATCAAGACATCTTAGGTAAATACTGACTACTCATGGAACAACAGGTATCCGTTTCACACTGAGCCAAGAAAACTTGTCTCACTGTAACGCACATTAGTTAGTGACAGGTTAACACATTATCACAATCCTCCCTGTCAAAATGAACCCCTGGAAAAGAGGATGTGTCATAATAATTCTCCATAGGAATTCATAAATCCATATGGCAGGCACAGCTGGAGAGGTAGCTACAGTTGACAACGTAATGGTTTAGATGAGATCAGGCACATTCTGGGTGGTATGGCTGTAGATGAGCATTTTAACAACATCTGTAAGAGGCTGCTGAGATGGTTCCACACTTAAGAGCACTTGATGCTCTTGAAGAGGTTCTGGGTTCAGTTCCCAGCAGTCACATTGTGGGTTGCTACCATTCACAATTTGAGTTCTAGGCCTTCTATGGCCACAAGGCTTGTTCATGCTGTACACACATACATGGAGGTAGGCAAAAGTCATATACATAAAAATAAGTAGTTGTTTTAAATAGAGAAATATCATAAGAATGACACCATGGGAAGCAATTTGGATTGTACATGCTGTTTCGTTCCTTCAAGACAGCATACTCTCCAGGGCAGATACCGCTATATTTCAGCTTCAGGGACTTGAAGCTCGGTGTGCAATATTTTACACTGAGGAATGGCTAACCTTTAAAAAGATAAAGAATTCTACAAACAAAATGTAGATCATTTAAGTATAATTTTTTTTCTTTCTGTAGTTCCTACTTCCTGCAAATATAGGCAGGTGTGACACCTTTAAGTCCTTTCCTACGTATAAAGCATGTATAGCTGAAATTTCTCAATTTAGCTTATTTCAGGTCCAGTAGGTTGTGATGGAGCGTATAAATTAAGAGTTCAGCGTGAAGAGGTTAGAGTACCTTACGAAGATAAAACATGAGACTTTGGCAGAAGCCATCAAATACCAGACATGTAGAAGACACCACACATACAAAACTTAAGCAAGACAGAATGGTCCCTTGTGCTTCGTGATGTATGAAGGCAATCAAATAATCATTTGAGATGTTTGCTCTTGGTTATTAGAGGGAAGAGAGAGGGCACAACATTCAGGAACTGATGTGAAATAGAAAAATACATGTGTACAGTGCTTCTTGTAAGAAGATTTATAAATGTAAGTCTGAAGTTCAAGAAAGTAAAAAGAAAAAGAATAAATGAAAAAATAGTTATGTAAGACTTGAATAGGAAGTTTGTCCCAAAGAGGTTGGTTTTAGGGGACTGTAAATATGGCTCAGTGATTAAGAGCATGTGCTGTTGTTGCAGAGATCCCAAGTTTCCTTCCCATATTAGGCAACCCACATGCACATGTAGCACCAACTCTGAAAAGTTCACTGCCTTCTTCTGCTTTCCACAGGCACCTTCACACATGCACATGCATGCACGCACACACATACACACACACACACACACACACACACACACACACACACACAAAGTTCAAAATAATATTTTTTATTTTGTTTTTTAAGACTGGATTTCTCTGTGTAGCCCTGGCTGTCCTAGAACTCATTCTGTAGACCAGGCTGGCCTCAAACTCATAGAGATCCTCCTGCCTTCACCTCCTTGAGTTCTGGGATTAAAGGTATGTGCCATCACTGCTTGGCTAACAAATCATTTTTTTTAAAGAAGCTGTCATGGCACATTAGGATGGTATTCAAGTGTATGTGCTGTGGTTTGCTATGAAAAGAAGCCTTGGAGCAATACAAGATTCTATCATGGCTTCTCAGAGTCTTACAAAATTACCGATAGCCCAACACTAGTAATTTGGAAACAGAAAATGTCTGTCAAAATACTTCAAACTTAACATCTAACATAGGAAGCCTGGCAGCTCAGTGAAGTCACTTTCTGGAAACAAAGGGGCATGTCCTTTGATGGTTGGAGAACTAAAGATCTAAATATAACTATAACATGTATTCATAAAGATTGCACTTTTAAAAACTTCATGGTGACTTTAGGTGATATTCTGTGATAAAAGGAAATAGGAGGCACTGACTAAAGGTACAAAACAAAACCAAGAACTACATGCTAAGAGGGTGCTACAAGAAAATGCAAGATGACTGAAAGATTTCCCCATGTTATATTTGCAACCGAGTATGTAAAACAACAGCATAAAGTCTATAAAGCAATAATATTAAGGTAAAAAGTTGCCTGTAATATATAATGAGGCATAAAAGGAGCTGGGAAAAGTTAGAAAGAATTAAAGTCAGCAATGCAGAGTCAGTAAAAAGTCAAATGAACATTACAGAAAATTGAATTAGTGATAAGCATGACTTACTAGATAAGTTTTTAATACAGAATTCAGAATGAGAGCATAATGATCAGAAACTTCATAAATATGGAAATGGGTGAATAAAGCTCCAATTTATGTATAATCAAAGTAATTGATAAAGACATAGACTCAGCATATACATGGTATCTTGTTATTTAGTGCTCTGACCTACTTAACATTCTATTGCAGTTTGCCCTCTCTCTTGAGTTATAGAATGGTGAATTGTTTATTCTTTCACAGAGAGTTAAACACTACTGATATTTATTTTAATAAATAGAAAAAATAAAGATCCAGGAGTAGGGAAAAATATAAATAGATGTGCCTTTCAACCTTAGAAAACAGTAAAATCAGCTAAGTAATGAACAAGAGACATATTCCAGTGTTAGAATCCCTACACCCAGCATGAGTGATGTACCCTAGGTACAACTGCCAGAACCACCAAAACATAGTCATATGTGCCACCTAATTAGAGAAAATAAAGGTGAATAAAACAATGCATCATGAAAAACTATACAAAAAGTAAGTACAGATGGAACACTGTGTACCTTATGACAAAATAGCCTAGTATTTAACTTCTGTATTAAACATACCAAGCTCTGAGTTGGATATATGTGTGTTTTAAACAAAAGACAAAGGCATAAAATACTTACTTTACTAAGAACAGATTTTAAGAAGAAATGATAAAATCACAAGTGTATTATTCAAATATAAAGCTACTAAATATGAAAAGGCAATTTTATGCCAAAATCCTAATCACCATGAAGACATTCTATTTGCATTATTTAAATGATAAAACTACTAACAGATCTATAAGGAGACATTTCGAGAGTCTACTTGTTATTCAATTTTGTTGATCAAGTAAATATATGAAGAATTTTAACATTGTGATACTGTTATCCTTTTTTTGGTGTATGAATACAGACTTACCCTTTGTAGCTGTGTGATAGTGGGGAATAAAGCTAAGGTGCTGCTTATTTTAGGCAACACTTGAACTACAGCCCAAGCCCTGTGTAACCTATCCTTTTGTACTGCCTCTGAAATCCTTACTATAATTGGTTCCACATTAAAATGAAAATGAAGAAAATTAAAATTACATCGGATAAAGATTAGTTTTTTCCTTAATGTAATTAAATAAGCAATTAGTTTATAGATGACTTTTGTACAAGAACAGCACAACACATTACAGAAAAATCAACCTGCGTAAATTTCAACTCATATTTTTATTATCCAAGGTGTCAAAGAAAAAACATATTTCAAACATGACATAAGTGAGAACAAATATATCTATACCTGTAGAAAGTCTGAAAAGTTTTTTTCTGATGTGACTCAATCTTCTAAAAGTCACCGGTAAAAACTGCTAGATGGATGCAAGGGTGATATGGCCATAACATCTGCCATCCCTGTGGTTGTCAGAGTTGATTCTGTTGAATTTGATCTGGCTGGCTAGTCAGGTGCCACATCATCCCCTGGAGATCTATTTGTGTCTGCCTTTCTTGAAGCTGTGTGATAGAAGAGGATGATCTTCCCCAAACAGAGAAAGACCAATCTATAGTCAAGGTAGACGAGTAAGCCAGGCATGGTGGTGCACACCTTTAATACCAGCACTGCGGAGGCAGAGGCACACAGATCTCTGTGAGGTCAAGGCCAGTCTGAGCTACAGAGTGAGTCCAGGACAGCCTAGGCTACACAGAGAAACCCTGTCTTGAAAACCCAAAAAAAACAAAAACAAAAAACAAAAAACAAAATGAGTAGATAAGTAAGTAGCTGTGTTGTGCTCCCTAGCTGGAGCCTCTGAACCAAGCTCTCAAGACATCAAAATCTGTAACAAGCATTTGCCTAATAAAGTTACCACAAACAAACAATCACAAACTCAAGAGACATAGAATAAAAGAAGATAAAAGATATATTTATCAAATTTAAAATAGTACACATGACATATTCAAGGGAAGCTTTGAGATAGATAGGAAGACATGTCTAAGGCAATTCTGTCAAAATAAAATCCAGAACACAAGCTGCATACACAGTCACAACAGGATGAAAACAATTTTGTGTAAAAGACAAAGTCTAAAGGAAAATCCACATAAAATTATATGACTATTTGAACAGCTGGATAAAACACACACTCTAGTGAGACTGAACCAAAAAATGCGGACTAGACCAATTGTCATGGAAGGCACTGAAAGTTTTCAGAGATTTACTTTCTTCAAGTGTTTTTAGGAAATACATTTTATGGAAAAGATCTTTCAAATTTTACAGTAATTCCCTTGCCAAATAATTTGTGTCAGAGCAAAGACATGATGAAACCGACAAGCCAGAGGCTTATCATCTGAAACTAGATTAATCCTGGCTCCCAAACTTGTCAAAGACTGCAAAAGAGGCAATGATGTCACATGCGAATGTTAGGAACACACTGTAGACATGTCAGGCAATAGTTTAAATACTTTACAAACACTTAGAATCTATCTTAAAGGCATAAAATCCCCGAAATATTAGGTAAATATGATATCACCCAGAAACTCATGAATAAACACTTTAGGATATGTCTATAAATATAGAATGAGGGGAAAATTTCAGAAGTGCAAATAACTCAAGACAAGCTTCCTTTCCCCCACCAAAACTCTTTAAAATTCCAACCATATCTCAGATTTAAAACACAAAATATATAAATTAAAATCCTGCCAGGCATGGTGGTGCATGCCTTTAAACATAACACTCAGGAGGCATAGGCAAGCAGATCTTTATGAGTTTGAGGCCAGCGTGGTCTACAAAACATGTTGAGAACAGCCAGGACTTTTTACATAGAGAAACTAAAAACAAAAAACAAGTAAAACAAAACCTCCAAGCATGAGGACTGGGAAATGACTGAGTACATAAAGAACTTAATGTGCAAATCTGAGTTTTGGACCAACAGAGAACATGCTAAACACTGGGCAGGAGTGGTGGTCACCTTTAATCCAGCACTCGGGATTCCCAAGGCTGCTTAGCCAGTCTGGCCAACCTGACAAGCTCTGGGTTTTATTAGGAGACCTTGTCTCAGTAAGTACAGAATAGGGTCTTCAGGGAAGACACTTTATGTCTACTTTGGGCCTACACATGGACATAAACACACATGCAGTATACACAAACATGAACTCACACATGTGATCACATATACTCATGTACACACAACTAAAAATCTTCAAGCATCATGAAAAGTAAAAAGATACTCCTATGGCCTGCTAAATGAAAGTGAATCCTACAGTTATTAGAGGGTACAGCAATAAAAAATGATTTCTACTGTTTTATTTATGTATGTCAAAATGTTCTTATTTCTAAAGTCTTCTTAAAAGAAAGTGGCTGAATTCAGGAATCTCCAGTCTGTAGGAAGAGGTTTGGCATCACCTTTTAATATTTATTACTTTTCTTTAAAAAGAAAAAAAAATAGATTTTAGCTCTAGGTTTTGCCATGGTAACTGGGAACACTGGTCTCCTACAAGCTATATTGCTCTTTTAAAACTCACTCTGTATACCCATGTTAATGTAGCTGTCCTTTCTACCTTGCCTTGAGAGATTGGTGTCACTAAAAATGCCTGGACTGGCAGCAATCCACTTTGCTTCTGGCTGGAGCCCTTCAGAATCTCCAGGGGTGAGTGTTCAGTGAGGTACATTAAATCAGCACTCAGCAATTCTCATGCAGCTTGGCTTTCTGTGGTGAATCAGTCACACACACACACACACACACACACAGACACACACACAGACACACACACACATTCATATACACATAGACGCATGCACACACATACAGGTGAATACAGAGAGAGAGAGAGAGAGAGAAAGAGAGAGAGACATATTTATATATGTAATCCCTGCTTCCTGATGGCACAGCAGCCCAATTAAGAAAACTGCTTCTGGTCAAGTGCGTGATGCTAAGGGCACTGGTTCAAGTTAGGAAATGTACATTGTAGTTGGCAAGCTTTTATTGTCCTTTTCATACTTAACTGGGGAAATGTGAAGTTTGTCACTATAAATCAACCAATGAAATAAAAAGGGAGGGTAGTTCAGTCACTTGGTCCAAAGGCTGCCAGCTGCTATCATAGGAAATAGGGAAATATGTAGTATTTGTGTTTATAAGAGATAGCATCCTGTGCCTGCTTTCCACTGGGCAACATTCTCTACGTTCCAACAAAAGCTTATGTACCCAGCAGTAGTCTTTAAGAGTAGGAAATACAATTAACACAAGATTTCTTAACTTGGACCAACATTCCAGAGAGCACATGGACAGTGAAGGATCGTGTGCCCACTAAATGCAGAGGGCCAGGGTGCGGCATGCTTATGGTGGGCTGCTCTCTCTCGGTTTTCCTACCAAGGAAGACCTCACAGAAGATGCTCCCCTGTGAAGCACTGCGTGTGACCTCCCCAATTGGGATCTCAGAGTAGATCCATTAAGCTTAAAGTACATAAGCCTTCATGCAGCGACTCCACTGAAATGACCGGAATGACAGTGAACAGTCTTGTTACAGAGCTAACTAGGTAAGACAAAATCAATCCTCCCTAATGCTAGCTTTTAAAGATCTCATCTTTGCTAAGGACAAGTGTCTTTGAACAGTGTTGTGGTCATCCTACATCTATGTAGCCTGCCACATTTCCATTCCATTCCAATAGAAACTGGTAATTACAGTATCCGTGGTTTATCACAGGCCCAAATGAACCGAAGAGTCGGCTACTTTTGCCGATAAGAGAAATGGTAAAGTTTTGAGAGTCTGTTGATGGACTGATAGAATGTGTTTGCCTTTGAGACCCTATGCTTTGTATAGGGGGAAAAAATAAAGAAGCAGTCTGGGTGTTGATCCTGGGCAATGTAATTTATGCATGGCTCATGTAAGCTGTTACCTCTTAATCATGCTGGAGCTCCAGATCTTGAAGAGAGCTAATGATCCCCTGCTGACTACCTGCTCTACTTGTAGTTCTTCCTTCAACACATCTGTCAGCACCACTTCCCAAGGGGACTGTGCGCAAGTTGGAAAGTCTGACATTGAGCATTAACTACTCCGAGCCTTTCTCCATTAATAATGGACTGTTCCTCCATAAGCTATGACTTTCCCACCCAAAACACCTATGCTGCTCCTTTTATGTGCCACCGGGCCTGTCGTCTGAGAGATGGGCAGGAAAGAGGCATCTGGCATCTGTAACTCATAGGGGCTTCATAAAACTAAACCAGGAAGATTATTCTCTCAAATGATGTTCCTGGAAATGCAAGAGATGAGTGAGTATCAAGATAATGACATTCTTTCCCTAGTTGGTGACAGTTAAAAATATATATACTAACTCCTCACATATACACAGAGCCACACATACCCTACATTTTTATTTCAGAGATGTATTTCTAATTCTTATGATGGATCCCCGGAGAGAAAGCCCAATTATTTTGAAAGAATTATTATTATGAAGGAATTGTCCTATAATATGACAACTAACTATGCTGGCAACATCTATTTTCCAATTAATGGTTTAAAGAAATTCTCTGAAGTAAATCAAAAGTACTTTTATGATTTGGGGATAGTTTTTATTATCAATTTACATGAAATGCAGGTAAAAAGAACGGTGGGTTTGGGTCTAGAAAAGGAAAATAAAAAGTTCATTGTAATGTACAGTGTTGCCCTTTGGCTAAAAGAAAATATAAACAGAAGAAAAAAATAAGAGGAAGAGAGAGGAGAGAGGGAGGGGAAAAGGAAAGGTGATCAAAACTAATAAATAAGACTCTACATGTGAATGTTTAAATTTCCAAAGCTCATAAACACTGCTGTTCATTGCGTCTCTTGACATATCCCTTGTGAAGTTAGCATAGGAAATTAGAATTCAGGATAGGTCTCTCAAAATTTTAGAGACCACACTGCAGTTGAACTGAGGCAAGGCAGATGTGAGCTGATAGAGAATAGGGAAGAGTCGAAGACCTAGTTAGCATAAATCTCATCAAAGGGGAATAGCAAGTTGTCATCATGAACCCGAGGGTTCCCTCCGAGGCTCAACTAGACCATCCAATGAATTTGATTACTCTATGTCACACTTGGCATCGGATTCATTGAACATCACGATAGTGCATGCCAACAGGGCAGGCCAGATGTTTGTGCTCAGTAGGAGACCCTAAGTAGTCTCAAAAGTGATACAAGGACATTTTTAAAATTCTGCTTTTCCATGTGTTATCACAGGAACACTTGAACACCAAATTCAAATTCATGTGGGTATGTCTGGAACTTCCTAACTTAGAAGATGCACGTCTTGATTTTTTTTTCCTTCCAACATTTGCATAGACTTACATTCTAGAGTAGCCAGGAAAAGCCTAGTGGCAAAAGGGTCTACCCTCAGAGAAGCAAGTATAGTCATTTTTGACCAGATACCAGGTACTAATGGTTATTTTACCATAGTATTTTTGCCTGCTCACAGAGCTAACATTCTGTCTTATAGGAGTCCTGAATAACAAACCCTGCCAAAATAGCCCATGGTAGCTTTGTTCCCAAAAAAAAAAAAATAGCGTGAGACTGTATACAGAGTTGCTAGGAAATGCCTGGTCATTCTCCTTCCTTTTTATTTCTTTTACTTTCTGTTCCTCTTCTTCCAAGTTATACTTGCCTCACCTTTCTCCTCCTTTAATATTACATCTTGATTGTTAGCACTTCCCCTGTTTCCTCCCATTCCTCCCTCCCTCCCACTTCCCCCCTTCTCCCCTCCCCTATGTCTGTGATTGAGGGAGACTTCTTCCCCCTATGTATGCTCTAAGATTATTGAGTCTCTTCTTGGTAACTTGCTATCCTTCTTCTGAGTGCCACCAGGCCTCCCCATCCAGGGGACATGGTCAGAAAAGGGGCACCAGAGTTCACGTGAGAATCAGATCTCACTCTCCACTCAACAGTGGAGAATATCGTGTTCGTCGGCTAGGTCTTGGTAGGGGTTCGAAGTTTACTGCCTATTTCTCCTTGGCTGGTGCCTTAGTTTGAGGAGGACCCCAGGACCCAGATCTGCCTGTCATAAAGTTCTTCTTGTAGGTTTCCAGGACCCTGTGGGTCCTGTTATTTCCCCATTCTTCCATGCTACTCTCGCCTAAAGTCTCAATAGGATGTCCTCTCCTCTGACCCACTTTCTTGGTAAGTAAGGTTTTTCATGGGACGTATCCCTTGGACTAGTGTTTTGATATAAGTGAGTATATACCGTTTGTCTCTTTTTGCTTCTGGGTGAACTCACTCATTATGATAATTTCTAGGTCAATCCATTTGTCCACAAATTTCGGGAATTCCTCGTTTTTAATAGCTGAGTAATACTCCATAGTGTAAATGTACCATAGTTTCTTAGTCCATTCTTCTACTGAGGGACACTTAGGCTGTTTCCATGTTCTGGCTATTGTGTATAAAGCAGCTATGAACATGGTTGAGCATATGTCCCTGTTGTGTGTTCGAGCATTTTCTGGGTATATTCCAAGGAGTGGGATAGCTGGGTCTTGAGGAAGCCCTATTCCCATTTTTCTGAGAAAACGCCAGATAGCTTTCCAAAGTGGTTGTACTAGTTTGCATTCCCACCAGCAGTGAAGGAGTATTCCTCTCTCTCCACATCCTCGCCAACATGTGGTGTCATTTGAGTTTTTGATCTTAGCCATTCTGATGGGTGTAAGATGGAATCTCAGTGTCGTTTTGATTTGCATTTCTCTGATGCCTAACGAGGATGAGCATTTCTTTAAGTGTTTCTCAGCCATTTGATATTCCTCTGTTGAGAATTCTCTGTTTAGTTCTAAGCCCCATTTTGCAATTGGGTTGTTTGGTTTTGTGGTGTTTAATTTCTTGAGTTCTTTATATATTTTGGATATTAAACCTTTGTCAGATGAAGGGTTGGTGAAGATCTTTTCCCAGTCAGTAGGCTGTCGCTTTGTTCTCTTGACAGTGTCTGCTGCCTTACAGAAGCTTCTCAGCCTCATAAGGTCCCATTTATTAATTGTTGACATTAAGGCCTGGGCTGTGGGTGTACTGTTCAGGAAGTTGTTTCCTGCGCCTATGTGTCCCAGGCTCTTCCCCACTTTTTCCTCTAACTGAGTTAATGTCTCTGGTTTTAAGTTGAGGTCTTTAATCCACTTGGACTTGAGTTTTGTGCATGGTGACAAATAAGGGTCTAATTGCATTTTTCTACATGTAGACATCCAGTTAGACCAGCACCATTTGTTGAAGATGCTATCATTTTTCCATTGAATAGATTTGGCTTCTTTGTCTAAAATCAAGTGAGCAAATGTGTGTGGGTTCATCTCCGGGTCTTCAATTCGATTCCATTGATCCACCAGCCTATTACTTTGCCAGTACCATGCTGTTTTAATTACTGTTGCTCTGTAGTACAGCTTGAGATCAGGTATGGAGATTCCTCCGGAGGATCTTTTATTGTATAGGATTGTTTTTGCTATTCTGGGTTTTTTATTTCTCCATATGAATTTGAGAATTAATCTTTCAATATCTTCAAAATATTTTGTAGGTATTTTGATAGGGATTGCATTGAATTTGTAAATTGCTTTTGGTAAGATGGCCATTTTTACTATGTTAATTCTCCCGATCCATGAACAAGGTAAATCCCTCCATCTTCTGATGTCATTTTCAATCTCTTTCTTCAAAGGTTTGAAGTTTTTTTCAAATAAGTCCTTCACTTGCTTGGTTAAAGTTATTCCTAGATATTTTATATTGTTTGTGGCTATCGTGAAGGGAGTAGTTTTCCTAATTTCTTCCTCTGCCTGTTTGTCATTTGTATACAGAAAGGCTACTGACTTTTTCGAGTTTATTTTGTATCCTGCCAATTTGCTGAAGGTGTTTATCAGCTGCAGGAGTTCTCTGGTGGAATTTTGGGGATCGCTTATGTACACTATCATATCATCTGCAAATAGGGATAATTTGACTTCTTCCTTTCCCATTTGGATCCCCATGATCTCCTTTTGATGTCTTATTGCTCTGGCTAGAACTTCAAGAACTATATTGAAGAGATATGGGGACAGAGGGCAGCCTTGTCTGGTTCCCGATTTTAGAGGGATTTCCTTGAGTATCTCTCCATTTAATTTAATGTTGGCTGTTGGTTTGCTGTAAATAGCCTTTATTATGTTTAGATAAGTGCCTTGTATTCCCGATCTCTCCAGAACTTTAAACATAAATGGGTGTTGGATTTTGTCAAATGCTTTTTCTGCATCAAGAGAGATGATCATGTGGTTTTTCTCTTTCAGTTTGTTTATATGATGGATTACATTAATGGATTTCCGTATGTTAAACCATCCCTGCATGCCTGGAATGAATCCTACCTGGTCATGGTGGATAATGTCTTTGATATGCTGTTGTAATCGCTTTGCGAGTATTTTGTTGAGTATTTTTGCATCAATGTTCATAAGAGAAATTGGTCTGAAATTCTCTTTTTTTGTTGGGTCTTTGTGAGGTTTAGGTATCAATGTAATTGTGGCCTCATAGAAGGAATTTGGTAATGTTCCGTCCATTTCTATCTTTCGGAATAGCTTGACTAGTATCGGTATTAACTCCTCTTTGAAGGACTGGTAGAATTCTGTGCTGAAGCCATCTGGCCCTGGGCTTTTTTTGGTTGGGAGACTATCAATGGTTGCTTCTATTTCTATAGGCGAAATAGGGCTATTTAATTTGTTTATCTGGTCTTGGTTCAATTTTGGCAAATGGAATCGGTCGAGAAATTTGTCCATTTCCCTTAAATTTTCGAATTTTGTGGCATAAATGCCTTTAAAGTAGGTTCTTACGATTCTTTGTATTTCTTCAGTATCTGTTGTTATGTCTCCCTTTTCATTTCTGATTTTGTTAATTTGGATAGTGTTTCTCTGTCTTTTCGTTAGGTTGGCTAACGGTTTGTCTATCTTGTTAATTTTCTCAAAGAACCAGCTCTTGGTTTTGTTGATTCTTTGGATTGTTCTCTTTGTTTCTAATTTATTGATTTCAGCCCTGAGTTTGATTATTTCTAGGTGTCTACTCCTCTTGGGTGTTTCTGCTTCTTTTTTTTCTAGAGCTTCCAGATGTGTTGTTAAGTTGTTTATGTGGGATGATTCCATTTTCTTTTTAAAGGCACTTAGTGCTATGAATTTTCCTCTTAGCACTGCTTTCAGTGTGTCCCACAAATTTGAATATGTTGTTCCATCATTTTCATTGAGTTTCAGGAAGTCTTTAATTTCTTCCCTTATTTCTTCCATGACCCATGTGTCATTAAGTAGAAAGTTGTTTAGTTTCCACGTGTTAGTATGCTTTTTGTTATTTCTGTTGTTGTTGAAGTCCAGCCTTAGACCATGGTGATCTGATAAGATACAAGGTATTATTTCAATCTTCTTGTATCTGTTGAGGTTTGCTTCGTGACCAACTATGTGATCAATTTTAGAGAATGTTCCATGGGGTGCTGAGAAAAAGGTATACTCCTTTGCGTTTGGGTGGAAAGTTCTGTAGATATCTGTTAGATCCATTTGATTCATGACATTGGTTAATGAGGTTATTTCCTGGCTTAGTTTTTGAATCAAAGACCTATCCTTGAGTGAAAGTGGGGTATTGAAGTCGCCCACTATTAATGTGTGGGTATCAATAAGTGGGGCAAGCTTTGTTAATAACTCTTTTACAAATGTGGGAGCCCTTGTATTTGGAGCATAGATGTTCAAAATCGTGATGTCTTCTTGGTTGACTTTACCTTTGACGAGTACGAAGTGTCCATCCTCATCCCTTTTGATTAATTTTGGTTGAAAGTCTATTTTATTAGATATTAGAATGGCTACCCCAGCTTGTTTCTTGTGACCATTTGCTTGGAATATTTTCCCCCAACCCTTTACTCTGAGGCAATGTCTGTCCTTGTGGTTGAGATGTGTTTCTTGAATGCAGAAGAATGTTGGGTCGTGTTTATGCAACCACTCCATTAGTCTGTGTCTTTTTATTGGAGAATTGAGACCATTGACATTGAGAGATATTAATGACCAGTGATTGGTAAGTCCCTTCATTTTTGGTATTTGTAAGAGTCAAGATTTTGTGAGGTTGTGATTTTGCAATGGTATAGTTACCCATTTCCTATGTAGTTTTGGTTGTAGACCAGTTGGGGTAGAGTTTTCCTTCTAGTAACTTCTGTAAAGTCGGATTTGTGGCTAGGTACTGTTTGAATTTGTTTTTGTCATGGAATATCTTGTTTTCACCATCAATGGTTATTGATAATTTTGCTGGATATAGTAGTCTTGCCTGGTATCTGTGTTCTCTTAGGGTTTGCAGAACCCCTGTCCAGGCCCTTCTGGCTTTCATGGTCTCTGCTGAGAAGTCAGGAGTAATTCTGATAGGTTTGCCTTCATACGTTACTCGGCCTTTTTCTCTTGCCGCTTTTAATATTTTTTCCTTGTTCTGTATATTTTGCGTTGTTATTATTATGTGACGGGAAGATTTTCTTTTCAAGTCTATTCTGTTTGGTGTTCTGTAGGCCTCTTGTATGCTCGTATGCATCTCCTTCTTCAAATTGGGGAAATTTTCTTCTATTATTCGATTAAAGATATTTTCTGGACTGTGGAGTCGGTTGCCTTTTCTTTCCTCTATCCCTATTATTCTCAAGTTTCGTCTTTTCATGTTATCTTTTATTTCATGAATGCTTTGTGTCAGGAGCTTTTCAGATTTAGCATTTTCCTGGATGGTTGATTCCAGTTCTGCGATTGTATCTTCAAGTCCTGATATTCGTTCTTCCATCTCTTGCAATCTGTTAGATAATGCCACCTCTGAGATCTTTGTTTTCTTCTTTGATGCCTCTTGATCACGTTTTTCTTCTGTGTGTTCCTGTATCATAGCTTCCATTTTTATCTTCATGTCTTGGACTGTTTTAATGATTTCCTTCATCTGGTTATTTATATTTTTCTGAAATTCTTCAAATGCCTCTTTATATGATTCTTTTAACTCTTCAGCCCTCTTGTTTGCCTCCTCCTGCAATTGTTTACAGATTTTAATTGTTTCTTCCTTTATCATTGTCTTTACTAGGGCTTTGAGGTCCTTTTCTTGACTATCCATTGCTGTTAGGTTCTCCAGGTTGTTTTCATTGGGAATGCTGGGATCTGGAGATGCCAAACTGTTTTGGTTTTTGTTAGCATTCTTTCGTTGTCCTCTTGTCATTTTGATGTCTCTGATGTTGGAAGATATTTTGTAGTGACCTTCGCTGGTTGAGAGTGGTTAATTGATGACTGATTATAGGTCAGGTGCTCTTGCCTGTGGGGATCAAGGAGTATTTCCGTGGAACAGGTAGTTGATCTGGTTTCCCTTCTGGTGATTTTCCTCTGCACCGTGGGCTCCCGGCTGAGTCATCCAAAGTAGATTTCTCTTTGGATTTTACTGCTGTGATTCAGATCAGCAGTTTTGGGACCTAGATTAAGGTCCACACACAGACGTTCTGGTTGTGTAGGTTGATCTCTGCTGCCTGTCCTTCCTGTGGCTTTGTAGTCAAGATCCCAGGTAAATCAGATCTTCTGGAGGTGTAGCTGTCTTTTAGGTCTGTCTCTATACCCTGTAGAGGTGTTCACCTTCTCCTAGAACTCTATGCCTGGAGGGACCAAGGTCGCTCCTGGTCCGCAATTAGATACTGCAAGCAAGACCCACGTTTTTTCTCTTGATATTGTGAGATTGCCTGCCTTGTTTGGGCCAAGAGCCCCTGATAAGCTCTCTATTCCAGGGAGTGCAGGACCAGTGCCTTGTGACTGGGTGGGTAGGCACAATAGCAGGAAAGCTGTGCAGAGCTCTGGAGAAAGCCCGCGGGTTGGAACCAGATCTTCCCGCCGAGCTCTGATGCTCCACTAATGCTCTGGGTCAGCAATTAGACACTGCAAACACGACCCACCCAAGTCTCGACTCCCGATAATGTGAGAGTGCCTGCCTTGGTCGGGCCAAGGGCCCCGGATCGGCTCTCTAGTTCAGGGAGTGCAGGGCCAGTGCCTTGTTACTGGCTGGGTAGGCACAATCGCGGTGCAGAGCTCTGGAGGAAACCCGCGGGTTGGAACCAGGTCTTCCCGCCGGGCTCTGATGCTCCACTAATGCTCTGGGTCAGCAATTAGACACTGCAAACACGACCCACCCAAGTCTCGACTCCCGATAATGTGAGAGTGCCTGCCTTGGTCGGGCCAAGGGCCCCGGATCGGCTCTCTAGTTCAGGGAGTGCAGGGCCAGTGCCTTGTTACTGGCTGGGTAGGCACAATCGCGGTGCAGAGCTCTGGAGGAAACCCGCGGGTTGGAACCAGGTCTTCC
This sequence comes from Acomys minous, assembly GCF_964271855.1. Taxonomy (NCBI): domain Eukaryota; kingdom Metazoa; phylum Chordata; class Mammalia; order Rodentia; family Muridae; genus Acomys; species Acomys minous. The sequence continues at coordinate 38,269,992 of NC_140500.1, read as the reverse complement.
CGCCGGGCTCTGACGCTCAGCTATCGCTCTAGGCAAGACCCACGTCTCCTGATATGTCTGTGGAAGCAGTTCCAAGCTGACTTCTCACTGCCGCTGTTTGCAGGCTCAATCCACTATGATTGGTGTTAGGTTGGGCCCTGGATAGCCAGCGAGCTGCAGTCCCTCCACCTGTTGGGACCCTCCGCCTGCGTTTCCACTCGCCCCAGGCGGGTGATCTCTGCAGTTTGGGGTGGTGTGGAAGGAGGAATCCTAGGGCAGATTTCCCCTCTTCATTGAGACTCCTGGCTAGAGTCTCCGGAAAATCCCTCCCCAAACAGCGAGTCGGTGCTTTCTATGCAGCTGTAGTTTGCATGTGGATTCCGTTCTAGAGTTTGGGGAGTGCGTTTTGCACCTCCGGGATGTTTGTCCCCGGGGAGGGGGATGGGCCCCCTGTTTGGACTGCAGTCTTTGGGGCCCCACTCACCTACAGTTCTCAAAGTCCAGCAATCTGTTTCTCTATTTATGTCCCTGGTCTTCTCGGAGTAGATCAGATACGCGGCTTATTGGTCGGCGCCATCTTGGAATCCCCCAGGGCTTTTCAAAGACATAAATGATTGGCAATTATCTAATTGTTATATTAGATTCCAAACAAAGTTGCATCAGGGGCTCAGCCATGCTAGGGAAACAGGACTCAGAGAGAGGCAGCAGAGTTGATGTGCCAGGGTGGGTTGGTAATGGGGGAGGTATGGGGGAAGTGGGTGGGAGAGTGGGATGTAAAATGAACAAACAAACAAATAGACAAATAAATAAATAAAAGATTTCCAAACAAAGACATTAAAGGAGATCCTTCTTGGCAGACAGATATGACTCTATAGAAAGATATGGTAGGATAGTTAGATAAGGTCTTCAAAAACCTCAGAGACATGCAGAATATGGCATTAAAAATGTTTTTATTATTTTAAAGGTTCACTGACAATGAGACAGGTTAACTCCTGGCAAAACGCAGCCTGCCTCAAAAAGGATGATGAGCATCAAAGAACCTCCTTATGGAGATGGCTTCAAATGTGGCAAACCAGCTCTAGGCAAAATGTTCTTGTTTCTAGCACAGTCAGAGTTCTGTGTAAAAAGGGGAAAACTTGGATACAGGCAGAGTCGATGGCCAAACTCTACCAAGACAGGGTAAGCAAGTACCCAATACTTCCTGCCTCACAAATATGTCTCTCAGATATATTGGGCCAGAAGGCTGAAGAGGATGCTCCAAGATTATAGACAGTTTTGGGTGACTATTCAGGTAGCAAACTGTCTCTGTCATCTTCTCATTTGGAAAGATACTAACCTGCACTCCTGGCCTACTCATGTAATCAAGTTTATTCCTTCTCAAGTCTCTGATGGGGTTAAAGACCAGATAGTTTAGTTTTATTATTAAGCTTAGTTGTTTAGGAGTTAAGATGTTTTTAGGCCTAGATAGATGTTTTAAGTTGATAATGGCAATATGTGATCTAGATTGATTTACATTTAGAATTATAGAAGCACCAAGATAGGAAAGATGTTTTCTTCAAGGCTGTCAAATACAAGTAGCCAAAATGCTAAGAATGTAACATTTATATACTTCCTGGTTGTGTCATAGTTCTTGTTGCTATAGATAGTTTACTGTATATATGTGTAATAAAATAAATGTATATGTAAAAATAAAAAGGTTTAATTAATATTTTAAAATGGAAAAAAAAAGAGCTCCTTCTGACTAAAGTGGGAGTCAGTCCACCTCATTTGCTTTTGTTACCATTTCCCAGAGAAAATGGATCAAAATAGTTACCTCTAGGGACTGGAGATAGAGCTTGCTTAGAGACTATGTTCGGTTCCCAGCACCCACATTACCCTGAAACTCTAATTCCAGGGGGGATCTGACACCATTTCTGACCCCAAGAATACCTTCACATACATGGTATACATACATAAACATGAATGAGCAATGTTTGTCATGTTGTTCTTGAGTAGACTCTACCTTGGCTCGGTTTTCCAGAGCATGGGTTTGTTCACATATAGGACAGAAATTCCAGCATGGTTATTGAGACTATACTGTGAACTGAAGTGGCTTCCTGTTCTGACATGATCATGTCCTACAGTGACTCAACTTGCTTCATTTTTTGTTCAGTCCTGCAAACAGTTCCCAGAAAAGTGGGTGTTGGGGGAGGTATGCGTGCACACATGTGTATGACTGTACTCCTGGGTGTCATGCCTGTAGAAGCCAAAAAAAGGGGCTCAGTTCCCCTGGAGCTGGAATTACAGGCAGTTGTGAGCCGCAGGATATGGGTGCTGGGAACTGAACTCAGATCCTCTACAAGAGCAGAAAACACTCTTTCCCACTGAGCCATCATTCCAGCCCCACTTTCATTTTCTTATTGTTACTATACTTTCATCTATCAGACTCATCTCAGATAAGGCCTGAGACAAGGATCCCACCTGTAGCCAACAACGAAGAAATGAATTTGCCAATTCCAAATCTGGCTCTAAACCAGATGTACACGTAGAAAGCGGCTTAGGGATTGTATTCCTTTCTTCAGCCTTTTCAGGAAATCATTTTGAGGGCCAGGGGTTCTTTGCTGTGTGGTAAAAGCAGAGACCACAGGAATGGAAGGAACTCAGTTGGAAGTAATTGTGCCTTGTTGATATTAAAGCTAAGTCTAGCTTGTATTACGAGGGACAATTGCAGGATTTCTTTCTACCTCCACTGAGCTTTTCACTCAGGGAATGTTCTGTAGATGGTTGGTCTTCTGCACTAGACCTAATCTTTTATAACAGAGAGAGAACTCGACCAGAGGTGTTGAATGCTAGTTCTTAGAGGACTAAGCTGATCCCATTAAAATATATGTGGAAGCTAGTCATCTGCTACATTTAATTAGTTGCTTATTTATTCATTTTGAAGCATGATGAAAAAACTCATGGTCCTCCAACCTCAGCATTGGGATTACCTGTACCCAGCACTATTTCTGCTTGACTCCGATCTAGTCACCTTCAAAAATAAAGAAGAGGAAACTAAAGGAACACTTCAGTCATAATAAAACAGAGCATTCACGATATGTAGCATTTTTCTTTTTTTTTTTTTCTCAAAACTGACGAGGCAATCTTAAGGAGTGTTCTTTAATTTAAGAACAACGAAAAGCCACTAGTTTTTAAGTGGATTTCAAAATAGCATTCATTTTAAGGATATGTGAAATGGGTGATGTCATAAGGAGGCACCAGAAAATTGATGTTATGACAATTCAAGCCATTAATGTTAGTGTTTTCCTGTTATGTAGCAACTGTGGTGATGGGTGATTTGTCCTCACTCCCTTCTTGGAATGCACGCATCCAATTTTGCTGGTCCCCTGTCTAACATGAGTGTAAACCAATCCATCCTAACCCCTCGGTTAGGACCTTTGCTCTGACTGTGTGTTTCTCCTTTCTCCTTTACTAGGTAGACTTTGTCCTTTCCTTTCTCTACATCACTAAATACATCTAGATTCAAATATTCAGCATCACCATCCCTCATCTTTACATAAGAAAAATTATTTACATAAAGATTTGATTTTTATGTTTCTCTTTACATAAAAATGTTACTTGTTATCTTTATATTTCTAGTTGATTCTTACATCCAGTCCACTTTAGAATTTTACCTGGAGTTGTATTATAATAATAATAATAATAATAATAATAATAATAATAATAATAATAATACAGCCAGTGATTTCCACAATGCTGATACTGATGTTACAATCTCACTTCTCATTTTATTCCACTTATCAGTAGCATTCAATGAATTTAATTATCCTACCCTTCTTTAAGTGCTTTCTTCCCTGGTCTATTGGGTTATAGCTAGCTAGTTATGAGCACTCACCCACTGGTTTTCCTCATTGGTGTCTTTTGATGGCTTCTTCTTATTTCCTTGCTATTTTCCCATCTTCTTAAAGTAACATTTTAGTGCCTTGAGACTCTAGTCCCAGGCTTTTCATGTCAGCGTATGCCTTCTCCTTGGGGATTCAATCTTTCTTGCAGCTTTAAATAACATCTTTATATCAATATTTCTTAATATCTATCTTTAGTCCTTTTAAGGTCTTGGCTCACATATCCATTGGCTACCTGTCTACTTACTGTGCTATGTATTACGTCATCTCAAATATAACAGAGGCAACCCTGAGAAATTTATTTCTCCCCCTAAATCCTGTAGTCTCTCAGTGGCTCGACTGAAATTCGGGGGATTGTCTAATTTCCTTTTTTCCCTATTCCATCATCTATCTCCTAGCAAAATTTCATTCTTTCTTCTTCAAAATATTCCCCCAAATATTCACAACATACTCAGATTGAAACCACTCCTCACTTTCTACCACTGCAAGGCCAGGGCAAATACTTGAGGTTTTCACAACCCCTTCCTAACCATTGTCCTCACTTCTGTTCCTGTGCCTCTCTAGCCATTTGTTAGCATAGAAACCAGGGTGAACATTCTAAGCATAGGCCGATTCATGAGTATCTCACGTTTAAACCTTGTAAAGCAGCTGGTTCTCACTTAAACCCAAAAAATCAACAGTGCCCTAAACTGTTCCCTGGCTGTAGTCTCCGTCGCTCCACCCATTTCTTTCATCCATACACTACTTCTCAAGGACAGTACAGCTTGTCTCTGCTGGAAGTGTGGCTTTGGGCTTGTTCTCTTGTTTTGAAAGCACCTCCCCCTTCAGACTCCAAAGCTTGCAACTTTTCATTTCAGATTTCTGCTCATTTTCACCTCCTCCCTGAGGTTTCTAAAACAGTGCTTGTCATTCTTCTCCTTGTTGCTTTTGTTTTCTTACAAGTGTTTAGCACTACATGACAGAAGGCTCCTATTTGAGAATTGTGTTTATTCAGAGTGAGAAATTTCATGGTCGCAATTACAACGTTTTATATTAAAGTCACCAGGGCTATATTAGGCTGTAGTACTAAGAAGTCCAAGTCAACATAAAATACTTGCTGCGGGCAGGCACAGAGCTCTTTCTGGTCATGCCTTCTGAGTTCTAGAACTCAGCTGAGGGTATTCATTAGTGAGTTTTCTCCTTGCTATGATCAAATGTGTAATGCAATCTACTCAATGACAGAAGCATCCTGCTTTCCTGTCTCCATCCCCCCTTGATCAGCTGTCATATTAGGATCCTTCACGCAAGCAACTCCAGTTGCGACATAGCTCTGAATGCCCTTGAAGAAGCCTGTGCAAAGACTTTCAGTGAAAATTACATCATCCACTGAGCAAGAGTCTGTTTAAGAGACAGAAAAAAAAAATGCAGCTCTTTTGAAAAACATGAACAGGCACTCTCAACCCACCGCCACTTTACTAGCATTGTGGGTAAATAGAGGCACTCCATACCTGAAAGTTCATAGCCGATAGGCTGCCAACAAGTAAATCAAAACCCCTCTCCTTTTTTTTTTTTTTTTTTTTTGCTGGATAATGAAATGGTATGCTGCCAAGAATCAGGAATTATTTTTCTTGAAGCTATTTAGGGCAAGTTTTCCTATATTTAAAGATATTAAATACTATATAAGTAATATTTTAAAAGGATTCACATATTCACAAAAAGCTATGTGAGATCCTTGAAGAAGTCTCAAGAAAAACAAATCAATAAAATAAATTAATAAATAAGTGTGTTTTGAGCAAGATAAATATTTTAAGTAAAATGATTATAAATCATACTTTAGTGTGATTCTGTCCACCGATCTTTTTACACGTTATTTTTTTTTAAGGAAAGTCAAACTGTAAATGAGAGTGGATGATGCATAATGAGTAGAGATTTTTTTGAACATGACAACCCCAATGAATTATGAAATTTAAACAAATGGGTGAAAAATAAGGGAGACACTTGCACAGTAACAAAACGTTGAGGAAATATATTTTATTGTTCAAATATTTTTTAAAAACTTATATAAAGTATGTATTAATATGTAAACTGTAGAAGATAAGCTGGGTTGAGTTGATTTCATGAACTATTTCAGGTGTAAGTGTGACACTTCTTTAAGTCTTCTCTCTCCTAACCAAGTTTTTTTGATTCACCAACAAACTCTCGAGTCCTAAAAATACATAATCAGTGAGATTTTACATTTTCATATCATCTAGTTTGGGGGGACACAGCTTACTGGGGACGTGACATGTATGTGAGGGTGAGAGGACAGCGAGCAGGAGTCCCTTCTCTTTCTCTCTCAGGTAGCTCCTTGAGGTCGAACTCAGGTCGGCAGGCTTGGCGGCAAGTATTTTTTTCCCGCTGAGCCATCTCCACAGCTTGGCTGTTACATTTTTGAAAACAGCTTTAGCAACCAAGAATTGTAATCTTGTTGCAGACATATTGAGAACAGCAGAGGAAGTAAAAGCTGCAGAACAATTCTGGGAGAGAAGGCCCAATTATTATCCCCATTTTCTACGTGAGACTTAGAGAGCGCAGATGACGACGGAGGACTCACTGTTTCTAGAACTTAAATCTGCTTTAGTGGCGTTTCTGCTCTCAGCACTCATGCTCTGCTGCCTCCGCAGACTTCTTTCTTCTATGCTTTTCATTTAGATCTTTTATCCCAGAGATTTAGCCAAATAAATCTTGGCATACTGCAGGGGTAGTAATGTTTAGTTTATGGCCTCTCAATCACTGTGACACTATGACAACAAACATGCCATGTGTGTGTGAGTTCAGTAATCAATTGTTAGTCCTTTGAGATAGTCTCTGAGCATGTCTTTGTTGAAAATATCTATAAACGTTTTCTTTTGTTTCTTAGATGTACGTGTATATATGTGCACATGTGCCATGGCAGACATGTAGAAGTCAGAGGACAGCTTTCACACATCACTTTTCTCCTTCCACTCTGAAGGCCTTGGGGATCAAACGCAGGTTGCCAGGCATGGGGACAGGCATCTTCTGCCACGGAGCCCTCTGGGCAGCCCTAGAGACCCTTTATTGATCAAGTCATCTTAAGAAATGTCTTTGGGAGCGCCACAAGAAGACCATCAAGTGTGGTAGATCTGGATGCAGGGGCGCTTGCACAAACTGTTGCAGCAGCCAAGGACAGTGCATGTAGCAAACCTAGACCCCCTGTTCAGATATAGCAAGTGGACAGCTCATTCTCCGTGGTTGTGGGGAGAACAGGGACTGCCTCTGACATGAAGTCTGGTGTCCCTGATTTGATCACTTCCCCTTGGTGGGAGGGCCCAGTTGGCACACAGAGGAAGGGGAAGCAGGCTATCCTGATGGGACTTGATTGGCTGTGTCCATATGATAGGGGAGGAGGTCCCTTCTGTCAGATGTCTAGGGTAGGGGAATAGGGCAGAAGAGGGAGGAAGGATGGGGATGGGAAGATACAAGTGAGAGGGATAACATTCAGGATGTCATCTGAATAAATTATAATTTAAAATTAATAATAATAATAATAATAATAATAATAATAATAATAATAATAGAAATTCTTTTGGAGATTTGCAACACTAAATTTTGGGCAAGTGTCATAAAAATATGCACAAGCTCTTTCACCCCCAACTAATTATCTCCACAGGTATTTGTTTGCCTTGGTTATCAAATAACCCCCTGCTCACCTTTTCCTATGGCAGGATCCCAAAGCATAGTTTTAAACTGTTTTATCAGTGTACCTTTCTTATGTTCATTTTGTTCTTGTCCACCTATCAGAGGGTGTGACTATTGCTCTCTACACTGAGTCATTTTATAGTCCCCTCAGCTCCTCACTATACTTAGTAGAGAAAGGTAAATGTTACAAAGGAAAAAAAAAATAGACTTGCCAGTTTCTTGTAAGAGCTAAACTGACCTTAGCACCCATCCCTTAGAGGTCAGTAAAGGGTGCATATGATTATCCACAAGCCAATTCCACTGAAGGCTGAGATCACCCCTTTGCTCATCAGGTCTCAGTTAAGAAGCTTATAGAGAGCAGAAAAAAAAAATGCAGCCTCCTACCACAAGCAGAGCAAGTGCATCCGAGGTCAGGCAACATCAAAGAGGGTCAACTAATCAATGTTCACCTAGCAATTTGTGATCTGAAAGGCTGGAGGAATGCTAAAATTATAGGTATCTTGTCACTTGCAGCTAACATTGACCTGTCAGGTGGTGATTGTTTTGAGCTTTTGAAGTTGGCTGAAAATAAGTCTGTGCAGCCCTTAGCACTGGCCCAGATGCAACTACACATCCTTCTTTACACAATAACCAGGCAGTGGGAGATGTACTGCCGTGTGTCTATCCTGTGCAAACTCAGTGTATACCAGCTTCCCACTACCCAGTATATAGCAGATAAACATGGGGAGCTTTGATAAAAAGCTTTCGTGAAGAAAAAGATTCCCTTTTACCCTTCTTTCTCTCTCTCCTGAATCTTCACCAGCACACATCAGAAGGACCTTACTGTAGAGACAGTGATAAGGAATGCCAACCTCACTGGCATTTCTGCCCTGGTATTCTGACTAAGATAGATGTGACTAACCCCCCAAGACCCAGAGTGTTCAAATGACTTGTTCAAGGTCACACACCTGTGTTCCACATCTGTCGGTGTGGGGTTATATCTTAAATCATAGCCTGAGCCTCCTGACATCATGGCACTTTGAACAGTAAGAGGCTGGGTAGATATCAGGCTGGGGTAATGGAAGCAGTGGGGGTGGGTATGTGTCAGGGCAGGAGCAGGACTCATGGTAGACAAGGGGAGACACTTGGTTTTCAATAGATTTAAGAAGGCAGAACACAGAGTCTCCCATTAAGATTCTGTGATAGTCTTGCGTCCTGTAACTGCTGTCTAATAGTTCTAATTAGGAAGGATCTAGTTGGTAATGTCAAATTCCAGTTAGAAGAAGATCTCCTAAAAACATGAGAATTTGTTGGCAGGAAACTCCCATGAGACACAGCTAGCTTTGGTGTCTGAAGTGGACAGTTCAGAGTCTGTTGATCCTCTAACTTTGCTTTCCTCAGGCTGCCTTTCACTGCCTAGTAACCCAGCAGAAAAGATTGCCCTCTCCCCAGAAATTCCAACAGAAAATTTAAAAGTGTTTTTCATATGTAAATTTCACTGAAATGCCCATCCTTAAGCCAGTCTTGGTGAATGAAGGTCATGAAAGCATCAACAGACAGGAAAAGTGGCCTGGTCAATGTAGAACATGGGTCTGTGGCTAGACATCCTCATGCATCTGAGAGTTAGAGAAATGGTCCCTATCAGAACACTGGAACAAGCCTACTGGCTGTGGCTGTAAGGGAGGAAATAAGATCCAAAACCAAATAATGTCCAGTCAACATCTTATTGATATGGTGTAGGTTATAACCCATATCTCATCTCTAGAGTCTTATTTCAAGATGAAAGAACTTTTTCCTGCACCATAGGATCCACTATGTTGGATTCGTGAGCAGGATTCTCAGAACCTGGTTGTCCTACAACACAACCCCTAAAGTATGTGTTTATTCCTTTTTCCTAGTACCTACAACTCATGACACACAGTAGAAATGTATTTACTATTTATTGAGTGAGCAGTTAAACACTTACTCAGTGGATACAGGATTTCAGTCCTGGACTATAGATGCCCCTGAGATAGATAATGCTGATGGAGGGACAGGGAGGTGATCACATTTAAAACCACTGAACAATAACTACAAAATAGTTGAAACGGTAAATTTATGAATAGGCTGCAAAAATGTTTTTTTTTTTTAAAGGGAAAAATCTAAGACATGAAGGAAGATGAGATTTTAGTGGCTTCTTTATAAACTCCTTCTTTCTGTTTAAACGCCTCCTCCTCTGCTATTAGAGTCTGGAGTTCAGCAGCCTCAGATAGAAACACAAAGGAGTATTGACCTAGTGTTTTGTCTACTACAGGCGAGCATAGACGTCTAGTACCTCCTACTTTACACAAGATCTAGGAACACAAAATAATTGCAGTTGCTGGAAGTTGGGATTCATTTTATGTACACATGCACTAAAGAAAGGGTATCTCACCCAAATTCACCAGATCAGGTCATGTAAATGAGGAGCAATCCACCCTTCCATTTATATAATCCATCCACTTGTGAGCTTAGCTCAGTTATTGCCTTGAAGAAACTTTGGATCATCACTGCTTGGCCTTACTGTTTTACATAGAAGCTACTAGTGTGGGATATTTACCTGAGGCTTGTTTTGTTTGTTGTTTGCAATGGGGTCTCATTATGTACCCTAGCTTCCTAGAATTCCCTGTTAACCAGGCTGTCCTTAAAGTCACAAAGATCTTGGCTGATTCAGTCGGTTAGGTGCTAGGATAAAAGATGTGCACCACCATGCCTGGCAGGTCTTTCCATTTTAATGTTAGCAATTACTTCTGTAAGCTTTATATAGTGGCATGGGAAACAGAACACACTTCATATAGTGGCATCAGCTTGAAATATCTGTAAAACGTACTATGTATAGTCCATTTGTTTTCAGTTTTATACCCAATTAGATGAATATTTACTTTCAAACTTATGACAGTAGTGACCCCATCTATGCCTTTGCTTGTTAGAGTTGAAGATAATATGCACGGTCTGGACAGATGTCCTCAGATATACTCTTGGAACATTTGAGCCCTTAACATGGAGGGACTCAAGTTTACCCACAGATGGTGTGAAATAATATAGCATACCATGTGACATAGGGTTGTTGCATTCTGAATAAATACCCTCCCGTTTTCTTATTTATTATATATCTACATGAATTATTCCCTTTCACACTGGAGAAAGCAAATTTCTCACTTCTCAAAAACATCACTGGTTCATCATAGTGTAAGGAAAATCATTACTTATGCAAAACTGCAGAAGTAGATTTCTGTATTTATCCATAATAAGTAAAATAACTAGGGAATTTAGATCATAAAATTGTTTCCATCTTGCCAGAGATGGATAGATTTTTTTTCTTTCCTGAGGGAACTTTTAAAAATGTGTTTAAATCCCCATGGCATGTTGAAATAATCATTAATGTTTACAGTTGCTATGGCAACAGAAAATGCTGGCAATTGTGTAGCAAAGACGCCTGAGAGGCGAAGATAAGCTGTGTCAATTATTGAACATCTGTCAAACAGCCAATTTAAAGTGACAGATAAGGAGCTAGAAATCGAAGGTGGAAAAAATATCTTTACTAACATGCAGTTAAGAACATCAAGTTTGTATTGTTCTGCCACTAACGTAGAAGAATAATTAGATTCTCTTTTCATCCACATAAAAGAAGTATTTTCCAGTGGTAACAAACGGCTGCATGTGTAATTTTGTTAATTCTCTAATAATCTTCATCTGTCTCTACTGAATGCTACTTTTTAGTTTCCCGAGTTTTATTACGTAGATTATTTAATTCCAGTTTCATGACAACACTCTGAATTAAAAAAAAAAAAAGTGATCGCCACTTTATAGACTTTTACGGGAACAGAGAAGTGAGAAATTGTGCGCATGCTCCTGGACCTGCCTTCCAATTCAGAGCTCTCCTTTACCATTCTAGCCACTACTCACTCACTCTGGCTGTGCCCTAAATATTCTTCACACGCCTGGTGATGCCCACTCTTGTTCCCTTGTCAGTCATCACAAATCAATTGTAGCTCCTTTTCCTTCGGAATTCTAGCAATCCTCTAAATCCCGAGCCAGCATGTTGGAAGCCAATACCAATTAGGAGGAGCATTGTAGGCGGCAAGTCCAGATCTTTCTGCAATCCCTGCCCTTTAATGATTTCTTACCAGGGCTTGGTAGTTATTGTTTACAACGTGTTTTCTCATGTATGCTCTCATTTGACCATCAAGCCTATGGAGTCAGGGGTTGTTATCACTTCCTCACATGTGAGAAAATTGAAATTGCAGCTTAGAGAGATGAAGTGATCAAAGATTTCAGAGTCCAGTGGAACACATCTCCTCCAGTGCTACCTTTTTCCATACAGTGAGAAATGTGCAGCTGGCAAAAATCTAGTGTAATGAGTTCCAGTACTTCTGCGATAAGTTACTAAGGAGAAGGAGGGAGGGAGGAAAGGGAAGCAAAGCAAAGCGAAGAGAGGGGAAGGAAAGCAAAAAAAGAGAAAGAAGGAAGGAAGGAAAGAAGGAAGAAAGGAAAGACTGCTTAATTAGTCTCTCAGTATTCACCCAACTTCTGACAAAGGAAAGTATTGGACAGGTTTTTTTTTTAATCCTATAGTGGTTTCTAGCTATAATCTATAATGTGTGGACTAAGCATAAGTTCACCTAGTTAAGTCCCAAATGCATCATTTTTAATTATATGGAACACTTCCATTGATCTTTATACCACCAACTTGTTTCATATATAGGTTTCTAGAAGGTAAGAGACAGTGTTAGTTTTATGATTTTGCCACAGTAATGGTTTAATAAAATAGAAATTGTACAGATGGTTAAAAGATTTAATTTTACTGACTGACTGTTTAAGGATACATTTGACACCTCACTTTTTCTTTCTGTTCCCTGCTTTCAGTTTTGGAGGGAAGATAGCGTGATCTCATAGATGACTCAAATGCATTAACATAAGTGAATATAGGTGCAGAAAGATAAAGTACTGTCCTGACATATCAGTGGTGTGTACAGCTTTGTCAGTTTTACATTCCACCCAGTTCCTGTTCCATTAACATAAGTACATGATTTGGAATTGATTTTAAATTTCATTTTTAAAATGAAATGGGTATGTAATTCATCATATGATTCTAGTCATCATTTTCTTGCTCACTGATCATAATAAACCTTGGTATTTATTGAATAACATTATCTCCTGGATAGTTGGCTAATTATAATGTCTTTTGTTTTCAGTATTTCACTTGACCCTCCGAGTGGCACTGTGATAAATATTATTATTTATATTCCTCTAAAAAGAAAAACTGAGCCCTAGATAGAAAGCAATTTTCCACTCAGAGTTATAACAAATCAGAGTTATAAGGCCAACTATATCTAACTTCAAATCCCAGGATATATCAGTATTATAGTCAACTGAGGTAATGAGGTAATTTTAAATAACCAAATCAAAAATTATTTTGCTTAGATATCAGATGGAAATTTTTCATTAATAGATATTATTTTCTCCTGAAATTGCTTTCTTGTAGTTGACATTTTTATTTCAAGTCTGTCTTTGTTTTACTGCCTTGGAGAGTTAGAAGGCTCATTGGTAGGAATCTACCATTTTTCAGGAGGCCATCTTAAAATGGACAATTCTACATAGGAATATGTAGATGGCAGATTAGTCCACAAGTACCTCCCAAAAGACATCTTGTGTAAATTTACATAAATAAGAGTAAAATATGATTAACTATGGGAGGGAAGGTGTGATCTCTCTAAGAAGAAAATGTCTCATAGATTTGTATTGATTATGATACTTTGATCACAAGGAACCAAAGCTAGGTTTTAGGGAACACAGGCCTTTCTGTGAATGAATGTGTCAATATAAACAGGGAAAAAAAGAATGCTTCTTTTAAATTAATTTCCTTTAAGAGCCCAACTAGTGTCTATTTCTTCCTTTTGCTATCAGCTGAGTTTTGCTTTGCCTCCTCTGACCACCTCTTTGTCAGAGTACATTGGCACGGAAGCACTCCTTTATGACCTCAAACATTGCAGTCAGAAGGTTCAAAGGTCCCTTTCTGGTCAGGTTGAATTTTGAACATCTTGGTTTGGATATCTTATGTCATTTAATCCTTACTGAACCAACAAATGCCCTATGCAATGAAGTAGTAATTTTTCAGCCTTATAACTCATCTTTGTGTCTCTTCTTGACCTTAGAGAAGTAAAGACTTACTGCATTGAAAACCAACTGACGACACATTGCTAACAAAGAGAAAATTGGGCTGAGACATAGTGCAATAAAAGAGTACACATCTACCATGGGCAAATGGCAAATGTTATTAAAACATTGATTTGTGTGTGTGTGTGTGTGTGTGTGAGAGAGAGAGAGAGAGAGAGAGAGAGAGAGAGAGAGAGAGAGAGAGAGAGAATTTTTTTAAATTTTGAGTAAGGTTAACTTATAAATGCTCAAAATTTGAACATCAATTATCTTGATTTTAGATCACATCTTTAATTGAGGAGGGTGTAAAGTTGTAATAATCTGGTGAAAGGCTGTGTGTTAGTGTCTTGTGTGGGAGCTGGTTATTACTGCTTGGAACCTTGCTCAGCTAGTCATATTGCTGTTTAGAGCTTTTAAAAAGGTAAATAATTATAGCTTAATTGACATTTCCACATTTAACCAAATCATTCATCATTTCTAAGTATCCCTTTTAGTTCCACGCTGAATAATTCTCTTTCTCCTCAGAAATTACTAAGCTTAAAGTAACAAGAGAGATTTTGATGCTACCGCAGCAAACCCCTTATGTTCCTATGCATTATGCTTAATGTAACCTTTCTTGGGGTACATCTTTCACTTCTGACAATGTGAGTGGCAAATGTGTTCTGCTATTTAGTATTTATCAGATCATCTGATCCTCTGAAATCCCAAACATCTCCTGAGTATCAGTTGTATTCTGACAGCTCTTCCCAGTTGCTATGTCATAGCCCTTCCATAGAAGGCTGGATATATCAGTCATTGTATTCACTTCAGGCCACAACGTCGCTAGTGGGCGTGGCTGAAGATTTCAGTTGCAATTGATTATGGCCTAAGGCAAAATGTGTGCCTTCTCTCAAAAGACATCTTTTTTAACCCAAGATCTCATCCTATTGGCTCTTTGGGAACTCACCTCTCTTTCCTATATCTGTTTCATCTGTCTCTTACTTCACCCATTTCCAAATAAGAGTAGAGGTAACAAATGATATTGTGGTTATAAGTGCCTTTAAGGCACCAAGGCAGTAAAAGATTCCTTTCCTAGCAGGTATAAAGCCCTGGGTTCCAACCCCAGCTCTTAAGACAAAAAAATCTTAAGAAAATATAAAGAATTGATAGGCTGTGGATTTTTGATATACTTGTAATAAGTAATCTTATTTAGGGGGACCTCAATCATGAGAAGCAGTATGGGGTTCTCTTTGCATGGAAATATCTTAGGCTAGAACTTGCTGGCACCTTTGAGTAGCTACAATCCGGCCATGTCACTGGTGCCATCTAGTAACTCAAGAGGGATCATCATTATGTGCCATTTAACCTAGTTATGGTATGTAAGCTGGCTCAGCCTCTCCTTATGCTTCAGTTTTACATTTACTGATTATCGGTGACTTTTTTTTTTTTTTTTTTTTTTTTTTTTGGTTTTTGATACAAAGTTTCTCTGTATAGCCTTGGTTATCCTGAACTTTCTTTGTAGACCAGGCTGGTCTTGAACTTACAGCAATCTGCCAGCCTCTGCCTCCCCAAGTGCTGGGATTAAAGGCTCGGACATCATTCAGATAGTTACAGAAGCAACTGGCATGTTAGGAAAAACAAAAAGGAAATGAAAGAAAAAGAGGAGGAGAAAAGACGGAGAAGGCAAGAAGCAAAGTGGGTGCATGAAGAGTTCTTTGAAGGGGAAAGACTTTAGGCATCAAGACTTAAAACTTACAGCTCTTGATATTATAGAATTTCTGCCTTCCTCTGATCCCAGTGATTTCAACGTTCTATCTACTATTTAATGAAAGTGCTATACCCTGCCATTTACAAGGACATTCTCCTAAGCACATTTGATCTGGAGTTCAGTAGTGATGTCATTGCTCTGGAAAGTTCTGACATTCAGTCTAGTTCATGTCTGCTCTTGTTTACTGAGCATCACGGATCAGGAGAAATGGCAGAAAGACATGTGTTTCCTTCCATGTGTGTATATTGCTGCACTTAATACTGAAGTCTACTAGATGAAAAAGCAGTAAACTACCTAGCCATTCAAATGGATGGGGGTGCTGCAGAGATGGATGTACCAAGCAAGGACCATGCATGGTGAGGACCTAGACCCTCTGCTCAGATGTAGTAGATAGGCAGCTCAGTCTCCTTGTGGGTCCCATAATATGGGGAGTTGGGACTACTACTGACTTGGACTCCAGTCCCCACACATTGATCTCTTCCTCCTGGTGGGGCAGCCTTGCCAGGCCACAGAGGAAGAGGATACAGGCAGTCCAGATGAGACTTGATAGGCTGAGGTCAGATGTTAGGGGAGGAGAGCTCCCCTTTCCTGAGGACTAGGGGTGGAAGGAAGGGAGGGAGGGAGGGAGGGAGGGAGGGAGGCAGGGAATATGAGGGAGGGATGATGGGACAGGGAGATGAAGAGGGAGGGGCCTATAATCAGGATGTAAAGTGAACAAATTTTAAAAATTTTAAATTTTAAAAATTTAATATGTGAAATATTATGTTAGTTGCTTTTAGGCAAACGTAGAAAAGTGACAGCCAATTTTTCATGAAGATATATCAATTTTTGCATCAGAAAATGGCTCTTTGCAAAAGGGAGTGTCTGTAATCAGCCAAAGTTTAGAGTCATCTAAGACGCAAACCTCTGGGCATGTTTGTGAGTGACTTTCTAGACTGAGGTGAAAAGATCCATTTTAACTGTGGGCAGTCCTGGACTGAATAAAAGAGAGAGCCAAACACTGACGTTCATTACCTCTGCCTCTTGGGAGTGGAAGCCTTGTGACCACCTGCTTCGTGCACATGCCATCGTGATCAGTCCACGATGACCCCTCAGGCTGTGAACTGAAACATTTCCTCCCTTACCTTGTTTTTGTCAGTTTTTGGTTTTTTGTTTTTGTTTTTGTTTTTGTTTTTGTTTTTGTTTTGTTGTTGTTGTTGTTACAGTAACAAGAAGAAGTAAATAATACAAACAGACAAATAATGCGGAATGATAGGGTAGTGAAGGAAATGAAAAGTTTTATGAATTCAGACCACTAGACTTGGGGGCTCCTAGCAGCCACTCTTCCCAAAGCTGAGGGAACCTGGGTGGATCTTAGAGAAACTCCCTAGAGAGACTCCCATAGATAGTGAGATGCTCTGAATTGTTGAGCCAAAAGAGGTTAATCAGCTGATTTCTTCTGTTTTCAACCACCAGATGAAGAATGTGATATTGTTTCTGAGCTTGACATTGACCTTTGATAGGCATTTATATAAGAGTAGGTCGTTTCCATGGTATCTGAAGTATTTATGCTTGACTATCAAAAGGCATCATGCTTCAGGAGACTCCTCCTTGTAAACACCGGCTATCTTCATGCTTAAAGATGCTCATGTACTGAACTTCAGCAGCGTGTTGAGCTCTCTATAAGACAGGAGGCTATCTTGAATTTCTTAAAATACCAAGTTTTCAACAAATAGCTGAAAATAGCAGTCTTTATCTCCCACGAGCACTATTAAAACTCTGTCAGCTTGATGGGACAAGGCCACATGGAGCAGACTGGACCACTTCCCCACCTTCGATTAGCACTTCTTGACCTATTATTCCTTTTTATGCCTTTATACCACTGCATTCTGTCACACCTCCTGAAATCCCCGCCTCGTGGCCCTGTAGTAATTTCCTGACCTCTGTGGGTGTTCCAGATGAAACACAAACATCTGAAGATTCAAAGCTAACATCCACAAATGAGAGAAAACATGCAGGGTTTGTCTTTCCGAGCCTGGGTTACCTCACTCAGAATGCCTGTCTCTATCTACAGCCATTTACCTGTACATTTCACTTCTTAAGCATCTGAATAATATCCCATTGTGTAAATGCACCACATACTCACTAGCAGTTCACCACCTGATGACCTTCTGGGCTGTTTCCACTTTCTGACTGCTGTGATTAGACCAGCAAGAACTGCAGATGAGCAGGTACCGATAGGGGAAGACAGTGACTCCTTTGACTCTATACCCCAAGGTAGTATATATGGATCCTGTAGTAGGTCTATTTTAATCTCTTTGAGAAATCCCCACAGCTATTTTCATAGTGTCTGTACATGTTCACACCCACAATAGCATTTGTATTTTTTTTCCAACCTCGGCCATTTCTTCATCCAATCGTTCTGGGGTTTACTTGGGCTTAAGGACCACTTCGAGTAACAGACACTAAGCTTCTCCATGTAGCTGCTCCTCAGAACTGTTATCTAATGCTGTGTTCACATTACGAGGATAGTCCGCTATGTAGATAGCTATTGTACTTTTACTATTTTAAAACCATTAGAAATCATAGAAGACACAGACACTGTCAAAATGCATGTCCTTTCATGTCTAGACTCTACTAAGTAGCTGAACCAAGCAAACACTAAGGACACTTTCCTGTTTCACACACACACACACACACACACACACACACACACACACACACATTTTGTTTTGTTTATGCAGAGCATTCTGGCTAAAGATCAATAAACATTTCTTATACTTTCTCCACAGATGCGTTTGTAAAAGCAAAAGAGAGTCATAACCTACCCTGGGAGTCTAGGAGTACATTGCAAGGCAATCAGCTCTAAGTATAAGACGTAGCTGAAGCTTTTCCATTTGTCTTTACAGTGAATGTGAATCTCATATTTCATTCCATCAGATACCCATATCAGTGTGTTAAATTACTTTCAAGTTAAATTCCTTACTTAAAGCTGCCCCCCCACCTCAGGAAAAATGCTCAATTTTCCCTGTAAAATGTGACAAGAAAATAAGTAATATATAAAATTGGAGAAATTTTAAGCCATATCCAGAGCAATATTCAAGGACTCTTGTGCATTAGAAAGTGGCACTTTTGGCATCTGCCCTCCCACACCCCCATTGCCACATCTCAGTGAGTAAGTCACATGTACTAAAAATATCATGGGAAAAAAGCAGAAGCCCCTTAGTCAGAGGCTTAATTTTAGAAATGCTGCCACGAGGTTGGGTGAGATTTAGCACTAATCTAATCTCTGCCTTGCCACCTCATTCCTCCACAGTCACTGCTGGTTAAATGGCCTTTATCCAAAATGCCTGGGACCAGAAGTATTTTAGATTCTTTGACATTTTTGACTATTTGTACATTTATGTAATGAAATATCAGGGTAAGACACTAATTCTCAATATAAAAATTCATTTATAACTAACATCTATATATCCGTATGGCCCAAAGGTAACTTTATACAATACATAAATAATTTTGTGCATGAAGCAATGTTTTGTGTGGAATTTTTTATTAGTGGCATCCGGACTGTGGCAATGAAGCCTAGACCAGTTCATATTTGGGTTCTTCCAATGAGTGATATATGTTGTGAAGATGATAAACCATTTGGGATTTTTGTACCAACACAATTTGCTTGGAGTTAATTGACTATAGCACTGTACTGAGAACAATTTAGAATCTGTGTCTGGCAAAACCAAAGATAGCAGTCAGCCATGGGTATATGGGTAGCAGCTTACAGTCCGAGTGACAGGTGTACGCCATACCTTCCCTGTTCTAACACTGGTAAATAAGGATATCAGTCTCCAGACACTAAACTGTCCTCTCTGATGCATAGAACATTCTGTACCAAAATCTCTATTGCACAGAGCATTCATAATAAGATGTCCTGTCAGTAATAGTCAGAGTTTCATTGACCTTTGCTTTAAAGGGTTATCAGTGTCATTACAGGACTTAAGTACCCATAAATCTATCTTTAATTAATAAAGGCGCAATGTTGATCCTCTTTCCATACCTCAATATTTCAGCTTCTCTCTGTATCCTCTTCAATACTCATGTTCTCTCAAATATTATTTATTGGAGCACAAAACACATACTATTTTACATTTACCTTTTAATGTCTTAGGATAGTTATAGGTCACCCAGATTGTACTTTTTCTTTTTTAACCCAGAGTGCTCTTTGGGGTTAGCTCACAAATCCCTCATACAACACACTCACTGGACTCTCTTAATAGCTGTATAGTACACGGTCATTGGAGCTAATTTGCCCTTAGTGTTTCTGACCCAGTTCTCTTTTTCTTGGAGGGAGAGTTAGGAATGTCTTTGTTTTTAGGAAACTTGTGATTTACAACATTTCCTTTTGCCAAAATTCAGAAAATGGTAAGCAACTTAACACCTAATTTAAAAGGCATTTTGTTAGAAAGAAGGGAAAAATATGATCACCAGAATCTCAAACATTTATATCTCTGTGTCTGGTGACCTTTGAATGTCTTGGGTGAGGTAAACAAATACTCCTTTTAATAACTTGGTCTTCAGGTGAAAAGTAGGAATAGGACATACTTAGCATCTGGTAAGCACTAAAGCTTGCACTCAGTCCATGTCTGTAGAGAGCCAACCCAGGGATGGTCCCGCTGTGGCTATGCCCCTATTCAGGAAAACTACTAACCAACCGCAACTCATCTCCCTCAGACCCTCCAAGCCTTGGCCAGCACTGCTGTCCTTTAGTGTGCCCAGAGTACAACTTTTATCAAACCAGGGACCCAATGGAGATATTGGCATTGGCTGTTTCATTTGCAAGTCTCAAACCTATTTCCATAATATCATGTCCTCGTTCAAATTCCGCCTCACAGACACTATACACCCTGATGTTAAAACTCTCTTGACTATTAAATCTAGTGGATTTTCTATAAAACATAACCCAGATTCATTCAAGTGAGCAACTGTGGGTGTAGTGGGGAGTGGATGCACGTGGATATGTGTACATTTGTATCTACTGAAACCAAAAGAGAACATCAAATCTGCTGGAGGTGGAGTTACCCACAGTTGTGAGCCATGCTGGGAACTGAATTTGGGTCCTCCGAAGGGCAGGAAGCATTCCTAACTGTTGAGGCACCTGTCCCAGTCCATTGGTACAATTTTTGGATTCTGCCTATACAGTATTTAGGGAGGTTCTTGTCTCACTTTATTTCTTTGACAAATGGGCTGTAAGATGTGTTGACGTTTACTTAGAAATTATGGACCTTTAATGCTGGGAGAAAAAGAGGGATCATCCCATTCTACTCCCTCGATGTCCAGATCAGGAAAAGGGATCCCTTCTAACTCCAGAATAAAATAACAACAACATACATCTTCCTAACAAAGCCTACTCTCATACTCTGATTCCACTCTACATCCCTGTCCTTGCTGGGTACCAAATGTCCCATCCTGTACCCTTCATGAATTTCTTTAGGATTCATTTTCTATATCTATAAAATGGAAGAGGTTGAAATACAATTTTTTCATATTTAAAAACTGAACTTCAAGAAAGGCATCTTTTAAAATATGACACATTTGTCACTGTTGGAATAGAAGTCAATGCAATAGGCATATCATTCTGCAAAGAAAGTAGAGTCAGGAAAAGTTAAAATGGCCTGCCAGGAGAACACAGTCACATGTGTTGCTCTGCTCAGTGAATGCCTGCTTCTTGCTGATCAAGATTAGTTTAGTTTCTTAAAAAAACAAAACAAAACAAAAAAACCAGAGCATTCTCCACTCTTGGTCCACAGATATAAATAAAAGAGTTATTCAGATAATAAAGACTTGATCTAATTTCCAGTCAGTTTGTATGCTCCAAATCATAAACTCATTGCTAGATCCTTCTGCCTTAATTAGTACCACATTATAACTAGCCTCACTCAGTCTTTTCCATTGAGCATCAGAAGTTCCACAATCCATTTGATACATTCCATTCCAGATATCTGTTTACTCAGTTGTTACAAATTGCCAATGGGACAGAAACTGTCTGTCACTTCCAGAGCAATTAGTGAGTGAAAACTTATCAAAAGAAATCTGTCAAGTCTGAGTAAGTATAAATATTGCATGGAAGTCCCCAAGGAAATCAAACTGAGTGGGATCTGTTTTTTGTGTGTGTGTGTGTGTGTGTGTGTGTGTGTGTGTGTGTGTGTGTGCGCTTTTCTTCTCATTGCAGCACATGTTAGTTTTGTTTTGTTTTCTTGGCTTTACTTTTTTTTTTAAAGTGTTGATAACATTTTATATAACCCAATGGATTAATGTTTTGCTCTGGTGAAAATAGGTTTTGGTTCTTCAGGGAAATTTGTATTGTCTGTTGAAAGGTTTAACAATGGTGTTCTTTATTTTAAAATGCCAAGGGTGTCTGTTGTCCTGGCAGAGTGCTGAAATGGGAACATTGCCAGAAGCATGAGGTCATTTTCTGCCTAGCCATCTTTGGATGTCCCACCCTGACCTTTTCTAGGCCTCGGTATTTTCATATCTTCTAAGTCTAGAAATGCAGCATGATCTGTTGGTGCTATTTAGCTTTACTACTTTTTCTGCCTGTTTTGATATTGTTCTGTTATTGGATTATATTCCTTCCAGTCCTCCTGATGGCCCTGAACCTATATACAAACACAAACACAATATTTCAGGTAGTGATATTTGCTTTGAAGAAAACTAAGTTAATTTATCAGTTGGAGATGTCCTGTTGAGGGCTGAGAATTCAGTCAAACACTGTTATTTTACCTGTTCTCCAGCTGAGACTTTTCTCCTTGTCTTCAGGATGAGGAAGTTACAAAAGGACAGGTTTTGAATTAATGGTTTCAGGGTCCTTCGCACCAGATATTTGATACTTTTTTATTTTAAATTAAATTTTTGTTCTCTTACAAGGAAATGGGTTTTGCTGTAACAGAGCAGCTTTACACATAATATAATCATGCTTCATTATTTTCCCCACTGTGTACCCTCCTCTGCTTCCTCCTTGCTATTTTCTCTATACCTGTACATGTTCTGCTTCTAATATATATTATATGTTTTTTTAAATTTCTCATATGCACTCCTTTCTCCTCTCATGTCTTCTTCCTTCTTTCTCATAGTCTCTTCCTATTTTCATCCAACACAAACACATGATCATGCATGCATGTACATATCAGGGGGGAGGAAGAGAGAGAGAGAGAGACAGAGAGAGAGAGAGAGAGAGAGAGAGAGAGAGAGAGAGACAGAGAGACAGAGAGAGAGAGAGAGAGAGGAGAGAGACAGAGAGACAGAGAGACAGAGAGACAGAGAGAGAGAGAGACAGAGAGAGACAGAGACAGAGAGAGAGACAGAGAGAGCGATATTGAAGTCTAGGTTCCATAAGCATCTGAAAGTAAAATATTTGTCTTTCCAATTCTGTATCCTTTCTTGTTTTCCTATAAATATCATAATTTTCTTTGAAATTCTTTTTGGCACCTCAGGTTTAGTCTCTTTTCAAGCGTGAAAAGTAGTTATGGCATCATATTCTTATTACAACTTGACAAGATTATTATAACTTACTGTTTCATCATTTTTCGCTCCCATTATTCACCATCATTTCTTCCTCAGCACTCATTTACCCTTTATTCAATTTGAATATAAATTCTTCTCCTCAGTATGATTTACATCTTCCCAATTAGATAAAGTTCATGGCAATTGTGGAGTCAAGTGATATTCCAGAGTTTGTCCCTGTAATAAGCTAGGAAGGATACAATGATGAGCTAAAACAGGTGGGGTGTTCTCATGATCCCATCTACTCAGGATTCTGAGGCAGAAGGAACACAAGTTCAAGTCCTACATGGGCAACTTCGTCAAGCCTTGTCTCCAGATCAGAAGTAAAAAGAGGTTGGGAATATTGATCTAGTATACAGTGCTTACACTATCTGATTTGTTCACCATCGGTCATGCGCGACAACTGGAACAAGTGTTTTTGCTAAAAAACAACAACAACAACAACAACAACAACAAAACTTAATCCCTAGATGCTGTAGTGATTGGCGAGGCACTTTGAGATTATACTGCAAGCTAGTGATATGCGAAAGTATGACTTGGAATGTTGATTGTTTGCCTCTGTGCTACGCCACAGTCCTTGAGAAAAGCGGCTGGAAAGAGATTGACTTTGGTTTATAGCTCCAGGGTGTAGCCCACCACAGCAGGGAAAGGACACTGGTAGGAGCTTACAGCAGCTTGTCAGTTACATGGACTATGGAATCAGAAAGCAAAGGAGACAAAGGTTTGTGCTCGGCAACATTTTTCTCCCTTTTACTCAGTCCAAGACCTCAGGCAAAGGGATGGCACCGCCCACATTGAGGGTTTGCCTTCCCACCTTAACTAACCTACTCTAGGTAATCCCTCGCAACTGTGCACCCAGGTTTGCCTTCCCCAGTGAATCTAGACCTAGTCAAGTTGGGAATATTAACCATCACAAGTCCAACCTGACATTCAAACATACCACGTTTAAACCATCATCTTCTACCTACTGTTTCCATAGGCTTATGGCCACCCCATAATTCCAAATGCATAAAATGCGTTCAGTCCTGCTTCACAAGTCCCCATAGTCTTTCAAAATTCCAATGTGTTGTAAATCCAAATTCCAAGTCTCGTATGAAATTTAATACCATCTCCTACTTCATCACAAAATAATAAATAGTTACATCCGATATAAAGTAGCAAAAAATAAACATTCCGATTCCAGCAGGGAGGAATAGGGACGTAGTAAGGAAAGATAAAGCCAAAACAAACTGAGAGAGAAGAAAGATAGGGGCATCACTGGGACCTGCAGCCTTCTGGCCTAGCCTCAGGATCAAGGACAGACTGCATCAAAAAGAATAAAGTGAACAGAGAAGGACCATGACACCTGATTTCCTCCTCTGGTCTTTCTAAGTGTGCACACACTACATACATAGCAAACTTAGACACTGACAAACAGACAGAGGGGGAAAGGGAGAGGGAGGTGAGGGAGGGGGAAAAGAGGAAGAGAGAGAAGGGAAGGGGAGGGAGAGGAAGAGGGGAAAGAGGGAGAGAGAACTTAAAGAGGGGAGGATTTATTTTGGCCCACAGTTCCAGGATTTGCTACATCATGGCAGGAAAGTCATGGACGCAGGAGACTGAGGCAGCTGATTTTATTGACTCCACAGTAGGAAGCAAAGGGAGATTGAATGTTTGTGTTCAACTCAATTTCTCTTATATTATTCTGCTCAGGACCCCAGCCAATGGAATGGCACTGGCCACATTCAGGATTTGTCTACCCAATTCACCCAATCTAACCTAGATAATTCTTCACAAATATGCCCAGAGCTATGATTCTAGATAGACCGTGCCAAGTTGGCAATCAATATCAACAATGATACTTGGTTCAAATATGGTTATGATTTAATCCTGGGGAGTTGGTTTGTTTAGTGTTTTGTAATGCTTAGGGTTACGCATTGACAAGATCAGCAGTCACTAGGGAGATGGGTCTACAAGCATGCTTGTGAGGGATTATTTTGATTATGTTAATTGAGTTGGGAATACCTGCCCAAAGTAGGTGGCAGCATTTTTTTCCTGGTATACAATCCTGAATTTATTTAAAAACAAAAGTGAGCTAAGGTTCTTCTCTCTCTGTTTTCTGCTTGTGGATTCCATGTGACCTGCTGTTTCAGTTAGCGCTCCCCTAACTTGCCTGCCGTGGTAGACTGTACCCCTGACTTGTCTGCCGTGTTAGACTGTACCCCTCCCTGACTTGCCTGCCATGTTAGACTGAACCCCTGACTTGCCTGCCATGTTAGACTGTACCCCTAACTTGCCTGCCATTTTAGATTGTACCCCTGACTTGCCTGCCTTGTTAGACTGTACCCCTGACTTGTCTTCCATGTTAGACTGCACCCTTGAACATGAATGGAACTAAATCTTGAGTTCCTTGCCAGCATATTTAATCACAAAACAGGAAAATAAGATAAAACTAAAAATGCTCTATCTGCTATGTAGATTTTATTTTTGTTCATCTATTTTTAATTAAATTCATCTTAATGACTATAAAACAAATATTATATAAACTAATAGAATAAAGTAATGCTTCAACAGATATGCACTATTTAAACTTTAAGTCAGGTTGACATTATCTCTCCAAAAGTTATTATTTTTTGTGACAAATACTTCTAAAATATTTTCTTCTAGGAAGTACAGTACATTACTGTTACTTTCTGCTGTTTCTTATTATTTTGTTTAATGTTAGATGATATAGTATATATAGTATACACATCATAGTATATATATTTTATATATATATATATATGCATGTATGTATGTATGCTCAATTTTTTTAATTGAAGTCCTTGCATTAGTTCAGGTTTTCCAAGTTGAGCTTTGTATGTTTAGAAAAACAATATGTGTACACAATTCTGTAGAAACATCTCTCTCTCTCTTTCTCTCTTTCTCTTTCTCTTTCTCTCTCACTGTGTGTGTATGTGTGTGTGTGAGAGAAAGAGAGAGAGAGAGAGAGAGAGAGAGAGAGAGAGAGAGAGAGAGAGGAGAGAGAGAGAGGGGAGAGAGGGGGGAAGGGGATGGTCATTGCATAATGAAATCCAAATACTTTGGAATGACTAAATACTCTCTAGAATATTTCAAGGTCTTTTGCTTATTGTCCTAGTTTGTTTTCTATTAGTCTAATAAAGACAATGATAAACAGAAACTTGGGGAATAAAAGATATATTTTTTTTTCACATATCCCATTCACAGTCTAAAAAATGGCAGGACCCCAAGGCAAGAACCTGGAGACAGGAACTGACAGAGAGGCCATGGTGGAACATAGCTCACTGTCCTGCTCATACAGATTTTCTTATAGCCTGTTTCCCAGTATCCAGAGGTGGCCCCACCCACAGAAACTAGGACCTCCTATATTTATCATCAGCCAAGAAAGTGCCCAGTGACAAATTTAATGTAGGCCATTGCTCAAATGAAATTCCCTCTTCCCAGATGACTCCAGCTGATATCAAGTTGACAAAGTATAACCAGCACACTTATCAAAATGTCCAGGAAAAAAATAAACTCTTGCCAAGTGACTTGATCATGTGACATTTTGAATTTAAGGTTGAGTGTGGAACAAGAGGGCTCTACTCAAGGACCAAAATGTAGGAGATGCTGCGGTGTGCACTTAGAGTTGGTTATGTCTCCCATAAAATCACCAAAGCACTTAAGTCACAAACACAGCAAAACTGAAAGAAACTAACTTATTCACAAATACACCAGATAGCATGTTAGCAGAATAAATTTTCTTTTTTGAGACAGGGATTCATGTATCTCAGACTAGCCTTGAACATATGTTGTTGTAGATACCCTTGAATTTTCTGATTATTTTTTCACTCATGAATTCTGAGATTACAGATGTGCATGACTATAACTAGCGTATGAGGTACTGGAAGCTAAACTTAGGTCCTCCTTCATGCTAGGCAAGCTATCAAGCAACTGAGCTATACCTCTAGCTCCATCAAATCTACTTGTAAAGGGAGAATGGGGAATGTGAAGGTACCCAAGAAGCAGAATGGTTAAGAGGAAATATAAAGACAAGTATGTCTGAAAAAAGGCCTTGTGAAACCCATTCATTTGTATGCTGTAATGAATGAGCAAAATGAAGCATTTTTTTAAATTATTAAGCTAGTGACAGAAATGATAATAACGGAAACCTCTACAACACTGCAGACATTTCAATGATTTCTGCATCAACTGACTATTAGTACATATTCCTATATGCTATTGGTACATATACCTATATACCAGTTTAATTATTAACATTTTATTAAGAAGTAGAGAGTGAGAGAGTATAAGTGGCTTCTCGTACGTAACACAGATTTCAGCTTTGCTGCGTTTCCTCCAGTTACCAAATACCAGATGCCTTTTTTTCTAATTGCTGCCTTCTGGTTGCTAAATTTCTTCCTCAGAGTTGGGAGACCTTCACAGTCACTAGCCACCTCAAGAATTTGAAAAAAAATATCTCAAGGGAAAATTTATACTTTTGTATATTTGATTTCAACTCTCTTTGGGAAAGTGAGAAATGATTAATTTTGTGCTTGTAAATTGCCTTGCAGTATCTACGTTGTGACTTTGGAGGTAGTAATTTATATCCAAATTTTTCTTATAGCTTCCTAGAGGATACATGGTGTTCTCGTTGTCCATATGAGAGCACAGGGACACTGAAAGATGGCAGGGTTTGCTATAAATGGAATTATGAAGTTGAATACAGAGTACTTTGTCTGTCTTTCTGATTTTATACATCTTTTCTTACTGGAAGGTGTCCCTGCTATATTATGTTTCCTTGTGACCTCTTATCTGGTCTTTTTCTATATTAAACTTTATGTACTTTTGTTGTTATTGTTGTTCTTTTGGTTTGTTTGTTTGTTTTTTGTTTTGTTTGGGGAAATAACCAACTTACTGTGCGTTGTATGACTTTTCTTTTCAAATTTTTAAACTTTTTTTTTCTTCTTTTTTTAATGTTTATGGAGTGTTTTACTTGCATATATGTTGGTGCAACAGGTGTATTCCTGGTACCTAAGGGTGCCAGAAGAAGGCATCAGATCGTCTGTAACTGAGGTTTCAGATGGTTGTGAGCTGTCATGCGGGTACTGGGAATTGAACTGGGGTCCTCTGGAAAATCAAGTACTCTTAAATGTTGATCTATTTCTCCATCCTTATGTAACTTTTCTTGGGAATGTAAACAAACATCTACTTATCCCAGATAAGTCACCAATAACAAACCAAAGAAACTATGCCCCCATAATCTAGACTAGAAAATCATATAAAGCCTACCTCACATGAGTGACAACCAAGAAATCTGTATCCACAGAGCTCGCTCGTCCTATCACGTGAGGTTGGAGTCACTTTTTCCTGATATAGTCTTCCTACTTCCATAACTCTGCAGAAAGGTTTTATGGATTTATTAAGTTTCAGGAACTTCCTGAGACTTAGATGTTTGTTTCCTTCTTGTTCCTTATAAGCTTCCTTTACTTTCTGAGTCTTAAAAATGCTTTTTTTACAAAATAGAATATTTCATATCAGAAGAAATTGTTCCATGACCTTGGGGAAAAAAACTTGTTTACTTATGCTCAGTATCCTCTCACTATCAGCGTGGGTTACCTCTAATTACATGCACACGCAGAGAGTGATTAGCTTTTCACATAGAAACATAATTATAGCTCTCTGAAATAATACATGTGGAAATGCTGTAATTCTGGGATAAAGGGAGAGTAATTTACATGACCCTTCTTTTGTATGTCAACAATGGAATATTAAGGCAAACCATGTTTCTTATTACTTATTCAGTGGTTGAGGTCAATTATGGTTGGGATTCACTGAAGGATTAAACAGCAAAGATGCCTTCTACAGTAATTAGAGTTCTCTTTATAAAGCTCAAGTGGCCTTTCTGCCACTTACGAAGGACCATTCATGCATTTAGAATTTAAGTAGGCTCATATCAAAGAATGACATGGAATAACTCAGCCAACTGTTTCTACAACCAGAGGCTCGCTGTGTGACTTGTTTTTTCCTTTACCCCAACAAAGTGATTTTTAAAGATAAAAGTAATATAAAACAATCAGGGCCAGTAGCCAGTTTATCATGTCCCAGGTTTGGATACAGCTGTAGTTCACACTTCATAAAGAAGAAGGATGAACTGCCTGGAGTTGAAGTTGGTGTCTTTGGATCATGATGGGTCACTGTAGCCCATCAGATAAATTCATAGTCATTTGGGGCTCTTTTAATTTTTTTTTTTTGCCATATACAAACATTTATTGAATACTGCAATTGTTCACTAGCTTTCTATGCATTTTTTGCTTTGTTTTCCCAGTTACATCATTGGGCTCTTTGAATTTGAAAACATGGGTTTATATGTTCATTCACAAAATGAAAGGAAGAGCTGTCCAAAGCATATTTCCAGATAGGACTGCTCCATACAATTGCCCCACTGCACTCTGGGATGAGTACAACTATTTACAAGCTTGCTTCTCTAACCACTATTGTTCCACATACACTTTTGTTTTGTTTTTTGAAACAGGGTTTCTCTGTGTAGCCTTAACTGTCCTGGACTAGCTTTTGTAGACCAGGCTGGCCTCGAACCCACAGAGATCCACCTGCCTTTGTCTCCTGAGTGCTGAAATTAAAGGCGTGCACCACCACGCCTGCTCACATACACTTTCTTATGGCTATGCCTTTTAACAACTGTATTTTGAAGAACGTATCTTACATATGCAATAATTAAACCATCCGTGTGTGTTTGGCTAGAAATGACTACAATATGTAATTACTAGCTTATTAAATTTTTGGAGAAGTCATCCACTTTCTAAGTAAGGAGAGAAGAGAATTTCAGCTGAGAGTGGGAGAAATGGGGAAAAGAATGGAGTGAATCTTGGCAATCACTCTGTCTCTGGTTAAGGTTAAGAGGTTGAATTCATTGCTATGTTTTTCTGTGTCCAATCTTCATGAAAAGAGTGAAATGCATCAAATACCATAGAGTACTAGGTAAACCTGTAACCCAATCCACTATAGCGACCATTATTATATACAGAAAGTGGTCAAACATTGTGCAGGAGAGCATCTCACATTATTATGTCAAGGTTATACACTGGGTCTTTAACATTTGTATTCCTCTAGAACTTGCTACAAAGTGCTTGACAAGTGCATATTTCTTTGGCTTATAAAGGTTAGGCCTCTCTGGGTGAATGTCCAGCGTATTTCCAAGTCTTCTGGAAATAAAGCATTATTGACCTACAGTAGGAAACCTTGAGTGACTGTGATTACCTCCCATTTGTATCTTACAGGGTGAAGAGCAGCAGTCTAAGGTTCTAGCTTGACCATTTCTGTTCTAAATGCATCAAAGTTCCAGGGACAAAAACAATAATTGCAATGATGTTTCTTGTACTTGCAGAGTTGAGCTATGCTTGGATCTTCAATGAATACCCTTCCTATCAGGATAATCGCCGTTTCGTTTCTCAAGAGACTGGGAATCTGTATATTGCCAAAGTAGAAAAATCCGATGTTGGGAATTATACCTGTGTAGTTACCAACACTGTGACAAACCACAAGGTCTTGGGGCCACCCACACCGCTAATCCTGAGGAATGATGGTGAGTCGCCTAGCAGTGTTCTCAGTTTTATTTATGGAGATCATGGGTGGGGCATGGAAAGATACTGTATTATTGGCCCATAAGGCTTTTTTTTTAAAGTTTAATACATTCTTTATTTGGTTACCATTATTTTTTTCCAGTTGTACAAGAAATAAGCCCCTAAACCTATTTTGGAAAACTAATTAGAAATCTGATTATTAATCTCAATAGGGATGGAATGTGGACTTAGGTGAATATAAATAACAAAAGGATGTTAAATTGTATACACAGGCGAAATGAAGTGAAGGGTTAAACAATAAGGTCATTAAACAACTCTGTGTAATTGAGTATTCAGGGTCCAGAAAGTATTTTTAAATTATCCAAATAATACCTAGATTTACAATAGTGGAGGCATAGTTTCTACCACAAAAAAAAATTCAGAAATATGGATAGCTCATTTGAGACAAAAAATTTTAATTCCCCACCGTGTATGAGATTATTTTAGGAAAATATGTGAATTTTATGTAAATGTCTGGACAGAACACATTATGTCACCATGTGCTTTTAAAGACATTCTGGTTAGCATAACTTTAGTATATGAGTACCAAGACTCTTCCTACTGTAGATTCTTATATATGTCATTTCACTTCCCTGAAATCCTTTCTTAGCCCCAAATTCTGACTTAGTAAATGATATATGCACTGTGTCTTCCCGGTTCTTTAGAAATACCACATATTTTCCAGGAAGCCATCTCTCCCAAGTCTACCGCTCCTACCCATGCTGCACCAGGCAACTTCTCACTAAACACCAATAAAGTCCATTATTATATGCCCACCACCCCCATCACACATACACAGTTTACACATGGACTTCTTATCCTTCTGCACTTGCCAGTGAGTGTCGTTTAAGCTACCTGTACTGTCTTCCTTATTGCTGTCTAGTATAGAAGGCAGCAAATACGAGTGTTTGTTAAATATTCATCGGAAGAATGACAACAACGTGTATTTAAGCCCTTTAGGAAGAACCAAGGTGAAGATTTGAATATTTGTAGTTGACAGGTTTAGGCTTTTATTCTAAAAACAAAATCAATAACATGTGAAACGGAATGACAAGATTTTATCATACATGTAAAGAAATGATAGGTTAAGATATTAATAACAACAAACAAAAAAATTATTGGTCACTTATTATGCGCTAGGTTGCACATTTATCTCATTTAAAATTTAAGGAGTGTCTTCTTCCTCACTTGAGGAAACTGGGGCTCAGATGTGTTAAATAACAAATCCAAAACCACATAACTAAGATTCCAACACAGTACTCTGTCGGCTGACTCAAGGGCTTACATAGTCTTAACCTTTACCCGCTTTCTTTTCATCACCCTACACAAGCCCTTACGTGAAGTCATTTAAGAAAAAATACCCTTTATTTCCCAAATCTATTACTCTGTACAGTTCTTGTCTTGAAATGCTAAGGATTAAACTCAGGTCCTCGCACATGCTAGGCAAGGCCTCTGCCACTAAGCCACACATGTACCTAGCTTACTCTGTCTCTCTACATTACCAGTGGGTTTGAACTTGAAGTTTCCAAATCAGGGTTTTAACATCCAAATTAGCTCTTTAGAGATGGTCTACACCTTCTTACAATATAGACCACACCGGATATTTTTAATGAATAGTTTAGTTTTCAGATGCTTGACTTAGTCATACAATTAATATATTTGTTTAGCACTTGTTATGTCACAGTGATGTTTCTGTGTTCCAGTAGATAGAACAGAACCCTCTTTAGTGATTCATATATTCATATTGCTGGAGCTGGCCAGGTGGGGTTTGTTTTTTAGAAGAATACATAAAAATAACACATAAAAATGTGGTACACAGAATCATGCAGAGGAAGAAATTAGGAAAACTACACCCTTCACATTAGCCACAAGCAATATAAAATATTTAGGAGTTACTCTAACCAAGCAAGTGAAGGACTTGTTTGAAAAAAATTTCAAAGCTCTGAAGAAAGAGAGTGAGGATGACATGAGAAGATGGAATGATCTTCCTTGCTTGTGGATTGGGAGAATTAAGATGGTAAAAATGGCCATCCTACCAAAAGCAATTTACAGATTGAATGCAATCCCTATCAAAATACCTACACATTTTTTAAAGCCATTGAAAATTCAATTCTCAACTTTATATGTAAAAACAAAAAACCCAGAATAGCTAAAACAATCTTGTACAATAAAAGATCCTCCGGAAAATCTCCTTACCTGATCTCAAGCTGTACTATAAAGCAACAGTAATTAAAACAGCATGGTACTGGCACAGCAATAGGCTGGTTGATCAGTGGAATCGAATTGAAGACCCAGAAATAAACCCACACACATACAGTCACTTGATTTTTGACAAAAAAGCCAAATCTATTCAATGGGAAAAGGATAGCATCTTCAACTAATGGTGCTGGTCTAACTGGATGTCTACATGTAAAAAATGCAATTGGACCCATATTTGCCACCATGCACAAAACTCAAGTCCAAGTAAATCAGGGACCTCAATATAAAACCAGAGACACTAAATCGATTAGAAGAAAAAGTGGGGAAGAGCCTGGAACACATAGGCACAGGAGACAACTTCCTGAACAGAACAACAAAAGCCCAAGCCTTAAGGTCAACAATTAATAAATGGGACCTCATGAGGCTGAGAAGCTTCTGTAAGGCAGGAGACACTGTCAACAGAACAAAGCGACAGCCTACAGACTGGGAAAAGATCTTCACCAACTCTGTATCTGACAAAGGTCTAATATCCAAAATATATAAACAACTCAAGAAATTAACCACCAAACCAAATAACCCAATTGAGAAATGGGGCTCAGAACTAAACAAAGAATTCTCAACAGAGAAATATCAAATGCCTGAGAAACACTTAAAGAAATGCTCAACCTCCTTAGTCATCAGGGAAATGCAAATCAAAACAACTCTGAGATTCCATCTTACACCCATCAGAATGGCTAAGATCAAAAATTTAAGTGACACCACACGCTGGCAAGGATGTGGAGAAAGAGGAACACTCCTTCATTGCTGGTGGGAATGCAAACTTGTACAGCCACTTTGGAAATCTATCTGGTGCTATCTCAGAAAAATGGGAATAAGGCTTCCTCAAGACCCAGCTATTTCACTCCTTGGAATATACCCAGAAGATGCTCCAGTACACAAGAAAATTTGCTCAACCATGTTCATAGCAGCCTTATTCATAATAGTCAGATCATGGAAACAGCGCAAGTGCCCCTCAGTAGAAGAATGGATAAAGAAACTGTGGTACATATACACTATGGAATACTACTCAGCTATTAAAAACAAGGAATTCCAGAAATTTGTGGACAAATGGATTGAACTAGAAATCATAATAATGAGCGAGTTAACCCAGAAGCAGAAAGACTCAAATGGTATATATTCACTTATATCTGGACATTAGCCCAAGGGGCATGTCCCATAAATGTCTTCACTTACCAGGAAACTGGGACAGAGGGTAGAACATCCTATTGGGACTCTAGGTGAGAGAAGCATAGGAGAATGGGAAAATAGAAGGATCCAGAGGGTCCTAGAAACCTACAAGAACGTTATGACAGGCAGATCTGGACCCAGGGGTCCTGCTCAAGCTATGGCACCAGCCAAGGACAATACACACAGTAAACATCAAACCCCTACCCAGATCTACCCAATGGACAGGACATTCTTCACAGTTGAGTGGAGGGTGGGGTCTGACTTTCACATGAACTCTGGTGCCCCATATTTGACCATGTCCCCTGGATGGTGAGGCCTGGTGACACTCAGGGGAAGGATAGCAGGCTACCAAGAAGAGACCTGATACCCTATGAGCATATACAGGGGGAGGAGGTCCCCCTCATACACAGTCATAGGGGAAGAGAGTAAGGGGAAAATGGGAGGGAGGGAGAAATGGGAGGATACAGGGGATGGGATAACAATTGAGATGTAATATGAATAAATTAATAAAGTATATTTTTAAATGTAAAATAGAAGTGGATGTCTCCGGTAGAAAGGGTCGCCATTGAAATCCTCTCAGAAGAGCACATGGGGATATCGTTGAAATGATAAGAAATAAGTCCTGAGATGATTAGAGAAAGGAGTAGTCCAGGCTGAGCTGTCATCATGCCCCCAAGGCCTGAGGTACAGAGGAAACACCAAGAAAACGTTTACTTCTTCTCGGACTAAGAAGACAATTAGTGTGGTTCAAGCGTGGTAATCTAGGCAGAGAGTGGCCTGGAGTTTAAGGAGCACAAGCGAGTCATGGAGACCAGAGAGAAAAGACTACATTTTATTTCTAGACCGGTGGTCCTCAGCCTTCCTAATGCTCTGGCTCTTTAATACAGTTCCTCACGCTGTGCCGACCCCAACCGTACAATTATTTTGTTGCTACATTATAGCCATAACGTTGCTACAGTTCTGAATCATAGTGTAAATATATGATATGAACGATATCTAGTATAATTGGCTGCTTTCCAGAAAAGAAAAAAAAAAACTTCCAGGAAGTAGGCAGATAAAATGCACATCTGGTCAGAAGAGTGCCGGGAATGGTGGTAAGCTGGGCTAAGAAGAATAGCTGAGAGGGACAGAAGTGTATCTGAGGCATACTTTGCAAGCAAACATGCCAGACTGTAACAGCACACAGGATATGATGGAGGGCAGATGAGAAAATCATGAATGGAAAGTACCTTTCTGGCTCAGCAAATGAGACTCTATTAAAATTAAAAAACAAAACAAAAAACATGTGTTGAAATAATTGAAATGATTTAGCAAGGAGATTTACAAATGAAAAGTTGAGGATTCTAGTTTACATTTTACTCACAAAGTAAGATACGTGACTTTTCCCTTGACAAATAGACAGAATTACCTGTTTCCTAGTGTTTCGGTCAAGTTCTGTCATAATATTCATCTGATATACCTACATTTGTTACTAGCATTTTGATCCTCACTCTACTCAAGAGAAGACTTTACCACCTTCATCAGGACTCCATGCTGAACACTAGCGCCCTTGCTGCAACACAGCCAAGTTAAACTGCTCCCGTGGATTCTTGTTAAATTAGCATGGTGTATTGTAGTCATAAAACCAGTCATCAGTTTAGAAGTAGGCAAGATGGACTGGTGCTGTAGCTCAGCCCAGTTGACACACTCCCTGCCTCGCACACACAGAGCTCTAGGTTCAATAGAGTACCTCAGTGCTGCATGCACCTGGGCCTCGTGGCATACGCCTGAAATCCCAACACTTGGGGAGTGGAGGCAGGAGGATCCGGTGTGCAGGGTCATCCTCAGCTATTTAGTGAGTATAGATGCAGACTGGGCTACATGAGACCCAGTTTGAAAAATAATGTCAGGCAAAGTACCAGCCCTGCCAAAAGGCAAAAGTGCCACCTTTCCAGAAACAAAGATGAAGAAAGGATTTGCTCCGGTGGCATGTTGTACAAGATCAGTTTAGAACACAGACCTTTGGGGGGCTGGGGGGGGGCTCCCTAAACAAAATGTATGTGTGCCAAAATATCTAGCCAGGGGTATTACCCGATTTGGTGTATCAAGTCATGGATATAATAAAATATTGACTTGGATACAGCTGAAGACAAACATCACAGAAAGCTGCAGACACTTTGGAAGTGGGAAGCAAATTAAGAACACAGAAATCCCGGTGTCATCACATATACCTCAAGCTGGCAGCAACTTTGCCTTTTGCTTCCTTTTTCGATTTATTTCTGAAATGTATTGTCTAGCCCATCTCCGAAGAAATGACCAATGCTTTGTATCAGGATATTTTATCACAGAATTAACAGGCTAAACACCTCATTCTTCAGCAATTAATGCCCATTCATTTCTAATTTGCATGAGAGTTGCATGGCAAAAAAATTTATAATATCTTTCTCATTTAGACTGGAGTACATAAAATGGATATGAAGTTCAATTACTAAGCACAAAACAGGTTATTTAATTAGCTCCTGTCTGAAGGTGAGAGAAGAGGGGAGAAATAAATCAAAAGGAGATTGCAAAATTAAGATGACATCCTTAATGAAATCTATTCTGCAAGAGTAAAAAAAAAATCTAGGAAATTATCACTCTACAGGAGCTGTTATTTAGTGACTATGTTGAGCTGATATATGCAAGGGGTGTAGACTTGGAACAGTCATTTTGATCACTGAAGCACACTCAAAATTTCACACCCTTTTTCTGACTCAGAAATATAACAAGTACAGTTGTGGAAGTTCAGGCCTGAACTAAACTAATTGCCACAACTGGTACTTTACATCGCTGTGAACAGAAGTAGCTTAAATGACCAGTTTTCCTACCACTCAAGTCGTAGCTTTTGAGTGCCAGGAAGAAGACGGTTCTAGACTCACTGTTTCCGGTCTAAAATGTCACCAGAGAATCGTAAAACGTGAACTGTGAATCTTGGCTCGGGTGTTGGCAGGAATCAAGTGTGGTGTCCCGCATCCATGTCACTGCATTTGCCTTGTGCTCCTAGCTCTTTATCCCTTAGGTCTTTTGTATGGGCTCTTTCTTTAATCCCACACTGAACAAAATGCCTTCCTCTTGCTTCTCTCTTCCTAATTCAGTTTTTAGCAAGGAAATAAGCCAGGAAGACTGAGGAGTAGGTTCTCTGTGTAGAATCAAGACCCACCAGTGCCTGTCTATTTCACAGGGAAATTGCAATTTAACCCCATTGGCCTTTGTTTACTCATCAGTAAAGTTAGTGTAACAGTATTTACCTCAGAGAGATACTTTGTGTATTAAAAATGCATGCAGAGTGATTTGAGCAGTTATGAAATAAAAGTATGCATCAATAACTTTCCTAAAATATGCTTCAAAATTTTCATTTTAATAAGATTGCAATAATAAGCAGAAAAGATGTTGTTTGCAGAATACAAGTGGAATTATGTTTTCCAAAATGCTGATTAACAAGGTGTTTTCCTTTGGGTATAAATTTTTGATTTGGGGCCTGGAAAGATAGCTCAGCAGTAAAGAATCCATAAATCCATATTGCTCTTTCAGAGGACCTGCATTTGGATACTAGCACCCATACTGGGCAGCTCACAACCATCTCTAACTTAGTTCGTGGGGCCCTGACTGCCTTTCTGGCCTCTCTGTGTACCTGTGCACATGAGCATGTAACCACACACAGAATGACATAGACAGCATTTAAAGATACCAAATTTTACATCTCCAATTCGGAAGAAAAGGGATTTTTTGAAGAGCTGGGAAGTGAGGCAGGGCATCATTGGCTGGGCTTCTGGTCCCTGTCCATCTTGCTGTTTAACTGAGCTTTAGGAAGAACTATCCTGGGCTCTAGAGTCTCAGACCTACCTTTTCTCTCTTTTTTTAAATATGCATGCTTTTTAATTTTATATTTGGGATTCTTCCAAGTAACCAAAGCTTGTTCTCCAGTATTCTCCTCTAAAAATATATAAAATTGAAAATTGTTAGACAGATATGATAGAATTTTGTTTCAGTGTTCATAGTTATTTTTCTACACATTTTTAATTTACTGTGAAAAATAACACAAGTTATTATTTGGCAACACGTACCTATTGCTTAGGTATCTGGAAAGGGAAAGATTTTAATTAGGAAGAATGCATCTGAGTTATTACTAGAGGATAGTCCAGTGGTCTGCTGGTCAATATTAGCCCCAATGCTGGTCATTAATAACAGTGAGCTCAGCATATTATATACTTGCTGTACAGGTCTCAACAATTTGTCCCACATTTTTCATAAAAAGTAATAGATTAATGTAAAACACATGAAAGAGAAAAAAAATAGAACTTGGTAACCTGAATATGGCTACTTTCTTATGCTCAGTCATTACCCTCCACTCTCCACGCAAAAGCTCATGACAAAAGGAGTTAACCGGAAAAGGAAAGCAATTGGGAAATGAAGAAGTCTCTAAGGATGCTGATGTCACTCACATGAGGGCATAATTGAGCTTAATGAGCACTTGTCTACACTTGGTCTTCTATCTGTGTTCCTTGAGACCGCCTAGAGATATGCTTGCATATTGTTGTTTTGCTCACTAGAACCAAGATAATTGATGAACAAGATGATTTCATCCTGGTTCTGTTTAATGGGCCTATGTTTTACACACTGATTGTTAAATATTTTAAATTAATTTCCCCGATCAGAACTCTATATAGGAAAATACCAAGGAGTAAGGAGCAAAAAATTTATCCGTAGAAGTTTTACAAAATTCTTTTTCTCTGTTTAATCCTGTATTTATTTGTATCTTAGGAATATACATACATGTCTTTATGTGAAATTTACATTTTTGGATACATCATCATAACATTAAAATATTACAAGTGATTGTCGTCCAGCAGTAGATTTTTTTCTCATAGGTAACTGAACCCCAAAGTGTCAATCTAAAACCTGTGAGCCTATGAGCAACACTAAATGCATTTTGTAGGGTGTGTGTGTGTGTGTGTGTGTGTGTGTGTGTGTGTGTGTGTGTGTAAAATAATAATTGAAGGAGGAGGAGGAGGAGGAGGAAGAAGTAGGAAAAAGAGGGAGAAGAAGAAGAAGAAGAAGAAGAAGAAGAAGAAGAAGAAGAAGAAGAAGAAGAAGAAGAGAAGAAAGAAGAAATCGTGAATTTAAAAGGGAGTGGGTAGAACGGGAGGAGTTGAGGGAATAAGGGGAGGTGGAAATGGTGGAAATATACTACTTATGTATGAAATTCTTGGAAAAAACAACAATTTAATTTTTTAAGTACTGAAGGTGTACATTTATGTTCTCAAAGTATAAATGAAATTCCTAACCATGTTTTCCTAAGTCTTCACCTTTGCCCCAAAAGTGATAGAGCTCAGCTGTGAAAACATGGGCCAGGCTCCCTGTTGAAACATTTAATGTTCTTACCTTAAGTCATGCTTTAACCAAATGGAAGAAGGGTCAGATGGTGATGATCTCAGCATCTCCCTGATTCAGGAAAAACCCAAAGTGGACAACAATAAATGTTCTGCACATGTGTAGGACTAAAAAGCAGAAAGGAAAGGTGATGGAATGCGGAGTTCTGTTGCAGATCTACCTTCAGTTAGTAGGAGATAGTGGTCTCACTTCTCTGGTCCTTAGTTTTTGTCACTGTATGAATGAGCAGTATTTATTCATCTACATCTAAGATTCTTTCTTGCCATCTAGGTGATTCTAGGCACAGCTTTTCAGCTTACTTCAGGCTCAGAATTTGCAAAGATTAGGTTATATAAAACACTACCGATAAGACAAGTGTTGATCATTGGGTCAGATTTCTCCCAGATACAAATCTTAGCAAACTGCAAGGCCCAATCACTTTCAGGACACAGAGATAATGGTCTCCATCTCTATCAACATTAAAACTTGTAGTGCAACAAACCAACACAGCCCATCCCATAGTTACATATTTAAAACCAGCACAAATATTTAAAGCAAAAAAGAATGGGTTTTCTTGGAAATGTGTTGTTTCCATAACGCGTTCCCTCCTTTATTGTCTTGCTAACGGCTCACAGCAAGTGTCCCTAATGTTTCCCTAACTTGCATTAGAGCCTCATGGGGCCCTAGCAACCACTATTTGTCTTTATGAATAAGTCAGCTTCATTTATGGGTCACTTAATTAACCCAGGGGTCATAATTTTTAAAAAGACATTAGAGTGCAGTGTTGCTTTTAGTGTGTACTTGGCCTACTTAAGGTTTATTATTGATATACCAGCATTTAGTCAACAGGCTATCCCCTCCATTTAAATGTAATTTTGTATTATTTAAGGAATTCTCCCACAAAATTCTTTGCTTTATTTAAGTCTCACTTTTAATTGCAACTTTGGTGCAGCTTTGTCACAGTAATCATGTCTTGTTTTTAATTTTCTAACAACATCACAGTTGAGGATCTGTGGGCGTAAAACATGTTTGATGAGAACATCTAAATGACTAAAGGATGTGAGACATTTTTTCTAAGCTGCCTTTGCTAATCTGATTTAATAGAGTCTTAATGGCTGCGGATATTCTGAAGGTTTGACAAGCTTAGGAACTTGGCAGTCAGCTTTAGATCTCTGTTCCAGCCAATTCCATTCCGGGTCCATGGGGGCCAAAGGTCTTGGATGGTCATTTGGCTAGTCAGTTAGGAAGCATCTGTTCAGTGTTCATGGTGGGCAGTATACTATGAAGTCAAAAGACTCAGTTTTTAGCACATTGAAACATAATCTTAGAGAACTCCAAACTAGCAATGGGTCTAGTTTTATTGTTTACTGGCTATAAAATTGGATTCTTGACAATAGAAAAACAGATGGAGACATTAGAGATAAATAAAGTATTAGAGGTATATGATTAGAATTGACTTAGCTTGGGCAAATGGCTTTGTTCACTTATTTCTTTATTGGGCTGAGGATGTAGAAAGTAAAGGATAACTTTCAGGAGTCAATTCTTTCACTCCATCCTGTGGGTCAAATAATCAAATTCATATGGATTGAAAGTTTGGGTGTGAAGGACATTTCCATGGTCCTAAGAATCATCTTCCAGGAAGTTAACAATCTAAAATGAGAAAAGAGTCCCCAACAGAAGACACTGCGTGTTGACAAACTCTTAGAAGGCCACCTATGGCCTATGCCTATGGCCTGTTTCAATAGGTAAAATTAAATTTTTCTTCATAGATAAGTTGGCTATTCTTGGATAATTTCTAGAGTTTGTATCATTCTTATTGTATTCTAAATGATATTTTGTTTTTAACCATACTAATTTGTTATTGCTTATTAAAGAGTGCTTTTACTCTTAAAAATTATTCTTTATCTGCTAAGCTTATTGAAACCTCTTGTTAGTTCTAATACTCTATTGATAGCATTGTTCTTCTTTCAAATGTCACTATCTTTACCATTTCAGCCCATTATGGCTCCTTGGCCCACCACCT
The DNA here is from genome assembly GCF_964271855.1 of Acomys minous. NCBI lineage: Eukaryota > Metazoa > Chordata > Mammalia > Rodentia > Muridae > Acomys > Acomys minous. The sequence continues at coordinate 38,228,568 of NC_140500.1, read as the reverse complement.
GTTTTTATTATTAAAGTTTTATTAGCACACAGTCACTTACCCATTGGCAAACATTTGTCTATGTCTGTTTCCAAACCAGAGAGGGAGGGGGAGGGAGGGAGGGAGGGAGTTCAGATCCTCTATCCCCAAAGTCAAAATGAATCTTGTGTGCCCTGACCTTACATTAAAAAGCCTTGCTGACTTCTGAGACCATGACGAAATCATTAAATATCAAGACTGTCTTCCAACCATGCTATACTGATTTCAGTTAGTGTCAGTACATGCAGAGGCAAAGAAAGAAGTAATTAAACACAATATGAAGAACATCTTAGTATTTGTGAGTATCCTCAAAGGAGACAAAAATTAACCAAGACAACCTATAATCAATTTCACATACTGCACACAGCAAGTTACCACCGGCGTTCAGGTAAGCAGACATTCTGCCAACCAATCAGAGATCCGTGCTCACTCTGTATTGACACAGTCTTCTGGAAAAAGTTCTATCTGCATCTAAACTATTGTAAAGAAAGGAAGGAGGTGCAGATTTTGTTTAAGAAAAATAAATGCATTTATTTTCATTTCTCATGGATTTTTGAGACCATTCCAAGGTCCTGATGGTAAAACATGATATACCTTTTCTCTTTCTATAAGTGAGGAGATTCTTGTTTAGACATATGTTTCAGTGTGAATTCTTCTGCTGGGTTGTAGGTAGTGATACATGAGATGCTCTGTAGGTTAGTTTTTGTCATCTTGACACAAACAAGTTACCTGGGAAGAAGGAACCTCAGCTGACAACTTGACTCTGTTGGACTGGCACATGGGCGTGCAGGGTGTGTGTGTGTGTGCGTGTGCGTGTGCGTGTGCGTGTGTGTGTGTGTGTGTGTGTGTGTGTTTTCTGGATTAATGATTTATGTGGGAGGGCCTGGACCCCTGTGGGTGGTGCCTCCATTGTGAGGGTGGCCCTGCATTGTATAGGAAAACAGGCTGAGCACACCATGGAGAGCAAGCCAGTAAGCAGTGTTCTTCATGCTCCCGCCTCTGTCTCTGCTTGAGTGCCTGACCTGCCTTCTCTCACTAGTGGATTGTGATGGGGATTTGTAAGCCAAATAAACCGTTTCCGATCCGAGCCCCTTTTGGCCATAGGTTTTATCTCAGAAACAGAAATATACTAGGACCAATCCTCAGACATTTCATCAGGTTTTCCTCTACACTAAGAAGAATAAAAAAGCATGACTTTTATTTAAAAAGGCCACAGTGGCAAACTCAGCCAAAGAAACTTGTATGACTAATCAGATATTTCCAAATATTTTTAGGTGAATGGAATACATACTATGTGACTTGTTTTTCAAGAAAGTCAGTGCGGGAACTTTTTCCAAAACATTTCTTTTTTGGCAATTATTTTTTTTTCAGTAGAAAATCCCACTCAGTGGAAGTTAGTAAATGTTCGTTCCATCTGTGGTTTAATTTAGCAAGCACAGATTCCAGCTAAGGCAGGCGTTGGCAAAAAAATCCTCAAGCACTCGGTTCTGCAAACTGTTTTCCTTCTGCCAGCACAGTACTCTGCAAATTGTACTTAAACAAGAGCAGCATGTGGCTGATTTCACTCATATTCTGTAAATTGTCATCTATTTCTTTAGGTCCTATGATCTTACAGACCTATGATCAAACAACCTTTAACAAGCGTCTAGGTTTTAGTTATGGAACAGTCTCTACCCATAAAGTCGTCAGCAAAGTTGTGGTTTTCAATGGCCTCATCACTGGTAGACCTTTATTCCTGGCATCTCCCCACCATGACGTACTCGCAGGGCAGATTTATGAACGTCAGGTGGGATGTCTTCCCTTTGCTCATAATTAGGATAGTGGCACTCAAAGTGTGTTCTTCAAGCCATCAGCAGCATCACCTGGGAGCGACTTGGAGGCGCAGAGCCTCATCCTCTGGCGTTTGCTCTGCTCTGTAAATTAGAAACTCAAGTCCTCCAGATGATTTCAGTCACAGAATGAGCAACTGCTTCAGAACAAACACCCAGGAAGTTCTAGCCAGGTTTCCTGGTGAAGTCAACTTTTACTTACACAGTAAGCAATTCATCACAGTTTAAGTATGCCTCATCACCAGGCGACCCACCATAAATACAGGTCAGGACAGTGTGAACTGCAGTGAGCTCCAGCCCCCTTTGCCAGGCATACTGAATAGTTTATGACTGATGTTAGTATTTATTAAGTTCAGCCATAACATAAATAGAACCAAGACCTGGCCTTTTGGGAACTTTGGCATAAGGAATTTCCGTTACTTAATGTAACTTTCATAACTGTTACAATGGGTCTCTAGTTCCAAAAAACAGAAAACATTGAAGGTGCCTTTTCATAAGCCGTAAGTTTTTTCCAACCTCATGCATAAATATATAGAGGAAAGTATATCATTTTTCAATTGGACACAATAAAGAAATCATGTTATCTATATGGAAAAAAAGTGTGGCAGAGATCACATTTTCTGGTTGAGCCATGTTATATTGCATACATTCTCTCTAGTTTTTTTTAGGTTTTTATTATGTAAATGAACTTAATTTTTTATATCTCCTACCTTTGTGAAGACAGAAAATAGATTTAGGAGTAATTCTATCAGTGACCAAGCTTTGTAAACCACCAGACCATCTGTGGACCAATTAAGTTCAACCATTTCCAGGTGGTCAGAGAAACGGCCTAAAAAGATGTGTCTCTGTTTTCACCAGCCTTTTATTTTCCTCAAAACAGAAAGGCAACAGATTTGACATCTAATGTAAAATGTAAAGGGCACAATAGTTAGAATTTTTAAAAAAATAGCCAAAGCAGAATACAGCATATACCAGATGTACCCAAATTAAATGGTGAACTTCCACAGGTGTTCCCCAACATATCACTCACAATATAGTTGGATCAAAGTGCTCCCCTTATAGGTATGATTATAAAATGAGGCTACACATTATAAGTATTGACATTCCTATAAGCAGCAGTGAAAATCATCTTTATGTACTATAACTACTGCTCTGTATTCAGATCAGTCTGTCCTTACTGATACTTATTTGTTCATATTTACATATCTATAAATATGGATTACTCTATAAACCAAGAAACTGCCCCCATATGACCAGGAAAACAAGCTATCCTGTTCATGTTAGTAAAGGAAAACCACAAGGATAGATAGTAAATGACTCTCATGGCAGGAAAACACCATGTGTCTCTTACTAGCATAGGCCATATTTAAAATGCCTGCATGCCTGCCATCTTTTCCCCCTTACCACTCATCCCTGCTCATCTCAATTTTTTCCATATTCATGTTACTAAGATATGGCTTGTGAATGATATGGAAACATAATAAGATTTTTATTCCTCAAGATACAATGTACAATGGAGGAGAAGCCTTGCTTATAACTAGCTATAAAGATGATGGAAAATGGCTCACTCTTTTGAGAGGTGCTATGGACTTTGTAAGATGTTTTATGTCTGTAGTTACTGACTGAACACCTACTAAGAGATTGTGAATCTCAGATAGGTATACAAGTTTTAAAAAAAAACACTATATCTCTTGGTGGTATGTTTTCCCCTTTGAGTGAAAGCTAATATATAAACAAATGAGAGAGTCTTACACATGATAAGTAACAAGAAGGAAAGGAAGTGCTAATAAAAAAATCAATAGTAGGGACAGAGTTTAAACAGGATGATCTGAGCAGGAGAGATAGCTCAACCATTAAAGGCTAGGCTCACAACCAAAAATATAAACAGGGTGACCAAAATACAATACTTTGAGGCTGCATCATTTGAAGTGAGACATAAACCAGCAGAGTCGTGTATATGAAAGTCTTAGAGAACATAAGGATAATAAACATATGGCCACACAAAGCATATCACGGTTCATTGAGGCATCACTGGCAGTAGGCGAATACGGCAGCTGCCCAAATGCTTGCCAGTCAGTGCTGCAGCATGTTGCATCCTACCTCTTTCCTTGCTCTACCTTCAAAAATGCAGCCTTATAAAGAGCTAGGATCATTGTAAGTACAGATAATTAAAATGAGGGCATCCTGAAATAGAATGGGGCCCTAACCCACATTGTAGATATAGAGAAAGAGTCATTTAAACACAAGGGCAGAGGTCTGAATAACATAGCTACAAGCTGAGGATCGCTTCAATTGACAGCACTCCCCTGCTCCCTGCCCCAGAGCCTGGAAAGAAGCAAAGGCATATACCCAGAGTCTTAGCTCGAAGACCTGCCAGTGCCTCCAGAACTATGGCAAAATACGTTCCTTTCAGCTACTTAGCTCGTACTTCTTTGTTATAGGACCACTACGAAACCAATGCAAGTGTTTATCTTATAAATAAACTGTGGAATATGCACACAATGGCATCCTGTTTTGCAACAGGTCATGCATAATGCTGGTATGCTATGACATGGCCCTTAAAAGCATGGCGTATAAAAGAAGCCAGACAGGAAAAGACACCAATGGGACACTAGAGAAAGGGCAGACAGTTAAGAACACTGGTTGCACTTACAGAGGATACAGGTTCAGTTCTCAGAACATACATGGCGGTCACAGCTGTCTGTAATTCTATTTCTGGGGGATCTGGTACCCTCCTCTGACCTCCGAAGGAACCAGACATGCAAGTGGTATACATATATACATGAAGGCAAGCATTCATACACATAAGATAAGAAGAAATACATTTTATAAACAATGCAGATATATGGTTCTATTAATATGAAGTGCCGTGAGCAGACAAATGTACTGAAAGTAGGCCAGAGGTGGCTCAAGGCTGGGCTGGGCTAGGCTAGGCTGACAACAGTAAATGGCATCACAGATATTATTTGGGTATTGGTAAAAGGAAAAAAGATGTATACAACATGAAGAGAAACCAGAGTATTTATTTGGGTATCAGCAATGCTCAGAAACCAATTTATGTTGACAGTGGAATCGTAATCATTGAACTCTGCTCATTAAATTGGTGAACTGCTAATATGCAAGTTATATCTTTAAAAATGTTGATATTTTTAAAGTACTTTAAAAATAGAAAGAAATGAAGCAGAAAAAATATTCTTTCCGGTTAGTCACAAACTTCAGTGGGCTAGAGACTAGTTCACTCAGAGGCAGGGAGGAGGGGTTTTATGTAACAGTTCTTACAAGTAGGGACTCTGAATCCACACTCTGATAGGTAGAATTTTTAGGATGGAGAATTAGACATTTGAGGATCTAGACATTGAGTCTACATCCACACTGATGCTCAGAACAAGGCTAGATTCTTACTATAATCTTCATAGATTCATTAAAGAAACATGATGCACATGTAGAAAAAGACAACACAGATAAGGCCAACCACTTCCAAGACACCTTGCCCCTTGTATTTCTAACCTTATTGTCTCATCTCTATCCAATATGCCACATATTATGCTGCAAATGTCTTGATTTCCTGGGAGGACAAAGACCTCCTTCTTCAAAGGCAACTTTTTTTTTTTCAATTAACACCGATCTCAGAGTATACAGCCACATGCACATCACTAAAAGGTGTTAACTTGCTCCCTGCACTCCGAGTCATACTACTGATATTTATGGGATGATGATTCAGCCATACAGACGGTTTGTTAGCAAGTTCAGCAGCTGTGTGTGAATGCAGTTGTTAGCATGCACCACATCATTACTCAGTCAGCTTTGTGCAAATGCTCAAAGGAAGGCAATCAAATATAGGTGCAAAAGGAATTTTGGCAGAGACTTGAAAAAAAGGGAACTAGCTTTGTTTATGAACAATACAAATGTGGCTTTGGTGTGCTTTAACTTACTTTGACAGTTGTATACACTGCAGAGGAGAAGGGCACAGTACAAAGCAAAGACTCAAGACTTGAGTTTTAACTTTGACGGTGAACTAGATTTTGGTGGGACTGAAAACACATTGTTAACCCATTTGAAATTAAACTCTCCCTTGCAAAAATAGCAATTGTACCCTTTTGAGGATTGAGTTGTCTTAATCCCTTCCTCTAAAAGACCCCTAATGGTCATCTCCCTTGAATGCACAGAAGTCTGGCTGGAGTTTTGGCTACTTTATTGGGTTCTTTTACCTACCTCCCTACACTACCCCTATCCTCAAACCCCCCAACACTAGGTAGGAGAGAAAGAAGGTTAGAGGGGAAGGAGGTTATTGATATCATTGGACTACTTCCTGCTGAACCGGGGCATCAAATTCCTTGGGGGTGAGTTTGCTCATTACCATCAGGATATCTCCAAAGGAAATCCAACAACACAGAAGAAGCAAACAGGAACGGGCAGCAGAGGAAACAGCAGCTCTCCCCACCCCTGCCTCTTGGGGCTTTAGCATTTATACCCTCTGAAGAGTTCCCTGAATCCCATCCTCAGATGGCAAACTCACGCCCATGCTAGAGCATGAGACAAATCATAGTTAGCTGCTGAGGACAATATGAGCAGCCCTATACCCCATTCCTGGCCTTAAAACAAAAAAGATATCCCCATAACATTTCTGTGTTTTTAAAGAAACCAGGAATTCTCTCTACACAGAGTATGTATTCAAAGAATGTCAAACTTAAGCCAGAAAGATGAGATGGCTCAACCGCTAAAAGTGCTTATTCTTGCAGAGGACCAGGGTTCAGTTTTCAGTGTGTACTGGTGGCTAATTTCCATTGGTAGCTGCAGTTCCAGGAGATCTGATATCTTCTTCTGATCTCTTTAGACAGCAGACACTTCACATAGTCTTTTCTTATACACATAAAATAAAATAAAGACATCTAAAAATGTCTTTTAAGAACACGGGGAAATTACCTCGAAGTCCCTCCTAAAGCTGCTATTCTCTGTTATTCTAGACAAGGAAAATAAAACCAAACACCAAAGGCAGAGCTGTGTATCCCAGTTCACCCTTCCACAACAGACCTCACGGTGAACCTAGCAACACTGTCAATATCTAACTCGTAGTGCTGAGTTTTTTTGTTTGTTTGTTTTTTGTTTTTTTTCCATAGACTGATTAGATCCTTGTGACTCCTCTCGGTCTAAGCCAGCACATGAAAAGTGTTTGCAAAAAGAATAAAATCAGCTCTCTTTGTTACTGCACCTGTGCCTGTCCATTCCTTGTTGCTACTCTTCTGAAACCATTCATGTCTTTTCCCTCTGACTAAGGGAGGCCTAAAAGAGAGATGAATGGAAGAGACCATTCACTTTGAAAAAAAAAAGTAGATACCATCAAAGTCTTCATCAGTTACTGTTGAATCGGTAATCATGGGAAATGTCCAGGGGTTAAGTTGAAATAGATATCTTAACCAATGAGTCAAGATAGTATTGATAGGGAAGAAATGATATGTTTTTAGTCATTAAACATAGATTGACTCTTTTGAGCTGTTACTGTAACTGTCACACACCATCATCTTTCTGGATATGGGGGAAAATGGCTACCAAGGTAACTAACTACTCCATTGACAAGACAAGCACATGTAAACTTCGCCTATTTCAAGTGCTAATCATTTGTTATGGGTTGGCAATTTAAAATACAGGCTTCTTATGCTGCCTTGAATATACTCATTTCGATTCCTTCATGTTGGCCTCAGGAATAAATAAACACCGCAGCCACAGAATGCCTCTGAGAAAGCACTACATGGACACCTTAAAGGACGTATTTTTAAAGTGTTTTTAAATAGTTTAATGTTTAGTGCAGTCTGTTTCCAAAAGGGTGATATTCCTACTGATTAGGAAGATATCAACTCCTTTTCCTTTTCCACACCAAGTACAAAGTACTTCTGAAGAGCGTGGAGAATTTAACCCTCTGCAGGTGGTATAAACACTGTGGTATGAATTTCTCTCCTGGGAGAAACTGTAGGGGAGGGGAATAGGGTGAAAGCGAGAGGGAGGGAGGGAGGAAGGAACAGGAGAATACAAGTGGTGGGATAACAATTGAGTTAATAAATTAAAATATAAAAAAATTAATTAATAAAATTAAAAATATAAAAATTAATAAAATTTAAATTAATAAATTAATAAAATTAAAATATAAAAAAAGAAACTGTAGGAAGAGTTGGGGTTGCATGGTGTTAGCATAGAGCCTATTTTATATGAAGAGGTTCAATGTGCACACAGGAATAAAGGAATATTCTATATTGAAAGAAAACACTTATGTGCATGTTGACAGAACCTTTGAGACTTAGTTTCTTTTTCTGTATACAGGGGTGATGGGTGAATATGAGCCCAAAATAGAAGTCCAGTTTCCCGAAACCGTGCCAGCTGAGAAAGGAACCACAGTCAAGCTGGAATGCTTTGCCTTAGGAAAGTAAGTTCTGCTCGTTCCTCCTCCCTGTCAGCTCTGGCAGGTAGAGACCTGTCTTCGGGACTCACAGTGATGGTTTCTGAGCTGTCTGAAAAATCAAATCATCTTTCTCTTTGTAATTCTGTATGTGCATCTTTGATTCTGCCCCCTTCCTATAGAGAAAGACAGGTAATGGCTCCAGCAGGATTGGGCTGCCACAACTGACATGGCCACAAAGGAGAGAAGAACAGGCGATTCTGCAGAAGTATTTCATTCTATTATTATGACCTAAGCCAGAATGACAGGAAAACAATGGCCTTCATTTGAGGTGCAGGCACGCTGACTATTTGGGGGGGAAGTGGGGACTTTCATTCTGGCCCCGTTTACAGAGAATACATAAAAATTCTCTTGAATTTCTTTTCAAATTGCCCAACTCTTCTCTCTCATTTGGATTCTCTTCTGCTCTCGCTAGAGATAGGGAAGAGCTGGTATCTAAGAGTCTATTTTAGAGTGGTCTGAAAATTATTCACAACTTTATTATCCCATCTGGATTACACTTAAAAGAACCTACTTGGAAAGCACTTAGCCTTCTCATAGAGACTCTGCCAGAGGGCATCAGAAAGGAAACGCAGATCAGCTGGGGTTTTTATATGCCAGTAACCAACAGGAACGGTTTGGCATCAACAATATGAACTACCACCAGAAGGGTGAATACCGAGGCCCTTGTGGATTTTAATGGTCTGTAACTGTCTTTTCTCCTAGCTTCATCTAGCCCACTACCCATTCCTAATTCTGTCTGGTTTGTTTGTTTGTTTCTGTGTCTGAGTATTAATGAAAGCCATAAAATAAGTTCTTGCCCAGTCCTTTTCTCAGTGTGCACTATTTTTTAAATGAAATTATTGTGTCTTACAAAAGCTTTAGCCAGTGTTTGCATTTCCAATTTTATTTTCAACTCTAATGGAATGATGGCTTTCAGGTTGTGACAACGCGATCCACAGTGGTATCTTCATTTTGAAACACTTTGATGAGGTTCAATGCAGTGGTAATTTTGTATTTCCGAGAAACCACAGTATATAAATTGTGACAGGGCTGCAAGCCTGAGCACTACACGGAACTGAACGGCAAGCTGTAAAGCCACATGTAAGACACAGCAATGATTTATTGCTGAGAAGAAAAGCAGATTGCACACATTATACTGTGGTTGGTCTTAAATGTTTAAAGTCCTTCTGTGAACCTATGAAATAACTAGGGAGACAGTAAGTTAGGTGGCTGGATCATCAAGATCTATATTTGGTGATCTTTGCAAGACGACACTTTTAGAAAAAAAAAATTCCTCCCTGGAGAAAGAAAAATTCACATCGCTCGCACTTCCAAAGGGACTATGAATTAAACTCTATTCACAGTGCTTAAGTGGCACTAAAATAAAAACAAAGGACACAAATTGGGTTCCTCACATCCACACGGAAATGTTTGGATATGCATGTCTTGCTGTTGAAACACACCATCAATGCCCATTTAAGAGTAGAAGACTAGTCAAAGTGCCCTTGTGTTTAAAGGCATGTGTTAGGTATATATATGAATGGATATAAAGGCACCCATAATGGGCTTCTGATGGAGCCCTCCTGCATTTTGAGTCAGTGTCTGCCTAATGAACTTAAACTATTTTAAAACAAATATAGTAGAGTTGATAACTTTAATTTTTTAAATACCATCTCAAGTTTTCCAGAGAAGATTGGCAAGTCTTTAGTGTAATTACTTCTCTGTGAGTGTTTTTGTGAAAAAAATAAATAAGTAAATAATTGCATCCCCTGCTAGGAAGCTGCAATCCTGAAAGCTGCAGTTAGCTTAAAAACCACTCATTTGCAGACAGGCTGCCCTCGTTGGCAATTTAAGATGGGTTCTGAACAGTCATGGCAATAGGATGGTGGGTGTGCTGAGAGAACAGTAAGACCCCACACATGGCTCTTTTATCCATCCTGCTACTTTAACTATTGTTTCCACAAACCACCTTCCAAATGGGCCACTCTAAATCGGTACGGTCATCAATGTGGAAATGACTATAAGAACAAACTGTGTCGCCCAGATCAGGTTGTCATGAGTGAGCTGCTCCTTTATACCAGCAATTAGGTTGTAGTTTCCAGGCTTTATGAGCTCATTACTTTTATTATCGCTTGTTCAATATGTGGGTGTAACTGACAGTGTGGTACTCACATTGCTGGACTTAACACTTAGAAGAATATATTGTTTCTGCTCTCAAGTGTTGCATTACAAACTTGGAAGGAACAAGCAGCCAACATATTATTATTAATCTCACAATTTATGCGTTAGGAATCCAAGCAAGGTTTAGTTGGATGATGTTTTTGGTTTATGTGCTGTCTCGTGGTGTGAAGCTGGCACGTCAATGCTGTGGAGACCTCAAAGAGGTATCTTTCACATTCTGGCATCTTGGACGCAAGGGTGGATGATGGAGGCAGCTGGGTCTGTCACTAGGTAAAATCCCCCATGCGACATCCTCTGTGTGGCAGGGTTAAGGTAGTCAAACTTCTTGCAGTTGCCTGTAAGAAAATATTCCAAGAAATAGGTCATGGAATCATGTCTGTTTCTTAATACTTGAATCTAGAATTCAATTCAATATCACCCATGTCTCTTTATAAGTCAAAGTAGTCAAAGAGCCCAACAAGTTCAAGGGGGAGGAGCCATGAGCCTGGTCTCAGTGGGAGGAATAAGTAGGAAGTTGTCTCTATCTTAACTCTACCACACACGTGCCTGAACATTTTTGTTTTAATAGTTATAGTGTAGAAACCTCATATATATTGGAAAATTATAAGAGGAATATACTAAAAATGTTCTTTTCTTTTAATGGTAATGATGTGTAAGAGAATGGATGCATTGTTTAATGTTAAGAGTAAGAAAACCATGAAGTGGATAATGCTAAAGACGTAGATGTTGCTAAAATAATGGTATTGTGGAAATGAAAATTAAGAAATGCTTTAATGTGTTTGTGGTTTTGAAAACAATGGAAGGACTTATTAGTGTAGGTTGGAGAGACAGAGAGAGAGAAAGAGAGAGAGAGAGAGAGAGAGAGAGAGAGAGAGAAAGAGAGAGAGGGGGGGTGGTACAGAGCTTTCTTTAATTTGGTTCACACCACTTTATTCTCATTTTTAGCCCAGTCCCAACTATTCTATGGCGAAGAGCTGATGGAAAGCCAATAGCAAGAAAAGCGAGAAGACATAAGTCAAATGGAATTCTGGAAATTCCCAATTTTCAACAGGAAGATGCTGGTTCATATGAATGTGTGGCTGAAAACTCCAGAGGCAAAAATGTAGCCAAGGGACAGTTGACTTTTTATGGTAAGTTTTCAGTTATGGTTATTATTTGCCATGCTACAGACTGTTTCATGTTAAGATCATGCACTGGCAGACCTGCAGTGGGAGATTGTTTTTACATGACTCGTATAGAATAGGACAGTGTAAGATTCGCTTCCCGACATAATTAGCATGCCCTAGATGCCTCTGGGTGTGGAAAGCAGAGGTGGGGGCAGAGATGTTGAAGGAGCAGAGAGGAAGGAATTAAGCTGATGTGTTTAGGATATGGATGAGAGTGTGAACACACTCCCAGGGGAGAGCGTTTCCCTCTTTTTCCTCTTCCCATTGAGCTATAAGCCTGACACAGGAAGTAAGTGTGTGTGTGTGTGTGTGTGTGTGTGTGTGTGTGTGAAGCTCTCTGCTTCATTTGAACTTTGATTTAAGCATCACCCTAATCCTTCTCAGTAGTGGTTTAAAGTGGTATCATGAACGTTTCAAAATGCACACTGTCCAAGTTTAGTTCTCAGAGGAGAGCATGAGAAATATATTATCATATATACATATATATATGAACATATAGACTTTTTATGTGAAGGAAGCAGTTCCTGTTCTGATCAAACCATATGTATTGACCCAAACATAAGTGTAAAATCTGTGCCAAGAAGAGACTTGATATCCTATGAGCATATAAAGGGGGAGCAAGTCCCCCTCAGTCACATTCATAGGGGAGGTGAGTAAAGGGAAAATGGGAGGGAGTGAGGGAGGGAGGAATGGGAGGATACAAGGGATGGAATAACAATTGAGATGTAATATGAATAAATTAATAAAAAAATTTTAAAAATCTGTGCCACAAAGTTCTTATTGAGTATATCCTGGAAAGCTTCATAGGCTAGTGATCTGAAATCCAGAAAAGAGTTTCAATGGAAATGCACTATAGAATATATCTGAGAGATGTCAGGCTGATTTATTTTTGCTTCATTTTGTTGGATTTTTTTTATTTGCTGGTTTTTGAGAGATGGTCTCCCTGTTTTGTAGCTCTGGCTCTCCTTGAACTCACAGTAGAGACCAGACTGGCTTTGAACTCACAGAGATCCTCTTGCCTTTGCTTCCTAAAGGCTGGGATTAAAGGCACATGCCACAACACCCAGCCAATAGCACCTATTTCCTTATGTTTTTCCTCCACAATCCTTTAGTTTTAATACAAGCTGAGAACTACATGCAAAAAAATCATATAAAGCATCTGAAACAGAAGGGAAAGCAAGGAATATATCTAGCATGAGCCATTGGCCTTGCTCTACCCAAGTCTCAGCATTTTCCACTTGTATATCTCTGAAGTAGCTGATATGGCAAGATTCTAGAAAATTCTTTATGAAATGATCAAGACAACAGTAGTTTGGAAAAAACATACATTTTTCTTTATTTATCTTTCTACCTATACGAAATGAGAGATTTTTTTTTTATATTTGGCTTTGTGTGTTTGTTTGTTCACTTGTTTTTTGTTTTTTGGTTTCTTTTGTTTTGTTTTTTGTTTGTTTGTTTGTTCGTTTGTTTTGTTTTGTGTTGCCCTTAAATTGTGAAAGTTGATGTCTTATTTGATAGAAGGAAATGTATAAGAGGCCACAATTAAATAGAAATTCACCAAAGCCAAAGGTTTGGTTTGGTTTGGTTTGGTTTGGTTTTGGTTTTGGTTTTGGTTTTGGTTTTGGTTTTGGTTTATTTAAATTTTTTTCCCATGTATTCTTAACTGTTTGGTATTTATTTTTCTCACTCAGCTGGTTATTCTTTTCTTTCTTTCTTTTATTTCCTTTTTTCTTTTCTTTTATTGTTGTTGTTGTTGTTGTTATTCCCTTTTGATGTTTGAGACACGGTTTCTCTGTGTAGCCTTGGATGCCCTACACTTGCCCTATAGTCCAGGCTGGCCTTGAACTCCCAGAGATCTGCCTGCCTCTGCCTCCCTAAGTGCTAGGATTACAGGTGTGCCACCACACCCAGATGATAATTATTTTCTTTATTTCCAGCAGCAAACACTTGAACGCACATAGGCAAAATGGACAATATTTTTCTTTCTTCTTAGTTGAATAGAATTTTAGATTCAGGGCTTCCTATTTTTTTTAAATTTACTCTACACTCTAATCATAGCCGTATCCCCCTTTTCCTCCCCATCCCACCCTCCCTGTCTCTCCTCCCTATCCCCACTTCCCTTCTTCTCAGAAAAGGGGACCTCTACCCATATCAGCCCAAGAGAATTTGCTAAGTCCTGAGCAGTTCCTAAATGCTACTTAAATCACAGGATTAACTGAATAAACTTACTTTCACTTCCATGGTTTTCTCCTAAGGTGAAAGGCTTGCATTCAGTATGCGAAGAAGGTGTTTACTGCAGCCAATTTTTGCTATAGGTCTTCCTAGGCATTTGAGTCTCCCACCCTGGAAATACAGTGATGTGGAGTCACTGTGGTGGGGAACAGACATAGTCACTGGGCCTCACCTTGTGTAAATTAGGTACTCACCAGAGGATCCTGCCCTAGAGATGGAAATCAGGGCCTAATAACATTTGTCTGTCTGTCTGTTTGTTTGTTTTTACATTTTTTCTTTTATTTAAAAAAAAATTATTATTATTATTATTTTTTTTTTTTTTTTTTTTTGGTTTTTTGAGACAGGGTTTCTCTGTGTAGCTTTGGCTGTCCTGGACTCGCTTTGTAGACCAGGCTGGCCTCGAACTCACAGCGATCCGCCTGTCTCTGCCTCCCGAGTGCTGGGATTAAAGGCGTGCGCCACCACGCCCGGCTTTAAAAAAAAATTATTAATTAATCAACTTATTCGCTTTACATCGTGGTCCTAGCCCCCTCCCTCTTCTCCTCTCAGTTCCACCCTCACTCCCTTTTCCCCTATCCCCCAATCCAAAAAGGGGAGCCCCCCTCACCCACCTAACCCAGCTCATCCAGTCACATCAGGACTGAGTAGTACATCCTCTTCCCCTCCTTCCATGAGGAAGTGATCAAAAAACAGGCAACAGAGTCCATATCAGACATGGTCCCTGCTCCCCTTACTAGAAGACTCACATGAAGCTTTAACTGCCCATCAGCTACATCTGAGTTGGAGACCTAGGTCCAGTCCATGCATGGTCCTTACTTGGTGTTTCAGTCTCCACAATCCAGCAAAGTTGTCCTGTGAGAGGCTCCACCCAGCAGCAGTTGGAAACAGATGCTGAGACTCACAGCCGAACATTGGGTAAAGCATAGGGAGTCTTGTTGAAAATGAGTGTGTGTGTGTGTGTGTGTGTGTGTGTGTGTGTGATGTGGGGGTGGGGTAGGAGAGAAGGACCTGGAGGTGACAGGAGAGCCACAAGACCAACAAAACCAATGTTTGCCTTGTAAATGGTGCTTGGCAGAGGAGCAGAAAGATTTGCCTGTTCTCCGAAGATAGCAGCGTCCCATCCTTGTCAGTCACCCTTGATGTCAGGCCAGCTGACTCTTCCAGCACTTAGCTATTGAATCTGTTTATTCTTGTGTTTTTCCTCTACTAGCATATCATTGATATTGCTTTTACTGTTACAGAAAGGTTTAATTATACAGAAGTGCTTCGCTGCCATTTTTTTTTTCTTGTCTATATTTTTTCTTGAAGGGAGGTACTTGGTATGGTCCCAGTGCTAGCTCTTAATATCCAGCTGCCTTAATCATCAAGTTAAATGAATTATTATAATTAAAATCACCACATAGAGTCCCACAAAGGGAGGAAGCAGTCCTAGTCACTTATCCAGGAACAAGCTGCCTTTGTTGACAGGACAGTTCCTTACAACATTAAAGTATACTTGCTCAGGGATTAGAACCATGGGATTGTGCTTAGAAATACATACATTCAGTTTTAATAACAAATGAAATTTTACAGGAAAAGGGTGGATCTGGAAAGTGTAAAATTAAACAAAGTCACTGAAAATAAACAAAATTAGCATTTTCTCTGTCACATGTGGTCACTACTCTATGGGGTAAACATGTATATATGTGTATGTATATAAGTGCATATCTTTCACACGTAGATATGAAACAGGGAGAGAAACTGGAAGATTATGAAAGAGAACCAAGGGTAAGGGACATGAGGAAGAAACAGAAGCACAAACACAAATTTTGCTTGACTGGCAAGGTGATTGATTTCTAGGACTTTGTGTGCTAATGAGGAACTGATAATCAAAAAGAAAACTGAGGGAAAACATTTTTGTTGTTATACCACAGTGCTGACCCATTTAGGAGCTCTGCGGTAACAATTCTGGTAAAGTGGATTTTCATTTCCCTGTTGCACTAAAAAAGCATTTAACCTTATTCCAAACATTTGCTGTGCAAAATCACATTGCACTTGCTCCCCATGTGGGAGTAGCAGAGGTACTTGGTCCATACTGGGGCAACCCCTGTGCCCACATAGGTTAATGGGTGTCACGTCTCGCCGTCTATGAAGGATTGAGATGAGTGCAGACATAATGCTACCTCGTCTTATTTGTTTATTTTGCTCAAGCCTATATTTTGCTAGGGCAGTTAACTTTAATGTGCTCTTTCACTCTGTTTTTTTTTTTCCAAGAAAAAAATATCTTTAAAATAAATCTGTCTTCAGATGCAGAGTGTTAAAATGTGTTTCCTGGGGCTGAATTTCTCCCATATGACTTTACTATGTTATGCATTTGTTCAAAACTATCTTCATGTGGCCCTACTATGTGGGGCTCCACTGCCATATAATAGGATGCTAGAAAAATCTCTGCCCCCAGGGACCAGAGATTTCACCAGATGTGAGGAGATAAAGGACTCAAATAAATGAACTCAAACGTTGCAGGGGAAATAGTGATAGCTTTTTGATATGAAGAAATTGGCTGCAGAGAAAGACACCTAAGGTAAAAGAGTCAGGCAAGGCTCGTGTGAGATTGACCTCCAAGCAGAAATCCAGAAGTAAAAAAAAGATAACCTCCACAGGGAAGCATACTCCAGGCAGAAAATAGGAAGCTGGCCCAGAAGCCCTGAGGCTGACAGCTGTATGACAAGCTTGAGATGCAGGGAGGAAGTGCGTGTTTCTAAATCTGAAGGACCAAGGACGTACTCCTGAAACAGAGGTAAGAGCTAGGCGGTGTTTTATAAGCCAGGGAGAGTTTAGGTCTTATTCACAATCCATGAGAAGATGTTGAATGATTAGATGGATCCATCTGATTCATACTTCTAAAATACGTGTTGCTTTGCGATGTGTAGATGTTTAAATCACGAGCGCCTAAAAGAGAATTAAGCAAGCAGCCATTTGTCCTGTCTGTGTGGGGCAGGTTCGTGGCTAGGACTTTAAGAAAAAATAATCAGGGACACGTGTAATTTGGAGTCAGAGCCAGTGGGGCTTTCTTATTTCATTCTTCCACCTACCCAGTTTAGGGGAGGGGGTGCTGACTCCCAAAAGGTACTAAAGTATGCGATTGATGTTCACGTATTAGGGAGCAGAACTTGGTTCCAAATGCTTGTGCTAGAGGTTCTGAAGCTTTGGTGTACAACAGGGGAAGTGGGAGAACTTAAGAAAACGCAGCATATTGGATCCCGAACATGGAGGCTTTGGTTTTGGTAGAAAGGAGAATGCCTTTCAGTTAATTTCCCGGGTGTAATTCTATTGCTGATGCTTGGGTAGGGACATCGTGGTAAGGACAGATCTTCTCTGTGAGAGATTGTTTCCAGTGTTATAGTGAAGCCAGAGGTAAGATCACTTGCAGAAGATTGTTCCTGGTGCTTTGGAAAACTTCTATCCCGGTGTCACAGAAAGCTCTGCAGTCAGTCCGCATATGCCAAGTAGAAGCATCTAGTCATGTTTGAGAAGGGAGGAAGGGAAAATGTAGTGTACATCATTCTCTTGGGAATTGGTCATCGTTCCATCTGACCAGCTCTGGAGCCACTTATTTTTTTTTTTTCTTGTCCAAACACACAGACCGAATAACAGTCCTCACCTTGAAGAATGAACTGTGAACTGAGAGTCTGACAAGCAGACCCTTTTGTACACTTTCTCCTATAGGAATAATTGATATACTCATCACTAAGAAACAGAGAGACTTATATCTCATAAAGTCTCCATTTCAAAGAGCCTGCTAACTCTTTTGTTGGAAGAAACTATTGGGTCCATTCCTTTGATTTTACAAATAAAGTAGAAACCTAGGGATAAAACAATATTTTACCCAAAACCATATACTGTGTGGGATCTGACTATGCCATACAACATGCGCTGCTGTTGATCCTAGTTCAAGGCTCATCAATCAGCCACCCTGGCACTCTCTGCAACCAATGAATGGTATGAATGAATATTTCTGGATAAACAATTGAGTCTTATTTTCCTCTACACTCTTTCCCCCCTTGTATACATTGATCAAACTTGTCAGTGAGTACAAAAGAGCTCTTTTAAAACAAAAACTGTTCTTCAAATTTTTTGGAAGCAACTTCTGTGCTGCAGTCCCGTGGCTGTAAAGGAAAAGCTGTGAGCTTGATTGTACTGCAGAGGGTGTATAAGTGTGTGTGTGTGTGAGGTCATCAATAAGTGATTACAGAAGCATTCTGTGTACAGCTCTCTAATTCCCCATGGATGTGCTCTGTATATGTGATGGCTAGATAATATTCAACTCGGCAAAATGGCTTAAAGGACAGAGTGACCAGAAGATAAACACAGCAGTTAAGGTGATTTCACAGTACAGCAATAAGTGCTTAATTGTCCTAGGCAGAAATCATATTGAGAAGCTCAGTGCCCTCTGGGTGTCACATAAGGTACAGCCTATGGTTTTTGTTTCTTTTCTTGCATCTAATAACACCAATGAATTGAGTCACTACTGTTTTTCAATGAGTGTGCATTGAAAACCTGCTGTAAATAACAAAATATGGGAGATAATACAGAAATGGAAATAGAAGCTCATCACCCCATGAGAAACAGTGGACCACAAAGGAAAGGATCACACCAGTGACAGTATGTTGAAACATAGGCCTAGCCTCTCTATACTGTAACATAAGACAAAAAGCATACTAAGTATATTTTTATTGATTAAATGTACCATGCCAAGGTTTGCATGAATATAATCATCAATGGGGATAGTTTATGACTCTAGTTTCAAGTGTCCTTTTCAGACCAAAAATAAAATCACTAAAAGCCTCAAATATGTAGTTATGGCATTTCTATCCACCAATACCTACCATGTTGTAAGTTAAAATAGATTTTGATTTAGTGCAGCACTTATTTTAAATGAAAAAATGTATATAGATACTTATCATATTTTAAGAAAACTGATTCTATTTTCCCAAATCAAGCAGCTATAGAGTAGTATGATATTATTTGTACTTCTCCAACTCTCTTCCATATCTATTTTAAGAGAAGATAACTGGATTCTCCTATGTATTTCTCTGATCACCCTGCTATGATGTGTTGGTTTGTTAGAAGAATATGAAGACAATCTGGCCTCACATAGGTATATGGTTTGATCAGGGGAATTCATGGATGCTCTGCAGAGATTCTGGGGATCCACAGTGGTCCAGCAGCCATATTTTTAGCATCATAGGTCCAGATGAGTACTCTCAATGTCTTTAGCAGAGCAGGCATAATTTTAGATCCTCGGGCTGAAGGAAAGGTCTTGGAGTAGAATAGGTCCTAATCATTGCCCTGTCAATCTAGATCAAAACATCTCTGGGCCTCTAGATAAAATGGGGGTGATTCCACTTAACTTTCATGTTGGTATTTGCCTTAGAAGAGATATGCCTCATGTGATACTGGGAAGGTTCACATGTAAGTAGTGTATTCTGTTGACTGTACTGGGAATTTATGGTGGACAGGAAAAGGGAATGAATTTGGCATAAGTTAGAGAAGATTCAGAAAACCATTAGGCCAAAGCTTAGGTAAGGATGAAATGGAATTAATTTCTGTTAGACTACACTTCTTGGTTAATTTTAGAGGTGTAATTAGCCTTAGTATATCAGCACTAAGGCCTTTTAAATAGTGGAAATACTGTGATTTAACTTTTTTCTCTCAATACCTTAAGTATAAACTCATGAATTGTCTATCACACCCCTGGGAGGAAAAGAGAAAATATGTACTTTTATAAAAACTGACACGTGTGGCCCGGGGTAGTGTCACTGTTTCCCAATGGATGAGCAATGCTTATTTGACTCAGTAAGTAAAATAAATTCAGCCAGCCTTCCATAAATCAATAAACAAATCAATAATTATGAGAGAGAACATAAAGTCGGTAGGAAGATTTGGAAGACTGGGAAGAGCTGCAGGGGAGAACTTAGAGGCAGATGTTATCATGATATGTTGCATATGTGTATAAAATTTTCAAAGAATAAATAAAAGTTAAAATTAAAAACAAAGGGCAAGGTAGCTGATGGCACACAGCACTTAAACTGTGTGTGCCAAATGAGCTGCAGATGAGGAGAACTGAGATTGGTGGGACAGATGGGTTCCAGAGGGGGTATATGGTCCAGCAGAACATTGGTTAGGAGATAAAGGGAAGGAGAAGATCCCTGAAAATAAGATGGTATAGACAAAGATGTGGGGGCAGAAACTGGCTTGTTATTATATCTAAGGATGAAGAAAACCTATCTGACAAGAGCTTGGGATTCACTGGCTGGAAGAAAATTGGGTGAGAGCAGATGGCAGATGAGTTTAAACATTAGCCCAAAGATATGAAATAATGGTGATGGCCTCTTAATGAATGTCACATTGACAGCGGGTGAAGCACATTACAGACTTCATTCAATATCTCCTATGCACATGACTTTCTGCAATCATATTTGTTTTCTATGCTAATGCATACCTATTAACAGAAATGTGCCCAGTATGGCTTGCCTTCTAGGGTGTTTTCACATTTTTCTACTGATTTCTTTATTATATTTTATGTGTATGGATGTTTTGCCTGGATGTATGTGTATCATGTGGGTGTATGGTGCCTGTTGTGGTCAGAAAGGAGAATCCAGTCCCCTTTAACTGCAGTTAAATATGATTGTGAGCCACCATAAGCCTGCTGAGAACCAAGCCCGTGTCTTCTGCAAGAGCAATTAGTGCTCTTAACTACTGAGCCATCTCTCCAGCCCCTCACCATGGTAGATTTTTATGCTTGTTTGTCATTGGTATCTGTGAAAGTGTTGACTCAGAGGCATCTCCTCTCTCCTCTGCCCTTACAGAAAAATCAACTGGGTCTTATAGAGAAATCAGAAAGCCGTAAACAAGAGTGTGTGAATAAAACAAAACAAAACAAAAAATAGTAAAATGCACAACAGGCATGAATCATATTGGCGTAAAAAGCAATATATAGGGCCAGAAAGGTGACTCAACTATTGAGAACATGTACTGCTCTTACAGAAGACTCAAAATCAATTCCCAGCACCCACATTTAAAGGCTAACAAATACCTATAAGTCTAATTTCACGGAGATCCAATGCATCTGACCTCTAGTAACCTATTCTCACATACACATACAACCCCCATTCATAGACTCAAAAGTGGAAATAATTAAAAATATTTAGAAAAGAATGTAAACAGGGATTTACATATGGAAGTCAGAGGGTTTTTTTTTTTTGTTTTTTTTTTTTAGTGTCAAGCTCAACTTTCAGTTCAAGAAGAAAACGTGGGTCCTCAACCTCTGCACCTCAAACCTCTTCCTGCAGCCGCACGACCTCATATTAGAGCAGTGTTTCTCACTACGGGTCATATTTTACATGAAATATGACAAATGTTTAGTGTTCAAAACAGAGAAGGTCTGCTCTTGTTAAATCCAGTATCTTCTAAGAACACTTAGTCCTGGTAGAGCTTGCTTTGAATCCCTGCGGGATAGTGAGAGCCATTGTAGTGTGGGTACTAGATAGGAGCCCATGACACATAAACAAAGGTGAAATCCGGACAATATCTTGGAGCATAATGTAAGTGTAATTTCAATGGTATATGTAAACCGAGGACTTTCTAAAACCCAGTCTATAATTATAAACTATCTATTCAAACATGAAAAGATGGCCAGTTGTAGTATAAACACAAGGGATATTACATTTAAGGTCAACTGAGACTATTTTGAAAATTTTAAGAGTCATGGTTAGAATGCTAGGAAATGGGAGGCAGAGGCAGGCAGATCTCTGTGAGTTCAAGGCCAGCCTGACCTACAAAGCGAGACCAGCACAGCCAAGGCTAACACAGAGAAACCCTGTCTCGAAAAACAAAAAACAAAAACAAAAACAAAAAAGAAAGAAAGAAAGAAAAAACAAAGGAAAAAAAAAAAAAAGAATCCCAGAAAGTTTATATATGTGGATGGCACAATGAAAACGAGTAGTTATCTCCAGACTCAGAAAGCTCACTACCAACAAAAGCAGTGTTTGAGCGAGCCAGCTCTCTGCATGTCATGGAAACGATTCAAGCTGCTTCAAGATAGTTGAAGTCATCAGAAATAATTGCAAATGTCTATAGGTCAGCTTTGCAAAAGTTACTGAGAGGATTTGCCTAGCATGCCCTTTCTCTTAGATATTTAAAACTCCAAGGTCTAAGGCCGAGGCTTGCCCTTGTTTCTGTGAGAAATTTCTGGTTTGGGGGAATGAAGAGAGCAGATCCCTCTGAGAATTGTTTGACCCTTGAGTTCAAATTATATTTGTTTGAAATAGAAATTATTATTGGATAAGAGGCTTGTATGATTCCAGGGGCTGGAATATACAAACCTTGATTTAGGTCATTTCTGGCAGTTATTGAACAAAAGATTGAAATGAAAAGATTGTTCATCTGTCAAAATATGAACAGTATGACAGGGTCAAATCCCAGCACAGATATTTAATCTTATATTTGAACTTGTGGCTTGAGACAAGACTTAGGAATGATTCTTCTGTTCCAAATGTAGAAGAATGCAAAAGATCAAAACAGTGATTTCTTTTTTGATATAAGAATTTATTTAATTCTATTTGATGCATGAGCTCATAAAAGAATATTTAGAAATCATTGTAAAATAACAATTTATGTGCGCTTCTGTGAACTGATGTGTGCCATGTTTAATTAAATATTATCGTTGAATTTTGATAACATATGATAAACAATATCTACTCTGATGTAGTTTACAAGTGATATTTCCTGAAATGCACTGAGCTCATATGTTCGTCATTCAAAGATTTTTAACTTGGTGGCCCCAAAGTATATGCACACCTATTAACCATGTCTAGCAAGCACACAGATTTTGTTATTGAAAGGAAAAAAAAATCACCCAGTTATAATATATGTGATTCATCCAATATAAATAAGTGGTAGTGAAAAAAGTGATAATGTGTGGTTTTGACCTGTAGATCCACAATGGCACATTAAAATACAAACTATCCCTCATACAATAGGTTAATCGTGTGTGTGTGTGTGTGTAAGTAAATAAGACATGAATCCCAAATGTTATTCCTTGAGATGTGGCCACATTGAATTTTAAGGCAGGCCCTCCTCACATTAATAAGCTGGCTGTCCAGTGAACCCCAGATGTATACCTGTCTTTGTCTTGCTGCGCTGGTATTACAGTCATGTATCACCATGCCCAGCCTGTATACGCTAACTCATGTTTGCACATCAAGTCCTTTACTAGCTAAGCAATCTCCTCAGTCCGTGCCACCCCATTCTTCACCTCCCTGGGTTCCTGTGCAGTTATTCACTTCAGGGCAAGTGTATGTAGGGCATCTTAATTTAACTTCTATGAACAGATTTTATTTTGAAAGCAAAGAAAGTACCTGATGACTGTTGTTGTCAAACAGCAAATTAGTTCAGTATTAGGCAAATTAGTTGTGGGTTTCACCTCAGCTGGGACAAATTGTCCATTCTTGAATGCCTTGACTTTCACAACCCCATCGCACAAGAAAAAAGAAGCCCTTACAAGTACCTAATTAGTTTGAAATTTACAAGGTCATTTTAAACTCTTTTCAAAGGCTCCCTTTTCCTAATCCTTTGTGAGATGGCAAGGCTTGGCTTCCAGCTTTCTAAAGTTTTGGGGAAAAAAAATGAGCCCAAGTGTTGCGGGAAGTGGGTGACATTGAAATCTGTCTCTGTGTGTGTTTGTGAAGTTTCCTGTTTGAACTTCAACTTGACATTGCTTCATAAGTTACATTTGCCCTTCCTTGTTTTGCTTTTTATTCCCTCATTCTTGTTCAGAAGTTTATTCTTGTTAGTATTCAACAGATTTCCGTGGCGCTCTTGTTCTTGTTTGCTTTGTTTTCTGGGACTCTGCAGGGGGTGAATATGCTGCAAGTTGAATGTGCAGCTGGCAGGCTAGGCCATTCGTCCTAAAGGAGTTGCACACTGCCTTCTCCCAGTGGAGCTCAGGGAAGATATTACCTCCTGAGCGTCCCTTCCCATTAGCAGCTGGATGATAGAGGACAGCAGCCAACTTGCAGCTCTTTCAGTGATGCAGGTTATAACCCTTCATTCAAGCTAATGCTTGTTGATGTTGTAACGTTTTTTTGAAGTTGACCCTTTTGGCCTACCCTCTTAAGCAGCCATGCATCATCTCCATCAGGAGAGGCTTTGCAAAATTGTGTTTTACTCTTTGAAAAACATGGAATTGCTTGTAGATGGAAAAGAAGAAAACAGCATTTAGCCAAGGACCTAGAGACCTCTGCTGGTTAAGTGACTCATTGTGTACTTTGCTATTTTTGTTTATTATCCAGAAAGTAAGATACACAGTTTGGTCATCACACTACCAATGTCTCTTTGAATTAAATTATCCATGACTTGAAGCCTCACTGAATGGCTATACTGAGGTTAAGTCAGCTAAAAGACATGTTAAGAACATGTAATGATATCTCCCAATTAATGCTGGTATCAACTCTGGTTATTGAGTTACCATCAGTAGTTCTTACCGTGTAGAAATGACCTGTGAACAGGTAACTACCCCAAGTAATAGCTGTGGTTATATTCTGCAGGAGTTTTAGCAAAAGATTTTCTACCAATATACATACCATTGTAGATAAAAAAAAAAAAGTATGAACTGTGCTGTAGGGAAGAACTTCTATTTATTAAGATTTTATGGAATATTAGTTGTATATATATTGAGATCATTGAAAATTAAGCATGCTTTCAACAGAAACATGAAAAATATGGTATGATGTGAATGGTTGGTATAGTGTTCAGTGTCATGATATGTGAGAATTAATTGCTGCTTTCAGTTTCTATGTGAGTTTGTGGGCAGAGCTTGATTTTCTAAAAGGGCTCTATAAATCCAAAACTCACTCAAAATATTGGGTTTAAGGATTATACTGATGTGGCTAGCATTCTTCCAATATGGGATCAGAAAATAATAAATGACAACTGTTCTTCATAGGCATATAAGAGATACAGAGGGTTTCCATGTAACATATGGGAATGAAACATGTTAGTAAAAAGATGAGATGACCTGTTCTAATGAAAGAAAACTCAACATGCAATGGCTTAAATGAGAAGCACATTTGCCTCAGGTTATCATTCCAAGAAGGAATAAGTAGCTCTCACTACTGAGTTGCTTTGCTTTGTAATATCACTCAAGGGCCAAGGTGGACTGGTCATCAATTTCATCTCTATAGAACTGTCATCTACCTTTCTACACCTGTTAAAGTTTTTACTATTTTCCTGTCCATGCAGAAGTGCAAAGCTCCAGGGCTTGCTAGTGTCTGAGTGGGCCCTCTCCACTTCCACCAGGGACTAAGTGGAAAGAACATAGGTACTTGGTTATTTATTAATGAAAAGGAGTCTTGGAAAAGTGCAGTTAGAAATTCATGAGCTCATCCAAAAGTGGTATGGTGGTAGTCCTTGAAGTGTTCTCACATTAAAACAAAATAATAACAATACTTAACGGACAGGAACAATTTAAACCATGGTTAGTAGAACTTTTGTCGATCACGCCTTCAATGATTAAAAAGACCCACAGTATGGATGAGAAACAAGGTGTTCATAGGGGCATACAGTCTCCTTCTCATTTGTATGTCATATAGAAAAGGAATTTGATTAAAATCCCAATTTAATCTTCAATTGCTTAGAATAAAAAGAAATTAGCTATTCACTGAATATATGCCTCTTGTTGTTTGTTTGTTTTTGTTTTTGTTTTTGAACGTCTATAGCTCAACCTAATTGGGTTCAAAAAATAAATGATATCCATGTGGCCATGGAAGAGAGTGTCTTCTGGGAATGTAAAGCAAATGGGAGGCCCAAGCCTACTTACAGGTGGCTAAAAAATGGTGACCCACTGTTAACACGGGTAAGTAAATTGATGGTAATTGTGTCTTAATGTAATATAATGTTTACTGTGGCCTCATTGCTATGGAAACAGAATAATGTTGAGTTGTCTCCAATATAATAGGCAACCAAATGTCATTAGTAGTAGAAAAAGTGAGAGTGAATACAGTTGATGAGAAGAAATTATAAATAATTCCTGTTAAGCTTCTATACCAGTCCTCTATAGGACACAGATTACCACTTTGGTAGCTGTACAGAATGTCTGAAACCTCAAAATATGCTAAGATGTTTAGAAAGTGGATCCAAGGATCCATTTTGGGGGTGGGGACGAGTCTTGATATGATACAAGGATAACCATCACAAGGCAATGTGTCTCTCAGAAGGAAATCTGAGAGATAATTATATCCGTTTAATTTTCTTTATTGTGTTTTTCCTATGAAATGCCGAGTGTTACCTAAAATTTGGCATTTTCCTCAGCCCCACGCTGAGAGCCAGCTTTCATTCAGATTTCTTGCCTGCAAAGTACATCTAGGAAAGAAAATGTGTCTGCCCCAGACAACTGACAGAAAAAGGGAACAATTTCTTCTGACCACATCATCTCATGGTTATCCCCAACCTCCTGGATGGTGCCTCTGGTTCATCATTCCCTCTGTTACAGAAGTCAAGCAAGTTGCTTGTGTGCAGGCTCAGGCACTTGGCATTTCCCTCTCTTCATGAAATGTGAGGTACAAGGATTGCTTGAAAGTCTAACAGAGTAACCCTTCAAGTAGACAGCCATGCCTCAGAAAACAGGATTCTTTATTCTAAGGCTTTGTGTTCACTGGGAAATGATGTGTGTGTGTGTGTGTGTGTGTGTGTGTGTGTGTGTGTGTGTGTGTGTATGTGTGTCTGTGTGTGTGTGTCTGTGTGTCTGTGTGTGTGTCTGTCTATGTGTGTGTGTCTCTGTGTGTATCTATGTGTGTGTGTCTATGTGTGTATCTATGTGTCTGTCTCTGTGTGTATCTATGTGTGTATGTCTATGTGTGTATCTATGTGTGTATGTCTATGTGTGTATCTATGTGTGTGTGTCTATGTGTGTATCTATGTGTGTCTGTGTGTCTGTCTGTGTGTGTCTATGTTTTTGTCTCTGTGTGTGTCTCTCTCTCTGGGTGTGTGTGTGTGTGTGTGTGTGTGTGTGTGTGTGTGTGTGTGTGTATAATATGGAGACAGGAACTCCTTAGTGAAATAGAAGTTGACACTTAAGTTGCGTGACTTCAGTTTTTCCCATGAGAAGGTTCTCTCGTCTTATATACTGTCTTTCTTCCGACATCTTGACTAATAGTAGATCCTAAGTGTAAATCATCCCATTTACAACAATCATGCATCACCACATTGATTTATTTTTGACACAGAGCTTCACTATGTATCTCTTGCTAACCTAGAACTCACCACATAGACCATCCTATCCTCAAACTTAAGGCATCTGTGTGCCTCTGCCTCTGCCCCTTTGCCTCTGCCTCTCGCCTCCATTTCTCTGCCTCTGACTCTTGGGTGCTGGGATTCAAGGTATATGCCACCATCATGACTGGTAGAATATTGAATTATTAACATTTATTATTTTTTGGTAAGTTCAACAGGTACTAAAAATTTTTGTGAGCCCATCTAAGATTATAATCCTATCAGCCCTTGAAGGGCCACCTGATGATAATTTAAGAGCTCTAAACTCTAATGATAAACTTGATTGTATTTTCACCCTTTCCCCAATTAGCACAAAACCATAGAGTAAAAACAGCTCTTCAGCTTTCAAGGTCAAGTTCACTTATTTACAGGGCATATTCATATGAATGACTTCACTATTAAATCAACGTGAATGCAAGAGAATCCTACAATTTAAATTCCATTTACCAACTGATTTGCTGCTAGTTCCATTTGCCATCTGACCTGGCACAGATTTACTTGACAGATAAGCAGATCATGTTAATGTAAATTGCTTATATGATGACTATTTGTCCTCCCATTAAGCCCTCTTGACATTACATGTAGCAAAATTGCCTTAAGTTCTCAGATGTAGAAGGTCACTATTTTTATACTCCTCTTTTCTTTCACAGGATAGAATACAAATCGAGCAAGGAACACTCAACATAACAGTAGTGAATCTCTCAGACGCTGGCATGTACCAATGTGTGGCAGAGAACAAACATGGAGTTATCTTCTCCAGCGCTGAGCTTAGTGTAATAGGTGAGTCTGTATAGTGGAAAGAAAAAAAAATAGAAGAAAATCTCTTTAAGTCACTAAAGTAATAAGCAAACCTGCCAACCATAAATGTTCACCTCTAGAGAATGCATAAAGAGATCCTCAGGCTTGAAGATGTTCTAGAAACAAGTGGTATAGCCTCCAAGCAACAGGAAGAGACCACTTTTGAAATGGGTCTCTTCTGGCACTTATAGGAGCTAACACAGCTCCCTGGGCACTCACTTTCTATTTCTTCACAGTCCACATTTCTTAAATGAACAAAGTTTCGGAAACACATCTGCTGTGATCATTATAATCTGGTACAACTTCCACTTGGGGGGAGTAGAGCTGACTTGGATTGGAAAAGCTTTTTTGAACAGCTGGCATAGTGACCATTGCTCTTCCCTGTCTGAACTTTCCAGCCTATGCACTAATGGTCTGCTGATGTGCTATGTCTTCCCTTTAGAACTCACCTCTCCCATCTACATGTATAGCAACCCATCTTCCTTTAATTATTAATTACTTAATTCCACAATTCATTTTCTGAGACACTCAACTCCTTTATTCACTTAGTACTCTCATTTATTCACATGTTCATTTAGTGCTTGTCAAATGACAACTGTGCTCTTCATGGTTGCGTTTAGTTCCGGGGAAGCAGTTTTCCCACAGGCCAATGGAACACACTGCTTCTGCTTGCACGGCTTCTGTGCCACTCTCCAAGCCCCAAGATGGCTTCTGCAGGAAGTCGCATGCCCTGTGCCCAAATAAGTTCCTCCTATTACTGATTTCTGTACTGTCCTTTACCTTTATCGCCTTAATAACAGAGGTCAGAGGTATATAATACTTTGATATGATCATCCTTTTATTCTCTACTGTATTTTAAACTCCCTATGGTGTCAAAGTTCATAATTGTATCCTCAGGGCTGAATGAAATAGATAAGTACATGGTCGGTACTCAATTAATTCTGAATAAATAAAGATGGTAAGTGAATGATAGAGTTGAGATATCATTTTAGAAAACATATTCATGTGCCAATAAATACCTCATTGAATAATTGGTTAATCTAATATATAGGTTGTTTTTAAGTCTAGGAAAGTGATTTGCATGTATCCCATAGAAAGTTCTAAAATTTAGCTATTACTAATGTACAGGTAATGCTAATTGTCTAAATGCACCAAAAGGATTGTAAATTATTTCATCAGTAGCTCTTAATGTAGAGGGGCTAAACAATTGTTCTTGGCTGGACCATAAAAGAAGGAATAAAAGCGCAAAACAAGAGCAATTCCTATTGCCAATGGATTTCCCAGGTTCTATGTTCTGGCTCTCCCCTTAAAGGCTGTGCTCAGTGCCTAACATGTAGATTTTACATTGAAAATATATCATCTCAAATTGACTATCTTCTAACCTGTGCAAAGACAGGAGAAGTCTCCACAGTTATTCTTCTTGTCAAAATCTTTACATTGGACAAGCGTCCATCGTGTCAAAGGCAAAAGCCTCCGTGTGTTGTGGGAGCTATACATCCCGTGTGCAGCAGACCTCAGAGAAGGTAATGAGAGCTTCATTTTCCTGGCATGATTATTTTCCCTAATCACCACCTTGTAATACCATTATCTTAGGTATTAGGTGCTCAAGTCAACATTTCTTAAAGCACAAACAACTCGGGTCAGAGCCTGAAGAGTGAAGACGAAAACTCCTCAGAAGACATTAGCCAACCTGATTTCAGCCACATTTAACATGAGGGTTTTAATGGCACCTCAGGAAAGTAATAGGCCAAACTAGCACTGAAGAGAGAATTGGTAGGAGCCGAGGGAGGCGAGATTAGCTGATGAGCGGGACTAGGCAGCTGAGCCTTGCACAAGTTGGATTTGAAAAATTCAAACAGAAAGAAGACCAAGAATGTGCTGGAGCAGAGTAAAATGGCCTGAAATCAGAAAGTACCCAGCACGATTTCCTGTAAATATAGAATCCTGGATGTGTTTTTAAAAATCAATTCATGTGCTGAAAGCATGTGTAGACAGAATTTACCTCAAGACATAAAGATGAAATCTTATTAATGAACAATTTCAGAAATTCTTAAATGACAGATTTAAAAGCTCCATCCTTAAGAGCCCATTTTTCATTCCAAGCCTGTCACATTATGTATTTGGGGTTAATTTAAGGACATTTGTGTGTTGAGTGGGTAGTTCCACAGACTCTCCCTCAAGGGAGAAGACATTCGATCTTTTAAAATGCAACATAGATTAATATTGCTTAACTGTGTAGTAAACTATAATAGTCTTTTATTGCAAAGACATTTTGTTCCTCAAAAAATAATAATACTCTGACTCTTTGGGCTTCCATATTCTGTTTCTTCTTCCCTGTATTAGAATTGTGAGGCTAAACTGAACAAACAAAACCAGAAATGAAACTAAAATTATATACTTTTCCTTAGGGATGAAAAAAACATGTTAGTTTCAACTATTAATACAATATTAGGTACTCTTCAGCGCAATGGAGGAGATTCCCTTTAATGCTAGATAATAGCCATCATGAATAAGAGATGGCTAGGAAGTATACACTTAATAGGATTTCCCTATGGTCTGGCTTTATGTGTTCTGTGAGGATATTTAATATACTTGTAACATATCTATTTTTCATGGGTTGAAACTGCTGGATAGTTAATGAAAGTATTGGGTGCTATGCTCACAAGGCCTGGAGAGAGTTTTACCTTGAGGTCAATGCATTAACATTACATAGAGATGGCCCAGTTTTTAACTGACCAATTATAACTTACCTTTCTTTTCTTTCTTTCTTTTTTTTTTTTTTCAATTTTCCAAGGGAACTGTTACCGAAATATTTTGAATGTTTTCAATTATGGTTTCCTTTATTCCTTTTGTGGGACTGTATGTGACTCAGGCCATCAGGTGTGGAGGCAAGCACTTTTAGCCACTGAGCCATCTAACCCATCCTCCAAGTCTCCATTTCCACTACTAGCTTATGTAATGGGTGAGATTCCTTTGGGGGTCATAATTCCTAGGTTTGGAGGGGGCTGCCTATAAACCCTGAGTGATAACTATAATTCCATGTCTCTCCTTAACTCCTGCGGATATATTACAATTGAAATGAATACAACTCTGAAAGTACTGGGAAACTCGGTTGTTAAATAAATCATTTTAAAACTAATGGCAACTGTCTGCATTACATGTTTTCTGGGTTAAACGGTAACCATTCTAATGTAATATCTCTACTCATGTCCACAAAGTGACAGGATTGCTCAATGAACCGCCAAAGTGTAAGATTATCTGATATGTTTGATACAGAATGTTCATGTGATATAAATAATTATGACATAGAGAATGTCTGAATTCTCAGAGCAGAAGCACAGGTCATATAGCTATAAGCATTAAAGGAATGTTCTCTGGGGAAAAAAATCCGTAAGATAAGAAGATTAGCCAAGAAGAAGCAGTGAGCAGAGATAAGAGCTTCACTAAGTGAACACTAGCCCAGGTGTGATACACAAGGGAGGTTTTTGAAACGAAAATCACACACATCAGACTTATTTTTACCTTGAGACAGGGATGCTGGTTTTACTTAAGGAAACATTTCAGTTTCCCCCTGGACTATCTCACTAGTGACAGAGATGAGGCCCTAGGTTGGAAGTAGAGGAGCTAGGAAATAGAGTGAAGAATGAAACAGGTCTCCCAAAGTCAATTTCCCAGAGAAGAGAATAGCTTGGAGGTGCCAAATACACAACACTCCGTAGCTGAGGACAGAAAGCAGAACACAAATCACTGTGCAAACCAAGATACGTGGACACTTTGTCCAGTTGGACTCTAAAGGGCAGTGTCATAGCGTTCTAGAGAACCTTTACTTTGTGCCATAGGATAAGCTCCCTGACAGAGAAAGTGGTCTGCCCAGTGCTCTTTGAATATGACATGAATTTTTCGGGACTTAAATGAAACAGTAGCTACCTCTGTCCTAAAGAAATTCTTTTTTCAACTGTTACTTAAAATGTGCATTGGCAGCCCCGACTGCAGTAAATCTTAAGGAAATTCCATTGCAGCAATTCTCCTGCCCTGCTTGGGAGAGGACATCTGACCCTAGCAGGACACTCAAGCCACATTCAGTAACTGATGAACCAATTAAACTGAGGTGCAGGGTTGAGCAATTATCCAGTTAATTTGGCATTTATCCAGATGATTGGCTCCCAAATTAGAAAACCATTAAGGCTAAACTAAAAGTTATTTCAGAGGGACTTTCACAAGTGCTTATCTGCATCTCTGTCTGATTTCTCAACTGCCTCGTTGAGCCAGATTACAAAATAATCAAATGGAGGAGTGTGAGCAGCATCTAATGAGAGGACAAACGTCTTTCTTATCCAAATGCAACTGTCTACCCAGAAGCTCTACCATCACAAAGGGGCAAAGCAAATGCTAGCATCTCAGAATCCAAGTTTATGCATTTAGAACGTCACTGAGTCCACACTTGTCAGGTGGAAGAGGGTATTGTTGCCCCATCTTCCTGTGAAGACTAGGAAATCTTGTGCTAATACCTTCTCAAACTGGAAAGTGTTTATAACAACACAGGGGCCATTTGTGTTAACTCTATTCAAACCAAAAAAATGTGTAGATAGTTTCGAAATCAATAATGCATATAATTTTTGTAATTATCAAATTTTACTGCAAATTATTATGATCTCGGGAATCTCATTCTGATGTTGTACTTTGTGCATGTCAAGTGACTCTATCCCTATACTCAGAACCAGGCATTATTCCTCAAAATTCTTTGAGTGTGACTCCCACGAAGAGCAAAAGCCAGCAATAAATGTCTTACTGATTAAACCCAAATACCATAGAACTTTGCATAAAGTTCTCCAACTTTACTGTAAACCAATATCATCTAGATACTATTCCATCTACACATTGTTGCACCACCTGTTCCCCCCAGAATTTCTGGATAGTGCTTCTGAGATGAGACCTGAAAATTCACATTTCTAACAAGGAACCAGGTCATGATGACATTTCTGGTCAAGAACGTATGTTCAGTTCTGAATGGAACATTTGCTTTCTTTTTAAAAGTTGAGCATATTCTGCCTTGGGAATCCTCTGGTTAGCGACAGTATTTCACACTAGAAGTTTCCTGTACAGGAGAAATATGAAGCATCATGAATAACTACCATGGTATGATTTGTGTCACCAGGACACTGATAGAAAGAACGTGAAGACTGGGCAGAGATGCTACATGCTATGGATCTTACGCCTTAGAGGTTACGTAGGAGAGACATTACAGTCTTAGAGATATGGATTATAATTCTTAACAGCCATAGGAAGGCAATGAGTTAAAACTGTGACATCAAGACACTGGAGTGTGACACTGAGTATATGTTGTCTTTTTAACAGAATTCCCTGTATCCCCGATAAAATTTCTGTGAAAGCATTATCTACCTTGAGATCCATGTATTTAAAAAGATATTCCTAACAAATTGATCTTAAAGTGGAGAAATTTTTCTTTAAAGTAGAAAAGTGTAAGTCCAGAGCCAAAATCCACACCAGCCAGTAATAAAGAGATTTCTTTCCCCTACTCTCCATGTTGCTTTGTCCATGTTGGCTTTCAAGAGTCCAAGCTTATTTGATGCTTGCATACAATTCTACTGAGATTGTTTTCCTTCCTTTATTCTGTTTGACTCCAGTAATATCTTAAGTGCATTTATTGTTTTATGTATTTTACCATTATCCCCTTAAATCTTTTTAATGAGAAAATGTAATGAAATGAGATAATTGTTTTCCTATCTACCTCTTTCTAGTAACAAATTAATTACATTTTTGGTAGCATGGCTTAGGGTATGCTAGAATTGACACTTATGAAGTTTTTCAAGTAGAAAGTAATGGCAGCAAAATAAAAGAGGGACCCTCCTGTCCACTGGATACACAGACTTAACAACACGTACAGCAGTTGCCATTGTGACATTTCTAAAAACAACTGCTACCAGAAAAAAACTGAGACTCCTTTCATATGATCTTAGTCTCATTAATAAAGGAAATTTAAAATGGACATAGAAGAAACCTTGAGAGTCATTTTATTAGTGTTTTATAGATTAACCAAAGTGCATGTAAGTGGTGAAACTCAGAAGCTTGTGGGAGGGCAGAGATGAATAAAAGAATGAGAGATGGCCATTCCTTTTGAGTTAGGATCCAACAAAGCAGGGCAGGTTCACCCTTGGTAGGCAGGAGGATTTGGGACAGCATCTCAAAAAGAGATAACAAGAAGAAAAAAGGAAAAAATGCGTGTGCAGTTAGAACTCCGAAGAGTAACCAGGTTTAGCAGTGAAGATCTATGAGCAAGTAAATTGGAAGAAGTGTTTAGTGTATAACTATGTAATCTCATATAGGGGATAATTATTCCTCCCATCTCCTTAGCATGTCAGAAGTTAAAACATCCTTCCAAGAGGTGAACTCCTGGTCAACTAATTGACAGGGCCAGCTGTACTAATTCTTAAGGGAAGAGACAGTCCTATGTAGAGTTCTAATTTAATAAGTAGGTCAGACTGCTCTATCTCTACCCAGGGCCTGACATAGAACTCAAACTCCACTCTTCTGACCATAAGGATGTACTTTTGCTTTAACAGGGCTTAGTAAAGCCATGGTATGGTCAAATGTTTCAAGTATCGTTGTAAGTCACATGAGAGGTGATTGTGACTCTTCCCTTGCTCATATTACCAGGGAAACATGGAATGGAGTCCAAAGCTGACAGTGAGGGAGGGATCCATCCTTAACAGCCTCTCAGGTTGTGAATATCAGTCTAGCTACCTAACACAATGAATGTTTCTGCTTTCTAGTCATTGGGAAAAACAGCCTATGGTAAGTCATAGTAGGAAAATTCATAGCGCTCACTCATTGGGACTCAGTTATCTCTACCCATTCCACCAATATCTGAACATTAAATAAAGTCATCAGTAAAATAATCCCAACTTCCAATATTTATCTGGAGACAGTGGGGGACGAGTATAAGAAACATTTAATATAGTGACTATAATTTATTCAAAGGAAAGGAGGAAAAGGAACAATGTCAAAAGGAACAATGTATATTTCCTTAAATCTAAATGCTGATATAAAAAGGACTTTGGGGGTAAGGCCCACTGAATACAAAAACTACTTATCCAGACTTAACCTGGTCTGACATCAGAGTCAGTTATACAGTGCACACTAGGCACATTCTACCCTCACAGCCAGGGCACACCTTAGAAAAAAACAAGGCCACTCTCAGAGACAACAATGTGGAGGCACTGAGCACTGAAAACCTCGGTACACAAATATGATGTATTTAAAAGAACAGCTTAAAAATCTAGAAACCAACTCTAAAGAATTAGAAGTTTATTAATTACCCAAAAAATAATTCAAATTAACCATAATTTCAATTCTTGATAATTTTTTCAAGACAGCAAAATTAAATTGATAAAATGATATGTGGGAAAAAATAGAATAATCATGGACATAGAAGAAGAAGAAGAAGAAGAAGAAGAAGAAGAAGAAGAAGAAGAAGAAGAAGAAGAAGAAGAAAAAGGAGAAAAGGAATAAATTCTGGAGGTGAAGGAAGCCAACTTAGCCAAGAAGAAGAAACAATCAGTAATTCAGAGACAGAACAGTGGAAATTATGGAGGCAGAGGAGCAAAACTCAAAGGAAAGTGAAAATAACTAAGGAATTTATGTGACAGAATCCAACAGAACTCTATACACCTTTTGAAATTCAAAAAATGAAAATAAAGCATTAAATAAATATGTTTGAATAAGTGATGGCTTAAATCTCTTGGGGAGGGATGGACATAGAGATTCAAGAACTTCACAAAATATCTCCTAGAATTA
This sequence comes from Acomys minous, assembly GCF_964271855.1. Taxonomy (NCBI): domain Eukaryota; kingdom Metazoa; phylum Chordata; class Mammalia; order Rodentia; family Muridae; genus Acomys; species Acomys minous. The sequence goes on along the minus strand of NC_140500.1, from coordinate 38,192,791 downwards.
ATCCAAAGAGATATACACTTAGAAAAATGATGATTAAATACAAAGCCAGTATTGTAAAGAGAATACCCATATAGCAAGAAACAAGTGACATATCTCATGTAGGAGAGAGATCCTGAAAGACTGTTTGCAGACGTCTCTGCATGAGTTTTACAATCCAGTACGAATAAGATTATCTAATGAAAATTCTGGGAGAAAATATATTTATAATGAAAACCACCATACCTAACAATATTTTCATTTAAAAATACAATAGCAATTAGTACTTTCCCAGGTCACCTAAATCAAAGTTCATCATTAGTAGGCCTGTACTGCAATAAATGCTAAAGAAACTTCTGAGTTAAAGTGGATGGCACAGTCATATGAAAATCTCGATCAAACCACCATGTAGAGATACATACATAAGTAAATTTAGGATTGCAATACTCTAACATAGATACAAAAGGCACTTTTAAGTCTGGCAAAGATATATATAAAGAAAAAACATAAAATGTAACAATAAATTTGAGTATATGTTATTAAAATATTAAAGATATTTTATCTCATCTGCAACAGGGTTGCAGGACAAAAATCAAACTTGAAATAAAAACAATTAAGCTTGAAATAAATTATTCTGATTTTAAGAAATGCCATATAATTGCAACATTAAACACAAATATATATGTGTTTATATATATATATATATGTATATATATATATATATTTCATACATATGAAACATACACAAAGAGAAATGATCAGGAAAAAAACTTGCCACTAAATGATCAAGGAAATAAAGACTAATACGTAAAGAAAAGGAGGAACGCAAATGATAAAATACAAACAAAAAACCCACAAAATGGCCATTTTATTTATTTTTTAACACATTTTTATTGAAAAATAAAATAATTCATATTACATCTCATTTTCTATCCCATCCCATGCATCCTCCCATTCCTCCCTCCCTCCCACTTTCACCCCAATCTCCCTTCCCTATGGCTGTGACTGAGGGGGACCTCCTCCCCATGAATATGGTGCTAGGGTATCAAGTCTCTTCTTGGTAGTCTGTTCTCCTTCCTCCGAGTGCTATTGGGCCTCCTCAACAAAGGGACATGGCCAAATATGGGTCACCAGAGATTGTGTGAAAGTCAGTGTCCAGTCTCCACTTAACCGTAGAGAATGTTCTGTCCCTTCGCTAGATCTGGGTAGGGGTTTGATGATGACTGCACATATTGTCCTTGGTTTAGTGCCTTAGATCAAGCAGAACCCCTGGGCTCAGATCCACCCATCATGATGTTCCTCTTGTAGGTTTCTAGGACCCTCTGGATCCACCTACCTCCCTATCCCCTATATTTTTCTCACCTAGAGTCTCAATAGGATGTCCTCACCTCTATCCCACTTTCATGGTAGGTGAAGACTTTCATGGGACATGCCCCTTGGGCTAATGTCCAGATATAAGTGAGTATATACCATTTGAGTCTTTCTGCTTCTGGGTTCACTCACTCATTATGATCATTTCTAGTTCAATCCATTTGTCCACAAATTTTGGGAATTCCTTGTTTTTAATAGCTGAGTAGTATTCCATAGTGTAAATGTACCACAGTTTCTTTATCCATTCTTCTACTGAGGGGCATTTAGGCTGTTTCCATGATCTGGCTATTATGAATAAGGCTGCTATGAACATGGTTGAGCAAATGTTCTTGTTGTGTGCTGGAGCATCTTCTGGGTACAAGAGATGCTCCAGTACCCAGAAAATGGCCATTTTAATTCCTTCCCTTATCAATATTGTCTCAGGTATAAAATGGATTTTATATATATATTTAAAAGACAGATTGGCTGAATGGATTTTAAAGTATTAAAACTATATGCTATCTTTAAGAAATTGTATATAGGGGCTGAAGAGGTTGCTAAGTGATTAAGAAGAGCACTTGCTCTTGTGGAGAATCAAGGATCTATTCCCAGTACCCACATGATTGTTCACAAGCATCTGTAACTCTAGTTCTACATAATCTGCTGCCCTCTTCTGACCTCTTAGGACACCAAGCACACATGAGATGCACATACATATGTGTAAGCAAAGCACTCTCATATAAAATAAAATATTTTTTGTGAAAATCAGTGTATCAGACAAGACAAAATGTAAGGCAAAAACCTGTCACACTAACATGGTAAAAGAGTCAGTTTACCATCATAGGATGATGATGATGTATGTGTCTGTGTTTGTGTGTGTGTCAGGACCCCTCATGTAGGAAGCAAAGGTCAGAAAACACAAGGGAATGAATAATTATAAAATACTTTGATATTCCACTCTTATGTTATGGAAAGACGGAGAAAAACATCACGAAGGAAACAGGCAACTTCAATAAAGGTAGACCAGTTGGACATAACTGACACCTACAGATCAATTCTGCCCCCTATTCTTTGCAAGCATGACTGTGACATTCTATAAGATAATTCACATCTAATAAATCTCTACAGATTTATGGTTAAATTACACAAAGTATCCTTGCTAACCACCTTAAGATGAAAAGAGAACTCAATAGTCTAGGGAAGATAGGAAATCTGCAAATATGTGAAAATTGAACAACTGAACCTTATACCATCAATGTATAGAGAGAAATGAAAGGGAACCTGAAAATTTTCTGTAGAGGAGTAAAAATATATCAAGACTTACAAATGCAGCAGAAGTCTAGGTAAGGAGGTAAACTTTTAGTAATAAATAATTTTAAAAGAGGTTACCTAATTATCAACCTGGGTTTACAACTAAGAAGTTAGAAGAAGAAGCTAAACAAAACAAAAAAGTAGTAACAAGGAAATGATATTTATTAAAGCAGGACACATGACATAAAGAGTAGAAAAGAAATTAGTAAAATGAAGAATTTATTAATTAAAAAGATCAACAAACTTGGTAAACATTCATCTAGACTAAGAAAAAGCTAAAATAGAGCAAAAAATGAAATATTGAAAATTATAACACAGATGTTTTTTAAGCTTGATGCCTTAGAAGCAGATAAATTACTGCACACAACTTTTCCAGCTGAGTTATGAAGACACAGGGCATCTGAATAGTTTATAACCAGTGATAAAGTGAAAGTCATAGTTAAAGCCTCCCAAGAAAAAAGACCCAGGACCAACATGAAAAGAATTAGCACCAGTTCTGCTCAAACCTTCCAGAGAAATTTAGAAGAGGAAACATATCCAGCCTCCTTCTTTGAGATTAGCACTTGCCTGATACCATGAGCAGCAGACATCCATACTGTATATCCTCCTGATATGTTGTGATGAGCAAAGTCCCTCACTTGAAGAGCGTTCATGCTGTGAATCTCTGCCTGTCTTACGGATACAAGGCAAGACTGAAGAAAAGCACCAAATATCACCTCAGTCAATGAGGAAAAGCAGTTGACAAATTTTAGCACCATTTCATGATTTTAAAAAGAGCACTCAGCAGTAAGGGTTAGAGAGAACTGTGTCTCTGTAATAGGAGTTGCAAACAAAGCAGCCTGCCAACATCACACTCATTGTTGAAAGCTTTAAAGTCTCCTATGATTGGGAGCAAGGAAAGATGCCCACCCTCACCATTATTGTTTAGTTTAGGACCAGAAGTCCTAGGAAGAGCAATTAGATGAGAAAAAGCAGTAAAGGCTTCCAACTTGGAATAGGAAGAAAGTAAAATCTTTGTTTGAAGATGACATGATCTTACATAGAGCAAACTCAAAAGCAGCTACAAAAGCAGAGATGCCCTATTGAAACTAATAAATCATTTCAGGAAAGCTGCAGGATGCAAAGTCAGGAAACACAAAGAATTCAGTGACAGAGATGTATGCCAACAGAGAACAATCCAAACAGGAAATAAAGAGAATCTTATCTATGACAGTATCAAAGACAAGTAAATTTAGGAGTAATCAAGGGGGGGGGGGCAAGAAAATACAGATAGAAAAGCATTCCTTACTTGTATTAGAAGACTCCCTGCTCTTAAAATGTCCATGCCTCCCAGATCTGTTAACAATTTCAATAAAATCACATTAAAATCTTAGTGGAAAGTAATTTTTAATTATATACATTTTATATATATTATGAGGTCTCAAGAAGTCCATCAATAGCTAACATTATGTTAGAAAAGAACAGAGTTGGAAACTTCATTATTCCTGATTGCAGGACCGAAAGTGTCAATACAGTGTGCCTCTGCACATAGGTTCGTAAATCACTGTGAGAAAAGCGAAAGTCCCGAAAGCAAACCATGGACTATGACCAAATACCTTTCAGCAATGGTGCCCAAAGATAGCATAGCAGACTGGCACACTCGTAAAAATAGTCTTTTGAACTAAGGGATCCTAGAAAGATGGATGGCTCAGTAGGTAGAGCCACTTGTGTACAAACCTGAAAACCTGAGTTTTATGCCAAGGATTTCACAAGATGACAAGATAAAATCAGTTCCTAAAAGCAGTCCTTTGACCTTTGGCCTCCACATGCATGCTGTGGCATGAGTATCTGCACACAACAACACACACACACACACACACACACACACACACACACACACACAATTCTTTTTATATTCCCTGTCTGTGATATATATATCACAGTATATATCAGTATATATATCACAGTATATATATCACAGTATATATATCTGATAGTATATCAGATAGAATCATATCATATATATATGTATATGTTCTACTATAGGATATTATAACCTGCCCCACAGTTTCCCTTCCTCCCTTCCCCCCAACCCCTGCCCCAAATCTCCTTGATGTGACAATATGTGCCGAGTCTGATTGTAGTTTTTAATACAGTTTTTGGTTGATGTCCCCAGGAGACCTACACACATACAATTTAATATAGTATTGTAGGAACTAGATATCCACATTTAAAAGAACAAAGTTGAGCCTCTATCTTAATAGAAATAAATCAAACAGAAACTATGCGTGTAAGGAAATAACATTGAAAAGGCCACATGTGAAATGGAGATTATATTTTTATAAGGAATAAAAGCACCCCCCTGAAACTTAATAACAAGAAACAAACTAATTAAAAATATACAAAAGAGGCTGGAGAGGTGGCTCGGCTGTTTAGACTAGGGTTTTGAAGGGACATATTTGTAAACAACAGACACAATTCATGAAGAAATACAAATCAGCATCACAATGTATTGTATCATACACCACTAAACAGAGTGAGGATGAGGAAAAAGACAGCAAATGCTGCAAGAGGACCATGGAATCCATGAAATTGGCCAATTCAGTTCAACTAGGGGAAAGCAGTGAATTCAATATATTGTAACTTGTGTGCCATTGGTGGCAGTGAAAAGAAAAAGTTACAGCACTACGAAAAAAATAGTATCTCCTCAAAAAGTCACAAGTTATTATAGAACCCACCAAGCCTCCCGTTTGGTATATATTCAAAATAATTAAAAAGCAGCATCCCAAACAAGTATTTCTACACTCATGATCATTGCACCATTATTCATAATGGCCAGAAAATGGAAACAATCTAAATGTTCATGACTGGACACATAGTGAAATATAGCACACATACAATGGAATATTCCTCAGTCTTAAACATATGAAATTACTGATGTATACTCCAACACAGATGAACCATGCATGAGGACACATGGAGTAAAATAAGATCATTACATGAGGGAAATTGTGTATATTCCAGTTACATGAAGCACCTAGACAGGTCAAATCTATAAGCAGAAAGCAGAGGTATAAATGGAGAAGAAGAGGGAAGATGACAGGTCATGAATTAATGGGTGTGTAAATTTTCTATGTTGAAAAATGAAAAAGTACTAGACATCCATTGAATAGTATCAAATAGAATCAACATTAATGTATAGAGAAAGTAGCTAAGGTGATAAACGTCATATTGTGTGCTTCTTAGCACAATAAAAATAACAGCAATAAATTTCGATATTTGTTACCTATGTAAATTACTTTGAGATGTTGAATTCGACGTCTGATTTCAGATCCAAAAGAAAATCTGGAACTATGTGTCTTTCCTAGCTGCTGGTGCTAATTCTTCTGTTCCAGAGAACACATGGTCAGGGGCAAAGTTCTTATCATAAAATTTCCAGGTCCCACTTACGGTGGGTGTGTTCAAGAGCATTTGGTGTCAAAAAGCACCTTAGCATGATTATGTTGAGTTATCCGAGGTGTCAGTGATGATGAGTCTGGGGTCCAGGTTCCTGTAATCCTTAGTCTTACCAATCACAGCAGGAGAAGCAGGACAAGGGCCATGTTCAATTTATCTATCTTCCCAGCCCCATTGTCCATACACAACATAAAACAAAACTTGATTTTTTTTTAAAAAATCTGTGTCCTAGAAGAAAAGTTTTTTTTAACTAGGTATACAGTATTTATTAGATCAAGACCACAGCCTTTGATATTTTCTACCCTGAGATAACTGTAGCTTGTAAGGGTTTCTAAAGCAATTGAATTGTCTTTTGAGTAAGGCATATGACACTTAATGAAGTCTTTTAAGTGGGAGTGAAAACAAACATGGCCAAGGGCAAGTGACACATTGGCTGCCTGCACAAGTGTTTCTTATGCCTTGCTGAAGGAGCAGGATAACCAGGAATCTGCCTCTGCTGTGTTCCACACACAGCTCTTCTGCACCATAGTATGTTCCCATGGAAACAGAAGCACTTCAAACTGTCATGATACCTTGATTCATGAAGTCTAGAAACCAGATTTGTGGAATAAAGTGAACTCACTGAGGGAACTGGGAAAGTGTTGATGCTCTTGGCTTTTTAACTCTGGATCCCCCTGTGGGGTATACCTAGAAAACAAACAAAACTCCATGCTGCAGCTGCAGAATAAGGCCTGCATCCAGCAAGCTGAAAGCCCCAGGGAGCTTGTACCCTGAACCTTGTTGCCATCCCTAAGTGTACGTTTTGTGGAAAGTGGACAAAACCTGTGGGGTTCTGGTGCTAGATCATATTGACAGGAGCTGATTCTGCAGAGTTATTTTCAATTCTGCCTTTAATGATTTCACGTTGAAATAAGCAAAGGTAGAATATTTGCACCGCAGAAAATGGCAGGTGCCGCAATCAAATTCGTTGGTATATTTTGTTGAGTGAGATATTGAACTTATCCTATGTTCAGGTGATTTGTGAGTATAAATAGCCCAGACAGTAATTGTTAGCTAACCCTTTTGTTATATGTTTTTAATAGATGCTATATATGCTTCATTTAACTGAGGTCTCACTCTTTGTATGTTCAATTGTCTGATGTCCAGGCTTGGAATTTAAAGAAGCAATTTGTATCAAGGAAGAAAGGGCTGTAGGGCCTAGGCAAAGCATAGTGAAGAAGAAATGATCCAAACCGCTGAGTTCTCTCCTAAAAAAATGCACCGGGCTAGAGAGATGGCTCAGACGTTAAAGGCTAGGCTCACAACGAAAAATGCACCAATGCAACATATACATATACTTCATAGAAAACACTATGCTTAGTTACAGGGCTATGCAATAAACATTGTTACCCTAACGGAACTACTGTGGGCTGGAGATACAGACAGTGTGCATGAAGCCATGGATTCAACCCCCAGTACCAAATAAAGTGAGCATGTTCATACCACCTATACCTGGAGATGAAGGCAGAAGGATTAGAATGTCAAGGTCATTCTCAACTACATAGTGAACTCAGGGCCAGCTGGTGATATGGGTGCCCTTGTCTTAAACAAACAAAGAGACAAACAATAAATGGCCTAATAAGAGCTAATAGCAAAACTATCTTTTATTAACAACTAGTTTTATAATTCATACTGTGCCCCTGGAGGGTCTCTATTCTATTCTTTTAGCAAATATTTCTGTCACAAAATAAAATTACTTATAATAATGTATAACTTTGCAGCTATATATATACACGTATTGTTATGGGTTTATATAAGAGTTAAGAATATATTGCTAAATACAACAAAGTAACATTTGGACAGATACAAGAAGGTCAATGCAATTACCCAGTTTTAAAACTGCATAATGTCTATTTATCTTTATGTAGATGGTCAAAGGAGGTTAACAAGAGGTCAGTGGGACAAACTTTACTAAAGCATTACATAAGAATAATTTAAATTACTGGGCTAACAAGTGTTTGAGCAAGGATGTTCTAAAGTGGAGTTAAAGTGTTTTCCTTGAAATAAGAAATAATTTCTTTCTTTATTTACTTAATTAGTCTTTAGATATTCAAACTGTTAAAAAAGAAAGAAAAAGAAAAACTTGTTGGCAGGGAAATCTTGGAGAGATCCTGAAATGGTGCCTGCACAAAAGCCATTTGGCAGTCACCATGGAGTCTATAATGTCTATGTTAAAGTGACATTTCATATCCACACTAGGGTTTACCACTCAGTAAAACAGAGAAGCTGTTTGGATGCACACTAGCTTAGATGTCTAACCAGAGCTATGAAGTTCAGTGGAAAAGAGAAAAGAGAAAGCAGAAAGTCGGCTGCTGTGTGACTCTCCATGTCTAAAATAATCTCAGCGTGGGAAAGGCACACAAAGAAATTGGTGCTTCCCAGGGATTAAGAATGGTGTCGTCAAGAGGCCAGGGTAGGACTGATGAGGAAAAGAATGTTGTTTGCTGTCACGTCTTTTCTTGACCTCAGCACTATATACGCAAATCTGTATAAATGGCTGACGTACATCTAACGGTCAGTTTCCTTGTTCTGCTGTCTGCTGGTTGCCTGCCGCTCAATCATTGGAGAAACACAGAGAAGGATACAGAGGCCATCTGTATGTTGTTCCTGAAACTCTCTGTGAGTCTATAATTATTTCCAAATAGAGAGAGTTTGTTTGTTTGTTTGTTTTAAACAAAGATGTATCTCTCTGATTGCATACAAGACCCTCCAATGCCTTTGGTAGAACTTACTGCTGCATTGGAAATAGCAGTGGAGCAAAGGGAGTGCCAGGTTCTCTGGCACAAGTACCATGTTAAGTACTTCTATAGCCTCTTGTCAGCCTGCTATAAAGTCTACTGGCACAAGCAACAGAGGTGAGAAGGTTTCCTTCTCACCTTTTGCAGGCACCTATCCATCACTGTGAGTTTCTGACCATCACTGCCCATCACTGCAGTGAAGTCACAGTGGCAGGAGTTTGAGAGAGCTGGTCACATTGCATCTAAAGTAAAGAATCAGAAAGAAGCAGATGAATGAGCGCATGCTAGAGCTTGGTTCACTTTCTGTCGTCTGTGTAGTCATGCCCAGGGAATGGTCCCACCCACAATTTAAGATTGGCATTCCCATATCAATTATATAATCAGAATAATCCCCCAGAGACACAGCCATAGGCTCATCTCCCATGAGCCATAGGCTCTTCTAAATTTTGCTAAGGCAACAATGAACATTTAGCCACGACTAGTGCTTTTTGTAGATGTGTATTTTTTTTCTCTTGGTCCACCCAATAACGTTGCAACTGTGAACAGTATGTTTCTCTGCTTCTGCTTTCTTATATCTCACCCAAAGGGGCATGAGTTCTTGGGGTCTGAGGAAACAAAGAGGTCATGAGTGGGTCATCCCAAAGTCAAACAGACTTTGGGAGCTTGGTAATGATACCTCACGCTGAGGAGGAAAGAAAACCATCTCCTTCAGAGCTGTGTGGAGTATCTCTTTATGTAGAGTTTGCTAATCAGGGAAGCCAGATTTTAAACCCAGAAAGAAACACCCCCATGCTCCACCCCCACACTCCCACCCCTACCCTGCTGCCAGCAATCCAGGAGAAGCTTGAGCTTTGTGGTCTGAAATCACCATTATCTCCTCAGTAAAAGAAAGACTGGAATTAATGTGTTGGCCCTGGGTGTTTTTAATAGGACGATGAAGTAATGGCTAAAGATAATAGATAAAGGTTAAAATAATATGAAATCCTAAACTTCCAAAAGCACCAGCCTTAATAGTCTCCCCTGGCAATGCTCCCAGTGATGTTTCTACAGGCCAGCTGTGACAGAACAGGCATACAGAATTATCCTTTCCTTTTCAGTAATGTAGTAAAGCATCGTACTCACGCATTTCCCAAATGGTATTGCTACTGCCTAGCTAGTTAAGGGATTATCATTTTATTATCGCTCTTGAGAATGACACTAACTCAGACACAGAGAGAACTTGTGTTTTCAAGGGGGTCTGTTGGCCACTTTAGATATCCTTGATTTGTGACCAAGAGTCATTTAATTAATTAAATATAAATAGTTGTGAATTGCGTAGATGGATTCCCACAGTTTTTCATAGTTACTATATGTTTACTAGAATGCAGACCGTTGGTAAGTAGTTAAAAGTTGCACCTCCCACGTGGAAGAGGGCCGCTGCAGGATGCATCCCAGGCCTGAGGGATTGCTGCCATCTAGAAGCTCACATGAGAAGCTCTAGCCTCCAGGTCTACTGGGCTCAGCAAATGAGCACCTGCAAGAATCTGTCAGCAGCTCCCAGGCTTAATTGGGTGATTTCACTGATGGTTTTGTCACTCCAGCACTTTTCTGACGACCGAAATTTTACCTCCCTGGGCACTAAGTGTTTAGTATGAGCAAAGAGTATGTTTTAATGCTGCCCTCCTGTGGCCCCACCACTAGCATCTAGTAATGACACTCACCTTTGTGAGTGCTAAATGGGGGCAGAAGGACCTATTTCCCTTTCCTCCAAGCTTGTGTTAGGCCAATGCTTGGGTGAATCTGAGTAAATATAGGGTATCATTAGGAAAAAAAATCACCCCTCCATGAGCTAAACTGACTCTCAAGTGGCACAGGTTGTCACCAAACAGCAGAATGTTAAGAAGCCTATCTGGTATTCAAAATGTGATGGAGCTTTGATAGTTGTGCCCTAGAAATCGCTACGGCTTAAGGTGACAACTGATACATTTGCAGGGTTAGATAACACCGGAAACAAATGGAATAGACAACGGAAAAATATTTTATGTATAATTTCATTTTTATGAGTGAAAGATGTTCAAGTCAGTCTTATCTCTAAACTATCCAAAAGGTAATATGTCTGTAACTGGAATATACAAATACCTCTTAAACTAGGCATGTTTTCTGCTTTCTGATACTGTGCAACTTCAAATCTGTAAACGCGATATATAGGTTTTTTTTTTTTGACAAATACACCCATGTGTGGTGCACAGTTTGATTTATATAAACTCATTTTGAATGCAGAGGCAGAATTCCTCCTGAACAGATGAAAATATCTGCCTAGAGTGACAAATGTGTGTGTGTGGAAAGATAGAGTTGTAAGAAGGGATTTTTTTTTATGAGAAAGGTTTGTAACATTATTTTAAATTTTCCCTTTAAACAATCATCTAGAAGACTTGATTTTATTTTTGTGTTTTTTTGTGTGTGTGTCAGTTCGAATGTTTACCTAATTTGAGAAGGAGTCTGTTCTGCCAAAAACATTTTCCTGTGACACAACGTAGCTGATGTTGGGTTGCTAAGTACAAGAAGATATCGCTATAGCATAAAGGCTTTACATTAGCAGTTTTGAACCCATGGGTCACGACCTCTGCAAGGGTTAAAAGAGCCTCTCACAGGGGATCACATATTAACTATTTACATTACTATTTATAACAGTATCAAAATTATAGTCATGAAGTAGCAATGAAATCGTTTTATGAGCGGGACCCCTGGGCCCAACTCTGCCTATCATAATGTTCTTCTTGTAGGTTTCTAGGACCCTCTGGATCCTTCTACTTTGCTCTTCTCCCATGCTTCTCTCATCTAGAGTCCCAAGGACAATACAGGCCATAAACTTCAAACCCCTACCCAGATCTAGCCAATGGACAGGACATTCTCCACAGTTGATTGGAGAGTGGGATATGACTTTCACATGTTCTCTGGTGCCTCATATTTGACCACGTCCCACGGAGGGGGAGACCTGGTGGCACGCAGAGGAAGGATAGCAGGTTACCAAGAAGAGACTTGATCCCATATAAGCATATAGAGGGGGAGGAAATCCCCCTCAGTCACAGTCATAGGGAAGGGGAGTAAGGAGAAAATGGGAGGGAGGGAAGAATGGGAGGATACAAGGGATGGGATAACCATTGAGATATAACAAGAATAAATTAATAAAAAGAAAAAGAAAAAAGAAAAAAGGAATCATTTTATGGTTGACGGTCACTATAACATGAGGAAAGTTTCAGCATTAGGAAGGCTGAAAACCACTGTTCTCAGAATGTTCATGAATTTACTTTTGATGCAGCTAGAACAACAGCCCACTAATGCAGACCAATACAGCTATCCAGTGGGTGAAGATGATTCCAGGCAGTCTTATTCACTCATAGTCCACTGATGCAAGTTCTGCCATATTCTCCACTCGTGTGTGCAGTTCAACTTCTCTGCAATTTAAACTTAACTATATACCTTAGCAATGTAAACATTTTCTTTCTTCCTCCTAGTTATATTTATACACACACATACACACACACACACACACACACACACATATGAGGAGAGAGAATGAAAGAAAAAAAATATATTCTTTATATATTTTGATTTATATATTTTGACTTATATATTTTGATTTATATATTGATTATAGCATAACAGTTTAATCATGCTTAATATTTACTAAGATTTTTGTTAGTATCTTAACCTAAGTGTTTAGTAGCTCTGCCCTAACCATCTGTTCCATTATCTCTATTTTTTTTTTTATGATGTAACTTTGTAGACCATACTGGTACTATGTTATTCTTAGCACAATATTACAATATACAATGTTTTCATTATAAATAGTTATACTTGCACACTGTCCACTGCATTTATCAGTATCAAGTTACTGTTTGCATTGCAGATTATTATGAATCCAAATGCACACATTGAGATGTCAGTAGCCTGGTGAGTCATTTAATTTTAGTTTCACAGTGAAACCATCCCCGTGTAAACGTTATAGCGCCCCCTTGCGGAGTAATCTTCTCAATGTTATTTGTTGCTAGGCAGTTGTGAAAATTACTTTTACCACAGAAGCCCTTAATAAGAGTCAACTCATTTCCACTAAAGCTTGATTGGAATTTTAAATATCACTGGTTATAGCTAGGCCTTATTATGCAGGCCTATCTCTCCCACTTTGGAAGAGACTAAGACAAAAGGGTTACACGTTCAATGTATGCCTGGTCTAGAGTCACTGCAAAGCCAGTCAGGGTGACTTAATAAGACCTTATGTCAAAATAAAAATCATTACAAGAGATCTACAGACACAGCACTGTGGTAGAGCATTGCCTAGCATGCATGAAGCCCCAGGTTCAATTCAGTCCTTGATTTTAAGAATATTCACTAGCTATTCTTTAAGAATATTTGGAAATGTGCCTATAGGTTGCAGAGGTAGCTCAGCACTTAAGAGTGGTTGCTGCTCTTGCAGAACATTTGGATTTGGTTCCCAGCACCCTATGGAATTCATAACCATCTGTAATTCCTGTTCCAGGGGCTCTGACATGTTCTTCTGGCCTCTGTGGACACTGAATGCATGTGGTGCATATACATACTCTAGGCAAAACACACATACATATACAAATAAAAAAATTGTTTTAAAAATAAGCAGGTATGTATCTCACCCATATATATATGTTGCCTCACTATGATTTGAAAGCTTCATTTCCATGACATTAAATTGCAAGGAGTCAGAATTTTAAATAAGTTACAAATTACAAAGGAAAATGAATCCACCTGGTCATTCAAGAATTCTTCCTCCCACAGTAACAAAATAAACTCAGAAGAAAACAGAGATCTTTCAGAAAGGCTTGTTTGTTTTCTTTGTTTGTTTGTATAAGACTGAAGATGGTATGTTCTGTTTCATAGATGCAGTAATTATTTGATATTATTAATATATCAGCACAGTGTAATGTGTCAATATGAGTGGAGTCCTTAGAGCAATACTAATGAGCGTGTAACATGGTTTTCCAAATTTCTGCACCAAATGAAGGTGAGGTCTTCTAATAGGACAAGCACTGTGTTGGGTATTGGCGATGAGAAGTGAATAGAGCCCTTGATTTTTAAGAATAAACTCACATCCATTTGTTCATGGGCCCAAGAGTTCTGCTCAAACTACTGCACCAACCAAGGACAATACTTGCTGTAAACATAGAACCCCTTCTCAGATCTATCCAATGGACAAGATGTTCTCCACAGTTGAGTGGAGAGCGGAGACTGACTCAGACATGAACTCTGGTGCCCCATATTTGACCACTTCCCCTTGGTGGGGAGGCTAGGTGACACTCAGAGAAAGAATAAGCAGGCCACCAAGACGAGACTTGATGGCCTATGACCATTTAGTGGGGGAGTAGGTCCCCCTAGGTCACAGACATAGGGCAGGGGAACAGGGTGAAAGTGGGAGGGAGGGAGGAATAGGAGGATACAAGAGATGTGATAATAATTGAGATGTAATCTGAACAAATTAATTAAATTTTAAAAATTAAATAAAATAATTAAATAAAATAAAAAGAATAAACTCACAGAAGGCAATAATGGAAGGATTTGTTGGTGAATACATAGAGAGAGGAGGTGGTGAGCAAAGGAAAGAGGGAAGGAAGGAGCGAGAATGCCACGTTGTGTAACAGAACCGGTAATTGTCAGAGAAAAGGGCCACTTTAGCTTATATAATCAAGAAAGTTCCCAAATGTGTTCTTTGTTTTGTTTTGTTTCTTTCCCTATTGCTTCTCTTAAATTTTTAAATGTTTGTCCATTTGAAGGTGGAATAAATTTTTTAAGAAAAATCTTCCACAGGGAGGGTAAGAATGTTTGATATCTTGATCTTCGTGGTAGTAGATACAAAATCCATCAAGTTATATCCATATAGCAGTTGTACTTTATAATATATATATCATGGATTAAATTTTAATAACCCATTCAAACATGCAGTGCTGTGTGCTTTCCATCAGCAAAAATTTAGCTTCCCGTCTCTGGTGATCTATAGTAAGTAGGTAAATAAATATCACAGAAAGAAAAAGGCTAAATTGTTTCTTCCTTCCATAATAATGTTATTTTTCTATATTTTTTCTAGCTGAAAGTCCAGATTTTTCAAGAACACTCTTGAAAAGAGTGACACTTGTCAAGGTGGGAGGTGAAGTTGTCATTGAGTGTAAGCCAAAAGCATCCCCAAGACCTGTCTACACCTGGAGAAAGGGAAGAGAAATATTAAGAGAAAATGAAAGGTACTGTGTTGAAATAGTTTTACATATTTGATTAACCTGTAACAAATTGTCTTTTTGTTATAACTGAGCAAGTAGTCAAAGCTGGAAACTATATAAGACCGGGGTAACACTGACCTCCACACTCCTCCTTAATATTGGGGTTCTAGAAAGCCCTCCAAGCAGAGAGAGATTGCATGAACCCTATAAGGTCTCAAAAAGCTGCTTGCAGGTGAGCAGCTGGAAATATACTTTAAGCCTAAAATTTTGTCTCTGTGCATCTACCCATTATAATTCCTTGGCTTAGTCAAATCAGTCTAGTTCCATACCACGACACTCTTGAGACATTTGACAATATCTGTTATGTTTCCTGGTGTGATATAGGTTGCTTATAGCCAGTGGCTCTGCATGGGTGTTCATTATTTCATTTGTATCTCTTTGTTTGTTTGTTTGTTTGTTTGTTTTGTTTTTTTTTTGTTTTTTTGTTTTTTTGAGACAGGGTCTCTCTGTGTAGCCTTGGCTGCCCTGGACTTACTTTGTAGACCAGACTGGCCTCGAACTCACAGCGATCCGCCTGCCTCTGCCTCCCAAGTGCTGGGATTAAAGGCGTGCGCCACCACACCCGGCTCATTTGTATCTCTTTAAGATACCAGATTGGTTCTAATATCTGAATTACTTGCGTCTGCTTCCTATTAAACATGAATTACATTCAGAAAGCATATTGTTTAAAGGATGTGAATTTGTATAGGTTACTTGGAGTTTGACATCAGATAGTACTAAGTAGCATATATCTCCAAGACCTTGTCTTGGCTGTCACCCCCATAAAATGTCTTCTACCACTTTCTGTAATGTATTCAATCTGTTGGAAAAGGGTAATTATGCATAAACCTGTGTTTGTCACCCATAAGACAGGATTTACCAGCTGTATACATAATGATTTTAATTGATGTTAAAGGGCAAGTATTCATAGATCCAATAAGGAAGCGTTTAAAAATGTGTGTATCTACCCTTTTACACCTGCACACCTTCACATTTGCATATACAAATTAGATCACTGTGCCAATGATGTTGTCTTTTTAAATTATTTTTATAAACAAACTTGATATGGTTTCTAAGTGACATATATCCACACACATATTAACTTCATAACATTCCTTTCTGATTCCTGATATATTGAGGAGGCAGCATAGTCCACTGAATACTGGAATGGCATTCAAATTTTAAAGCAAATCTGGACATTGAAATCAGTTTCTAAAATTTTTATTAGGACATATTAATTATGCATAATTGATTTTAGTATGATATTTTGTGCATGTGTGTAATTAATTTAATCATATTCACCCACTTACCCACTCCTGTCCTCTTCTTCTGACCCGGGTTTCTTTTCACTCCCCACATAATCCCTCTTCTAATGTCATGTTTTGAATTTTGCTTTTCGGTGACTCAGTGAGTTCACCTGGGGTTCCCTCTAAGAACACAGACAACAATCAGTGACTACACCACTGAAGAAAATTTCTCTGCCTCCACCAGGAACCATTCATACCCTATAAGCCCCAAAGGAGTGGCACCCACCACTTTTGATAATATAATGTCAACAGGCCCACGTGTGCTGGGCATGTTTTGTGCAAGCAAGTACAAGCGCTGGCAACTAAAGAGTGCAGCAACTGTGCCTTACCCAGAAGACAGCCTTGTAAACTATTCCTTATGAGTCTTTCTGCTCCCTCTTCCTTTATGCTTTCTGAACTTTGGAAGGGATGCTGTAAACTCACTGAGACCCGAGCATCCAGCAGTGACTTGTTCTCAGCACTTGCATCAGTTTGAGCCCCAACAGAAACCACCCCCTGTGGCAAACAGAAGTGTTGGGGGATAATCCGATGTATTTTATGCTAATTACTGTTTGCTGTCTATGTTACCCACCTTTTGTTTAATTTAAAAAAAAACCATCCCACCACCTGGGCAGGGCAAAGGAGAAAGGTGGGGCTAAAAGAGAGAGAAATTCTGGAAGAAAAAGAGATCACAAGTAAAAAAGAGAGAGAGACCTGAAGAAAGGAGAGGAAGGCCGCCATGGGTTAGCTGGAGGAGAAGCACATGGCCAGTGGCGTGGATGGAGAATCCAGCCCAGATAAAGAACATTAACAAGTATATGGATGGGAGGTAACTTGATAGAAGTTATTAGAAATAGATGGCATGGGATTGAGGCAGGGATCCCACGTATGTCCCACTATGGAAAGTAGTTTAGAGGATTGATATCCGCCCTGCCTCAGGTTAGCTAAGGATATCTTAAAATATAATAAGTGTCAGTGTCTTAATTGAGCACTAGCAGGGCCTGCTGATAATACAGACAATTTAAAAACACTACAGAAGCTTCTCTTACCAAGCATGAAAGGACTGCTGGTGTATGGGCATTAAGACAAACATTCAGAAGGTACTGTCACTGGCATGTCATGTTCACTTAACAAAACAACAGTACTAGAGAGCAGGATTTCTTACTGAAACACAAGGAACGTTCCATTCCACCTTAGTGTTTCTCAAAATGTGGTGTGTGAAATTATATTGAATATCTACAGATTTAATTATAAATTGAATTATAATTAGTATGCACCACATGCACTGCTTAGAATAAGGCTGTGTTTTTAAGATTTAAATTTTAAGATGATTTAAGAACATAACATTAAGAGGATGGTGTAGGGGCTAAGAAAGCCCTTGCAGAGCCACGGTTCCACTCCCAGCATGCATGTCCAGTAGCTCACAGCCGCCTTAACGCTAGCTTCAGGGATCTGATACCCTTTTGTGTCCTCCATACCTACAGACACACACACACACACACACACACACACACACACACACACACACACAGAGCATACACACATACACAGCATATACACATGCTCATATACACACAGTGAGAGAAAAAAAATCTACATAAATAAAGTGCTTTATAAAAATGATATGAATTTAAAGACCCATCAAAAACTGAATGAATGAAGTCTGAGAAATTATTGAGGACCAACCTAGAGAGTAAAGTATGCCATGGTGATCTAAAATGGAAAAAGCAATTTCCCGTTCACACAGCACACCAGCAGGGGTCTGTTGGTAGCTCTGCTCTCCTACAAATACCACATCAGAAGACCAGGTCTCTCTGAAGCTGTGCCAGTGCATAATAAAACGTGTCAAACACATGACCTTTTAGTCTTTTAGGCTGGAAATGAAGCGGCTTTCGGTTCACTGATACTATGTTAGCCAAAACAGGCCAAGTACCACCCTAAAGAAAAATATAATCATGCTATCTACCTAGAAAAAAAAGAAACAACCCAACAATGCACACCTATTTATACATGACATCCTAATATTTTTTACTGTATTAATGGTAGCTTAGTACTGCTAAAGCATAACCATTTCCACATAACTGATTTAATTTTCTCTTAGAAGATGGTATATTATTGTGCCGGTTTCTATAGGACAAATGAATTTGATTAATTATTCCCACCACTTTACTTACTATACTTTTTTCTATTCAAGTTGTGTTGGTTTCGCCAATAGACACCAAGCATGCTTCCACATTCCTCTGACACAGAAAGTATGTTTAAGCTGAAGATACTCCCTGCTGTTGCTTCGTTTCTGCTACTTATCACCTCCACCTCCAGTGTCACCAGGCTGGTCCCACAGCAGCAATATTAGCACTTAATCTCCATGTGGGTGCTGTGCTCTCATGGCTCTACCATACTCTTGCCTGTTTTCGGGTAGAATGGACTTGGTCATGTGGATGCACTCAGCCTTAGCCAAGTGGAATGTAAAGGGGAAAGGTAGGACATGCCTGCCCCGCAGCCACATGAAGAAGCAGGTCAGTGTTAGACCATTTTATTTCTCAGGAGAAAAGAGACACTTAGATTTGGTTTGAAGTTCTGATTCTTAGACAACAGACCAATTCTTTCTAACATGCTGATGTAACGACAATGGGCACCATGAATCTATAGAGCGAGTTCACTACATGAGCCACTGGCTTTTAACCTCCAAGTAAGACAAACGCACTGTTGAACACTTCATACAATAAAAGAACTGGGAATCAAAGAGACCTCACTATTGTCTCCTCATCGACAAAAATAAGTGCTATTTTTCTTTTTTTTCCTGATAGAGATGAAAGATAATTAAGTGGACAAATGAGCAAAATCAATCATACGTGTTATTTGCTAATGAAAAAATTATGATCCATATTTTAGGAGAAGATTGACATAGTGACTACTACAAAGGGTAATTAGTATTGAGTAATAATTTCTAACATACTGCCTTATTAGCCTTAATTCTCTGTTGAGACTAGACTCTTCACAGTCAAATAGTGAATCTTTAACCTTTGAATACAAATTATTAATCCCTTAATTACAAAGCCCTGCTCTAACTACACTGAGACAAAACATCATCTAGCATACTATTTAATGTTCTGCCTAAGTTCTATGTTTCTGAAAGACTTGGTCAGACAATGCTTATCAATTTCTACATAATTTCCATTTCAGCTGCTTAATTGTCTATAAATGAGTTTGCTACAAAAGCATAAGGAGGAACATGGAGAAAATGCATGACCCTTTATCTTAAAGTCAGATGTTAGAGGCCATGGTAGTTCAGTGTACACAGCCTGGAAATCCTAGTTGAGCATCAGCACGTTGTTGGTTTTAATATATAGTCATAAACTTATAGTTTCTATTTCTATTTGCTTGCAAATTTAAAACATATTAACGTTGTTTTCATTTAGATGAACCCAAACATCTAAATGAAAGTCGAAAAAGTAAAGCAATTGTTTAACTTCGCTGTAGGGCAGTCCACACATCCATATGTTTATGTAAAGTTTCTTATTGTCTTATATTCTTACCAAGCTATTAGTGTTAGCGATATCAGATGTTTAGAACAGCCCCACTATTTCAGTCCTCAGGAGGGAAGCCTAGTCACCATGGAAGCGAGGCCAATCATTTCGATGAATTGAGCAATTAAGCTTTCTAACTGAATAAAGTTGATTACTTTGTTTACTTTTAGTTTTTAAACAGAAGGCCCTTGAGGCAAATAAGATTGGCTTTATGCTGTAACAAAAACAAGACTGTGCATAAGTAGCAGAATCATTAATAACCTAACTCCTAGAATTCTAAGTACAATGATAACCATTGTATCAGTTGGGATGGACCCTTATCATTGTAAATTAGACAGGCTCCTCAACATGGCTAAGGAGATACCATCAGAACTCTGCCTTGCCTGCCTTGGTCTCATTCTCTAGAAAACTGTTTTCTGCTGGTAGTATAAGGGTCACCAGTAGCCCCAAGTTTGCCCTTTTTCTCAAGTGATCACAGATATTCCAGAACAGATTTTCTAGGTATCAGCTAAGCCTTCCTTGGTCCAGGAGTATCTTGATTACGCTGTGTGCTAATTGAGTGGTTGTGGGTCTTTGAAGGCATATGGCGAAATGCCCCTCCAACCACTTAGCCCAGTGCTTCTCAACCTTCCTAACATTGAGACCCTTTAATTCATTTCCTCACATTGTGCTGACCCCCAACCATAAAATTATTTTCATTGCTACTTCAATAACTGTAATTTTGGTACTGTTATGAATCATAATATAAGTATTTTTGAAGTGAAGTTTTGTCAAAGGGCTTGCGACCCATGGGCTGAGAACCGCTGACTTACACTGAGTGATGCAGTGACATAGACTGAGTTTATGAAATAAATCTATGTGCTATTATAAAAACTGAGAATTCAGAGTGGGCAGGCACCATTGCTAAACGCCTCCTACTACAATCTCTACAGATCCCATCCCTCATCCAGGACAAGGGTCCACACAAGTCTTAGCTTTTCATCATTTCCCTGGAACTCATAATGACAGACCCTAAGTAGATGAAAAATTATATTCCCAGCAGCATCCACTCATTTTTGGTTCTACTTTATGAAGCCAAGCTAACAAATTTAATTCCTCTTTATTGTTCTTCCCTGTCTCTTTATGTACTTACTGGAAATATGTTTTCATTGCCTCTTCTAGATCTTCTGCAAGCTCAAATATCCCATTTCTTTCTGATGTTCTTATTGGGATATTGTTTGTCACCCCCTTCCTTGCATCATATTGGTCATTTCTTTGAATGTCTTCTTGAAGGTATATCACCCTGAAATAATGGCAGCATTTGTGAGGAAAAGGCATTCTTTATCCATCAACCCAGAGAAGGATGGCCATTATTATTGTTCAGTGACCTCTTTAAAAAGGAAAAATTGTCTCTAGTGAACTTAGATTAGTAAAGCAGGAAAGTACATAGGTAATCTTGAAAAACTGCTTCCTATAAATAGTTACTTTAAAACATTATCCCAGTGTTTAAAGGGTAAGTATAGACAGATGTTGAAAAATTCACTTAGAGAAAATAGTTTACTTTCTACTGAAGGTGGGAATAAAAATGAATGAAATGGTACTCTAGTTAACATTGTGTAAATAAAGACTTTTTCCTCATAGTCACATTTGAGACTTCCACAACCCCTTCTCATAGACATGATGTTATCTATTAACATCAAGTTAATAAATAATAACTAGGTATAGATAAGCCAGTGAATAGTTCAGAAAAATGTCTCAGAACTATAACCTAAATATCACTGGCCTGGTTCTGGACAGCAGCATAGATGCTCTACCTTAAACTACCCAACTCCATTCTCATTCAGTGAACAAGACCCTCCTTGAGCATTTGGCATATGCTAGGCCTACTGCTTGGCACTGAGAATAGAAGGGAAAAAATACATAAACCCAGTCCTCAAGATGCTCACAGTCTTCTGCCAGGATCCGTTGAGCAAGATTACATGAGTTTTTCAGTAATGCTGAGGGATATGTTATAAAGGTGAATTATTGAGAAGAAACATTGAAAAATGTAGGCTAGCAGTTGATTGTGGATACTTCGCGCTTTATGTCTGAGGAGCTTAGATTTGGACCTCAACACCCCAGATGGAATTGAAGGGTTTTATGTGGAGTGATCCACAGCTGTGCACGTGCTATGGAAAGATTGCTTCATCTGCAGCCAGCAGCAAGAAACAGAGTGAAACAGAACTGGAAATTCAGGGAATCTAAGTGTAGGCGGCAGTCTGGGGTGGAAATTGTGAGTGGCTGAAGGGTATCACTGTCCTTAGAGTAAGGTGAGGAGACAGATGTGTGGGATAGAAGTTGAGGCCCTTAGAGATATCCTAGGCAGAAAGATTCAGAGAGCAAGAAGAAAAACAACACATGACCCCAAGGATTCCTGCTTCAACAGCTGTTGAGTGATAATGTCATTTGCCACAACAGTGACTACTTTAGTACATTTGGGACCTAGAGAGATGACACAGCAGTTAGAAGCACTTGCTCCCTGGGTATCCAACCCAGATTCAGGTGCCAGCACCCACACGGTATTTCATAACCACCCATAATTCCAGGCCCAGGGGACCTGGTGCTTTCTTCTGGACCCCATAGGCACTAGGGTCACAAATAAAGTTTATATATGCATGTCGGCAAAACATTAAGATATAAAAATAAATAAATAAATCTTTAAAAAAAGAAATTTGATGTAAAGAAAGAATGGTTAATCTCTCTCTCTCTCTCTCTCTCTCTCTCTCTCTCTCTCTCTCTCTGTGTGTGTGTGTGTGTGTGTGTGTGTGTGTGTGTGTGTGTTCAGAATATGTGCTTGATTTAAGCATCACAAATTTAGCATATGACTATTGAAAGCATCAAAATTTTAAAATGGGCCTTACTAGGCTAAAGCAAAGGCCTCAGATGTGTTGTGTTCCTTTTGAGATTATAGGGGAAAATCTGTTTTCAGCTCATGCAGACTCCTCCAATCCATAATTCGTGGCCCCTTTCCTTTGTCTCCAGGTTAGCACAGGTGAGTCCTCCTTGTATCTGTCTCACCTACTCTCATTCCTTCCTGTATCATTTTGATGGGCTGCTGTATCTGCACTGGGCCTTTCTATATAGTTATTCCACTCTGTCACACTTTCATCTAAACCCCTGCCTAGTGAATGCTCTGCAGCTATTTCCTAGTAGAAAGTTGGAAACACCAGTCTAAGCTGAGGGATGGGCACAGAGAACTGCCCATCACCAATAGATAGGATGACCTGGAGGAGGTCATCAGCAGTGCTGTTGAGGTCAGATCGCTCTGGGGTTCAAAGGAAGGAGCCCTTAGGAACTGCCATTTCCACACAAGATAAAGAAGAAAGCTGCCAAGGATGGCAAGAAGGAAACTAAAAGAGATAAAGTAACAACCAGGAGAACCTAACAGACACAAGCCAAAGCAGTGGAAAGATGCAAGAACGAGCAAGTGGCTTGGGGTTGAGCAGCAGCATGGAGGCCCCTAGAGCTGGTGGCCCTCTGGATGCTGAGAATGGAAATGCTCCTTTGCTCAGCACTTTGACTAGTCGGGAGAAGAAAATGACTCCTGCACACCTGCAGTTTATGTGGCAGATGTAACTTTCCCAGTGGTAGAACACGCTGCTACCACAGCAAAGCCGGAGCAAGGTGGCCCTCCTGAGTACGGGCCCTGGTATGAGCGATTTATGGTTACACCTTCTACTCAGTATCCCAGGAGTGTTTCCTTGGGGAGACCCTGTACTTGATGAATAAATCCTAGTGACCTCACAGCATCACTGGTTTTCTAACTTCGGACTACGACTGAGCCCAAGAAACCAGAGACAGTATTTAGCCACTGCCAAAGGGGAATTGCTCACTTCACATGTGCTTTGTACAGTTACTCAGCCCTTCTTATGTCCTTGTTTAAGAGATATGTCACCTTGCCTTTCCTGGAACTTTGTGGTTTACCCCTTCACTCCCAGGGGCAAGGTGTGGTATATCTGCAGAGTTGGAACCTACAGTGGGAAAGATAGGGTCAAGTTAAGAGTAATAAAATGAGTCATCCTCCTAAAAAGAAGAAGGAGGAGAAGGAAGAGGAGGAGGAGAAAAAAGGGAAAGA
This sequence comes from Acomys minous, assembly GCF_964271855.1. Taxonomy (NCBI): domain Eukaryota; kingdom Metazoa; phylum Chordata; class Mammalia; order Rodentia; family Muridae; genus Acomys; species Acomys minous. Next base: position 38,168,779 of record NC_140500.1, on the reverse strand, counting down.
AAAAGGAAAGAAGGAAGGAAGGAAGGAAGGAATGAAAGAAGGAAAAGAAAGAAGAGGTTTGAAGAAATTACTCAAGAGATATATCCGATTCAGTGCCCTACCATCATTTTGCACAGAACACGCTAAGACACTGTGGACCAGTTTTGAAGACAGTAAAACCACACTAAGCATTCAGAGTTTTCACCATATCTTCTTAGAATGATACACATAAGTTATGTTTGCCTGCCCTGTGCTGTATAACCCAGTGACAGCAAGCAATCTGTTAAAACACTCAACCCAAACAGGAATAAAATCTTGTTCACGTGTCTTCTTAGAGACGCTGACAGCTGCCTCCAAGGTGAAATCGGATTATGGCCTCAATTTGCCTGTCTTCCCAAAGGCATTTAAGAGAGTTGAAATTCATGTAAAACATGGAAGGGAATCCCAGCACAGGGCTGTGAAACTCCATGCTATATGCAAGGTGTGAAAGCCAGGTCTGAGGATGCCAAATGTGATGGCAGGTATTTGCCCAGAAGGCCGATTGAGTCCTGGTGTGGGGATGGGAAGCTTATTGCCTGAGGTGTTCTGTTTCTCTTCTGGAGGCAGAGTGTCTATGTCTGTGCTCCTAATGAGAAGCCTGCCCTCAGGATAACTCTCACTGTCGCTGCAGAGCTATACTCTTCTGTTATTAGGGATTCTGCCCTAGGGAACAATTATGTTATTGCAATAATTAGAGGCAGTTCATCTCCATAATAATGGAAATCCTGCCTTGGAGGCAAAACAGCATCAAAGCAACAGCAAGCACTTCTTAGAATCTGCAGCCCTGCTCATTGATGGCACTATATCACTTTAATTCTGCATGCGCAGTTGTGGAAATAAACCTTACCCTGCTCCTCCAAATCTACTTCTAGAACTTTCACCCATTACCTCAGCTTGCCTGCCTTGGAGCTACAGATGAGGCACTTATGGGCTTAAGCACCTCTACGCGGTTATGAAAGACTAGAGAGAGATTTCTTTTAAATGGTCCTTATGATACGTTTGTTCACTGTGTAGTCCTTTGGAAGACTCCATGAACTTACCGCCACAGCCTTTTCTACCTTAATGTAATACAACAAGTAATATTATGGTCAGGGGTGAATGTACTGACCACACTAAGATAGTGACCACCTGAGACTGGCCTGACCCCTGTTTGACTCAAGGAGCGGAGTATTGGTTAGATCTCAAACATATATATGAAACTCATTTGGGAAACTCAGTCTAAAAGCAATACTTGCTTTTTTTTTAAAACACCCTTTCCAGTGTTTCCTATAGGAATGCTGTCTTTGCCAGCCAGAGAGAGCCCTCTACCCCTTTGATCATTTTAAATCCTTACATTAACTTTACAACTGTTAAACCTATTAGCTGGTTTCCTTGGGACCAGTCCTCACCCGGGTTTTCTAAATGCTGAAGTTTCCCACATCTTACCTCTGATTAATTCATTTTAATAAATGCCTGTCATGTCTCTCATTCCCCCTCTGTACAACAAATATTTAATATGATAGACATAATGTCATTGGAATAAGGGTTCTGTGGATGACATAAAAAGAGAGACTAAAGTTTTTCTATTGCCATTTAAAGGGCAAAGACTAGTCGCCCTGCTCTCTTAGAAACTTTGTTTGCCCATAGAATGAGCTGATATTTATTTCTCTTCACAGACTACAAGGTCTGAAGGGAGCGATGTTATTTGTGTTAGACCACGGAGGTAACCCCTTGCACTGTGCCTAGAATGCTGCAGATACTACTTTCATATGTAAAGAATAAACCAGCTGCTGAGGGCTCGTGTGTTTAAACACTTGGCTACCAGCAGATGGCGCTGTTTTGTGAGATTGTGGACTCTCCATTGTGAGGCTTGGGAAGAGGGAAGCTGGGAGGTTCCATTCTACCCTTGCTTCTGGACTGAGCTCTCTGGTTCTAGAGCCACCAAGATGTGTGGTATCCCACCCTCTTGTTAACCACCGGATATGACAATCTGCTAAGCCTTCCCCACCTCGATGGACTGAAATCACAGGCCAAGATATTCGTTCTTCTTCCCTTGGTGGTTTCTGACACTACAGTCAGAAAAGTAATGGGAAAAAACAAAACAAAACAAAACAAAAAAACAACCAACCAAACCAAAACAGCAACAACAACAAAGAAACGAACGGCCAAGCAAAAGCACCTGCTTTTTGGAGGGGATTGGTGAAGGTGGCACTGGTATATTTAAATATAAGAAGGAAAGTTTAAAAACATGAGCTGGCCACAGTGGCACACACCCGTGATCCCAGCATTAAGGGAGGCAGAGGCAGTCACATTGCTGTGAGTTCCAGGCCAGCCTAGTCTACAGAGCAAAACCAAGACAGCCAAGGCTACACAGAGAAACCCTGTCTCGAAAAACAAAACAAAACAAAAAAACACAGTGTGACAAACGGAGCTTGCATTTCACTGAGGACCAGTCAAAGTCCAGAAGGATGCTGTGATACCCCTTTCTACTTCCTTTAAGGGGCATCCTATCTTTTCTCATTTGAATTTGGCCACTATACTTGGAGTGCCAGCTGTGTCTTACCATGCTTCCAACCAGGAGATCACCAGTCCCAAGGGTAAAATTTTTCCATCTTGACACTAAAGACCTAGGAGAACTTCCCAAGCAAAGCTCTGAACACTGGTGCCTGTTGGCTGTACAAACACTAATACAGGTATACCAAGTCACAGGCTGAGGAGGTGGATCAGCTGCTAAAAGTGTTTGACATACAATGGCCTGAGCTTGGATCTCCAACACACACACACACACACACACACACACACACACACAGCTAAATTTGGTCACATATATACCTGCTACCTGCTCCCTGTTAGGGGCAGGTATAGGAGAATTACTCTGGTTTACTGGCCACAACTCTAGGTTCATTAAGAGAACATATACATATACATATACATATACATATACATATACATATACATGATAAACATATACCACTAACATAACACACACAAAAACTCCTGTGCATGTATGGGTTTATGTATGCACTATAGCACACACACCCATCTGTTTGTGTGGAGATTTAAATCCTAAATTTTTCACAGATTCTGAGATGAACCCAGAATGTTGCCGATGTTTTGTGTTTCCTAGCTGAGTCTGTGTCAGTGGCCCCCACATTCCATGACTTGTAAGACTCTAGATTAGCAGTTATCACCTGAAGATCACAACCCCCTTGGGGTCACATATCAGATATCCTGCATATCATATCGGATAGTTACATTACAATTTGTAACCATACAAAAACTACACTTATAAAGTAACAACAAAGTAATTTTATGCTTGGGGGGTCGATATAACACTAGGAATCCTATTAAAGGATTGCAGCATTAGAAAGGTTGAGAACACTGACCTCGATCTCTCTCACCTCACTCACTGTCACTGGAGTTTCCTCAATTGCATTGTCTTCTTTCATTTCTTCAAGCAGCCTTCTTGTGCAGCCAAAAAGCCTTATGTGTGATGTTTCTTCATAAAATGTTCTTTCCCAGACAGAAATTACAGTCCAGGGGCTGGATCCCACCCTCTGCTTGTGTTTTTGTAGTCTGAAACCCGTGACATGAATCTGAAGAATTGAAGCATGTTGTGACACACAAAAGTTGCATCAATGTCAAACTTCAGTGTCTACACCTGAAGCTTTATCAAAGGCACCTAGACTAATTCATTGCTTGGCTATGCGTGCTGTTTTCATGCCAGAAGCACAAAGTTGGCTAATTCAATGGGAGCTCAGCTCCCAGAGCCTAAACCACTGACTGTCCAGTCCTTTGTGAAAGAAAGTTTCCCAATGCCTGTTGTGTCTGACAGAGCACAGTAAAGCATCCGCATAGCTACATGCCCTTCTCCCTGGCTGGAGCTCTTTTTTATGTTGACTTTATTTGGGTTTCCTGTGCTTACACTTTTGATTAAATTGTCACTTCCATTGGGCCCATCTAATGCAAAGTGAAGGAGAAGGAGATTTGGTTGGAGGCCTGAATTATTTCCCTTGGCTCTCTAGAGCAAGAGCCCTTGACTTTTGCCAAGGAAGCTTCTTTTGGAATGACATGAACCCCTTGGGGAAATTAGATCAAGGATAGGGGCATTAAACATGAAGGCACAGAAGGCAAAGAATGGCAGAGCGGCAAGGCAAACAGAAACCTGGCCAGGTTCCCCACCCCCACCCCCACCCCCACCCCCACCCCCACCCCCACCCCCACCCCACGTCTCTGACCAATTCTGCATAGCAGCAAAGAAAAGACAAGCTAGTAAGCACCTGTGACTGGTGAGGAACTCATAGTCACGCCAGCTGTGTTGCATAGCAGCTTCTTTTTAAATTTATACTCATTAAGTATATAAAATATCTAGCTTGGGAGAGAAAAGAGAGAAATTGTGAGTCTTGCTTCCTAGGCTTCATAAAATATTGTTATTTCTACAATATGTATATCTATAAAGCAATTTACAAAGCACCGACAAAGCACAAATTAACATGATAGAGTCCAAACATCTCACAAATTAGTGCTTAGGCAACACTCAGAGAAGACACCATCCCAGGAAGGCTGAACCTGCCAATAGTGGCTCCCAACAGAATATGAATTTGAGCTGCTGTCCGAGCAAGTGATCCTCATAAAGAAGGAAACGGGAAAGAGTGTGTGCGCATATTGGCACTCAACTGCATTATTTGAAGACAGACATTAGCAAGTCATATATGGACAAGAAATGAAGGTAGGGGTAGGCTCAATACCTACAGAATTTAGATGGGAGAAATAGAATCATCCTCAATAAGAAGGTGCTATGAGTTTCCTGAGAGATTATTGACATTATGAAATAATGTGGATGGATGTGAAATAATAGTGACAGAAACAGAGTGCGTCAGCTTGACTGCAGGAAGCCCTGGGGAATCTCTGGCCATTAAGCTGAAATGAGACTTTGATCACCCTCTGTCACTGTTGCATTCATGAATAAATCTTAGACAATGGGAACCTTGGGGATTTCAGAAACATCTTTCTTTGGCTCTAGTCATGCATTTCTTGGTTGTCTTGTGGCCATCATTTAAATTTCAATTTTAAAAAAATGAACATTTTCAACCTTTCTCCCCAATTGGTTAGTACATTTTTAAATATCTTTACTATGGCCTTTGCTAAATATTTTATGAGATCCTTTTGAATCCTTATAAACGTGTTATGAGGCCAGCACTGTAGTTAACTCTCACCAGGGCCTGACAGTGTGTATACCTAATGGAAGCTTGTAGAGCTTGCCACTGTTAGATTTGGGAGTTGAAGCCATGGTTCATATATCCCAAGATCCATGAAGTAACCATTTTTGCTAGAAGATGGAATAATTATACATGTTTCTCTGTACTGCACAGAGCATCTGTAATCTGGTCACAAGGCTAAAATTATTAATACAAATAAAGCATTTTATTACCTCCCTTTTAGAACACTGGGAAATTGATGGCACTTTTAATATAAATAGTATGAGTGGCCACAGCAGCCTTGACTCTTAATCACCTCAAAATTTCAGTAATAAACTGACAGCCTTTGTATCCAGAGCTTTATCATTGTAGAGAGTTGCAGGGGTGGAGCGGTAATGGCCTGATTTCAACGCTGGGTCATACTAGCTAAACCTCTTGGAGAAGAGGTAAATGAAATCCGTGAATTACCTCAGCAGTGCCTTTGTTCAGATCAAATAGCTTGGTATCATCAAATGGGTTTAAGTGATCATGAAAATATCCAAACCAAAGTGGCATATAATTAAGAGCAATTAGAACTGAAGTGATGTGACTGGTATTAAAACCAGACATGCCACGTCTTCTGCCTACTCAGTGGAAGCAAGGCCATAATTTCAGTTTCTTTGACTATATCATCTCCAGAAAAAAAATCTGTTAGATGGCTTAGATGCATTGATGTCATGTAAATATTGAAGATCTGAGATCGCACAGTTTTTGGCCCTGATTTTTCTGTTGTATAGTTTCTCCCTCATATTTCAATAACAGATATGCCATAGTTAATTATGATCCTACTAGTAAGTATCCATCATGGTGTTTCTATGCCCCCTTTGCCAAATGAACTAATTAGAGCAACACTTGGCTCTCTATATAATTACAGCATATGGTACCTAGAGGGTTCATATAGCAGAATTAGGTTGCCTGATGAGAAATCCAGGTGGTGGCTAAAAGACGCTATTAGACAGAGGTATCCTGTATGTGTGTGCATGTGTGTGTGTGTGTGTGTGTGTGTGTGTGTGTGTGTGTGTGTTAACTTACACAATCCCTCCTACTGATCTCTGAAGCATATTTTGTAATTCAACTATCTTCCTACATGGAACAACATAATTGAATCATAGAATTCGAGTTTTAAATTTTAAAAGAAAACAAATAAATGATATATTAGTATAAATTATTTAACATCCCATGCTTCTTGTCATGTATAGCAACTCAAGAGGGGTGAATGTAAGTCTGTGAGGGAATTGTTTGATGAGAAGTAATAATTTCTCAAAACTAGATCACTTGTGCAAACTGCTATGTATGTGTCAAGAGTGGGCTTGAATCCTAAAACCAAAAAGAAAGAAGGAAAGAAGGAAAGAAAAAAAGGAAGGAGAAAGGAAGGAAGAAAGAAAGAAGAAAGAAAACAAAGAGAAAGGTTCTTTTGTTCCTATTCATAATCTCTGTAAAACAAACAAACAAAAAACACTAACTGGTTTGGAGTGGTTATGTATTAGTGAGCTGGACTGAGCTCACCCAGGCTCACAAGAGCTGACTCTGTACTTTTCTTCCCAGTTTATTTTCAGTGATATCAGTCATTCTATAACTTGAAATTGAACCCAGTGGGGCTATTTACACCATGGGAATTGGCATATGTCAAAGGCATGTTTCCCTTAACCAAGAGATTGCTAAGCAATTACAAATGTCCCACTGCTCATGGAGTATATGCTGCTCAAGCTTGCCAATGCCAGACTGGAAAGAGCAGAATCAGAACTGTGGCTTTCCCAACCACCTTTGAAGTGTTATGAGTAACTAAGCTTCACTGAGTGAAAATGCTACGCAAAAGGGTTCTAGAGAGATTCGTTTGAAATTTGAAGCGTATGACAGAGAAAAGAAACCTTTCTGGAAATCTAAAGGACAACAAGGAAATAGGCATGCTCTGAAACTCTAAGGCCAATGAATAGATAGTGATCAATGACATAAGGAATCATCTATGCCCATAAAAACTGAAGACCACAATATAGGGGTGTGCGTGCATACACGCGTGTGCGTGTATGTGTGAACAAAGCTAAAATTAATCTTGAAATAAATACTTTCAATGAGAGCAATGCTATAGTGGTTGCGATTAAGTAGCTAGAATCAGGGTCTATTTTTCTTTCTAAGAGATAAACCAAACATACTAGAGAGAACTGAGAAGTTTAAGAAAAATATTGTATGATGAGAGAACATGTGAGGTTGCAGAAATCATAAGTATGAGCTCAGAGACACTAGGTTCATTAAGTTATTATTATTGTATTAAAATGCCTGAGGTGAGGCTGGAGAAATAGCTTGGGAGTTAAGAGTTTGCTGCTTCTGCAGAAGACCAGCATTTGATGCTTAGCAATCCCATTAGCAGCTCACAACTACCTGAAACTTCAGCTCCAGGGAATTTGAAAGCCTTTTTTGACTTCTACAGGCAGATATACAACCACACAGAGACACAGAGACACAGGCACACACACACACACACACACACACACACACACACACAGAATCTTTTATTCCAAAATCTTTTAAAAACTCAAATATGTGAGGTGGTCAAGTTTAAAAGGGAGACAGAGGTGTTTATTTTAGTTTTTTAAAGAGATTCCAGCCTGCCTTCAGACCTGGGTACCTACACATCATGGTAGGTAGTCAGGAAACAAAGGGTTAAAAAACGAGTCCAGACTCTGGTATCTAACTTCCACCTTCCTTACACTCAGCTCCATCTTCTAAAGATTCCTCCATTTCCCATTAACACTGTAGGCTGGTGATCATGGCTTCAGCACACGGGCCTTCAGAGGACTACTGAACAAGCTTAGTGTGAGACAGGGCGTTAAGGAATTTCATGTATTGTAACCTGAGCAGAGAGAGAGAGAGGGGGGGGGCAGCGGATTAAAGTCTAGCCGTGGGAACGATTGTGTACTTGAGAGAAGGGAAGAGTGAAAGGTCTAGATCAGTGGATCCCAGCCTATAGGTCTTAATCCCCCAAAGACTATCTGAAAACAGATATTTATATTAAAAGTCATAACAGTAGCAAAACTAGTTATGAAGTAGCAATGAAAATCATTTTATGTTTGGAGGTCACCGCAGCATGAGGAACTATGTTAAAGGGTCACAGCATTAGGAAGGTTGAGAACCAGTGGTCTAGACTGTTTCTATGATCAGTACATAGAAATACAATTGAATCTTTTACGTTTTCGGTTGCTGTCATACACATCTACTTTCCCACACGTTGATTTGATCTTAAATTTTTATTCCAAAAGAAGTGTTTCCAAAGCATGCACAGAGTGGCTACAAAAACAAAACTGAAGCGGAATGCTCTCACTATCAAGAAAAACATTTGGAGGGAAATAGAATGTATTCTGACTCAGAAAAAAACAGTGTACTTCAAATATGTTGTCCCCTTTCCTCGTCATCTTGAAGTCTTTGCCCCCTGTGTCACACATCCTCTTTCTCACATCACCAGCCCCTCCATCCCTCTCACTTTGTACCACTGCATCATTCCACCAGTGCATCAAATGCTGCCTCATCTACACCACCTCCTTTGCTCCCTCCACTTCCACTGTCTTTCTAGAGAGAGGGTCCCCCATTGGCTTTTGGGAGAATGAGGAAATAGAAGGATCCAGAGGGTCCTGGAAAACTGGAGGCGGGTCTGGGCCCTGGGGTCTTCCTCAAACAATGGCACCAGACAAGGAAAATATAGGCAATAAACTTCGAACCCCTACCCAGACTAGCTGATGGACAAGACATTCTCCACCGTTAAGTGCAGAAGGAGATCTGACTTTCACACAAACTCTGGTGCCCCATATTTGACCATGTCCCTTGGATGGAGAGACCTGGTGGCACTCAGAGGAAGGATAATAGGTCACCAAGAAGAGACTCGATACCCTATGAGCATATACAGGGGGAAGAGGTCCCCCTCAGTCACAGACATAGGGGAGGGGATTGGGGGGGGGAAGCGGGAGGGAGGGAGGAATGGGAGGATACAAGGGATTGGCTAACAACTGAGATGTAATATGAATAAATTAATAATTAAAAATAAAGTTAAAAAAAAAACTCTAACTGCTGTTGGCTCTCAAACTTTAGCTTAGAACTGTCCCCTGAGCAGTTCACTCTGGCCACCTACCTCAGCCCAGAAACCCAGGCTCTCCCAGTGGAACACAATCCTCCTCCCATGGTTCAAGCTAGAAACCTAGAAATGATTCTTTTTCGTTCCCATTCTGAATATCTAATACACTAGTAAAGTTTATCAATTCTACTCCCCAAAATAAATATCTGTCTCCTTTCTCTCTCCATCATCAGTGCCCTGGCCCAACCATCACCATTTTTTTCCCTAGGCTGCTGCAGCAGCCACCATTCATTGTTCCTCTGTGCTTGGCCACTAGGACCCTCCCTATTCTCTACCCCATGGTTAAATGGACTTTTAAAAGAGAAATCTAGCTCATGGCTAATTATTAAGAAAATAAGCAGAAGGCATATATGTCAGTCAGGCTTATTTCCTATATTCATTGGTTGCTTTTCTCATTCATGTAACAAAATACCTGAAGAATTTATTTTGGCTCATGGTTTAAGGAAATTCAGATTTATATTAACAGGGAAGGCAATGCAGCAAAACCAGGTCATCTGTGATGACAGGGGCATGGGGCTTCTTGTTCACATCTTGGTGGACCAGAAGTATCAGGAATCAAAGAAAGGAAAGTGTAGGCACTGTGCTAGCATTCCCCGATTTCCCTTTCTCTTCATCCCATGGATCACATCTCTCACATTAGCAATGGGTCTTCCTCCCTCAATTTTCTCTGCTAAACTCTTCACAGTCACATCCAAGGTCTTGATGCATTAATTCCCCAGGTGTTTTTCTAATCCAGCCGAGTTGATTATAGAAATTTGCCATGACACCAACACGTCACCAGGATGCACTTTCTTCAGTTCTTTGTTTACATTTCTCTGTGCTGTAAAAACTCATTCTTGTCTTGGTTGACTTGACAGTTACTGTATTCCTGAACTGTCTTCAAGCTGTGTGAGGACAGACCTCCTGTGCATTCATCACTATTTGTTCATCACTACAGGTATATAATTTGCAGTGTTAGAAAGTATGTGTTGGATAAATAGAGAAATCTGACAATACAAAGACTCATAAAGGAGTCTCATACAAACGTAAAAGCAATAGAAAAGATAAATGTAAGTGGGGAAGTTGGAATAGTGTGGGATAATCAAAACAAAGATAGAAATGTCACAATGAAATTCAGCAGAGAAATACTTTCAGCATGATTCACATGTTTGATTGTATCCATTTTACTACCCAAGCAAAGATTGATCTGGGGAGCATAGTTAAAATATAGAGTTTCCAAGCTTATAAACAACTCAGGCTGAAGGGATGACTCATTGGTTAAGAGCATTTGCTGTTCTTCCAGAGGACCAAAATTCCCAGCACCCATGATGGATGACTTACAGCTGCCTCTAACTCTGGCTCCAAAGAATTTCATCTCATGTCCTCTTCTGGCCTCCATAATACACACACACACACACACACACACACACACACACACACACACACACACAAACACTACTTTAAAATAAAAATAAACCTTTTAAAATATGGGTTTTAAAATCTTAGCAAACTCTTCCCGACAAGAAACAGTTATTAGGAGACCCATCAAGATATCAGATATGTGCATTCTACATTGGACAAATTACATAGTGATAAAGAACAAGAAATAAAATTCGGTCCTGTAAGGTGGTATAAAGTTTTCAAATGGGAATGTTTAAATCAAAGGCAAAATAGTAAAAAAAAATTACATCAATATGTTTTACAGTCATTAATATGAGAAGTGATACATATTATCTAAAGAAGTTTCTAATCAAAAAATAATAAGAAATGCAATTTAAACTTCCTGGAGTATAGTCCTTCTCAGAACACTTCATCTGAAAATTGCATTGAGGATATCTTAGAATTGTGGCCCCTAAATATATTTCCAGATGAATAGTATTGCACAGAATACTCAAGGACTTAGGATTTCAGGTAGCTAAATAAAAATTAAATGATTTTAAACCTTAAATGTAGGAGATTCTGATGTTCTTTATTATGCCCAGAATTATAAAGACTCATTAGAAGAAATGCTAAGATTATACCTCCTAGAAATAAAATGAGATGCAGCAATTTCTATGTTATCCATCTAAGCCAGGCATACACAGTTGAGTAGGCCAAAGAGGACAAAGTGTGAATGTTACCTAAGGATGATATGATTGTGCAAATCCAGTATTAGAAAGCATAAGTAGGGGGCTGGAGAGATGGCTCAGTGGTTAAGAGTGCCACCTGCTCTTCCAAAGGTCCTGAGTTCAATTCCCAGAAACAATATGGTGTCTCACAACCATCTATAATGAGATCTGGTGCCCTCTTCTGGCCTGCAGGGGTACATACAGGCAGAATACATTATAAATAATAAATGAATCTTTAAAAAAGAAAGAAAGAAAGAAAAAGTATGAGACATTTAACCATTACTGACTGGTACCCACAGACTAAAGCTAAGGGAAGCTTGATGCAAGCTACACCTACTCTTTCACATTTTTTCCAAAACTTCTAAACTATGTATCATAAATGAGCAGCTAAAATTTTTAAAAAGCCATTATTTTTATGTAGAATAGTAAATAATATGATGTAGCCCAGTAAAGCGCTTGACTAGCATGCACATAGCCCTGGGTTTGATCCCTAGGATCAAACCACCAGCGGTTTACATAATGATGCTGAGACTTCTTTATAGTTTTAAGTTTGTCCAGACCCGCCGGACAATCAACTGGGACCCTCGGACCCCTCGGGAGAGAATGGGGGACAAGAGACGCAAAGAACGGACAGCAAGTCAAGGAGTCTGATCAAGCTGACAAAATTTTATTTTCTCACAGGCGAATATGTACCATTGAAACAGGAGGCTGAGTGGGGTGATCCGGGTGGGCGGTTTTTGCAAGATATCAAGAAGTCAGGAAGTTTGGCAAGGCGAGGGCCCCTGTGGTTCTGGGGCTGGGTGGAATTGTTAGGCATCTGGAACCACAAGATGTTATCTATAGACTTTGTTTCATTCGTCCTCTGAAGGCCTCTGTAATTCCGGGAATACTGAGAACAGCTGGAGAGGACCTTGAGGGAGGGGAAGAGGTTACAAGGCAGCCTTCTGGAATGTACCCTGAGGCAAGGAGGGAAAGAGGTCACAAGGCAGCCTGCCCCAGGTCCACTCAATGTATTATGCCAAGGTCTGAGATGCTTGCTGGCTATGGTCTTGGCTCCCCACTAAAGCTTAGGTCTTTTGCCGAGGCCGTTTTCAGCTAATATCTAGACATAACCCGTCTACTCTATCATTAAGACCTGCCACATGGCTAGCTCTTTCCCTCCCTGCTCAACTCTGCTCGGTGTCTGTTTGCTTCTGCTTCTCTTGGAATCTCAAGCTTCAGCTTGCTTCTTCAGGTGTCACTCTCCCTTTGCCCAGAAGTTCCACCCTTGTAATTCCTGCCTCAGCTATTGGCCATAAGCTCTTTCTATATAACCACTCAGCAGCGAGACAACACCTAGCTCATCTCTTAGATGTGTCTAGCCATAAAGGGCTGTCTGACCTTCATATCTAAGCAGATTTGAAAGAACAAATATTTACAAATATAAAGCAGGTACAGAATTAACAATTAACACTACAGAGGCACGCCTTCATACAGTGTAAAGGAAAGACACCCCAACAAGTGTACACTGGGACACATATGTACCTCCTGCATTCAGGAAGCAGAGGCTGGAAAGTCAGAAATTCAAGGTTATTCTTTCTTATATAGTGAGTTCCAGGCTAGCCTCAGCCTTTCTCAATGGTAAATTAGTAAATAAATAAACAACAGTGTGAACAATTCAAGGCTATAATTAGCACAGTACAAAGAGAGCTTTGCTTTCAAGGATGAAGAGGCGGAAAATTTATGCACAGTCAAGGAAAAAGTAACACTCAGCAAATTCTTAGCTGCAGCATCTTTGTTGATCTGGCATCTGGTAATTCATGCAGATTAGTGAACACAGATGTTCCACGAAAGACAATGGTCCAACTTTATGATGACACAAAAGCACATACATCCAGTAAGACTCAAACTGTACTTTGAGTCTGAATCTGAATCTTTTCCTGGGCTTGTGACTAATCATAAATTGTATCTGATGATGCCGTGTGATAGTTGTAGGTGTCAGATCCCAGTTAGCCAAGGGATCAGGAGAGGAAATGACCAATAACCTACAGTGATTATGCTACTAACAGATGAATGTTGAGTAAGTGAACTGGCTTGCTTTTCTCACCTCATACACTAAGTGGCATCTTCTGTAGTTATAGAGATGTTTTTACATTAATATGTATTTGCATTGTACTACAATAATTTAAATAACTACAGACAATTCCCTAATAACTGGCTTGGAAATCTGGTTTAGATATGAGTGCCCCTCTCCGCAGTTTGTTGTTGAGCAGTGTTATTGAAAACTTACCTCCCAGCTGATAAGACCATTGAGAGGTGATCATGCAAGTGTTGTTCTCAAAATGGATTCATCCATGTAGTGTTCATAGCATCTTGTATTTTAAAAGGTAAAGTCTGGTTGAAGTAGGTCCCTGAGGACGTGCTCTAGAAGGGCATATCTCATTCTTTACCTTCCAGGTGTATGTGTTTGTGTTTCTGATTATATTACAATGGAATTATAATGCCATAGTAAAAAAGAGAAATTTTTTTATTAAAAACTAGTTCAACAGTTTTTCCTGTGACTTTTTTTTTTCTTTTTGGAGACAGGGTTTTTATGTGTAGTCCTGACTGTCCTGGACTCACTCTCACTTTGTAGACCAAGCTGGCCTCGAAATCACGGTGATCCACCTGCCTCTGCCTCCCGAGTGCTGGGATTAAAGGCGTGCACCACCACACTCGGCTTACTATGATATTCCTAATATCTTTACTATTTCATTTAAGTAAGAAGCTGCGAGCTAAAAACATTGCCACGATAATGGTACCCTTGTAGTGGAAGGATCATCTGAAACCAGTCATTATCTCACAGTAGCCAGCTAGTCTTCTGTGGGAAGCCTGGAACATTCTGCATAGATTTCAAGCTCTGTTCAATGTACAGTCTATAGTAGAGAATAGCAACAGATCAAAGTATGAGTCCTCACCTGACTGCATTGTCCCAATCCTCTCATCAGAAGGCCAACTCAAACAGTGAGCCACAGTCTTGCCATTCGCAGACTGAGTGGAACTGATGTCCGTTGGTTCTCTGCTCCTTCCATCCCTGCTTCCTAACGTGGCCTGTCAGCCTCCACATGCCAACAACTGCACTCTCTTTCTAAACTTCCGTTCAAGGTCGCCAGTCAGTTTCTTCCATTTTTACCTCCTGGATGAAGTTATTAATGACCTGTGATCTATATTGAAAAGGGGAAAGAAAAGAAGCGAAGAAACTCAAACTTTGACCCCAGGTTAAGAAGACTACTTCCTTTCCCTTCTTCTTGAGCTATTTTATACAAAAGATGTAATTCTCTTTTTCTGCTTTGAGCTGAAAAATGAGCAGTAACTAAAAGAGCAGGGCAGTTAGTAAAAGTTACTGTAAGCTAGTTTTTCAAGGAGGATTTTTGTCAAGCAGCCCCTTCAAAACAGGAAGGATTAAAAATAACACACACACACACACACACACACACACACACACACACACACACACACACACCTCATTTGGGAACTTTCAAAAGTTGAATGGAGTATTACTGAAATTATATGGAGTATAATACGACTTAAATGTTTCTATAATTTACATGTGTGTGTAATAAAAGTAGGAGACGGGCTTAGAGAGCCCATCTTTTAACAATGCATCTGTTCATGTAACCATCTCACCTCTTGGTTGTGCAGATTGGAGACCTAGATGAAACTTTACAGTCAAAACATGATTTTCAGTCTGTTGTTGCCTCAGCATCGCAGAGTATGCCCATTGTTTAAGTAATCATTGTAAAACCAGGGGAAGTAAAGGTGGGGAAAAGAGCCTAGGAGTGTGAGGGATACAGGGACCACAGGCAAGGGCATGCCTCGGAAAAACCTGCAAAACATTCTTTCTCATCCAGCTTTCCAACACATGGGGACCACTAGTTTGCTAGCACCATAGTTTTACATTTACTGGATAACTGTGCTTAAATGGCTTAATAGAGATCTCCAAAGTAACTATTGCTACATACACGTTGGTGCAATAGTATGTCCGAACTAAGGGTCCCCCTTCCCATGAAAGGCAATAAGGATTTCTCGCAAGAATACCAGTTAGGGACCTTCAACGATGCCAGCAGAAGCTTTGAAAGTTACCCACGGAAGCACTCACCAATTCTAGCTTTCAGTTCCAAAATGTTTATTTACTTTGTTTATTAACTATTTTGTGTGTAAATATGTGGGGTGCAGCTGAACACACAGAGTGTGGTTGGAAGTCAGAGGAAGAGTCTAGGCAGTCCATTTTCTTTTGCTGCCTGTGGCATCTGGGGATTGAACTGGAATCTCTAGGCCTCTTTATGCTTCTCCCCACTCTGCCAGCCCCTTTAGCTTACACTGAGGAGTTCAGCGTATTAGCACAGCACCATGTTTCATATTTTTAAATTAGCTCCCCACAAGCACAATATGAAATGTGTCATATATCTGGACTTCTGACTCCTCCTCAGAGCCTGCAGTAGTCTAGATGTCTACGTGGCAGTAATTGGCTGGAGCCAAGCAAAGTTTCCTTTTCACCAATGACATGAGAACTCTAGCTAGCCATGTGACCTACGTCCCCATGTCACACTGCACCACCACTTACCATTACCCTGGAGTGTCATTCTTGTTCTTCTTGTTATAGTAAAATTATGATTTGAGGGAAGCGTAGGGAGTGGAGAGACAGATCACTGTTTAAGAGCACTTGATGCTCTTGCAGAGGACCTGGGCTTGGTTCCTGATATCCATATGGCATTATAAAACTGTCTGTAACTCTAGAACAGTGGATCTCAACCTGGGGTCACAGCTGCCTGGGCTGTCTCATATCATATATTCTACATATCAGCTATTTGCATTGCAATTCATAACAGTAGCAAATTATCACAGTCATGAAGTAGCAACAAAAATAATTCTATGGCTGGGAGTCACCACAACATGAGGAACTGTATTCAAGGATTGTAGCATTATAAAGGTTGAGAACTGCTGATGTAGAAGATCAGACATCCCTCTTCTGGCTTTCCTAGGCACCAGGAACACACATGGTGCGCAAACATGTAGGGAAAACACTCATACATATAAAATTACTATATTTTATTTGGGATTTAAAATTTTTTATTTATTCACTTTACATCCCAGGCATATCCTCCTCCCTCCTCTCCTCTCAGTCCCACCCTCCCCCTCCCTTCCCCTCCCCTATTTCTTGGAAAAGAAAAAGGGGAGCCTCTCACCCACCCACCCACCCCAGCTCATCACATTGCATCAGGACTGAGACATCCTCTTCCCCTGTGGCCTGGCAAAGCAGTCCTGTCAGGAGGGAGCAATAAAAAAAAGCAGGTAATAGTGTCCATATCAGAGACAGCCCACACTGCCCTTACTAGTAGACCCATAGGAAGCCTGAGCTGCCCATCAGCTACATCTGTGTAGGGGCCTAGGTCCAGTCCATGCATGGTCCCTGGTTGGTGCCTCAGACCTCACAGCCCCCTCTGGGCCTGATTAGTTGGCTCTGTTGTTCTTCTTGTGGAGCTCTTGTCACCTCTAGGTCCTTTTATCCTTCCCTCTATTTTTCCACTGGACTCCCTGTGCTTCTCTCGGATGTTTGGCTGTGATTCTCAGCATCTGTTTAGATCTGCTACTGGGTGGAGCCTCACAGAGGACAACTCTGATAGGCTCCTCCTGTAAGCATAGCAGAATATCTTTAATAGTGTCAGTGCTCGGCTCTCTTCCCTGGGGGAGTGTTTTGGGTTGGGCCAGGCATTGGTTGGACCCGCCCTCAATTTCTGCTCTGTCTGTTCTATCTTTATCCCTGCGTGTTTTGGAGGGAGAATAAATTTTGGATCAAAGTTTTTGTGGGTGGGTTGGTGTTCTCCTCCCTCCTCCCTCTACGAGGAGGAGTCTTGTCTATTTAGAGGGTGTCTTCCTCAGTCTCCGTAGCCCCTGCTACTTGAAGTCTCAGCTGTAGTCCCACTTATGTCCTCCCAGAGGCTTGTTCTGACTTAGGTCTCCAGCTTGTCACAGTGGGATGCCCCCTACCCACAGTTTCTCTTTTCTCTGAAGGTCTTCTGTCCTCCCACCCCTGTAGCCAGGTATCATACCCATCCTCATCTCTCTCCGTGCTCCCTCTACTCTCTCTCTTCAACTACTACCTCTGTCTAGATTTCCTGGGACCTTCCCAGGTCTGTGACAGGTCCCAGAGGCGCCCCCCCCCACCTCTGATCTCTGTTCTCTCCCCTGGCCCCTCTCTCTTCCACTATCCCAATTCCTAATCTTCCCCCCTAATCCCCTCCCCCATCCTCTCTCTTGTAGCACTTCTTTCTTTAAAACATGTACTTTATTTGGGGGTGTTTAGGCCTCAACTTCCCTTCCAACCTCCCAAACCTATTTTACTTCTCCCAGCTGTTTAGAGTCAAGTGGGTTCTTTCGGGATATGCCTGTCTCTGTCAACAGCAGCATGCCACATGCCAACATCACATACTACCCTCATGCTCTCTCTGTGCTCTTATTATATCCTTGGAGTGCTAGACCACACCCCCGTGCTGCAAGTGAAAGGCCTTTACCAGCTGGCAAAAGCCAAGTGCTTCAGGAGACAATCAACTGGTGTGGACAAGCGAAAGCTCAAACTAAAACCTCACACTTGGAATTAGAACTAAAATATATTTACACAACACAACTGGGTTTAGAAAGAAACTAAAACTTCTATTACACTCGTCTACCAGTTCCCTGCCTTCATCCACCTCCGATACCTATTTTATTCCCTCTTCTGAGTGAGATTCAAGCATCCTCCTTTGATCCTTTCTTGTTACTTTGCTTCTTTGAGTCTGTGGAAGGTAGCATGGTTATCCTGTACTTTATGGCTGATATCTGCTTATAAATGAGTAAATATCATGTGTGTCTTTCTGGGTCTGGGTTACCTCACTCAAGATGATCTTTTCTAGTCCATTTGCCTGCAGATTTCATGATTTCCTTGTCTTTTATGGCTGAATAGTACTCCATTGTGTAAATGTAACACAGTTTCTTTATCCATTCTTTGGTTGATGTATATCTGGGTTGTTTCCAGATTCTGGCTATTACAAATAAAGCTGCTATGAACATAGATAAGGAAATGTCCTTGTCATATGGTGGAACATCTTTCGGGTGTATGCTCAGGAGTGGTATAGCTGGTCTTGAGGTAGAGCTATTTTCAATTTTCTGAGAAAGTGCCAGATTGATTTGCAGAGCAGTTGTACAAGTTTGCACTCCCACTAGAAATGGAGGAGCATGTACTGTGATTTGAGTTTTTTATTTTAGCCATTCTGACAGGTGTAAATTGGAATCCAGAGTTGTTTTGATTTGCATTTCCCTGATGACTAAGGATGTTGAGCATTTCTTCAGTGCTTCTCAGCCATTTGATATTCCTCTGTTGAGAATTCTCTGGCTTTCTCTGTGTATCCCTGGCTGTCCAGGGACACCTTCTGTAGACCAGATTGACCTTGAATTCATGGAGATCCACCTGCCTCTACCTCTTAGGTGCTGGGACTAAAGGTGTGTGCCACCACGCCTGGCACAAAATCATTTTTTAAAGGAAATAAAAGCCAATGGTAGTAATGAAGATTTGAAGAGGAAGAGGCAGGAACATAAAACTGAGAATATCTTGGAACACACACTCTAGGAATCATAATTTGAAAACCGATGCCATAAAACTCTACAGAACTTAATAATAGATTGAATTTGTTTTTAATTACTATTTTAAAAAAAATACTGAACCATTTTCCTTGTTATTTCCTGGCTGAATTCTGTGTTCACTGATACTTAAAACTCTGCCATGTGAGTCTGTCACTGTGTCCTTGCTCCTGGTGGTAGCCGGAAAGAGAAAGAGTGTTTTATATCTCCCTGGCTAATGAAGAACTCTAATCCAGTGTTTTTGGAAATTTCCCTTGGAAGGTTAAATAAATGCTGTATTTCTTCCCTGAGAACCTGTTGTATCCACTAGAGTTCTCTAGAGGAACAGAACCGATATAATGAATATATGGTATACGGAAATTTATTAGATTGGCTTTTATTGTCCAGCCTGGGTAGGTCAACAATGGCTGTCTACCTGCCAGAGATGCTGAGAACAGAGCAGCTTCTCAGTCCACAAGACCGAAAACCTCAGCAGTCCCTGTGTGCTTCTGAAGGACTGAGAGATTCCTATGAGCCAGTGGTCCTCATCCCATGCATGAAAGCTGGAAAAGCTGACCTCTGGTGTCAGGGAAGGATGACAGCAGGAGCAGCGATAGAGTAGATGCACGCACCAGCAAGGAGCAAAAGCATGCAGGTAGAAGTAGGGCAGCCTTAAAAGGAGGCAGCTTCCAGGGTGCTGCCTGTTCTTAGGGATGTCTTCTCCCTCTTGCAATCTTCCCAGAACTCTCACAGTGCCCTATGGGTGTCTCTTACTTTATCCCAAATTCATACAACTTAACAGCCAATATTAACCATCACAGTAGTTCTAAAGTTGTATGTTCATGAGCACATGCATGTGTTTGCATGCCCGTGTGTATGAATGTGTGCATGCATGTTTGTGTGCACGTGTTGTATATGTGCATGCCTGTGTGTGTGTGAGTGCAGGCATGAATGTGTATGTATGTGCATGTCTGTGTGGGGAGTTGTGCCTGTATGTGTGTGCATGCATGCCTCTGTGTGTCTAGTCTTAGTTTTCTCTAGCATACTGACGGGAATAACAAGCTGTCAATTAACCTCCTTCCCAGATTATATTAAAATCTGAGCCCGAAAGTTGTAGCCCCCTTGCCCCTCTCTCATTATAAACATGAGACATCTAACACCACCCAAGTGGAGACTTTCTTTGTTATTTTCCCCAGCAGCTGACTGTGAGCCTAACCCAGTGCCCATAGATGAATTCAACGGAGAACTCAACTTGCCTTCTAAACCAGGAAATTATTCTGTTCTAACATTATTGTTCATATTAAACTCCTGTACCATTAAAACTGTCTCATTTAAATGAATGTACACCGGATGCATTGTTTATTCAATTTAATTGTAGTGGGAAAAACACCCATAGAAGGGAAATGGCTGTTTGAACTGGTTTTTACCAGTCACAATCCATGTGAATGAGTGTCCAATTAAAGTGTGGCTCACTAGGACTTGTATAATAGTAACATCTGTTATCTTAATTAAACAAGTTGCTATATAAAGGAGCTTGCACAGCTCACTCTGTTAGAATAGGTTCTGACCTAGAAACTTGCAGAGGGGTTCACCTCTTGGTGGGATTTTTCCACTGGTGGCATTCCCAGTTGGTCCCATTATGCCATAGACCTGACAACCTCTGTGATCTACAGACCTACACATATGTTCACACCCTCAGAGCCTGAAGGGAAGAAGGAAGTGAAGTTCATGATGCAAAGCCAAGCAAATAAAACAAGAGACAAGCACTGGGTAAGAGTGCTTCCTAGCCCTGTGGTGTCCTCGTGTGCTGTGACCTGGAGAGAAGTGGTCATGAGCAATGGGTCCTAGAAGAATAATGGTAGCAAGTATTTATTAACTCCGAGCTGTGCCAGGCACCCAGGAAAACTCATGCATAAGAGCACAGACTCAGAACTCTCTACCTGCACCTTTGAGATCCAAAAGTAAGCAAAAAGGTGTTTTTCTTTTTTTTATCTCCCCCACCATTTATCAATTTATTCAGGTACTTGGGGTGAACTCATGGCAAGCCTCATTGGTGGTGAAACTAAACTTGATTCTGGATTTCTTATGTCTTTAGCCCTTTTAATCATAAAATTAGGATATTTGGTTATGATACTATATTCTTTAGATGTTATAAAATAGAGTAGTGTGTGTGTGTATGTGTGTGTGTGTGTGTGCACATGTGCCCATTTGCTGTACATGACAAGATGGAGTCTCTTATTTTTTAGACATTTACTTGGTTTTGTGTAGGTGACTATTTTGCCTGCATGTTTGCATATGCATTGCATACATATTCAGTGCCTCCTGAGGTCAGACAAGGTCAGGATAAAGTTGAGGTTGGTTGTGGATCACCATGTAGATGCTGGGAATCTGGCACTGGTTTTCTATAAAAGAAACAAGTGTCCTTAACCACTGAGCCATTTCAAGCCCATGCGATCCTTTTGAGTGTACTCAGTGTCTTGTGATAGGTACCATTTTAACTGAGATATAGGACAAGATGGAGATGACGATTAAAGATCAGAAAGGAGGTGGTACATATGTACCATGATGACTGCATGTACATCAGAAGACAACAATGCACGTGTATGTATATGTGTGTTTGTGCCTGTGTGTGTGTGCATGTGCGCATGTGCGTGCATGTGCACAGGTACCCATAAAGTTTAGGGAAAAAGATCTTGACAGATTCCTTGAAGCTTGACCTATCAGTGGCTGTGGGATGCCCAACTTGGTTTCTGTGAAATGGACATTGGTCCTCTACAAGAGTAGCAGGTACTCTTAACTGCCATTTTCAATCTGCCCCAAACTTAGTCAGTTCAACCTCAGTCATCTTTGCCAGAGTCTCTTTGCTGACTGTGTGCAGCATTCTAAGTTTGTCAGTGCTGGTGGTGCCTTTGCCTTTCCAATGGATAAAGGTCTTACTGGGTGCACGGCGCACAATAAACTAGTAACACCATTTTTTTTCTTGGAATAAGAGTCTTCTTACAGTATGGCAGAGTTAGAGCGCTGTCATTTGAGGGCAGATCTCTGGGAATATTATCTCTTAAACTCTATTTCTGCTTTCCTAAAGTCACTTCCTGCCCCTTCCATGTCCCCTGTGTTAAACTTCTCTAGTTTAGAGCCACCACTACCCCCTTTTCACTCAATAAATTCTTCTCTTAACATAATTTATCAGTCTGTTCCAGTTACTGACAATTCCAAACCCTATCTGAACTTTGTAAGCAAAATGGGCCATTGCTCAGGAAATTATTTCTTCTCTAAATCTTCCATTTAAAAAAGAAAATTAAAAAGCTGGGCGTGGTCGCGCACGCCTTTAATCCCAGCACTCAGGAGGCAGAGCCAGGTGGATCGCTGTGAGTTCGAGGCCAGCCTGGTCTACAAAGCGAGTCTAGGACAGCCAAGACTACACAGAGAAACCCTGTCTCGAAAAACAAAAACAAAAACAAAAACAAACAAACAAAAAAAATCTTTAATGACATTTCTCTTATTTCTTGAAAATAACTGGAATTTATCCCATTTGAAAAAAGACAACTTCCTAACTTGACTGTCTGACATCTCTGGGGACAGAGTGAAATATTTTGCCTCATCAAGGTGTTCTGTTTCACTCACCCCATGAACAACCTCATCCAAGGCATACGGAGTTGTTCAGCATATAGAATGGCATAGATACATGGAACTAAAAAGTTTCCCCTCCAGAGACCTGTGTTTCTTAGGACAGCGCAGGTTGTGTTGTGCCCATCCTCCTGGGCCTGTTCTCAATTCTCTGGCTGTGATGCAAGAGGAGGTAAAGTTTGGAGGATAAAGCCTTTGGCTAGGTTTATGTGGACTCAGGTTGTCTGGCATCTGCATCCTCCCATAGTGAGTCGTTGTTCTGTGCTTCACTGATTTTTGCTGAAGGAGATTTGGACAATGGGCCTGAACGTGCCAAATGAATTAAGAAATCGCTGGCCCATCAGCAGCTTGTTATATAAGCACCTCCAGCTCAGTTGTTAGGCCTGACACCATTTCTGATGAGTAGCAGGTTTTTTATGTGAGTGGCATCTAATCTGGTCGCTTGCCCATCTCTAGGCATAATATTTGAACCAAAGATGCTGGGATATGCTGCCTTTAGCAAAATGAGCTCCCGTCAGCCTGGTGGCATTGCATAAGCTGGCAGAGAGTATAAAAAGCATCCTGGCACATCATCTTGGCCACAAATAAAGAGAGAAGGAGGATAAACAATGTTGGAATTAATGGGTTTTTTTCCCTATGCCCACTCTAGCTCCCAAATAATGAAATGGAGACTTACTATATTTATTAATAAGCTTTAGAGCATCATAGCTTGGCAGATATGATCTATTCTAACCCAGCTATACTCTCCTGGCTACTTCCCAGCCATGTGCCCAGTGCTACTTGCCACCTAGTCTCTCTCCAGCCACTCCTGCTCCATCTTTGTCTTCAGGGTGACTCCTCAAGGTGCCTGTCCCATTAGCATCTCCAGTTGGCCTCCCCCTCCCCCACATGGTCTGTTAAATCCCACTCCTTTCTCTAATTCTGCCCCCTTAAAGGAAAGCCTCCTCATTCATTGAATTCCTGAGGATCCCCCAAATACCCCCCTGTACATACTAGCTCCCCAAGTCCAGCCAGTGGCAAACACATCATCTTCCTTCACCTGCAATCCTCAAAACCCCTGCCTGCCTTGGAGTGACTTCCTATGGCCTCTTTTCCTGAAGCTGCTGAATCCACGAGCTTCAGTTCCCAAATAAACCTGCCCTTTTTATACTTTTAATCTGGCGTTGATTGGTGACCTCCTGGGAACAGGGAAACAACAGGGTATCTAAGGAGGGCTGAACCAGCCCAGGTCAAAACTCCCATGCTGATCAGGGGTGGGATTTAACAGACCATGTGGGGGAGAGGAAGGGGGAGGGCAACCAGAGACGCCAACTGAACAGTGACCTTCTTCTTTTTCTCCCTCCTTCCTCTCTCTATCCCTCCCCTATTCCCCCCCACCTCTCCATCCGTCCATCCCTCCTTTCCACCCTCCATACCTGGGACCCTTGTGAATGAAAATCCTGCCTAGCATTTTCTCTGCCCAGCATAGGCTCTTCAGTTTTATTAACCAATCAGAGGTAATTGGGGAGTAATCTGTACAAAACACTGAGATAGGAGATTCCTCAATAGCAATGACAATACCAGAATCTGTGATCATTTAGCTCTCTGCTGGTTCTACAATTAACAAATGAGTATACAGAGACACGCCTTAATACAATGAGAATGAAGGTCGCCCCTACAAAACATAGGCCTACCTTCCCAAAGCCACAGAATCTAAGGGCTTCTTCTAGTAGAGATGGAGCTCATTGGCATTTACATCCTCCATCTCTTCTAAGCTTTTAAGACTTTCTTATATCTTGAGACAATTCATATACTCTTATAAGTACTGTATTTGGGAAGTGAAATCGGGAGCCATCTTTCCTATCTATATCACATACAACAAGTCAGTTTCTCATCTGTAAGCTAAAAACATTGAATACCTGCAACACTCTGGTGAGATTTCATTACATGTTAAACCATTGTGGAGATTCTATTTTATACATATTTTTACAATTTTATAATTTGACTTTTGTGACACATGGTAGCCACCATCCTATATGGAAGGCCGTGATATTTGCACCTTATATTTATGTAGCACAATCCTTTTTTAAGATTTACATATATATATATATATACATATACATATATGAATTTTTTGCCTGCTTACATGAATATCATCCAAAACATGCCTGGTGTCTGTGGAAGCCAAATAAGTATGTCCAATCCCCTTGGAACTAGAGCTACAAATGTTTATGAGCCACCATACAGATGTGATAATCAAACCTGCATCTTCTACATGAGCAGATCCATCTCTCCAACACGTTTGGCACAATTTTATTGCATCATATTAGTTTTTCAGTTTGATACAAATACTTACTAGTCAATTTTAAATGATTGTCTTCCTTAAAAATTGACCTTTAGCTGACCCGTTGACATTAACTGCATGGGTATACAAACATGCAAATCAAAATTAAAATACAGATTGAGTATCCATTTTCTGTAATACATGGAACCAGAAATGTTTGGCATTTTTCAATTTTTGAGATTTACCTATTCCCATAAATATAATGAGATATGGAAACAGAACTCAGACCTAGATATGGCATTCAATTGTTTCATGCACTCCTTACCCACATAGCTCAAATGTAATCTTATATGATTTCTCTTTAATAATTTGTACCAAAAAGAAGTTTCATAGCATGGAGTTAGGGATTATGGATACTCAATAAGCTAAATGCAGAAGTGCTAGGCTGCCACAGTTTTAAATGTCTGTCAATATAACAGAAACAGATAGTTGTTTACGTGCCTATTATGAGCTAATATGCATTTTTAATGCATATACTTATCTTAGTCTCCCCCAAACTCACTATTTTTGTGGTCATTTTGCTTGTGGAGAAACTGAACCCATGAATGTTAGCCAGATCATCTAGAAAAGAAGCAACTGTAGTCCACTCCCTGTGTCAGGCAACCCATGTGATGCTAAACTCTACTTGTTGGGTTCTTACTTATTTCACTTGTTGCTCTTCCTAAAACATGTCTAACTATGTATCCACTGTGTATCTACTGCTGGGAATGGTTCCACCACCATCTCTCCTGTTACCCTCACCATCAGCCCTTTCTTCCAATATCCTAATCCATTGTTGGTAAGGTTAACTATTGCTGGGTTGTCAAGGCTAATGACCACTTTTGATTCTTGGCCTTTGTATGACATTTGACAAGAGAGTGGACCATTCCTGCCTCTCCTGTCACCCTTGATATTCAAGACCCTTTAGTTGTCTGGTTTTCCTTCTCCCATGGTTCAGCACCCCAGCCCCTGACACCAGACACTTTCCAATATGTCTGTCATTCTCCTTTCCATAACCCCTACAGTGAAACAGAGCCCAGCATTTGAGCTAATTTCGTCTCTCCATTGCTGCTCTTCTTGGATACCTTTATTGAGTCCATCCACCTCTAACATTTCTAAATCCTAAAAAAGTCCACTTTTATATTTCCAGTCCAGAATTCTCCCTGGAATGCCAGAGTCCTATATTGGATGACCTATTCAACATCAACCTGGTTTTGTGATCCATCTTAGGAATAAAAGATTCCAACTGCAGTATGTAAACTGTCTTCCTCCTTTGTGAAAAGAGGGGAGACAGTCAAGCTTCGTTGGGCCTATTGATTTAGATGACAAGAATTCTCTAAACCGCCTAGAGGTATTCATTGATTAATTGAGTAATTAATTCATTGATTCACTCCTTCAAATATTAATTAGTGACTACATCATATGCCAAGTACCATGCTAAGGATTTATATAGGATTTTTAAAGCCAATTATCTAGGCAATAGGAAACTCTAAATTAAGTTGATAACTTAGGAATCAGCTTTCCACTTAATTATACACAGTGAATGGAGAACTTCTCAATCATTCATTCCCGAGTCTTTTTTCTAAAATATTCTGAATATGTTCCAAAATGGAGATTTATGTGGTTGTCATATAAGATAATTGCAGAGTTGTAAACCTGACCCGAGGGAGATTGAGTTCTCATTCAGAACTTTATCTTGACTGCTTAGACATCACCCAGCATCCTCTGATCTCTCTGCTTGATGTCACTTTGTCTGCCTGTCTTCAACAGAGAAAGAGGAAACTTCACTAAAATGAACAGGGTCTTCCACCTTCTCGCTTTGGGTTAGAGGAAAAAGCTATTTATGAGAGTTGTCCCCGAGTGCCCATTGGGAACTTAGAGACAATCAATTACTACAGATGGACAGCATGTCTGGTCTCTCTCTGTCTTTCCACATATTAAATTGTCACTGTGTCAAATGTCTTGTCATCAAATATGGTGCTGCGAGGAAATTGCAATTATATTTATCAGGTGTTTTTTTTTTCTCTTCTGACCTTTGGATTCCATTCAGTCTGCAGAGAATCGCCCTAGGTGGTTCTGAGAACATGTGTCATCCAAATCAATAGGGCTGACAACACCAGCCTCCTCTTTCTGTTCACACAGTAGGGAAAATGGTTCAAGTGAGGCAGTCAGAGCTCTTTTGTGTGCTATGGATAGCAAAGTCCTCATTGTCAGTCCACTTACATGGGAAATGTGATGATGGTGTTATAGGCATGCAGTCTAGGTCCATCAGTAACTGCTACGATGCCGTGTGGAGTTTCCTAGTCCTTGGAATCTCTGTGCCTCCTATTCACTTTGAGTTTCTGTTTTGAAATCTCTTATTCTCTAGTCAGTGTCTCTTACCACCAATGTTCTGGCTGTCAGATCCCAAGATAGCTGCCCTAAGTCTATCTAATGTTTACCTAAAGTCCTACTTCCTCAACCAAATCACCTAGGCTATGCTGAGGAGACACATGGCAGCTGGCAGCAGGTGAGGTTTCCAGTAGTGCTGCTTTGTTTTAATATTGACTAAAACAGAAATAATCAAAAAGGCAAATATGCCGAGAAAAGTCTTAGAAAACATTCCAAAGTTAAATGGACCATTAAAAAAAAAAAGTAGGCAGAGAGAAGACAGCTAAGTACTCACCAAGCTCCAAGTTTGAAAGTTATACATAATCAGTAAGATGAGATGCAAAAGCAGCCTTAAAGATAAAATATTCCTTGGGACTCCAGGCTAAAATGCACATAAATCTTATTTATTAGCATGACTGAGCGAGCTACAAAGTAAATGATACTTGCATGTGTCAGTCAGGTAGAGTTTATTAAGTCTCTTCTGGTGTCTCAAGTGACAAAATAAGCCCAATCTCAGCTCTTCTGTCGGCCATGTTATTCTCACTCTAGGACAGTGCATTAGTCACTTTTCTAGTGCTATGATAAAACGCCATGACCAAGGCAACTTATATAAGAAAGGGCATGTGATTTGGGTGTATGATTATGAAAGGACAAGAATCTATCTTCATCAAGGCAAGGGAGTGAGGCAGCAGACAGACACAGTGGCTGGAGCAGTAAGCTGAGAGCTCGCATCCTGAAATGCAAACAAGAGTGCGACAAAGAAGCTTGCACTGAGAATGGCTAGCTGCTTTGAAACCTCAGAGCCTGCCCTGGGGACACACTTTCTCCATCAAGGCCACATCTCCTAAACCTACCCAAACAGGGCCACCAGCTGGGGACCAGTTACCCATGAGGCACCTGAGCCTATGGAGGATATTCATTGAAACCATCACAAACAGGTTTCCTTCTCATGAAAAGCAAGAGCCTCTAAACATAGAGTTTTCGTGTAGATAATTTTAAAAGAGTTAAATGATAGTCATTTTCTAGAAAAAGTCATAGGGGAAAAAAGTCTCTTTATTGTTCACTGTTTCAGATAAAACACTGAGATGTGCCCCTCCTAACTACAGTGACCAGAGGACATTAATGGCTATGCTCAGCCTCAGCCTGGGTCGAGGTTTAAATGGACCTGATCAAAATCTCATGGGTGGAGCTTACAGGGACCATTTTCAAATGGATTTTATTATCCATAGCACTAACGAACCCAGTGTCCAACTGCTCCTGCAAGAAGGAATGGCCAAAATGGGAAGAGATCATAGAGAGATTGGAACCCATGTGCACTGCTAGTAGGAATGTAAAAATGGCTCAGCTGAAAGGGAAACAGGAAGCTCAGTCTGCAAAGCGATTGCAGATACAATTAACAGCTCATCAATTCCACTTTAAGGCATTACTCAGAGGGACTGAAAGCAAAAGCTCATAGACAGATGTTTTCCCATCATGTTCCTAAAAAAACCGTGATTCACAATAGTCAGGTGAAAACAAGGCAAACATCTTAGAAAAGACAGATTTATAAACTAAATACATGGGTCTATTTACAACGGAATGCTTTGCAGGCTGAAAGAGGGACAGAGTGCTAATGCATGGTGCGACATGAACGCGCCTTGAAAACAGAGTGGTACAGCATAGGCGGAAATGAACAGATAGTGCAGATTATTACCATAGAAGGAGCACATGTGCACATCCATAGAAAGGAAAGGTAGACTATCAGGTCACATGAGTTGAAGCGGGGGAGGAAATAGTAATTCTTTTGATATGGGACCACAGTTTCAGTTAGGGATGATGAAAATTCTGAAAGGTAGATGATGGTTTTCCAAAATGGAGATGTGCTTAGTATCATTGGATATACAAAGCAAAAATCAAGAAATGATAATTTTATGTTATACCTATTTTATCCTAATAAAAAGCTAACAAAAATAAAATGTAGACAAGAAAAAGTCAAAGGCAGTAAGCACCCACATAAAGGAGATAGCGTTTCTTTTTCTTTTTTAAACAAGTGAATGACACCAATTTTATTTTAAAATATTGAACTTTAGTTAACAATTGATTGTATTCAAGACATTTAATATATTTGGTATAATGGTACATACATATTACCCCAGCACTAAGGAAGTTGGCATAGGAGCATGGTAAAGTTGGAGGCCAGCCTGAGGTACATTGGAAGCCGTATCTCAAATTAACCCCGTGTATACACTCACACACACACACTCACACACACACACATTCACACACACACACTCACACACACACACCACACTCACAGACTGTATACATGTATATAAAACACATCATATATACTGGTCATCATCATGAAACTGAAACCCACAGAGTATACATTAAATCAGCAGAATTTGTCCTGGAACTGAATTTTTGTAGCCTTGACCAGCATCTCTCCATTTTTCCATGTCTTAGCTTTTCATAGCTACTGTTCTGTTGTTCTGTCACTAATCTGCTTGTGTGAGTTCTATATTTTAGGCTCCACATGTGAATGATATCATATGATAGTTACCTTTCTATGTCTGACTTATTCCACAGACTGCTATATCCTCTAGGTATATCCATGCGTTTTTAAATAGCAAGGTTTCCTTTCATGTGGCTCGCTAGTACTCTGGCATACATGTGCGTCATAATTTCTTTACATTGCCACTGGTGTTTTGAAACCTTGCTAACTGTGTGTAATGCTACAATGAACATGAACATGCACATAACCCTTCCAGATACTGATTTCCTTTCACCTAAAGGTGTAGCCAGAAGATTACCTGGTAGATCTAATTAGTTTTTTCGGATAAACCTGAGTACTTTTTTCTTCAAAGTCTATAGAAGTTTCACTTCTTACTTCCACAGTTCCCTTTTCCTATAACCTGGCTAACACTTGTCATCTCTTGTGTCTTTTCTTAAAGTCAGTCTATCAGACATAAGGTGGTATCTCACTTTGGTTTTGCTTTGCATTTTTCTCATAACTAGTGACTTTGAACACCTTCCCATAGGCCTTTGGACTTGGACGGTTGTGTATCTTGCAGAACTGTCTCTTAGGCCTTCGGCTTTTGCTGCCCATGGCTGTGACTATCATACACAAGACTTTCCTGACAAAAATTAATGCCATGAAGTTTCACTCTTTTGTTTTATTCTAGGGAATTTACAATGTCACTTTTTCACCCTGAAGTATTTTTAGTTTAATTTAGCATATGAGAGCTGGAGTATTGAGCTCAAGACCAGACTGGACACAAGTGAGGGCCCAGAGGGCTACACTAGATATTCTGTGAAATTCAAAACATAAAGAAAGTGAGGTAGGGAGAGGGGAAGGGGGGAGGGATGGAGGAAAGAAAGAAAGGAGGGAAGGAGAGAAGGAAGGAAAGAAGGAAGGAAGGAAGGAAGGAAGGAAAGAAGGAAAAGGAAGAAAGAATGGCAGGAAAGGGAGAAAGACGAGAAAGGAAGAAAGACAAGGTAACAAGAGTCACAGGACACAGGACACCACTGTGTCCTTTTAGCATCTCACTCAAGGCCACTCTAGGCTTGAACCATTATCCTCCCTCAGTCTCTCAAATACTGAGGTGTTAGCAGCCACGCCTGGCTTTAGAGTCCATCTTTCTTTTCTGCATGCATCTTTGCGACATTTTGTGAAAGTATAGCATCTCTAGGTCCAGGCTTTCCTAGCCACTGTGACAAGAAAAACCTCCATCTATCTTAAGCACACTGTTAGAGATGCTGCTGCCCCTAATTAAGAACTACTGGTTTGTGGGGAAAGAGTAGGCCAGTTCAGCTGGATGAGTGACAGTTTTATCTTTCATGGCACATTAATAACTGAACATCCCATTTTATGTACTAGGTTCTCACATGTTCTTATATTTTATAAGTAGACAGCCTAATGAATTCATGATGCAGGGAAGGTAGTTTCTGAACCTTCACGGGTGAGGTCTAGACAGTGGACCATGGAAATTCAGTGGTGTACCTCAGACTATTGAATTCTCATCACAGCAAGGCTCACACCCTCTTTCTGTTTGTAGTGAGTGCCTTTTAAACTTTAGCATAAACAATCAGAATTTCTAAAAACCATCCTTGTTAAAAATCACCGGAATGCAACTGCGCATGATAAAAAAAAAAAAAAAAAGAAGTCACATTTGGAGTCGACCTCAAGGAGCATAGAAAATATAGGCATTGTAGTACAAGATAGAGCACAGGACTCCTTAAGAAGTATTGGCATCTGCCTGCCAGCATCTAGGAGAGGCAGAGAAAGGGCACCAAGCTGGGAGAAAGCAGCATGGTGTCATGAAAGAGGCAGCAACTCAGAAAGACATGTCTTCTGTTATGGCTGAGCAGAAACTTTAAAGAAGGGGCATTCTGTGCGTAAAGCAGAAACTACAGCACAACCGCAAGCATCTTTGTCTTGGCCATCCCTTCCGGCCATCCCTTACCTCAGCATGAGGTAAGATAAAAGAGCCATTTTGTTGATTAGTTTTATAAGGTTTGTTCCTTCAGGGAACAGGAGGATCACCAGAGTAAGATGTATACAAACACAAACAGGTAACAGGTCAGGATGCATATACACAGGGCTAGAGAGATCTGCTGCTTAAGAGAACTTGATGGTCTTCCAGAGGACCAGAGTCCAGTTCTGAGCATTCATGTTGGGTGGCTCACAACTCCCTGAAACTCCAGGTCCAGGGATCCAAGGTTCTTTTTTGGTTTCTGTAGGCACATCAACACATGTGGCATGCGCACAGGCACACATATAAATAAAGATAAAAATAAATCTTTTTGAAATGCATAAAAGGAAAGTAATTGGGGTAGAAATTAAAATCAAATCCCATAGTCTCTATTCAGAGGGTTTCCCCCAGGCCATACTGAGTAAAGTCTATCAGCATATAAACTTACTGTATACTCTTCCCTGTGCTTACAAATAAACATCCCTGCAGGAGATCACCACAGTATCTTGACATCAAGAAAAGAATATCATTCTTTGAAGTCCTTTTAGGTCAAGGAAATTAGTTTCTGGAGAGAAATATATTAAGTATCAAAAGTCCAATAGTGTTTTGGGAGAGTGAGTTTTCACATAGCAGTACACTGTCAGTTATGTCCATGGGAAACTGGGGGAATTGGAGTTATCTATTCCATATTCAGAATGGCTCAACTAGCAGGTCTGCACAAATGTCCATGAGTTCTTCAGTTCTTTTTACCTTGAAAGCCCTTTCCACAAGCCCTTGCCTTAGCTGTGGTGTTAACCCTAGAACTAGGCCATGAATTTGGAATTTGTACAATCGTCTACGATTAAACTCTGCAATGCACCCACCGGCTCCTGTTTTGAATACTTGGGCCCCAACTGGTGGCAAATTTTGGGATGTGGGAAGTAGCTGGATGAAGTAAAGTCAATAGAGACAAGGCTTTGAAGGTTATGCTCAATGCCTGGTTCCTGCCTTGTCCTCTGCTTCCGAGCTGCCATGATGTGAGCAGACTCCACAAGGACCAGGGCTATAATAGGAGCACCTGTTGTCACACCCGTCCACTGTGATGTGAGCACCCTCTGTCACGTCCACCCACTGTACTTAGAACACCCACCCACTGCGATGGGAACCCACCCACTGTGATGTGATAACCTTCTGTCACACCCACCCACTGTGATATGGACATCCTCTGTCACACCCACCCACTATACTGTGAACACCCACCCACTGTGATGTGAACACCCACCCACTGTGATGTGAACACCCACCCACTGTGATGTGATGACTTTCTGTCACACCCACCCATTGTGATGTGAACACCCTCTGTCATACCCATCCACTGTGATGTGAACACCCTCTTTCATACCCACCCACGGTGATGTGAACATCCTCAGTCACACCCACCCACTGTGACATGAACACCCTCAATCACACCTGCCCACTGTGGTATGATCACCCTCTCTCACACCCGCCCACTGTGATGTGATCACCCTCTCTCACACCCACCCAATGTGATGTGAACACCCTCTGTCGCATCCACCCACTGTACTGTGAACACCCACCCACTGCGATGTGAGCACCTCTGTCATACCCACCCATTGTGATGTGAACACTCTCAGTCGCACCCAGCCATTAACACCCACCCACTGCGATGGAAACCCACCCACTGTGATGTGATCACCTTCTGTCACACCCACCCACTGTGATGTGAACACCCTCTGTTACACCCACCCACTGTACTGTGAACACCCACCCACTGCAATGTGAACACCCACTCACTGTGATGTGAACACCCTCTGTCACACCCACCCACTGTACTGTGAACACCCACCCACTGCAATGTGAACACCCACCCACTGTGATGTGATGACCTTCTGTCACACCCACCCACTGTAATGTGAACACCCTCTGTCATACCCATCCACTGTGATGGGAACACTCTCAGTCACACCCACCCACTATGATGTGAACACCCTCTGTGACACCCACCCATTGTGATGTGAATGCCTCTGTGACACCCTCCCACTATTATGTGAACACCCTCTGCCACACCCATGCACTGTTATGTAAGAACATGACGCACACACCCAGTGTGATGTGAAAACCTCTTCCACACTCACCCACTGTTATGTGAGCACCCTCTGTCACATCCTCTCTACTTTGCCTTCTACTTCCAGAAGGATAAGAACCCTCTGAAGCTATGGTCCTAAATAGATCTTTCCTCCCTTAAGTCATTTCTGTGAGTCATCACC
Source organism: Acomys minous (assembly GCF_964271855.1). NCBI lineage: Eukaryota > Metazoa > Chordata > Mammalia > Rodentia > Muridae > Acomys > Acomys minous. The sequence continues at coordinate 38,134,707 of NC_140500.1, read as the reverse complement.
ATCACACCAATATATAAGAAGCTAATACACCATTTAACTACTGTTTTAAAATTTAGATTTATGTGCATGGTTGTTTTGTTTGCGTGTATGCCTGAACACCACATCCACACAGTGCCTGAGGAGGCTAGAAGAGAGTTGGATCCCCTGGAACTGGAGTTACAGATGGTTGTGAGCAGCCATGTAGGTGTGGGGTCCTCTAGAAGAACAGCCAGTACTCTTAGCTGCTCATTATGCCACTTGCCCACTAATTATTATTTTAGCGTAAACTCTTTCTTTACCAGTTAGATGGAATTCCAAGCCCATTTCATATTTAACTGAGAAAGCTTCAACTCATTAGAAATAATTTGGGATCTCTAAAAATCGCCTAGTTTATTCCAGAGGTAAATTCTGCCAAAGACCTTTAAGACCTGTTAAGTCTTTGTCTTAGCAGACATGAGAATTTTCTATTAGCAGGGAACAAATTTACAGGCAAATGTTAAAAAAAAAAAAAAAAAGCTTCAATAACTTTCTAGTGCTATTTAACTTTGGTACACACTTCAATGAAAATATTTCAAGTCAACATTTCAAATTCAACTGCCATGTCTCAGGTACTGTTCCCCAGCCTCAGTCGCAGGGCCATGAAACACTGTAGCTCTGTCTTCAAAGCCCTTTGAAAACCTGCCTCATGATATCTTTGGAGGAAAAATATTCCAAAGTGAAATGAAGATCCTCATTTTCAGCTGCATGTGTTTTATGTGTCACCTTCTTAGGCTTTATGCTCTGAATTTTAAAATATTTCTCTTTTTGAATCCATGAGGACTGTAAAAGGCTACATCCCTGCTGAAAAACTGGCTTGAGATAATTTCCTGAAAAACTTTTGTCAGGGTATTCCATTGTCACTCAGGATAGAACCAAGAGAATGGGAGCTGGAATAGTGACTAAGCCTCTTTAAAAGATACAGCATCCTTCCCTTCTATTACAAATATTTCAAATGTCTGCAGGTACCGTGTGGACAGTAACGGTGCCTTGGATAAATAGAAATATGTTTTTCTTATCACAATAGCTCTCACTACAGAGAATGCAGAAGCACACTTCCTGCAGCTTAGATGACAGGTCATATACAACAAGGTGAGTGAAATACAGCATTAGACCATGAAGAAGCAAAAAGAATAGCCCAGTAATGATGTAGTAAGGGTGTGTGTGGGAGGGGGGGGAGAACAAAGTGATGGCATATACTTATAAATCCTAATACTTAAGCGCTGAGGCAGGAGGATCACAAACATGAAGACAACCTGAGCTACATACCAAGGCCATGTCTTAAAACAAAATATCAACAAAGGATTTAGCTAATGATAATACTTGATAAAACACTTGATAAAAATACTTGAGTTTCTTCGAAACAAAAAATATACCAATGACACAACAGTATTTATTATCTGAAAAAAAACTTAAAGAGAAAAAAGTTTCTTCTGATAATAAATTACTATTAAATTTCAAAGTCTGATGAGTTGTGGCTTGACTGGTATTTTAGTGGCCACCTGTCATCACGCCCTTTCATGGAACCTTTATATTTTGACTTTGGACTTGATCTCATTGATGAGTAATGCCAGGGAATGCTTTTTTAAAAACTCTCACTTGGGAAGCAGACCCTGCTGGTTTTAAAACTCTGACTCTATCATGTGGACAAGAGAAGAGAAAACTTGAGGGAGGAAGGGGCACAAGTCACAGTCCCATCTGTCCCCCTAGACAACTCTTAGCTACCTATAGAATACACAACTAAAACTCTTGTTTCAAGAAACTGAGTCTGGGAGTTGTTGGTCCTGAAGCAATAGCTGACTAATACAGGTCCTTAAAGGAACAAAGAAAATAGACAGTAGGTAATTAGCAACTGTAGAGTGCTTTCTATTTATCAAATGCAATCCTTGAGGGCCTTCAATCTATGAAAATAAAAGCATATTACATTATTCTTAATGCAATGTGTAGTACATAATATGTTACCAAATTTCTACTAGAGATGGTCCGGCCACCTGTGTAAGGTCTTTGTTGTGAGAAATCAGCCACCCTCTCAGTCCTGCTCAAGAGCTTGCTGAATGGCTGGGAAAACAAAAGCTATTATTGCTCTCTCCAATGCATTATAAATGGGACTTGAGGGAGAATCAAGTGACCCAAGTGCAGGTTAGCCATGCTACCATAGTCAGAGGGTGAAAACAGAGCCATCCGCAAAAAATAACCTTTGAAAATAAAGCGAGATTGTATTCGAGCTCTCAGTGGCACTTCCAATAAAACTCCATCACTTTTTTTTTTTCTTCTTCATCAAAGTCTGTTTAAGCTTGGGGAAAATATGCTTGCAAAAACATGTCAAGGGCAATTACATCTGAAAAGTCAAGTCCTATGAAAGACTCCATTTGAACTCCAAGACTTATTGAATCTCTGGATCTTAAAAGTTATTTCTGCCAAACCCATCTCATTCCTGTCTTCAATCCACCCACCCACCCCAAAATCTGAGCATGTCACATGCACTTCATTCCAAGACATCTCCACTAATAGAAACTTTGGTGAAGAACTGCCATTAAGGGAGCCTTCACCGAGTAAAACTCTTAACCATAGATAGTCTGTAGTAATTGAATTTTAAGCAGGCCCCTTAGTGTTCTGAAGACAGCCAGGCTCCTCTCCTCGCCAGTCCTCCGCCCAGGTTTATCCAACTTCTTTGTTCTCTGGCTCAATGTGTCAGCATTCCTGGGTTGCGACTAACAGAAATAGCTCCAGCTAACTCAAGCACAGGGGAATTTTATTGGAAGGATGTAGGGGCCTTGAAACAATCCCCGGAAGAAACAGGTTAGAAAATAAAAGGGTCCAGGGTGGCTCTCTGGAGCTAGGACACAAAATGCAGATGTGATTTTCTTTTACAGGAACCTTTTGATTAGAGGCCCCTGTGGAGATAAATATCAGCCAAGCTGGGTTTCTTTGTCCTTTGGGGTTTAAGGAGGCAGCTACTGTGATGAGACTTTGATAATAGGCCACAGGAGGGAAAGGTGCAGGCAGCATGGGGCCCCTATTAGAAATAGACACGGAATAACGACAATTTTAGAGGGGGAAAAAAGTGAACTTCGAGCGCCATTCTCTGTCTTCTTGTGAAGTGGCCTAGATTCACTTCGGCCTTGTTCTCATAAACTGAGCATTTCCTGCGTTTTGGTGATGCACAGTGCTTGCTTTTCAACAGGATGTCCCTGCTCCACACCGGAGGGCTAGCTTCGACTTAAAATCCAATTATAAAAAGGCTCAATTGATAAGCTCTATAATACAGCAAATGATCCTAAGAGGTATAATTCTCGGGTCTACAAAATATCGCGATGCTTGAGACCGAGTCTAGAGACTTGAGTTTAATCCCTGGGCCGTATGTGGTGGAAGATTCCACTAAATTGTTCTCTGACCTGCACACACACACACACACACACACACACACACACACACACACACACACACACACACACACATTCACACAATACACAAACACATACATTCACACCCAAACATACACACTCTGTCTCTCATTCACACACACACAAATAAATAAATAATAAATAAGTAATAAACCTTACATAACGTTAAAATACAAGCATTTGCTTCCTTGCTAGCATGTTTATAATAAAAGTCACTTCTAGACTTATGTAAAAGATGTAATTCTTCTTGTACAATTCTGTTATTGGAGTGTGAACTGAAGTCCCCAGAAGAAATACACTCCTGTGCTAAAGATTATCCAAGGTTGATTGATGTATTAGAATATCATTGATTATGGTGAGTTTTAGATATTGCAGATCTAGAGACAATTTATCTTGGGCCCTGTTTAGCCCCCTTTAGAACAGTCTGAGACTCTCAATTGGGTTGCTGCCGCTATCGTGTTGACTTGTGAACAAACACATCGAAGGGAATTTCTTGATGGATGTTTGATTCTTTCAGAGGTGGCAGCCCACCACGGGCAGCAGCATCCCTACTCATAGCATCCTGGTTGTGTGAGAAAACTGGCTGAGCAGGAGCTAGGGAGCAGGGCAGGCGCATCACCCCTCCATCCCTCCACGGTTCCTGCTCGGGTTCCTGCTCGAACTCCTGCCCCTGGCTTCCCTAAGACAATGGATTGGGACCTGGAAGTGTATACTGAAATAAACCATTTCCCCCCAAAGTGGTTTTGGTCTATATTTATTCTAGGAACTGGAAACGGATGTGGACTCTGTGTCTGACCTAACATTCTCATGACTATCACGTAAAATGGCCCCTATGTCGGTGGGTATGTCTGTGCTGTAAGCCTGCAGCTCTTGAGTCCTCCTCTCATTCTTTAAAGTACTTTTTGTAGTCCCTAGCTATCTGGACAGCACACATTAAAAGTGCTTTGAAATTTCATTTTAGCCCAGGTAGAATAGGTAAGACAAAGCAACAACAAATACGATGGCAACAAATGCTGAGGCGAAGGAGAGGACAGGGGAACACATAGCCACTGTGAGTGGGAGCACGTGCTAGTGCCGCTACTATGAAAATCAACATGGAAGTTCCTCAGAAATATTTTGAGTTGTTTTCACTTGGTTTTTATTTATATTTATTTTCTGTGCACGCTTCTCTGTGTGCGCCGGAGTTCATAAATAAAGAGAACTCTGGACCATGGGAGAATTGGTTCTCTTCTTCTAACATGGGGCCGACAGAGAGGAGAGCCTGGTCATCAAGTGGGTGGCAGGCAGCTGGACCCACAGGGACATCTCTCCAGCTGCCTGTGCTCCCTCAGCATGTAGCTGGTCTTGGTTTTCCTGGCCTATCTTATGCTACAGCTCGCTTGCCTCATTTATGGTCAGTGCGGCTGTTCTGTAACACACCTTTGTGAGTACTGCTTCCCTACGTCCCCATGCAAAGGAAGAAAATCTTTGCTCTGAGGCGTATTCCAAGGTTCCTTGTGGCCAGTCAATTTGCTCCAGTCCCCTCTCCACCTCCCAGTTGATGCTCAGTCAACATGGTCCTATCCTTCTACCCAGTGTCCTCTGTACACATCTACATCCTGTATATCCTCAGGAACCAGCTTCTCTGCATGCAAAGCCTCCCTGGCTCATCCCTACTTTATATCCTCTGCTCCCTTTTTAGGTTATGTTAGAGTTCTGCTTCAGTCTGCCTACCTTCTGTGCCATTGCTTACCTGCCACAGGGGCAGGGCCCTGCCCAGGGCCATATAAAAAGACAAACCATCCACATGGTCTCTCTACTTGCTCTTCTTCTTACTCTTCTCTCTCTCTCTCTCTCTCTCTCTCTCTCTCTCTCTCTCTCTCTCTCTCTCTCTCTCTCTCTCTCTCTCTCTCCCCCTCAGGTACCCCTCCTGCCCTCCATGCTCATTTAATAAACTCCTCTAGAATATAACACCTGGCATCTGGTACCTTATTATCTTATTGCCTTATGTCTTATATCTTTATTTTTGATCATGAAAGGTTACCCCATAAATGTTCATATCACTATGGTTATTCATATTACATTGTCTACTTGTGATTGCATGCTGGTGTGGTATGCATATGATTCTCCTGAGACCCTCATATGGCTAGTAAACCCAGATAGACACTGAATAAATGTGATGTGGAAGGAAGAGAAAGGAAGGATTTGAGAGAGGGCTCATCACCCCAATGTTACACATGCATATAGAAATAGTGGGTGTTAGTGCTTTTGAAATCTCAATTTCTTTGTTCACATCGCTTTCTTGCTGTTTTACGAGCATACTGCCGATTTAATTTCGAGTTGGAAAAAACTCATTATCAGGGTTATTTTTTAATATAGCTCCCCCATAAATAAATGATACAATGACTTTAGTTTCAAATGTGAAAAATAAAAGGCACGGCAGGCATTGTAACCAGGTTGGTAGAACTGAAGGTATTCTAAAGAGATACTTGTGTCTCTCAATCTGTCAGACTGTTGAAACAATGGACCTCAAAGCAACAGGGATTGTCCCAGGGATCTCATGCTGCTGCGGAAGGAAAAGGCACCAGGCAGCTAGGGAACACATCTCCCGCAAAGAGATTTCACACAGTTCCAACAGTTTCTTAGACCGCCTTACAGGATGAGGCTGAAGCCCTGACAAGGATGGGTCAGCGGTGGCTGGACCACACCTTGGTTACGACTGCTTAGGTATGTGTGTCCTTGGCCTTCTATCTCAATTTTGATCTCACTTCAGGGCCCAGAGATGCCTTTAATGTGGCCCAACTAGATCTCTCTGTACTCCTCCCCAATGTGTTGGCTCTCTTAATTAGCTTTTTGAGCATGGGTGGCCAGATCTGACTCGAGGCACAGTTTGTGAACCCTGAGGTATCTACCCCACGTGGAATGACTGTTTGAATCAGCTAAAATGTTTGCCTTTTGCTAACATTTCTGAATCTTTGATTACAGTGACTTGTGCCATAGTCTTGAAATCTCCGTGTGTGCGTGTGTACATGCACATGCCGGTGTGTGCAGATGTGTGTGTGTATAGGTGCACTCACTTGTCCAGGGGTGTGTGTGTGTGTGTGTGTGTGTGTGTGTGTGTGTGTGTGTGTGTGTGTGTGTTTGTGTGTGTATGTGTGTGTGTGTGTGAGAGAGAGAGAGACAGAGACAGAGAGAGACAGACAGAGACAGAGAGAGAGATTCCTTCAGAGCTGTTTGCTTTGCTGTGTGAAACCCTGACCTGGAGCTCACAAATTAGGGTATATTGTCTGAATAGTGAACCCCCAGGCATCCTGCTGGCTCTCCTGCCCCAGAACTTGGATCACATAGGTGTACCACCAGGTCTGGCTTCTTATGTTGCTCTGGAGATTGAGCTCAAGCCCTAATGCTTGCATGGCAAGCACTTCACCCACTTTGCTTTCTCCCAGGCCTTTTACCATGGTCTTTTAAAGGCAGAAAACACTAAGGCCAGTCCATCATCTTCAGAGCAATGTACAACTTGACCGTGGTGAACTGGGTACTGAAATAGTGGATTTCGTTGACCCTGATGTGTACAAGAGCACACGGTGAAAGCCCAAGTGTATGAGGAAACCATTTTATTCTGCAAGTCCCTTTTTTAGAGCAGTTTCTTTTTTTTTTTTTTTCCCAGGGGGCGGGGTTTGCAATGATCTTGATGGGATTTTTTTTTTCTTAAAACAAGAGTTGCAGTGCTCCATTGCCTTTTGAACTTCATGTTCTGTTGGAGTGGGGCAGGTCATTGTCTTTGACCCATGGTCATTCAAACTTAGGGAGTCTGCCTTATCTCAGAAGCCTGCGCCTCTGGCTGCTGTTCAGATGGTATCAGCTGCGACAAATAAGCTGAGATTGCATTTGCTGCTTTTCTCAGCTAATCTCAAGTATGGCTCTAAAAATGGTTTGTCAGCAGCTAAAGGAGCTCAGTGTCTGTGGGCATGTACTTATGCCTCCTCACAAGAAAATCAGCTTTTTACTGTCTTGAGTGTTGATTATAATGTATTTTTTTCTCTGTCTCCACGCAAGTAAGACAAGCATCCCAATCTCTCAGATCGTACTGTAAAATGTGTTTCTAAGTGGCAAAAGACACACATCCACACTGAGGGCAAAAATATGGATGGACCAAGCCAAATAAAACTGGGATTTATAGCTCTTACTGAATCTATCGATACGTGGATGAAGAGAGTTGAGAACTGTGGCAGTTATAAGTAACTTTACTGAGTTTCGCTAATGACCTTGATCAAATAATTTCGCCCTGAATTTTCTTAAAAACACAGAGGCCGGTAAAAGCAAGTCTTAACTCTGAATAGTGCTGTTGCTATCAAACCTCGGGGCACAACATGCTGCAAGTAAGGTCCGACACAATCCTCAACAAGCCAATTAAACGAGGCAAATTAAAAGTAGAAAGCAAAAACACCAGGTTTATTCAGTGTGGCTGGATGGACAAGGAGATCCTGCGAACTCCCCAAGCCCATCTAAAAGGATATCAAAGTTTAAAAGCAAGGCCAAGGACACGCCCACCTGAGCTGACCCAGCTAAGGTGTGGTCCAGCCACCGCTCACCTAGAAGGTGGTCTGACAAGCTGTGAGAACTATGTGAAATCTCTTTCCAGGAGACAAGTTTCCCTCTGGGTGAGCTCCTTTTCAAAGAATGAAATATTTCCTATATATCAAACTCTCACAAAAATACATACCATATACACCAAGCAGGAAGAGTGTTATATTTCGTTATTGTATTATCTGGTAAGGTTACAAAAACCAGGAAGACATTTAACACTTTAGAAATCTAGCCATTTGGCGCTTAAAGGGAGTGTGCTGGTCAAAGGATGGCTGGATATTGAGACTCATGTTAACAGTCAGCAGATGTTGAAAGGACTTAGCACATTTTAATTTCTATTAAAATATTTCTGAACTCCATAAATCTTTATACATATCATGGAAACAATAAGTGAAATCTAGGGTCTTTGGAATAAATAATACAGCAGTAATAAATACCTTCAAGGCCTATAGTTTATGTGAAAAGTGAAAAGACTAGGGCTGAAAATTGCAAAGGAACAACTTGTTTTTTTAAGTAAATTTATACTTAATTTCATAAAAAGAAATATAGTTTGTGGCAAATTTCAGATCCTTAGAAACCATATTTTTCTGGTGGCTTTGAAACTTCTCTTTCTTGACAGGAACTTTCGACAGTGGCAAGATATTATTTTATGACCTTAACCGCAATCTCACCAGGAAGAGGCTGTAAAGACTTGCAAATGAGGCTGTGAATAGCTCAAGTGAAGGGGCTGACTCCCTTGCCACATCGCCTAATGTGCATTTTACATTATGCTCCAGATAAATACTAAGAAATAAACATGAATAGCCCATGAAAAAGTCCAGTTCCCCATTTTCCAAGAACAGTAATATAATTGCAACTCCAATTTATGGCATATTTCGTAGGGTTGCTGATTAATTATACAGACCTCCTGGCGTTTTATATTCTTTTCAACTTTGTCTCCTTCTACGATTTGACCACTACAAAGCAAATATCTTTAAATCACTTATTATTCAAGTTACCTCATTTTGGGGAAAAAAATTGAATTTGCTATTAAGATCCGTTTCCTCATAAATCACTGTAATTCATAAATACTAATGCTTGTGCTAGTTAATACTGGTAACCCCTCATTCTCATTCATGGACACACGTAGGCACATATGCACTTAAAAGAAAGCTTTTAATAATTCTTTTCTCATTTACATGCTTACTAAGTGTGTGTGTGTGTGTGTGTGTGTGTGTATGTGTGTGTGTGTGTTTCTATGATAACTTCCTCCAGAGATGTATATAGATATCTGCTCACTCCAGAGATGGAACCAGCCACAGACCAAAAGGATTTAACTAAAATCCAAGCAATGCATTTTGGGGGCGCTACCTATAGAAATACACATGAGGGCTTACTTACAGGGGCAGAAATGGCTCAAAGAGAGCTGAATTACCAAAGCCAAACCTAGCATGGGTGACAGCTCATGAGAGTTGGAAACCTGAAGTTCACTGGACAGCCTGCATGCAGTTAGACAGGCTGGACAGTATCCTTTCCAGACAGCCCAGCTAGCCTGAGCCTCTTCTAGGCAGTGCAGCTCATCTGAGTCTTCTGTGGTGCTGGTTTGGTCTAGTAACTAACTCTCAGCCATCCTTACTGATTCTGTTCTTTTAGAACAGGAGGGCCCTAGTGAATCTAATCAGTTTCAGGGACTTCCTCAAGCCTTTGTTGTTTCTGAGCTTAAGAACTTCCCTAAAGGATTGGGTATTTTCCCACCTCTTGGAACATTGGATATCTTACTGGGCTCCCCCATCAACATGGAATGCTTCACCTCACAGGAAATTACTACATAAAAGTTCTATGTGTGCACATGCTTGTGCGTTTGAGAGGTCGACTCGGGTGTCTTGCTCCATTACTCCTCACTTTATTTTTTTGAAACAGGGTCTTTCACTGAAGTTGAGGCTCACTGATTAAGCTAGGCAAGGGGCTAGGGAGCTCCTAGGATCACACAGTTCTGACTCCTACTAATGTACTGGGATTACAGGTGCATGCTGACACACCTGGGATTTTATGTAGGTGCCACAGGTCTGAATTTAGGTCTTATGCTCACAAGGCAAGTGCCTTAACCATGGCTCCATCTTCTGAGTCCTATGATGCATTACTTATTTTATAGCCAAGGCAAATATTTTATAAAGTGCTGTATTTCTTGACTTGAGGTATTAGACACAAAATAAAGCATGCTTTGTTAAGCAATTTAATTTTTTAAGTAGTTAGCAATTTAATTGGTGGCAAACAGTTGTCGCCCATTTGCTGCAGAATGTTGAAGATTGTCAGTATTTTCAAGATTGTTCTTCAGTTCTTGATTCCATTGAGATTTGCACTTACATAAAACCCTAGTCTGCCATATTTTCCAAGTGTGCTGTGCTGATTATCAGAGAAGGAATTGTTAGAAAAACCTTTTATACACGCAGAAGATAAACATGTTCAGGTGGTTCCTTCCTTTGCACTTTGCTTTAAGTAGGTCATTTGTACAATGGCCCATCTTCCTCAGACCTTTCTCTCTCATGCCCTTATCAAACTCCGTTTATCGCTGGCATATCTAAATTACTAGCTTCTCCTCTCCACCAAGACACTTTTCCATAATAAAAGCTTCCTGGTCCTTCCCTAAGTCTTCACTTTTTCTGTCATCAGCTTCCCCTTGGAATTAGGAAAAGGTCCTTGCAGATTTGGGCTATTAAGTAGGAGAGGCCCCGTATATCAAGTATTTAAATGTTCTGTCATCTTGAGAATTATTTATTGCAACCCATTACCTGTGTGACTTCACAGTTCTTTTTCGGTGGTTTGTCTGAAAAGAATAAAGACTCTTTCTTGAGAAGAAATAGCTTTCTTTGCCATGAACAGGGACAGGGAAGGGGGATAGCTGGATGCAATAGTTGAGAGAAAGGGGGAAGGAGGGTTGCTGCAAGGACCTGGCTTGATGAAGGAAATTGCTGTACAAAACGGACTTGAAGAAACAGTGCACATAAAAATGATTTCCCTGGGAAGAGAATACTTACGTATTAACTTCATAACAGAGTTATTTACTGAGCCTCATAGAAATGGTAAACATAGCTTACACAGCAGTATAACTAGAACTTTTACAGCCTCTCTGTTTGCCCAAGGACAGTGACCTTTTTTTGCAGAGTTTTGTTTGTTTGTTTGTTTCATTTTATTTTGTTTCACTTTGTTTTGTTTTTAGTTTTTGGAGACGAGTAATCTTTAGCAGTACTGTGAATAGTTGCATCTTCATCTATAGAATGTTATAATTTTATAATTTGCTTTGGGTTCTAAAGAAATTTTGAACTGCACTCATCCATTAAAATTATTTTTGAAAAGTTAGAGGTTTTTTGTTTGTTTGTTTGTTTGGGGTGTGTGTGTGTGTGTGTGTGTGTGTGTGTGTGTGTGTGTGTGTGTGTAGTTTGTACAAATGTGGGTGCAAATGCATGCACCCATGTGTGTAGGTATCAGAGGAGGCTGATCTTATCCCCTGGAGATACAGTTGCTGGATCTAGGGTAGTGATTCTCCTGTCTGAGCTTACAGACATCTCAGTGACCACACCCTATTTTGGGGATTTGAACTCAGGTCTTCAGGCACACAGTAAGTAATTGCTTTCACCCACTGATCCATATATTGTCCATCCATTGTCCAGCCTATATATTAAGGTCTTAACCTTAAGAAGTTGCCACTGTGTCTGATATCCTTTAAGACTAAATACTTTTAATGCAGTCATCAATGTATTAACTACTTGCCTGTTGATGTGAAATAGTAATAAGGGGATAGAAGAAAAATAAGGCCTGGGACCTGATATTTGGAGTTTTTGTGTAGGTTGTGAGAGGAGCCGGTGTTGGCAAGTGCTAAGTTAATTGGCTGGGCAACTGTGGATGGCTATGAACTGAGTAACAGAAGCTGCCTAACACACACTGACATTCAGAATGTCATACAAGGAATGGTGGGAACAAGGCTGATGGAGAGCATGTTTCACATTACTGAAGCCATGCATCTCTCCATGTCCTTGAGTGCACTGGAACAGCATATAGCACACAGCTGCAGAGCTCATGCACACCCTTCTGAGAAGAGAAAGAAGAAACTCAATTTGGCTCTAGCATGTGTGAACAATTTGGAAGCCCAAGCAATCCCTCTTACACCAAAACTACTGCTGCCTCTGGGCCCAGGATCTTGTCAGACAACTGTACCTGATGAACACATTCATAATCTTTATTTTTATTGTTATCATCATTTCTGGTGGGCAGATACTGATTTCCATCAGTCATAGGCATATTGTATTTCCTTTACCCAACTGCTGCAATTTTCAAATTTGAGCTCTTCAAAGAAAATGTTAACTGACTATTGATTATGAAAATGAATCTGAAAATAGTAACAAAAACGATTATGGCAATCTCACTTATCAGCTGCTTACTCAGCAGTGGTGATAAATGTTTCAGTGCCATTTTCATATTTAGCCTTCTCAAAACTCAGATTGTATTAAGAAGCTATCAGTATGATCCCAATTTTATTTAATTTTCTAATTTTTTTGTTATTTTATATGCAGGAATGTTTTGCCTCAAAGTGTATATGTGTACCGTGTCCATTCTGGTGCTGACACAGGTCAGAAGAAGTCATTGGATCCCCTGGGACTGTAGTCACAAATGTTTGTGAGCTGCCCCATCTGTCCTGAGAACTGAACCCAGGGCTTCTGTAAACAGAGCAAGATCCCGCACCCTCTGAGCATCTCTGCATCCATAAGACTCTGGTTCTAAAGGTGCAAACCAGAATGTTGAGTGTTGAGACTTTCTCAAGCTCTGTGCCTAGCCAACATGGAAACAGAGATTTAAGCCACTTTGAATGACTAGAGCAGAGATGGAAGGCCCATCAAGTATAAAGTCTGAGAAAGGCCAGATGGGATGACTGTTTTTGTGATTCCAAGTTTCTGTTTTACCACAGCAGGCAAGGGTGCTGTGTAGCCAGTATTCAGGACAGGGAAACCATTAGGCATTACATTTCAGCTAAACCTTGATAATGGCATTCTGTCATGACCTAAGCAAGAATGAGGAAATTCTCTACTCTGAGAAAGACATTGCAGTTCTGGTATGAGATACGAGGCAAACACAGCCTTGTCTTGCAGTTAACAAAAGACTGAGAATTGGGAAAATGATCCAGTTAAAACAAGTTTTCCTGTTATTACCAATATCACTGTGTGAATTGTGGAAATGGCTTCTATGCAGTAACTTATACAAGCTGTGTAGTGTGCTCCCTTTCTGGTTAATAATTAAATAATTTCTGACTAATAATAATGCCTTCTAGGCATTTCAGTTACTGAGACAAATGGACCATCCTGTGATTTTGGTCTTTAATTCTTTTTATATATTCTTTACTTGTTCCTATGCTTTCAGACATATTGGCATGAATGTAAATTCCTTGATATGAAAGAAAAGACATTTGATAAGTAAACTAGAAAAAAATCCTAATTATAAATAAATTTCTAGTGGAAGTGAAAAGAAAATCACTTAACTATGGTTGTATCCTGTCTTGTGTTTGTGTAATTTCTGGTAGCACACAGGGTGGAATAATAGAAGCAGTAGAAACTGTGGGCATACCTGGGCTTGTGACTTCTTTTCACCTCGTACTGATCTTGACCATTTTAGTACATTTCTCTGAAATGTTCTTGCTACTTGAGATTATGTTAAATGAATGAGCTTACAGAAGCTGGAGCCACACAGCAGTAACCATTAGGAATTTGAAGGTTCTTAATAGGCTGCATGTCTTTCATGCTCAACACCTCACTTAATACACTCACTTGTTCTCCTACGTTTTTATGTCCATCCGGTAGTTTTTAATTGACAGTTGTTTCCAAAGGTTCTTGAACTTGCTTATTAAATTCTCCTTTCACTCACTATCTACCCTAATGACCTAGGAAGATATTATATAAAAATTTCTGAATGTCTTCAGTAGTATTTTTCTTCTCATCATATAAGTAATATTACTTATTATGATGCTTTGACAGAGGCATATGAAATTATAAACAATGAAATATATTACCTTTCTCCTTCTGCCCCTCATTTGTTTTCATGATGTCTGGTGAATTTATGTTAACATTATGCCATAATTTCTCAGAAGAAAGAAATTCTAAATCTTTTATTAATGGGGACACAAAATAACCTTGCATAAATTAAATTTAAGAAACAAAGTTGAGATCGAAACATGCCCCTAATGTTATCCCCTTCTTCCCAGATGTGGTATGTTTAGTATTGTATATTCACAAGAACAAACAAAAGGACAAGGTTTTAGTAGATCAAGAAAATATTTTTCCCTTCTATCATGCATCGCCCAGAGAATATTATGATTAACTCTGTGATTGTTTTTACTCATCTACTCTCAGGCAGTTGCTTCTTCCCAGGGCTTAGCAGAGGCGGAAGTTAAATGTAACCATCATGACTCTATTTTTTCTTGGAAGCAGTGCTTTGTACAGAGGCTGTGGGGGTCGGAGTCGCTGAGTGTTCTTCTGATGGACTGAGATACACACGTTGTTTGGTGCTTTATTGAACTCGGGTCTTACGACAGAAAGCAAATTATCTCCAAGGGAACTTTGTCACCGGGAAGCCTGTTCAATAGTGATGTCTCTTGCTGCCACAGAAACTACATGGGAAGATCAATGACAGGTTCCCTTGAAACTGCCCTTGGACTCAGTCTCATCTTGCTGGCCCTCATTTACATTTGTAATCTAAGCATCCTTTTTGCCTTTCAGTGGGAGTAAAGCTGTCTTCTGCTGTTCTCAACTCACTTAAATTGCACATCACCCCAAACAGTATTGCTTTCTAAAGTCGGCAGAAGTCACTCCCTCCCTGAAACTGAGAATGCTTAGATCTGTTAAAAATTAAATATTTAAGCTTGGGCACATGCCACTTAAAGAAAAAGTAGAAGGGAAATCAAGCTAATTCAAACCACATTATAGTGGTCTGAATGCGAATGGTCCCCAGGAGCACATTTATCTGAATACTTGGTCTATAGTTTGTAGACCTATTAAGGGAGGTTTAGGAGGTGTGGCCTTGTTGAGGAAATGTGTGTCACTGGGGGAGGGCTTTGAGGTTTTGATAACCCAAACCATTCCCAGTGTCACTTTCTCCGCTTCGTGTTTATGGATCAACATGTAAGCTTCCAGCTTCTGTTTAAGCATCAAGTCTACCTGACTGCTCTCCTGCTCCCCCTGAGATGATAATGGACTCATCCTCTTAAACTGTAAGCCCCAAATGAATTCTTTCTTCTGTAGTTTTTCTTGGTTATGGTGTCTCATCATAGGAACAGAAAAGTAAAAAAGCAAATCCTTTTTATTTCTTCAGAGGCAAATTTAGTGTTATCTGCTGTCAGGTAGCTATGTGGTATACATACCAATGATGATTATCCAACCCGGCTCTTCAAATTTCTCAGATGACAAAAATCAAGGGAGCTTCTTCCAAGTTCACTTATCACCCCTGTCAGGTTCTGTTGTAAAACCCTGGTGACATGCCAGCCATAAAAATAAAGACACTGAGACCTTGTAATATTTTAAAGCTTAGGCCTTTAGCTGGGCAGACTTTCAGCTAGCTCATCTAAGTTAACCCAACCATCTAGCATCATCCAGCCACGTGGCTAGTTATACCTTCCAGGTCCATAGTCACATCTGTCTCCTCTTGTGTCTTCTGGTAAAAAGAACCTCCTCTTTATTCTTCCCAGAGTCCCTTTCTCTCTACCAAGAAGTCCAGCCTCCCACTTCCTTCCTGGTTATAGGCTTTTGGATTTTTATTAAAGCCAATCATGGAATGCCTTAGGTAGGTGAGGAAAGACAGAGACACACTTTTACACAGTGCACCCCAAAATCTCCCCCTTTTAGTCCAATAAATGGCTTTTCCTCTCTAACTACAACAACCTCTATACAATAAGAACGATTATGAAAACTGTCATGTAAGAACTACATTCACAATGTCCAGCCAATTTATATTTGCAGCCTTGGAGAAAGTATTCCACTAACTATCTATCTTGGTGAATTGAAATTTCTGTACCTAAATCACTATCTCAGCATTTTTATCCTCTCACATTCACAACTTGTAATTACCAACCTTAAAAAACCTGTTTACAACTTCCCCCAACCTTCATAAAATACATTCTTGGACCCACTAACCTTCAGTTACCAACCTTAAAGCACCTTCTTACAACTTAAACTTTCATGTCCCCCAACCTTCATAACTTGCAGCTACCATTCTTAAAACAGCTCCTTGGACCCTAAACACTTTCCTACATCCTTCACAATTTAAGCTTTTATGTCTCTCAATCTTAATAAGTTTTACTTCTCTTTTTTAGTTTCTTTTATGAATTTGGTAACAAGGAAAACCCTAAGACAATAATTATCTAGTCTTCAAGCTCAGTAGAGACCTGAAAAGGATAAATTTCACCTGAGTAAACAGGACGTACAGAGCAAAGAGCTTTTGAACAACAACAAAAATGACAGACATTTACTGTCTACTTGGACAGTCACCCTAGATTTCTCCATGTCAGTGACGCATCCATCTTCTCTGGCTGTTGGGTCCAGAAGATTTGACAGGCTTCTCTGTGAAGCAGAAGTGCTGTCCTACCTTGACATAGCAGAGTTGGGCAATCGATTTCCTAGTAGCCTGCTTGTCCCCAGTTTGGACAGCCAGCTGTCAGCAGCGGAGGCAAGGGCAGTTTTCTGCCCAGTTGACAGCTTTGCAATGATTGAAGAAAACTTCAGGTGGCAGTTGTTCAGTGCCCATCATCTTTGGAGGAGGAGTAGAATGGGGTGCTATCAGGAGCTGATGTGTCTTTCTGTCAGAAGAGCCTTTTATTATTAAAACATCTAAATGCCATGTTCTGCTGATCTCTGAAGTGTTTGAGGACCACTTATCTGTCTAAAGCATATCTCAATAGATAAAACTTGTTTGTTTCTATCTACTTACCTTCTGTTTAACTTAGAAAACATACAGTAGGCTAAATAAGGCTTATTTCTCTATTTAATTAAACTAGTACCTAATATGACTATATATTGACTGACTACTAACTTGCATTCCTTAAGTATCTTTAACAGTTTTTTATAGTAACTTTCAGGGGATTAGGACTTTACATTTCATTTCTAAATACATTGTATATGCATATATACCTTAACTAAGAGTTGGATCAATATGCAGTAGAATAATTATAACCTTAAATTTCTGTCATGTCTGTCTATATCAATTTTAAAATATTTGAGACTTACAATAATCTTCTTCTCTTTTCATGGATATATTGTAATCTATTACAATATATCCTGTTATCCCTTATTCCTCTCCCCTTTTCCCCCTTTTCCCCACCAAAGATTAGATAGAAAAGGAAGAAGTTTATAGGAGAGAGAGAAATGCCTGAATCTAATGTTCTTTTGTTACCTCCCTCACCATTAACAATCATCCCTATAGATGCCAGTAAACATCAATAACACACTGAACAACAACAACAACAACAACAACAACAAAACCAAAAAAAACCACCCACCCTACCTCTCGGGATTGAAGGTGTCATTTTCTTTATGTTTCCTGCTGTTGGGGGTGACAACATCTTTTGGAAGCCCTAAGAAAGTTGGGATGCTGGAAAATCATGGGAGGGCTAGCTGTTTCTCTTGTTATTCAGACTTTATGTGACAGGAAAGTGCAGGGCTTACCTAAGTCCTGGATGAAGCAGTCTGAGTCTGGACCAACAGGTGTCAGCCAGTTTAAAGCAAGTTTTGATGAAACAGTGGCTAAGGCAGTCTATGATGCTGAATCTAGCAGGATGCTGGCATAAATATGTGTCAGTATCTCAGTATCCTTTTCAAAGTTGAATCTTGTCAGGGCCACTTTAACTGTCCAGTTGTTTCTCTCTGAAAACACAGAAACATTTAAATATAACATTGAGGGACATTTTTTGTATTAACATATGTATACAACAAATCTGCTAATGATGAATCTAGGTTTGATCAGATGAAAAGCATCTGTCAATCTTTATAAGTCAAATTAGATTGTACAGCCAAATTTCATGTATACAAAGATTATATAATCTTTATAAATCAGATTAGATTGTATAATCCCCATCCATGCCATATGAAAGAATGGCATGTAATAATAAGACATGAGGGTCAGGTAGCCAAATGGATTCATTGGTTATTTCAGAGATACCCATGGTTCTCTGAGCTGTTCCTACATATGGGGATCAGCATATGTGTCACCTGTTTTGTTGTTCTTCTGGGTCCTTTTCACCTTCCATGTTAGGAGCAACAATCTTCTTGCAATCTCTTAAGGTCAAATCTAACTTTTATTAACTTTGAAAGAATCCACACAGCTTTCCATTTTCTGTGGAAATAAAACCATAGCCTCTTTCCCAGTGCAACACATTTCCAGCCTTCCATTCTGAGATCAACACATCTTTAAAATATTTAGACTGATTTAAATCAGCAGGCCTTTCTAAAATCCACTGTTTTTCAGCAGCTGTGCTACCTGTGTCATTGACATTAAAAAAATTAAAGTTAATAAAGCATTATGTAATCTATGTCTGGGAGATCCCATATCCTTCTATTTTTGTAAGCATTACCGTTAAAGTATGGTTAGATATTTCCAAAATTGCTTGACCTATAGGCTTATTATGCTCAGTAACATGTTTTATATTATAATATTAAGGAATTGCTGTATTTTGCTAAATACATATGCTGGAGCACTATTAGTTTTATTCGCTAAAGATGTCCCCATGACAGCCATTACCTCTAATAAATGTGTAATTACAGAATCAGCATTATTAGAATTCAAGGCAGAAGCCCGTTGAAATCCTGATTAGGTATCAATTATATGGTGTACATACTTCAGTTTTCCAAATTCTGCAGAATGAAAAATATTCATCTGTCAAATTTCATTTCTTTGGATACCATTAGGGTTTCTTGCAGCAGTTAATGGAACTTGATTATACAAAGAACATGTAGGTCAATTATATATAATTTCCTTGTCTTGCTTTCAGGTTATAGATATTTTTTCTTTAAATCTCTACTATTTACATGATTCCTTTTATGAAAAATTGAAGCTTTTAATACATTCCTATCAATAATTGATCTATCTCCTCATTTTTTTTAGTGCCAATGGTCCTGATAAACCTGTATGAGACTGAATATAGATTATATATAATGGATGATCTCTGTTTAAGGTGATCTGTTGTATTTGTATAAATAACAAAGTTAATTCTGAATCATCTGGACCAACTTCATCAGCCTCTATATACAAAGCAGCTCTTTCTGCATACTGAAAGTCAGTTACTATAGTAAGGGATCCTGAAAAATCTAACAGAACAATGAGAATAGCATATAGTTCTGACGTTTGAACTGAAGGATACAGGCTTTGAACTACTTTGCTCATATTTTCTGATTTATAACCTGCTATTCCTAACTTATTGACATCCCATTTTTAAATGGTAGGAGATTGAGAAATTGGTGCTCCTCTTACTATATAAAAAGAATCAAATTAGTTCTTTTTAATGAACTGGAGTTGTTTGCTTTCAGGGTATCTGTTGTTAATTTCCAAAAAAAAAAAAAAAAAAAAAATGTTGTTGCAAGCTCTTTGCCAGTGTTTGTTTTCTGCCCATAATGAAGCAATTTCAGCATTAGTAAAATGTACAACAATTTCTGCTAGGTCTGTTCCTGCTAACTGACAGAGTCTCATTTTTCCTTTCAGAATCAATGCAGAAAACTTTTCTATATAGATGTTTAATTTTTCACTCTGTTTGCTAAAAAAAATCCATTCTAAGATATTGTCTTCTCTCTGCACACAAATTCCTGTGGGAGAATAAGTGAAAGGCAAAATAACTAAAATAAAATCCAGCTTTGGACCCAAGAGATCCACATGTGCATCCTGAAATTTCTTTTCTACCAGAGCCAATTCTCTCTCATGACCCAGCTGATAATTTTCTTGGACTTTTTACATCCTTATCACCTTGTAAGGTTTAACACAAATTACTTACCTCTTGAGTAGTTAATCCAATACTGGCCATAGCCAGTTACTATTTCCCAGCAATTTCTCTCTCCTTCCCTTATTATCTCTTTCTCTCTGCTCCCTTCAGAGCCTTTACTTTTTATATTCAAACTCAATATTTCATTATATGATTGACTATGTTCCATTTCTTTCGTTTCTTCATCCATCTTTCAAAACATTTCTATTTCATTTTCTTTCCTTCAGAGATTTCACTTTCTATGTGCATTCACTAATTTCTCTTTCACTGCATCCAAACTCCCTCTGTATTTAATTTCCTCTAAACACTGTTTTCTTGGGATTTCCAGTTTCAAGCATACACTACTTACTGGTTCAATGTCACCTTTTCAGTCTTAAGGCACTGTGGTGGCCTCAGACTGTGCCTGTTTCTACTGCCTGCAAGCAGTGTCTAGATATGGATTCTGAGCCCCAGATTTCCCATGCCTAAGCTAAGAATTCATGCACTTGAGAATCATTTCTGGAGCCCATCCAGGGCCTTAACCTTGGATCTCATGACCTACTTTGGTATGCCAATTGTTGTAAGACCCTGGTGACCTGGACGCCATAAATATAAAGACACCGAGACCTTTCTAATCTTTTAAAGCTTAGGCCTTAGCTGGATAGGTTCTCAACTATCTCATCTAAATTAGCCTAAGCACCTAGCCCCACCCATGGCTAGCTATACCTTCCAGGCCTGATGCCTTATCTGTCTCCTCTTGTGTCTCCTGGTGAAAAGACCCTCTTCTTTCTTCTTCCCAGAGTCTCTTTTTCCCTACCAGGAAGTCCCATCTTCCATATTCTGCCCAGATATTGGCTGTCATTTTTTTAAAGCTAATCAGTGAATGCCTTAGGTAAGTGAGGAATGACAGAGACACACCTTCAAACAGTGTACCCCAACAAATCTCCTTGATTAGCCAAGTCTTTATTCTTCTTTACCTGTGGACATTTTAAAAAGTAAATTTTTAAAAATGTGTATGGGTATTTTGCCTACATGCATGGCTGTGTACTTCAAGTATGAAGTTGTTCATGTTGGTCATTAGACAATATTGAATTCCCTGGGACTAGACAGTTGTGACTCACTATGTGGGTGCTTAGACCTTTCCAACCCCACCTGAATGGCATTACTTTTATATTCCATCTCTATGTGTTGCTCACTGTTGTAGGAAGACCCTTTGCAAACAGCAAAGCAATTGATCAGTAAGCATATGAGCTGGTAACCAGGCCTACAGAAACAAAATCATTGTACTTTGTACAAAGCTCCTACTTTGTACCCTCCTCTCTTTATCCTATAATTTAGTATATGGGACTACAG
Organism: Acomys minous; assembly: GCF_964271855.1. Classification (NCBI taxonomy): domain Eukaryota; kingdom Metazoa; phylum Chordata; class Mammalia; order Rodentia; family Muridae; genus Acomys; species Acomys minous. The sequence goes on along the minus strand of NC_140500.1, from coordinate 38,113,410 downwards.
TGTAATATAGAAATCAATTGATCACATAGGACCAATAACTCTGGTAAGTTTCTTCTTTTGATAGATTGACTAGTGTACCCCTAAAAGTCATATTCACTTAGGACCTTGCAGTGTGGCCTTATATGGATATGGTCATCAGATATCAATCGGATTACAATAAGGTCAGAACAGACCACATAATTCAATGATCAGGGTCATGGTGGGAAGGAAATTTGAGTACGGAAACATGCGCAGGGGAAGGCAATGTGAAGAACATATGGAAAGGATATCATGTGACAATAGAATCAGAGTACTAAGAGATGTCTCCACAAGATTAGGGACAAGTGTGGCCAACTGTCCGTAGAAGCTAGGCAGAGGAAAGGATAGGTCAGCCTCTTCCTTAGAGCATCTAAGCAGAACTAACCAATCCTATCTTGAGAAATTAGGTTTTCCTTCAGAACTGCTCACAAAAATCAGTAATATCAGACTTCAGCCTCCTGAGGTATGAGTTAACAGGTCCCGTGGTGAAACTACTTGGTATGTGGAGTTGGCAATGGCGATAACCTACTACCTTTCCCTGCTGTTTTCTGTGTGGTAAGTCAGCACACAGAGATAAGAGGGAGGGACTTTATGCCTTCAGCTTTATGCCTTAAGGCTGCCCCAGCTCCTGCTCCAAGTACTTCACAAATGGGAGCAGTGAAAAACAAGGCATTACAACCTGAAGGGTCCACAGGGGCCAGATAGAAAATGCAATGAGAAGTTCATCTGCTCCTAGAAGCAACTTCTGTTTTCCGGGCTATTGCTGCCCTGAAGGGATGTGTTACCTATAATACCCTGTTTCCCCATATGTCACAATTATTCCAGAATGGAGTTTTGCATGAAATATCCCAATTATTTTAATTAACAGAATGTTCAATATAGAATGAAGCACACACACACGCAGGCCTAGGCAACCTATGCTCTGATCTCGCAATGAGGGGATGATTGACATGCTCTGTGGTATCCCTCAGCAAAAAGCAGGAGGGATCCCTGGTTGAGAGCAGGCATGTCTTAACTGTACCTAAGGTATCATTGGTAACCCTTGGACATTGTAATCCACTCCTGTCTGAAGCCAAACGCCATGAGGCAGTGCCACCAACCTGCCAGTCTTCCTGAGCCAACAAGTAGCAATACCTACCAACATTGCTGCTTTTTTAAGAATCTCAACCCATCCTGCAATGTATGAAACTATCGCCTTGTTCTCAGGCTTTCAACTTTCAATTATGTAGTTTTGTTTTTTACTTTATTTCATGTAAAGGAGAGAAAAAGAGTTTTTATAATCCCTTTCTGTGTATCAAAATCAAAAGGGTGTTTTCTTGCCATAATTCGCCATTTTGGACAAGGAAAGTTGGCTTTCTAAGTTGTAGTGTAAAGAGATTTAATTATAAGGAAATATTTCAAAGTGACTCAGGCAAATGAGTATGCCCTGTCTCTCTCCTTAACAGCAGGGCCTCCACGCACAACTGCTCAGAAGAATTACAGGTCACCATTCTGGGATCAACTTTCCCTTTGGGGTGATAGAATATTGTGGAGTTGGCAGCTTTTGTCATCTGCTACTAAAGCCCCCCAAAAGAAAAGATTCAGCACTTTTAAAGGTCCCCTGTCCCCAGACTAGTTTTGATTTACAGGGCTGACAAGGTCAGCTCTTTAACGGCTGCAAGCCAGAGCTTCGAACTAAGAAAGAAAGATTCAATTTATTTCATAATTCCAGATATGCTCCTGCCCCCCCCCAGCCCCCACCATATCTGAAACCTCTGGTGATAGCAGGGGAGCAAACACTTCTGTGTGCTGCAGGTAATTTACTGTGTTGTGAATTAGATGACCTCTCCTCATGTAGAGACAATTGAGTTCCACGTCACACCCTTGTTTTTATTACTTGATACTTTATCATTGTTGACTTTTCTCTGATATTATCAGGGATGTCCTCAAAAGCCCACTGGGAGGTCATGACGGACCCATTCTAAGCCTCGGATGGATTTACATTTTTCAATCCTTTTTATCTAGTTCTATCACTGTTCCTAAGCCTTAGGAGGAGCTTAGAGTTCAGAGTCAACCTCGGGGTCAATCAATAGCCTAAAATGGAAAAGCTCAAGTGAGATGGAGCACAAAGGAAGCTTTGTCATCTTGGTGAGAAGGGCTCCAGGGATGGCTTAGTGGTTAAGGTCACTTTCTGCTATTGCAGAGGAGCCAGGTATGTTTCCCAGCGCCTACATGGTAACACCAAACCATCTGTAACTCCAGGTCCAGGGACCTGATACCCTCTTCTGACCACTATAGTCACCAAAAACATACATGGTGCACGTAAATACACCGGCAAAATTCTCATACACATAAAAAATTAAACAAATAAAACTTTTTAATTTTTCAAGAAAATTAATGTACAAGGAGTCTTTGAAGAACTTGGGTTTTTTTCTTTTTTGAAAGTTAGTGTGGCATCCAACTTAAAAGGAAATATATATATATATATATCTAAAGAGATATTAATATTGGGTATTATCCCAAAAATATTTGAGATTGTCCAACTAGCACTTAAAATATGAGCTATTTTCTAGCTCATAGAAAAGTTCCATAAAACAGAGATTAAAATTAAGGTTCAGTCAGTAAAATGCCTGTCATGAAAGCATGCAGACTGAATCTAGATCTTGTGCACCTGCGCACAAATCAGACTTTGCAGTGCATGTATATAATTTCAGCTGAGGAACCAGTCTGCAGAAAGGAAAGAGGAAACAGAAGGACCACTCATGCTCATTGCCAAGCCTGTGTATATCCCAATCTGTGACCTCTAGCCTCAGCGAGGGATCTTCTGTCAAAAAAACCCAGTAGAAAGCAAAGAGATCACCTGATGTGTCAGCCTCTGAGCTCCATACGCATGTACTCACATGTACACATATAAACAAGTATATGTAAGACACACACACACCCGCATACACACATCTATAAAACAAACTTATAGCCTTTAAGTGTAGAAATAAGTAGCTAAAAGTATGATACAGCTATACCTGAGGAGGTATCATGCTAGTTTTTCCTATACTCAATACTCTGTGGCTGTTCTACCATAGTGAGCATTCATCAGTTTGCTCATAATATGTTCTGAAGAAGCAGCCACCCCCGACTCATGAGCAGAAACCTGTCCTCTGCCTGCCACTCTCATGTACACTATCACCTGGACAAGTTCTGGAATGTCTTGAAGAGATTGCATTCTTCCACTTTTATGGGCTGAAAACTCTATTTCTTGTGTCTGAAATTATTGGTTCATATATCACGGATTCCTAACTATTGGACAGAGTCAGAAGCTCAGCATTGGAAGAAAGTGCTGGCCTCTCCATCTTTGCCTCTCTCAGTCTCTTAGCTTGACTTCCTTAAAAATTGTCCTTTTTCCATGGCAAGTGAAGTAACTACCCACATTCCTGTTTTATATCTTCCAAGTTTAGCAATTTGCCAGAAAAAAAGGTCGTCTTCTCAGATAGACTCTGGTTTCAGTAGCATGTATATCCTTAAGCCAACCACTGCAGAAAAGACAAGAGGGTCTCCTGGTCAGCCAGGTCTGGCCACTACTCTTCTCAAAGCTAGGGTTATGAAAAACATCTTTTTTATTGGAAGAGTAGTGGCCTTTTCCCTCATAGAAATGGATGGTCTATAACATGATAACATCATTTCTAGTTCTAGTGTCATGTTTAAAGCATTATTACATTTATTGAAAATGTAACTATATGGGTGAAGGCTATACTAATTTTTCCTGAAGAGATATGAACAAACATTTTACTCCAGATAGGGCACCCCAAAATAATTCAAATACATGATACCACCAAAAGTCAACTGCTGAAACAATGAGTTTATTAGCATTTCTTACAGGGGTGTCAGGGACGGGTTGCTCAGAGGCAGCTGAATCCTGCCCAGGACGGGTGCCAAGTCAAGAAAGCTGCAATTCAGGAGCTCTATGCATGACTTGCAGGTGGCTCTACAGATTCAGGAGTAGCTTTTCCAAGGAGCTCAGCTGGTCAGAGTTTCTTCCCCAGGCAGCTATTTCCTGATTTTTTAACTATGGGGAGTGGCCTTGTGAATCCTCTAAGTTTCAGACCTTCTTCCTGGATTTGTAAGATGGTTCACTTTCTGAATTTCATGAGCTTCCCTCCTGCCTCTAGGAGGGAATATCTCAATTAGGAAGTAATTGTCATGTGACAGAGGTATATTAAATACCCATGGATGATGCTCATACGCCTTCTCTATTGTTTGACAACTTAGTGTCACCTGTATGCCTTATTGAACATGCTGATATGTCATAGGACTCCAGATAGCAGAACAACTCCCCAGTTCTCTTGACCTGAGCATTCCCTTGTGGATACTTGAAACAATGGGGAGGGGGGAGTGAGGGGGAGGTACAGCTCTCCACCGATGAAAACAATTGGTTGATACAGCTAGCTGGTACATTTGGTGTGCCACACATTTTCCAAGTCCTGCAAAACTTACCAACAACCTACAAGGCAGATTTTATTCGTGTGTTTGCTCACATGAGACAACTTTAAGTACAGAGATATCACTTCGCTCAAAATGATACAGCTTAAACGTAAGAATGAGCGTTGAGTTTAGGTTCAGAATTGGTCTTCTTGGCCACTGAATTTTGTTGCAAGAGAACCATTCTGCAAACACAAGATTGGCCCCTAATCTGGATTGCACCAAGGAAGAGTAAAGAGCTGAAGCAAGAAGACGTGATTTAGGGAAGGCTGCTGAAGTTGCCCACCTACCAATGGCCTTGCTCACTCGCATCCTCCCTATGAATTCTAATATTCCAAGTCCTTTTTTTTTTTATTAATAACAATGGGAAGGCTAAAGTACAAAACAGAACCAATGCCAATCGCTAAAATAACAAATTGTCTTAGATCAGTTCTCAACTAGAGGTAAAACTTGCCCTCTCCCCAAGGACAGGTCTCCTCCATCTTTTTTGATTGTCAGAACATTGGGCTGGGAGTGAAATGGGGACAGAGATGGCCATAGTATGCTCTTGGTGTCCTTCCCTAAGACGAAGAATCATCGAGTCCAATAGAACAGTACTGAAAGGGTCAAGCTGCCCTGTCCTTGAGCATAAATAATGTGGGCATGTTATGCACTTGACATGTATCAGGGTCAGTCTAGGGCCCAAGTCATTTTTGGGAGGATCCTCTGCCGCTTCCTGCTCTGTATCGTTTGCATGGTACAGTTTAATTTGAGCAGTAGCTTTAGGATTTTGGAATGTAAATGACACTGTTTTAATTGAAACAATCTATTAATAGACCTTTGTGCATCAAAAGTGTCCCTCTGAGTGTTTACTATACTCCAGGCTCATCTACCTCATGTTAGATGAATTCACATCCAAAATATGAATGCCACCCTATTTACTGAGTTATCATATGTCGACATTTCTCAATTTCCAGCAAATTGTCTCATAAATAGGAATGTGATTAAGTCCCTGAAAGCTATTTTGGTTATTATTGAGGTAATTAAAATGTGGTCGCCACTTTGCTTTTGTGAGTACATCTGCTCTCTGGTAAATAAGGAATCAAATTCTGTGCAGTGAGAAACTGTATATGCCTTCGTGGGTGAGTAAGCAGAAGGCCTCCTGTCTGCTTCTTTTTCAACCACGGCTTTGATTTAACTGGAGCAAGAATACCTTTACCACTGTAGCTTTGAGGAATTGTACTGTGGGAGATAATCCCTATGTATAAAAACTAAGAGGAACTTCATCATTATTTACTACATTTTCTGTACGTTTTCCCACATATAAATGATGTGCTTTGATAGTATTCATTTCCTCCCACTCCTACTCCAGCTAAGACCCTTCCTCTTCCAAAATATCCCCCACCACCCCGTCAGCTTCCTACCCTGTGTATATGACTCAATGAGTTTCATTAAGGTTATTTATAGGCGTGTGGGCAATGACTTATGTAATGGTGCATGGGTCCCTTCTTGGTGCCTGCATCACTAAAGAAAACATCCCTCTCTTTCACACATCAGCCATTGCCCAAGTAAGAATCCACAGGGAAAGGTGGGGCCCCTTTCATGGTAGTGTTGACAGGTGCAACCTTGTCCAGTGCTTGAGAGGATATATGTTACCTGACTGTATAGCTTGATCTTCTATTGATTTTAAAGCTTTGTTGGTTTGGGCTCCTATGTCCTTCTTTGCCTGGGTGACTTAGAAACAGAAGCTCCAGTGATCAGCTCCTTTTCTCTTTGTGTTGCAGATAGGACCTGTGTGTGGTTTTAAGGCTACTTCCTCTTGTGTGAGTCTGAATTCAAAGGCATAAGAACCACAGCCATGGCTGAGGGCAGGATTTATTACTTGGAAAACTTTGCTTTAATTGTGTCTCCATAGGCTTTGTGGCTTGTAAAATAGAAAGAATACAACTACTAAGGCAACCCTCTCAGGCCAGCTGCCAGGAGCTACTGCCACGTAATGGCCATGATTCCGACATGACTTTTTAGTCTCCACAGGGGAATCTATCTCAGCCGACAAACCATTGTCCCCCAAACTCCAGTCCTCTAGCAGAAAGCAACACAGTCACAGCCACCACCCACCAGACTCTCCCAACCACAACACTCTAGCTTCCCCTCTGTGCCTTCTCTGCTGATTTGTGATGACTCAGTTTATTTACAGGCTGACTTAACTACTCTATAAAATGAGAGTACTAAAGAGGGTTTTGTAGGTCCCAACCCCCCATATGTAGAAGTGACTAAGTAATCGTCCATGTTTCAAAACAAAAGAGAATAGATGTCTTAGTATATTCATCTACAGTAGTCCTAGCACTGGTGTCAGAAATACAAGGCCAGCCTGGGCTACACAGTGTGTTTCTTTCTCAAAAAAAAAAAAAAAAATCAATCAATGGATTAATAATCAACAAAACAAATAGATGAAAGATATTGCTGGCTGATAAACGTGCTAGAAATTCCATAGAACCTGCTTTTTCCAAGAGCCACTCGGGTTTATTTTAATAAGTTCCATTTCATAGATAAGGAGACCGAAGGTCACAAAGATGAGCAAGCAGAGCTGGCATATGTGGTGTACAAATCGCCTGTGTGATTCCAGCATCCTTTGTTTTCCACGTGCTAGCTAACTTGTTCATAGAATCTGGAACATGTCTGAGAAGACCTGTAGCTTCATTATGCAAAAGATAGTAAATGTGGTATCTGCAATACAGTAAATTTAAATCTTCAGTTATGTTTATTTAAAAATCAAAATTTCTAAATTAATAAAGGAGGAAAAAATAAAATAAAATAAAAATCAAAATTTCTTTTAAGTGAAGCTCTATGCATTCTAGATCCTTGGCTGAAATAGCTACTAGTACTCCCACTGGTTTAGCCACTCAAGTTCCCATAACATATGACAGTTCTTAGAGTAGAATTTACTTATATACTTATTCATTCTACCACTTAACAACAGTTTACAGGTCATTTGTAACCTCTACCCAGTATGCCAGATACAAGTTATATCATAAGGTGAACACTGCCCCTGCTCTCAGAAGATATAGGACAAGGAACAAATAACTGACAAAGGGAGGCAATGTACAAGTCTAGCAGAATTGTAACTATAAAGGCCCCGAGGTAGAAAGAGATCTGAAATACTCTAGGAACTTGTAGGGGACCACTGTGCTTAAAGGTCATTGAAGGCAAAACATAAAAGAAGAAGCAAGAGAACAGTGTGTGAGTGTGTGTGTGTGTGTATGTGTGTACTGTGTGTGTGTGGGTGTGAGAGAGAGACAGAGACAGAGTCAGAGACACAGAGGCACAGAAACAGACAGACAGAGGGAGAGGGAGAGATCATGATGGAAAAAGGGCATGGGCACGAGGATGTGAGGGAGTAAGGGTAAGAGCATGTGAGAGCAAGCAGGCATGAAGACACAAGTGTTAAGGCTAGGGTTAAATCTTGGGTATCACCCTCACATGCTGGTCACCCACCTTAGTATTTTAAGACAAGGTTTCTTATTCCCCTGGAAGCTCACTGAGCTGGCTGAAACTGCCTAACCCTTAAGCCTCAGGCATCCACCTACGGCTGCCTTTCCACCGCCTTTACAAGCTCATGATGTCCCAACCAGTTTTTTTCCCATGGGTCCTGGGAATGGAACCCAGGCCCTCAGCGTTCTGTGGCAAGCATTTTACCAGCTAAGCTATCTCCTCACCACCCTTTCCTAATTTTTCCTTAGCTGTTTTAAACCTGATGGTGGTCTTCAAGATCTCCCTTGGTGTCGTATGATCAGAGGTATTACAGAATGAGAGATGCTATTTTAACCAAGGTTTGAGAGTGTGTTTAGCAAGAAAACTAGTGAAAGTCTTAAATGCATCACATGTCCCAATAATGCTTATGCATATGTAGACAAACCTCCTAAAAACAGATGAGGCTGTCAAAGGACGTAACTATGATTTATAGTGTGAAAGGCCGCGGAATGGCAGAGACCGCATCTCATGAGATAACACTTTACCTATTTGCTTTGCTTTCAGAATTACCATTTCTGAAGATGGAAACCTCAGAATCATCAATGTGACTAAATCTGATGCTGGAAGCTACACCTGCATAGCCACTAACCACTTCGGAAGTGCCAGCAGTACTGGGAATGTGATCGTGAAAGGTAACGTCTAACTCAGAGAGGCCACGTGTCTTCTAAGAATAGACTCTCTAGACGTGGCAGTGCTCATATTAATATGTATAGATAGCACTGTGGCTAGATTAATTCATCACAGCAAGCTTGATATGATTAACAATTCTTCGAGAACCGTTGGTAATGAATATGATTGAAAGGCTATCTTATTTCGGCATCGTCCAATACAATTTGAGAATTACAGCCATTGTGTCTATTATAGTACTGTAACAAATGTTATCTGCAGTCCTTTAATTAAATTTCTTTCAAGTCTCTATAGGTTTGAAATTCATGTCTAGGAACCCTGCGCTAACAAATTAAAAACCCATGATTCAAGTACTATTTTTAGCAAACATTGTTTAAACAACGACACTGGCAGTTTTACAAAGAGCTGCCCTGGGTAGTCACAGATATGGATATGGCTTCTCCAAGTAATAAAGGGTTTTGATCACCTCTGTGCTTTGCTTAAGTCACCCAGCCAACCCTGTCAGTTTTACGGAAATAAAATGCCCCTCATGTCTTAGTCTGGGTGCTCTATATTTCACGACTGAAAGTCCTTTATGCTCCTCGCACAGAGTATGATGTGAAACTGTCCCAACACCAGCTTGACGGCACTGCTGCTGGAAGTGCTGAGGATTGTAAAGGATGAGATCTTAATTTCCATTTCATTTGAATTTCTATCACCTCCTGTCTTGCACAGTCGGTCTTAGGATTTTTCAGTTGCAGGAAACTCGGTGGTGCTTTGACTAATAAAAATAACACTCAGTGTGGTGACTTGTTAGAGGTCACCAAAAATGGAAGGACTTAAGCCTAGGAATCTGACTCCAGGTTTCCCCTAGTTCTACAGGTAAAATTGGAGACCTTTTTTTTTTTTCTTGCTGATATGTAATGCATTCTGATAAGCTGCTTCATTTTCTTCCTTACTGACTTATTTGTAGCTTCCTCTCTGAAGTAAGATAGCCCAAGGAAAGGAAAAATATTCAAAAAGAATATTTACCTCGATTATAATTTAAACAGGAAGCTAAAAAAATCACCTAATTATGTATGTCAGGGTCATTGGAGGTTAACAATTTGTTGTCATCTTGAAAAGTCTTTTTTTTTTTTTTAAACCATGAATATCCTTATCTGTACAGATGGAGAACTGAAAGTCAAAAAGACTTAGGGGTAGATCTGTGTTTAGCTGGAGTCCAATTATTTTGGTTTATTATGCATTCTCCATACCAGTATCATAGACATATGACTGTGGGTTTGCTCTGTTTCTCTGGGCAAAAGAAAAAGTGGCTAAGGTAATATTTATAGCATAGAATTCCAGCTAGAGACCTTTGGTAATGTATGGTCGTTGGCTGCCAGAGGAAATTTAGTGATTACTAGGACCAGGACAGAGAGGCCAAGCTTTCCAAGACAGTTACTAGTTAAGCTCAGGCCTGTTAGAATGATGTTCCCCCTTGTGCCAATACAAGGCAATAATACACCATGTTAAATTACAATCAAAGACCAGGATTAAAGTCAAAGAGATGTGGCTTAGCTCCCACTTCTCCTTACTATCTCCATGACCTTGTACGTGATTAGCAGCTTGAATGGAGATAATAGCGTGGCATGGTTGATGTGTCTGTGGTGATCCACATTAAGAAGTAAACAAGAGGCAGAGGCAGGAGGATCTCTGTGAGTTCAAGGCCAGCCTGGCCTACAAAGTGAGTCCAGGACAGCCAAGGCTACACAGAGAAACCCTATCTTTGAAAAAAGGAAATAAGTAGGGGTACCTGGAAATAGGAGGTGTTATTTATATTATAGTAAAATTATTACACACACATTCTAAGTCATTGGACACTTACTGAAGTTCCTCACCCAGTACAGTAATTAGGAAAGGCAAATAAGAGGTGGTTACAGACATACTGATACAGACATCATATTTCCCTGCTGCACTGTAGAAAGTAGGGTATTTTCTCAACAGCCTTCTGATGCTGGAGATGCCACCAGAAAGATGAAGAAATGGTTCCCAACCAACTGTTCAGTTCTCTGCTGCCATCTTGTATGGTGCCACAGAGCAAAGCTTCCAAGCATACCAGGATGAAGTGTATCACGGCCACCTCATATTCTGTATAGATATAAATATTACTGAGATAATAGATTTTACTTATCTTCATAAATTAAATAATTTATTCATTGCCATCTAATTAGATGTGGACAGTAGTTCCTCAAGAATCGTACAAGAGTTCCTGTGGGTTCGCAGTTAAGTGTTTTTCATTTTAGCAATCATGTGCTTCAATGTGTGTTAGGAAAACAATAGTTTTCTGTCAATAGCAATGAATCAAAAAATGTTAAAATATACTTAACTATGTCAGCATACATAAGAGTATTAAATATCCATTGTTACAAGAGGCCATGTCAAAGGAGGCAGGGTGGTGTGCATATAGTTAAAGATTGGAACCAGACCTTCCAGGACATTTTCAAGAGAACTCTAGTGAGCTTAAAAGGTCAGAAGACATCCTGCAAGGTGTGCATAGAGCACTCTAACTGTAAGTACTAGACTGAGAAGGCTCCATCTGTACAGTACTAGTCTTGCAAGCATGTGGACCTGGATTCAGTGGCCAGAATACAGGTTTCAAGAGCCAGGCCTGGTGACATGCACATATAATCCCCAGGCAAGGTAGATCTCTTATGCTCCCTAGCCAGCCAGTTCAGCCTACTTGGCATGGCACTGTCTCAAGAAAACAAGGTGGATCACACCCAGAGAACAGAATCCAGTCTGCCTCTAGCCTTCATATACATGTGTACAATGTCCGTGCCCACCTGCACATACATGTATACCACCCACAGATACACCTGCACATGTAAGAACACACACACACACACACACACACACACACACACACACACACTAAAATTTTCAGAAAAATATGAGAAAGAGGAAGTCCTGGGAGAAAAGGCACATGGGTAATATAAAGAGAGGAGAGGAAGGCAGACATGCTCATGTATGAACAGTAAGGTCAGGTCATCCAAGCCCAGGAGCTCAGTGCCCACTTCATGTCTTTCATTGGCCTCTCTGGACTTACTCACTGGCACTCAGATAGATCAGCGTCCCCAGCTAGGCTTCGGATGCCTGTGTTGTTGTGATACAGGCATGGGGATATGAGCTTCGTCTCATCAGTATGGTCATGGAAGTTAAGAATCCTGTTACCTTTAAGTACAGCCCAAGGTGATTAGGAAGCACTCCTGTCTCCTTCCGGGGCTTGAGTCTGACCTCTGCTGGTATTAGGGGGCAGTGCCTGTGTGTACTGGGGACTGCTAGGCTGCCAGGCCTCTACCAAGGACGTTAACATAAACTGAGACATGCAATTGAGAAATCTGCTCCATAAAGCACAGTAAAAGCAGAGGAAAACCATTCTGAACTCAGCATGAACTGTGCCGAGCACTCAATTCCACATCAAATGCTCGAGCCACACACCTTTAGTGCAGTTGTAGCCATTTAGCCTGGAATAGGAGATACTGCTGTATTTTAATTCACTTTCCAGCTCTACAAAGGGACTGAAATTTATCAGAGACGGGTGCTCTCTAACCTTAAAAAGTGCTTGTGGTCGTTTTGATCTCTTCATATGTCTGGGATTCGAACTCTGGGAAGATCATACATCAGAACACATTTCCTCCTAACCTTTTTTTTTTTTTTTTTTTTTTTTTTTACAATAATTGTGTCATTAACCACTCCTTTAAAATTCAATTCTCTTACTCACTACCTCTTGCCCAGCTATTTGGAGAGAGGATGAAGGGAGATATTTTCAGACACAGGGTCAGTAAGTAGGGGAGGGAAGGGGGCACATCTCTACACGAGACAGGAGGTTTAAATTAATCCCTGGCAAGTATCCATCTAGGGGATAAATATTCAGATTATGCATGAGCTGGCTTCTAGGCTGCAGGATTCTGACAGGTGCCCAGGAGACTCTTGATTATTCTCCTACTGTCTGAATGTCTAAGTCTTACTGATTTAATTTTATGGTAGTTGTAGTATACTTAGAATTTGGTTTGTTGTTTAAGCAAGAACATTTCTTAAATCAGACCCCCCCACTCCTAACAGAAAGTATTGACTTACCTTTAAACAAATGATATGCATTTATGATTGGCAACATTAGTAAGAGCTATGAGGATGGCCAGTTTAATTTTCATGCAGTATGGACTCGTTAATTCATTTTTTTAATCTTCAGGCCAGAGGTGGCAGTGTGATCAAAGCAGTTGTCGTAGCTACATAGGTTTTATATGCCCAGCATTTCTAAGTCCAAGCCTAAAACAGAGCACTTGAGAGTGTTTGTCTGCAGATGGACAAGATAACCATGCTAATAACAATCCTATCTTCTATTGATCACCTCCAGGGATCAACATGAAATGTAGCTTTTAAGCTATGGCTGTGATTACCATGGTTATCTTGTTGAACTACCTCCAGAGTGACCTTGTATGACTGTAGTTAGTGGTTTCAGTCTGTGCTTTGACGGGCAGTCTCCTACAGATGAAGGACTTTGTCCATGTTCCCTAGCAAGGGAGAACTGAGTAGAGCTCGTCTCCTGGAGGCAGGCCTCCTGGGCCCTGCCTCTAACCTTTTGTGTCTTCATGTTTAGGGACAAGACTTGAAAAAAGCCGCGTGTTAAATGAGCACTCCAATTGTTCATTAAACTTACCTGAGCTAGAGAATGTAAGGATTTGAACACCACGGCCAGTGGGTTGTACCCAGCCCTCTGCCTGCTGTCTGCCCCAAAGCTCAGAATAGCAAGCACTTGTCCAACTGGTTCAACTGAGAAAATGATATTTTCGAATGTAGAAATTTTATTAAATTGATATTTCACTATTCATAAATAAAGTATATTTAGAAGTCAGGCAGAACATTTGTTTACATAACTGTGCTTTTATACTGCAGCAAGAATGTGGAGTTGTTAAGACACAAACTTTGCCTCATGGCCTGCACGGTCTTAAGTATTTCCTGTTCAATCCTTTGGATATATGTGGATCTTTTCTTTGGGTAGCTTTTCTTTAACTAATCCTTCAAAACTTGGTGCGAGACATCCTCTTATTCATACACAGCTCTGCTTGCACCTCCTGCTAACTTTGCATGCTGGAAATTCCTATCAGATGACCAGCTGCAGATGGCAGAGAGATTTCTTTCCCGAACTCTTTTTTCACTCCAGTGTCAGGAGAGTGACCTTCATAACTTGGATATAGGCTGAAAATACAATGAGACAATATAGGTCATTAACTTTCACTTTGGCCAGTCACTAAACAAAGCATTCAGTTTAAATCTATGGGATTTGTGGAGCCTCATACAGTTAAGACAAAAAAAAAAATGTATGCTTGGAAGACCCCACAATGTGAAGTATACTCACTGGGGTTCTTGAACACACAAACCTCCCACTGTGACCAGCCTAATCCAGCTGAATTTCTTTTCTTTTCTTTCTTTCTTTCTTTTTTTTTTTTTTTTTTTTCTTTTTTTGGTTTTTTGAGACTGGGTTGCTCTGTGTAGTCTTGGCTATCCTAGACTCGATTTGTAGACCAGGCTGGCCTCGAACTCACAGAGATCCGCCTGCCTCTGCCTCCCAAGTGCTGGGATTAAAGGCGTGCGCCACCACGCCTGGCTAAATTTCTACCTTGCATTTTTCCCAGGCTGTTCCTTTACTAATGCATTGGTGTTTCTTGTGAGATCAGCCAACATAAAAGTTTAACGTCGTTTTACCCAAAGAGTAAGAGTTCTTTCTGTGCATCTGTTTATTTTAATTCATTACAAAGAATCACATTCTCAATAAGACAAAAATTAATTTTCACTTCAAGGAACTATGTGAGAAGTAAAGTTTTCTGTAGGCCTTCACTCGGACCCCATATACTCTCAAGGAAAACCTAATTTTGCATTCCTTTCCAGCCCTGCACACTGAAGGTGCTCCAGGGATTATGTGAACATTCAATTGATTGCTTTCTTGCCAGACACAGTGATCATTGTTTGCCTCATCAAAAGTTTATTCATGTTCAGAAACCACAGCTTCTTCAAGTACATTCATCCATGCACATACGCATGCATGTGTGTGTGTGTGTGTGTGTTTATAGTGACTCTGTCACATAATACATGTATTGGTATATGTTTATATACCTATATGTGTATACACACATGTGGTGGTTTCAGTAGGAATGGCCCCCATACATTTGTGTGTTTGAATGCTTGGCTGTAGGCAGTGGTGCTACTAGGATATGTGGCCTTGTTGGAGGAAGTGTCACTGTGGAGGCAAGCTCCTTGCTACCTGCAGGTCAAGATGTAGAATTCTTGGCTCCTCTAGCATCATGTCTTCCTGCACTCTGCCCTGCTTTTCACTGTGTTGATAATAGACTATACTTCTGAAACTGTAAGCCAACCCCAATTAAGCATTCCCTTTATAAGAGTTGCCCTGCTCATGGTGTCTCTTCACAGCAATGGAACCCTAACTGAGACGGCACACATATAAGACAGAAAAGGAAATGTCTTCTCAGAAGCAAAGGTTAGGTTATCTCCAATATCTTTAGTGTGGTCTGTCTAAGATTCAACTTTTGTGCTACCTCAATGGGACATTGAGAAATATCAACTGTCGTCTACATGAAGAGATGAATGGAAGATAGTCTTTCCGGCTGGAACCATTTTGAGGAATGCATTTGAAGCAGCCTATATATTACATGTAAAATGATTCAAGACTTTGTCAAAATTTGACTGGTGATCAATCAGAAATCAGTAACCAGCAATGACATTTGGCTGCTAACACACAACAAAAGCTTTTAACAGTAGACCCTGATGACAGAATATATTTTGACCTAATTAGATGTCTTCCACTGGAACCAATTATATCCAGGCAATAATTAAAGGCCTTCCTAATAGGATTAACACAATTTATGACCCAAGACACCTGAAGTAGGAAGGAAAACTTTGTTGGTTAGAAGTGCTAAATTCTAATTATAATAGATCCTTCCATAGAATGACAGTGGCCGGGACATGTCAGTAGTAGATTCTACCACTATCTAAAGTAGTAAGAGAAAATGTAGGCCGCTGAACCTCATGGTCTGCCCATGTACACAGTAGCTTGACAGAGTTGGAAATCTAATGACACAGGACATAATGATATCCTCTGACATTCATGAGGACCTTGACAACAGACACTAAGATTTCACAAACTACCTGACATTAGCATTACTAGCTATGGACATAGTGATTCCTTCTTTTAACCAAATCTACCATAAAAGAGATCTTGTAGCACTGATATTTAAGCTTATAAAGGTTATATTCCATGAGGCCCTTCGCCACATCTGGTGGGCACTTGACGTCTCCATCCGTGGCCTAGGAGGAAAATAATATCCTTTGACTTATACTTCTTTATATGTTGTTCTTTCATGGGAAAGCATCTAGGGTGGAGAGATGCATCTCCATCACATCCTTGGTTTGCATGTACTAGACACACAGAGAGCCAGCCAGCTTGTAAAGAAGCATCACCCAATATATAGATATATTCCCATTTTAAAAAGAAGCATCACCCTTACTGCTAATAATCACAAAATGCATTGAAGCATTCAACTAATTTACATATAAGATTAGCAACAGGAATCAATAGCCTTTCTTGGTAAGTGTGGAAGGAAAATGGTAACCAAAAACCAGGAATGCTATTCACATACAACCAGAATAGACACTTGAATAATAAAATTCACAACACATAATCACTGTGGACCAGGAATTCTATTTCTGGATACCTACTCTAGAGGAAATCACAGATGCAAAGAGATGAAACAACATAAACCATTTTAAAAACAGTATTATCTAAATTATGTATTGTACCTAAATACCAAGTTGGTAATATAAAATAATACCATGTAATTTTTAAGCAGAAAATACATGTGTACCATAAATATACATTATTGGAAAATGGACATTGAGTGTTCTTATATGAAAGCATTTAGCTGTGTTACTTATAATCTTTTTGCATAGACTGTAAACATATATTCTTAAAGAAAAGGGGTGAAAATGTGTTGAAAACTGCTAATTCTAGAAATGTACACAAGAGGATTGGCAAGTTGTTGCTGTGATTCTGAAACATCTCAGATTTAAAAGGTCAGATCAGAACTCCATACTGCGGGTGATATCATCTAGACAGCTGATCTGAAAATTTCTTCTTCTTGCCCTCATATTGTAAACCAGACTCAACTTTTATACCAAAGGTCCTTAACTAGCTCTGTACAAATGCTTTCTTTTAAGGTTAAAAAAAAAAGGTAGGTTAAAATAATGGATATTTTTCCTTAATGAACATTTAACAGTCAGAATTAGTCAAACAAACAAAGGCAACACAATATGACTCTGGAGCCTCATTAAATGTGAAGCACATAATTAATTTCTTTTCCAGCCATTCAAAGACACTTGTGTTGTACTGATTCAGTTTAATTGAACTTATTACCACAAACAGATAATAAGAAATATATTGAAGATATCCATCTGGCTTGCGTCGGAAAACTCACATTTCATTCTTCATGGCTGTCATAGGCCATACTAATTGCCTCATTTCAGTTGGTTTACAATCAGTATGATTTAGCTATTAATGTGATAAAATTCTTACTCAAGAGAAAGTTAATATTAAAAGCATAGATCTCTGAGCTACCTCTGCTACCACTTCCGCACACATCCTCAGCATTATTAAAGTTATATATTTTTAAGCACATAAATACAAATTCATCGTTCTCATGTGTATCTTTTTAGGGTACATCAGTCATCTTTCCACAGAGCTGTTCCTCTAACCAAGGAGAGACATGGTTTATGTTTGGGTTTTCAGTTCATTAAATGTTTACTTCCTTAGCGGAAATGGATTTTAAACAACTAATTGTTTAATAAATAAAAAGCAGAGCAAAATTAGCCATCCTCTTTCCTGCTTCTGTCTCTGAACTCCACGTGGTTTCTTACTCTGTCAGATAGGCAGTTCTCGTGGTCACACAGTGTCTCAGAAGCAGAGGGCGTGTGGAGTGTGTATGTTTTTGTTAAATCACCCCTCTCCTTTTGTTAGAGAGGTGGCCCAATGGATAGAGGGATGTAACACCTGCTCCCAACCCTGAAAGAGAAGGCTTGGTCTCTTAAAAACCCTGAACCAGAAAGGAAATGTGCCCGAAGAAGTCACAAGTGATTCTCCCCTTCCTTCCTTGGCATTTGTTTTCTGCACCAGAGGCAAGATGGGCATGACTCTCCCAAAGGAACAGGCTCTCCAAACCATGATTGAATTTCTCTAGCTGTCATATACAATCAGATCTTAGAAAAACACTCAAAAGACTCTAGGCCTTGAGGTTAAATACAGAATCTGACCGAGATGAAAGCAAGTTAATTAACATTTTCATCATCTCTCTGTGATTTGCTTTAGCAGGGGCCGTTTCTAAAAGGTTAAAATGGTTGTCTCTGTTATACATCCATTTGAGGAGCTGAAAGGAGGCTCCTGGGTTCATGGTGTAAGAGAGGAAATGCGGGCAGAACATGTAGAGAAGCAGTGACTTTTCTTGTGGCCTTCTCGCAGGTCTATAATCAGTGTGCAAAAAAGCAAGATAGGCCATTAAGGAAAGATTAACAACTTCTGCTTTGAAGATTTCCCAGACTGGAGAACATGTCAACTGTCATCTTATTGACTTTCTCCCTTTCCCGCTTCAGAAGTATAACTGTTTGTAGAAGCAGGAAAAGCTCGGATTCTACTTTACAAATTAAGATGCACAGAGTCTAATCAACAATGCCTTCCCCTCCATGTATAAGTTCTTAAACCTACCCTGATCATTCCTGATATAACATTTGTCTCTCTCTACTGGGTTTCCATACAGTGTAGGAACAATATTTGACCACTGCTGTTTGCCTCAGCATTCCTTAATGCATAAGACAAAGAATATTTATGAATAATGACCAGGATTGTTGCTGAAGGGACTCTCTAGTGCAGTTCCAATATGTGAGGCAACCAAAAGGTACACAGTACCTAGCCATCTCCTTCACAGGCTACTGTGCACCCCAACCACAGGCAGCAGAACAGTATGGGAGCTTTAAAATAAGCACGCAACCCCCAACTGTTCCCCAAACATATGTAGCCTGAAGATCCAGGGATAAGACCCAGGAATTTTCCTTTTTAACTAGGTTTATAGATAATGTCTAAATTATGCAAAAGCTGCAAGGATAGGAGTTAATGATCTAGGAGTAGTTGATAAGCCAAGACAGATGTATTCAAAGAGCGGGTAGAGTAACTTTTCTCATTGCCATAACAACAGGCGAGATGAAAGCAACTTAAAAAAAAGATGGCTTTCTTTTGGCTCACAGTTTGATGGTGCAGTCCATCATAGAGGAAGTCCATGGTGGCAGGAGCTTGAGGTAGCATGGTCCCGTTGTTTCACAGGAAGCAGAGATAGATGAATGCTGATGCTAAGCTTGCATTTTCCTTTTTATTCAGCTTGAGGCACAAATCCACAGATTGATATTGCCCCCATTTAGAATGGGTCTTCCCTCGTTGATGAACCCAATCTATAAGTCCCTTTCAAATATGCCCAGCAGTTCATCTACTAGGTGCTTTTAGATCTTATGAAATTGGCAATCCATATTAATTATGACAGCATACAAGGCACATGGAGGAAGGAGAAAAGAGCAAAGGGAATAAAGATGAAAGCTAAGCAAATATTGACAGATCAATAAAATTCAAACTAATAAAAGAAAAAGGAGGGAGTATTGATGATGCAGAAGTTAAGAGCATCTGATCATGAAGAATGGACTTACCGTGGATCAACAGATACAAGCTAGGTATTCTCCCAAACACTTGTAACCTTAGCTCCTAGCTGTGGAGGGACAAGGCAGTTGCTGGGGCTTCCTAGTGTCCAAATTAGGAGAGGGAACATGAGCCCCAGGTTCAGGGAGAGATCCTGACATAGATTAATAGGTAGAGAATACTAGACATCTCATTCTGGCCTTCATCCACAGGCACAGGTATGCACATAATAACATATATGTGCTCAAAAAAAAAAAAAAGTAGGATCTGGAGAGATGGCTTAGCAGTTAAAAAGAATTTACTTTTTTTGCAGAGGACCCAGGTTTGATTTTCAGCACCTGTGTCAGGTAGATCACAAGAGCCTGTGACTCCAGCTCCAGGGAATTTGTTACCTCTGTCTGGGCTCCACAAGCACTGCATGTGAGTGCACAAACCCACACCAACATACACAAAAGTTTCAAATAATGAAACTAAGTCTTAGTAAGGGTAAAGAGTTAAAAGCAAAAGTAATGCCAGGCAGAGGGACTATAAGCAATAACCCAAAAGCGAGACACTTGCAGAACCTACACATGGCACGTGAAAGAGAAAAACAGAATAGATCTGGGAAGAGGCCTCAAAGGGAATCAGGAGCAGCCAAGAATGCGGGAGAAGAGAGAAGGGAGAATGTCAAACACACACACTGCACTGCTTTATAAGAAGTGCCATGATGATGTCTAATGCCTTATATGATAATTTTAAAAAGTGTTTTAAAGCAAGGAAAATCCAGTGTAAAAATTAGGTGAGCTCTCATCATAGGTGAGTGCTCTGGATGACTGTTGGGCAGACTCCAGCAGCTAAGTAGAGCAGAGCACGAGTGGTTTTAATTTCTTGTTAATAAAAATAAAACACATTCTATTAATTGGAGTGAAGGGATCTTGACACCAGCTTCACAGGGAATTTTTATATCTCCAGAGAAAATTTAGAAAGTAATTAATACATATAGAAGAAATTTGTATTATGTATTAGTCATGCAATATTTTTTCTTATTAGTTATACAAAAAAATCTGTTAGTTATTTATAGAAATATAAAGCCAGGTATGGTGGCATGCACCTTTAATCCCAGAGCTAGACGAGGCAGAGGCAGGCAGATCTCTGTGAGTTTGAAGCCAGCCTTGTCTACATAGAGGACATCCAGGACAGCCAAGGCTACATAGAGAAACAAAAAACAAAAACAAAAAATGAAAGAAATAGATAATCCCATCATTCAAAAAAAATCCTCATTTTTAAACTTTTGTTTTATATTTATATAGAGGTTCAAATAAATCTATATCTATCAAAATAAAATCTATGTCTGTTTGCTTTTAGCCCCATCACAAAGATATGATACTGTGTTCAAACTTAGGAATTTATTTTTCATTAATCTTTCTTTAAGAATAGATTGTCTTTATTTTATTTGATTTGATATGTGTACTGCTCAGTGTATGTGCAGTGTATGAGTGCACATGTCTGTGGAGGCTAGAAAAAGGCATCGCATTCCCTAGAACTGGTGTTTGTGAGCCACTCACTGTAGGTGCCAGGAACTGATTTTGGGGCCTTTGCACAAGTAGCAAATGTTCTTCACAGGTGAGCCATCTTTCCAGACCCTACAAGGATAGATTTTTGAGCAGTAGATTAAATTTATTTTCATATAAATATGTTTATTTCTTCTTGCTACTAAGAAAAATACCTAAAGGAATAATACCTGTAAAAGAAAGAAAAGCTTCTATGATGTTTTTATGGTTAAGAAGATAAGAGTAAAAGAGGAGCGAAAACTAGGTCACATGTCACACCAAAGCTGGCCAGAAAATTATCTTATTCCATTCATAATGCGTGTCTCATGTCTCTGGAGTTGCCTGTAGACTTGATGTGTAGTGAGGGCCTGACCCCTACTTCCAAGATGACTCTTTGTTGTTGCATCCCTGTAGAGTACCAATGCTGCCATGTGGTCCAAGAAACAGACCAGGTGGAAGGGGTAGACTTCCTCTGAAACTCTTGCTGAAAGGAACTTAATCATTCACATGACTAAGCCACTTTACAAAGCCTGCTCTTAAAACAAAACAAAACCAAGAACATTTGTTTATGTGTATGTGTGTTTGTGTCTGGTATGTACACATGAATGCAGGTACCATCAGAACCCAGAAGAGGGCGGCAGATCTCTGGAGCTGAAATGGCAGGTGTTTGTGAGCTACCTGATATAGGTTCTGGGAATTAGACTCAAGTGGCCTTGGATGAACCGCATGAGCTCTTAACCTCTGAGCCATCTCTCGAGCCCCCAGCCCACCTTTAATAGTGTTGTGTTGCAGGTTAATGTCTCAGCATGGCTTGTGTAGGGGACAGCAATGTCACTGGTGACAGTAGACCTCTGGTTATTACTTCCCTTCCTCAACCTTTTGCTATTGAAATTTCTTATCAGTAGCACTGGGCATTGCTGATAACATGCAGAGTGAATTCTGATCGTATGAATCACTAGGGGATAGATTAAATGACAGAGTCGGCATTCAGAATTACCTTGAAAAGATCATCTTGGGAGCCAAATGTGACAAGTTTCATTTTAATCATCATAAATATAGATTTGCATTCAGGTTCTAAGCTCCTGATGAATTTCAGGGTCAGGCTTGTGTTAGAGGTTTTAGTTGACCATAAAGCAATTGATGGCTCAATTACACTCTATGCTTTCTAAAAATGCAAATTAAATCTAGACTGCAATACAGCATCCTAAGCAAAAGAGCAAAACCTTTAAGATCTGCCAGAGCAGTAGGGGCAGTAAAAACCAGGGGAGGATGTTGCTTTATTTCCAGATAGACTTTAAGATTTGATGTCAGCTTAAAGAGTGGCATCTGGGATAACAATAAAAGCAACAGCTATGGGGAGTCAGGCTGGGTATGCTACAGAAGACTCACAGAGGGCAGAATTGGGAAGGATGGTCATTATTTACAGACATTTAAAGAGCTTTGAAACTCTAGGTGACCTGAGAGGGCAGGAGCAGAGGAGATGGGAGGTAACTACAGGGGCTTATTCATGTCAAGTAAAAGGTAAAAAGCTGCAAACAAGTAGGCCACTGAAAATATAAAATTCCTGATTTTTCTATTGTTGTTGGCTGGACCTCTGCACTGGGGAAACACTGCAGAGAGAAGTCACGCATCCAAGGGAATGTGTGGTCTGAGTGGCCTGTTGAGGGCCTTCTATTCATCTCAACTTTCTTAGGACTTTCCCTGAATAAACATTGACCTGTGAGACCCTCCCATCTCTGTCTCCAAAGTACTAGCATCCCCTGATTTTAATCTCTGCCCTACTGTTTTCCTAACACCTGAGAAAATGTGCTCCTGCTTATAATTTACTTTGGTTTTTTTTTTTTTTTTAATTGCAGACTGCCATGGAACTTTTTCTTCCCTTCTGGCATCAACTTAGCCATTATCATCAGTGCATTGTGGGTTTTTTTAAAAAAGTTGTTCTATAATATAAACAACATTGTCTCAAGTAACATAGTCTAAGATAGTATGCAGCAAAAAGATCCCCTTTATGTTTATTCGTGTGTTGGGGCTTTATGGAGTCCAGTGACTAATATCCTGTTCAAATATATAGGCTTAGAACTAGTTGCAAATAAGTCCTCTAAAGAGGCAGATGCCAATCATAATTAACTGTGTTATTTCAATTGTTTCCAGTTGTTAAATATCAGGTAAATGAAAGCTGACTGTGTTGTTATGGATGTGAGAAAACTGGAGAAGGAAATGTTCCAACTCCTTGCATTTATGATTCCACACTCAATCTGCATTTCTCTCAGTGTCTATAACCAGAGGTTATCAGTGAGAAAGAAGCTCAGGTTTCTACGTGGACATGGGCTTCTCAGGAGCAGTCTGTGCTTAATTGGGACAAGAAAATACAAGCCATTATCACTGAGAAATCTGAAGCAAATGAAGGCAGGTTTGTCACCTCTCACCAAGAAACAAATTAGTCCTGTCTTTGCCTTTCCCCAGCTGCTGACTGGGGATTCTGTCAACCGTCAAAGCAACTGGGTCCCTGTAGATTAGTGTTACTGAAATCATGGTCACAAGAAGACTGTGAACCCATTTTCCCATTTCCATGAATATTTCTAACTGATTGAGTAGTACGCTTGATTGACACAGTTTGTATGAGGCCTCTGCTACAGAAATCAAGGTGTCATTTCCCAGTGGAAATCATTAGTGAACCGTCTTCTGTACAGAAGTTCTCGTACAAAGTGGGGAAGGACCGTAAATTATAGACAACGAAACTCTACCTCTTGGTTAACTTACCTTTGTAGATTGCCATCTGGGAAAGTGCACAGTTCAGCTTTAGCACGGAAGAGAAACAATAAAGAGAAACGTAGCTACTGTGCTACGTTCTGAGTACAACCTTGAAAATGTGTAGCTTTCTTTTCTTTCTGTGTAGGGTGAATGAATGTGTGTGTGTGTGAGTCTGGGAAGGTTTATATGTATGTGTGTGTAGAGGCCAGAAGACAACATCAGGTATCTTTTCTCTATTGTCATCCACCTTGATTTTTTTTTAACAGACTTGAAACTCACTAAGTAGGTTAGGTTGCTGGCTGATGGGTCCCACCTGTCTCTGCCTTCACAGGGCTGGGACTGCGTGCATGCATCACCATGCTCGGCTGTTTTTCATATGCATTGTAAGGGTTGCACTCAGGTCCTTATAGTTTCAAGGCAAGGACTCCACTGATTAGGCTGTCTCTTCAGCTTCCAAAATATAATCCTTTTGAAACTGTATGAATATAGGATGGTCACAGCAGAGGGGAAAGAACTGGGACCCTCTGTACTTGTCAATTGGTCCTGGATCTATTAGTGACGAGTGATGTGAACTGGATAGGGCGTAGCCTCCAGACTCCAGTTTTCTCTTCCCCAAAATAAAAAGACTTCATCACAGAGAATTAAAGCCTCTTTTCTCAAATTTCTATGAAACTATTGGAGGAAGCCATCAACACACTCTCACTTCAAATATTTTTGTAAGTCTACAAAACAAAAATTCTATCTGGGAGTACAACTCAGTTTCCTGGTGAAAAATAATATGAAATCTCTCATGTGCAAGAGAGTTGCATTATGGGAACATTCATTTAAAAAAAATCAGGTTATGATCTCTGAAAGGAAAGGAGAAAAATTACAATTTAAACAGTGTGGGCAGTTTTGCCAACCGGTCCATCTGCAAAAGGATCAAGTTGCCACGCTGAATCAAATTCCAGTGTTTGATGACATGCTGATGTTATTCAATACGGTCTCCAAACACAAATAGCTATTCCATCTTTTTCTCTACTCAGAGCTCATCAATTCAGAACTCCAGCAGCTGACCAAATAGCCATATCCTCTAAGCATTTGTCTATGCCACTGCATTCTTGGAAATACACATAAAACCTTCTATACCCACTAGAGTGGCATTCCACTGCTACAGCTCTTCAGGGCAGGAGTTCTGCCTCGGGATTCTGCACTGTGACCACAGCAGAGTGTGGCTGGATGAAGGCTGTCTGAGCTTTGGAGACAAGGTGAAGATCTCCCTTTCAAAATCTGGGAGGGGATTCTGATATTCTTTGAATCTCTTACAGTGTCATTCTCCTGTTTTGAAAGTTGCACATATTCACAACCAAATACCTTTTTAGACACCTCTGGGTAAAATTTAGTATCTTTCTTCCAGGCATAAACCTCTGGTACACACACACACACACACACACACACACACACACACACACACACACACACACACCATGTACAAGTGCCCACACAATTGGATGTGCATACTTACATCCATTTGTACCATACACACACATGCACAAAAGAAAATATAGCATCTTTTAAAATGCATGATTGTATGCCAGGCACAGTGGCACACACCTTTAATAAGTTCACCTTTAGTGAGTTCAAGGTCGGCCTGGTCTACATAGAGAGCTGTAGGACACCCAGAGCCACATAAGGAGATCCTTTCTTGGAAAATAAAAGCATGACTTGGAGTCTAGAGAGATGGTTTGGCTGGTAAGAGCACTGCTGTTCTTGCAGAGGACCCAACTTTGATTCCCAATACTTGCATTAGGTGGCTCCCAATCAGTTGTAATTCCAGTTCCAGACCATCTGAAACCCTCATCTGGCCTCTTTAAACATTAAATACTTCTCTGTCTCTGTCTCTGTCTCCGTCTCTGTCTCTGTCTCTGTCTCTGTCTCTGCCTCTGTCTCTGTGTCTGTGTCTCTCTGTCTCTCTCTGTCTCTGTCTCTGTCTGTCTGTCTGTCTCTGTCTGTCTGTCTGTCTGTCTGCCTCTGTCTCTCTGTCTGTCTCTGTCTCTGTCTCTGTCTCTCTGTCTCTCTGTCTCTCTGTCTGTCTCTGTCTCTGTCTGTCTGTCTGTCTGTCTGCCTCTGTCTCTCTGTCTGTCTCTGTCTCTGTCTCTCTGTCTCTCTGTCTCTCTGTCTCTGTCTCTGTCTGTCTGTCTGTCTGTCTCTGTCTCTCTGTCTCTCTCTGTCTCTCTGTCTCTGTCTCTGTCTCTCTCTCTCTCTGTCTCTCTCTCTCTCTCTCTCTCTCTCTCTCTCTCTCTCTCTCTCTCACACACACACACACACACACACACACACACACACACACACACTTGGTGCCTATGTATATACTCAAGCCCACACACAGGCATATAAAGTAAGTCTTTAAATTAAGTGCTGAGTAAATTTGTAAGTAGACTAGGGAGAGTGAGGTCTTCCATAGAATACAGACAGACATGAATTTTTATACGAAACAGGCATAGTTTTACAATCCAAAGCTACCATTGTTAGTAGATCTGTTATGTGGCGACAAACTAATCTTTAAGAGTGTTGGTATCCTCATCTATAAAATGAGGAATCTGTCCTGCTACAAACATTAGAATCTTCTGTATAAAATACTTGATGGCTCTTGGTGTCTAGCCACGTAGCCGCCATTGTGCTTGTGTTCTTTTTACACCTGCCTCTATGATTTCTACTGCCAGTTAGCGAGGAACAATATCTCAAAGTGCATGCCTCTGTGTATTGCTACACTTCTCTAAACAATACACCAAGATCCATCAGTGGTTGTGTCACCGCCTGGAGATCTGAGAGATTAGTCATCCCCTTCTCAGGCAAAAGTAAAGCATCATTATATATCTACTTCTTATATTTATGCTGTTTACTGTCATGCAAGTATTATGACACCCACAAATCAATGCACTCAGCAGGCAAAACTGTTTCGGCCCGCAGCGTGGTGTGCTTTTTACTAGTTCTCTGACAAACCCGTGTCCATCTCCTCTGAATCCTTCCTGCTGTGTAGGACAGTGATGTGGGTAGGTGAGGTGTGTGATTGATCTCTGGGTGACTTGCAAATTCATCAAAGAGAGAAATAATTTCTATGTATCTGATTGACCTTCTCTGTAAGATTACCATCCCTTCTGTAGTGCCAGTGACTTATTCTTTACTCAGAAAGATGGATATCAGCTCATTTTAATCAGTAGCCAACAAAAGGTGTCACCTGGCTCAGCCTGTGGTTAACTGTCATGTCTGACCTACATGGTCCTGTCATTTGTCAAATAGCTTGGTTTCATTTCATGCACCTGGGAAATGAACCTGCTTTTATTTTAAGACAGTATGCAGAGTAATGCATTAGGTTAATAAAATTTTTATTTATTTTCTGGATAAAGAGAGAGGAAAAAATAAAGAGGTTTAAAAACATCCCTTTACCCACCTTCTTTATGCAGCAGTATCAGAGTGGAAGAAATCTTAACATGTGAACAAGAAAGTCCCAGCATAAGTCCTGAGTAACCCACAGCATAGTAACATAAGAACAAATCTTAAAGTATCATGAGGGTGTGAACTAGCCATTTTACTACAATCAGAATATACAGAGTGCTGTGGGTACCCTAGAGGAGCATAAACAAACCAGGTCTTCCCTGGGAAAACAAAGACATATGTCTACCCGAACTTGAGTATTGTGGTAGTGGTGTTTCTGAGTTGGACTCCTCTTTGGGAATCCTTCAGAAAAGAAGTTAACCTCAGCAAAACAAATTAATCTCAGCATGTTACTCAGCCCTGTGGGGACTGCATGGTTCCATGTTCGAGACAATGGTTTCTGTTAGAGGATGTGAGGTGTTAATTCCTGGGAAGGAGTGTAGACATGAAGCTTGGACAGCTTTCAGCAGCTCCTAAGCCCCTCCTCCATGTCAGTCTAGAAACAGTGCTAAACCATCCTATCTAAACTTGTTTGGAGGCAGTAAACTGCCTTTCTTCTACATGAATGTGAGACAGCGGAGCTCAGAATGATGACACTTGATCCGTCACAGAACCTCCAAAGAAAGCAAGCCAACAACAGCAGTCATATCTGAGACATAATAACAGCAAGGCATAGAAACAGGGTTTTTACCCTGAACAAATGGGAGAATCTTTTATAAAGTTTGACAATATCCACAGGTCATTAAACCTGGTGAGGAAGCCTGAAATACAGTGTTTGGGGTTCTTAGGATGGCCTTTGACTTCTCCTCTGAAAACAGTTTACCTCCTTTCTCTCTGAGCTTCAGATCCTTTCTTTGTAAAATGAGACTGATAAGCCACCTATCTGCAAAGCAGCACTGGAAGGAGAGCACTCAACATACTCCCGGACCCAAAGATGCTGCAAATGACAGGTCTTCCGGTTATTTATAAAGCAGGATAGAAGTCCCCAAAGCAAATAAACGATGATGCGATGGAAATCTTAATCTCCCCAATTTGATCTCTAGACATTGTTTACATATATCAGATTCTCACACTGCCTTATATAAATATGTACACTTATCTTAAGTTAGCGAAAGGTTTTGTTTTTTAGTGGTTAAGAAGAACAAAATGCCACCTGCAGTGATTTAATCATTCATCACTCCTCATATGTGTACACTGACTTACTATGTCCTGTCTCGTGAATGTATTCTGTTTTATTTTTAAGAAAGGAGAGGTCTTTCATTCCTAAGGCAACTCAGCCTTTGAGAGCCCACTGGCTTTCTGGTACTTGAGAGTGTCTACAGAAGGCTGAGGGGACTGCTCGGCTGGTGAAGTGCTTGCTGAACAAATGGAAGGTCTTGAGTTTAATTTCCAGTACCCACACAAAAGGCCAGGTGTAGTAGCATACACTTAAAATTTCAGCTCTGAGGAAGCCAACACACATAGGCTAGGGGCTTATTCACATATACACTAACCCACATGTACATACACATATAACAGGCATACGCACAAAACCAGAGCACGTGCGCGCGCACACACACACACACACACACACACACACACACATACACACACACGCATTCCTCCTGTCACAGTGCTTGAGTGTAAAAGTATCCTTTATTCGCCTGAAGTAATTGTCATCTCAGAGGCTTACTGCCTCCATCTGCTAAGCTAGACCTAGTCCTGAAAGCTTCCAGCTTCTGTATAACCTTATTGGAGACTTACTGCAGAATAAGCTCACCCTTTCTAGTTCTTTCTGAACTCTGTCTGACTGGCTTACCTCAGTTTTTCTGGCTCAAATGCCTCACCAAGCTGATTGATTCAATCTGACTTCTCTCTCTGCCTCTGACTGAATTGCTCCACTTGGCCTCAAACTAACTCTAGCAATCTCTTCTGATCTTCTGCCTCCTCCTCATTCTCTGGCTTGTTTTCATCTGTGCCTCGCTTGTTCTCTCTTCAACCTGTCTCTGTAAAACTCTCCTGGTAAAACTGCCTCTGAATTCCTTGAACTGTACTGCCCCAAGTTCAACTCCACTGTACTGTCTCTCAACTTACTGACTCAACCAAACTGACTGAACAAAACTGACTAGAACTCAGAGATCCGCATGCCTCTGTCTCCTGAGTGCTGGAATTACAGGTGTGTACCGTCATGCCTGGACCTAAGCTTTTCTTTAGCTGAAACTTATTCTATACCACGCTGGACATGAACCCACAGATCTGCTTGCCCCTGTTTCCTGGGATTAAAGGCATGCCTGTATTCCGGGTGGATCATACAGACCTAGAAGGGTTTTTTTGGATGAGCAGCCATGTTCTGAATTAAGACTCCACTACACCTGTGTGCTAGAATTGCTTGTGTATGTCACCACAAACCCCTCCAAAGTTTTTTTAAACTATGATGAGATACATACTATAAAGCATATAAGACAGGCTGGGGCTCACTGGCTGGCCATCCTAACTTAGAAAGTGCCAAGTCAATGAGACACCCTGTCTCATAAAATGCAATGTAGATGATTCCTGAGGAATGATCCTCAAAGTATCTGGCCTGTGCACACACACACACACACACACACACACACACACACACACACACACACACACACACACCCCACATACAGAGCCTACATATCAAGAGGAAGCTTCTTTACTACTTAATTGTGTGAACTTTCTGAGACTTACTGTCTGCCTTACAGTTTTATATTTTCTAAATTTATGTTTTCCCCCAGAGATAGAGAGAAAAATAAGACTCTCCTATTTCTAAAAGGCTTAACATGAATAGCAACCTTCCTGCCCCTCGCTTCGCCTTTCCTCAAGGCAACTGCTTCCACCCACTTGGCCTTTGCTGTCCTTTGGTTTGGTATTGATTTTCATCTGTAAGTAACATCCCCATAGTCACATCTCTTGATCCTTTGGTTTCATAGATTATCTTCTGACTTACAAAAAATTCAAGTTCTAAACTAAACATGTGGGGCACGCCTTCAGTCCCTGCAACAAGAGGTTGCCCAGCCTAGCTTGCATTATGCAGTCCTACTTTAAATAAATAAATGTCTTTAATTTTATTTCAAACCTCTTCCTATAATAAGTCAATCATAGCCCTGGCTAGCTCATTAATCTGTAGCTACAATTATAATTATGCTGTGTTGTTCCCACAGCAATTATGATCACTTCTCTCTCCTTTTCCCTTTTCTACTCTCCCGGTTCCTCTTTTTCTTCCTTTCTCCCATTATTGTTATTGTATTTTACTGATTAACTTACTTACTTACTGTGCATATGGTTGTTGAGGGGACATGCCCCAAAGTGAAGTCAAAGGACACCTTATCGGAGTCAGTTTTCTCTTTGTGTCATTTTATCTAGGAGTTTATCACAGGTAGGTAGGCAACCTTTGTAGCAAGCATTTTTGCCTGCTCAGCTATCTCAGAAGCTCTCTTCCAAGTTTTTCTTTCTGCCATTTTTCCCCCGTGTCTGTATTTGTCAGTTTTACAAAATATTGACATTACTAAGTCAAATCCCAAGCTTCTGAACTATTTTTCAAAATGCACTAGGGGTTTGTGTGCCTTGTTTTGTTGTGTATTTGCTGTGTGTGTGTGTGTCTTGATATTTATGTGAGTGTCAATATGTCATCACCTCAGCCCCATGTTTTGTTTCTCAGACAAGAACTTGATGTGTACTCTGGGCTGACCAGCAACTCATGATCCTCTGTCACAGTGCCTGCGTTACAGGAATTACAGGTGTGTGGCAAACCAGTCTGCTCAAAAGTTTTTTGAGCATTTAAAGTGTCTTTAATAATGGTTAGAGCTAAAGTCAACTTGACCTAGAGTCACCTGAAAAGAGAGCCTCAGTAAAGGATTGCCTCCATTGAGTTGGACTATGCACATGTCTGGAGGACTGTATAAATTAATTCAATTGGTGTGGGAAGAGCCAGCCCCTCATGGGTGTCATCATTCTTTGGACAGGGAGCTCCTGAATTGTATAAGGATTATGAAACCAAGCTCAGCACACACAAGCAAGCAAGCAGGCAGGCATGTAACTCCATTCTCTACCATTTACTATAGATGCTATATGACTGGCTACTTTAAGAACCTTCAATTTTAGAAAGCCTGAGGCTCGTGGAGGTGGAGAACACTGCAGATGCTGGAGCTGCGCTACCAGAATACAGTAAGAAGCCAGGTTTCAGGCCCGTGGGGGTGGTTTTGGTGGCAGAAGAGGCTTTAGTGACAGAGGCGGTAGAGGAGGAAGAAGAAGAAGAGGCCATGGAGGCTTTGGCAGTGGACTGGTGGATGAGGAGGTTTTGGTGAAGGTCGATGTCTGGGTGAGGTGGTGGCTTCAGGGACTGAGGAGGTAGAGGAGGAGGAAGACATAGTGGAGGCTTCCTGTCTGAGGGCAATCAGGGTCAAAGAAGGCAAAAGAGGAAACCAGTCAGGGAAGAATGTGATGGTGTATCTACATTAGCATGAAGGCGTCTTTAACTGTCGCAGAAAGAAGGATGCACTAGTCACAAAAAATCTGGTCCCTGGAGAATCTGTGTATGGAGAGAAGAGTGTCTCTATTTCAAGGGAGACAAAATTGAGTACTGAGCCTAGAACCCCTTCCGCTCCAAACTAGCAGCAGTAACCCTTGGTGTCATAGACTAAATCCACACCAAGCCCAGAGCCAAGGTGCTCTACCTTGGTGCAGCCTCAGGCACCATCGTCTCCCACATCTCTGATATAATTGGGTTGGATGGTCTCTTACTGGTCTGGCTGTAACCTCATCAACTTGGCCAAGAAGAGGATCCCATTTGTCTGGGAATAGAATTCCAAGATAGCAGCAAATTTCCCTTTGCATTAGGAGGTGGTGTGCCTCTGTCATCCAAACTCCAGTACTGTTATGGAGATGTCTATGTTCTTTAACATATGACCTGTGGATAAAAACTTTTTGTATATGTGTTTAATGTGATTGAATCATTTCCTTGGAAAATTCTTCAACCTCATCAGAATTTATAGGTTTTGTTGTTGTTGTTGTTGTTTTAGGCTGATTGCTGCTTATAAATACTATTCAGTCTTCCTACTCTTTGGAAGGCATAAGTTGCCTTTGAAATCATATTGAGCAAGAGAAAAGGAATATTAGCTTTCAGTTATTTGAACATTTACTATATCTCTACTTGATCTATCTCAATTTGATCTTCTATCCTCTGGCTCAGAGAACCTCTTGCATATTAGCTACTTTAAAGTAAGATCTAAGCGTATTTCACAGGTGGGGATGCTAGTTGCCGCAGTGTGTGGAATAGTACAGATTTTGCAGGCCCAGCTGCTTCTAACAACACTCAGCCAATCAGAGCTCTGCTGCTGCACTTCAGGGAGACCACTTTGGGGATTTTTGGAGGATGTTTTATAAAGGTGGACTTCCTTCCTGCCTGTCTTTCCCCACTGCTAACAAGTTTCAGGAATTCTTGTTCACTAACCATCTAATTGCTTCCCCACACCCCCAATTTAAAAAAAATACCTTTCAATCATTCTTTCTGCCTTCTAGACTTATGAGAAGAAAAAAAGCCCACTCCATCTCTATTTAAAGAAGTGTTAAATGACTCTCTAATAGAGTTATGATGAAAAGGGAACAAGATAACATGAAAAGAAGTCAGCAGAGTGCTTATATATATTTCTTGCAATTATTTTTATTTCTCTGTTATTCCTCTAACCTTGTAAAATCTTCCAAGTGCATAAATTACTTTGGGTCATTTCTGAAGAGACAAATAGCACAGATAAGAAAGAACCTCTGAAATTAAGCCTCCTGTGCTTCACCTGCATTTTTTAAGGTCTTATTGTCAGGTTATTTATATAACTATTAAGTGCTTGAACTGAGCTTGTAAAAGAAACAGGGATGGAGTGTGAGTGCCACCCAGCCATAACATGATGAGAATTGTAAGTCTGTGTTTAACATTATTTAAATACATGCCTGTGTTGTAATGCAGACCTTAAAGTTTCCTGACTGCTGTTGAAGAGTGAGTTGCCCACCTGAAGGTTGCTCCCTCCTCCCTGTCCCCAGATGTCTTATCACTGTACAAAGACCAGCAGCATGCCTTAGGTGCCCCTGTGAGATGAGCAGTCATACAGTGCATCTCGGACCCTGTCCTGATGGTCCCCAAAGCAGCCCTTTGTCCTTGAGCAATTTATGGCTTCTGGAGAATTATAAAACAGAAAATAAGAGGAGAGAAATAAAGATTTGAAAAGATTCTATGCTGCAAAGCCAAATATGCCGCTCATTTAAGCTATGCTGTGAACTTTCATGTCCCTCAATAAAGTCTATTTTTGGCTATGCCCCATAAACTACTCAAATAATCCATTAGGATAGCTGTAGAAATCAGCATAGCAAACGATCAGTGAACTAGTTTAGTTATTCACCGGTTATTAATCTTCTCAGTTCAGGGTCATATTGTCCTGTCTTCAGCATTTTTCACAGCGTCTGATGATGTCCAGGGAGTTAATGGAAGTCTGGAGTGTGGATTCAACAAGCATAATAATCCTTTGACTTGATGTCATTCTGGGGATCGTCTTTTTACTTGGTGTGTTGCCCTGGCAAATGAGCATGGAGGCACCTGTACTATTTATCTAGGTGTTTGTACATTGTCCTGGCAAGAAAATCTTCATGCACAATGATAATTTTCTCATGGTTCATTTACTAGCAGCAAATTTTCCTAGGCATTTGTTATCAATATTAGTGGCTGTCAATTCTACTTCTTTGATCTCCTTGAAAAGTTTTAAGTGGGCTTAATTACAAGTTAGAAGTCCATGGTATTGTTTAGGAGACTTACATAGGCATATTTTCTTCTCTAACTAAAATTTCTTCGCTCCCTCCTCCAATCCATGTGTGTTTGTAGATGCTGCCTATATCTAAAAATTTATGGATTTAAAATACTTGGACACAAGCACAAATGGGTGTGCAATGCTAGAGGTAGTGATTGATGGTGGTGCTCAGGATTGTAATGATTATGAGCAATAACTTTTGCTTAAAATTATGAGCTTAAAATGTTTGTCGTATGGGGTCATAAGACTAGTCCAGACTAAAAATAAATAGTCTAAAGATGGAGAAGATGACTCAGTGAGTAACGAACTTACTGTATAACCATGAAGACATGAGTTCAAATTACCAGCACTCAGATAAAAGCCAGGTATAATGACACACGCCTATAACCTCAGTGCCAAAGCATGGGAGAAGACAAAGACAGGTGGATCCCAGGAGCTCACTGTCCAGCCAACCTAGCCAAACTGAATTAAATACAGACTCTTTCTTAAAAATATAGAGTTAAAAAGAGTTGAAAAATATATCCTGATACCAAACTCTGACGTCTACAAGTGCCCTCTTAGCAAGGACACACACACACACACACACACACACACACACACACACACACACACCACAGAGAGATACATAAATAAATAATACCTAACTTTCAAATCAAGAAGCTTATTTAGAATCAGATAATAGCAAGCAGCAGAATCAAAATTTATTTCTAGATATTTCTGAGTCAAGTGCTTAGTTTTTTTTTTTAACTACTTATAGTTTTTAAGAATAGCCTTCTGTCTGGATTCTAGAATCTCTGGTGATCAGAATTCACATAGAAATTTTCAGTTTGATATAAATGGTATAAATATCTATTGTTACACAAGAAAGAAATTCTTTTTTTTCTTAACCAATATATTTTATTCACAACTTAGTCACTTATAACCCGACTAACCAAAACAATAGGAAATGATTAATAGGCACAGTAACAAAATTGTAAGGATATCAGTTCGGAGGAACAATTCTCCTGGCGCAATCTGCAGGATTTCTTCTGCTGGAACCTAGAGTAACCAGAACCCAGAACCTCAGCAGGAAACAGAGCCCCGAAACCTTCCCTCAAGCGGTTCTCTCTAGGAGCATCTCAAAGTACAGCGATGAACAGCCAAAACTATCCCAAGTCTCCAAAAAGGCCTGCCTCCAATTCTGGGATCATTTATATCTCTCCTCCCAGAATGTGTGCATGGGATCTTCTCAGCTGGCAACAATCAAGCTCCTGCACAAGGTGGTTGCTCTTCTTTCAGTGAAGAATTATGTCTTCAATGAACTATCATTTGAGATCATGTAGGTTGTTATGGCCATTGTAAAGATCACCATATTTATTCTAAGCTAAGTTTGTCAGCATCTCTGATTTGGTTACTTTCTTAGTAAAAGTTAGCACATATTGCCGGAGAAAAGTAACCAGCAGTCTTAATCAGCTATTGACCCTGTGTGATAGCGTAAGGACTGGCCCACCCAAACACGCCCATTGATGTAGTGGCACAAACATTATAGGAGTAACCAATCACTTTCTGCTTGGATTTAGAGCTTGTTTCACAAATGAAAGCCATTCCTGGTACTGTTATCTAGTTAAAGAACCTATGGGTAAGTAAGTCACAGACCCCAAGAAAGAACTTCCTGCCGTTCTACTAAATTGACATAATTTGAAATTGCCCTATGAGTATTTATCTTTATAAATTAGTGTATCTCTCCACTCTCATCAGAGTGTTTTCCATCTGTAGTAGATGACAATTAATACAGAGACCCATAGCTGATCAGAGTGGAGAAAATAAGATATTGTGGAGTTCCCAGCTCTAGATGAGACACAGATACTGCACCTGCTCCTTTAAGGTGTGGGGAATATCTTAAAAGAGTGGGGGGAAAAGAAGGACATGGTGGCACATGCCTTTAATCCCAGCACTCGGGAGGCAGAGGCAGGCAGATCACTGTGAGTTCGAGGCCAGCCTGGTCTACAAAAGCAAGTCTAGGACAGCCAAGGCTACACAGAGAAACCCTGTCTCGAAAAACAAAAAAACAAAACAAAACAAACAAATAAATAAATAGTTTAAAAAAAAAGAGTGGGGGAAAGATGTTAAGAGCCAGAGGTAGTATATGACCATGGCACAATGGTTTTCCCTTCATGCCAGAGCTATTGCACACATGAATTCACAGTGGCTATGACTAAATTCATAAGACCTGAACAAGATCAAGCAGGGATCAACAAGGAATAGGCTCATAAATTCCCATCCTAGATGATGATCTACTGACACTGTATGGTTTCTGGTAAAAGGAGAGTCAATTGTCCTTGGTGATGTAGCTCTAGATAGACTGTAGATGGCCCAAAGGCATAGACTGGAACAGACCCATTTTTAAAGAGCATATGAAGTTCGCAGATTTAAAAAAAAAAGTAAGGAGGACAAGGGAGGAATTGAAAGGAAGAAAACAATGGGGTGGACTTGGTCAAAGCACATTATATGCATGTATGAAAGCCTCAAACAATAAAGGCAACACATATTGAGTTCTTATTATATAGCGTTACTCTGGAAACATTTCATAAATTTATCTATCAATTCTCAGGGTATGAGAGATGTATTGCTATTTCAATTAAATCGAAAGAAAATAATGTACTAAGAAAATACTCTGGTGCCTCACCTTTGACCATGTCCCCTGGAGGGGGAGACCTGGTGGCACTCAGAGGAAGGACAGCAGGTTACCAAGAAGAGACTTGATACCCTATGAGCATATACAGGGGGAGGTAATCCCCCTCAGGAACAGTCATAGGGGAGGGGAATAAGGGGAAAATGGGAGGGAGGGAAGAATGGGAGGATACAAGGGAGGGGATAACCATTGAGATGTAACAAGAATAAATTAATAAAAAAAAATTAAAAAAAAAAAGAAAAAAAAAAAGAAAATATTTAATTTCCCGGTGGTCAATGCGGTAGGAGGTAGAAGAAACACAACTAAAGTTTGGGAATTCTGTCTCCACTGCCCAAGGTCTTCACCCCTAATCCCTAAACTATCTCTCATCTAAGGGCCCTAATTTTCTACATGATTTTAAATTAGCTTTTTTTTTTTTTTTTGTCTCCTGTCAAGTTGTTACTCTATGTAGGGACATATTCCCAGTGGTGCTTCCCTGTCTTCCCAATATGGAGTCCTATGCTTTTGCTCTTGGATGCTTTCCTCGTCACTTTGTACTCAGCCGGGTTCCCATTTCTTCATCTACCTTCTTGTGTCTTGACTCCAGAAAATATCTCTTGTTCCAACACAGCATGACACAATCTTTCTGAGTAAAAAAGAGAATTTGGCAGATCTCATTTATACCTGTGCATTGGCAGCCACCCAAGTGCCTCTTTCACAGCAAATTAAAGTGAGCAGTGAACTGTAGTCATACTGAAATAGAAATCAGTAACTTACAGGGCTGTAGAGTCAACCAGAGGTGGGAACCAGTACCTGTTTTCTCCTCTAATTAGCAGTGTAGCCTGTTAGAAATGTGGATGGTATTGAAACCTATTTCATAGACTAGAAAGCTGAACTGCCTGTGTTTGCTGAATGTATGTTCTGCTGTGTGTGTGTGTGTGTGTGTGTGTGTGTGTGTGTGTGATGTGTGTGAGTGTGATGTGTGTGTGAGTGTGATGTGTGTATGTATATGTATGTGTGAGCGCATCTTTGTGCATGTCTACTGTATGTGTGTAGCGCTCAGAGAGAGCAGTATTGGGAGTTGCCTTCCACCCTGATTGAAGCAGGGTCCCTTTAGTACCACTACCTATTCCAGGATAACCTTCCAGGTATTGTCTTGTCTTTGACCATCCTGTTTCCATAGGAATGTTGAGAGCACAGGTGCATACTATTGCATGTGGCTTTTAGATTTATTCTGGAGCTTCAAGTACATGTCTTTTCACTTACATAGTGAGCTATTTACCCACTGGATCATCTCCCCAGCCCTCCTCATTTTAGATATTCAGATACCTGTTATGCCAGTGACTGTGAGATATATCCACATTGCATAAGAGCGGCATTTTTGCATCCTCACAATGCTCATATTATAGTGAGGTCTTGGGTACAGTTATGCAGTGAAGACTCTGACCCATGATAAACACAGGACATATGTATGCTGTCAAGCAGACAAATACACACACACACACACACACACACACACACACACACACACACACACGGTGCTCATTATGGTCTTTCCTATGGTTTTGATCAAGAACCTACAATAATACTTCCAACCAGTAGAAACTAGATATCAGTAAGAAATCTACTTGCTCATTTTTTTCTTTCTTCTCATATAAATGATTCACCAAGTAACTAAACAACAAAGAAAAACTATTTACTATACACATCGCCTGAGTATATACCTTGACATATACCCTGCAGTTTTAACTCTTCCTGCGGAATAATAGAGGGGAAACACTTAGCATCAAAGCTTCTGCTTAGAGACAAAGGACTATCATGTTTTGAAAAAGTCATAAATGAATGTAACCTCGTACTGCCCTGCAGTGAATGATGCTTATAAAGAAATGAAAAGCAGGGTTGTTGTTTTTATTTTTATCCTCCATTTTTAAAAAAGCTATCATTCTCTTCTTTTATCCTTGTCCATGTATGTGGTGCACATGTATGTATGTGTATGTGTGTTCATGTGACACATGTATGTGTGGGTACATGTGTGTGTGTGTGCATGTAGAAGTCAATTGTTGACACCAGATGTCATCAACCATCATACTCTACTTTGTTTACTAAAGCAAGGTTTTTCACTGAACCCAGAGCTCATTGATTGGCTGGTATGGGCAGCCAGCTTCCTCCAAGATCCCATCTGTGCCTCAAAAGCCCTAAAACTACAAGATGGCCCCCACCCCACCCAACCTGTATATGGCGCTAAGTATCCATACCCTGATCCTCACGACTGCAGAGCGAAAGCTTTTCCTACTGAACCATCTGTCTAGCCCCAGTCTGCGCCCACATTTGACTTCCTTCTCTTGCCAGTGGTTTATATTCTTTTTTGAGTCCGTAGCCTTTCTCATCGGTTTCACAGTTCCTTCTTCTGGGTAATTTTCCCATGACATCTCTTCCTGTTGGAATGTACATTTATGCAGCCCTCTGGCTTGAAATGCCAGAATGTTGTTGGCGCATGAAGTGTCTTTGGATTTAGCGGCTAGCTTGAAGCATCTGGCAACCGCACATAAACTCCTGTACTTGAGCATTCATGCTTGAACCAGAAATTACTTTGTCATCTTTGCTGGCTTTTACTAAGCAGCCAGCAGCTGCCTTGGAACTATGACTTATTAGAGAGCTCTCTTCCTTAGACGTCACACTCTCCTAATTCTCAGAACAACTGTTTCCTTTCCTTCCCAGGCAAATCTTTGTTATCAACACTAATGCTACCACTTTTATGTCACACCATGTAGCAGAGTTTACGAAGCATATTAAAAATCCATCGATCCGTACAATGATCCATAAAAACTCCACAGTCCTCCTACACTGTCAAATGCCATCACCTTGAAAACTGTGTATCTGAGATGCCGAATGACTTCCAAATGGTGACTGATGCACCATTGCTGTGTGCCCAGAGTTGACAACTGGGTTCTTAGACGCCAGGCTATGTGTTTAATCCATTTCTTTATGATGATGGTTTTTTTTTTTAACTGACATCAACCCTAATGCTTCTTTAAGAAAATGTCTTTGGCCTCTGGAGGTCTGCTAGCCACCATGTCTGAGTAAGCTCTGGCTTAGTTTCTAGTAAAGGGTGTCTGCATACTCTCTCGGTTCCTATTTAACCATGTACCCTAGAGTAAATGAATCCCACTTGGGATTATGAAAAGGAGCAGGTCCTGGTATGGTGACAAAATGAAAGATTTTTTTTTTCTTACAGAGGACAGATGGAAGGGTTTTGTAAATTACAGAACAATCTGTAAGTAGAAAGACCCATACACCTTGCACGCCAGGCTTGCTTAATGAATGCATTATGAGTGATAAAGAGTGAGTTGATTTTCCTTACCTGTATCTTTGTATCAGTTTATCAGAAATGGTAGCAAATTGGCAAAGTCTTCTTCACTTTTCCCCCCTGCAGGCCAGGAGATCAGTCCAGGGACTTAATATCAATTACTCAAATAATGTATTTACATTTGTTAGAATTTTAGATGCGGTCTTGCCCTTACTATCTTTCCTACCAATTATAAGCTGCTGGTTCTAATGAGTAATTTAAGTATATAAATTGCCTTTTAACTAAGATTTATTAATGGATGCACATGCATACACACATGTGCACACATTCATACATATGAACCTTCAAAGGTTCTCTTTGTTTGAATTTAAGCAATGTTTATGTTTCTGAAATAAGGAAGTTATGTTTTTAGTTAATGAAGTCCTAGCCACATAGCTAATTCTCCTTCTGACCTTCACTAAATCACATACTAATGTGGTCTACTGTTATTTGTTTGTTTGTTTGTTTATTTTGCTACCTTCTGCTCAGTATTTCCATAAATGATACGATAGAGTTGGAGTGCTTTGTTCACCACAATGGCAAAGGCCATCTGTCTTTGTAGATGATTTAAGTGTCGATTTGGGAAATATAAGACATTGGGTGAAGTCTGAACTCTGACTTACATTCCAGGCACCATTTTAATGAAAGTAGCAACATAATGCATTTTGCTCATTTTTACCCCCCAGCATCCCTTTTTCATCTCCAGCCCTCCCCTATGAACCCCTTCTTCCCAGACGACCCCTACTACTTTTACATCTTGTCCTTTGTTTGAGTAGGTTAATATTATTGTATATATATGCATGGGTAAGTCATGTCTCTCCTTCTACTATGTGGATTCTTGGAATCAAAGTGGGTCACCAGGCTTGGTGTCCAATGTCTTTACCTAGTCAGCCATCTTGCTGGCCCCTCTTTGGTTTTGATTTCTTTGTGTGGGTGACCCACTGAGTTTAATTAACATTGTTGGCATGAGCATGGTGGGAAGTTCTTTCTCATAATACCTTTTGTTTCTATTTTAATGTCCTAAAGACCAATAAATGGAGCATTGCTTCCTAAGAGACAGCCTACTTATGTGTTTTCATTGTTGTTTACCTGTCTGGCTCTCATTGTGACTGTCTTTTATTATGAGTGTGGTCTGTTTGGTGTTTATGAGATGGAAGGTCCTATGCCCTTTACCCAAGTCTTTCTTGGTCAGTTTCTCTGTCTTTGCATCTTTTCTGCCAACTTTCCTGTTCGACTTCAGATTTTGATGTCCCCTCGATCTAATTTTAAAAACATGAAAAGTTGTAACATCATTCTGAAAATAAACTGAATTAAGTTGCTTTATACTTCTCTAACCTCTCATTGATTTTCTTTTTCTTTCTTTCTTTCTTTCTTTCTTTCTTTCTTTCTTTCTTTTTAAATTTGGGTCAGTAATTTTCAATGAAAAGAAAACTTCCCCTTCTTCTGGGGACAACTGTACTCTTGTGCAGTGACCCTCAAACCTACTCCAGAGAGTTGCCCAGGCTTACAAGAGTATTTTCCAGTAATTGGCATTGTCTCAAAATTTAGAACACTGACAAAGCCTTAATTGAGAATTCTACTGATTTTCATTCGCCATTAAATTTCGAGAAAGTGTGCACCCACTCAGCTCTGAAACAGGAAGCACAACAAGAAGAAGAATCTCCTTAATGCAGTTTGTGATGTCTCCTCCAGCAGGCTTACCAAAGGGGCATCCCAGCCATTGCCAGCAGCCAAGGAGCTGTTAATAGTTGTCTTCTGTTGATAGGATCCCAGAATAAGATTCACTTAAAATGACAGCCGAGCCCCCCAAGACAAGCTAGTGGCAGTGGACCTGACTGCTGGGGGTATGTGGGTCTGCTCAGGATTCTGTTCTGCAGAAGGCTTTAGAAATCAATCTCACCATGCCAAATAAAAGAAGGCCAGCTAATAATGCCCAGCAAGGAATTAATACCCTCTCTTTTAAGCTCTGTGAACACCTCAGCGACCTCGGCTCAACTCTATAAGCAAACACAGACATATGCTTTAGGATGGATGGAAGAATTACCACCTTTTTCCCAGAGTCCTTAAATTCAAGAAACTGAAAACAGGAAAATTGCTGACAGGAGCCTCTTAAGCAGAATGAAGGGTTGCATTCTCATTCTGCGAGGTTGCAGCGCCATCTACTGTCTAAAATATTAATCCTCCCATTACACCGAAGCCTGCGTGTGAATAGGCATAGGTGCTCACATGTAACTTTGCTTTGTCTTAATGTTCATTTTCATTGTCTCAAGAAATACATTTCATTTCTTTTTGAGTCTAGCTAAATGCTCCCTTATTTTTCTATCAGTAGATAGAGAAAACGTTGCTCAACTGCAAGACTATTTCTTTAATCACCAGAGACTTCATTGTGCCATATTTTTGCAGTGTTTATGGTATGATTCATTCTGTCTTGTTGACACTAATGGGACTCTTTCGAACCACTCTGCCCAGCGACTCATGGGAGATTTACTTGTGTGTAGTAGATGAAAGTAACAGTCCTATAATTCCTCCTTCCCAACCAGAAAGAAATCTAATCATTACTTGATGCAAATGTGTATGAATCTTTTTTCATCTTCCAAGAACCAAAGGGTTCTAATTATACTTTAACATAAAGATGTTCTTTATTTAATTTGTCATTGAGAATCATTTTTTTCCAAATGTCTATTCTAGATTATTATTTTTTTTAACTATAAAGAAAGCTTTTGAAAAGAAAGTGTCAAACCAAGATGGTAAATTGAGCAAACCCTTCAGCCAGCCCTGGTTACTTACTGGCTAGTCTGATTTAAGACTATTCTTATTGATCATAGAGGCTTGGACACCTTCAGAAAATTCTTTGCATTTAGAAAGACATCCCAGTTGAGAGACCCTATGACTTCAGCATAGCATAAATTCAAAATCAGAATGTTAGCTTTCCCTGATGGCATGAGGAAAAAAAAAAAAAAGAGTAAACAGGTGGAGTAGGAATAATTTCCAGGAAAAGCCATATAATCTGTTCTTAAAAATAAGCAACTTGATATCAATAGTTGAGCCAAGACTTGTAACGCAACCATGTGTGTTGGGGTTGTCATTAGAACAACTCTATTCTTGTAACTAAGTAGGCACCCTGCTACACAGTGGGACCAGGAAGATTTACTAACCTTGCTAATCACAGCAGTGCTTGCTGTACAACACACTTGCCGCCCTCGGTTGGCTTGTGACATTTCTGTTTGTGTCAGTCACACTTATTGCACAGCTCTGCTTTGTATTTGTTATCTCTACTCCTTGATAATAGATCATAAGTATTCTGCTCACAGGCCGCTTGTAAATTGTTTTACAAAGGAGTCTCCAGTTTCTATTCAGTGTGACTGGTGGGGGCGGGGGTAGGGGGGCGTCTCTTTTATGTCACTTATCACATTACTAAAAGAACCAAGGCACCTATTAAACACCTGGAGTCAGGAAAGGGTACACACATTGCTGTCCTCTGTAGGTTACAAGGCTAAGTAAGGAGAACTGTAGAACATCGTCCTGCCCGTGCTTCCTCCCCCATCTGCAACGCCCACCATGCAAATGAGGGTGAGTTCTGATCAGTCAGCATCCCTGAGCTCCTTTCCTGCTGCGTTTAGAGCAGCCTCCCTGTGTTTTTTAATTGAGCCACCTTATTTTTATCATTTTAATGTTTGTGGTTTGGAGGAATGGAGCCACTGTTAGAGACAGGCAGAGCTGGCAGAGTATCTCCCAAGGGGAGACTTTAATTTGCAGGCTGACCCTGCTTGGGTGAATTAGGTCATCTGCTGTCAAAGAGGCAGATGATCCTACATCCTTTTAGGGGATACTCATTCAGACTCAGGGGCATGGAATTTGTACCCGTAAATAGCCATAATAAAACAACATGAAAAGGAAAGTGCACAAGGATATCTCAAGGACCTCCATACCCTGTAGTGGATATGAATGTGTTTTTGTTTTGATTCCAAGTGTGGGATGTGAAACTGGCTTGCCTGAGGGTCTGCAGTGTTTGTTCTCTGGAAGCAAACTTGTAGGGAACATGTGATGTTTGTCCACTAGAAGAGAAGCTGCTCTTGGAGGGGCATGGTCTTTGCCAACTGATAAACATCCTAATATACACCAAATATATGCCCAAAACAAAAGGCTTAGCTTTTTTTGCTCTTTGGTTTTGGCATGACCTCCTTTGTTTGGCTGTTCATTGCTCCACTATGAGATGCTCCCAGAAAGAGAGGCTCCAGAAATACTTCTAAGTTCCTGGGTTCTAGGTGCTGCTCCAGATTTCAGCTGCTGTGGTTGCAGTCACCTTTGCTGAATTGCTGCTTTGCTGGTTAAAGGGTCTACTGGAATCCTGACGATGAAAAGTGGACTCACTCCAAGGAAATGAATCTAAAAAAGATCTACTTCTCCCATTCCTATTAACCTCTTTTCTCTCCTGTCTAGGGTAGATGGGCTGGAAGGGAGGTGTAAGCATTAAAGAACCCCAAATAAAGTAGGTTTGTAACTGTTCAAAGCCTACAGTACCCCATCCATCTCATGCTCCCATTCAACTCCCCAAAAGAATGGATTATTTTATCTAAGTAACG
Organism: Acomys minous; assembly: GCF_964271855.1. Lineage (NCBI taxonomy): Eukaryota > Metazoa > Chordata > Mammalia > Rodentia > Muridae > Acomys > Acomys minous. The sequence continues at coordinate 38,068,974 of NC_140500.1, read as the reverse complement.
CTGGGGAAAGGATGCAAATTGGAAATGTGTGTAGGTGTGCGTGTGTGAGAGTGTGAATGTGCATGTGTGTGTGCATGTTGAGGGAATTTTACAATGTAGAATCTGTGACAGTGGCCAAGGACTGACACGTTCCTGCAATGCTAACAGTCAAGACAAAAGTGCAATTCCAGGGCCGCCCAGGCTGCATAGCAAGACACTATTTTTATTCTCATGTAGATGTGTGTGTTATATACATGCATTCATGTGTGTACATGTTCTCCTGCATGGGTACATGCGTTTGTGCAAACTCACGTGTGTATGTGTGTGTTAAGGTTGATATTGGGAGTTTCTTTCTATTACTTTCCACCTTTTCTGATCCAGGGTTTCTCAGTTGTACAGAGAGCTTACTGATAGAACTAGTTTGCCTAGTCAAAGTGCCTGAAGGATCGTTTTCTCTGTCTTTGTGTTGGAATTAGTGGGGCTGCCCACTGACCTGACATTATGTGGGTGCTGGGGATCCAAATGCTAGTCTTTATGCTTGTGGGTAGTGCACATTAGCAGATGAACCATCTCTCTAGCCCCTGGTAATGTGCTTTCACTTTTTATATGTTAAAATTTTAAATAAATAGCCTTCCCTTCATTTCCTTTCCTAGAACAAAGGAAAAATCAGAATGACTGTGAAGCATGATGAGATGGGTTGGAAAGCTCTATGAGTGCATCTGTGGGCCCGGAATCTAGGACACAAAATAATCATGGGTAGGCATAAGATGATCATGGGTAGGCGTAAAATGATGCAAAGGAGGTAGCCAGCAGGGTTAGGGGATTATTGATAAGCATAATAGCACAAGAAGAAACTCAAGACCATAAAGAATTACTTGAAAAGTAAGATATATTTAAAGCTATAAATGTTTATGATATGTGTGTTACTTGTGTATGTATTGCAGTGTGTGTGTGTGTGTGTGTGTGTGTGTGTGTGTGTGTGTGTGTGTGTGTTTCCCTATCTGGGTTCTAAAAAAGATAGTCAACTAAAAAACACCAGGGTTCCTTGGAGAAGTGATTGATTATATATATGCATATATATATATATATATATATTGATATAGAAAAAGGAAATGTAAGATAATCTTAGAACTGAGGAATCACTGGTAAGTACTGCTGTCAAAGCAAAGCATGTGGGCATGATTTCAATCCCTACCACACAGATAAGAGGGAGAAATGCTGGGTGTGGCTACATGTGTATGTGCCTGCTGTAACCCAGCACAGCCTAGCTCAAAAATAACAAGCATTAACTCCCTCTCTCCCTCTCTCCCTCTCTCTGTCCCTCTCCCTCTCCCCTGCTCTCTCCCTGTGCACGTGTGTGTGTGTGTGTGTGTGTGTGTGTGTGTGTGTGTGTGGTGTAGGTACACACACTCATACAAGAGAGGTCTAGAACATGTTGTTGGATCACAGTGTAAATAAATACTCAGTGATAAAATGCCAATAGGACAGAAGCTTCCCACTGGCCAAAATGAGAAATTTTTAAGCAGTGAAAAAAAATGTTAGTAATATCCCACAAACTGTTGAGTAAAACAAGGAGTTATGAGTTGTTGTCAATATCTGTAAGTAAGTACACCAGAGAGATAGGAACACATTTCCCTAGAGTACAATGGAGTAAAATGTCTCCTGGCATATGTACGTAGAATGGTGGCCACAAAGGGTCGTTTGATAGCCACCGTAGAAGTCGTTGGTTCAGACAGGCTTTTCTGTGTAAACTCAGAATGCCTTCCCACAGACTGCCCACCAGCCACAGCAGGGAAATGGTATAAGGTGGAGAAGCCAGGCAGATACCTTTGTGTGTTAGGTGCTGATGGAAGGAGAAAATCACAAATACAAGGCGCAACACATCTTGTCCAGCCTGTCTGGACATCAGTGCCACTTTGTGTCCATTTCTGATGGTTCTTTCATCCCTTTGAATACTTTCTAAATGGAGATTCGTGGTTCCCTCAGGAAACCCATTTTCCCATTAGAAAGATCCAATGATTAGAAAAGATTATGCAGGACTAAAACAGTCTTTTCTACTGTGGGCAAATACAAAATAGGCAGCTAAGCTTCTGCTTATAAACCTTTCATGGGTTTAAAAGCTACCATCATGCCTCTCTTTGTTTTGCTTTCTTGAACTGAACACTCAGGGTGATTTTTGCTGTTTAAATGTATTGGATCCTTCAGTAGCAAGGGTGTGCTCATCTGTCAGTAAATGCAAAGGAGAGTAGTGGTTAGCTATGTCCCGACTAATGCAAAATACAGCTGGACTATTACATCCTTAAATTGGAATAACATAGCCAATGAGTGCAGCCCAAGATTTCATTAACTTTTTTTGGCAGCTACATGGATACCTCACATTATGAAATATTCATCTTGTCTTTGGGCACTGCCAATCCTCCAGTATCTACTGAGGTTGCTAACTTTTAAAAGTGCAGCCATTTGCAATTATCCCTGTTAAATTTCATCCTAGATTTTAAAAAAGCATGGTCCAGTTTGACTCACTGAGAATCTTGATTTACATCTAATATTTAAGACATCCTTTTTGATATATATCTTATAGAGAATTGATAAATTAATTTGTCCAGCATTGATTTTATTTTTATTGAAAAATAGGGGCCAACTAAAAAGTGTTGAAGATTACCCGCAAGTATGTGACTCCAGCATTATTATTATCATCCATCAATAGCTTTTGCTGTGGCATTTATTATTGAAAGCAGTTCTCTATCCATTTTCCCTTAAGTCATTAAAAGTAAAACTAGCTATTAGCTCTTTGGCAAGTTGCACACCTTTAAAGAGTTTCATACTTTTTAAAGCTCCTTCCTAAAAAAAGAAATGATAATTTAAAAGAAGACACACACACACAAAAAACCCCATCATCTCAGCCATCACAGTTAGGACATTTGCTAACAAATGATTCATGATGAGTAAACACACATCCATACACTCTTATACACACATCCACACACTCACACATTCACTAACACATTCACATAGGTATACACTTGCACACACATTGACACATACTCATACATACACATGTTCACACACACACTCACGTACACAAATAAATGAACATACACACTCACACACTCATACATGAGCACATAAATATACACAGCACATTTACTTGCTCACACATACACTCACACTTACACACTCATACACACACATACACACACACTTCCTTGATAGGCACCACGTGAATATCTTAGCATTGTGGTTGAAATGAAAAGAAATTGTAAAGGGAAATGGAAAATGTAATCTTGAAAAAGTAACATCAAAACTAGAGTCATTGGGCTTGAGGAGAAGGTTCAGTGAGTACGTTGTTGCCATGAAAAAAGGAGAATCTAAATTCATGTGCCCAAACACACATGGTATGCCTGTACTCCCAGGACTCCTACTGTGTGACAGGGTTTGGAAATAGAAGAAACCCCAGAGTCTCACAGACCAGCTGGGCAGGTGTGCGCAGATGAACAACAAAGAGATCCGGTCTCAAACAAGATAGAAATCAAGGACTGGCACGCAAAGTTGACTTTTTGCCTCTGCACATGTTCTAGGTATGCAAATACCTGTACTCACACACAGGCACATAAAAAAGTTTTAATGGAATTACTATCTCATAGGCACAAAGTACTTTTAAAATTAGTGTTTATTTGCTATAAAATGACTCATTTTATTGTGGCATATTTATGCATGTGGATCATGGACGTTTAAAATATTCAATCCTTATGCCCTTCTCTGCCTTCTTTATGCTTCCCTTCCTTTCTACCACATGTCATTATGTATATTAAGAGAATAGATAGGTAGGTAGATAGAGAGATGATAGGGAGATAGAGATAGAGAGAGAGAGAGAGAGAGAGAGAGAGAGAGAGAGAGAGAGAGAGAGGGTCCCTCTATAACCTTGCATGTGCTAGAACTCACATGGTGAGTTCAAGCTGACCTCTGTGAGTTTGAGGACAGCCTGGTCTACAAAACAAGTCCAGGACAGCTAAGGCTACACAGAGAAACCCTGTCTTAAAAATCCCCCCAGCACCCCCTAAAAACCATTGTTTATGGTAGTTAAACAATAAACATGGCTGTGTAGTTATTACTCTTGTATGACCAAAACCATTTGTTTCTACAGGCAATATCTATAATGTGAAATGCCTTTTTACCCATCATCAAGTCAGCACATAAAATGGCTTGGATATGTATTATGTACACATTCATTTGTTAGTCTGATTATTTACTTGTCTAATTATTAACTTTTCCTTGTGGTTGTTAAATTCTTTAAAACAAAGCAATTGGTCTATCTAGAAATCAATGCAGGAAATAAAATAATTTCTATAAGCTCTTAGTAGCTTAAGCAGTTAGTAAATAAGTGTCAGCATCAGTGCTCGAGCATCTTGGATTTGTCACTCTCCATGTTGGAAACCCGAAACAACCACAGACTGGATGTTTGAGGGTGTACTTGGTCCTACCTATTGTTGTCACTTAATTGCAACCAGATTCAAACAGCATCTTGAGTTTTAATTGCCTCTGAGAGTTCTGTGCACAGAACAATAGTGAGAGTGACTTGTCAAAACAGAAGTCATAAATACAGGTCCTTCGTGATCTTGATGAATTAAAACCAAAGGAAGGGAGACAGTTTGTTTTCACAGGAAGCCATCTGTTTATTTGTGTACAGCAGTTGTATTCAAATTTAAGGAAATTAATCAAGTAAAAGCATCAGAATTCATAACACAGTAAACAAGAGTGCTGAAGAGGTAAACACCGATAAAACCAAGGGCCTAATGAGGTTTTCAAGCTCCTTAGTTTAATCTTCTCTGGTCCCTGGGAGACCTCTCTGGTGTGTGGACATGCATGACTTACTTTGCATTGATTGTTGCTACTTCAGAGCTCAGACCATGAATTGGTAACAAGCACTAAATTAATGAATTAGCTCTTGTCAGTACTGCAACTTGGCCAGCACAATCCTTTATGTGAGAAACCCCACTGGTCCTTGGCTAACAGGCATTAGAGTTTCATTAATAAAAATCTGTTCCAGATCCCTGAATGTGCTAAGGATGTGACTTGGTATCACAAGGTATGCAAAGCCATAGGTACAATTTCTAACACAAAAGGCAAGAATTTATATAGAGAAGAGAACACGATTTCAAATATATGTAGATTTTGTTATATTTGCAGATTCCTTGTGGATATCTTAAACAAAGTCAGGGAATAACAGTTTTATGGTCTTGAGTCTGGACATTTGACTCTACTCTCCTAAATTTCACATGTAGGCTTACCACTAGAGGTAGCATTTTAGGAATCACTATGTGGTATCTATTTGTAGCAACAGGTCTATTACCTTTACATAATATTTGTGTCCTGTGTTATAAGCTCTTAGAATCCATCTGTACTTAAATATCTTCAGTTGACTACACATAATAAGGAGTGCAAATTGCTGCCTTATGCTCTTAGGCTTTTGATATGCAAGACTTGTGCACTGATCTTGTGTTCTCAGCTACATGAAGGAAAGGAGGATAGTACAACACACACTTCCTTATCCTCTTTTGGTCATCAATCTTCTTGTCTATTAGACAGAGATAATAATGCTGTCTACTAGGAATATGTGAGGTATGCTATGTGGAGTGCTTAACGGTGCTAAGGGTCTTAATAATGATTCTTATTATTTTGTCAGTCTCTTCAACGTGCACCAGTATATTGCACAAAGCCCACACAGGCATGGTCCTAGCAAAGATTTGGGAGTGAGCATGGGTTCCCACTCCTAACTAAGAAGTTATTTGCAAATGATGCCTTCTGGCAAATGGAAAATCAGTTTCCTCTAGTGGAGTATATCCACACTACAGGGAATGTCCTGTGCCCAGGAGTAGTTGGCCAATGCAAAACAAACTCCATTCTTTGGTTTGTTTGGATTGGTGAACTTTTTGTTTCATTTTATTTTGTCTGGACAGTTTGTGTCCTGTTGGTCCTATGCTTGTTTGCTTTGAGCTTCATTTTGGTGCTTTTGTTGGTTTGTTTGTTCAATTGATTTTTATTTTTTTATTTTGAAAGAAAGAAATAAAGAACATAAAGCTGGGTGGGTAGGAAGGTAGGAAAGTTCTAGAGTTCTGAGTTGGGGGAGAAGAAAAAATAATTAAAATATATTAAATATAAGTGTGTATTAAAACAAAGGAAACTCACATTATACATATATACTGTCTATATACACACACACACAATGATTGTCAATTAAAAGGAAAGTAGAGCCAAATGAAAAGTCTTCCATGAAATATTATTTCAAAATTCCTACCACAGATTTTAATCTAAGCAGTACATTTAATAAATAGTTTTATAAGTCTTAGAGGCAGGCTGAAACAGTTCTATGAATATGGAGGATATTTAATTTATGTTTTCTTTGTTGTTGTTTTTGAGGGTGGTAGTTTCGACTTAATATTGTTTGCAATTGTTGTTAGCATATAGGTAGCTACCTCTAGGTTGACTAGCAACTTATGATGTCATCGCTTACTGTCACCAGGTGTGTGACAGAATATAAAAAGGCCAACCTGCCACCTAGTCTATCTTACCCTCTTTCTCTCTTACTTCTCTCTCTCTTGCATTCTCTCTAGGGGGTGCCCCCTTTGCCCACCTCTCTCTCCCACTGTCTCGCTGTCTCTGTCTCTCTTTCTACCCTCATGGCCCACTCAGTCCTAACTCCTCTCCCTTTGCCTTCCCTCAAATAAACCTTCCCACATCTCCATTGTGTGGTATCTCATTCTTAATGAAAACAATACTTTGGTTTACTGCAAAGACCTTTGAGAAATACGACTGAATTCAGATTTCGATTACGAGGTGTGGACATGACCACTTTGTTGGTTGCTTGTTACCATTGTACTTTCTGACATCATTTGTGAAACTCTGTAGCACTGTAAACAACCACATGTGGGTTAAGAATTGACAAACCTTCTCTGCTAAGCAAGCTTGTTTCACCCCAAATAAAACAAACAAACAAAAAGTGTAAAGGGTAACATTGAAAACTAATAACTCTCGTAAACATTTTAATTTTAATTATGTATGCATGTCTGTGTGGGTGTGGACAGAGGTGGCAGATAATCCTGGAGCTAGAGTTACAGATGGTTATAACCTGCCTGATACAGATGCTCAGAACAAACTCAGGTCCTCTGGAGGAGAACATACTCTTGAACAATGAGACACATCTTCAGCCCAAAACTATTATTCTTTATTTTGAAGAAGCAATATACAGGTTTCACCTTCTTTGTGCTATTCATTACTTTTGTGGTTATATTTGTAATAAAATCCCTTAAAATGGCTACTAATTTCAAAGGGGCAAGTATAAATTGATTATGACAGCTTATGAAATAGCTTGATAAAGATATAAGTAAACACATATTAAGTTGGAAGGAATGTTGTGCTATGTCTGCACCACGTGTAAGAAATAAATCATTAGAGGGGAATAAAAGAGTAGCCATTATTCATATCAATTCAACCTTAAAATGACAGGAGCAGACTCCATTGGTTTGGAAGGTTGGCACCTAGAAGCCTGAGGCTCAGGCTCAGTATAAAGGGGACAGGAGAACACTGCACAGGGTCTAAGACTTAGTTTTTATTGGGAGGTGTGGGGATTGAGGAGGACCTGGTGAAGCCAGGCCCAGAAACTTGCCTTTTTTTTTTTTTTAACTATGACATAGGACATAAAGACAATATACCTGTTTTTGTTGTTGTTGTTGTTGTTGTTGTTGTTTTGTTTTGTTTCTCCCAGCTCCAGAGTCTGTGATAAGCATTAGCTACTTTATGAATTATGTGGGCAACTGATTTCTTAAAGCCCTGGGCCTGATTTAAGGCCCTGGTTTTGGGGTGAATCCACTAGCCTGCTTTTAGGGTATTGGCAACCCCTTACGTCAAGTCTCCCCCACGCCCCGCCATGGCTCTGTCCCCTTCTGTCTATCTGCCTGTCTACTCCTCTATTCCTCTTCCCCTAAATAAACCTCATTTATACCAGATAGGTTGCCTGGCCCTATTTATATATTATAAAAGGAGTAGGAGGTTTCCTTTACCATGTTTACAGTGTTTCAGTCAACTGAATAAATTGAGCCTGAAGATGGGGGGAGATTCTGCCTAAAGAGATGAGGGGCAGGGCTACAGTTGAGATGTAAAGTGAATAAATTAAAAATAAAATTTTAAAAAATGGCCAAAAAGAAAACACCCCAAAGAATAAATACCTTTTCTTTGTTTCTAGAACTTTTGTAATAAACTCTACAGAGTCAATGTCAAGTCACAGGTAGTAAAAGCATGAAGCCATGGAATTTTAAGAAATCCGAACTCTTTCTTCTGACGTCAGTAAAATGCAACTCCCATTGATGAGCAATTGTAAAATACAGAATAGCCCTCTGGAACAGGAAGCTATAGCTATTTCCTAAAGCTTGTCTGGGGTTTTCTCTGGAGCAATTACAAGGGAGGCTGTAGCATCTAGTAAGACAAAAAGTCAAAGAAACTAACCTTCTTACCTAATCACGAGGAAAGGCTCCTTGGTTCCTCATCTAGATGCATCCGTGGGGCGGGAGTAGCCATCATTATTATCACACTTTAAAACAACTCCTCATAGGCACTATTCTGTTTTATTTCATTCAGTTTTAGGTTCATTGACCACTGTCCAGACCTATACTTCAGTTCACTAAAACAGCTAGCTGATCAAGGCTTGAGGAGCGTTCCAATCCTTTACTGTCCTGGTTTCTCCACCAGTCAGTATTTGGCTGTATTGAGTCAGTCTTTTTCTGGATGAAATAATAAAATTAAGACTGGGCCCCCCAAAGAGTTGTAGGTCTGCCCTTTCTTGTAATAGATGGGGACTAGTACACCCTAGAGGCTGACCTAAATTGTTCCACCTCCTTAAATGTAACTTTTAGAACTATAGTATCTATCTATCTATCTATCTATCTATCTATCTATCTATCTATCATCTATCTATCTATCTATCTATCTATCTCATACAGGGTCTCTATGCATAGCCTTGGATATGCTGGAACTCACTATATGGAGCCTTGGGGGGGGAAGAAATTAAAGAAAAAAGGATAGTTTCACTACTTCTCAATCTTCTGCTAAGATCAAGGGAAAACAGAAGTTTTATGTGGATGTGGTTTGGTATTGCTTTTTGTGGAAAATTTTTTTTTTTTGCTTTGATTTGTTGTCCAGTTTCTGGATTTTTCCTCTCATTTTGATATACTACAATTCTAGACACTTTTGCAACAACAACAAAATGCAAAAGTCAAATAAGCTTCAAATTACATAGATTTTTAAACATAGATTTTTTTTTTCCTGCTTGTATGTATATAAACTGGTGGCATGACCATTGTGTGGTCTGGGTGTAGGGGAGGCTTTTATTTTGTATATGGGAGAGAGAACCACAAGGCGCATATTGAAGAGTCTAGAGCGAAGGGAGAAAACAGTAAAGGACATATGGCCAGGAGACAGGATCTGAGAGAACCAGGGCTGGAGAGAGACGGAGGCGGGAGACAGAGAAGACAAAGAGAGTGAGAAGAAGGGAGAGGGAGCACTGTGGAAATAACTGAGTTTGAAGAATGAGTAGCTGGGGGAAGAAAAGCCCACGAGCTAGAACATTAGCGTGGGGGAAGGGTGAGATGGGCTAGGATGTTGGCATGGACTCTGGAATGTGTAACAGCTATTTGTGCTCCTGAGGGAGCCTGGAGGCCAGCGTGCACTCTGGTATGCTAACAGACACCACAAATAGCCATTTGTCCCTTCTGCTAATGATAAGGGAAATGGCTCCTTTTTGTAGCAGGCAACTGGCTTCACAAATTCCTGAAGGAATGCTGGCTTTTGTCTAACCTCCGGAATGGAGGCGTTTTCCTTTGGACCTGACAGTATGAAACAGATATATAGCTTGTAGTGAGACCAGGGAGACATGCAAACCTTTTAAAAATAGGATCTTTCAGAGCAGCCTGCCAGCCAGTGAACCCTTGTGTGCATGTCTCCTGAGATCTCACCTCATGGCTTCTGGGCTGAATTCTATTGCTCCGTGAAAGTGTACATAGAGAGCAGCTTTATCTTTTTATATTGAAAATAACCTCCTGTCTGAATCTGGGCATCTCAGGTAACTTAATCTGGGTAATCTCAGCTTAAGAGAGAGCATCAAACCAAGTACTTTCCTGCTGCTGTAGGTTCTAAAGGGTTCTACACTGAATTGCCACACAAACTGATGAATTGTTTGTTTGTTTGTTTGTTTGTGGTGATGGCTAGGGGGAGTTTGATGGTACTGGAGATTGCATTTAGTGCTTAACATATGTGTGTAAGGAAAGTGATTTACCACTGGCCTGCATCTACAACCCTTGCTGTTTTCTTTCAAATTCTAGACCCAACAAAGGTGATGGTACCTCCTTCCAGCATGGATGTCACTGTGGGAGAAAGCATTGTTCTTCCATGCCAGGTGACACATGATCACTCGCTGGACATTGTGTTCACTTGGTCATTTAATGGACACTTGATAGACTTTGACAAAGATGGAGACCACTTTGAAAGAGTTGGAGGGGTAAGTATTAATGTCATACTATCCAGAGGAAATAGCACACCAAGAGTTCTGCAGTCTGATCCAAATTAATTTGTTTGGATTAACTTGCAAACAAATGTAAAGTCATTGTTGAAGCCTCTTATTTCACAGAATTCTTGATTCATTTCTGCATCATTGGTTGAGTAAGTGGTATTATATATAGCATGCATAGCCAACCTGATGTCAAGTTAGTTATTACTACTGTGTGTAAAGAAGGGAAGTGAAGGTCGAAGGAGTAATATGAAGTGCCTTTTCTCCACATCTGCTAAGTGAACAGACTCAGCTTTGAACTCCACAGCCTAAGCTCTACTCCCATACTATATAACAAACCACCACGCGGTTAATGAAGTATCTTAAAGATAGTTTCCGTGTACGCCTTTCAGCTGATACTGTAACTCTATGCTCCTATGGGAGAATCATCATCACAAGGTTGGCATTTGTTTTCTTGATTCTGCAAGTACACAGAGGTGACTTATTATCTCCATGGATCTGACTCCAAATACTTCAATTTTTGAAATGCCTTACTTTCTAGGACAATATATACATTATCATTGAATATGTGCCAAGAGAAGATTAAATCTGGGAACAACATTTGTCCATTGGAAAAGTTTTCCCCAATTATTTTTCTGTATTATCACAGCTTTACATTCCCATTGGTAATGAATATTCACTCTGGTGGTTGCCTTTGTAGAAGGACAAATCAGAAAGCACCGTGGTATAAAACGAAGACTATAATTTGAAAGGCACTACTCTCCCTCAACTGCCATAGAAATATGATATACTGATTTGCTCTTCTCTTCCCATGTGTACCCCTTTAGGTGGATTATAAATGCCCTGAAGCTAAGAACTCCTTCTATAAGATATATTGAGAATATATTTTCTTTTAGGGGAAGAATATATTTTCAACCTAACCCATGACATGCATGCCTAGTTTAGTATAGTTTAAGTTGCAGAACACTCATCTAGAGTCCCATTAAGATGTCCTCCCCTCTGTCCCAGTTTCCTTGTAAGTAAAGGCTTTCGTGGGACATGCCCCTTGGGCTAGTATGCAGATATAAGTGAGTATATACCATTTAAGTTTTTCTGCTTCTGGGTTAACTCACTCATTATGATCATTTCTAGCTCAATCCATTTATCCACAAATTTCGGGAATTCTTTGTTTTTAATAGCTGAGTAGTATTCCATAGTGTATATGTACCACACTTTATTTATCCATTCTACTACTGAGGGACACTTAGGCTGTTTCCATGTTCTGGCTATTATAAATAAGGCTGCTATGAACATGGTTGAGCAAATTTTCTTGTTGTGTGCTGGACCATCTTCTGGGTATATTCCAAGTAGAGGAATAGCTGGGTCTTGAGGAAGCAAACTGGGACAGAGGGGAGGACAGCTTAATGGGACTCTAGATGAGAGAAGCATGGGAGAATAGCAAAGTAGAAGGATCCAGAGGTCCTAGAAACCTACAAGTAGAACATTATGTTAGGCAGATTTGGGCCCAGGGGTCCCGCTCAAACTAAGGCACCAGCCAAGGACAATACAGGCGGTAAACTTTAAACCCCTATCCAGATCTAGCCAATGGTCAGAACATTCTCCACAGTTGAGTGGAGAGTGGGATATGACTTTCTCACATACTCTGGTGCCTCAACTTTGACCATGTCCCCTGGAGGGGGAGACCTGGTGGCACTCAGAGGAAGGACAGCAGGTTACCAAGAAGAGACTTGATACCCTATGAGCATATACAGGGGGAGGTAATCCCCCTCAGGAACAGTCATAGGGGAGGGGAATAAGGGGAAAATGGGAGGGAGGGAAGAATGGGAGGATATAAGGGATGGGATAACCATTGAGATGTAACAAGAATAAATTAATAAAGAAAAAAGAAAAAAAAAGAAATAGAGGGAATAAAAAAAGAAAAAAAAGTTGCAGAACACTAGAAGAGATCTGAATGAATATTCTCTTTATTCCCTCAAGGATGATATTTAAATGATATCACTTTGAATACCCAGGAGAGAAGCTAATTCATGACACCAGAGGCTGTCTCTGTTTGTTAAGGATTCTCTTTTGGAATATTCGTTGAGTAAGGCTGTATGATTTTGCCATTATTAATCATTCTGGGCCTCTTTCATGTAGCCCAGCTTAGTGAAAATGAGTCTACTTCCTTAATGCCTTAATGGTATCAAATACTTTAAAGTCTAAAAATATACTTAGCCCCATATGTATCACAAACACACACACACACACACACACACATGCACACGCACACACACACACACACACACACACACACACACACACATTTAAAACTCTAATGGCTGTACACTCTGAAAGGTTTTTTTTTTTTTAAATAACAGGGTAGTATACATTGAGACAACCCTTTATCAACTAAGCTGAATAGTTGACTTTCACATTAAAACCAACATTGTAAGAAAAATTCATATGAAAAATATGATCTCTGAAATTTTCATGAGCAATAGCTAATTAGCATGGGTTGACAATTGATGACTGAAAAAGATCCCTGGCCAATCAGACCTACTAGCCATTATGCACCATTTCAGCTGAGATACAGAGGAAGCATCTCAACAGAGCAAAGGACCACAGACACGTATCATTCACAGACATGCTTTCACTCAACCACCTGTAGTGGTACACACCTGTAATCCCGGCATTCAGGAAGCAGAAAAAAAAAAAAGGATCTGAGTTTGAGACAACCTTGTGCTACATAGTGAGGTGTAGGCCATCCTGGTTTCCATAGAAAAACCCTATCTCAAAAACAAACAAAAACAAAAACAAAAGCACTAAGAAGCATAATAATTGTTCTCATTAGCTTTTCATATAAGAAACATTTCTCTCCTCTGTGCAACTAGTATAGTCATCAGGATCAGCAATTCACTATTGCAACAAACAAAGAGAGGGAAGTAGGTTAGTCACTACGGTCACCCATGGTGATAATTTTAGGATTTCACAGTTGAGAGGGTAACTATGTACCATTCTACACTCAGACTCACTTGAGTCTGTGTTTCCCAAGTCAGCATAATGAAAGAATGGTGGACAAATCTGGCCTATTGGGTTTTAGGAAATGTTGCTGTTTTGTCATTCTCTGATGTCCTCTAGTGCTCTTTCAGAAACAGAACAGAGACCACAGTTGGAGTAAGAGTTAAGTACGCTGCTACTATTTCATTCTGCTTGGTAGAAACATAAATGTAGACCTCAGTAACAGTTTGATCTGGATATTTCTAAGGAAAAGAAGAGCCTCCCTTTGTGAGACTCTTACTTCAATCCTTTCATTTTTTTTTTCAGTTTGATTTAAAAGCTATAAATCTCACCAAAATTTAAGAATAGCTAAGACACGTTCTTAGTCACAGAACCATGAAATTGTGTTAGTAGGTTGCTATGTGTTGAAGTAGACTTACAGTAAGTTTCTTTGACACTCATCCCCTAGTGAATAGAATGAATCCCTGAGACAGGATAAAAATATTTTCCTAATGTCAATATACCTTCCACATTAAGATCAACATAGCTCCTACCCTAAAATCAATATGGCTTCCATTTTAAAGTAAATATGTTGCTCACCTTAAGATCACTATGGTATCCTACTCCCTGAACACATTTCCATTATGAAGCTTAGTTTTTATTTAAGTATCCTCTTAAAGCCCCAACATGTGAATTATTTTAGGTTCATAATGCTGATTCCTTTTATTTGCAAGGCATCTAATCATTCATCAATCATCTTCTTATTATATACGCGCTCCCCAATCCTCACAGGAACCCTATGAAATAAGCCAGTAATTATTTTCCCATTTTTGTACTGAAATGTGTTCAGTATATAGTGGAAAAGGATGCGAACACAAGTGTTATAAATAAAAGAACTTTCAGACAAAAAAACATCTCAGCTCTTCCTGAATTAGATTTAAGGTCTTTGACATGATTATTTCACAAAGAAAATTGATCACAGCCATCAATAAGACAAGTTTAAATTTACTCTATGCTTCATAGTCTGTGAAAGGATTTCACAGAGATATCCAGTCCCATTTGATTTTCACAACATCGCAGGTAGGGAGGGCATCCTTCTTTGAAAGGTCAATAAACTGAGAGGCAGACAGATTAAGAGACTTAGATGAAATCACACAGCAGGGATGGGGCCAAGCAACTAAGTCTCCAAACTGAGGCTCTGCCTCCAAGACATATTCCTCTCTCACTCTCTTTTTTTTTTTTTTTTAATCCTAGTGGCAACAGTTGGCACGCCTGACTTTTTCCTTGTTCCCAGTAAATAGGCATGTGACTTGTTTTAGTGAAACAAAAAGAAACCGAGGACTTGTTGCTTTCAAATAGGAATAAGTTCTTCTCTGGAGAATATATAATTATCATCAGTAACAAGGGTTGGGACAGGGACATGGCTCAGTTGGTGAAATGCTAGTCTGTTGAGCACAAAGACATAAATTCAAACCCCAGAACTTATATAAAATTCAGGCATGGTGGTACCTGCTTGCAATCCCCGTGCTGAGGAGACAGAGACAGGCAGATTGCTGGGGCTCCTTTGCCAGCCAGCCTCATCCACTTGGCAGGTTTTAGGCCACTAAGAGACCCTGTGTTAACTGACAAACTAGACTATTCCTGAGGAGTGACACATGAGGTCGTACTCTTCTCTGCATGTATCCACCACAGACATGCACCAGCATATACACAAACATGTTTACACATGTGCCCATACGTAACATACACACAGTAAACAACAGGGATTGGAACTGACTGTCTTTTGCTACTTACATGGCTTATAGAAAGGTGCTTAGCCTCTTTGTGTTAGAGATTTTTCATCTATAAATAAGCTAACAAGAGAACCTGCCCCATAGGACATGTGGGAATTGAGTGTGTTAACACAGCTAAAAGATTGGAAAGTTATGGGTGTGTACAAAATCCTACAGAGAGTCACCCATTATCACTGCTCTTTGGAGAAATAGCTTCAAAGTCTGTGCCAACTTCTGGTTCTGTAGTTTTGATTCCAAAAGAACATTTCTGGTCTAACCCACAAAATGGTCACTTCCTCATTCTCCAAGCTTCTCAATATCTGGGCAGTGAAACCAAACTCCAAGCTGGAGCAGTCTGGTGGAGAGATCACTTTCTATGTATGAAAAGTGATTTTCTGGTGAGCAGTGTAGAAATGGTTGTGGGGCACATAGGCATCCATACTAGGATGTAATTAGTCCTATTCATCTGCTAATCAAACACGCATTTGGCATTTGGAAAACAAATTAGCACTATTCCACACTAGATGATTCAAGATTTCCTTAGAGAGTCTGGCCTTCATAATCCTTTAATTCAAACCTGAGAGCAATCAAAATGCTGGCTGCAAGTCAGGGTTGTGCAGAAAGATGCAGATGCCTCCAAATGTAGGTTTGCCTCCTTTTTTTTTTTTCCAAAAATAGAATTTCAAAGTCTCAGAATGCTAGTGCAGGCAATAGGCTGAGAGCATGCTGAAGTGATCCCATAAGGCTTGATCAGAAGCCACATTGTGTAACTTTGAGTGATGCCACCAGGGGAAGCAGACAGATCCAGACACCTGAGCTCCTATAAAAGATAAGCTCTCTTAAAACATTGGTGTTCTTATCTCTCAGGTTGGCTCACATAGTTTTAATAGCCATGGCTTGCATCACTAATGCTTTCATCAGCCGGTGTAAAATAAATCCATTAGTCATAGTGTCCTTCATGTGATAATGATATTTAGGGCTCATTAAAAAGTAATTGTAGCCACTTTCCTCTACTTTATCAGCAGGATTCAGCTGGTGATTTGATGATCCGAAACATCCAACTGAAGCATGCTGGGAAATATGTCTGCATGGTCCAAACAAGTGTGGACAAACTCTCTGCTGCTGCGGACCTGATCGTAAGAGGTACTAGACTTTTATTTTTGTTTCTTAGTGCTTATTTTTTACGCTTTCAATATTTCTATGATATGTACTCTGCCACAGCAATGGACATCCTAAGTGGGTTTGAATTATGTTAAAACTGCAAAAGCTAACCACTACAAACTGTGGTTAACAGTCTACAAATGTTTCCTGAACATGTATTTCTCATAAGAGATGGACAAGCAGAAAGTGCACAGAGTAGGTCTAGTTCTCAGAATGAGAAGAACTCCCATTGAGTGCCCCAATTATGACTACTCAGGTGATAGGATGTTCTAGAATAACTTTTAGACTGACAAAAGCAATTAGGTAAAAAACACAACTAGCCCTTTTGTGTTTCATCTGGACTGAACCACATTAGTGTTTTAGGCTAGTGGTATAGCAGGGGCTTAAGGAAACTTTTTTCCCCCTAATGTTATTATGGCTGTGTTTACCACTCTGGAGGCGGTAGGATCTGGGAAAATGGAGCCAACAAATGAGGCAGTCTGAAAGTCTCATGCAATTGTCAACTTCATTCAGTGCATCAGACAACTTATACTCTGAGGGTTAAGAAAGATCACCTAAGGAAAGTTCTTATAGGTTCAAGATGTAAACAATCCAAGGACAACCCACACACGGCAAAAGCATGTTTTCTGTAGAGGCATATAAACATTTAATTGAATAATACCAGCAAGCAGTAATGAGTAATGTGAAGTTAACCCACACCTAGACACTATACCTGGGAGAACAAAAGACACATTCCAAGAACAATTTTGTGTTTTGAAGAAGCTGAGGTCACAAAACTCTTTTCTTGTGTTCTTATGGAATGTTCTCACAAGCATTCAGCATTTTCTTAATGCAACTTTGTTCCTGGACCATGTTCTGAGAGGGCTGCCTTGATTTTAAAATATGACTTGATAAGGAAACACTCATGTGCGTGGAATGTCATGAATAGGAGGGCACTTCATACAGAACACAGACCTTGAGCAGATTCTTAGTACTAGTGACATGGTCTAAGTTAAACCTTGCAACTACGGCTACCCTAAAAGAGTTTACCAGCTGGAGAAAATTCCAGGCTTCACATCCATTCATAAAAGACTTTTAGGATTTTTTAAAAAGAAAAACTTGCTTTAAACTCACAATCTTCTTGCCTCAGCCTGGAATTACAGCCTCAGCGCTGGAATTACAGATGTGTGCCACCACATCCTACCAACAGCAAAAAGAAACAGGGAATTGTCGTTGTATTTCATGTGAATGGTGTTTTATTTGCTTGTATCTGTATAGAGTGAGTATGCAGTACTCACAAAGACCAGAAGAAGGTGGCAAATCCCCCAGGAACTGGGGTAACAGATGTTTGTAAGCCACCATGTGGATATTCAGACCAGAACATGGGTCCTGCACAAGAGCAACCAGTGTTCTGAACCATTGAGCAATCTCTATCCCATCAAAATGAAAAAATAATGAAAATTAAAAGCTTTGTGAAACTGTGCACCCAACTTTTTTTTTTTTTTTTTAAGTTTTAAGTGTGCAGTCAGGTGGAAGTTAAAGGTCCGTGGTACAGCATTGAAGCCTTGGTCTCCACACCCAACTCTGCTAAACACAGAAACAAACAAACAAAAGCTAACCCAGATCATCAAATTAAACATATGCCTCAAAGCCATTAATCAGAATTCCTAACTGTTGGCAATGGGAATTTTTGGCCATCTACCTGAGCCTAAAATACAAACCCTGGCTCCAGGGGTAGGGTGAATCTGAGTGCACAGGGTATTTTGAGAATCAATTGAAAGGATTGCTCTATGGCCCAGGCAGATGTGAGGGGGAGCTGCACAGGAACTAGCAACTTAATTGTCAAAAGAGGTTAAAGAGAAACTTCATTCCTGTTATGACTGCTTTAGTTACCTCTTAATTGCCACACACAAAAAAAGTGAACCATAAAGATAAAGGCCAGATAAAAATGAAAAATTATATTTTCAACTCCGGTAGCTCTGCCTACAGAATAACTTACAAAAATGTGTTTATTTCCATTTTTAAAATACACTAGAGCTGATCTGCTCTCCCCTTAGGGACAAAAGAATTCTGTTGCTGGTAATTTATCCTCTATTTAATTAGGATAATGTTCAGATCAGCAGTTTAAAAACCAATAAATTAGACTAATAAATATTTAAATCAGTGGTACTTGAAGTTCTTAAATGATATTGTATACTTCATTTCACAGAAAATATCACTGGATACCAAGAGGAATTTGCTAACGCAGTCTAAAAGAAAGTGTAGCCCCATCAGTTAATAAAGCCAATAAATTAATATGACACCTAAAGCCACAGTCTTTTATTTTCTCTCCTCTTGCTCTGTCCTTGCATCTTTCATGCACATTGCAGTGGGGAGACGGAAACGTACTTCACTGCCCTTAAGAGGGTTTTGTATTTGGAATGAGTGCGGGTTTGTATGTTGACTCTGGACCTTTTCGCTCCTTTGTTTAACCTGCAACTTTCTCATGGCCTCTAGTAAGCCTCCCTTCCTTGAGCAAGAAATCAGACACCAGCAACAGACCACTTCTCCTAGTGCTGGGACAAAAACATCTTACACTTTGATCAGTGGGTACTTTTTTGTTGTTTTTAAAAACAGGTCCACTTTCCCTAACACACAGTAGACCGTCCCCAAGAGCACAGCTATGCAATGGTGGAGCTGGGTGACAGGAAGATAAAGGATGAGAGAAGCCCTAAAAGCATCTTCCTCCCTCCGGTGACAAGCCCACGCCACCCCCTTCATTTCCTTCCTCCACAGTGGCCACAAAGGGGCCCAGATACTTCCTATTGATTTAATTCTTTGAGCAGTTGAAAGGGAACACTCTTCTATTTGTGGTAGAGTCTACAGGCTCCCAAACAACATTCACAGAAAAAGGGCAGAGATACTAGGAGGATAAAGCTGCTCGGGTACAAAGGGGTGTATATTGTCTTCTGGACTTTACCTGGTTATTAGGAGTAAAGACCAAAGGTTACCTCAGCTCTGTCTAGGTGGCATTAGACTGCCATGCTGAAATGTCACCATGGAAAATTAATCAGTTCCAACATACACATTTGCAGACATTTCATTCAGGAGTCGGGGGGAAGAAGATAAATTTAGCCTCACCTGTGAATCCATAAAAGTGATTTTTTAAAGAAGCAGAGAGACTGCAGAGTATTGCATAAAGGTGAAAGGGTGAATTTCAGAACAAAGTCTTACCTGGGGGATTCCCATTAACTTTTCACCACTCCACGAGAGGTGTCCTTTCTACCTTGTCCCTGTGCCACAGCCCAGGAATCTTCTGAGAACACACTGGATTGCTAAATTGGGCATCAGAAAAAAATCTTGGGAATCCTTCTTATGTCTCTCCAACAAATATGGGACTTGTCACCCTGTTCTCTCATCACTACCTTCTCTTCCAAGGTGGTCAGTTGTCATTTAGACTACATTTTTAAAAGTTCGTTTAACTGTCTGGCCACAGCTTCTAATACTGACAACTAGGTGTGTCCTGGATCTTTACTCTGACCCTGTTGTTGTTTCACCTGCGAATTGTTTCCCATCCCTCTGTGTAGGATCTCCAGACCTTCGTGTAGGTGTGATTTCTACCCCTTCCAACTGTTTAGGTCCATGGAAGTAGAGAAGCAATAACCGTCAGCAGGATAAGTAGGAAAAATATAGGTATAATGTATAGAAACTGCTCCAGAGGGACGTTAGTCTCCAGCTTAGTTTTAAAATTACTTCAAACAGAAGGATGGTCCTGTGACCCTTGAAAACTGGTCATTTTCACAGTAGCCCCTTTGCACGCAAGCACATGCAGCTTCTGGATACAGTGAAGAGGGCAGACAGTGCCTCAACATCCTCTCCTAGAAACGGGCTTAGAATGAATGAGTCAGTTCATTGCTATAATTTCAAAGCTAAAGAAGTCACTTGTTACCCAGCTGATTTCCAAAAAGAAGTTATAGGATAGATATGTAAGTAAATAAATGATGGAGTAAGCCAATAGCCCATTTAAGTAAGTAGATTATATACTTGGCCATCTGAGTACATGGTCCACTTCTGAATACCTTGCTCTCTCCCAGGCCCTCCTGGTCCTCCAGAGGCCGTGACCATAGATGAAATCACAGACACTACTGCTCAGCTGTCTTGGCGACCTGGACCTGACAACCACAGCCCCATCACCATGTATGTGATCCAAGCGAGGACTCCATTCTCCGTGGGCTGGCAAGCAGTCAGCACAGGTATCATACTGCATGCTGAGTGCTGGTGTCTACCAGAGACTTCTAGGATGGCCTGTGAATGAAATATGGAAGAACTGGGATACATCTAGGCCAACACAGCTACAAATGATACATTATATCTGTGTCTCCCAGACACAATCCAGCTCTACTATGCTTTCTTTAGTGTTTTCCTCTACATTAATGTATATTAATGTCATGGGTCTAAGCATTTTAATCTATGAAATGATTGGTGTGCTGTGCTGGGTATTTTTATTTTCTTAACAAGCTCGGGGCTATTTACAAAAATAAAATGCATTGATCTGTGTATTACTTAAAATCACCTCTATACTACAGTGTTCCGCATTGGAAAGTAGTGGAAAATGCAAATCTATAATCACAGTATTTGCAAGGTTCATGGACAGCTGTCTAGAATAAAATACCTAAGAACTGTGTGGAGGCTTTTGCCTTGCTGCCTTCACCTGTACATGGATTAATTTGGAGATGACAAGGCATGAAAATGTTTTAATCAGTTCCACAAACTCTAGTGTGCTTTTTTTTTCCCGCTTTTTTCTCCTCAGGTATCAAGCTCTTTTGTCATTTTGACAAATACTTGTGAGAAATAGTTTAAGAGGGATAAGGATTGATTTTGGTTCATGGTTTTAAGGGTTGGCTGGCTTGGGGCCTGAAGCTATGGAGAATGCCAGGGTAGAGAGGACATGGTATGTCAGAACTCAAAAATATGGTTTCTGGGAAAGAGAGACAGGTAAGCACCAAAAACAGGACTTTCATCAGAGGAGTACCCCAGTGACATACCACTTCCAGCTAGATCCACTTCCTAAGGTTTAGTCACTCCTCAGTACCCCAGGGCCAAGATTCCATCAAGTGATCCTTTGATGGAGATTTCAGGTTCAAACCATTACACTGTTGTTACTTTAAGTAGTAGCATATCATTATTATAGTGAAGTAATTCTCACTTTCTCTTTGTTACATCAGTTCACTCAAGTCAGACATCAGTTGCTGATACCATAAGACACAAAGTCTTCAAGGGTCAAAGATGTTTCATTAAATTATTCTCACTTTACATGTTTTCTACTTTTGATATATGATTCTAATGGTAAAGTAAAATTATTGTATTTGCACTCAAATTTGGTTACTAGGCCTCTTTAACAGAAAAAGAAAATGAACTTCTACAGAGATCTGTTGGTTAGCATAGTAAAGACAATGATCATTTTTCTTATATTCCTAAAACACCTCTTTGAATCCACAGAAAGTCAGTGTTTACAGTCAGAAAACCAGTTCTGAGATGTGTCAAACTAAAGGAATCGGGGGTATGTAATAGAAACATATAGTATGAAATTTACAAAGAATTAATACAAATATTATATTCTATGGGAGTCTGTGGGAGTGACCCTAGCTGAGACTCCTAGTCACAGGGGATATGGAGCCTAAACTTGCTACCTCCTTCCACTGGAGGTAGGGGGATACCAACCCACCCATCAAACCTTTGGCCCAAAATTTGTCTTACCTAAAAGAAGTGTAGGGATAAAGATGGAGCAGAGATTGAGGAAATGTCAAACCAGTGACTGGCCCAACTTGAGACCTCCCCCATGGAAGACAGCCAACCCCTGTCACTATTAATATACTCTGCTATGCTTGCAGACAGGAGCCAGTTGTCGTCTGAGAGGTTTCATCCATAAGCTGATGGAAACAGATGCAGAGACCCACTTCCAAACAATAGGCAGAGATCTGTGGTCTTGTGGAAAAGTGAGGAGAAGGATAGAGGGAACCAAAAGGGTCAAGGACACCACAAGAAGACCTACAGAGTAAACTAACCTGGGCCCATGGGGGCTCACAGAGACTGAACAGCCAAGCAAAGAACATGCATGGGCTGGACCTAGACCCCCTACACATATGTAGCCGATGGTCAACATGTGGGTCCCCTAAGAATGGGAGCAGGAGCTGTCTCTGACTCTGTTTCCTGCCGCTGGATCTCTTTGCCCTAACTGGTCTTCATTTCCAAGCCTCTGTAGGAGAGAATGTGCTTAGGCCTACCGTGACTTGAGATGCCAGGGTGGGTTGGTACCCCTTGGGGGCTTCCCTTTCTCTGGGAGAGGGGGCAAAAGGGTGGGACTGGAAGGAAAGGAGGGAGTGGGCTGGGATTAGGCTGTAAAATGATTAAACAAATACATGAAACTTTAGATTATCAACAATACAATTTATATAAATTGCGTAAAATTGGACCCAACATTTATTTCTCCCTCAAGACATCATCAAGGTCACACATCCATCCTTTGCAACTAAAGGAATGTGTATTTTGCTTGCAAGAATTCCTGTTTGTCTAATTTCTTCCTCAAATTTCCCTCATCTCAAAGGGAAAAATGAAATATTGACAGGGGTTAGGATAGGTGAAAGGATTAAAACCTAAGAGAAATGACAATAAAATTTTACAAAAAGGAAATATAGCATTAATATGAATGAGAGAAGAAAGATAAAAAATATCCCTACTGCAGACAGCAACAACTGTGTTATGATTTGAACTTGAAATCTGCCTCAAAGAGTCATGTGATGAAAGCTTGGTCCTAGACTAATGGCATTACTTCAGGAAGCGACAAAACCATAGGAGATGGATCTAGCTGGAGGTGGTATGTCACTGGGGTACTCCTTTGAAAAGTATCCTGTCTTTGGTGCCTTCCTGACACTCTCTGTTTGCAAGACACTAGGAGGCTTCCAACTCTGAGCTACTGTGTTCCCACCACCATGGCATTCTGCCTGGCTTCAGTACCCAAGCACTGAAACCAGCCAACCTTTGACCAAAACCTCTAAAACTGTAGACCAAAACTAATTCTTTCCCCTCTCAGACTGTTTCTCCCAAGTATTTATCACAACGACAAAAGAACCTAACACAGAAGCAGAAAAGAAAATGAAAGCATGGACTAGAATTTGTGAAATTGTTATACAGTATGTTTCGACCTCCTCATCACCATGCCAGGAGGCTAACTGTGATGCCTTTCCTGGAGGTGGTAGTGGTGCTGCTGTTAGAGATGATGTTACATGTTCCTAAAATCATCTCTGCATTTTGTGGGTCCAAGTGGATTCTCTTTAAGCCTTCTCACTCTCCGTTTGATCTCTTTCAGTTCCAGAACTCGTTGATGGGAAGACATTCACGGCAACTGTGGTAGGCTTGAACCCCTGGGTTGAATACGAATTCCGCACTGTTGCAGCGAATGTGATTGGCATTGGAGAACCCAGTCGACCTTCAGAGAGAAGGAGGACAGAAGAGGCTCGTGAGTACCCATCAAGATATATATCATCTGGTATGGCAGCTCCCATTCCTTCTCAACCTGGGACTCCAATGACACTTTCACAGGGGTCACCTAAGACCATTGGAAAGCACAGATATTTACATTATGATTCATAACAGTATCAAAAGTACAGTTACGAAGTAGCAATGAAGACAATTTTATGGTTGGGGGTCACCACAACCTGAGGAATTGTAGTAAAGGGTTACAGCATTAGGAAGGTTGAGAACCACTACCTTAAGGAGGAACCATGACTTCTTCCTGATCATTAGCTTCAATGAGCTCTATATTTTACACACCTTTTACCTTAAAGGATGATAACAATCATAAACCAGACCAGCAGAATCTCAACCGTGGGAGTACTGAGCTTTGATCAGCTTCTCGGTCCTCTATTGAGCCCATTGGTATAGCAAGAAACAATATAGTACCTCTGCTTAAATCTTTCAAAAGTCAATTCTTTCGTCTTCATATATGTCAGAAAAAAAAAAATCAGATGGTCAGAGAACATTTCCTCAGAAATCTTTGTTAGCATTTTCTTAGGACATAAACAATTGCCACAAGTAAATGATGAGACTATGCTGCATATAGCTTGCTTGATGAACACAGGATGAAAGTAATGTATACCCAGCTGGGCCAGATTGTGCTCTTGTAAATTGGGGATCCTGTTGTGTGGTCTCCATAGAGTTCCCAGCCATGAGAGTAACAATGATTTATAAAGGCATAACAAGATCCTAAGTAGGCCAACAATTCTACCTTATTCTTGAAATTGATGGGGGGGGGGGGAATACATCTAGGAATGTATCGTTGGATTTAACCAATAAGATATACTGACTCACCAGCTGTAGGTCCCCAGCTACTTATTTAAAGAGTCTTCCTGAAGTTCTTCATTCATATGACGGCATAACTAATACTACGCTCTCTTCTCCCATCTCCAAAACTATAGCTCTGATCTGCCCTGTCATCTTGAAAAGGAAGTGAGTCTGATTTCCCCTCTTTTACAGAGAAAACTGGGCATCAGAGAGGTTAAGCACTGTGAGCCAGGGTTCAACCTATGTCCACCACTTCCTTCAACACCCTGCTCAAAGCTCACCTTCTTCTGAGAAGCCATTAGCCCAGCACTCCTCTGATCAACCTGCTACTCCAGAACACCACTGCTCTTCTCTATTATGTCTTCGACATCATTGAGTGTTGTCCACGTTTCTCTGTGACATTCTGCATGTGCTCTCACCCTCCCACTAGATTGTAAGGTGGCACAGTTAGTCCCACCTTTCCTTTGTGTTACTACCACATGGTTAATAAAGGTCTAACCAAGCATGAAGACAGATTTTTTTCAGTCCTTTCTTCTTCTGTGGAACTCCTAGGTCTTTAAGGATGGCGCTAAACAATTGGTCAGTAGTATCTGGTAATGTGTATACCCTGTTGAACCAGAAACAGGTAATTAATAGCAATTTTTTTGGGACATTTTGTTTCTTCAAGTCAGTACAGTGCTCCCCCTGTGGCGTTATTTCTGATTTCCAAAAACAAAGGGGCATGTGTCGAAGTATTCACTAACAGTGAGTCGCTCCATCTGGGCATCACCTAACCCCCATTTGTCATAAGCATTTGAAATAACTTAGTTTCTTTTTTGTCTCCTGCAGTCCCTGAGGTCACCCCGGCTAATGTGAGTGGTGGTGGAGGCAGCAAGTCTGAACTGGTTATCACCTGGGAGGTAAATCCATGACAGAACCAAAGAGACATGCATTTGTCTGGGCTATTCTGTTATATTCCTCCATATGACAAGAAGCCAAAAACTGTCCCCCTCTGTTTCTGAGAAATCTATTAATGGCTATCAGGAAGTGAAGGTGCTTGGCCACCCAGTGTTAAAGCAAGTTTTAATTTGACTGCTCACAGGAAAAAACAATCATGAGAGAGGAGATAACGCAAGTTTTAAAAACAAAAAACAAAAAACCAATAAGGAAGTCTGGTTCAGAGGAAATCAGTCTTTCTTTTCTTTCTGAATTGCTGCATGGCCAATTGATTTAAAACATCTGCCAGCTATAGATTGAGTGTCCCAGAACAATTTCCTGGCAGTTGGCTTTGCTGCTGGGTTATGAGGTATTTCTCTATAAACAACCTGGAGGAAGGTTAGTCACCAATTTATTAAAAATTGATTTTGAGAGAGGAGGTGGGAGCTTCAACAAGGGTTTGAAATGTGTTCCAAAGATTTTAGACAATGTCCCCTGAAATAAAAAGCCTTTCATTCACCCAGAGTCCCATTAGAAAAAGGAAAGAAAGCTCTCCCTCCCTCCCAGCTGAGCTCAGAGTCTCTCCTGAGGGGCAGAATCTTGCCTGAACAGAGATGGCCCTCTTTTATGAATTCTTTTTGTCTATTTGGCACTGAAGGAAACTGACTATTAGATGGTGCATGGAGGAAGGGTTGTTTTGTAGGAAATGAGCTCTGTGGTTAATTGGCCATCATTTGTAGCTGTTTCAGAGTTGAGTCCACCTCCCCAGAGCCCAACTCACCACAGCAAATCTTTATTTCATTTTTCAGGACTGTTAATTACTCTGGTACCACATGAAAATCTTGGGCAGGTTAAAGTATAGCCCTAAAAGACTTGTGAAAATAAAACCCAGTATAAAGTGGTGAGGGAAATACTCTTAAATATTTGAATCAATTGAGGCAAGAATTGGGGAGTAGCCTTTAATATTTTAACCAAACTACTATGCGTTCTGAATATGGCCTCTTTTCCTCACCAGACAGTCCCTGAGGAATTACAGAATGGCAGAGGCTTTGGTTATGTGGTAGCCTTTCGGCCACATGGCAAAATGATCTGGATGCTGACTGTGCTGGCTTCAGCTGATGCCTCCAGATATGTGTTCAGGAATGAGAGTGTGCGTCCATTCTCTCCCTTTGAGGTTAAAGTGGGTGTCTTCAATAACAAAGGTGAAGGCCCCTTCAGTACCCCCACCGTGGTGTATTCTGCTGAAGAAGGTACGGTTCATGCTATCTTGATTTTTCTTCAATTCTCAAATGATGTTCCTTTCAGGCTCTATGATCAACTTAGAGTATAAAATAATAGAAATCAAAAGAGGTTTCTCATTAGAGACAGTATGTTATAAAATCATTGGTTTACTATCTACCATTTCTCTCTCTCTTTCTTTCTCTGTCTCTTTCATTCTCTCTCTCTCTCTCTCCCTCTCTCTCTCTCTCTCCCTCTCTCTCTCTCTCTCTCCCTCTCTCTCTCTCTCTCCCTCTCTCTCTCTCATTTTTAGAAATACAGCACCCCTGACTATGTGTGCTATACACCAGCAATCCTCGAATATGCGAGGTTAAGCCAGCCTGGGGTACATGGTTGAACCTGTCTCCAAAACAAAAAAATTCAGTGACAGCTCTATCATATATAAAAACATGTGGCTTTCCATCAATTGATTGCATTCCTTAAGACCAAGCAAGAGAGCAAACATCTTGTGTTATCTTCATGTTTATTTTTCTGTGTGTCTATTATCTATCTATTGATACATAAATACCATGTACCTATCTGTTATCATCATTTTAAAAGAATCATGTTGTATCTTTTTTTTAATTAATTTATTCTTGTTACATCTCAATGGTTATCCCATCCCTTGTATCCCCCCATTCTTCCCTCCCTCCCATTTTCCCCTTAATCCCCTCCCCTATGACTATTCCTGAGGGGAATTACCTCCCCCTGTATATGCTCATAGGTTATCAAGTCTCTTCTTGGTAACCTGCTGACCTTCCTCTGAGTGCCACCAGGTCTCCCCCTCCAGGGGACATGGTCAAAGGTGAGGCACCAGAGTACGTGAGAAAGTCATATCCCACTCTCCACTCTGTATATATTCACTTATATCTGCATATTAGCCCAAGGGGCGGATCCCACGAAAGCCTTCACTTACCAGGAAACTGAGACAGAGGGGAGGACATCCTATTGGGACTCTAGATGAGAGAAGCATGGGAGAATGGCAAAGTAGAAGGATCCAGAGGGTCCTAGAAACCTACAAGTACAACATTATGATAGGCAGATTTGGGCCCAGGGGTCCCGCTCAAACTAAGGCACCAGCCAAGGACAATACAGGCGGTAAACTTTAAACCCCTATCCAGATCTAGCCAATGGTCATGTTGTATCCTTTTAGGTGAATATCAAGACAGAATATTTCATTCTCTTCCATCACTTATGTTTTAAGCCACTTTGCTCTGACTGACTTCTTAGGAGAGGATTCATAAAGCTGCTTGATTGCAAGCATTGCCGTTCACACTGTCATAATGTTCAAGAGCCTTCATATTATTACTTCTTCTGGGAGGTCCCTGAACTCAAAATGCCTCTCACGCAGTCCTCAGTATGCTTGGAGCACACCATTGTTGTTGTAATGATGAAATTCAGAATTAGGTCATATAAGAGCATCTGAAAGTTGAGACATTGGTTTGATGTCAGCAAGGAAATGACACGTTCTTCTTCCCTGTGGAGAAATAATTCCCCTAGAGGCAGCAGGTTCCCAGGGCCTCTCCCCTACCTCTCTGCTGACTCTCACAGCTCCCCTCTGCATATTACAACCACATGCGAAACTATCCGAACCAAATCTTCTGTCCTCTTGCGTGTGCTTCAGCATTTCTTGTTGTCTGTCTTATCCACATTGTGAATCCCTGAACATTCTCCTGGTCAGCAAACCCTTGGGCAGCAAAGGGTTTCTGAGTTCCCTTGGGCCTGCCAAGTGGAATAAGTGTTTGTTTATGCCTTGTCTCCTGGTTGTCATTTATAGTCATGATATCTCTATCATTCGCATGTTTCTCTATTAGAACTTTCAGGCCAAGGTATTTAAAGTTTTGAAGTTTTGTCATATGTTCTTGTGTAGGACAGTGTTTCCTGAGGGTGGGTGATGTTTTTCCCTGTGTATCAAGTGACGTATAAGATATTCCAAATTAACACATAAGCAGAATATTATTGTTATGTGTAAATAGAGATCTCCATGTCCAATATTTCATGGAGTTTGCAATGTAGTAGAGTACACAAATTGACACTAAATTATAATAGATAATGTTTTAGCTTGAAAAGGAGCTTTATTATAGCATATTTGTGGTGCTTTTGCATTGCAGTAGTGAGTGGGTCTCTGGAACAGAAGAACTTTTAAAAGTATCAAATAGTCATGTAGTGATTTGAATTGCAATTTCAAAAGTACATAACTACCCAAGGTAAAATTTTGTGAATGTTATTATTTAAGTCATGGCTGGATGAGGTTTTTCAGTAAGGCAGACTATTAAGAGAAAATTTATATGCAAATGGTGTACAACTCTCATAAAAATCTGGCAAAACAAACTAGAATTTGAGAAGCTATTGGTTCAGTCTACTGTCTGCATCTGAGGATACTGAGCCCCAGAAACTGTAAGTGGCTGGTTTAGGTTTGGAGATTACTTTATAGAGCCAAGCCACCACTCAGCTTTCTTGAATCATAGTCAATTCAGTTAACTGTCCTGATTCTTTCTCTCTTGTTTTCATAATCCAGCAATTGGGACTACAGCTTAATTAAGATCTACCTGAAAAAATTGCTGACTATGAAAACTTATGGCTGAACTTGATCGTGGGTCACCTTAGTTCCACTTACCTGCAGTACAGGCCTTTGTTAAAAAACTTTTGAAGTGTCTCTTTCTTAACCACCACCCTACACTTTATAATTGCTTATCTGGGGGAGGTGTTGTGTGGCTCACAACCATTAAGGACATATGGCCATGGGTTCTTTTTACCTTCTAGAAATCCCATTTCTAGAAGTTTGTTGTATTGAAGCTAACCAAGTAGTGCTCTTTTTTTTTTTTTCTTTTTCCTGAATTCATTTCCAGAACCCACCAAACCACCAGCAAGTATCTTTGCCAGGAGTCTTTCTGCCACAGATATCGAAGTTTTCTGGGCCTCCCCTATTGGGAAGAATAGAGGACGGATTCAAGGTTATGAGGTAAGCTAGAGGCCTGTGCATTTGACCTATAGCTGATCCCTTGTGAGACTTCTAAGACATACTCACTGACGGGAGAAGACCCGCATTGCCTTACACAGCGTCTGTTCCAGATGCTTGTTCTACCATACCATTGAAAGAAACACTAAAGAATCTACGTGAGATGACCCTTTATCTGTGTTTATGCTCAAACTTAGTATTATATTTACGTGTGTGTGTGTGTGTGTGTGTGTGTGTGTGTGTGTGTGTAAACCTAAAGATCTACAATGTAGTTGGCACAATGAGCTTCATTGTGATATGCCCATGGGGATAAAGAGAAGTCAAGAGTACATCGCTCTTACCGAGGATCCAAGTTCGGTTTCCTGAATGAGTGTTGGGCAACTCAACAACTGCCTGTAACTCCAGCTCCAGGGGTTGGATGCACTTTTCTGGCCTCTGTGGTTATTTAGATTCACATGTACACACACGCACGCACGCACGCACGCACGCACGCATGCACGCACACACCCACACACTTAAAATCTTTTTTGTTTTGTTTTGAGAAAGGGTTTCTCTGTGTAGCCTTGGCTGTCCTAGACTCATTTTGTTTAAAATAAAAGCTTTTGAAAGTTTTTTTTTTTCAATCTTATATGCTCAGAATCACCTGGACTCAAAACAAGGTGGGAAAATAAGTGAAATAGCTATTGATGATTTACCAGACTGGCTACCTCTGTAGAAAAATAAAACAACAACAAAACAAAATCTTAGTGTGAATAATTTTGCAGATCATGTGGCCCTCCTTGTTCTAAAAAGCAGTGTCCGTGAACTAACATAGAAAGTTAACTCCATCATAAGAACTTGCAAAACAATATTATTACCTGATGGCACTGGAAATATCTCTAGTGAATATGATCTCCAAGGTCTTTCTTTTTATTTTCTCAGGTAAAATATTGGAGACATGACGACAAGGAAGAAAATGCTAGAAAAATACGAACAGTTGGAAATCAGACATCTACAAAAATCACCAACTTGAAAGCGAGTGCACTGTATCACTTATCTGTCAAGGCGTATAACTCAGCTGGGACAGGACCCTCCAGTGCCACAGTCAATGTCACGACCAGAAAGCCACGTAAGGACAGAGTTGCTCAGAAATATTTTGGGGATTCATCAAACATACTCCGAGTTCATTACCTATCCCCACCTCCCAGGGATCATTTGCATACTAATTGGTATCATTATATGGATTCAAATGCACCTTAGCATTTTAACTGAACCTTTTAGAATACCATGCCAAATTCATTGCTCCAGAGGACAGAAAGATAAATGTTTTTCTCCTCACTGGGAAGGACTACTTCTTTTAGCTATAAATGGTAGGCGACCAACTGAATCTTTTTCCATTTGCAATGCTGTATCACGTCAGATTTCAGTGACCTTGAAGACACATATTAGTGCAATCGCCCATTAAATTGCCTCTACTCTCGAATTCTAGTAAGGGGATATTCCTCAGAATCCATTGAGATTTAATAATCTGTGACTTCGTCTATCTTAATTTTTTTTTTATAGCACCAAGCCAACCCCCCGGAAACATCATATGGAATTCATCGGACTCCAAAATTATCCTGAACTGGGATCAAGTGAAGGCCCTGGATAACGAGTCAGAAGTGAAAGGATACAAAGTGGGTAATTTCTCTTTGCAAGGACACCTAATCCTGCTCTTAGCAGGAAGAGTCTGCCCTGCAGCAGGAGCTGCGCCTCCTCGCCCTTCCCTGCTGGGCCCCCTGCTGAGGGCTTCCGGTTCAGGAACTCACGCTAAAGAGGAACCTTCTAACTCTTCTGTGTGCCCTGCCTTCACTTTTCAGTACTTAGGCAGTCACCTGGGTGAGGCAGTCTTTCATTTCTCTCATAAATAACAGAGATAATAAGCTTGGAAATGAAAAGGAAGGCTTAATTTGGTTCACACTTGAGGAGGCTTCAGTCGTTGCCAGGTTAACTGTTGCCTTTGGACCTCTAGCAAGGCAAAAATAATATATCCTGTCAGGGGGTGAGGGGGAAGGGAGAGGAAGGGAAGGAGGGAGGAGAAAGAGAGAGAGAGAGGGAGAGGGAGAGGGAGAGGGAGAGGGAGAGGGAGAGGGAGAGGAGAGAGAGAGAGAGAGAGAGAGAGAGAGAGAGAGAGAGAGAGAGAGAGAGAGAGAGAGAGAGAGAGGGATTAAAAAATAGTGTTTGTTCTTGCGGGAGCTGGAGTTTCAGAAGGCTCTGATCTGCCTGACATGGAACTGAATGCAGGGCTTCTAGAAGAAGTATTTACTCTTGGTATCAACGCAATTTCTCCAGCCTTTGACTAAGTTTAAGCTTCCCATTGCCACCAAAAATTGGGCTAAAACAATTATGCTTTACTTTTACAATTGTACAGTTTCGCTTGGCCAAAATGGGCAGTGTCAGTGGTTAGAATCCATAACGCAGGTGACACACATGTGGCTTTATCACTTGGAGTAGCTTTGCAAAAGCTGGAGGGTGGCCAGAGTGCACCCATTCCACGACACTTCCCGTGTAGAAGCTGGGCTTTCTTCCAGTGTGGCCATGATGAGGTAGCCGGACTTCTATTGGCTTAGCTTCAGTAAGAGAGACAGAGAGTGAAATCTGTGTGTCCTTTTTAAAGCTAAGGATGAAACTAACTCCTGTAAGGCTAGCTCAGATCCAAATGGGTGAAGGTAAAGAACACATGTGTGCATTTTCTCCTTTTTTTTTTTCTTTTTCTTTTTTTTTTCTTTTTTTTTTTCTTTTTCTTTTTTTTTTTTTTTTTTTTTTTTTTTTTGGTTTTTTAAGACAAGGTTTTTCTGTGTAGCCTTGGCTGTCCTGGACTTGCTTTATAGGCCAGGCTGGCCTCAAACTCATAGAGATCTGTCTGCCTCTGTCTCCCAAATGCTGGGATAAAAGGTGTGTGCCACTACCACCTGTCAGTGCAAGCAACAGTGTATCACTCTGATGTTAAGGGTGCTGTCTGTGTGCAACAGTACAAGGCTTGGCTGTGTCCAAATGTGTAGGCCACATGGCACTCTGAGCAGACGATGAGCAGAGGTCTGTCCTCAACCTCTGGGAAGAATGAAAAGGAACTGCAGATGTTTAGCTAGAAGAAAAACAGTTCTCAGAGTCATAAAACTTCAAATATCTAAAAGGACTTTAATAATA
The DNA here is from genome assembly GCF_964271855.1 of Acomys minous. Lineage (NCBI taxonomy): Eukaryota > Metazoa > Chordata > Mammalia > Rodentia > Muridae > Acomys > Acomys minous. Next base: position 38,035,937 of record NC_140500.1, on the reverse strand, counting down.
ATGAGTAGAATTGTTCCCAAGTTTATAACACTACTGAAAATTTTGATTTCCAAGCTCTTCTCCCTGAGAAAAACGTAAAACCATAGGCTTAGCTTTATAACCTTCCTTAAATAATAAAAATTATAGAAAGGTTTAGTTAAGTGGACTTGCAAAATTGCAAGGAACGTTTTGTTTGTTTGTTTTTTTTTTTGGTTGATCACTGTAAAATCACTAGTAGGTAAGACCATGTCAACATAGCCATGGTGATGATAGTTTATCAAAAGCTTTGTAAAACGTCACTCTTCCTGTGGCTAGATAGGCAGCAAAATGCCCTTAAGTTGAATGTCACACTGAATTTTCTTCCCTGACATCTCAGTAGAAAGTAGCATAGCTAATACCTGCTTACTCTCAGCAAAGGAGAAGTGTCCATCTTCCTTTGAGCTACGTTCATTTTTGAATAGCTCTGTCTTCTGGAAAATACAACTGAGTCAAAATTTATCTTCATGTCATCTTGCTTTGTGGGCGATATTCTTATTCCCTTGAGTTCTTGAGAACAATTCTATTGGATTTTAAGCTTATTTTCAGGCTGGTCCCAAAACAAAATTAACAGAGAGAAGAGCCGCTCAAAGTATTCTAGGCAATCAGGAAAAAGATTAGCTTGACAAATGATCATCTACTAAAACCATATATATACATATACATATGCATATGCATATAAATATATACACACATGTATATGTATATAGTGAATTATGAATGAACACTCACCCTCATCCTTAAGTGTGTTGGAGTGCCCTTGGCTTTCTCAGGTGCAAGGAGCAGTGTGCATGTTGCGATTTGCTAACTGGCAACAAGCGCTACTTTGTTGGCAGTTCTTCGTATGTCTGCTCCATCTCATAAGTGCTTACACCAGATTCTTTTAACATCTTCCCAGAAGGGCCCATCTTGAGTTTATTGCCTCTGCAGACTCTTTTACAGGCACATAGCTTAGTCCAAGCAGCATACATCATGAAGGGTAAACGGAGGGCAAAGTAGGTCAGGAGAAATACAGGGACATTTGCATTTTATTTCCCAGAAGAAATCTGTTGTTCTTCATATATTTGGGAAGACAATGTTTACTTCTATAGTAATAGAATAAAATATGGGAGTAAATTAAAATGAGACCATTTAGTCCTCTTTCTGATTCAATTATCAGGTCAGATGAGGTCATCTTTTATGGCATTAGGCTTAACATTTGTATCTTTTGATTGTAGACCTTGAGAATATAGTGTAGCCCCTCTGTGACAGAAAGGTACACGAGGGAGGTATCACCCATAAGATGGAGTGAGGTATACCCAATGCTATGGAAACCACATGTAGTGAAGGTCAAAGAAAGATAGGGTGACAAGGTGAGACCTCGAAATGGCACTTTCCAACGAAAGGGCACTTTCTGAGTCCTTGATTTCCAACTCATCTCTCCATTTAGGATACAGCTGGAAGAGCTGAACTCCCTGCACCTCAGTTGGATCCCAGAGAATCTCAGCATGACTGGCTGTCTATACTGAACGCTCCATATACATGTGCAGGCTTTAGGATGTCCATGTATATAACTGGTCCCTCCCATGATGTCACTGAGTGAAGTCACTTTTAGAGCTGGGGTTATTAGAGTCAAATGTAGATCTCTAAGCTGCCTGGGAGAGTTGAACTTTGATAGAGAACTTGTCTCATTACAGATGGGCTCTTGCTTATACCATATGTACCCCTTAAATTCACTTTCCTTTCTATATCCTGAAGGTTTTACAATAAGGGGATTTACATTTTTATTTTTGTTGTCTGGGTCTACTCAATTCCTGCTTAGGTAGAGCAGTCTCAATAAGAAGTGGATTTTAGAACATTTGAGCCTCAGATTATTTTGTAAATTCTTTATCAGTGTATGTGAGGGGACACAGTAAATAAACTACTGACATGACCGATCCAATATCAGGAGGAGGGCTTTTAAGACAGGGAACATATCCAGAGGCATATAGAGGAGTACAGAAAGAAGGAAGCCGACTGGACATGGCCAGGTCAAGGGAAAGGGGAGAGCAGGAGACAATAGTGGAGATATCAAGAGATGGAGAGTAGAGCAGAGAAGGAAAGGGAATAGTGAGAAGAGCAAGACAGCAAGAGGGTGACAAGAGAGAAGAGCGTGTGGAGTGGACAGAGCATGAGGGTTACAAGGCATCTGAGTGGCCGTGGGGAGGGAAGGGCCTGGATTCTAGCATGGGATTTTAAATATAGGACAGGTATGTGTGATATTGAGGGAGCCTGGAGGCCAGCATGGACTTCGATATGCTGATAGATGCCACGGGTAGCCATATGTCCCTTCTGTCAGAGGTAAACTAAATGATTCAACTTGGGAAATGGGAGCCTGTTTTGCAAGTTCCTGAGGAATGCCAGATTTTATCTAACCTTTAGAAATCCCTCTATAGTCCCACTTGAGCTAATTTCTGGACCTAGCAATTATATTTAAAGGCATAACCTCTGGTCTCAGTCTGGTAAAACAAACTGCCCACACAAATAAGTGAAATAGGGTAACTGAGCTCAGCCACCAAACGCTACAGTTATCTGTCTTAGGTTCTTAATCATCTTAATAACCCCTTAAAAAGAAGAAATTGCCAGAATCTGCCATTTCTATTAAGCCTAACTCAGAAGACACAAAAATCTGCTAAAATAGTATTTCTAGGATATTCAAACCTGGGATCCAAACACAGCAGCAGTGTGGAATCTGGTTTTGCCCCTTGCCACTTGTTTACTTTGCCTGGCAACAATCTACAGACACAACAGATGAAAATAAAGCAAGGCAAAGAAAAAGACTTGAGGCTGAGAAAACCAGAAAGAGCTAGGGGACAAACAGGAAAGCTTTGTCATTTTTATACAAAGGCCAGGAAAAGCCACTCTAGGAGTGCTGTCTCAACTGGGCTTTGAAAGAAAGGAGGAAACGAGACAGGCAGCTCTCTGGGAAAGTATGTAGGCAGAAGGCATGAAGGTCCAGAGGTGGACGTATGCTAGTGTTACAGAACATGAAATATTGGTGACATAGCCACAAACCTGTGACTTTCCAGAAGAGGTAATGGATTTTTAGCTCCAGTTGTTGGAGTGGGAAATATAGATCAGTGTCTTTGTCGGTGTGAGCGACTATAAGAGACTAACTGAAGCTTCTTAATTTATGACGAACAGAAACATATTTCTGGAGGATAAGAATTCCAACACAAAACTGTTGACCTATGAGGTAACTCTTTTTTTCCCCCATCATTACTTAGCAGAAGGCAAGAGACTGAAACATACTCAAAGAGGATGGGATTCCTTTAAGAGCACCCATCCCACAATGAAGGTGGGGGGACTCATACTCTTTTTTTTTTTTTTTTTTTTTTTTTGTATTTTGAGACAGGGTTTTTCTGTGTAGCCTTGGTTGTCCTGGACTCAACTTGTAGACCAGGCTGGCCTCGAACTCACAGCAATCCACCTGCCTCTGCCTCCTGAGTGGTGGAATTAAAGGCATGTGCCACCACCTCTTAAGTGGTCCATTTTTTTTTTTGAGACAGGGTCTTACTCTGTAGCCAAAGCTGATCTACAACTCACTATGGAGCCAGGCTGGCCTCAAATTCACAAATAACCCTCCTGCCTCAGCATCCTGAATAATAGGATTTTAAGCATAAGCCATCAGGGTTCACATTTTAAATTTGTTAAACTAGAAATTAAATTTTAACAGGGATTTTAGAACAGATAAACACCCAAACCATAGCAACCATGAGGGCAGTATCTTTCGACGGTTACTATAAACCTCCGTGCATAATTTCTTACTTTATAAAAGTGGTATTTAAACAAAGTTAGACACCAACCTGTTCAAACAAATAACACGTGTGAACAGCCTATGATCCCCAGGGCACATGGCCTCTGCTTTTAGTTTTTTTCACATTTTATTTTATTTTGTGTGTGTGTGTGTGTGTGTGTGTGTGTGTGTGTGTGTGTGTGTGTGTTTGTCATTTGTACCCACATGTGTACAGCATGCATCCGGAGGTCAGGACAACTTAAGTAGTTAGTTCTCCCCCTTCATGGAATGGATCCTGGAAATCTAATCAAGGCCATTAGGCTTTGCAGTAGGCTCCTGCTGACGAATTTATTCTCCTACCACCCATCCCCTTTTAAGTTCTCTGTCAAATCCCATTATTTTGCACATATGAAGACAGAGACCAGAGAGGGAAAGCCATTTCACCTAGAGGTAGCAGCCAAGTCAATATGAATAATCCAGGCCCTGGAGTTAGATTATTTAGGGTTAAACATGGAGTCAATCAGTGCTCCTCATGGGAGCACAGGCAATTGTCTACCATCTCCAGGTCTCAGGTTGCCCAGGTTGGAGGTCAAAACAATAACTAAGAGTAGCTGGGGAGATGATCTAGGAAAGCCTTTCGGAGGAAAGGGGTTTAGAATCTGGAGAAGCAAAAGGAGTCGGGTTTTGGTGTTGTTATCATTAGTCCCAGGTAGTCTCCCTTTTTCCCTGGCTGTGTTATATCAGATATAGGCATGGCCTTCGTGTCAAACACTGTACCAAGGGTTTGGTGTAAATAAAGCTTTTGCTGGCCTTTATTCAGGTACTACTGTCTCTGCACAGTTACCAGACTGATAAGCGGTATTGATTAAAAAAAAAAAAACCTGCCTTTTTTTCTTGGAAATGTTTCTCTTGGATTTATACTTGAAACTGCTTGGATCCTCTGAGCTCTTGCAGAAGTAAATCAAAGAAGCAATTTATTCCTCCGAGCCAGATGTGACCTTGCATGCTATCAGCCAGCCCATTCTCCTGAAGGGCTGGGATGAGAAGCTTGCCTGAGGATTTATTGGCACTTGATCATTAGCCAAGGGATGCTGAGCCTGGCACAGCTGATGCTTCAGCGTGGGGAAGGGAAGGGCTTGCGAATCTTTCCACCTTAAAGAAATTGTGTTTTCCGCCTTGTATTAGAGTGCCGTAAATTAGGGTGATAAAATGCCAGGGAACAAATGGGATCTAAACTATGGTAAGGGAATTTTATGAGTTTCACTCATGTTTTCTTCTGTCTTGCAATAGAAGGCTGACCATATCTCTCTGGCCTCAGTAGATCAGTATTTATAGGGGTTTTGGTGAAACATGAGCAAGTCCTGTCGTTCTCAATCTGGGATAGCTGGTCTAGTAACATTGGTGCAGGCTGAGAACTTAGAAGAATGACAGAAGTTCAGGTCTCAGCTCTGACCTCGGCAATCAGAAACTCCAGCGATGGGCTGAACAAATGATGTTCCAAGTATCTCGCCCAGTGATTCTGAGGCAAGGTTGAATTTGCAAGCCTAATCTCCTATCCACATTATCCGAATGTTTTTTTTTTTTAAATAAAAGCATATCATAGCCTGCACTCCCACATCTGTAAGTGCTTTCTTGGGCAACCAGGGGTGGAAGTGGAGTGAAATTTACAATTCCTTTCCTACCCATCCTCTGAGTGAGACTGTGCTTTGTTGTGGGGCTGCCTTCAGCACTGTAGGATGTCCAGCCGTGAGTTTCTACCCTCTACACAGATAGCATTTGTGACAATCAAGTATGTCTGCAGATGCTGATGAGTGCCCCCCTGCAGGGCAAAATTGTATCCCACGCTCCTAACTCTGCTAAGAAATAGAGGATTAGAGCATCACTGAGTTTCCTGAGGCACCCAAGGCTGAGGACCACTGGTCTCATCCATCCCCTTTATCCTGTGGGAAGCTGGAGAAGGCAGGCTATTTTGATTCATGACATAGGCTTAGGAATCACATCCTACTGTTTCTCCATGCTGTAAGGGACCCAGGCTTCAGTGTCCTCACCTGTGAAAAGGCATGGTAAAACCTGCATTGTGGGATTGTGGCAACACTGACAACTTACCCATAAGAGTCAGAACCTACAGGATAGTTGTCCTCATTCATAGCTGTTGCTGGGCATGCAATGGCAGGTGCACATTTTTATCCCCTTGCATTTTGTCCCCTACTGGGTTGAAGACCATCAGAGCCCCCAAGCAAGTGGGTTCTCAGGAAAACTAGCCAAACCTCTCATCAGATAAATCACAGTCCAAACTCAGCATCTAAGAGGCCCAGGAAGGAAGGCAAAGGTGACGAGTGGAACTTTTCTGAGCCACCACACTTCTAGATTGTCACTGATTGCCTCTTCTATGGGACCCTCAAAAAGGGTCCAAGTGGGAGACAAAGTGGAGAGTTCACTGCCCTTGCCATCTAGGCCACCTCTTTGTGTGGAAAAAAAATGTTCTCTTCCAAGAAATTTCTTTTTTTAATTTGTTTTTTTTCTTAATTTATTCACTTTATATCCCAATTGTGGCCCTCACTTGTCTGCTCCTGTTCCAACCCTAATCTTCCTCTTCCCCCTCTCCCCATGCACTTCTCCTAGTCCTCAGAAAAGGGAAGCCCCACTCCCAATCCACCACAGCTCACCAACTTGCATCAGGGATGAGTGTATTCTCTTCCCCTGTGGACCTAGGCCCCCTGCAAAGATGTAGAAAGACATTCTTAGTGTGACCTTTGAATCCCCAGCCCTTACTGCATTTTTTACAGTGGAAGGAACTGAAGTTGGGAAAAGTGAAGTAAATGGCCCATGGTCACACAGAGCCAAGTCTATTCTGATGCCAAGGCTCCTGGTGTGTCACTGACTCTGCATCCTTACATGACCCTCACCATAAATGAGCCTTCTCAGTAGGAGTGGGCTATGAGAGCACTTTTGCCATCATTTTACATTAAACTGGTACACAGAGTTAGAAAGGAATAAACACCACAACTATATACATCAGTTAGAGCATCAGATGACACCCGCTCTTTCTGTGTGGGCAGGTCTTGTACAGATGGAACAGGCAAAGCAGCACATCTGTCATCGAAACAAACAAAACGTCAGTGGAGCTTTCTTTACCTTTCGATGAAGATTACATCATAGAGATCAAGCCATTCAGCGATGGAGGAGACGGCAGTAGCAGCGAGCAAATCCGAATCCCAAAGATATCAAGTAAGAACGGTTCTTTTTGTTCTTGGCTTTTCCCCCTGCCTACTGTGTCATTCTCCCAGATGACCCCAGGCTTCAGAGAAACTGAGCCCCAAAACAAAGAATCATAATTAAGGTGAATGACACGCGTATCCTTCAGACCGTAACTGATGTTTTCTGATTGCAGAAAACTTCATGCAAAAAATTCTGCCCAGTTTTGATGGATTTAGGCAATGACCAACCGAAATAGTAAATTAAGGCTGTCCCACAGAAGTCACAAAAGGGTTTTTTTCATATTGACCCATTTGGTTCACAAGTGCCTAGTCCTCAAATTAATTATGGCCTCTAAAGTTAATAAACAATGCAGTTAGGAAGAATAGACAGAGGGTTTTGTTGTTGTCACTGTTGTTGTAAGTCAGGGTCTTACTATGTAGCATGACTGGTCTGGAACTCGCTGGGATCCTCCTGCCTCTACCTCCCCAGTGCAAGGATGCTCTGGCCAAAAAGTTCTTAACAAGGTTATGATGTTTTATTCCCAGTAAACTAGTGTAAGTCAGTCTTGAGTTGGAAACATTTTAAAGTTAATGTGATATATTTTGATTGAGTATATGTCTTCTCCATGTAAAATGCATATGGCTATCTATAGTTAATTGTCTTTATTTTAAAATGTTGCTAAATCGTATGTGACCGTAGCCTTTTTGATCAATTGAATTCTATTCTGTTTTTAAGTATTGTGTTTATAAATATCTCAACAGCATACTAATTTTTGTTGAGTGATTCTATTTGTTTTAATAAAAAGATTTATAAAGTCAGAAATCAGAATAATGATTGGCAGCCGCTGGTGATTGGAGAGTGACAGCTTAATAAATCTTTGTGTACTATTCAGCATGATTTAAAAAGCATCTAGAAAGAGTGGTGCTGGCTACACAGCATCTGGAAGTGCTTCCTGCCAGTAGATTTTGCACAGTTTTGGGTGTTTGTTTCACTTTGTTTTCTGGGTTTTGTCTGTAGTTTGGCAGGCAGGGTCTCACAAAGCAGGTCTGGTTGGCTTTGGGCAGGTTGTATAGAGGAAGCTGTCTACCAACTGGTAGATATCCTCCTGCCTCTGCTCCCTAAGTGCCAGGATTATATTAGCCATCCCTGCCGGAATTGTCTTCTTTAGTTTACATGGTCCCTTTGTTTATGACATGTTTTTACCATGATAAAGAAAAGGTTGGGTATATATCCAAGTTGCCATTCAATATCTAGATACATATTTCTCTGGTCCTGGCCTTTGAGGTCTGGATAATAGAGGATCAGTGCAGGCTAGAATAATAAACTTTCAGGCTATTCCCAGAAAGATGGTATTTTAAACCATAGCTGATATACTCAGCACTAAGACCCTACTTTTAGTGCTCGGGTAAGTCTCTGCTAGGTGTCCACCATTTTATTTTTCAGAGAAAGAAAGGCCTATTATGTAATACAGACAGGAAGTGATAGCAAAGTAGCTGTGAAGCAATTTTAATAGCTGCTTTGAAATTTCTCAATTCAGAAGAGTGAAGAGCTCCCTTGTTATTTCACCCATTCTCAGAAGTGCCTATCATTTAGAAAGGATGCAATAAGTACTTGTTTGTATTCAAGAGTAGTGCAGGGTTCAGTGGGAAACCGAGGCCAAAAGCTATGCCCCAGAGATGGAGTTACTTAGATAAACACTAATATAAATATACATATACACATACATATATACATACACATACATATATAAAAATATAGTCATATAGGTATTTACAGGTATATATAATATATACAATTAATATATTATATAGTTAATACATATATGCATATGGTTAATGTACTTAAATGCCACTGAATTGTACTTTTATTTGTTTTGTTTTGTTTCTAGGGGGACCTTACTAAGTAGCTTGGGCTGGCCTTGAACCGGCTATATAGATGAAGCTATCACTAAACAAAGCCTATGACTTCTATTGTCAGGGGACCAGCTGTACAGTGAGCTGTGAATGTAGTATCCAGTCCACAACAACATACAATTGAGATTTATTTTTTTCACTTTGCTTAAATCTTACTACAAGTGTCTTATCATTGCAAAGATTGTTCTTCTTCTCACTGGGGATTCTTGGTCTTATTCATTACAAAAACATATATAGTGGCTAGACAGATCATGAAGATCTGAGTGTTGTTAACAGAGTATAATGTCTTCCCTTAAAGGACATCCATTTCATCAGTTGGGGAGATCAGGAGAAAGCGTTTTTTTATTAAAAAAAAAATGCATTACCCATATGAAAAAGTTTGTTTAAAATGTGATCATTTTGAGTGTTCAAAAGAGATATATTTAGACAAAGATGGTTTTGATTCCCATCCAGACATTAACTTAGCTAGGCAATATTAAACAAGTAAGTTACCTCATCTCTTGGGAGCCCAGTCTCCTCATCTGATGAAAAAAAAAACAATGACACTATCTGGTCCATAGAGGGGGCTGTAACAGCTGAGTGTAACATTGTGTAGCACAAAAGTGGAATGGAAAGGGAGTATCAGTCTTCATAGTGTTACATCATGGACTTATCAACCTCTATCAGGCACATTGTTAATGATCTTGAAGCATTTGTCACACTGAATATGAACACCCTCAATTTATAACAATCTAAAAAGAGCCTGCAGGATGATCCCTATCCTGCTCCAGCCCACAGTTGGGTCATCATGGAACTGAAGTTGGTGAATCTTTGAGGAAGAATCATGTCGGTAGGGCTGGAAAGAGAGCTCTGTCAGTAAAATTCTGGAGAACTTGAATATGACCTCTGGCCCATGTTTAAAAAGCACTCTAGATATAGCTAAACACCCTTGTAATCTTAACACTGAAGATCCCTGGGTGAGTTCTAGGCTAGTAAGAGACATGGTCTGAAAAAGCAAGGTGGAAGGCACACATTTAAGGAGCTGATAGTCTCCCCTCACCTCCACGTGCATGCCTATGTGTGTGCACACATACCTGAGCACATAAGAGTTTCTGGACATATATACTCACACAATAAAATAGCCAGATGATGGACAAACAGAAAGGATGGTTTTTTGTAGAAGCCAGTCAGCCATAGTGTTTTGGAAAGCCCTGCAGCACCACTTTTCTTTGCATACAGGATGAGATCCTTACTAATGAATTTGTTCTCTCTTTTCAGATTCCTATGCAAGAGGATCTGGGGCTTCCACCTCCAATGCGTGCACACTGTCAGCCATCAGCACCATAATGATATCTCTCACAGCCAGGTCTAGTTTATGACAAAAGTTATCTAAAGGACTTGCTATTTATAATATAAGCAACATTTAGCTAGTTGTTTTGAAGACACCCAGTACTAAGTAATATTGTTGTTCAAGTACATCTTATTACTGGAAAAAAATGTTTTTGCTTCGTTAGGAATGGCATTACACAGTACTTCCTCAAAGCAAATCTAGCTTTGTCTGAAGTTTCTTTGGAAACTCTGCAATGCACTGAAGACATCTGTAATATGATGTTACCAAAGCAGTTTACATATGTCCTTATATGCATATTTTTTATTATATATTTAGTGTTTTATAGAATTTTTTAAAGTTAACATATAATGTAGATATTGGTTTTTTTCCTCTGCTGTAAAATGCTCTGGGCAACACAACCACACAATTATGATTTGAGAGAATTTCCTTTAAGGGCAGAGTTTGAAACTCATCTCAGTAAATGAATTGCAAATGACTTGTACAGTTTTACAAGGATCTAGTGGCAAAACAGCTGGAAACTGGGTCTGTATCTCAAGGCTGATGTATATAAATTATCCCTTGAATGGTTAATGCATTGATTCGAGTCCCTTTGACATATGTGATATGGTTTCCCGCCCTGTTGTGAGTTTTGTTGTTCAACACAACTTGAGATGATTTCAGGAACTACAAATCTCAAAAGCTGATCTTCCCAGCCCAAGAGGCACCTTGTGCAATCCTCCCATCCTTGAACTTAGCATTGTCGGGTAAGACTTTATTTGAGCATCGTCTTTGTAGTAGCATTATCTTAGGCATTGAATTTGAAGTTACATATCCTGTAGTAACATAGACAAAAAGTTACTATAGTCAAACGAGTCTTTCATGACATAAAATGTAATTTTACTCTTTAGACATATCTGTTTTTGAATGTAAGTTTTTTAATAAGTAATTCTGTCAATGGAATTTATAATTTCAATTTTTCTTATAGACAACATGTGTAACTGTAAATGATAGAGCCCTTCTTTTGAATGACAATGACATATGTAATTTGAAATTTTTTCCTATTTCAGCAAATAGCTGCTGCAAAGAATTTTACCTATGATTCTATAAACTATCAGTAGTACAAATGTATTGTATCTTGATGTCTCTCCTGTTTTGCAGTAGCTAGTCTGGTTGCTTTATAAGCTTTACATTCTAAATCTTAAAGTCATACAATGAAAGATGGCAATATCAGCATAACATTATTCTTATGGAAAAGAACTCTTTGTTATGATGGGGGACTTCTTGTAACCTGACAAGGGTAGACTATAGAAGGCAATGAGATTTTCTATACAGCTTTTCACATGCAAACACACAGATATCTTTTTCTTCTGTCTTGGAGAGCTCATAATTGCCTGTGGTTTGTCATTTTTGCTTCCCTATAACATAGCTTTTCAACCTGCTAACTATATTCGTCCAATAAAGGCATCATCAGGATTCCATTTGTGTAAAAATTAGGATGGTAACAGGGAAACTATTGTCAGTATTTCAACTGTGTTCCTTTTTTAGTTTGCTATGGCTTACTTCTATGTTAAAATATGATTTAAAATCACCTACAAAAATCAACAAAATAATAAAATGAATGAAAAAACCTGATACCCCAGGTAGTTCCCAACCCCAGTGTAAATGATATCTACCAGTGATCTAGCATATGTAATCTTTTTTAAAGATATTGTTAATAAATATTCTGTCATTTGTAAAGATATCTGCCTTCTGCCATTATTCCTGCCTGCCTGTAAGGGAACTTGTTAGCTTGCCCTTGTGCTAGTTACAACTTGGGACCATAGGGGGACTCACAAGTCTCTAGATCTGTCCCAAAACTAGGTGACCCAATTCTAAAGGTGACTTTCGAATTGACCACCCTGAAGACCACCATTTTACATCCTCTTTGGAAAGAGAGAGGATCAAAATCAAGTAACCGATATCTTGAAACTGAGAGTAGAATTTTTTTTTCCTTGACTAGCCAAGATTTTGTATATTTGATCTAAGTGCATCTGGTGTTTCCCTTTACCCATTGCCCAAACCATAAAATCTATATATAAACTTAAGCATGTCAGTCCCTTCTTAATCTAAAAATCCCTTACTACTATATCCAGCCACACTGAGCCCTACTTGGTCCCTGAACACTGCTTGCTTTGGGTCTCACCTCTGTGCCTTTTGGTCTCATGGCTGTTCCTTCTTGAAATGTTGCCCCTGACTCTCCCACCCAGATACAACTGTACTAGGGCACCCCCAACACCTCAGCTCATCTGTGAGGTATTCCAACATGCCTGTCCTTGTGATGTCCTCCGTCTGAATTTGCTGCAACCCTTCATTTAGTATTTCATAGGGTACTACTTTTGGAAATATCTTGTACTGTTATCTTGCATTTGAGCCCAACTCCTGTATTGTTACTGACTTTTCCTTGTATGTATGCCTTGTCTTCCCAACTAGATTGTAAGCTCCTTGAGGGCAGGGACATTGATCTTCTCTTCCATGTACTCTCCATAGTGCCTAGCACAGTGCCTTGCAATAAATACTCATTGATGAATTGTTTGAAGGGGTCTCTGAAGTAGCATTTTGCATCAGTTGCCCGCCTGTGTGATATATAGACAACCAAGCAGCGAGGACTGTCTCACTATTACTTCTGTGATGTTCTGGAAATTGCTAGTGGCTTCCTGTGTTATGCTTTGGTGAACTTTTCTTCATCTCTCAGCCTTGTCATCTGGTAGTGATACCCTGAGCTAGCTGAGGCCAACTGCACTGAAGAGTTTAGCAAGTGTCACATTGGCACCTTCACCAACATTTGTTTGATTTGTTGGCTTTGGTGGGTTTTGTTGGTAGGGGGCACCATTTGAAAGCAACAAAAACAGCTCTCCTAACTGGACCAAGCAGAAAGGAACTAATTAACATCTCACAGGGTCATCACAGGAGCCCAGGAAATTCCAAAGGTGCAAAAGCCTTGATAAGTATAAGAACTCACTACTCTCAGGAGTACAGAAACCTTTCAAAGTCTCCTTGGTGTGTGGTTTGAAAGATAAAGAAATTGTGTTTCTGGGTTTGATGTCATCCTGCACAATGTAAACCCTCTTCAGGAAGTGTCTGATCAATCTGCGGATCATACAAGCTGATCATCCTGCTCACACCAAGTCTTCACTCAAAGGGACAGTGTATTAATTCAAGAGCAGAATGATGTTTCTAGAAGTGAGACAATAGGCGTTAGAAGGCTCTAAACAATAGACTTTCTATATATAGCCAACCAAAGGAACTTTCCAAGTCCCAAGCCCCAACCCACAACCAGGTGGCGTGTGCCACTCCTTGACATCTTTTCCTAAGGGAGGACTACTAAGAAAATGTGTTTTCTTTAACCCTTTCAAGTTCTTTTGTGTCTTACCCATCTGTATTTTCACTATACAAAGAGATGTTCTACTCTGACAGGTAATTGGATCCCATCAGGGTAACTAGCTTTGACTAAGCTAACAAGCCCTCTGCAGGAAGCAGCACCTTTTCATGCGTTGGGAGAGTGGCAATAAAGTTTGATTCTAAGGTGAGAGTTGAAGTCTTCCAGCCAATAACATGGGAAGTGCCATGAGAATTTATCTTGAAACAGAATAATTATGGCTATTTTACAACTAGTAGACTATTAAACTCTTCCTTAACCTTTCCCAAACTCTACCGACCAATATGCTCTAGGAACATTGCCTAGCCAAGCAGCCTACAATTAACTACTAAATGTAATGGAATTTATGTAATATCAACTAACAGGTGATTTTTTTTTGGTACTAGATTGTCACCCCCTCCTCCCTTTCATTTTTGCATCAACCTTCAAGGCTTGAGTGTATTTTCCTGCTGTTGAAATTGGAACTAGGTTCTCACTGAAAATATGGTCAACTACAGTGACTTGAAATACAGACTCTTAAAAGAAAGGATTTCTAGTCAAATAGTAGACATACAAATATCATTCCATGACAAAATGACAGTCTCTAGGGTCTAACAAAGACAGCCTAAGCCAAAGGCTAATGATATGTAGATTCTAACAATCTGGGCTACATTCTGACAAATGCCACTCCTTGCTTAGGATAATCTATAAGAGATTCTAAATGCACAGCTATCTAAACATTAGTCATTATTTTTATAAATTGGCTATTGTATTTGTCCAGGGTCATGATAAAAATTGTAATATTCAATCACCTTACTATAAGTAGAATATAAACTAACACTAAATATCAATATTAATGTTTATATAAAATAAGGTAGGCATTAGGTTCCTCACTAAGATGCCTGGTTTTTCCATAAAATTGCCTTCAGTTTCTCCATATTGTACTGAACTGTCCCTTTTCTTCCAAAGTACTTGTAGCTGGTATGTAAATCATTTCATTTGTCAATGGGGGAACATTATCTGTTGCTATTTCATGTGATTTCTAAGCCTTCTGCCAAAAGATGATCACTCTGTGCAAGGCAGGCTGCCCACTGTGTGAGCCTTTGAACCTTGTGCTAAATGGGCCATGCAGATTTAATGTTCGAATTCCACAACTCAAGTGTAAAAGTACAACACTCAGCAGAGTTCACAGTTCAAACCAAATTGGCCTCTGTTCTTTATCCTCTTGGTTATGGTCAGATAGAGATTAACAGGAGTATAGTAATACAGGTCACATAGATGAAAGCCATAAATAAAAAGGTCAACCACATGATAGATCTGAAAGTCTAGAAACTATAAAGCTGAGGTATTTAATATGTATGTAATAAAATGTGAAAAATCCTCCCCTCAAGTCTCTGTCAACCCAGATTTCTCTATACATTCTTTCTACTCATTAGGAATAACACAAATTGTGTGTGAATATAGATATGCCTTAAGATTTTTGTGAAAACATTACTATAAATTTAATCTTTTGTTGTTCATTTGAGACAATGTTTCTCTACATCCCCCTGCCTGTCCTGGTATTCAGTATGCAGGGCACGTTGATCTTGAACGCATAGATAACCACCTACCTGTGCCTCCCAAGTGCTGGGATTAAAAGCATGTGCCACCACACCTAGCTGGTACTTAATTTTTATGTTTCTCAAAAATATTCTTCATGTAAAGAAGAAAGAGGTACAAGTTTCTACCATTTCAGTTAATGGAATGGATGCAAGTAGGACTATGTGGGGCCCAAAATGGAACAGATCATTAGAAAGCCAAGGTGAGAACTGAATTCTTGACTCAATACATTTACATTTTTAGAGGTTTAAGCTTTTTTTGTGTAGCCGTGACTAAAATACCTGCAAAAACATTTTAAGGGAAGAACTATTTATTTTGGTTCATCATGGAGGCAGAAAGGCATGTGGTAAGAGGCTGCCTGCCTCAGGGTGGACAGGGACAAAGAGAAGGAGAGATGGACTACCAGGTAGGGTCTTTAAAGGCATGCCTCGAGTGACATACTCCTTTTAGCTAGGCCTAACCCTTCTGTCTTAGGGCTTCATTGCTCTGAAGAGACACCATGATCATGGCAACTCTTATAAAGGAACACATTTAATTGGGGCTGGCTTACAGTTTCAGATGTGTAGTCCACTCTGGTTACGGCAAGAAGCATGGCAGTGGTGCAGGCAGGCATGACGCTGGAGAATCTGATCATCTTGATGCAAATGCAGCAGAAGAAGACTGTGTGCCACACTGGGCATAGCTTAAGCATATATGACCTCTAAGCTTGACACACTCCTCCATCAAGGCCACACCTACTCCAACAATGTTGCACCTTCTAATAGGGCCACTTCCTATCGGCCAAACATTCAAATACATGAGTCATACATATTCAAACCACCACTCCTCCCAAATTTACCACCTCCAAAAATAGTGCCATGGGTTAGAGGACAAGCATTCAACACACAAGCCACACTGGGAAAGGCTCATATTAACATAATAATATACCTAGACATAGGAACTTACTAAGAGAGAAAACAGAGTAAGCCAGAATCTAGAACTCTATAGAGGGCAGAGCAAAGATAGTGAGTCAAGAGGAAAGGGTATATGAAGTAAGGATTTGGGGCAATGCGTTCTGAACAAGGCCATGTGCAAATCACTGCTCCTCAAAAAAGCAGGAGAGGATAAGGGCCATGAAGTGGGCCAGGTTATACTCAGCAAAGAACTGTTAACTCCTCTCTGTGCACCATGCAATAATGTAGGCATGGGAGGAATGTGGGTAGGAAAGCCAAGGACCCTGTAACAGTATGTTGTGACAATCGGGAGGTACGTGGTACTAATATTAGCCAGCCATGCTTTATAGCATGCAATAGCCTCACTGCAAATCAACATGGTGATTTAATTAATATTTCTCATTCCTTTTGTGTACATGGAGAAGTGAGTCTGAGAAGTTCAGAGATGATCCAGATCACACGGCTAAGCTGAGTCCAGGGATTAAGATGTTTCTGGCATAGTTTAGGGCCCTTTTCAAAGACTAGATTATTATGCCCTTGTATAGAAGAAAGATTAAACTGCTGATAGATAGATAGAAAGGTAACAGACAGATTATAGACAGGCAGGCAGGCTGGCAGACAGACAGAGAGATGTAAGCTTGATGTCCTAATAACCAAAAGGGAAGGTAGTGAATAGATGAAAAATTGATTAGATAGATGATAGATAGATAGATAGATAGATAGATAGATAGATAGATAGATAGATGAGTGGTAGATAAGTGTCTAATTAACACCACGGAGGCAAAATAGTTTATAGTGAGCTTTTAAGAGGTTGTGTATTACTGTCAAAATTGACCAGGGATGGGGTGAGCTCCCAAATATACAATTTCTGCAGAGAGAGCCCAGAATTTTATATAGTGATTTCTTTACTCCAAAAAGGCCTAGTGGGCCTGCTTCCCTCTCTTTATTGCAAACTGTGTTTTTCACTTGCATTTGTATCAGCATCTCTTCCCCCTTTAGCTACCACAGCAGTACTGCAAGTTCAATGTACCAGGTAAATCATGAGAAGCCTGGTCTACCTTGGGTTTCACAGAAGACAAGTGAGTATCTTCTTTTTAAGCATAAGTATGCTACATGCAATATTGATTTGAAATACACATTTGATTGATCTTCCTCTGTATGTGCCAAATCTCTCAGGGGAAAAAATGCAGTAACTGCAATGAAGTCTTTAATTTTTAGTTCAAATTTCCAGGGGCTTTCTGGTGTCTGAAATTGACAGCCCTGAGCTGGCAGCATGAGGCTTGCTAACTAGGACACTCTTTCATTGGCTAATCTCTTTGCGTGGATGGTGCATGAGTGGCTTGCCTGTGGGTGCATGCAAGCATGAGTGAGTGCCCTGCATCATGAGAGCCAGGGCTGGTATGTAAGGTTCCTCTTATAGTCACCACCAAAAGAATACTAAGAGAAAAGGACCTTTGCAAAGCAAAAGTTATATGGCAAGGAGGTAAGAAGTGAGTGGAAAAAAGATCCAGAAAGATTTTTTTTAAAAGTTATACTACTGATCTTCTTCCTGCCAAGAATATAAGCCATACAACTTACATAGAAAAAAGGATTTATCAGCCTTTCAGACAAACTATCTGACAGCAAATATCTATCAGTTTAATTGGTCGCATCTTATTATTGAGTAGTCAGTAGGTAAGAGCTGGGTATTGTGCTGAAGAAATGGAAATAAAAGGACTGAGATTTCTCTTCTTATAGTTTGTTAGAAAAGACCAAAGCATGCCTGTATTTGAAATAAGGCACTAAAATATGGACAGATAAAAACAGGAACAAAAGTACTGCACCTAGCCGGGTGTGGTGGCGCACGCCTTTAATCCCAGCACTCGGGAGGCAGAGGCGGGTGGATCACTGTGAGTTCGAGGCCCGCCTGGTCTACAAAGTGAGTCCAGGACAGCCCAGGCTAACACAGAGAGACCCTGTCTCGAAAAAAAAAAAAAAGTACTGCACCTGTGTTTTCATGCAAAATCAATTAGGAGCAAGCTTAAGTTCAGGGAAGCACCATGTTTTCCACCAACAGAACTCAAAATAAAAATGCTTTTTTTAAAAAATTGGATTAAACATTTTCTCAAATTCACTGTTTTCCAAAGAAACTGGAAAGGAACAGTACCCTTGAAGTAACATATGTGGGGTTCATTAAGCTATGTACAAGTAAAAATCGGGCCACCTGTGAAATCTAGCCCATTGGTCCATTTCCTGTACATGAGTATGAGGACATGGCCATGCCCATGTGCACTTTGTGTTATGTCAGAGAACTGAAGCTGCAACAACCATAGAGTCCTCAGAGTAGGAACGTTTACAAGCTAGCTACCTTTAAACTGTTCTACTCACTGTTTTCTACACACACACACACACACACACACACACACACACACACACACACATACACATACACACACGCTCCTCCCAGGTTTATGTATTGTTGCATTTTTTTCACCTGGTAGGGACCAACCTTGCTTTCAATCTGAATAAAAGAAATGAACTTAATAACACACTGTCAAGTTGAAAAATAAAAGCCTATTAGAATTTCAACTTAACATACCTGGGCTACTTTGTGTTCATGATATATATGCTAATCACCAAATGCTTAGCAAAGATGGGAGATGTGCTCAGGTGAAAGCCCTTCTCTGAGTAGGAGCTTGGCTACTCTGCTCCTGCATGTCTGAGGATCAAGTGAGCAGTGTCAACTGTGAGTTTTTTTAAAGATTTATTTATTTATTTATTTATTTATTTATTTATTTATTTATTTATTTATTTATTAAGTACACAGTGCTCTGTCTGCATGTGAGCCAGCAGGCCAGAAGAGAGCACCAGATCTTATTATAGATGGTTGTGAGTCACCATGTGGTTGCTGGGAATTGAACTCAGGACGTTTGGAAGAACAGCCTGTGCTCTTAACTTCTGAGCCATCTCTCCAGCCCTCAACTGTGAGTTCTTATTACACTATTTTCTGGTTGCATCATTTCTGGTAATTACACACAGCCTTTAATGTGGGAGTCTGGATTAGAGTTCTAAATATCTGTTGGATGCTTCCGTTTCTTTTGTCTGGCTCAGCTCAGGAACTACTCAGTTCCTACAGAGGGCCTGTGTAAATGAAGGTGGTACAAACAGGGACCCTTCTTGACCTCAGGGTGCTTACACAATAAATACAAAACAAACGGTTAGTTGGTGTAAGAATTGCCCAAAAGGCATCTGGAAAACATCTAGAGGCACGTCTACCAAATGGGAAATTGAAGGAGCACAGAGCTCAATCTTCTAAAATGCTGGGCTGACAAAATGGAAAAAAGAATCAGAAGGCGCTTTCAGTGGAGAAAACATAAGCAGTCATGAGGGGAAGGAGAAGAATAAAGGTTAAATTTTGTGCAGTTTTGCTAGACCACTACAGAGCAGTCAGGAAGATCGGACTTTGTGATATGATGAGCTTTGATTTAGTGACGTGCTCTTTTAGGGTTTTTAAGAGAGAGGAAATCCTGGAGGTCAGAAATTCAGTTCAAGGCCCGGCGTGGTGGTACACAGCTGCAATCCCAGCACTCAGGAGGCAGAAACAGGTGGATCTATGTGAGTTTGAGGCCAGCCTGGTCTACACAGCAAGTCCAGGACACCAAGGCTACACAGAGAAACTCTGTCTTGAAAAACCAAGAAGGAAAGAAAGAAAGAAAGAAAGAAAGAAAGAAAGAAAGAAAGAAAAGAAATTTAGTTCACAGGCTCCTAGAAATGCTCAGTAATGGGGGCAGAGAAGGGGAAATGTCTAAGGGAGGAAATCAGAAGTATACCTCGCTTGATTATGTAGACATAGATAAATCCTTTACGCTAAGGGATTCCTATCTTAAACCATATTTACATTCACATCTACTCCTTAATACAGAGCAATGCTGAAGAAAATGGAAACTGTCAGTTAACTCAATACAATAATCTGAAGAAAGCCTTTTGAATAGTTTGTATCCTGGAACTCGAGGTATTGAAAGCAGGAGCAGCTCCATTGCTTTTGTCACAAAGATCCTTAGGGTGACACTAGGTCCTGTGCCAATCAGACTCATCACCTTTTCCTGGGGCCATCAAGGATTATTTATAGTTCTTTATTCTTGCCAGAAATCTACTTTTTCTTAAACAAATTAGCACCTAGAGCTTATGAATTTCACCAAAAGCTGGTCCTGACACGTACAAGTCTCACCTCAAAACCATTTGGGTTTTTAATCAAGCTGTTCTTTGCCCAATGGGCTTCCTCCCCAGGCAGCGTGATAGCTCAAGGCCTTAGATTTTTCAATGAGGCTCAGGTGGTTTGGCTGTTTGTTGCAGGCATAAGCTCCATCCCCGAGACTACACTAACTCCCCTTATATCACTTTCAGTGAATTCTAGGTACTAAGGAGAGGCGTTGGAATAAACTTCATGTAGAGGATATATCGGAGAGCCACTGGTTGGCCATACGCTGTGCCTGTGAAATGATCTAGGAGAATGGTGGGTCTCTGTCCTTTGCTGGTGGGAATCAGTACTGTGACCCCAGCTTCCATCAATGATGAGGTGTCTCCCAGCTACTTCCAATTACATTCCCATTAGACACCTGCCTTTCTTTCTATGGCACTGTAGGTCTTGATAATCTCTGCTGAAACCCTTCAATTTTAAATATATGAAAGGTGCTGCTCAAGGGTTAAGACAACATTGGTAGCTCACAAACCATATATCATTTTTAAATGTTATGTATATGAGTGTTTTGCAATGTATGTCTGGGTACCACTTGCATGCTAGTGCCCACAGAAGACAGAAGAGGACATCAGATCACTGGAGATCTGAATTATAGATGGTTGTGAGCCACTTTGTGAGTGCTGGGAATCCGACTCTGGAAAAGCAACCAGTGATCTTAACCTCTGAGCCATCTCTCCTGCCCTGTAACCGTATGTCATTCTTTTTTTTTCTAAGATATATATTATTTTATTAATTTGTTCTTGTTGCATCTCAATGGTTATCCTATCCCTTGTATCCTCCCATTCTTCCCTCCCTCCCATTTTCCCCTTATTCCCCTCCCCAATGACAGTTCCTGAGGGGGATTTCCTCCCCCTGTATATGCTCATAGGGTATCAAGTCTCTTCTTGATAACCTGCTGTCCTTCCTCTGAGTGCCACCAGGTTTCCCCCTCCAGGGAAAAATGGTCAAATATGAGGCACCAGAGTACGTGAGAAAGTCATATCCAACTCTCCACTCTACTGTGGAGAATGTTCTGACCATTGGCTAGATCTTTGAAAGCCTTCAAGTACCAGGAAACTGGGACAGTGGGGAGGACATCCTATTAGGATTCTAGATGAGACAAGCATGGGAGAATAGCAAAGTAGAAGGATCCAGAGGGTCCTAGAAACCTACAAGTAGAACATTATGATAGGCAGATTTGGGCCCAGGGGTCCCGCTCAAACTAAGGCACCAGCCAAGGACAATGAGGCCATATGTCATTCTTAAGGTTTAGGTACAGATCAAAATCCTGAAAATAGAGATGCATCTCATACGCACAGTGTTAGTACTGATGGGGCATATAATCAAACAGAGAGGCAGTAAAACTGTTGGGTACTTCTTCTAGTACATAAGGCTCATGATGGGACTCCAGAGGCATGATCTACCAACTGTCTTTGAAGTATTTATAGAAGAGATGGTGTCAGATGGTTGTCACAACCCAATAATCAGGAAGAATAAGTCCATAGCATGCTGACAGGCTCACATGAATTACTTTGTACATGCACCAGGATTAGATGGTAACACCAGCCCAGGGATCTGTGAAACCCAGAGGTCTAGGGAGGCATCTCTGAAGAGAGAACTATACATAGATACGATGAACTACTAACTTTGTATGAGAGCAGCTTTCTGGCTCCTTCTTCTGGTCCAGCTCCCTAGGTTGAGGCAGGTTTACAAACTAGTCTTTCTAGGCTTTGCTTGCATGGCAAGAGATGGAGAATTCTTGGACTTGGTTGTCTCCATTTGTTATTCTTTCCTCAGGCAGCTTCAAAATTGTGATGTTCCCCAAAATTTATCACTTATCAAAGTATGGTATGCCATCCCACAGCATAAACCTTACCTGAGAATTGTTGATCATGCAGTTTCTTGACTCTACCCCAGACCTTCTCAGTCCATGTTAAAGATTAAGTACAATTTTCACAGATTCTTGGTCAGTTAGCTGATCAAATCAACCCTTTGTTTGTTAGAGTAGCACTCCCATAGGCCTCAACTTCCTGGTCTGATCCCTAAAGCCAACTTCAGCTTTTTCGTGATAGTCTCCTCTGTGATACTGAGGTCCTCTGAGTCTGTTATTTAGCTCATTGCTGTGCCCTTTCCTGGCTAGTGACCTTTCTCATCTCCAGGGAGGCAGTACTGTGTATGACTGTGACACCCCACAGACTTGTGAAGACCAGCGAGGCTATGCAGAGAAGCTGGCATAGGGCTCTGACCCTTCAGAGAAGATACAGTGTTGGCAATTTTTCATCACTGCTGTACCTTTCATTCTGAGCACAGAATGGTGGATGATTACATGCTAAATCAGAAAATCTACATAAGGGATATTTGGTCCTCCTTGTGCACCTCACTCAGAGTATCAAAACTGACTAAACCAAATCTATAAAGTGTATAGAAAAAATGTGCCATGGTGTGGATTTTGAGTGCCTTCATCTCCTTTCATTGTCCTAAGGTCTTCAGGACTATGTAAACCCAACACCATTAGGGTCCCTTCTACCACTAATTATTCTTCCTCCTAGGATATAGTCTGCTTGCTTCTGCTTTCAGCCCATTGCCCATCACAAAGACCTATAGATACAGCTTCATATATGAAGATATTGAGATAATCTACTTCTATGCAATTGTAATGTATACTGAGATGGCTTACAGGAAACCCTAACTTAAGAGACTAGGGTTAACCAAGCATTAG
Source organism: Acomys minous (assembly GCF_964271855.1). Classification (NCBI taxonomy): domain Eukaryota; kingdom Metazoa; phylum Chordata; class Mammalia; order Rodentia; family Muridae; genus Acomys; species Acomys minous. The sequence goes on along the minus strand of NC_140500.1, from coordinate 38,012,888 downwards.
ATGACCAATAAGTTGCCATGAAGGCTTTTCCATGGGAAGTATCTTCTAGATCCAACAGTCACCTCCAGGGCAGAATCATGTTCAATGTCTTTCTCGATTTATTTGCAGAGCACCTAAATGCCTCAATGAGTATAATCTTTGAATGGACTCCTGTCTTCTCTCTTAATAGGGGATGATGTTTTTAGTGTATGTTCATGTGTGTACATGTGTTTGTGTATGTAGGCCAGAGGTCGGTATCAGGGCTTCTCTCAGTCACTCCTCACCTTAAATTTTTGAGACAGTATCTCTCGTTAAACCTACCTAAAACTACCTATTTGGCTAAAGCCACTGGCCAACAATCCCCATGGAATCTCTTGTCTTTGTTTCCCAGCTCTAGGATTATAGGATGTGGTGCTTGCACTGTTGTTGTTGTTGTTGTTGTTGTTGTTGTTGTTGTGTTTCTTGGTGCTGGTTGATCATTCTCAGGTCCTCATGCTTTGGCACCAAGCACGTTACCACCTGAGCCATCTCCTCAGCCCCAGGCATGATGACTCAGTGCACATTTTAAAACTTACTTTGGCTTAGATGCTTTCCAGGACAGCCTGTGAAGCTGGGCATAGTTTTTGTTTCCACATCACACTACTCTTTTATGACACAGGCACAATTCTTGAATGAAATCTATTCTGGAATTCACAAGGAAAAAGCACTATGAAATTGTGGCTCCCACTTGCTACACAAAAGACAATCTCAAGTTTGGGTTCACTTTGGATGACTTCTACTCTTTCTTCTTGTTACTGTAGCTGAGGGCTACCACTGGCAACTTAAACCAAAGTAAACACTGTCTCCCATGTAAAAAGTTCAAGGTAAGTCATGCAAATTGCAAAGATGGACCAGTATAATCAGGTGAGGTGATGCTTTGTGTCAGGAAACAAGGCCCTATGCTGGGATGAATCCATTGCCTTGCTGTGAGCAAGGAGGTTTTGATGAGGCATGCACACTTTAAGAGATGGGTCATTGGTGACTGGTATTTGAAAGTGTGGCCTTGCAACCAAACTGAGCAGTCATTTGAAATAACCTCCTTGCCAAGAAATATCAGTCCTTGCTTTTTTCACAGAGTCCTGTATGAGTTCATTTCCAAATGTCATAAAGCCATCAAAACACAGAATTTCCCATGACTTCAAATCCAGCCTCTTCCACACAAGTTATAACTTCAATTCTGGTTTCATTTGACGAAGCTTTCTGCAAAAGAAAACATCTTCCTTACAGGTCTTTTAGAGAACATCTTATTCCTTTGATTTCTTTCTTTTCTACAATTAGAGTGAATAATTTTTAAACAACATTAGTATGTCTAGCAACTAGGAAAATTTAAGTGGGAAGAAGAAAAAACATTCAGAAACTTACCACTCAAATATACCTACTGTATCTCCTCAGCCCCTTTTGAAGATTAATGTTTTCTTTTAACAATCCTAATGAAGTAACAGGGGTATATAGCTTTATATTTATACAATTTATTTCTATTATTGTTGTTGTTGTTATTGATGTTCTGCCATTAAGATATATCCCTCTAGCCCTTGCATAGGTATATGAATTATTTTCTTTATAATATCATATAATGTTTTAAGTATCTTGTATTTTGGGGGTTGTGGTATTTTTATTGTTCTAGAGATGAAACCCAAAGCCCCAGGCATGATACATAATAATGTATAATTGTTACATATTATTAGGTAGGGTTTATGCTCTTGAGATACACTGCCAGTTTGGTGGGATCATTATTAATATCCCCATCATATTGCACTCACCATTAGAGTAATATAAGTCCAAGACTAAAGATGTGGTTCAGTTGGTAGAGTGCTTGCCTAGCATGTACAAAGCCCTGGGTTATATCCCAGCACTGTGTAAGGCCAGTGTGGAGGTGCATGTCTGTAATCCCAGCACTTAGGAGATAGAGGCAGGAGGATCAGAAACTCAAGGTGATACGCAACTATATATCCATTTGCAGGCCAACATGAGCTATAAGCAACCCTCAAAAAATAAAAAAATTCTAGCAAATTGGAGCATTTGTTTTTATCTAATTTTATCTAGTTTAAAGGGAATGATAATCAAAAATTACGTTTAAAATATCACCTACAATAGGAGGATACAAGGGATGGGCTAACAATTGAGATGTAATATGAATAAATTAATGAAATAAAATAAAAAAAGATCATCTTATTTTCCCTCATAAACTCATTAAGCACTTTATTTATTTATTTTGCTTTTTTAAGACAAGGGTTCTGTGTAGCCTTGACTGTCCTGGACTCACTTTGTAGACCAGGTTAGCCTTGAATTCACAGAGATCTGCCTTCCTCTGCCTCCTGAGTGCTGGGATTACAGCTGTGCACCACCACACCCACCCATAAGTAATTTCTAAACTGAAGTCCAAAGAAACATATCCTTGCTTAAGCAACAGCTCCAGAATGATCACTGTCTTCAGAGGTCTGTGATTTTGAGCATTCCTCCCAAGTATGGAGGCGCAAGTCACAGTGAGCCCCTAAACCCTCTGCTTTGCGTCTGTGGGTTCAAACAAGTGCTCTTGTTATTCCGCAGTCTATGCAGTGTAATAACCACCCCCTCAGCATTTGCATTGTGCTATTTTAAGAGGAACTTACAGTATCGGGTAGACTGTGTAGAACCTAAGCAAATACTACACCACCATTTTACACCAGGGACTTGACTATTACAGCCTTTGACATCCACAATATGGGTTTTGAACCAAGTCCTCCCCTCATCATGAAGGACCAGTTCTCAAAGTGGAGAGCTTCATTTTCCACTAGTCAGATACTTCCCAGGGGTTATGGTGCAAATAGTACTAGTGGGCTTTCATTTTGTTGTATCAGGGTCTCCAGGAATGGGATGGAATATGGACCTTTGGGTGGAGAGGCAGAAGCCCAGCTCTGCTGCATATAGTGTGTGGTCAGCTCTGTACTTTCTCATGTGCGGTCTTAGGTTGAAACCTTAGACCACAATGCTGGTAGCACCATATAATACCTCTTTTCAGTCCCTAATTGTCTGTGCCTGTCTCTCACCTCCTTCTCCCTTCTCTACAATCTTTCATATAAAACTCACAATGGGTGCACAGAGTAAGTTACCCTAAAAAGCCAGACAATGCTGACATTAATCCTACGCATAGTCTGAAGCCAGCTTGTCTAACCCCACACCGTTATTCTGCACACATGACTTGATCTTAATTAACAACAATCCTGAAAGATTAGGAAGTAAGCTCTTAAGCCAGTTTCAGTCACCAGTCTCAGCATATTAACAGAATCTTTCCCTGCTCTATGGGGAAATTAGATATCAGCCTTCAAATGTTCCACTAAAAGAACAGGATGAATGACAGAAGTATGACTTTGAACTCCGAGCTGCTTCCCTCTGCTATAGAAAAAAGAAGAAAAAAAAAAAGAAAAAAAAAGAACAGTGCACACTAAGATGGACAAAGGCAGATCCACACATGGCTTGCTCCTTTGCAAAAAGTTACAGGTGAGCCAGCATGGGTAGGCTGGTCCCTCAGTGAAGAAGAAAAAGATCAAGCCCTTCCTCTCTGGCCAGCCTCAATTCTTTACTTCAGTAGTTTAGTAATCTACCACCTATAAATCATTCCAAAGTCAACTGCAAAGGACTCTAAAGAAATTTGGGGGTTTGCTGAAATTAACCATATTGATGAAGTTTGTCATCAACCTCTGTCTTTCCCTGTAACTAGCCAGGAGATGCATCATCCATATTGGTTGAAGAAACATCTAAGTCTGTTAAGAAAATCCCTTGAGCTAAACGAAGCCTGGTCTGGCTTGTTATCTTCTGTTGTAAATAAAGTTTTATAGCACAGCCGTGCTTCTTCATTAGTACATTTTCTGTAGGCATACTCTGTAAAGCAAGCAATTCCACCTTAAATGCTTATTGTGTCTTTATAGGAGGAGTTCGCTGCACTCTATCTCAATAGCCACTTGACTGAAAGATAAGGTCGACAAAGTGCAATAACTATACACAGAAAATTTTGAAATGTTGCTGACAGAAACTAAGAAAGACCCAATATATAGAGATGTTGACAATAGTGTTAGGATGTTGCTTTCCTGCCAAATTAACCACAAAAGTTCAAATTTATCACAGACTACCAAAGACTTGCCTTTAATTTCAGCATTCCAGAGGCAGTCATGCGGATCTGTGTGATGAGGACAGCTTTGTCTACATAGAGAGTCCTAGCCCACTTAGAGCTACACAGTGATATCTTGTCTAAAAAGAAAAAAAAAATCCAGCTGCTTATACTCCTCTCATCCATCACTTTTTTTCCCACTTGTAGAAAGGGGCATATGGGCTCTAAAATGTATATAATAACAATTCAAAAGAGTTACCTAAAATGTCTTGGGGGGCAATCACTTTTGGAGACCTCAGCCTCCATGTTGTCCAGTTTTACAACAAAGCTATAGTAATCATGATAACATTGTTCTATCAGGATCTCATCTGTGCCTCTTAGGTATAGAAAAGGAACTTAAGATTCCTATTCTTTCTGTCTTTATGGAAAGTGTCACATGTAGTAAATCTCTAGAACTCATCTTTATGGAAGATGTCCAATCTACTTTACAAAGAGTTTTGATGTAGTCATGTCTTAAGATATATTGTCCACATGAGATTGAGCTAATTATTGCCAGGACAGTTTCACCAAATTGTGTTGTGCTTAAACATGCCTAAAATAAATTACTTGGAATCAGACTACTAAAATTGGAGAATATCAGGTATTGAGTCACAGTAAACCAAACTGTCTTCCTTCTTGCCTCCCAAGGATCATTACTCTGCTGGCCTTGATAATTGTGGGGACTCTGAAATTTTCTCCCCTAATTTTTTTCCATTCTTCCATTTCCCATTTTCTCATTTTTATCTCCTACTGCAAAATGACAGAACAAGAATGCCCTTATCAGGTGATAACCCTTCCATTTTGGATGTCCTACCATTCAGAACTATGCATAAGAAATAAATTTGTGTTGATTTAAAAAAATATTCCTCTTCTTGGAGGACTTACAAGAGATAAGTTAAAAGATGGTATACATGAAGTGGAAATTCAAGTGTAAATGGCAAGAGCCCTTATCATTAACAAGACCTTCCCAAAAAAGTAGAGGCAATAATAACATTTATAGCTAATTACATACATGCATGTATGTGTGTGTGTTTGTGTGTGTGAGAGAGAGAGAGAGAGAGAGAGAGAGAGAGAGAGAGAGAGAGAGAGAAAGAGAGAGAGGCATTGACTGGTGCGTGCATACATAGACATACAGAGGGAGCTTGATAACATGGTACTTGTCCCTGGGCACTTAGGATACCATCTCTTTGTGTCTTTTAACATTACCTCATACTCAGTCTCCACAATGAGATCTTTGATGATACTCTTCGGGGCTGGAACTGGTGGGAACAACTTGGTCCATAGGTGACACCTGACCACAGAGAAGGAACTGAATGAGCATAAACAATCTGCTTGCCTAGATTTCTACTCAAACATCGACCAAGTTAGTTCCATGTGCAGCTGTGTTATAAATTTGGATTCTCTGTTGGTTAAGCTTTCCAAACATCTCCATCATTGAAGACGCTGGGATTGTGCCAGGCTGGAATGTGGCTTCTGAGATCTCCAGGGAAGAGAAAGTCGGAACTCACTCACATTGACACTCTTTGCCAGGCGTGACTTCTGAAAATGGTTCAGCAGCATCCTTTGCTTGTCTTTTATTTACTGGTCGTTCTAGCTTTCCTCCCCCAACTGTGCTAAATTCACAATTCCCTCCCTTCTATCCCTTTCCTTTGAACTACCACCCATCACCCACACTTAGCATCTAAATGAAATGTTAATGAGTAATGCCATTTAATATGGACGTTACTTCCTAAATTGTTAGAACTTTGCCTTAGGAATGGAAGAAGGAAGTGGGGAGAGATGGGAGGAGGAAATTGAAGCAGATGTGTCCATTTGCAGTCTGTAAGGTGAGATACGCGATCTGTGCAGCCTTTAAGAGAATCTGCATCTGACCTCATAGGCCCGTATGTGAAGTCAGTGTGACAACTTCAGACATGGGTGGACTGCTGTGTTTTCATAGGAGATGTCAAAAGACAAGCAAGTGTGAAAGGGGAAGTTGTGATGGAAAACAACACAACGCCAAGAACCTCTGTAGAAATTAAAGTAGTCAACAGATTTGAGGAGCGTGTGGTGGCTGAGGGCTATGCTGTGTCTTGGGTAGCTTCTGTATGCCATGTTTTACTTTGCCTCCTCTCTCCTGGTAAAGGCAGCCTGAAGGAGCATGCTGTAAATCCCACCCTATAGCAAGAAGCCTTGTGTTAAGGGCTGCACAGTAGATTGGGAATGTTGTTGCCCTTCAATTGTAAAGAATACCTACATTCTGCAGACGAGTGAGAAAATCAACAGGATGAAGCAGATGGTGGTTGGAAGCACAATGAGACACCATTCTGCCAAGGGCTTCTTTTCCTTTCCTGGGGAGAGGGAGAAGAAAGAGAAAGCCAAGTCAAAATCAGGGAGGATAATTACAATGAAAAAGATGGAGCACCAGAGAGTTTGGGTTTGAGTTGAAGGTGGTGGGTGGAAGGGCTAACACTCACCTTGCAAGGTTGTTGTGAGGGGGAAATGAAACCAGAGCAGTAAGGCCTGTTAATTATTATTAATTTGAGCATGATTAATTCAATCAGCCACTGTTTTGATGTCCACCCCTACCCTATGCCACCTGGGTGCTGGGACTTAGAGTCTCAGATGACTAGTAGGTTCTTAGGTGGAAAAGGGACAAAAGCATAAGGCTTCTGTACTCATTAGAGTGAACTATATTCTTACCTACTTGGAAATGAAACTTATGGAGGAAGTATAGGAAAATATTCATAGTTAGCAATGCAGGTATGAGAACGCTTTACAACTGGATTATCCTCAAAGCACCTCTTACTCGCGTTTCCATTTCACAGATCAGAGGTAAAAAACTACCATTGTCAGCACAGGAAGACTTTTGCAGACCATCCTGTTCTTGAATTTGTTCTTATTCTATATTCAGGGGAGAAGGAAGGCTGAGTAGGGTGTGGGGTTGGTGTTTCTGAATTTAGGAATGGACTCCTGAAAAAAAATCAAAGGTGTCTGACTAAATGGCACTGATAGAAATAATGTTCCTCCTAAACGGCCTGATTCACTTTCAGGGAACAAAAGCAAACCCTGAGTTATAGTCAGTTCTCTTTCCTAGCGAGAGAGCTGATCCATCCACCCATCCACCCATCCATTTAGCAAGTGTCTGTTGGGCTCTTGACAGGTACACAAGTTACTGTATCACAGTGGTTAAGGGAGCACATTTGACACCTCCCATCCTGCGACTTGAAGTCCATCAGGGGAGACCTGCAGAAAGCAAATAATGACTCAGGCCATGATTTGAGAGCAGCTGTGCTACGTAAGCACTGTGGTGAGGTTCAAACCACGCTACACCCACATAAAAAGCAACACAAAGAAAACCTCAGTTTGCTATAATTTCTTCTATGAAACAAGAAATGCGTGTAAATGAAGATTTTGACCACATGTGAATATCCTAAAGGCTTTCAAAAACAAAAAACAAAAAACCTTCAAGTCATTCAACGCCCACAAACTGTTCAAGTACCACAGAAGAGAGCTGTCTGGATTTAAAGCTAGTGAGTGGTTCTTGCCTCTCCTTATCTCTTCCCCATTGCCTGCTCAGCATCCTCTGTCAGGTCTCTTCTTTACCTTCCCAAAGTTTTAATCTCTTCCTTAATCTCTTCCTTTCCGCTTTCAAATATTCATAGAGTCCTTTATCTCCACTAAGCCATGGGCCTGCTCACCACCCTCCCCAACTATCATGACATTCTTTCTTACTGCCCAGCCTGGTTTCTTAAATAAAGATTCAGGCTTCTGTATTTTCATACCTCAGAAACTACAGTTAATGTCACTGAAAATGTCTTTCTAAAAAAAAAAAAATCCCAAAAGGCCCCTTGTTTCCTGTCCTAGGCTTTTGTCTTCGGACGGCTCGCCTTAATTTCTTCTTTTCCTTAATGTAAGGTTTGTGGCAGGGTCTCATGTATTCCTAAACCGGCCTCAACCTCAGTATGTAGCGGAGGATGAACTTGAACTTCTGCTCTTCCTGCATCGGCTCCGTGAGAGCTCTGCCATCCCTCCTTTAAGTCCTGCGGAGGATGAAGTCCATTGCTTTGTGCATGCTAAGCAAGCACTCTACCAAGTGAGGCGCATGCCAGCCCGTCCTTTAAAAAAACATTATATTAGCCTATATTAATTGCTCAAAATCATATATTTCTGTCATATTGGCCCCATTGTCATCTCTATTCTGAATTCAAAGTGTGCACAGCCGAGTGAAGGGATGCCCTGGGTGGGTGGCTCTTCACTGAAATGACCCCTCTAGTCTACGGCACTTCCTTCTTTGGAACTTGCTCCTGGTTCCCTTTCATTGCCACCCCTGAGCATTTCTTATCTCAGTCTGTTCTTTGAGCATTGAACATTTGTTTGTCAGACCTACACATTTTAGTTCCATGAAACCTCCAGAGTCTTTTTTTCTTTTTCCCAGCACTGCCCTGACACGCAGCTCTGGGTTTAGATGACCAAATCCCCATCCATCGCTCACACTCACTTGACTATTTTGCAAACCTGAAGACAGTTACAACCAAACTTGTGTTCGGCATTTCATCAAACCTAGCCTCAGCCAGGCATGAGGCTGCAGCGCTGTAATCTTGGAAGCTGAAGGGCCAAGGTAGAAGGATGAGGAGTTGGAGACAGCCCTTCCCCCAGGGCTGTCAGCAGGGAGTGCCTGGCTCAAAGGAAACAAAAACAACCGGGAACATCCTCCCTTCGCCAGCTTCTCCACTTCAGTCTCTGCGCTTTGAAGACCCAAACCCGTATCTTTAGGGCTATATAGATTATTTCTAATTTTTATAGCTCTGGTTCCTTCACGCCCTCAGCATATTCGATCTCTAAGTAGAATCATAAATGCAAGGCTACATGCTCCAGACCCCACACCTATGCTTGCTTGCTTAGTCTGGAGACCTGGGTACCAGGCCCTGAATATAGTGAAACTGGACATTTTGGTAGTCTGATCTCAAACCAAGTTAAAACACAGGCTCCTTCAAATCCTCCCCTCCCCAGATATCATTTCCCCCCTGGTAGTACTTATGCTAACCAGGGTACCATCACTTCATTACATACTCTATAAACAGGACTAATTTTTACAAAAGCATATATTTTTACTAATAGTCTGAAAGTTATGAGGTATAAAAATGTGAAAGCCATCGTTCACAAACATTAACTAAAATGTTATTCTCTACACATATTTTATACATACTTCTTTGAGTGGTCAGATACAGTGTACACCTTTTAATTTGCTTCCAGAGCTCCCTGTGCGGATGGAAAAACTGAAACTGAGAAAGGGAGGGAAGCCAACTGAGGACACACAGCTGTCACTCAGGGAAACCAGAAACAAAGGCCAGGATTGGGCAATGATTGCATCCATCAATCTAATGTAGGGTTCCCAGCCCCTTCCTCTCCATCTATCACACTGAGGGTGTGCTGTGTGGGCTGGCTTTACTTTGTATAGTCTAAGTGTCTCAGTGTATCCCAGGTGTTTCATTCCTTAGTGCATTCTAGGTGTCTCTAGCTGTGTTCTAGGTGTTTCTTTATCATCAAGATCCATGCCATGAGCCTCTTCACCTTTCTGGCTCAACCTACTTTATTACAGTAGCAGCTTGCTTTATGTCAGATGTATATTTTTGAAGCCTCCTCTTTACTCAATGCCATGTGAGCATGCTTTCAACTTAGATTTCCTTTGAGCGAAGGCCATAATGCTTGTGTTCTTAAGCATGAATTGTATTCTTCACACAATGATATGGGAGAGGAGCCTGGAGAGGTTAACTCCTTCCAAATACTGGCCATGACTATGCTTGAGGTTTGCTGCTCTGCAAGCTTCCAGTGCCCTTGACATGGCCAGGCTCTAGGTGGGACTGAATCACTTTATTAACTCCCTGAGCTAGGGCTGGAGAGATGGTTATACTGCTCTTGCAGAGGACTGGAGTTCACTTCCCAGCACCCACATGAGGATGCATAAACTATCTTGTGGCTCTGGCTTCACGTGATCTGAGCCCTTGTGGCCTCTGAAGGCACCACACACATATATCACATAAACATATGTTCAGACATACCCACATATACATACTTTTAAAAATATTTAACACTTTAAGTCTGTCTTTAAAAAAAAGTTTTCAGGCCTGTTATATGCCAGACCCTGGAATAGTGGGATGTGCCTGTCACCCCAGCATTTGAGAAACTGTGACAGGAGGATAAAAGCAAGTTAGAGGCCAGCCTGGTCTATACAGTATGTTCCAGGCAAATCAGGGCTGTGTAGTATCAAACTGTTGTTGTTTTAGATCTCTTCTTTTTTTTAAATAAAAAAAGCCATTGAAAATTATTAACTATATCGTCTATTTTTTTCGTAACTATGTTACAAAGGCACACAGCAAAACTTTCAGTCCAGAAAAGAGCAAAAAGTGTTGTAAATATTATCACAGTCACAATCATTTGTGGTTCAGATTGTACAATGTACACCAGCCTGGTATGCCAAGGCCTGATAACAGCACCGTTGTCTTTTGACCATGATTACAAAAATCTTTTCAGTTATACCACTGGTTTATTCACCTTTCCTCTTTCTTAGATAAGTAAAGACTCTCAGGGAATGAGCAAAACTCGTGGAGGTAACTGATTTTATTTCATCCAACTAAAAACGTTCTCACTGCATATAAATTATTGTGTAGGAGGTATAATCTTGGCCAGTTATTGGAAGGAGTTAACCTGCCTAGGCTCCTTTTCCACATTACCATGTGAAGAGTAGAACTCATGCTCAACATAAGCATTGTGAACTTTGCCACCAGAAAAATAGAAGTTAACAGGTAAATTCAGGGCAAGAAAGCATGTTCACATAATGTTGAGTAAAATTGACTTGTAAATTACTAGTAGTTCAGTTACTTAAATTTTATTCCTACTTTCCCCCCCAACATTTATTTATTTTATGATGGACAGTTGTGTGTACAAGACACATGTGTGTAGATCAGGGACAACATGCTCAGGGATTGAACCAGGTCATCAGGGTTGGCGGCAAGCATCTTTACCTGCTGAGATATCTCACTAGATGTTTTATAAATGGAGACAGAGAGAGAGAGAGAGAGAGAGAGAGAGAGAGAGAGAGAGAGAGAGAGAGAGAGAAATAGACAGACAGAGACAGAGACAGAGAGAGACTTAAGTATAAAAACAACGAATCCTAGCAAAGACCTTCTTTTGTTGGCTGAAGATAGAACAGGAGAGCATGTCCCACTGACGAGATATGTAACATGGAGTGAAAATAATTAAAAGTTTCAGTGCTCTGAAAGTCCAGAGATGTTTCAGATGTCCTGGACTACATGATCTCAGACCATTCCTGTCCTAATCTCATGGACAAGGCTCTAGGTTCAATCCTGAGGCTAGGGTTGGGATGTGGGCATAGCAAGAACAAAAGAGAAAGTTCTTGGTAATTTGAATTATTTGTCTGACTTAAGGAGCATTTCTTATCTGCTGTTAATTGTGAAGCCATAGATGTTTCTTAAGAAATGGTTAGGTACTCTCACTTGATTGTACAGAGCTGAGTTTCTAAGAGAGGAAATGGCATAGCATGCCTAGGGAAATGCCTACCAGCCCCTCCACCTCATTTCTGGATGCTCTGCAGACCTTACTAACTCAGTGTATTTAGAGAACCCAGTTACATGGTTCTGTTGATTTTAGTTTCCACTTTTGACATCTCAGCTAGTTAACTTTAAACCAAGGAATCTCATGGAAAGCCTGTGGGAAATGTACAGTGCGTGAGATAGGATGGGATAGGGACAAGAGAAGTCAGGAAATCTCTAGGTGTTGAGAAGCTGGCTTCCTCTAGCAGCGTATGGCTACTTGGGAGCTCTATCAAATGACTCACATCTTGGTACTGCAGTGTCTCTGGCTCTAGGATTCTGTGATCTATTAGTTGCGACTGGTAGCTCTAAGGAGGTACGATTTGATTCAGAGGACTGTTTCCTTTAGTTCACACAGTGGACCAAAGTTTGTACTTTCACTGCTTCAGTATTGATTTTGAATCTGACTGTGACTCAACAATAGGTTTCAAGCAAAAGCAGTAATTAGCAAATTGATGGAACTCAAAGAAAGCAACCCTGCTGTGTTTTTACACCAGCAGGTGGTGGGAGAAGTTTAAATGGCATCAATAGGGTTGAGTAATTAAGATGCTGTCAATATGTTAGTCTATGATACAGGGCTTAACTAGCTTCCTGTGGCTTTCCTCTGGTTGGAGGGTAAAGCTGTGGTGTCACTCAGAAAAGGTTCCCAATTCAAGCCAAAGTCAAAAGTCACCTTCTGTGACTGAGCTTTCTATGGCACCTTTCAGGTAGACTCTGTGAGATCAACTGGTTCAAGGGGAGCAGGAGTTGGGGGCAGAGAACAAAAGATAGGGGTGGTAAAATGCCTTGCATAAAACCCAAGACCCATTTTTTAAAAAGCACAAAGCTGTACTCTCCTGGGGAAACTGGGGTCAGGTGAAGGAAGGACAGCAAGGCAAGATCATAAGTCATGGAGACTGCACTGCCTAAATGAACGATTTGGCAATCTCTGGGTTGAGTGGATGCTGGGGGTTTCCATAGCACCAGGCCCAGACTGGATGGATCAGAATGGGCAGAGGTTTCTTCTTTGCTGGCTTCCTACAAAGAACCTGTGCCTTTCAGGGCTCCCATAGCCACAGAATTCTCTACTGTGAACAGCCATGGAGGCTGCTTCCATGACCCTGCTAAAGAACCTGCTGGCTGGCTGAAGAGGGTGCTGGTGTCAGGATCGAAAGGCTTGGGCCTAGTTCTGTCCCTTGGTGTTGAGGTGACCTTTGCCGAGCACTCTGTGTATTGCTTTGAAGCTGAGGCCAGGAGTGAATGAGTTAATGCACCCAAAGCGCTTAGCATCTGTGCCAGTGCATAGGAGGTGATCAATCCACATTTGTGATAATTATGATTAGGATTAATGCATTGTGTCAGAACAAAGGCAAAGAGTTGATTCACTTAGCATCTCAAGGGAAAACCACAATTGGAGTGTGGTCAGAATCCTTGGGTCAGGAGACACAGACACCAGACATTCTGGGTATAAAGGAAGGTGGAGGTCAGAAGTCATCAGTCCTATACCTCAAGGATCTGAATTAAGATGAACATTGCACTGGGCTGTCGAGGTGGCTTAGTGAGTACAATAGCTTAGCATACAAGCCTGAAAGCCTGAGTTCAGATCTCCAGACCCCACATAAAATCTAACAGTGCCATAAAGGCATTGTTAATCCTGGCAAAACCCTGCAGGGAGATAGGAGGCAGAGGTAGAATTAGTAGAAATCTGAGGGCCAAATAACCTGATTTGTACAGCCCAAAAAAAGACTAATGTTAGAACCAATACCCAAACATGGCCCTCTGACTTCCACAGTGTACTGTGCCACATGCATGCCTGCACTAAAAAACCCATAAGCAAACACACATACACATGCACTCACATATCACACACACACACACACACACACACACACACACACATGCACGCATGCACGCATGCACGCATGCACGCACGCACGCACTCACTCACATATCACACACAGAAAGACACAGAATAAGTATTGTGCACATGGAACATTTAGATAAAAGCTCCCTGCAGAGATCAATGTAAACGCCTCCATGGCTTGGCCCAGATGGAGCCTGAGCAGGCCAAGAGCTAGCAGGGTGTTAGATTTTTGCAGCAGTCTATAGCCCAAGCAAGGTCTACCTCCTTGCCTCAGTTTCTCTGGCTGGAACACAACAAATGGGACAAGAGAGCATCAGTCAGCACACACAGGGATAAAGCCAGTCTTGCTATTGGGTAGTAGGCCCAGCAGGTTCCCAGGTTTGGGTCTATCTCTTCCTTCTTTTTTTCCCATCTGTTTGGTAAGAAAATGATATTTGGGCAGGTATTCTAGATACTGTGAGTAAACTTGCCTTGCACAGGGCCAGGCCCAGGGATAGAGTTCTTCCTTGGCCTAAGTTGTTAAGCACAGAGCATTGATTGGTATGGCCACCGAGAGAAGTGAACACAGCTGAAATTAAAAATAAAAAACTTGGGCTGGCGAGATGGCTCACACCTATCTATATTCCATTTCTAGAGGACACAACACCCTCACACAGACAGAGATGCAGGCAAAGCACCAATGCACATGAAATAAACATAAATTCAAAACTTTTGGGGAAAAAAAAGAAAGAAAGAAAGAGACTTGGCCTTAGGGCACAGAGCCTGAAGACTTATTGCTATCTGTCCTTCAAGACAGAGGAGTAATCCACAGAGCCAAGGTGGTCCAGCCCTGAGGCTTACCAGGCAAGATCCATCCAAGCTTGAAACCACAGAAGCCTGAGTCAAAGGAAGCAGTTTGACTCAACTGAAATGTCTACCCAGCTGAAATCCCCCACTTGCAAAGGAAAACCCAAAGTTTTACAGCTGTGACAGTAGCCTAAGTGGGGTTTTCCTTGTCGCTGTTGGGTCACCTATTTTTCTTTCCAAGAATTTTCTTTTCTTGCCTCTGTCTTGACCCAGAGCCTTCCTTCTCGGACCTCAAGGAACTTTGAACTCTTTTGGAAGCCAAGAGAGAGTGAAGCTGGCTCCTTCCGTGTACCTGCTTCCCTTTCTTCTTCCCCTGTCTGCTTTGTCCCTTGTCTCACCACAGTGTGAGAATTTAAGAAGAAAGAGCTGGAAAAACCAGAGAGACAGAGAGGGGCAAAGAGACAGAGAGATGAAGAGGGAGCTGTGAAAAAACTCCAGGCACAGGAGCAGGGAGGGGCACAGACTGGAACGAATGTGAGGTTCTTTGATAGGCTGTAGCACATGAAGGCAATGCGCTCAACTGTCTCCTCCTCCTCCAGGCTTTTGGGTCATCACACTTCAGGTAGAGGTAAGTTGCTTCAAACGCTTGTCATGAACACTGAGTCACAGCGGGGGAAAAGCCTTCCTTCCATGCAGACACACTCCTAAGTGTCACATTGGTTTTTCCTTACCTCAGACACCCATCCTACCACACATGTTCCCCTACACACACACACACACACACACACACACACACACACACACACACACACACACACACACACCATAGCAGAAAAGTAAATGTCAGGATCTCCTATGAGAAGCATGCCATTGTAGCTGAAGATTTGTCCCAGTAGACAGCAGTAGTCACCCTAATGCTGACCACGCTGCTGACTGAACCATGTGAAAACTGGGGTGACTGAGTCTTCTTCTGCTTTCCAGGTTAAGTGCTACCCATCTTAAGCCTGAAGAAAGCTTTTTGGAAGAACACCTTTTCACTGATTGGCTGATTGCCACTGACTGAGTGGCAGATACAGCCTTCAGTGAGAGTGGAACAAATGCATTGTTCGCATAAAGCAGTGGCTCTCAACCTTTCTAATGCTGCAACCTTTAATACAGTTCCTCATGTTATGGTGACCCTCAGCCATAAAATTACTTCATTGCTATTTCATAACTGTAGTTTTGCTACTGTTATGAACTGTAATGCAAATGTCTGATCCACAGGGTATCTGAAACATGACTTGGGAGGGAGGTCTTGACTCACAGGTTGAGAACCACTGTTGAGTCCCATGCTTGTCAATCCAAGCTTTTACCAAAAGGTCAGATCCTAACAGGGGCACAGCTACAAATAATGCAGCCAACATTCTCATTTCTTGGGGTCAGGATGCACCTGAAGAACATTTATTTCTGTAATTGTTTATTTCACACTCAGTACTTGAATGTCACAGAGTGGAAGAGAAAAGAAGACTTGAAAAAACAAAACAAAACAACAACAACAACAACAACAACAAAAAACAAAACAAAGCTCTAGGGACCAGGAAACAGGAGATGGCAGAGATAACAACGGAACAGAAGAATCCGGAACTTCAAGTTTGAGAAGGAAAAAGACATTCGAAATTGGGAAATTCAGCTCTTAAAGCAGAAGCTAGCAGATGGAGGGCAGTTGACAACAAGTACTGATAAAACAAAACTTCTGCTATCACTTATGAAGATGGAGGAGGAGGAGGGGAAGGAGAAGATGATGATCATGATGATGATCCATACTTTGAAAATCCCAAGGCAAGATTCAAGGCAAATCTCAAGGAGAAAGAGCAAGCCTATTTGCTCTACTGTACTGCTGTACTGCTCACTGCATCTATACCCCTGTGCCTGTTGGACTGACCAAGGGCCTTGCCAAGTCGAGCAGAAGCCGTCTCCTCCCACCCCGGCTCCCTACACCATTGATCCGACTTCCTCTATGCCTCATTTTTTATGTAATAACCTTGGGCTATAATGGGTTGATTAGTTAATTTAAACTATTCTAATTTGCTAATTGGTTCATATGTCACTTATTTGGGGGAAATTACACATTAATAGCCACTTCTTGGCTATTTGACAATGACTGAGTCATTTAATATCTCCAGGCTTCCATTTCCTTACCTTAATTAAAATAACGGGGGTGAACATAATATCAAAGGCATAAATGATATTTCAGTTGGGCCCTCTAGTGAAAATCCAGGAGGGCTCTCAGGGGCCAGTTTTAAGGCAGGATAGGAGAGAATGAAGAGTGTTTGAAGGAAATGAACACAGCAGCAAAACTGCTTGATAGACTGCAAGCTGAGCGTAATTATTACTGCATCCTCCAGGGGTAAGGAAGAGCCATGCAAAGTGTCCCTGAGGGGCTTGGACTTCCTATTATGGTTATTAATCATCTTGATGAAAACAGAGAGTCTGCATTGATTAAATTCACTAATGATCCTAAACTGAGCAGGGTAGTAAATTCCAGAAAGGATGGATTTATAAGGTAAGCGCTATTATTAATCAGCTCGTCTTCATGAAATGGGTGGCAATAAATGGAATAGGATTTGCAGTAGCAAACGGCAATGAGGTGCTCCTGGGTGAGGGAGGGTGTATAATGAGGCCAGAGCCAAGCCTGGAAGCAGTTATTTAGGAAACGGTAAGAGCGCTGGGGAGTGGAAAGTGAATAATAAGTTAAAAACAAGCTTAAAATAAACTCTCGAGATGGATTGCAGTCTTAGTCCCAGTCCTTCAGTGGTGAGAATTGGAGAGTGGAGCAATAAGAAGAGCAGAGTTAGAAGCAATCAGCGAATGAAGAATCACATTTAAAGGAGAGGGAATTGAACCCAGAAAGGTTAGGTGTTAGGAACTAGGTCCAAGTAGTGAAACCCAGACTGGCTTGGTACTTCATTCAGTCTCCTGCATGGTGGCAGAGATTGCCACTCCCTCTTACAACCTGAGTTTATTCTCGGAATCCTTCTCTGAAATGTACTGTGTTCTCTGATTACCGAACCATCTCTCTCTTGGTTCGTTGAACTACACATTGGCAGAGCCTTGGCTAAAATCCAGATCTCATGATTTTGTCTGTGACTGCTCCCTCCTCACCCTCTTAAACTCTAAAGTGTCAATAGTCAATACTGACCATCACGTCAGAACTCAAGCACCCAAAGAGCACTATTGGCTTCTTAGCCAGGACTCTGATCTTGATCTCTACCATATTCATCTGAGGTCTCTTGGTCCATATTAATTTTTCTTCTAAATTTGTTTAGGTTGTATTGTTGTGACAACGATGAGAAGCATCAATAGTTTCAGGCCAAGGAGGTTTGTGTACTTGAGAAACAATAGAAAACATTTTGTAAAGTATTCTATGGAATACAAATAGACGAAGCGTCTGGCACAGTATTTGACAAAATTATTACTCTTGTTAAAAATTCCCTGAGACTAATGAGTCTTGTTTTTCTCTTGGGGGCACAGGATGCATTTTATTTGTGAAAATGAAGTATTTTTTTAGAGAGGTCCTATACCAGGTCAGCTGAGTTCAGTTGGGGTGTCAACCTGGGGAGAAAGGGAGGGAGAGGAAGATTCACCTCAACAAAATTATAAAGTAGATGAGTCTGTCCAACTTTCAGTTCCCTTTACTGGCCTTTCAGTTCCTCTCCTCCCAGGAAGCTCATGTTGCTGCTCTGAGCCCACCTCCCCATCCCCCATTGCTGTCAGGGCTATGGCACAAGGCAGTGTTGGTTGTGTATTGAACAACTGTAGGGGGCACCACTCTCCTGTAGCAATACAGGGCAGCAACAGGGATGTCCCCTGAAAGTCTTCACTTAGCAGGAGATTGGGATAGATACTGGGACTTCCTATTGGGACTCCAGGTGAAAGGAGTATGAGAGAATGGGGAAATAGAAGGATCCATAGGGTCCTAGAAACACACAAGAAGACCATCAAGGCTGGCGGATCTGGGGGGTCTTCTCAAACTACTATACCAACCAAGGACAATGCATATAGTAAACCTAGAACCCAATTCAGATCTAGCCAATGGATAGCACATTCTCCACAGTTGTGTGGCAAGCGGGGACTGACTCTGACATGAATTCTTGTGCCCTCTATTTGACAACTTCCCCTTGGTGGGGAGGCCTGGTGGCACTCAAAGGAAGGGTAAGCAGGCTACGAAAATGAGACTTGATAGGCTGTGATTATATGGTGAGGGAGGAGGTCCCCTTCTGTCACAGACATAGGGGAGGGGAATAGGATGAAAGAAGGAGGGGGCATGAGAAGATACAAGTGAGGGAATAATAAGTGAGAGGTAATCTGATTAAATTTCTTAAATCAATAATAAAAAAAGGAATAGAGGGCAGGAAAATCAGACTTCTTACATACCCAGATCTGCATTCCACTTCTTGAGCCCTTCTGCCATTCCTGTCTCCCTGGAAATGTACCTGATATGTATCAACTCTGACTCACACCACACAGGCCAATGGTTCACTGCCCAAGAATTTTGGCACTGCCTAATGACTCACCCTGTAGCCCAAGTAAATGAATTACTTTAGTAGAAATTTTTAGCATGTGCCTGAGAGAAATTTCTCCTTAAGTATGCTGTCTAAGTTGTTCTGGAATACCCCATAGGTTTTGTGAGAGGTAATGTAAACAGATGTAACCACAAAGTCCTCTGTGCTAGTCTAATTTACTAAGCTCCTTGAAACATGTAGGGCCCTATCACACCATGACAGAGGTGCTAAGAGACTGGGCTCTAGAATAAGTGAACGCAGGGTTCATTCCATCTCTGATGCTTGCAGTAGTAAGCAAATATCCTAAGCTTTCCAAATATACATCCTTATCTGAACAATGAGTTTCTTCCTAGCCTTAGCCAAGAGAATAAAAAATCATTTAGGACGGTGTTTTGCAAATATCTATTTATACCAGTAATTTTCTTCATCCAAGAAATAGTCCCCTGAATCCACGGTTGCTACCCCTTCCCTGTTACTTGTCATGTATGATACTCATTTACCAAATAAACAAGACAATTTGATCATAATTTGATCATAAATAAAAAAGATGCCCGACCGATGCATAAATTACTAGACCTATATACTGGCTGTTAGGCTAAAGGGTCCGGGATTGATCCAGGTTTCATGGCCCTTAATATTATTCAATGTCAAATCTTTTATAAACAAACAAAAATAATAATTGACACTGGAATGTGGCAAAATTATGGTGGTGAAGGCCAGGTTAGTTCTTTCCATGGGCTAAAGATGAGGAGAAAAGAGGATGGGTGTGTTCTAAAAGGCTACGGGAGCAATTGTATGATGCACTGCTTGGCATCTTGACTGAGCCATGACATAAGTGCTAACCCTGCACAAAACCAAAGATACACAACTAATGATACAGTAGATGGATGGAAGATGAGTCAGAGTAAAGATGAAGCCATCTTAAGACCTGAATGAACACATACACTTTCCAGGATCATCTGTTGCCACTGCTTTTAGCTACACGATAGGGACTCACCCACATAAATAGGCTGACTCCACTTGCCCCAGCTTCCTGACATTCTGCACGATGAGCTCACAGCAGCTCTCACTTGAATGGAATATGGAGAGACAGCATCAATTTTTGATATGAACTTGTTGGTGCTCAGTCTTTCCACCTAAATGAGAAAAAATAACATTATAATAATGCTAGCCATATAATTTATGGGAAGTACCAACTTGAGAGGTCACACGTAGATAATGTGCCTCATTATGTAGCAAGTAATCTGAAGTCAATAGGGAGTAGTCATGAGTTTATTCTACACTGTTCCAGTGTGGTGTCTTGGCAGTTACCCCGAGGGAAAAAGTGATCTTGCAACTAAATCTATAAAATGGTCTGCTGAAGGGTAGGTAATGCTGTGTAGACAAATTAATATTTCATATGGAAAAACTGGAGCCACCTTCAGCAGCGTACATAATTTCTGTTACTTTGCCCTTCCACACTGGTAAGTCACAGTCCTAAACAGCATGTAATTTGTAGCTGTTCAGCCTTGCCCAATGACCACAGCCCATGTGGGCTTTCCTGATCTATTGCTTCGACTGTCAGAGTAGCTCATATCCCTGTATCCACGTGGTCCCCCCTTACATCCAACTTTCACACTGCTGCCAAGATTACCCTCTACCCTGCAAATGCTACACCTTTCTATCACTTAAAATCCTTTGGTGCTGCTCATTGCCCATGGCTGTGGTTTTAAAATAGACACTGTTTGGCTTTTAATTAAAGCCTCCCAGAGCCACTCTGAAGTTCTGATGTAAGGTACAGTGTTACAAGTCTAGTGCTAGTGTTAGCCTTGTGTTCAGGCCAGCTTAGTCACTACCACTTGGCTGAAGGAAGCAGGGACTCTCAAGCCTCTGGGTAATTCCTTTTTCCTCACACCCCTACCAGGCTCAGTGTGGTTGTGGACTGGTACTCAGGAAGTGCTGATTACATTCTATGATAAGGTCAGGCAGACAGTGAGATCATACTTTAGAGACGGGGAGTGCCAGAGATTGGGAGAGCCAGAGCGATGGCCATTGCTGTGACATCCAAGCACGTGATAAGTTTCCTTGTATTTTCCTATCTTTGGTTATATTTGTTTGTTTGTTTGTTTAATACTAGTTAATCCTTTTTAATGTATGAAAGTGCTAATTTATGGTAGATTAGAAATTTATGAAAGAAAGCCCATCCCTCACAGATGATATTTCTGGAAGTACACACTATGACATTCTCCTCTCGTTTCCTCAGGAAGCAAGTTTCTGTCTGACACCCATCCCTGAGGCTGCCACGCAGCTCTGTGCTGTGGAGGCCACAAGGCTCCTCCTGCCTCCCTGCATCCTCTGCATTATGTTGACCTTTCCTATGGTAGGGAAGTTCTGGAGTTACTCGCCAGAGCAGGACTCATCTCATATATCCATTTGTTTTTATGTGAATGACCAGCTTGGCAGCTCACATGAAAGTGAAAGTGATGTGTGCTGTGATTTGGTACATAATTTAAAAATGAAAAGTACATGTGAGTTCGTTTATCCCAGACTGCAAAAACAGGGCCTTATTTCTCTGAATGTACTACCTTAAGCAAACAATTTGTAGATATTAGTTAAATTTAATTAAGCTGTCTTAATTTGTCTTTTTTCATTACTTTTACACTTATTTTAGTTGTGTATGCACAATCTATTACCTCATTCTACTGTGGGGGCTCCAAGAATCAAAGCCAGGAAAACATTCTTAGCATCAAATGCCTTTACCTGCTGAGCCACCTCACAGGCTCTTGGTTTCTTTTATTTGTAAGACATGAGGTTGAATTCTGACTTCTCTGTGTTTTCTTTAGTTTTGTGATTATGAGAAGTTATTCATCTATGGGGGGAGGGGACTTACTTGCCAATAAAATGAGAAATGTAATTATTCGACAGTTATTGTGGGCTAAAATAACATAGCAAAACTCCATGGGTATAAGACATGCCCTCTGCACTGTTTTCAAGTGTGCAGGCCAGAAATGTTAAACAACCACCCCGTTGTGCAAGCAGACCGCAGCACACTTTATCTTGCAAGGCTAAGAGGTTCCTGGTTGGGGGTATGGCTCATGTTCTGCATGCATGAGACCCTTGGTTCAATTCCCATCACCCAATAGTCAAAAACTCACAGTCTGTTTGTTTCCATTAGACAATGGTTCCTCATTTTTTTCATTCCCCATTTCCCGGCAGCCATTGTATTACTTTCTGTTTATGTATGTTTTGCTATCCTTAGCATCTCATAAAGGCAGAATCACATATGTTTTGTCCTTTGTGAGCTGTTTATTTCACCTTGCTTTCTGTTCTCAGATTTATTCATATTGTAACATGTATCAGAATTTCCTGTCAAAGACTGAATAATATCTCTGTGTGTATGTGCACACACACATCACAGTTTGCTTTTCTATTCATATTCTATAGGTTTTGAGGTTTGAATTGTTTGTTTTCAGGTAAGAATCTTGCTAGTCCAGACTAGCTTCAGATTTATAGCGTTCTTTCTATCTTAGCCTCCCTGCTGGGCGCTGGAATGAGAGATGTGTGTCACCAAGCCTGGCTCTACTCATTTATTAATGGATTTCGGGGTGGCTTCAGCTCTTGCCTAGTGTGAGTAATGCTACAGTGACCATGGGGATCCAAGCATCTTTTTGAGACCCTGTTTTGAAATCATTTGCATGTAGACCTAGAAGGAGAATTACAGGCTTTTAGGATTTTTTTAAAATTTGGAAAATTTGCCTTCCCAACTTCCCTAGTAGTAGTATCATTTGTATTTTTAGCAAAGCTCTTACAGATGAATTTAATTTTATCCTATGTATTATTTTGAAACCAAAGTATCTTCTTTCAAAATAAGAGTCCTGTAAGATTTTACTATTTCTGTAATAACTAGGGCAGATGTAAGTCAACCTTGACTTTGCTAGTACAAAAACCAACCAAACAAAACAACAAACAAGCAACAACAAGAAAAACAACAACAACAAAAAAACCCTAGAGCATTCAATACTGAAATTTTTAAATCAGCAGTTCAACCTGTAGGTTGTGATCCCCTTGGCAAACCTCTATGTCTAAAAATATTTACATCATGATTCATAACAGTAGCATAACTACTAGTAACCATGAAAATAACTTTATGGTTAGGGGTCACCACAACATGAGGAACTATTAAAGATCATAGCAATAGGAAGGCTGACAACCACTATTTTAAATGCTTCACAAATAAGAAATGTCTATCATGGAATACTGGAATAATATGAAGAATTACCTGAAGGTAACCATTCTTTGTGTTGCAAATTTTCAATTCATAGTTAAAGCAATGGCCTGGAAAAGCAGAAACTGGTTTCTCCCATTGGATATAGAGAGAAGTTTCTTCAATCTCAACTGTGACGTTCCTTGGAGGATTTACTTGATCTAGGTAATAAGAGGAGAGGTCAGAGGCAAGTCTGTACAATGATCAGGGATGGTAGCCCCAACCCACCATTTCTAAGATACTCTCTTCTCAAAGTTTACCATTAGGTCTCAGTCAACCAATCTCAAAGCCACAGGAAGTGAGTGGCTTCCCATGAGGTTCTCGGTATGGCTGTGCCAAATAGACTTACACATATAAAGAACAGAAATCGTTACCCCAAATGGTCATCACAGGCTTCTGCATGGACAAGCACACATGCACAAACATGATCCACTACACATATGAAAAAAATGAGAGAGGAAGAATGGCATGGGGAAGGGAAGAGGAAGGCAGAGGAAAGAGAGACCTATGAACATAATGTATGAAAGCCTAATGAGGAGTTCAAACAACGATGAAGTATCAATGAGGATTGGAGATAGTTATCTTTGAAATAAGAGCCACATTATGGAAAACCTTTGGACTGCCGAGGGACCATAAGTTGGGGAAAGGCTAAGAAGTGTTCTGGGTACAATCTATTGCAAGACCAGTGGGACAGACATTTCATGAAAAAAGATAGAACAAATCAACACCGTCACGACTTCTGTTTTTAAAAAAACGAGTTTACTTTTCCTGGTACAGTCATTCTCCGCTGGGGAGAACTCTACCCTCAAAAGAATATGTTGAAGATGTGATTTGGTTAAAGTTGGGAATTCTGTTTCAATGGTTTTCCTATGTTTGTTAGATGGCTATTTAGCACTTGAAAGGTAGGAAGATGCTGTCTAATGCCAAGATTGCACAACTTCATTATTCCCGCATTGGGATAAGTCTGTCTTACCAATGACATGTGGAGTGAACAGCTGATCAAAGGGCTTGATTGCAGCATGCTTGCTTGAACCATTAATGTGCACTGCAAGCTGCTCAAATCCTTTGCTGTTGATAAATGTCCTGGGAAACCAGCATGCAGTATTTCTGTTCAGTGCATCTCTGCTGTATTCTTTGCATTCTTCGGTCCAAACACCAAACCTACATGGGAATGCCCATTAGTCTTTATAAGGGAAGAGGAAATGGATCATTTGCATAAGTAAAAATAGATACTGACCGATAGTATAGGAAATACTGTGTGTCCTCAGGGGCATCCTTGCCAACAAGCCAGGTGCAACGAAGAGACACTTGGTATGGCCTTAAGTTGGTGTAGCTACTCATGACAGTGTTTGTGGTACAAGTTAAATTCATAACCGAGGTTCCAGAAGACCCTAGGGGACCACAGATTAAAAAGAACAAAACAGTGCCATGATGACTTCTCACTTTTGTGCTTTTGCTTGAGATATTAATTGTGGACGACTACAAGCATCCATTTATAGAATCTCATTTGCAAGGGCAAATTTACTAGAGAAATGAAACTAGAGTTCTAAAGCCTCAGGTTTTGACATGAAAGAACTTTTCAGCTGCGTTAGATGAAGGTATGGGTATGTGCCAGTGAGATGGATGTCTGAAACTTCAAGTCTAGTGTCACGGGTCTGACAACATAAGCATTCCAGTGGTACATTAAACAGTGCCTGACTGTGATGTATTGCCCCATATGATGTCTGGATTCTGTTTTTTCTGCTTGTAAGTGAGAGGTTAGGTCAAGGAAGCTCTCCAAAGTCCCCTTCCCTCCTGAACCATATGAGCAATTCCTTAGCATCCATGTCTCTTGGATTGCAGGAATTATTGCTCAGGTGATGAATTTTTTGCAATACCCCCAAGATCTTACCATTACATTAGAGCTTGCAAAAAATCTCCTTAACATACCATACCTTAAAAATCTGAGATTTCAAATGTTTGTTTGCATTAGATTTCCCAAACTTATGTTTGTGTTACCAAGAACACTCTGTCTAACAAACTTGCTATTGTTCCTCAAAGGTGAAGACAAAAAAAACCTCCCCATATTTTAGGGGCTGAGCCAAAAGGAGAGCCTTTCTAAAGAGGAAACCATGAATAATGGAAGAGTTTTTATTTGCATGTTTTGTTTGCTGTTTTTTCAAGACGGAGTTTCTCTGTGCCCTGAAACTCACTTTGTAGACCAGGCTGGCCTTGAACTCACAGAGATCTGCCTGTCTTTGCCTCTCAAGTGCTGAAATTAAAGGTGTGTGCCACCACCGCCCACCTGGACAGAAGAATATTTTTTTCTTACAACAGCTATAGATTAATTTTTTAATAGTGTAATTGAGTGTCTTTCAATGGACGGAGAAAAGTGGTGAGAAAAGAGAACCTCCTATTGCCATGTATGAGTTGGAGATAGGAAAGTGACTGCTTAGTTTGCCTTGTGATACTTATATGCATGTTATATATGACATATACACATAGTCTATACAATTCTGCCTCTTTATCTCTGGTATTGGTCCCAGAACTTTCCCCCATACTAAAACCTTCAGCTGCTCAGGTCTTTTATATGGTGTCATTTTGCATATAACTTATGCAGCCTCCAGTCTAATTTAAATCCTTTTTAGATTACTTAGAATACTTAATGTAAGTATCCTGCAAATAGTTCTTAGACTGTATTATTTAGAAAATAGTGGCGTGAAACAATCAGTTCCTAAGCAGTGTTGATGTTTTAGTGCTTTTGCCTTAGAATGCTTTCGATCCATAATTAGTTGACTCCATGAATGGGAAGCCAATGGATGCAGGCCTTCCCCCTTCACTCTGTGTGTGCATGCATGAATGTATACATGCATCCACATGCAAAACATCCACATAATGACATCTACATAATGTCAAAGTAACTTGGAAGTTTCCTGGTCCCCACCCAAGAAGTAACTTTTCACTTGATTAATGTCAACATGTATTGGGTATACTCAGAATAATTAGAACTGTAGAAATTGAACACTGAAGAAATATCATATAGGGAAAGTCCAATTATTCAGTAGAGGTAGAATAATAGCTTAATGCAAGGTATACAATCAGCCATATTTATATTCATCTGTATTCTTTGAAGTACTTCCTTACTTAGGGTCAAGCCTGTTGGAAACTCACTGGAGAATGGTGAGTAAATGCAAGCATCTGTGTTGTTGGCAACACAGTTCGGGCAGGATTTGAGCTGACTGTGCCCCAGGCTTATTTTTTAAAGACTTTTTTTCTGCAGCTCTTAGTCTTGTTGGGAAGTGATGAGTCCTTTCTAATTTTGGGCCTTCTGAGAAGTGTTTGGGGACATATCTTTAAAGGGCATGATAGCTGGACCCTTGCCCTTCTTATGCCTTCCTACTGCTTTCTGGCTATAGACCTCTACCACCTGCTTCTGGCATGATGTACACTGTTGTCACATAGCCTAAAAACAGGAGACCTGACAGGTCATGAGTGGAAACCCCCATCAAAACCAAAAACCAAAATAGGTGCATTTTCTTACATATTTGTTATCATGAAAAGAAAGCTGACTAATAATACAGGAGGCATGGTCTTCTTCTCTGATGAAGTGGAGGAGAAAGACTTGAAAAACACTAATAGATGTGGGACTAAGATATATATCATTTAGAAAATGACATATCCTAGGGTATGATGGCCTGCCTCTTTCTTATTTCCCATTGTGTTTCTCTGTGTTAAAATGCTTAGTCCGAGCTATCTCTGCTCATGTGTATTAGAAGCCTCAGCTCCCACTGGAGGCCAGTATAGATTCGGGGGTGACTTGTAGGGTGTAGGGTGTGACTTGTAGGGTGTGCCAGAAGGACGGCCTGTGACAGCCATAGTTAGAATGTAGATTCTGTGGAAGGGGATTGGAATGCGTGGTGCTGGGCTAATGAAAAGTGGCTTTTCTTTCCTGTTTTGAGAAGTAAAATCTGTAACTTGGGTGACCCATGACTCCTTTACCTGGTGGGGCTTTGAGTTCAGCAGAAACCCAACTGCTAGCCAGGGGAGAATGGCTGCTCCTCAGGGTGGTCCTCACGCTAGCTTCAAAGCCTTCATGAAGTGGGATCACATATTTGCTTTCAGTCTTCCTGGTGTAATACTAAAATGAAACCCACCAGTCACGGCATGTTAGAGAAAAACATTAATCAAATAGGCCCTCGACTCCACTTTAAAAATGGAATGAAGTAATTTTCTTAGAAAAGGATCATTGTAATATTAATATAGTTTCTCAGTGACATGTGACCATATTCCTCTTTCTTCTCTTTCTAGGTTTTTTGAGAAGGTTTCTCTGTGTAGCCTTGGCTCTTCTTGAACTCACTCTATAGACCAGGCTGGCCTCAGAGATCCACCTGCCTTTGTCTTCCAAGTGCTGGTGCTAAAGGCATGCACCAGCTAAAATATTCCTCTTTTAACAACAAACAGCATGTTGTAATTAAGGCTCAAGTTGCCTTTGATTCTCATCTTAATTCAGTTCCTCTCCATGAGCAACTTCTTGACAGGAAATTCCTTCAAATTTTATATATACTGCAAAATGGTTAATATAAATCATATCTCCCTTTATTTCACCTTACTACAAATATGATACACAATAGGCATAAATAGCACACCCCTATCACAAATCAGAGACTCCAAGAAACCAACTCAAGACCCAAGGATATAAACATAGGTAGTAAATGCACTTGGCCTTGACCTTGGGTTTTCTGACCCTGTATCTTTCCTTGTGCCATTTCTCACTGCTTTCTTCTAGTTTTAGGAGATATGTAAACAGCACTATCAAATACATTACACTTCAAAAGTTGGAAAAGACGTTGGGAAGATGGCTCAGTCAATGGTTTCCGCTGTGTGAACACAACAACTTGAGTTTGAGTCCCCAAAACACATGTAAAATTGGAGTCACATACAGCATGCACCAGTAATCCCAGCACTGGGGACAGGGCAGAGACAGGTGGATCCCTGAATGTCATTGGCTCATAGCCTAGTAAAATTGATGAGTTTTCGATTCACTGAGAGACTTCTCAAAACAACAACAACAACAACAACAAAAATAAAATAAAAGGTCTTTGAGAGTGGTTAAAGAATGTGTCAACCTGTGAGCTTCATACTCCTGCATGTACAAGTGCACTCACCACCAACAAGTACATAGCAAATATCTATTCTTTCTTTGTCTCTGTCTCTATCTCTGTCTCTCTCTGTCTCTGTCTCTGTCTCTGTCTGTGTCTGTCCGTCTCTGTCTGTCACTGTCTGTCTCTGTCTCTGTTTCTCTGTTTCTCTGTCTCTCTGTCTCTCTGTCTCTATCTCTGTCTCTCTCTCTCTGTCTCTCTGTCTCTCTCTCTCTCTCTCTCCCTCTCTCTCACACACACACACACACACACACATGAAGGGGAGGTAGGGAGAAGGGAAAATGTGGGGACAGTAGGGAGTGTTCTTTTGTAAAGGAGAGAATTTTCCTTGAGCTAAAGCCTTCTATGCTACTGTTTCATTTTGAATAATAAGCATAGGTCTAATTCACTTTATAGATGCTATGGTAATACAACAAGAGGATCTTTAGTAATTTCCTGTTATTTATCAAGAATTTCACTTCATGAAAAAAATGCATTTTAAACATGAATGTCCGCTCTCTGTAATGATTGCCATCAGACACAACACTTACTTCATCTTCTTGTGGAGCGTTTATTTTCACATAATATTGCAGATCAATATTCCTTTGCTCTTGGTCAGGATTTGGGTGCCAATGTAAAAGAACTTGAGCTAATCCAATGGCTTTAATCGTAAAATTGACAGGTGGTAGAAGTGAAACTATTAAGTAAAAACAAAAACGAATGATACAACATTCAGCTGTTCATAAAGAGTACTTTTTGCATATGGTGCTGGGGCTGAAACTCAGGGTCAGTGACTGTGGGACAGATATATAGCCACTGAGCTATATTCCCAGGTCTTAGCATGTTTTAATTATTTTATTAAATCACATACTGGTTTGTTGTGTCTTATTAGAATATATAATACTGAAATAATTTGGCAAATTTTCCTTAAAATTATTGCTAGCTCATTATTCAGGGGTTGCCTGTACATTTCATGTGTTTTTCTTGAATATGAACATCCAACCATATTGTTATTCATTAAAGCTGTAGTTTTCAAGCTAAGAGTCAGAACCAATGAATGTATGTGATAACTGTGGAAGCTCGAACCCACTTCTTTTTTCACAGTAGTATAGATGATAAATATTACATACTGGGAGTGAGGGTTATAGCAAACATGATAACAATTGCCTCATAGACATCTGATTTCCATCACATAAAAGTACCTACTTATTTATAAGATCGGTGATTCAGGATGTAAAATGTATGCATTTCTCATTATGAGCCATATTCAAAAGTATTTGAGTACCAAAAAAGATTTGCCTCCAAAATAAAATAGTTCATTTAATTAAAGAATTAGTAACCATTTATTGTAGAAATTCTATGAAACACAATGAGCAAAAAGAAAAAAGTAAAAAAAAAAATTCAATGGACCTGTAAAGTTAAAAACAAAGATAATTCACATCTTATTTTGTTATGTTTTTCTGGCAGATGTTTAAACAACTTCTTATAATTTCTCACCTAAACCAGAGCAACAGTATCCATTGTGATACACATTTAATAATCTTTAATTTATTCATTTACTCAATTGTCAGTGTTTCCCCCTGACCTTTAAAGGCCCTTTATTACACTGCACCTGCATTTGGCACGCGAGGGTTTCCAGGGTGTCTAAGTAGATCACCTTTATTCCAGCAGTCACTGACTACTGTGGCTTTTTGAATCTAAATTAGCTACAAAACCCCAAATTTTATTGCTCTAGATGCACAGCATATATAGAGAAGTCTTGGCTCTCTATAAAGAGGGCTGGTGACATCAGACAGTTTTTCTCTCTTAACTGCTGTCATCATACTAAAACCTTAGGTCAACAAGTTTCAGGGGGAAAAAAGAAAAGAAAAATGGTAGAAGTTTGTTCTTGCTTCTTGTGAGGCCTTTTAAAAAATTCCTGGTGGAGGTGGAAATCCTAAGTGTGACCTACAGTGGCTGCTTTCTTCCAAGATGCCCAGGTGTACTCTTAGAATTGAATTTCCCATTGAATTTACATTTCTGCCCACACTGCTTTCTTAAATCTCAGGAGTTTATACTGTTTTATAAAAAGTTACCAATTGAATGCTTACTTAGGAGAAAATACTATTACCTATTTTTTAAATGTACTTTAACAAAAATCAAACATTATTGAATAGAAGATCCTTACAGTTTTTGTTAGGAAGTAAGTCAGCTTGCAGTGTTGCCGAAGCCCCTACAAGAATTAGCAATGTTGGCACCATGATGATCCGATACTGTGGGAAACACAGAAGACAAAAATCCAGGTCATCGCATTATCATTTCTAAGGAAAGCTGGCAGCTATGTTCCAACATAAGATCAGAGAGTTGGTCATTTAGGAAATGCTTATGATCTCTTGCATGCTAAGCATATGGAGCTTTGCTCTTGGGTTGTAGATTCATGGCTGTTGGGGGCCAATGACCTGTAAATCAATATTTAATTGAGAAATTTACCAATACACACAGGGAAAGATGGATCTTCCTGCTAGAGTCCACTGAGCAATTGTGCAGAGCTAGAAGAAAAGGAAGAAAGCAGGAGAAGTCAGTGGTCCGTATCCAGGACATTAGACCAGACCAGGAAAGGAAAAGTCTAAGAAATTAACAGCAAACATAAACACTACTAGTTTCATTGTGTGTTTTAGATTAGAGGTTTGGTGGTAGAATGTTGTGGAGGAAGTCCTGGGTTAGATCCCCCACCACTGTTTTTTCCAAAAGGTCAACGTGACAAGAAACTTACTTTGATAGCAACTTGTAACGCGAGAAAACATAAACGGCCTTTAAAACTCAGGGCAAATTTGTGGTACTTTCAGTGTGGGGGAGGACAATCTACTATCTGAAGGATGGCAACGAGAACAGGCCAGGGGAGGACAAAGAAACATAGGCGTACACACCTTGAAAAGCGTATTTCTCCCTCCAGACGCAGAGGAGAACGCTGGGTAAAGCGAATAAGGGAAGAAGACACTTTCAGTACAAAAGGGCACTGCAACAGCTCCTGCTGAGACCTGGAGACGAGAGGTGTGGAGTTGTTTCCAGAAACGTTCTGAAGTTCAGCGTTAGGGACTGTGTACATGGCTTCCACCTGAGGTGTGCCTCCTCCGCACTTACAAACAACTCAGACATCATTTACTATCATGTGTGTGAACGCTCACGGATCTGTGTCTATGTGTGTCGACTTGGACGCTGCCTCAGATCTCTTCAGACAACAAAAGAAATGTTTCTGCAGCTTGATAGTAATTGAAACGACTTGCAGGGCTGGGATGTAGCTCAGTGGGAGAAGATGGTTTAGAATATGAAAAAGCATAGGTAGACCCTTAGCACTTCCATAACAACATTTTTATTAAATGAGTCAATGAGATGCAGATTTTACTTAAAAATTATTTGAGCGGCCGGGCATTTTCCAAGTCTAATTCCAGTGCAGCCAATGAAAAGACCTTCATTAAATGAATAATTTCTGAAAATTAATATCAGATACTCTTGCTTCATTATTGTATCTTATCTTACAATGTCTTACATAACATACTGCTATTACTGCAGTAGTTGGAAGAATAACACAACAGCTGTAAACAGCCAATTCCTCCTTTCTCTCTCTCTCTCTCTCTCTCTCTCTCTCTCTCTCTCTCTCTCTCTTTCTTTCTCTCTCTATCTCTTAAAACTTATCAGAGTTATGCCAGTTTTCTTCAAAGTAATCCTGTTTCTTTTTCCGTCACGTCTCTTCCCCATATAAATGAATTTTTATCCAGACCATGATCATGACAATGAAAGCAGGCACTGCAATAGTCTTCTAAATTTTTAACACATCAGACTTTTCCTGCTAAAGGGAAGCATTTCTAATGCAATAAGCCTGAGAGGCTCAGGGAAGATATCCTTAGTAACAGCCAAGATAACTGCTACCTCGAATTATGAAAGCTATGATTTCAGATGTCAGCATTTCCTGACACTATGTTCAATATGCCCTACCTTTACTGGTTTTCATTAACAGGAGTTCTAGGTCAAGAAAAAAAAAAGTCTTCAAATTAATACCCTGTAGTGACTTTTACTGACTGGTAAAACAGGAAGCGTCTTAACACAGTGCTTGTAAAAATAACAAACATCTGTTTATCCTTCGCAATTAAGGTGTTGAAGTAAATAATGACTCTACTGAATATCTCAGTGGGGAGGTAATTGAATATTTTATATTAGTAAGCACTCTTTCTTAGAATTTACCTTGTCTTCTGATTTTATA
This sequence comes from Acomys minous, assembly GCF_964271855.1. Lineage (NCBI taxonomy): Eukaryota > Metazoa > Chordata > Mammalia > Rodentia > Muridae > Acomys > Acomys minous. Next base: position 37,980,388 of record NC_140500.1, on the reverse strand, counting down.
GCAGCTAAAAATAGAATTCTCTTTCAAGTTTGATCACTCCAACATTCTTTTTCTTTCTTTCCTTTTTTTTTTTTCTTTACTAAGTTTTGGCCATTAATGGCAACATAATTTTTCATATCTCCTGATTTTTCTATGCCATAAGCAATACCTTTGGGAGAAAAATAAGGTGTTCGATGGAAACACAAGGTGCTCAAATGGGCCACAAATATCTCAAAACCTGAGCAGATAAAATTCAGCAAAGGCTGGATATTACTGGAGCTCTGGGTCTGACTTTGTTTCCTGTGATTAGCTGACTCTGTTTCCCCAAACAATTCTAGCCTTGGTCTCTGTGTGGCTGCTTAAAGAACACCAACCTTTTCTAGGAACTGTCATCTTTAGTTAGGTATAAAAGATCCAAACTCTTTGGTTCATGCATTCAAAGTTACACTATTATCAGATGAGCTGTAAGGCATCACATTAAAATATAGTCAATACAGTAGCTTTATTTATTTATTTATTTATTTATTTATTTATTTTGTATAATCTCAAGATAACAATATACCTAGCTCACTTTTCTCTTGATTATCAATTAAAATGTAACCCAAAGCCATTACATTCTTAAACTGAGATATAAATTAAGAAGAGTAAAGTAAATAAAGATTGCCTACCTATGGTCAGAAACATACGCACTATCTTTGAGGGTGATCGGAAGTAACTTGATGATGCACGTAACAGTTCTGTGGATGAACTTAGATTTCTTGAGTGCCAGTCCTTGAAATTTAGAAGACGAAAAGAGTGTGATCTCTCTCATGACAGATGTTTCTAGACATTAACTTGAGTCCGGCTCTAGACATTAATGATGGACTTCCCCAGTGTTCCTGAGAATCGGTCAAATTCTGCCGAAGTTCAGAAATAAAATTTTCCCTTTCCAATTAATGTTTCTGCCTGGAGTATTCATTTTACAACCAAAATGATATTGTGGCAGGCCCCATTTTTAGAGCCTTTGTGAGTGACTTGTGGTAGCAGCTGATTCCAGGCACAACCTGAGTGACAGAAATTGAAAAGCCACTGGGAGGGCTCATGATCTTTTAGATTGTTGCAAGGAAAGAGTCTGCTTCCCCCTTTTAACCCTATACAGCATATTCAGCCACAAAACCTAATTCCTCAGTGTGGGTGATAAAACTAAAGGTCATATTTAACTAGTTACACCGTGTCACCCCCACATCGAAAAACTGGACACGCTCATACACATATAAATGTGCAACAGGATGACACAGGCAACGCTTTATTTTTCCCACTACTGCACTTCTGAATATTTTTCTAAAATATTACCCTTACATTCAAGTTGTGGCCATAAGTCCAGATGTAAATTGCTGTCACCCCCCAATATTCTCAATAGAGAAGGTCTTCGCTACAAGTATCCCAATACATAACCACGTGACCAGTCCCGCTTGGCAATAAGTACTATCCACATAGATGCTTCCTCATTGGTGGACATACCTGGCTATGGACAATCCCTTCACTTCCACAGGTTCTCAACCTTACAAGCCAAGGACTATAGCTGTCTTTCGCATCTGGCTTCCCATTACAGCCCCAGGACCCAGCACTCTATCAAGTCCAGGGCACATGCCTGTTAGGCTTGGTCGTGTGAATAGGGACAAGTCAGAACCCAGCCCTGAAGAGGCAAAACAGGTCTGTTCAACATCAGCAAAGGGATAGCTTAGATCAGCAGTGTGACTCTGCGGGGAACACCTAGCAAGCCTGGCTCCTTGCATGCCCTACTTTAAAACTTCCCCACATTGCATTTTAAGTAATGTTAAACAAATGAGACAGTTTGATTTCTAAAACTTTACTATATTTCAAAATGTAAACTTTAAGGAAACAGCTACACCAACTTATCACCAGACAACTATTGAAGAGAATATATTAACACTAAGCATAAATAACAGGTAATGAAATGTTCAAAATTATAATTCATTGAATTATGATTTTTTCCTCTCTCTTTTTCTGTTTCTCTTTTTAATTATTTTTGGTTCCTTCCTATCCATTCTTTCTATGTATATGGAACATATATCTACCTGGCTTTAGATAACTAATTAGTGAGCATAAAGCCAAGTGGGACATTTCAAAAACTTTTGTACATTTTAGATAAAATAAAAAAGTCGTGGATACCAAAGAAATTTCATCAGAAACCCAAAATACCTTCAGTTATATGATGACATCATTTCCTTATTGTTGTTTGCTTATGAATTTGTAACCTTTGAAATTAACTCTGAAACATCTTCTTGAAGATATCTAACTAGATCTATAGTTTATTGTCTAAATGCATATATATATATATATATATTTTTTTTTTTTTTTTTAAGAAATCTTATCACTGGAAACATACACCTTTGAATTTGCTAAAGTGTCTTCAGTAGCAGGAGACAAAAGCCTTCTACTTCCAAGGGCACTGACAAAGCACAAGATGTTACTTTAATGGGACTCACCTCGGTTTGAATGCGCACATAAGATATAGAACCACCGCCAAAAATAGAGCTGCATAACCCAGGCCTGTCCAGTGAGCTTCTTCAAGTTGGCACCCCCAGTGTTAGCTCTGCTCTGCTGATAACAGGGCTAGGAAGTGTTCTGTTTCCTCTTTTTCTCTATTGAAACATTTTCTATATGTTTAACAATTATTTCTCTTTTCCTGCCCCTCCTTTCATTGGGGGGTCCTGGGTGTGTCTCCAGCCTATTCATAGTAAATGGTATTTATGGGCCTCACTAACCCCACAGTAAGTCAAGCATTTGGTTTCCCGCTTACTGAGAAGTAGTGTGGGGGCTACCACGATGTAAGGCAGCAGCTGTGAACCTTAACTCTGGGTGCACTGTTTGGCTTTGAGGCGGTTCTTAATTCTTTCATCATTAGCGCTGTAATGGTTAAGAAACCACCTGCAGTTTCTCTTAAGATGGAAAGACCATGTGACTGCTCTTTGGAGGACGGCTTCCTGAGAGCAACCCATTAAAAAGGAGCTACACTGGACTCTCAGTGACCATATTGCTCAGTGACAAAGGCTTGCCTCCTCCAGATAAGCCATGTCTGATAACTCTAGAAGCTTCAGTGTCGGGGGTGGGGGGTGGGGGTGAGAGTGTGCAGCTAGCTGACTTTGCGAATTAGAATAGTTAAGAAAGCACTGTGTCTGGCCACTACTCCAACAGTAGGCTTGTGAGTGGATAGGTCACAGAGCCTGGAACATGGGCAGCTCCTTCCACCCTGAGCCTGAGGAGCATTTCTCAGACCCTCTGACTTCTTCTGTTTTATTATTAAATCCTGAACCGCCCCCCCTAAGTGGATGTTTGGGGAGAGAAGTGCCAAGGGGTCTGGGTGTAATAAATTGCTAGTGTCTATCTAGCCTGACCCAGCTCATCCTTCATAAGCCTTGACAGTGACAGTCCCCAAGGCATATTCCACACACTTTCCCTGTGTCATCTCCCAGTGCCCAGTATAGCACCTAGCTCTCACTGCTGTGCTTGAGTTGATGTACAGGCACTTAGATTTTCCTGCCCTTTGTTCTTTTCTGGGTGTTTCAGTCCTGGGAATTTCAAGCTGAGTGACTAGCAGAGAAGAATGTTTCCCCCTTTAATTATAGCTTGGAGCAATGATTCTAAACCCCAACCATAAAAGTCTTCCATTGCTACTTCATAACTGTAATTTTGACATTGTTACAAATCATAGTGTAAATATCTGAGAGGCAGGACGCTTGATATATGACCCCTGTGGGGGGTCGAGACCCAAAGGTTGAGAACCTCCGGCTTAGAGTGCGTGTACACAAGGGTTGTGTTCAGTGAATTATTTGAGCCAGATATTAGAAGCTGCCTCTGAAAGGGCAGCTGCCGGCCCAGCTGTAGGAATAGTTGGTGCAAGAATTCTAGTCCCCAGAGAAGCCAGCACAGAAGCTTTTCAGAGAAGAGGGGCAGCCATCCCCTCAGAGCAGACACAGAGAGGCCGTTATGGAGGCTAGATCAATGTTTCTGTTTGTGAGGTGATACATGATGAGTCCCCTGAAGGAAACTTCCACATGGCTCAGTGTCTGCACAGTGTTAAGTACAGTACTGCGTGTGTTCTTGGGGCTCCCAAGGTAACCGTTTTAAAACAGTTGCCAAAAATGAAACCAGATCAATTATTGTTTGATGACCTGAAAAATATGATTTTCCTTGGGGAAAGGAGAAGTGAAACAAGAAACAGAAAGCACTCCAGCTTGTTGTGAGAGCTGTCCAGGAAAGCTTAGACAAGGTTTCAGCCATCTGGCCTGTTCTTTGGGGGACCGCACCTCTTAGTTCAGATGCAGCAATTCATCATGGAGGAATGTATTCATCATGAGCATAGTATTTTGTGTCCTGAAAGGCTACTTTTAACATTCGCTATATTTCTTACACATGTCTATTCAAAATGTATTTACCAAATTCAGATAATCACAATGGCAGGCCAGCTGAACACTTCCAAAGAGTTATTCTGGCTGTGCCTTTGCATACCATTTTTTCAAGGATATTGTTTTCTATTTTAACTTACTACACCAATAAAAAACAAAATACATGCTCATATTTCTCCCATGTCTTTCTGTGAACTCAAAGGAAATAAAGGGGAGAATTTGCATAGTTTATATTTTATGGCAAAAGTTTCATTCTTTAATATAAAATATGTGTCCAGAGACATAGTGAAATATTTTTAGAAGAATTCACAAAATTAGTTTTTTCTTTTTAAATCTGCTTCATTCCTTCAGAAGCAAAACAGTGAGGATTTAGTCAAGTGGCATAGGTAAAATCTGAGTTGTAACTACATGGGAAGCAAAATGCAGTGGCTCCCCCTTGAGCTCTGGCTATGGGAGCTTATTAAACTGTGATATGTAGCCCAGGGTTCATACAGAAGACACTGAAATGCATTGCAGCTTTCCCTGCAGTAGGACAAGTCCTATAGGGATGGGTAAAAGAGAGTTGGAGCTCCTCAAGCTTGAATTATGTGGACATTAAAATGGGTGATTGTGGTTAGTTTCTTTTTTTTTAATTTTAATTTTATTAATTTATTCAGATTACAACTCAATTGTTATCCCATCACTTGCATCCTCCCGTTCCTCCCTCCTTCCTGTTTTCACCCTATTCCCCTCCCCTAGGTGTATGACTGAGGGGGACCTCCTCCTCCGCTATATGATCATAGGCTATCAAGTCTTATCTTATTCTTTCTTTGAGTGCCATCAGGCCTCCCCACCAAGTGGAGGTAGTCAAATATGGAGCACCAGAGTTCATGTCAAAGTCAGTCCCCGCTCTCCACATAACTGTGGAAAATGTGCTGTCCATTGGGTAGATCAGAGTAGGGGTTTGATATTTACTATTGAATTGTCCTTGGTTAGTGCAATAGTTTGAGCAGAACCCCCTGGGCCCCAATCCACCCATCACGATGTTTTACATTTTCACTATGGAATACTACTCAGCTATTAAAAGCAAGGAAATCCTGAAATTTGTGGACAGATGGATGGCACTAGAAATGGTCATAATGAGTGAGTTAACCCAGAAAATGGGTGATTGTGGTCAGTTTCTTTTTGTTGTTTTTGTTTGTTTGTTTTTCAAGACAGGGTTTTCCTGTGTAGCCTTGGCTGTCCTGGACTCACGTTGTAGACCAGGCTGGCCTCAAACTCACAGCGATTCACCTGCCTCTGCCTCCCAAGTGCTGGGATTAAAGGCGTGAGCCACCACGCCCGGCCCTTGTGGTCAGTTTCTTTATGGTTTTGTTTGTTTGTTTGTTTGTTTGTTTGTTTGAGTCAGGGTCTTAAGTAACCTAAGCTAGCCTCAGACTAGTTGTGTCGCTGGAGAAGACTTCAACTCCTGATCCCCTGTGCTCTTCCCTCTATGTTCTGGGGTCACAGGGTGTGTACCACTGTGCACATTATTACCAAGGACTTTTGATATGTAGCTATTATAGGAAAAGCAATGTGAAAGTGTACACACACACACACACACACACACACACACACACACACTTTATAATGCCACTTTAGGTGAAGAATGGGAGGAGAGGTTAGAAGGTTATGTTAAGTTGTGGATGTCTTAGCTGTTCACACAGAACAGACATGGGGGCTTGTCAGTGGCCATCACTGAAAGGCATCTGTTTCTCACCTACATGTCTGACTTTTCACTTCAGTCTAGTTTATTTTACATTGGGTTTCAGATTACATAGTGGATTCAGGCTTGGTCCTGGCATCTGCTGGACTTTTGGAATTGGCATTATCCAAGCATATTCTTTTTACAGTGATAGCAAAAATGCCAGAGGGCAAGATTAACCATTTAGGCTCATGTTGGTTATCTCAATGACATTCTGCTCAGAGCCTAGAGTAGCATCAAACCCCAAATCAACAGTCTTATGCCTAAAGTGTGCTCTCATCCACGCTTGTCAGGCCAAGATAAAAAAGCATGGACCTACTGGTTAGTGAGGAACTTGGAATAATTCCTCCTTTTTTAAAAATTTTTTTTAAATTGACATTATCTTGCATTTTATTCAATGCATATTTGAAAGAGTAAAAATAGCCTGGAATTTACAAGATGAAGACATGAGTTTGGATGTTTTTTTTAATTTTTTAATATATTTTATTAATTTATTCATATTACATCTCAATTGTTATCCCATCTCTTGTATCCTCCCATTCCTCCCTCCCTCCCATTTTCCCAAACAAAAGGAATAATTCCTTCTAATCCTGCAAGATTAATATTTCTCTTGTTTTATCCATGAGTTTCAAACATAACACAAATACTTCATACAAACACCAAAAACAAAAAGTTACTTAAAAATATTGAAGGCATATAACTGACAATCCAGAAGTAAACTCTTAGACTTACAATCAATTAATAGTTTTGCATATGATATATATGGCATATTTATATAGGTGAATGTGTCTGTGTGTAAAATTTCAGAATTGTCATCTGGTGTTGTCTTTGATTAATCTCTACTTTATTTATTGAGATAGGGCCTCTCAAATGAGTTTAGGCCTCAAAAATCAGCTAGCCTGACTGGCCACCCTGCCCTGCAGTTCTCTGTTTGTCTCAATGTACTGGCACTGCAGGTGGCTGCTGGAAGTGGCCAGCCTTTATGTAGGTTCTGGACACCCAGACTCTAGTCCTTCAAATGCTGGTCCTCATGTTTGCACAAAAGCCTTCTCAACAGAGCTGTCTCTCCAGTCCAGTGAAGGGATTTTTGAGAAGGAAACCAATACAATTAATTCAATAAAAGAAAGACTAATCCTTTCTACAAACAGTGCACATACTCATGGTGAGCTTATTTTACAGCCGATAAAAAAAAAATCAACTCATAGAGATAAAGGATATGAACATGACCTGTGGTGGCTCTTTTCGGTTATCAACCTGACTACACTGGGAATTAACTAAAACCTAGGCAGCTGGGTACACGGGCAAGGGATTATTTTCTTTTTCTTCTTTCATTGTTTTTCTCCATCCCTTCCTTCCTCTCTTCCTTCCTTCCTTCCTTCCTTTTTCTTGTCTTTGTTTTGTTTTGTTTGTTTTTTCAAGACACCATTTCACTGTGTAGTCTTGACTCTCCTGGAACTCATTCTGTAGAGTAGATTGGCCTTGAACTCACATAGATCTGCCTGCCTCTGTCTCCTGGGAAGACTCACCTTTAATCTGGATCTTTTGAGATGGAAAGACCTACCTTTAATCTGGGCCACTTCTGGTGGCTACCTATAGAAAGGGCATGGAAGAAGGAAGCTTTTGTTCTTTGCCTGCTTGCCATTGATTTTGTTGACAAGATATCCCAACACACACACACACACACACTTATGTGCATGCACATGCGTAAACACACACGATGACTATATAAACACCAATAACATGCTGATAACAAACAGAAAGTACTGATCTGTGCTATAAAATAGATGAACCTTAAAAACAGAAACGAAGTCAGGCTGCTCAGAAAGGCCCAAGGTGTGATTCCATTCTTAATGTGAAATGTCCAGAACAAGATAGTGTACAGAGGAAAAAATCAGCTAGTGATCATGAGTTCTGCTATAGAGAGGACACAATGGGGAGACTCTGGAGACCATGAGCAGTAACTGCTATTGAGTGTGAGTATCCTGGGGTAATGAAAACATTTTATACTGTGTGTGGGGTGACAGCAAGTCAACCAGTTTTCTAAACTCATTGAATTTATACTTTCCATAAATTTTATGGCACAAATTATGTGCTAGTACAAGTATCATAAAAATATGAGAACAATGTCCTTAACAAAGTTTAATCAGAATCCCAGGCAGTTATTTGGAAAAACTGTAGTGTAAGCTCAGTGTGTGTGCCTTCCGGTGTTTCTCTGAAATCAAAAGCTTTGTTCAGCAGAGACTCCCAGAAACTGAAACCTTCCCAGTTCTTTTTCCAGCAGCCAAGGCTCTGCAAGTCAGACAGGAAATCAGCCAACGTGTATAAAACCCACCACCAACAACAAATAAGCTGAAAGGATGTCTTATAGGTTAAGAGCATTTCTCCCTGTGCAGCTGGGATGGCTTAGGTTCAGACACCTGCACCTACATAACAGGCTAAGCAATGTACTCCTTGTGCCTGTAACCCCACTGATGTAGAGCTTGGAGACAAGGGAATTGCTGAGGCTTGCTGGCTGCCAGCATAACTGAAAAATTCAAGGTCTCAGGAGACATCTTGCCTCAAAGGACAGAGGCAGATTCCCAACACTCTCCTCTGGCCTCCCTGGCACATTTGCACAAACAGTATACGTAGTACACAAACATACAAATAAAAGAAAAACTATCAACAGCTATATGGTTAAACTGTTAAAAAAATAATGTTTTGTTTCAGTGAAAGAAGAAGTTCTTGTGTGTCTGAAGTTGTCTTTTACTATGCACATATCACTGTAGCCCCATAAACCTATTTTACAGGTGAGTAAACTGAGGCTTAGTGAATTTACATAGCCTTGCTTCTTTGTGATGCTCCCCAAATTCACATTGCCTGGGATGGCAGAAACCTTCATTCTATAAATATTATTGTTTTAGAAGACATGTTTGACTTGGAAGGAATGTTTAATTGGTAATGACTGGTGAGTAATTCTTCCTGAGAATTGATGAATTCCATTGATGAATTCACGGTTACGTGTGAATGTCCTCTGGTCCACCAAGCCCTTTCTTACTTTCCTCTGCCTCACTGTCCTGATGCTTGTACATTTCTATTTTGTGCTATTGAACTGAGAGTGATGTTTGTACTTCTGTCCCCACTGCAGTGATGGCTTGGAGTGCATCTCCCATCTCGAATCTGAAGCCCTGGGTGGGTCAGAGGACACATGTTTGTTTTACTCTATCTTCAGTGTTTCAGAATCTTTGTTGGGAGCCAGCACACAGAGCAGGCCTGGGTGCTGCAAGGAGGGAGGCAGTTTCTGCTTTGGCAGTGGACTCTTTCATGTGAACCTTCGCTTAGAGATAAACAACGCAGTGGAGAACAACTCTGTGAGAAACTGACTTTAGACTCCCTCGTTACTCTGATCTGAGGTTGCTGGAAACTCAGACTTTTGAAGGTGATTATTTTCAGTCTTTACCCTTGGGCCCCAGTTCTCTTAACTATTATTGAAGTCCTATCTTTTAAAATTAATGACCCGGTATGAAATTTCAGAGCAGCTAAAATTGATTCGTCTATTTACTTACCTCTTTTAAATGTAAAATAAAATTGCATTTGTGTGTAAAATCCCCCAGCACCAATGGAAACTGCGATTCTACATTTGCTGAGAAATATCTTTATTTGTCCTCTGGGAGATCTTAAACTTTAGTTGGCTTCTATTAAATTTTTATGAGAACAAAACTAGAAAATGACTTTTTCTTCAAACAGGTACCTTTTGTTGTTTCATAGAAGAGCACACATGCCTGAAACAGACCTTGGTTTTGTTTTGTTTTGTTTTTTTCAGCAAATGAGTGTGGGTATCATTTACAGAGAAAAGGCCCAAGGTGGGAAGAGGCAGGGGAGAAGGCTACCTGAACTCCTAAATGAAGACTGTCAGATCAGGTCACAATCACATTTTTCCTGGCTTATCTAAATACTGCACAAAATGTCTTCCTCAAGTGGATGACAATGCTTTCAACTCCCAGGACAGTGGGAAGAGTCCTTCTGCCTTCTCTTAGTATGCAGAAATGTGGATACTTCTAGCAAGGAAGGTAAAGTGAGGAGGGTAGGGACAGAAGGGGCGTGTCCCTGTGTGAACAGTCTGGAGGGAGTTCTACTCATATTCAGCTGTGTTTTTGATGTGTGTGTGTGTGTGTGTGTTTAAGTAAGAGTGATATGTGTCTGTGTATATCTTTATATAAAGGTGCATGTGTTTGTGTGTGTGTGTGTGTGTGTGTATGTGTGTGTGTGTGTGTGTGTTTAGGACAGAGGTTAACATCTGGTGCTATTCTTCGGGAACATGGTCATTTAATTTTGGGGATCAGTGTTTCTCACTGCCCTGATACCTGTCAGTTAAGCGTCACTGATTGGTCACCAGTAAGCCCAAAGAATGTAATATACCTACCTACTCCTGCTTCCCCAGTTCTGGGACTGTAAGGCATGTCATGTATCATCGTGCCTGACTTTGATTTACATGGGTTCTGAGTACGGAACTTGGTTCCCCATGCTTAGACACCAAGCACATTGCCAATTAAGCTATTTTCTCAGCCCTTCATCCATACTTGTAATGGAAATCATACAACCTGCATAACAGCCAAAAGGGAAAACTCAGAAAAGTGTTTAGTGTTATCTGATGTAGCTAACGCTATTACAGCTTTGTGAATGTTTCCACGGTATCCCTTTTCTCCCTATCTGTGTAGCCACTGAAGATTTGACAGGGTGAATAATGAGAGAACCCAGAAACCAGCCTACGTCCATGAACCATATAGTTAAGGCAACACATTTTCTATAGAAAGATCATCTTAGGATATCTGGATAACAAATCCAGTCACCAATGTCCTTGTGACAAGGTGGCAGGAAGAAGTAGGGAGGACTGGCACTGTGGTCTTGGCTTTGAAGATGGAGAAAGATTTTTTCTTGGAGCTAGAAACATCAAACCAAAAAACAAAGGCTTCCCCCCCCCATACTTGTTCTAGCTCCTAAATAATGGCACAGAGACCAATTATATTTATTAGTAATGTTCAAGCACTATAAGTGGACAGCTTCTCAGCTAGCTCAATCTAAATGAACCTAACCAATCCTCTACTTCCCAGTCATGTGGCCTGTTACCTGCCATCTTAAGTCTCACCCTGGCTGCTCCATCTGGGTCCTCACAGCGACTCCTTTCAAGCAGCCCCTCTCTCCGTGCTCTCCTCCTGGCACCCCCTTACTAGGATCAGAAGTGAAATTTCTCTTTATCTTTCCTGTCCAGCTATGGGCTCTTCAGGTTTTTTTTTCCAATCAGAGGTTATGGAGAACAATTTTTACACAACATTAAGACAGGAGATGCTTCAGTATTCAGTAATTATGGTCTCTGGGTACAGAAATCACAGCATTTGAATACATAGTATACAAAACATCCTCCAACAGCAAACAGTACTTCCCGGAGTACTCAGAAGGAACCCTGCTCAAAGGATTCATTTTAGAGTTTTGACTTGTAGGTGCTTTGAATGAGATATGTCTCCCATAGGCTCAGGCATTTGTACTCTTGGTCTCCAGTCGGTGCAGTTCAGGGAAATTTAGGGGGCGTGGCCTTACCCCGTACATCGCTGGGGGCCCACACTGAGAGTTGGTAACTTCGCCCATTCACAGTTTGCTCGCCTTATTTGCCTCTTACTGCTTTGCTTCTCCACCATCATGAGGGCTTATCGCTCGGAAACCATAAGTCAAAATAAGCTCCTCCTTCCATAAATCGAGTCTGGTCATGGTGCTTTATCACAGCAAGAGAACAGTAACTAATGCAGACTTGCAGAGCTGTGGGACAGCGCGTTTATGTGGCTTCAAGCCAGTAGGTTTGGTGTAGTTGGTTACGCAGCCACAGGGGGCTGATGTAGTAGGTTGCTCCTCATTTCCTCTCCTCACACACCTTTATCTTTTCTCAGTTTTTTTCTGGTCTAGTTACCATCCATCCCCCCGCTCCCCTCGCCCACCAGTGCTGTGGGGCCAATAATAGCCCAGGATTATGAAGAAAGACTCGTGGCGAGCTTCAACTCCCAGATACCTCAGATAAAAATGGCAGGGTTTGGCTCCTGCCCTCCTCCCAACTTGGCGCCATAAAGGCTGCCCCAGCGATAACTCTACAAAGAATTGATTATCTTGACAGTTATCAAGCCTCCCTCCTTGTTTGACCTTATAAGGTCACTCACAGCCCCTGAGTATGTAGATGAAGTATCTCCCAGCACCCCTGTCCTGGCCAATGGTACATAGCCAAACAAACCTTGGACCAGAGACCCTGGTCACCACCCCAAGGGTATAAACATCCCTCCCCCCGAATAAACGAACTAGTTCTCAGAAGCTGTTCCCGAGCCTGTGCTCTTTGCCCAAGCACTCAGAGTGCCAACCAAGATCCTGCCTGCACCCACCTGGCCCCCGGCTAAGCTTTCCTCCTTCAAGTCTAGCTCTGAGAGCAATGAGCCTGGATAACCCAAGGGAAGAAGCAGAGACAGTGTGACACTGCCACCATCTTGGCCCCCGTGCATAAGGACAGCAGCTTTAACCTCCTTTTCAGGCCTCAATGCCACCAGTGTGCAGTGATCACCCGTGGGAACACACAGATAGGTTTGTAGAAACCCCCGCTTCAGTAAAACCATCAACTCTATACTATTAAAGTTAAAAGTATGGCCAGTGCCATGCCGCATAGTGTCATCCTGTGTGATCTGATCTCTGTGGTGTCCCCTCCCCCCACCTCAAATCTGTGTAATCATTGTTGAGTAACAGTTCTGAATCAGAATGCTTGAGTCACTTGAAGCCTGTGATGGCTGTTCTTGATCGTCAGTTTGGCTACATTTGGAATTAACCGAAACCTAAGAGACTTGGTATGCCTTTGAAGGATTTTTCTTAATTAAGCCGTTTGAACTGGGAAGACTCTCTTTTAATCTGGATCTTTTGAGGTGAGAGGATCTGAGCCACACCTTCTGCCTCTGCTATGTAAAGGAGAAGAAGGAAGGTTGCTCTCTTTTCCTGTTTGCTCTTTCTCTAGTTGGCAAGCCCATTGCTTCACTTGCATTAGAGCCTGCTTCTTTGTTTGATGACAAGCTGGCATATACAGCCAGCCAGCCTAGGGACTGAACTGAACAAATACTGGATTCTTAGGCCTTCCATTGGTAGACATTGTTGGACTAACAGGACCACAGCCTGTAAGTAAATTCCATATATACATACACTCAAATACATATATACACATATATAATACATATGTTACATACATACAGTACATACGTATCTGTCTAGATTGCTTATATTTCACTTTCCTGATATTTCTTCTTAATCATATATTGTCTTCTTACTGATGAATAGTAGTTTTGACAGTGGTTTATCTCTAGAATAATAAAAACTTACCCGACCCTTACACAGGGTAGTCTGTCCTATAATCACCTCAGGGGATAAAACCCATAGCCAGGGAGACTTCTTTCTGGGCTGTTTCTGTATCAAATACAAGTTCTCCTGAAGGTTAAGTTTTCATTTTCCTGAAGGTTGCTTTGAAGTAGGAGGTCACAGTAAACATCCCTGTGGAAAGGAGAGAGTTTTGGATCTCTAGAGTCCTCACAGCATCCCAGTGGTTCAACTGCACATTCTATGCATAAAAGTTGCATTAAATAGATTCAGAGTTCCTGATCTTGATTTCATAGGTACTTCAATTAAAAATATAAGCATTTTTTCAAGTGTGATTTTATGTTCTAATTATTTTTTCAGTACATACGAAAACAATTGGGGAGTTAAATTATTGTAGTATAATTATGTATATAAAAATTATCTTTCTCAAAAACGTTTTTAAATGTACTGTTGTGTGTGTGTGTTGAGAAGCACACAGTTCTTTAATCACAAGCAATGTCAATATCTAGGGCAGTGTTTTCCTTTCCAGCTCTAAATTTTGCTTTGTTTCTTTGTACTGAACTCTGTTCCTCTACTCAGCCCTGGCTAATGACTGCACTGTTTCTGTCTCTGACCTTTTTTGTGAGTAGAGTCATATGCAGCCTCCTAAAGCTGGCTATAATCACTTAAGAGTGAAATGTGTTGCTGTCCATATTAGCCGAATGCTCTTTTTCATTGCCAAGCAAGTTTTCATTAAGGACATACTGAAATTTGCACATCTGTTTATATGTTGAAGGAAAACTGAGATACTTCCAGTTAGGGATATTACATATAAAACTATAACCACTCAAAAATCCGTTTAGGTATGAATGTGTTTTTTACATCTTAGTATTTTGGTGTACAGCTACTGAGTAATAAGTTGTGTTATAATCCTAAGCTTTTTTCCAAATTGGCATACCAATTTGTTTCTTTCAAGAACGTATGAGAAGTCTGCTCACTTCATATCCTTACTGACACATAATAGTGCCGGATTTTTCAGTTTTAAACATCATGTCAGTTTTTAATTGTGATTCGATATGATTTTCATTTCCCTACCCTTTTGATGATATTGAATATCTGTACATTTTTAACTATACATTTATTCCAACATATTTTATTTATATACAATTTATGGATGCTTTCCTAGTATGTTTTGCTGATAGAATGTTACAGTAGAATTCTTGTGTAGTTATATTGTACTCTGAGACCTTATTTATTTATTATAATTTATTCACATTACATTTTGATTGTTATCCCCTTGCTCTTATCTTTCCATTCCCACTCTCCCTCTCTCTTCTGCCCTATTCCCCTTTCCCAGACTTCTGACCGGGTGGGAGTGGGGCTAGGGGGTGGCAGCAAGGGGGGCTCCTCCCCCACCATCTGACCACAGCCTATCAGGTCTCATCAGGATAGCCTGCATCCCCTTCCTCTATGTGCCAGCAAGGCTGCCCTGCCAAGGGAAGTGAACAAAGCACCAGCACCAGGGCTCATATCAGAGTCAGTCCCTGCTCCGCCCCCTACACCCCATACACACAGAGAATGAGCTGTCCATCAGCTACATTTGAACAGAGGGTCTTGGTTCTCTGCATGCGTTGTCATGGGTTGGTGCATCAGTTGTGCAGCCTCCCCCCCACGCCCCGCCCCCAAGGACAGTTATACTGAATAGCTGCTACTTTCCAAATGTTACAGGTAACATGAATCAAATTCTCCTCAATCTGATGGGAGCTGTAGATTTTTATTCAGGTGCCCTTTATTTTATTTAGAAAGTCCTGTTTAGCCGGGCGTTGTGGCGCACGCCTTTAATCCCAGCACTCGGGAGGCAGAGGCAGGCGGATCGCTGTGAGTTCGAGGCCAGCCTGGTCTACAAAGTGAGTCCAGGATGGCCAAAGCTACACAGAGAAACCCTGTCTCAAAAAACCAAAAAAAAAAAAAAAAAAAAAAAAAAAAAAAAAAGAAAGTCCTGTTTAAATTTTAATTTTCTGAGTGAATGTAAAAAACAAGCTCTTTGGTGTCTCTTGGGCGACTCTATGGCTCTTTTAGGGTCTGTTGGGATGATGAATTACCTCAACTGATTTCTGGACATTAATTCCAACTTGGATTCCTTGAATTAGGAATAAACAGACTTACAGGGATGAGTCCTCTGTGTATGGTGTGGGATTTAGTTTGCTAATATTTTATTTTACTTTTGTTACTCGTTGATACTAGTTTGGAAATTGAGTTTGTCACATTAAACATTTTATCTTACCTTAGCGCAGTTCTCTTTTTTATAGAATTTATCCTAATATCTACTTAGTGTGCAGGGATAAAGCCGAGGGATCTGACCTTTGTTCCCTTTAGGCTTTGGACTCTTAGGCATCAGTGTGTCTGTCACTGAATCACGAGTGGGACAAGCTGTCTGTCGTTTCAAAGATTAAATACCCATGTTCCCTGAAGATAAGAGACCGGGTGATAGAAAAATACAGAATTACTATGACGTATACCGTTTTCAAGGAAAACTTTTAGGAAGATTGAGGAATTTAAGTCACGTATCTATTTTTCCACTCTGCAATTTCTCCATTCTGCAAAGTACTGAATCAAATCCAGTATTTTCACGTTGCCTGGCGAAGCTTCCAAACTAGGTTGCAACGGTCACGCTAAGCTGGTAATTGCTTGGACAAAGCGTGTTGAGCAGGTCTCAAGCATCAAGAGGTGCACGCTGCCAATTTTCTGTACTTTAAGTACCTGGAACATTGCCTGTCTTGCACGCAGGTGCAGGACGAAGTGGGGCTACTTGGAAAAAACCTGGCCTCTCCCGGAGGAAGTGGGCGGAACCTGTCGTGGCTTCTCATTCGCTGCGGTTCCTTAGTGCGTGTTGACGTCACTGAGACGCGACCCGGAAGTGCGCGTGCTGCCCGGGCCGGGGATGGGTAAGCGGGCCTTCGGGGTAGCTGTACAGCCTTTCTAAGGTACTGGTGACTCGTGTGTGCCGCGTGCGTCTGAACGCGGCCTAGGTAGATGGCGGGAGGTAGAGGCTGCTCCCCACTCTAGGTGACACCCCGTCTCTTTTCACTGATTCGTGTGCGGCGGCCGTATCTGAGGGCGGGTTCTCCATGGTTTTTAGAGTTAGGAGCGAAAGCTAGGGTTTCAGACTCGTGGCCTTCTCGTGGGTAGCTGGCTCCGCGGCGCGATAGTTCTCTTGGAGTTAAGAGCTGCCGCCTCTCGGATGTCGAGCAGAAGGCGAGAAACGCTGGGGCAACCTCGCCAAGTTCCAACTTTGAAGGCAGTAACCTTGAGGCGGACGAGGGTGATGTGCACGTGTAACTGACGTGCTCTGGATGTCTGTAGTTCGCGCTAGTCAAATATTTCATTTTCTGGGCTTGGCATCCCCCCTCCTGTTTCCAATATAGTAAACGTAGCAAGAGTATAGAACTGGGTACTGCCATCTGAGAGGTTTAGTGTTCCTTAACGGGCTTCCAGGTTATCCGGAGAGATGAGTTTGCTTGTTGGGCTGTCTGACAGTGTTTGTCCGCCCCCATTTTGAAGTTTAATTAGCTTACCTATGTGTTTGCCATGTAGATGTGTGGTCGGTGACTGTCTCCAGATGCACAGGCGCCTGTATCCTTGGCACAGGCAGGTCCTGAGCTGCAGCTGGAGTAGATTGTGCCTCCTAAAGCGATACCTGTTTACAATGAAGCTGCAGTCTCCAGAATTCCAGTCGCTCTTCACAGAAGGCTTGAAGAGCCTTACAGGTGAGAGGTTAAGGCTGCCTTCTGGGCTTTGGAATTGCCCACCACAGAGAAGTAAGGGGCAGGCAACTTTCCGTCCTACTTGGGATGAATTGAAAAGCTTAAGCCCAGATCACTAGAAAAAGTGGGAAGCTCAGTGCAACATGAAACACAGCTGTATACCCCAAGAAATCCCAATTATCATACATTATGTGATGAGACCCAACACCTTTAGATACGTGTTCTGATTGGAAGAGGAAACACCTGCTTAGGAAGTGAAGCGCCTTGTCTGCTTGCCTAATAATAAACTGAAGGAGTTAAGAGTTGAAATTTCAGAGTCTGATGTCATCCAGTTTGTAAACAGTGAAGCTACGTTTTTCTTCCTTTGTATAGTTGCTTTCTGGGAAAACAGAAGGACATGGAAACGATTTCCTCTTTTTCTATGTGTGGCTTGTCTGGGAGGCAAACAGAAAAGTGCTGTTGTCACAGTTTGGTCAGCATTGGTCTTTATGTGAGCAAATGATGCTGCAGCATCCCGTAGCCGCAATGCAAAGCCTATGGGTTTGTCAAGAATGGCTTCCAGGAATACACAGCACTTGAGATGCCTTTTTATTACCAGAGTTAGTAGGGTGCATGCTCTGTGTTGAGGGGATTTGTCAAGAATGGCTTCCAGGAATACACAGCACTTGATGTGCCCTTTTATTACTGGAGTTAGTAGGGTGCTCTGTGTTGAGGTTGGAAGACTACTTGTAGGAGTCAGTAGTCTCCATTGTGTGTGCTCCAGGATGCAGCTCAGGATATCAGGCTTGGTGACAGGGACTTTTACACACGAATAACAAACATCTCACAGGCCCTTGGAGTACTTTTAAAATACAAATGCTGGGATTCTGTCCTACAGTCCACTGACTCTCAGAAGGACAAACATATATTTTCTTTTGTTTTCACTCCATAGATTAATTCTGTTGAACAAACTGGGGGAAACGTTGTTTTAAACCTACTGTGCTATTCCCAAGGCTACTTTTGTACTCTTGAAATGAGACGATGGTATTTTTGGTACCTACGAAAAGAATGAGGAGAACATTCTTTTAAGTTCTTTAGGTGAGGTAGAGGCTTGTTTAAGTGCAAGTTAATGATGCCATTTTCACTGTGAAAAATGCTAGAAATTCTCTGACCAAAAGAAAAATAAAAAGAAACAGGTAAAAATAATAGTTATCCAGGCATCATAGTTAAGCCTCTGCACATCTTATTCAGACTCACCATTTCCAATGCTCAGTAACCACAGTGGCTGGCAGTTTCTGCTTGAACACTGCAGATCTAAGAGCTCAGTTTGGCTGATTGAATGTGTTCTTTTTTCATATCCTTTCCCAGCCCCTAGTTTTCCTGTTCCCTATTACCCCCCCCCCACCTAGAAACAATATTTAAGTTGTTAAATAGTATAGTTTCTTAAATATCTTTTTAAAAATAGATTTTTATTCTTTGAAAGTTTCATACAATTTTAGCATAATCACCTTAACTACTCTTGTTCTTCTTTACTCCCCCAGCTTCCTGTCTGTCTGTCTGTCTGTCTGTCTGTCTTTTAAATAACCCATCAGCTTCAATTTGTGCTACTCACATACTCCTAAGTGTGGAGCATGGTCATCTCTCCAGGAGCCACACCCTTAAAGCCTTTCTCATTGCTAGCTGGAAGTAATGTCTTTCCTAGTTGATGTTACTGGACAAGACATTTGACCACCCAGCTGGATTGACCAAGGTGGGAAGCAGCTTGGAGTGATGTACTCAATGCAAAGTTGGAAAGAAACCACAGGGAGAGTTTCATTAGGTAACGTGTGAGGCTAGGATTAGAGATGAGGCAGAAGTTAGATATGGGAGCTTTTGTTTATTATGTGAGAGACTTTGGACATTGAGTGCAAATCTGTAGGAGGCGGAACTGCCTAGTGTTATTTACTCTGGTGATTTAGAGTAATCCGGCTATAGAGGCTAGCTTTAAGGAGCCAGTGGTGTGACACTGGGTCAAGGAGATAAATGAAGACATTCGAGAGCCCTGTGTCAGAATAAGCCCAGAGTGTAGAGGACCGGCCTGGGTGTTAAGGGAGATAGATCCCAGTTTGGACAGCTTTTCAGTTGTTTGGGACATGGAACTCTCCGTTAGTTTTATGAAAATTGTGGACATGATTTTTACATTTTAAAGACTCTCAACTGGGGCATTGGTTGGGAGACTTGATTGGGAATTAAGGGAGTGTGAAACTTTATTGGAGAGGGTTTATGGAAGTGGTGTCTTGTACAGAGCCCCCATTTACGTAAGGCAGGATTGTTTAGTCAAGCCATCTCAGAAAACCTACAGAGAGGGGATGAACGAACGGTTTGAAAAGAATAGGCGGAAGAAGAGTATGGGACACTAGCAGAAGCTGAGGATTACATTTTGTGTTGTGGTTAGGGATGGGTTTGCTGATGACAAGGACACATCAAGCCACTTCCTGCAGTAAAGGAAGAATGCTGCCTACGGAGGCCACTGTGCTTGCTCTTCTGTTGATAATAATTCATACTCATAGTGATGATGCTAAGGTATCTTTGGATTCTGTACTAACTTCTGGATCAGAAAGAAAATTTCAAAGTTCTTAGGAGCAGTGTACTGTAGATGAACCATCTCAGATGTTCAGGACTTTTTCACTCTCATACACGTGACTGCTCAGTTCAGTGTGCTCCACTGTCTGCAGGAGATGATAAGACTCTGCTTTTGTGAGTACTGGTCTTGAATCACATTGTGCTTAAAGAACAACAACAAAACCCAACTGAAACCTTCTCTCCTCAGAATTATTTGCCAAAGAGAATCATGAATTAAGAATAGCAGGGGGAGCAGTGAGGGATTTACTCAATGGGGTGAAGCCTCAAGATGTGGATTTCGCCACCACCGCCACCCCTACCCAGATGAAGGAGATGTTCCAGTCAGCCGGCATTCGCATGATAAACAACAAAGGAGAGAAGCATGGGACCATCACTGCCAGGGTGAGTGAAGCTGAACTTACTGGCTCTGACACTTCTGTGATCACTTAAAGTTAACATATTATCCAACGTTTTAAAAGTCTCAATAGGAATGTCAGTGAATCCTACCGACCCTCTGGAATCCTCCATCCTCCTCCATGGAGCTACTTATTATGTAAGTGTGTTACTCCAGCCACTTCTAAAATTTCTGAGGCAAAACCAAGTAAGTCCTCTGTTGGAGATTTTGAAGGTGGTCTTCAATCCTGTGGTATAGTTCCTTGCCGAACCTCTCCAGAGCAAGCCCATATATTCCTCCATCTTTCCAGGGTATAGATACTATAGTTTTGGGTTACTTCAGGTTCAGGTTTAGCATTTATGTCTGTTATTTACACCTGGTTCTGGAAATACGTTTTAACCAGATCCAGAAGTCTCTCCGGACCTACTCCACAAGGTACTACTTTTATCATGGGAGAGACCAGCTCCATCTGTAACTCCACAACAGCGTTCCAGTGGGCTGGGATATGGGTGGACAACAGTGTTACTGACCCTCACTTCCCCTTCCGTCCCCATAGCATTAAACTAATCTGTTTTAAAATGAGGAATATGGTTTACAATAGGACATAAACTATTTTTATAGTTGTATCTTATGTTTCAAGTTATTGTAAAAAGTTTTAAAACACTTAAATTTTAATGAAATTGCTTAGCAACAAACTTCTTAAAACATACGTCCTCTGTTAAACGAATGACATGTGACATACATTAAAGTAACTATAAAAAATGTAGTGTGGTAAATACAGAAACTAGTACCATTTGTCTGTTATCATTAATAAAGACAAGAGAGTGAAATAATTGCTTGTCATTAGTAAAGTATGAACTATACATTGCTGCATGTGTGGTATGCTTTTGCCACAAACATTGTAAAATGTTTGTCATAGCATATGCTGAGGCCCATTCTTAAAGTGTCCTTATGTGGCACAGGACTGTTTTTCTTTCACACTGCTCTGTTCTTGTTTCAGATTCAATGTTTATATTCCATAGGCTATCAGGTATAAAGTTTTGACATAGTGGGTTTTTTTTGAGAATTTTCTGTTAATGGCTTTCCTTAAATGTGCATATTCTATGGCTTTCATTCTGTTTGAATGATGCACTTAACCAGTCCTGACCAGACAGGCCTCCTGGATGCATTTGCAGATGACAGTGTCATGTCATGATGTGCTCCTCATCTCCACAAAGTGACCTGTTGTTGGTCGTCTCATGAAAAATGTGAGCTAGTGCTCCTGATGCTGTTAGGAGTTTTCCTTAGAGATCAGAATCCCCCAGGGTTGTGCCAGGGATAAGCTCAGTTGTGTTGTATTTTAAGAGGACAAGTCTTATTGACTTCCACTTAATCCTGTTTTCATTTGTGGTGCTTCATTTCTTCTATCAACAGTTTCTGGTGCCCCAAGTTTTATTTATTTATTAAGGTTTTTTTTTGCCTACACTGTACAGGGAGGGAAAGTATACTTGTTTCTAACAATTGCACATAGCTTTCCTACTTCAAGTCCTTCTCTTTATTTCATATGTAATTGTACTTCAAGAGCCTTACTTTATAATGAGAATATAGATACAGCTCTGTATCTGAAAAAGTATGTGAAACTGTGAGAAATGGAAGAACAAACTTCTAATGAGGAGGTCCTAAAGTTCTCTTTGGTCAAAAAAAAAAAAATCTCTGTGCTTGACTCCCACTAATATGCCATTTTGTCAGTGCAGCATTGGTCATGATCAGATGAGTTCGCATTTGAAATTTGCTTCTTTCCACATCCCATCCATGTCCAGATCCTTCTCAATGTATAGCCCGCATCATGTTGTTAGCAGAGTTCACGGCTGGAGGTGAGCTCTTTCCAGGATACACAGCACTTTGAGCTGCTACATCTCAGTCTGCTGCTCAGGGTTATATGTTGCAGAAACTGGTCTTTGGCTCTGCAGACCAGAGCTGTTGAATAGTATTTAAGAGAGTAGCTTGCTCTGAAATAGAAATAATCTGGGTCCAGTGCACTGAGGCCTCTTTCCTGCCACCCTATTCCCACTTCTCAGAGTTGGATGTTTGTGTGGGAAACTGATCCTAATCAGAGTGGATATTTTTAAGAAACTATTCTTTGGATTTTTTTGAATTCTATGTTTATGTACCAAGTTATAGTAATGGACTTCAAATAGAGTAGTTGGCAGGTATCACAGCAATCCTGCCTTAAAATATTTGGTGAAACTAAAAATTAGCTAAGAAGAAAACAAGAGTTTGTGGGGGCCATTGTTGTGATAGGTAAAGGCACCTGCTGCCAAACCTGACAACTTGATTCAGTCTCCAAAACTCCAGTAGTGGAAGGAGACAACAGACTTGTGCCAGCTGTCTTTGGCTGTGGCACAGACATGCACACTCACTAAATAACAACAAAAACATGTTTAATTGCAGCTTCATGAAGAAAATTTTGAAGTTACTACACTCCGGATTGACGTCACCACTGATGGAAGACATGCAGAGGTAGAATTCACAACTGATTGGCAGAAAGATGCTGAAAGAAGAGATCTTACCATAAACTCTATGTTTCTAGGTAATCTCTTGAGAAAATAAGACAGCACTTTAACTCGTTGTCCTGCTTCCTCTCTGGGTTAAACTGCTGCTGTGGTGGAAATGTCCAACTTTTAAGTTGTGCTAATTCATCAGTGCCTGTTGGCTGGAACCAGCATCACTAGCTTTGAACGGGAGTATCTTTGTTGGTTTCCTTTGTAGTACTGTAGCGAAGATTAAGGGTACCTGTTAGTGCTTAGCAACAGTACCTGATACATTTATGCACATTCTGTCTGTTAACTTACTGTACTAAACAGGGCAAGAAAATGTGTATCACATGTCACTCATTCTCTCTACATTGTTTTATAAATGTGTGTCCACTCATTCCTCTTTTCGGGTCTCTTGCTGCACAATGGCAAATAGCTTTCAAATCTTTGTACCTGACTCTACACACAACCTCAGAATCTTTGTTAGCATCCAATCCTAGGAATCAGCAATTGAGTTGCCGTAGGTAATGAAACACGTCAGCATAATCTTCCGTGATATTAGAAATGAGGAGAAACATTCAAGACCTGAGGTGAGTTGGCATAGCATTTTGGTCCATTTCTGGTACATCAGCTTTTATACTTTAAATTTCACACAGTCTCTGTGTTTGATTATTGCTTCATGGGCCGAGAAAGTAAGTTTAGGCAAGATGGATACATGAAACTGTAGAATTGCTAAGTGCTGTAGTTAAGTCTGATCAGTGATGGTAGGAACTTCCAAAGCCAAGGCAGTTTATGATCGTAGGGAGCCAGATACTGAATGCTGTATACATACATACACACACACACAATTAATAATGTTGCCTAACAGGACTGTTTTCAATATACTTGTGGTATTTCATATAAAACAAAGCTAGTCTTGGTGCAGTTTGCTGAGCTTTAGCATGTGCCCAGCACAGTTAGAAGCATGTTACAAAAGTTGAATCTGCTCAGTAACTCTAGGAAGCCATTTAACTCATGGCAACATGACTGAGGTGTAGCTTGTAAGCTGTACACGTAGGTTTCCTGCTGAGGCATCCTGGCTCCAGAGGCCATGCTCTTTGAATCTTCAGTCTTTTTTCTTTCTTTTTAAATAAAAATAGTAATTAGAGCAAAACAATGATAACTACCCTCTCATTAGCCTAGTTTTCTGTTCAGGCTTCTTTCAAGTCTTACTGGTTCAAGCATTAAAAGTACGGCCACAAATGGCTTGTTACTTGGCTTCCGAAGGCATTTTCTTCCTGTTTCATTTTGCTTTTTGTAGTACTAGAGATGGAAATGAGGGGCTTGCACATGGTAGCTGGGAAGAGAGTCATCCTGCAGACCTTGCATTAGAACAAGGATCTTTTTTGTTTGTTTTTTCGAGACAGGGTTTCTCTGTGTGGCCTTGGCTGTCCTAGACTCACTTTATAGATCAGGCTGGCCTCAAACTCACAGCGATCCACCTGCCTCAGTCTCCTGAGTGCTGGGATTAAAGGCATGTGCCACCAACGTCTGGCAGAACAAGGATCTGAAGACAGATACACTCTGTAGTCTTATTTTGCTTGTTTAGCATCTCCCCGCTTTTTTTTCTGTTTTTTTTTTATATGGTGCTTTTAGAAATTGTCATAAATCCAGATGCTTCTGGTACAGTAGTTCGCCTATGTATAGATTCAAAACAGTTGGAAACACTTAAAGCCTAATGTTTGAGCTGGCCAGTGCTGTTGCTTTTAGAATAGTCAAGCAGCATTTAATGTAAAACAGCTAAATTGACAGTCATTTTCCAAAGATGGTGGTAGTTTCTCCTGATGGCAGGGTGAAATATCTCACAGGGCCATGGGTCAAGATGCTTTAACTGAATGAATGCTTTTAGTGTTTCTTTTCTCTTGAGTTGTTGGGATAAGTAGCTAGTGATCTGGGTTTGAGATTATCCCTGGAATGTGTGATTAGGAAAATCCCAGGCTAATGAAGATGAGTGGTTCATTCTAATACTGAAGGTTTATAAGCTATTAGGAGTAGTTTTAACAACTCCCTTCTGCTTGTTAGTGACAGAATTATCATAGTTAAGTCGTGTGTGTGTGTGTGTGTGTGTGTGTGTGTGTGTGTGTGTGTATGTGTGAGTGTGAGTGAGTGAGAGAGAGAGAGACAGAGAGAGACAGAGAGAGAGAGAGAGAGAGAGAGAGAGAGAGAGAGAGAGAGAGAGAGAGAGAGATGGAGTAATAGGTTCCCAGAGTCTAGTGTTGATTCCAGATTGCCTGTTTTGTCACAGCCTGTGGTTATCCCTCTGAGAGAAATCTGAAAAACTTATCAGAAATTTGTACTGTGACTAAGGTTGGAATGTTATTTTTTAAGATTTCTGGATTTTATTTTTTAACTTGTTTAGTTATGAGATCTACTTTCTGTTTTTGTAGTTTAAGTATGTGTTCAGGCCATCTTAGAAATTCTGTGTCCTGAATGCTGAGCTAATAGGTGTTTTGCCATCTTGGTCTGTTTATTTCAAAATAGCTTTTGCATATTTGGGAAATTAAGTTATTAGTCTCTTCATACTGAGATATTTCCTCCAGAATTTGTAATTTTCTGGAAGATGTTTTCCCCCCCGATAAGCGTATTTGTATTTTCAAAGTTTTTTTTTAACTTTTAGATTCGTTGTGAATTTCACATCATGCATCCCAATCCCATTCATCTTCCCGTCCCTGCGTATTTGCCCTCCACCTTTGCAACCTCGGTGCCACCTGCTCCAAAGAAAACAAAAACAACCAATTTAAAAAATCTTGACATGGGAGCCGGGTGTTACTGTCTGTCACAATCTCCCATTTTGTCCAAACAGCTTTACTTAAAAATGTTCATTGTAATGAGTCACTGGTCTGGTTTGAGGACCCTGGCTCCTGCTACACTATCAGTACTGGATTCTCATGGTGACTCCTTGGATTTCCTGTTGTTGGCCTGTGGCATGGAGATCCTGCAGCTTTGGTTTGCAGGGCCAGCCCATCACTCACTCCAGCAGTTCATAGATGACATGGATGTTTTTATCTACTATGTCTGTTACTGTGTTTTATTTTTGTAAAAACTACAGTGAAATCCCAATCGTTCCATTTTCCCAATAAAGACTCAGGAGCCAGATGCAGGGATGAAACCAGCTCAGAGAGGGAGAGAAAGCAGAGAAAGCTCATCTTCCTACTCAGCTTATGTCCCAGAAGAACAAAACCAAAACCCTCTTTTCTCTAGTCTTAAATACACTCAATCAGAGTCCCCCCTTGCTGTTTAATCCTGTGAGCCAGTTTCTTGCTCTGCCTCTTGACCTAGGATCAATTTTATTTCACTTGGCTTAAAGGTATGTGTTAGGGCTGAGCCCCATCAAACAGGAAAAAGGTTTTTATGGTTCACAATGAGATCAAATATCTTGCAACAGTATTTTTCTAAGATTTAATTTCTTGTGTCTGAATGTATGCAGGTGTGTGTGTGTGTGTAGAGGCTGGAAAAGGGTAATGATTGTTCTGAATTACTTTCCACCTATTCCTTTGAGGCAGGGCCTGTCCTGGTATATTTATTTTAGAAATATTAACTCTTATGTTTAGAAGATTATCTCTGCTCTTTATGTTCTGTGTAACATGAAAATCAGCCTCTCCCTCCTATTTTACACAAGTGTGGTAAATTGAATTTGTGTATTCTTGAAGGTTCTATCTTTTCAATTGTAAAGTGGTCTTTTATTCTGTTTCTCATTTACTAGTGATATATATGAATATGACTAATACCTGTATTTTTGTTCTAATTCTTACCTTTGTTGAATTTTTGCTGTTTGTGGTAGCTTTCAGATGATTTTTTTTCCCACTAAATCCTTGCTAATGATTTTTCTTCCCTCTTTTCTAATAAATAGGTTTTGATGGGACCCTGTTTGATTACTTTAATGGTTATGCAGATTTAAAAAATAAAAAAGTTCGATTTGTTGGACATGCTAAACAGAGAATTCAAGAAGATTATCTTCGAATTCTAAGATATTTCAGGTAAGAATTTATAAATTTTAACAATAGGAAATTTCAGTTTTTAATGTCACCCCTTGAGCACAATCCCATTTTGTTTAGTACATAACAGCAGGAATACAAAATAGAGACATCTCAAGTCCCTGTCCTCAGTGATGAGGTAGCACCCTTCTGAAGTACACATATTTAGACTGTTCTCTGGTATGTTCTGTATCAAAGCTGTAAATTATTAGTGCTTTTCCTTCACTAGGAAGGCCTGCATCCTTACCACAGGCCAGGCGCTGTGCTAAGTGCTCTGATCAAAGTGTCTGCCCTCACAAGCTTAAGAGTGCGATATGCTCTGGAACATATGTAGTACCTCACCACAAAACAACATGAGTGCTAAAGCAGTCAGAGTATAAATCTACTTAACAGTTGGATGGACTTGCTGAATGTGGTTTGAATTTTTGTAGATTTTTAACTGATAAACAGAAGCTATTATATGTATGTGTAATGTCCTGATACATTGTAATTTAAGCATGTCTCTGAATGTTTTGTAGTCACTATACTGTGCAGCAGTGATGAGGATACCATCTTACATGTTTATCTGTAATGTAGTGCCCACGGAGAGGTCAACTAACAGATCCTAGTCCTCGGCTTTCTTGGTTACATGTGATATTATATATTTGTGTCTGGATATTTTAACACTTTAACTCTAACTCTGTCTGTTGCTTCAAGAGTGGTGGCATATGCCTGAATCCCAACACTGAGGGAGCCTAAGGTAGGAAGGTCATGGGTTGAATGCCAGCCGTGGCTACACTGAGTTTGAGGCCACTGCACATTTTCAGTGTGCTCCATTTTCTGTCAGTTGATCAACAGCCTGTCTGATTTCTTGGCCATTTGCATTTTCCAAAGTGAGCCAATGTGAACATGAGAGCCAGGATCACTTTGTGGTACTGACTTTACTTCTTTTGGACATATAAACTCTAAAGTGGACCTCTTTTTGGTTATCAGAGGAGTCCCCATACTTCCCCCAGTGCCTGTACTAGTTTACTTCTTCGTAGCTTTACACATGGGTTTCTATATAACTTCTTTAGCACTTGCTATCTTTGGTAACAGCCATTCTTATTCGAATGAGATCACGTAATTGCATGTGCATTTTGCAGCTATTTCTTGAGTTCCTTCTATAAGCTAAATAATCTCTCATCAGATGTACCATTTACAAATATTCTATAGGTTGTGTCTTGATAGTTTCTTAATGTTTTTAAAAATATTTTATTAATTTATTCATATTACATCTCAATTGTTATCCCACACCTTGTATCCTCCCATTCCTCCCTCCCTCCCGCTTTCCCCTACTCCCCTCCCTATGTCTGACTGAGGGAGACTTCCCCAGCCTAAATGTCCCTCAGTAGAATAAACTGTGGTACATTTACACTATGGAATACTACTCAGCTATTAAAAACAAGGAATTCCCGAAATTTGTGGACAAATGGATTGAACCAGAAATTATAATGAGTCAGTTCACCCAGAAGCAAAAAGAGTTAAATGGTATATACTCACTTATATCGAGACACTAGCCCAAGGGGCATATCCCATGAAAGTCTTCACTTAACCAGGAAAGTGGGTCAGAGGGGAGGACATCCTATTAGGACTTTAGGTGAGAGAAGCATGGGAGAATGGGGAAATAGAAGGATCCAGAGGGTCCTAGAAACCTACAAGAAGAACATTATGACGTGCGGATCTGGGCCCAGGGGTCCTGCTCAAACTAAGGCACCAGCCAAGGACAATATAGGCAGTAAACTTCAAACCCCTATCCAGATCTAGCTGATGGACAGAACGTTCTCCACTGTTGAGTGGAGAGTGGGGTCTGACTTTCATGTGGACTCTGGTGTCCCATTTTTGATCACGTCCCCTTGGTGGGGAGGCCTGGTGGCACTCAGAGGAAGGATAGCAGGTTCTTAGTGATTTTTTACAAATCCAAATTCTATCCTAAAACAAAAACAAACAAACCCCATGTGGCAGTGTACATCTAGTAACATTCATTGTTCACTAGTTGGGACCACTCTGAGTCCTGTGGAACAGAGCATATCTTGTCAATAAATCCAAGTTTCCTACACTTGAGTATATGTAAACAGTCTGTTAATAGCAAATCAAGCAGCAAGACTTAAATTGTAACACTGTTTATGCTTTGTTGACTCATCACCTAGAGGTATCTGGGACAACCATAGTAAAAATGGAAAGTATTTTATGAACCTGCACAGAGGTAATAAAACTCTGAGGGTAGTTATTATTGTTTTTAGTAGTAAACTTAAAAAAAAATGCGTTACATATCAAATGTCTTACAGGTTTTATGGCAGAATTGTCGACAATCCTGGTGACCATGACCATGAGACTCTGGAAGCAATTGCAGAAAATGCCAAAGGCTTGGCTGGAATATCAGGCGAGAGAATTTGGGTAGAACTGAAGAAAATTCTTACTGGTAGCCATGTAAACCATTTGATGCACCTGATGTATGATCTTGATGTGGCTCCTCACATAGGTGAGAACAGGTTATACAATGTGAATCTCTAGGGACAAAACACCTAGTGTAAAGTACACGAGTATTATGTTTGTGTTACATGGCTATAGAGTTAAGTGGGGAAATGAAATTCTAAGGTAAACACTGGGATCAAGGATTAGGATAGTTTATGAGTAAAGAACAGTTCAGAGAGTACACTTGAATTTGATAAAGCTGTGCCACTTACTGGCTTTGTAGGTTGGGTTGTTTATCATCAACAGTCAGTGGAAGCAGTAAGTTAATGCATAGTAAAATCTTTCACAGTAGTACTTAATATACAGAAAGTCAGTAATTGTAGCCAATATATTCATAAGAACATAACATTACCAAGTAGGGAATGTGTACAGATAGGAGCATGACTGAGAAGGCATCTGATGTGACCACAGCTCCCAAGCCTCCTGGTACATCCTGCTCAGGAAAACAAGAATGTGATAGGGCTTCCCTAGGAGTTAAGAGAGTGACAGATGGATGGGCTGATAATAAGCAATGGAGAAAGAACACTATGCAGTCTTTAAAAACTACATGGTTTAAGAGATGAGTGAGGGTTTTGTAACTAAAACAAAACAAAACGACTTTTTTTTTGGGTCTATACAGGTTTACCTGCTCTTGCAAATCTAGAAGAATTCAACAAAGTCAGTAAAAATGTTGAAGGCTTTTCACCAAAACCAATGACTCTTTTGGCCTCTTTATTCAGAGTACAAGATGATGTCACAAAACTGGATTTGAGATTGAAAATTTCAAAAGAAGAGAAAAACTTGGGCTTATTTATAGTTAAAAACAGGAAAGATTTGATTAAAGCAACAGATAGTTCAGAACCATTGAAACCATATCAAGACTTTGTTATAGATGTAAGTATGTATTAGGCTTGGTCAGAAAGTAATTCTTCACTAACTGGATAAGTAACTTTTTCAAACTAGATTTTATGTAAGTACTTAAATAGTAGAATGAAATTGTGTTTAATACGTGTAAAATTCTGTGTCATTTAGTCTAGGGAACCGGATGCACCTGTCCGTGTGTGTGAGCTGCTGAAGTACCAAGGAGAGCACGCTCTTCTCAAGGAGATGCAGCAGTGGTCTGTCCCGCCGTTCCCTGTGAGTGGACATGACATCAGGAAAGTGGGCATTTCTTCAGGGAAGGAAATTGGGGCCCTGTTACAGCAGTTGCGTGAACAGTGGAAGAAAAGTGGTTACCAAATGGAAAAAGATGAACTTCTAAGTTACATAAAGAAGTCCTAAAATGAGCTCTGTTTGAAACAGTGGAAAGTCTTGGTAAGACTGGTTTTCTTTCCTTCTGTTTCTCACTTAAAATTTAAGAAACAGCAGTAGTAAACTCAGTGTTTTCAGTTACTTCTATTCTAAGCTCAAGTCTACCTCCTTTTAGTACAGTTTAACTCTGAATTTTCCAACTCTTTTGGAAGAGTGCCAGGTGAGAAAAGTCATAGCTTTTACTTGTTTAGACTGGCTGTTGATCTTAAAACATGGTAATTGTTGAAGCAAAACACTGTGTGTGCTAAAACAACTACTTAGTTATGCTGTCTTAGCTGTTTCTTGAATTTTAACACTAATTAGTCCACAATGGCATTCATTTACACAGGATTGTTTCTGATTTCATATGTATGCAAAGCTTAGGGGCTGGTGTTGAGACTTCTAGGTGACAAAGACAGTAAACAATCTTTATTTTATTAATTAGACAGATATGGCTTAGATTTTGACATTGTATATTAACTCTCCTTTCTGCACAGCCACTCAGTTTCTGTGAGGAAGTTGAATAGGGTTAAGTTGGGGAAAAGGGGAGCCTCAAAATCTACTTTACCCAGGTCAGTAAATACCTGGAGTTTCTGCTGTTGGCACCCCACCTACATGATTATGCAGGAAGTATACAGATGGAGTAACATCAAAGCTGCTTTGAGGTGTAAGATCCCCTTAAACAATATATGGGCGCTGACATTACACTGCTGAACTAAAAGGCAGAATTCTCTCACTTCATGACTGTGGCTCGAATGAAACCAAAGTGGAGTTTTAAAATAAGCGACATTGAGGAACAGCCACAGCCTATTCTTGAGTTGCATTTTATTACTGTAGTTCCTACACTTTAAATATTTTACTTGATCAACTTTGACATAATTCAACAGTGTAGATTTGGATATAGGTATTAGTTTTGGTCAGTTTTAATTATGCTCAATTGCTTTAGCTTTCTTTCTAAAGGGTATAATCCCAGAAGCATATACTGCTCACTTATATTTGCAAATGAAATGCAAAATGGACATATACTACTATTTAACATGACAGAGTCATCAAATAAATAGTGCACATACACAAAATGCTATTTTTTCTGCTCAAACTGCTATTTTACTCTTTAATTTTTTCAAAATTTACAAATCAGCATCTCACACAAAGCTAAAGAAAATTATAAGGAACAATGTCCTTTAAAAATAATATACACTGCCTTGCTTCTGTCCTGTGCCTGCCAACTCAGCTTCTGGAGCGCTTTTATCTAGCGCAGTGGTGCCACTCTCCTACCCTGCTCCATAGCCCCAGTATTTCAACGGTGTTTTCTTATCCTAGCAATGGCATATATTCAACAGGGTAATTAATGGCACCAAGCTACTAAAAGGAGATACTTCTGAATCCAACCTTATGTTTTATCCTGCTTTTTCATCCCTTGAACAAGTTGCCTGTGAACTTGGTAGTCAAATGCTGTAACCCAGCACACACATACATCACAGGGAGTGATGTCTGGTGCAGATCTGACTTGAGGAAACAAGGTTAGGAAGTTATCCCTACAGGTGTGCTTATAAACAAAGTATTACTTTGTCTGGACTTATTTCGTCTTCAGTCTCTGGAATTGTCGGTAACAGAGCGGAGCGAGTTAGGCCCCAGAATTTTTGAGGTGACATGTCTTTTTTGGTGGCTGTAAATTTCCATCCAATATGGCTTGCACAAATCTTACACTGGGCAATGGTCCATGCATACCTGTAAAGTGAAGGAAAGACACAAGCTAAGGAAATCTGTTTTTCACCTTTGGTCTAGGCTTGTCATGCAATTTCTTTGAAACCTCCTAAGTTTATAAAACCACCTGTCATAATTTGATACTGTATTGATATGATTTGGTAATTCACTTCTGCAGGCTTATGTTGCTGGTTTGCTCCAGCTTCAGCATCACTGCTTTCTCCTACATTTTTGTTAGAGAACAGCAATCTTAAAGACACAAGTGAAGTAGAGGAAGGAGAGCTTGAACTTTGAAAACAAGGTACTTTGTTCTCAAGCCAGCAATCAGGCAGAGGATTCTCCATGTAGTGCTTGCACTAGCATATTAATGTTAGTTTTACAGTCCTCAAGAATGATGGCAAATAGGAGGACTTTTTAAAATGTAGGGATTAGCAAGTAAAGTCACTACTCTGTAATTCCTTTGCCACTTCCCAGTGTAAAAGGGTGACCCAGAACCAAACAAGCTAGAATGAGCCAGGCATGGTAGCCCACCTCTTTAATCCCAGCACTCTGGAGGCAGAGGCATCGAGGCCTGCCTGGTCTACAAAGCTAGTCCATGACAGCCAAGGCTACACAGAGGAACCCTATCTCGAGAAGCCAGAAAAAAAAAATAAAAGCAGGATTGCTACATCTCATTATGTCCCTCTATAAGGCCTTTGATACACATCACATCAATAGTTGTAAATAGTTACAGTGGACAATAAAATTTTACAATGAGCTGACAAAATTTCAGTTTTCACTGAATGGAGTGAATCATGCCCCACCACCCAAATTCATTTTAACCTATTGATAAAGCTAAAATTAAACTATTCCTGACCTGTTTTGTATCATTTCCAGAAGCTTCATTTAGGACTAAATGAAGAGTCAAGAAAAAAAGATTAAACAACCATATTACCCAGGAAACCAGCTGTGCACTGTAGAAGGCCGGCCTATCAGATTCAGGTTGGACGCTTTATACACAGTC
The DNA here is from genome assembly GCF_964271855.1 of Acomys minous. NCBI lineage: Eukaryota > Metazoa > Chordata > Mammalia > Rodentia > Muridae > Acomys > Acomys minous. The sequence continues at coordinate 37,947,197 of NC_140500.1, read as the reverse complement.
AGTGTCTCATGTACAAATCCATGAGGATTCACATATGCTGCCATTGGACCACACAAGGATAAACTGCCACAAAGAAGCAAGATCCAGAGTAAGACAATGAAAGAAAAATAGTAATCCCAGTTTGTTTGTTTGTTTTTCCCTTTAGGGTGTAAATTATGCTTTCTAATCTTTGAATTTTAGGTTCTATGCCTTTGTGTAAAATATAGGAATGGTATATAGGAGTTTGGCAGATATTGTATTTTGGCTTCAAAATTTTCTTTGCTTCAACAGGAAATAAGCCAGTGTTACAAAGCCTAGTGAAAAGGTCACGTTTATTAATCTTTGAAGAGTTAGTTTGGTCCTCTGTGGCATAGCAGGTTCAAATAGAATGCTTGAAGCACTCACATGTCAGAAGATGATAGACTAGCTCAGATTTTAAGCAAAAATTGAGGCACAAAGTATTTTATAGACACTGTGGATGTTTCCAGACTGGAAGACAGCCTTACCCCAAACTGAAGTAATTCCCTGTGTTTATGTTCTTTATTGGGTATATTTTTAAGGCATTGGAGGAAATAAGGAAAGTAGGACACTACAGATTCTGAAAGTGAAGTTGGAAATATATTGTGGGAGGTAGATTAAAAATGTAATAAAAAACTTACCTAAATATTTCGTTCTTGGTTGTTATTTCTGTTTCTTGACATTGTTTACAGCAAAGGGAAGTACACTGAAAAGGTTCCGTGGAAAAACAGGCATGTTATCCAGATCATGAAGAAACTTCTCTAGGGTTGTATGTCACACTCCCAACCAGACAAGTTTAGATTAAGGACTACAGAATAATTTGAAATGCTTCAATTTTTCAAACCTTATTCAAAGTTGGACAAGACTTTACTGTTTATACATTCCTAATACCCCAAATTTGGCAAAGAGATGCTTTTAAGGCAAACTAGAACAGGTAAATGAGTACTCCTCTAGTATCTGACTATGTTACTGCACAAAGAGATGTCTCCTGATCTCAACTGTGCCAACTGTCTGTGTGGCCTGGCTGACAATCTACACAACAGAATGTGGGTATTACTCACTTTATTCATGATGTCTAACTCACATCGAAGTCGTTGAATAGCACTACCAATTTTAAGGAGCTGAATTCTCAATACATCATCGATAGGAAGACAAGCAGCTACTCTGTAAGAAAAGTCTTAAAAGACATGTGAGGTTTGCAGGCTTTAAACTTAGGAACATTTATAGCTCTTTATATCTCAGTTATTTTCCTTTAAATCAAACATAGACTTGAATGAAACTGACAGATAGAGGTGACATATAAAGCTAAGTCCTGGAGCCAGCTTTACTTGTAAAGGCTCTATCAGGAACAGAAGTGTCTACATGACAGCCACTTCTGCAATTCAACTTAAGTTAGAAAATTAAAAAATTATGAAGATTCTGTTGCCCCTTAAACATTAATTTCTTTAAAGAAAAGTTCTTCAAAGTGAAAGAAATGCAGATGCCAGTTTAGAATTAGAAGGTCAGTTTAAACTGATTAATATTAAAGGATTCCTACCCCTGCCCCAACAACATGCCAGAGACTGCAATACTTTCCATACCTATTGGATTTGCAGGAAGAGAGTCATCTTTGAGATTTTCATCCCATTCACGTAGCTGTTTTTTAATTCTATCCATTAAAGTTTCCTGGTTTAAAATAAAAACAGCCACAATAGGAGTCACCCCTTTAAAAATAATACTAAACCCAAGACTAGGTAAAATGACTGTATTTTAAAGGTGAAACTGGTTGAATCTAACTCCTTTGAAAGTGCAACTTCCCAGACTTCTTGCCCTTAGGCTATCTATTCTGAGGACTGCAATTTTAAATGCCTCTGGATGCTCCTCTAGGCTGCTGCTTCCACTGCCCCCACCTCCCTTCTAACTTTTCTCAGGCCCTTTTCTGGCTTAGTAAATGGAGGTATGCTATAACATGCTGCCTACATACTTCACTTGACGACCAGTCTACAGAAAAGTGCTGTCTTTTTCCAGGCATTAACAGACTTTCACGATGCATGTGTATGTCTTTGTGAGGGCAGAGGTTAACTGCATTTTTTCTTTAGTGGTATGAACATCATTCATGCTTAAATTACTTGTTTAATGTTTTAGTTCTTTAGATTTCTTGGCAGGGGTTCCCTAAGAAATACATTTGTTTAATGCTTACTATGTGCAATAGCTACTATTATACCATCTGCCCCAAACCACAGAGTAACTGTTAAGCACTGGGCTTTGAGAGTAGTCTTTTTGTTTGAAATCAAGATTCTTTAAAAGCCATCCTAGTGTTCTCTTAGTGGTTCTGTAAGCAGTGACAGCACACTCTTTTAGCTGACAGCACAAGCCGGTGTAGATGCATGTTAGCTAATATGCAAATGATGCAAAAATAAATAGCAATATACTTGTTTGAAAATAAATATTGTGGTGTAAGAATCCTTATAGTGTGACTTCCACATGACTCTTCATAATTTCCATAACCAAAAATGTGCCCTGTTTTGTTAAGTTATAAGTAGTAGGCCTATAAAAATTCTAATAGACAAATTCCAGTAACAAGTGTCTATTTTTACTTTAAGTATAATAAATTACACCATGTGCTGAAGTAACATGCAAGTTTCAGGTAAGATACTTACGGCGTCATATAATGAATACAGCCAGCGAGGCCATGAAGTCAGATTTGCACAGTGAAACTTTCTCTGAAACAAAAAGTGCCACTTAATGAAATTTCAAGGAAAAGATTCTAATACTACAAATAGTAATGTGTAAAAATGATTAGTCCTAAAAAAAATTTCCTAATTTAAAAAAGATAATCACCAACAAATTACCTGAAATGTATTCATAGACTCATCGTAGGTGATTATCTGAAATATTTGACAATTATTCGTTTATGCCTTTTAAATATGTACTGGATCTGGAATTCTTATTCTTACAGAGGTGCAGAAAGTTTGAACACCTTTAATGACAAGGTGACCGTCTGAGAAATGCTACTCACAAAATGCACTCAACACTACCCAGGTGGTGTAACTAGACACCTAAGCTAAATGGCACAGCCTACTGCTCCTAGACTACAAGCTCACACAGCATACTGCAGTACTGAGTATGGTAGGCATCTAAAACACAATGGTAAGGACCTGGGTACTACAAACTATGCTGTAACAAGTATAAAACAGGAAATGTTATGCCAATATGGGGCGTTTACTATGGGTGGATTATGCAGAACTATTAATTATTCTGGACAGATCTGTGCTTCGGAAGGAGTAAGACCTAGGCTTACTGCCTGAATATTGCTAAGAGTATGTGTAATACATATTTTAATATACATATTTTAATATACAAAGTATTTTCTTCAGTAATTTTGCCCAAGAAAAATCCAACTAGAAGGCTTAGAGGTGTATTTCAAGGGGACACGATTCTTGTTTGCAAATATTTTAGGAATTACCACATGGTAGAGACATTATTTGAAGCACCTGTGGGCTACGGCTCAAACTAGATACTTGAAAGAAAAGAGCATTTACATTGGTACTGATGTTTTATTTCAGGCTACCTAAAAATGGTCTGGACAGTTTCATATAAACGCTTAGCTTAGGAGTCTAGCCTACTGGGCTGGACCAAAAGACTTAAGTCCTCTCAGGAAGTTGTCCTTTAGCTCTAAGACCATGGACCTTAGGCCAAGAGTTACTGCCACAGTTCAATTAGAGTTTGAAAATGTGCTACCAATAACAGATGACTGACCAGTAATTACCATGAAAATCATTAATATTATGGCAAGAACTTCACATTCCATTAGAATAGCACATGGCCACTAGAAGTATCTCCATTTCAAACCTAAGTAAATTACAAGCATAGGAGGTCACAGATTTGGTAGTGGGAAGTAGCTACGATTTAACCATTATTTATTCAGTGTGCTAATCATTTTTATGTATTTAGGATAGTACGCATCTATAATATAACTAACATAACAAAAAAGTAAAATCACAGCCCATGAGGCTTATACTTCTCGGGAAGAAGTCTATTTACTAAAATTAAGAAATTCTTTAAAAAAATAAGAACACAAGAAAAAGTTTCCGTTTAGGTGGCTGACACATGTCTGACTAAATAGTAAACATTTTTCATGTTAGGATGATTACTTCTGTAGCACGAAGCATTATGAAGTGTAGTGTAAAGGTGTAATTTGAGCAGAAGATAAATGACATGTTAACAGTGACAGGAATGCATTGAATGATCCCATCCTTTTTCATAGCCCTGACCTAAAAGCAAACTAGTGTCTCTTCCCTTTGAAGAAAAGGACTTCTAAAAATATTTATACTGGTTATTATTCTGAAAGACTCTATTCCAAGTACAAAGAAACGTGTTGAATATTCTTTTAACAGTAGGCACAACACCTGAAGGGAGCAGAACTAGTTCTTACAGAGCAACTGCCCAAACTCAGCACTCATTCATGAGTCCCTCTTGACTTAAAGGCACAGTGAGTGGCTCCTCTTTTGTGTTGGTGCTGTTGATAACTTCCAGCAGCTCACAGGCTTACTTTGTAAAGGGGTAACCCTTTAATTAATTCAGAATACTAGCCAGAACACTTGGGCATGTAAAGAGGCTAAGGACTGATTCTCCATAGAAGTTGCAGTCGTTCGAGGAACAGAGTTTACTGATCATAGCATACAGAAAGGCCCTTAAATGACACTCCAAGAATTTTTAAAAATTGTGAAAAGCCAATTAGAGTTGCAAAGAAACTGACAGGATAACGGGAAAAAAGAAGCTAAAAGAAATCATTTCAGTGACTTCCTTTACAAGGGCCCAGAGATACTGTTTGTTTGATATCCTAATACAGTGAGCAAAGTAAGTGATCACTATGGAGAATCAGTCCTTATTTAAATAAATTGGATATTGACAGTTTTGCTTTTCTTTCATTTATCAAATTTCTCTTGGCAATGAGAGCTGTTAGGATCTGTACTCTTCTAGTGGCTTATAAGCTAGTAGTAGGTATAAAACTACATGTGCATAGTATGTGTGCAAGGGGAAAGCATCAAAGTGTTTTTGTGTCAGTAGCTGACTACACAAGGTCTAACATGTCTGAGAAAGTTTCACTAAAAAGGAGCAGTGACATGGCTAGAGGCCTTGTTTGTTCTCACAGTGTTTATATACCTGAGAATTGCTACAACAGTACAGTGCATATAGGCAATAACAGAGGAAGTAAAAGAAAACTAATGTGCAGTGGCCATTCAGATCACTGTGATGAAAAGCAAACTCTCAGAAACTGTTAATGGGACAAAGATGAGCCATCTGGGAAGTGACATTCGTAAGAGGATAAACATGGACTTGTGTTTACATGGGATCCACTTCCATGAGAAAACTGTGTTCGTACCCTTCCTTAGGAAGTTATTAGTTGTAATTTAGAATATTAAGGCAATGTAATATAATTACCCAAAGATAAAAACTCACCAGGTATGGTGGCACATGTCTTTAATCCCAGCACTTGGGAGGCAGAGGCAGGCAGATCTCGGTGAGTTTGAGGCCAGCCTGGTCTACAAAGTGAGTCCAGGACAGCTAAGGCTACACAGAGAAACCCTGTCTCAAAAAACCAAACCAAACCAAACCAATACAATACAAAACTAGCTGATGAGTAACTGGAGGAAATGATTGTGATCACAAAGATGATAAAGATCAAGAGTTACTAGAAGCCAGTGAGCCAGTAAGGGGAAAAGAAAAATATGGACAGAAACTTCACAAACATACAAGCCCCTTAAAATGCTAAAAGTAATTATGCCAGGTAAGTTAAAATTAAATCCATAGGGTGCACTTCTCAGATCAACAAGCGTGGTTGTGTACTGTGACACCATGGGAACAAGGAATACCAACAGGTACGAACCTCCTTTATAAGGGGCTGTGAACATAAAACTACAAGCCTCGTTGTCACTTCCCCTCACTATCAGCATTGATCATGTGTTTGCAAAAGGAATCTGTACTTTTAGTGCAGTTGTCAGGACGACTGGTTATAGTATAACCACACAGTAGCCTGCTGTACGTTTAAGCAGGAATGATGCTGTGTCTATCAAAGGATAAAGAAATGTTTTCCATAAGACACCATTAACAAAGAGAAGGTCAACAGTAGTGGATATCCTTTTGCATAATGTACAAGAAAAATGAAAATTCATATCTTTATAAACTCTAGATGACTGCAACTCAGCCTGTGAGAGCATGCTTGAGGGCCACGCCTTTGTAAGTTAGTGCTCATTTCTGCCCTGCTCCACATGTCGCTTAGGAACACCCATGTCTTGTTTATTTAGCACAGGCAGGAATGATGAGCATCGAATACTACTACATTTACTTTGTATTTCCGTCAATTCTTCTAATTAACAAATCAAGCTTTATATATGGATAGGGTGACAATTTGGACAAAAAAGAAATTCAAGTTTGTCATCTGAGACAATCTCTTCCAATAATTCCACTAAGTTTAGAAAGGTGCCATAATGCTTAAAAAAAAAAACAGGAAATAAAACCTCAAGTGTAAATGGGTTTCAAATATTTCTCAATTAACCTCGCTAACATATTACCCTTCCCAACATCTACTAGGTTGAGTGTGTGTTGTGTCTATCACCTTTACTGCTACGGTCAGAATGGGACGTTGCACAGAACTCTTAAGGAAGCTTCAACACTATTTGGTGTGATCTGGGAGTAGTTTATATATGTTCAAGGTTAACTAAATGTATCCCAGGAAGACCATATTCTCCAGGACCCTTTATCTTTCCTACCAGAAGTATGACAGCTACCTTCAAATCATGCTAGCAATCTACCAATTCTGCCGTCTTAATTACTACTCAGCCACAGAAGGGCACATCTTGTATGCTTTACTTTGTGGTGGGATGTAAAAGTGAGTGGGAATAAATTCCATGAAAGGACTTCATTGACTTCAGGTCTGTCTAAATGCAATACATGCTCATTTTCAAAGTAATCAACTGTCCACCTACAAGTACAGTATGCAGACTTCACAGGAAGTACTGACCAGCCATCCCTGCATCACTTTCCTGTTTTAGAGTTTATATTTTGTTATGCATAGAATGGGTCTAAAAGGAGTAACAGTTTACAAATCACCTGGGTACAATATACATTTACTAACACCATTTAAAAAATTTTTATTTTTGGATCTGAACAAGGGAATCATTGAAACAATGTGAAAAATACAAAGGCTGAAAGCTGCTGCCACTGCTGCTTTTACTTTCTACCTTCAAGCCTCCTGTGCCTGCCCCATTCATCCCCGACTCCCTTCTGATGAGGCCCTGGCCACTCTTCTGACAACCAGCGAGGGCTACTGAGGGGAGGGCTAGAGTGACAGAAGACCACTCAGGAATGCCCGGTTTCTGTCCCCAGACAAGCAGGGACTAATCCTTGGTCATTAGCCAGTGAGCAATCTAGTTGCAAAAGAAAAGATCCAGAATTCAATGTAAATATGCTGAGGTACTTTCACCATACAATATGAAGAATTTAACCAAGAAGTAACAACAAAAGTTAAACTTTACAAGCTGTATTATTTGCTTAACTGAAGTTCAGGTTTAGAATTGCAAGGTCCTAGCAGGGCACAGTGGTGCATGCCTGTAATCCAAGCAAGGAGGAAGTGGGAGGCAGACACAGGCAGATCACTGAGTTCGAGGCCAGCCTGGGCTACATAGCTGAGTACAGGGCAGCCAAGGCTACACATAGAAACCCTATCTCCAAAAGTAAAAACCAAAAAACAAAACAAACAAAAACAAAAAAAAAAAACAAAAAAAAAAAGAAAGAAAGAAAGAAAAAAGGAATTTCAAGGTCCTGTAGGCAGGACAGGATTTCCTATACAGTACCGATAAATCAGTTATTAACAACAGTCCCATCCTACACTTACAACTTTTCAAAGAGGAGTTACTTTAGAAAATCGAGGATTTCCATTACCATCCAAGTATGAATTATAAATCTCAGTAAGTCCTGCTGAAAAAGTGTCCAGTCATTGAAATGGACAACTAACTATGTGTGGACATGACATGTAGGGAGCAAGGATCTTGATGCGATTGATTTTCCACCTAATCACTTTCACTAGTAAACTGATCACAATAAGCATTAAATAGCTTACTTTAAAAAGAAAAGTAAAAGAAAGCGCAATAGAGATATCTTTTGACATACTTATTCTAAGAATTATGCTCAAAATCATCATGAACAAAATTCTCCACTGTTGTATTGATAAATAAGGATGGATATATGGAAAATCTCTCTACCCAGTTTAGAAAAGAAAGTACTGTATAGGTGATACTAAAGTTGCCTGCAACTTAAGGTAGTAACAATAATGTCAAAGCTTCCAAACTATTACCTTCATTATTCTTTTTGCAATTGTTTAATTATACATTTTAGAAACACTAACTAAAGCACACTGTACTATTCATGAATGGCTTACAGAATAAGAAAACAAGAAAAACTGTACACCCTAACAGTTATGAGACCATCAAACACCAGCTCTGCCCAAAATTCTCTAAAGCTAAAGCCTTCCATAAGAACACTAAATCAGTGAAAAGAAAACAAGACTGTCACAAGAAATATATACTAATTCACATCAATTCAGGGTACCGTGCTACTTACATCAAAGTGTAACCTTCCCTACTGTAACTTAACAAAGAATATGGCAACGATTCACAGGATTTTTATGTTTACAATGGAAATAAGTACTAAACCCCACAATTTATTCTAAACTTAGAAATTAGTACATTTCTTGGTTATGGGGAAATTGTAAATTGAGGAAGCTGTTTTGTACCTAATGCTGTATTTACATGTACACCTACAAGGAGGTCCTAACTCACCAATGAGGCAGAACAGCTTTCACTTTTGTCTTAAGAGGAGAACTTATTTAGTAAAAGAAATACATAACAAGAAGAGACTTGATACCCTATGAGCATATACAGGGGGAGGTAATCCCCCTCAGGAACAGTCATAGGGGAGGGGAATAAGGGGAAAAGAGGAGGGAGGGAAGAATGGGAGGAGACAAGGGATGGGATAACCATTGAGATGTAACAAGAACAAATTAATAAAGAAAAAAAAAAGAAGTAATGCATACTTGCATACAAGCATACTTGGCTTTCCTCAGTGCTGGGCATCAACTGCAGGGCCTTGAACATGCTAGGCAAGACCTCAACCACTGACCTACATTCCCAGCACCAAACAAGCAAGTCAATTTCTGTGTGACCAGCAGCATGCTGAAAAACAACGACAAAAAAAGCTTTCCTCTGAAAAGCCAAAGGACAGCATTCTTTTCTTCTGCCACTGAATGCCAGCCCAAACAATTTTGTCCCTTCTTCAATGCAGCATTTAACTCACAAACCAAATATGTGATCAGAGTTTTCTAAGGTTCCCAAGGAAACTAAGAACCACAGGCCATTAATACATGCAAGATAAGCATAATATCAAGAGAGCCTTACCATTCTGACATTTCACTACTACTGTAAGCTACTTTTCATAACTGCTGGTAAATTGTTTTTAAAGCCATCTATGATCAAGTGAGCTACAGTGTCTAGAAAATATCATGACAGTTGTGACTTTTTAAAAGCAATCTGTCTTCAGTTCTAGAAGTCACATAAGAAATTAGCGTCTCACCTTCTGGTATTTCTGCCACCATTTACATGAATACTGGTCTTCCCAAGACATTGGTTTTGAAGGAAATATCTGGCACTTATTAAGTGATTCTAACTGAACTGCAGACATGGTTGACGGCAACACACACTCTGGCAAAATTTGCACTTTAGCTTGCTGGATTCTAAAATAAAGAGAATCAAGTATGTTGTTCATTTTTAAGATACACTAAGTTAAATTTCTCGACAAAGGATAATTTTAAATATCAAGATTTCCCCCATTTTCCCCCTTTAAGCAAACTGACCAAATGCTACATACATACATATTCACACATACAAGAAATTCTCAAAACAATTTTGGTTAATGCATCTTAATATATAATATACAAGATAATTTAGATGTAAATTAGTCTCACTTATAGGATCAAAAGACTATACATTTCAGATAAATACAAACAAAGCAAAATTTATTTAAGAAACCAGCATAAAGGCTACAGATTGCCCTGGTGCATCTAACATTTCTTTTTTTTTGTTTTATGACTTATTTATTATCATGTATACAAGGCTCTGCCTGCGTGTACACCTGCAGGCCAGAAGAGGGCGCCAGATCTCATTCTAGATGGTTGTGAGCCATCATGTGGTTGCTGGGAATTGAACTCAGGACCTAAGGGAGAACAGTTAGTGCTCTTAACTGCTGAGCCATCTCTCCAGCAACCCCCCCCCCCAATCTAACTTCTTAGATAATACAACTCTCCATCCCTAATCTCTAGGCTGTGGGCCTAACACACTCTTTGTCATTAATATCCAAGAAGCAAAACCAGGTAGACAAAGAATGGAAAAAGCACACAGTAATGTACTTTGGACAGTAAGACTACAGCATTACCCACTTGTCTATCTGTCTCTCTCTCTGTTCCTAAACAAAAATTCACTGTACCAAAGACATTGTGGAACCAATGTCTTCTATATCATACCAGGCCTTTGCAGCACCAGCTTTTAAAGCTGGAGAGGAAGTGAGCCTTCACAGCCTTCACAGTCTCGTTCAACATGCCCGCAGCACTCGCATGTGTGCCCGTTCTCCCTAACGTGCTTATGCAGGCACTTTATGATTATAACAACATGATTTTATAACAAAGGCTATAAAAGCATGTGAAACTGAGGAAAACCTGAAACATTTAGGGCTTTTCACTCACATTGACTAATGCCTCCTTTGCGATGCCTGTAAAAAGGGACCACAAGTGTAGAAGGGTGATGTGTGAACAAAGTTCAGGAGTGGCCCTCTACATCCTAAAGGATCTGCAAACGCAGTTCCAAGAAAACAACTTGTCTCTCCAAAACCCAAAATGTTGCCCTATTTTAAATTTCAGCTAAAACGTTTGTCCAATATAGTTCATACTTATTTGACTAAAAATTACTTATCTCAGCTGAGAAAGATAAGAAATCTTACAATCCCAGCAAGATGTTAATTTCTCTTTTACTTCTGAACAGTCCTACACTGAGTCAAATATACTACTATATTACTTTTTAAAAAACTATGTATTTAAAAACAGACTTTTAACAGGAAGGTTAGAAGGTGACAGTATGCTTATCAAGTGTCATTTAGGTTAAAAAACAAAAACAAAAATTGAATCTTAAACTACAGATTTCATTGGGTTAAGTTCCCAATATGCTAAGGAGAACTTCTGGTCGACAGCTAGGTTGGGAGTCAGATTGTGGAACACATCAGCTGGTTCTTATTTACTTATATGACTTTGGGCAAGCAAACTCTTTGGTACTCAGCCTACTCATTTGCAAAAAGTAGGGATGGCCCTGGACCATCTTCATGGTTTCACTTGACCATTTTAAGTGTCAGTGGTTTTAGGACTAGGGTGAAAGTGGAGGCAAAGAAATCTTATTCCACAGCAGGCTTTTAAGCCGAGACACATCTTTTTGAGAGGCTTTAATATATAATCGTCTATAGAATACGAGAAAGAATATTCCTTTTCAAGGCCTGTCTACCTGTTAGTGTGATGTCAATCTTTACTAGGTCAAGAAACATGATTTTCTTGGCCTACTTTCTGACAGTGACTACTTACAGTTTATGTTTTAGAGTTTTACACAACTAATTATTGAAGTCACATACAGAAACACACTATCTCCCAAGTCAATTTCTTTTGTAGGTTTTAGAACGAATACTCGGGCTGAAGAGATAGCTCAGAGGTTAAAAGCACTGACTGCTCTCCCAGAGGTCCTGCGTCCAATTCCCAGCAACCACATGGTGGCTCACAGCCATCTATAATGAGATCTGATGCCCTCTTCTGGCGTGGAGGAGAATGTGCAGCCAGAGCACTGTATACATAGTAATAAATAAATAAATCTTAAAAAAAAAAAAGAAAGTAATACTCAAAGATAATCAAGCTGTATCAAGATGTATACAGGGATTAAAAACTGTTGGTGTCACAGTAACAAAACAAGCAGCCAACTACTGCAATACAGGCCGCAGACCACTCCTGTACTCATTCCTGCAACGCTGTCCCAAATGGAGACTACAGAAGCTTCAGGCACTTACTTCTCCAGCAGCATGCCTACCGAGGGGCTCAGGCACAGAACCTTACAAAGGTTTTCAGTTTGTATCATAAAACTTCCTAGGGAAGACCTGGAGAAAACCAAGCCCCTCACTGTCTAGACACCCCACCTAATTACCCACATGGTTTCTCGTCCCAAAATTCTGCCTGACTTACAGTTTTGTGACCTAATATTTACAGTTGCTTACAATATGAACGCAACAGAGAACAAATCTGTCCTCATGCAGCTCACATTCTTATTCATTCCTAAAATCTTCAAACCTTCCTGTGCTCAAATGCAAAGAAGTCAGACAGAATTTTGAGTTCTGGCCATAGACCAGTGAATGGTTCCCCAGAAACAGGTAGAACCCAGACGCTGTCCCCTATATATGACAGGTGCTTCCTGCGTGCCAGAGACAAGACAAATGCTTGCTTTATTAATTTCCTGTTTTAGAAGGACGGGTTAAGTTATCTGGGTTTTATGGGAAAAGGATAAACACACACAGTATTTCCTGATCCTATGAAAAGCTATGTTAACTGCACTGCTATCCCCAGCAAACTTCTAAACTTCACACATGCAGAGACAACAGCATTTCTTCACTACCCACTTAAAAGACATCTAGGGATGCTGTAAAACTCACACGACAAACAGCCACACTCCTCTATGGTACAGCTCAGGTGTAGCCGTTGGAAAGTATACTACTCAGTGTGGCTTTCAAGCAGCTCAGCACCGCTGCCAGTGACACACCTGTCCTGGTGAGCACACTGGGCAATTTTTGCCTTCTACTCTGCTACAGCGCTCTGCAACTCCAAAAAAGCCTTGTCCCCAGGTGGCACTACCTTTTGGGTTTATATTACTGTTCTCAAACCTGGAGAGATATTACAATAACCTAGAAATAATTTCTAAACAATGCTGCAGCCTTACTGCACATTAAGTCACAGTCAGCTGGGAGACAAGGCTAAAACTGAAGCCTCTACAGTTTTACATTTGACAGGTGATTCTGCCTAACATCAAGGTTGGAAACCACAGGCTTTCACCTTAGAAGGCAAAGAGAACAACTAATGAAATCATAAAATAGCAGAGATCAGTAGTTAGTAAATCACCATAGTAGGCCCCCTCAGTCACAGTCATAGGGGAGGGGAGTAGGCAGAAAGCAGGAGGGAGGGAGGGACGGGAGGATAGGATGGCATAACAATTGAGATGTAATATGAATAAATTAATAAAATATTTTTAAAAAGGGTTCATCTCCCTGTAAGATGTTCAAAGTTTCTTACCCATCTGACTGTGTTCGAAGTTCAAGGACCTTGAACCTCTGGCGTCCAACTGCTTTCACTTTCACTACTTCAATTCCAAACTCCTGCTCTTCTCGATAAGCATAGATCTCTGCCGTTGTCCCAAACTGTGCTTCCCTTTCTTGGACATTACTTCCAAGACAAAAATTTACAGGGAAAGTTTTCAGCCTTGGCTTTTAAATATACAAAACTGGTAAAAAGCCTTACAATGGGAAAACAGTGTGACAATTTACAGCAGACAACCCTCACAGTAAAGCTAACACACAAGGCTCCAGAAGGCAAATAGTGCATTTTAGAATAAGGGTAGATTTTTAAGATCCACTGAAATAACCTACAGCTTTCACTTTGTTAATGACGGTTGCTGCTAGTTAGCAGCGTGTGTGTGTGTGTGTGTGTGTGTGTGTGTGTGTGTGTAACAGGAGGCTTCCTGTTTCCATTTCCTGCCTCTACCATGTTTCCTTCATCTGCCACAGGCTACTTGAAGAACAGCTTCAGTTTGCCATGGTTATGTATTGGTACAACTCGTGAATTTTGAAAGGGAGTAGTAACCTCTAGATGAAAATATAAAAGCCTAGCTATCTGACAGTTTTGAACTCAGATTCCAGGCAGGTTTTCCATTAAACAAGTGGAAGTTTTGCAAGAGCCAGACACAGCTAAATTGTGAAAGTAAATGTTTGACTTACAAAGTGATGAAAATACGGTTAGATAGATACCCCAGTTTGGACTTTGTCAAACACCTACCTGACAAGACTGCTTGCCTCACATTCTAATCCAACACCTGCGAAATTCCAGTTGGCTTTGGCAGCCACACTGGCTTTGGCTGTGACAACATAAAAGGCAATGCGATAAGCAGATTTACCTAATCTCGTACCTGTAAGCAAGAACGGCAAAGGTTCGGTCTTTCTGAATTAAATTCCGCACCATACTGACTTCTTGCGGGTGAGAAAGCTGCAGTGGTAATGTCTGCCCAGGAATCAGGATCATCATCACTTGAGGAAGGACTGGAATCATCTGACAGCTGTCATCGTCATGCAGAGTCCTACCATGAAACTCTTCCATATCCGCTCCCAGATACTATTCAAGGACAAACAAAGGCAAGACGGACGTCCAATACATCTCAACAGATTACGGAAGAAAGCCGAGTAAGAGCACTACTCAGATAGAGCACATGCGTTTATTTATATAAACTTGGTTATATAAGCACATCTCTGTTAAACTCTAAATTTTGATCTGTTATTTCCTAGAACTCCCAATTTTTGTGAAAAATCAGTATTTTGTAGTTAAAATTATTTTAACCTGCCCCCCGCCCGTGTCCAAATATGACAACCAATACGACAGAATGTAATTACGTAGGATATCACCCTACATCTCAGCGCTGCTGAGAATACATAACAACAACTTCATGGCCCAGTGACTAGTAGAACCATTCAGAGGAGGATAATTCCTCAAAGTGTCACGCCCAGGATAAGTTAAAAAATTCAAGTTGTATGTCTACATGTTAGAAAATAGTCAAGAACCCCAGGGGGATATAGTTTACATTGCTTGGATTTTTAAAGTTGCACGCGTATGCATGTCAAAATAACCGCCTGTCCTCATCCACAAGCTCTAGGGTCGGATGAAATGCAGGAGTCCTTTAGTCAGCCACCTGCATTTAGGAAATGCCAAGCACAGTTAAAGGTCCGTCGACTGTATTAGTTCAGGGACTAAATTACATACTGTATGTGAGGTTGGCAGACTGGTGTCAAAATTTATGATATTTGGTTTTCTGGCTTCTTTACTATCTTGGTCTTCAACTTCCATTTCAATTTCATCTTCTTCATCTTCACTCTCTGCTGAAGCAGAATAACAACAGGAAAAAATGAGATACATTAAAAAAAAAAAAGCCAACTCTGTTCCCATTCACACAGCCTACCTCAAGGAAAGGCCCAAGTCTCCTGTTCCTTCTGCCGCGACAATGCTTTCCTTTTTTTTTTTTTTCCTTCTCTCCCTGTTTTTAGTAATTATTTTAGGACATATTAAGATTTACAAGAATGTTTGAAAAATGGAATTCTAATATGCCAAGAGTTATCTTCCTCCACATTTAGTATGGTATATTCATCTGGTATTGTTGTCACAACTAAGTCATCAATATTGGCACATTACTATTAACTAAATTCTTTATTTTATTTGGATCCCCTTAGATTTTTAGCTAATCTCCACTTCCTGTTCCAGACTCCCCTTCAGGACACCACATTCTAGTTAGGTGTCATGGATCTTCTGCTGCCTCTGACAGGCTGGTTGTTCTGTTTTCCTCATCAGGTGCCTTCCACAGTGTCCCTCCATGGGGATCAGGTGGGATGTAACTGCCAGGCCTCTGCTGAGGACAGTGCTGTTTCCTCGCCTCACATCAAGGGAACATACAATCAACCTGACCCAGGGGTTGATGTTCCCCTTGATCATCTGGCCGGAAACGGTCACCAGGTTCCTTCACTATAAAATTCCCATTTCCCTCCTTTCACACTGTAGAAAGCAGCACACTAGGTCCTGCCTTACAAAGAAAATAGCTCAACTATGCCATTCTCCTGTGTGGACGATTTTTGTCTTCTCCATAAGTACTAATTAATTGCAACCTTACACAATAAATTCCAATTCACTAAAGCTTGGCTTCTTCATCTGAAAAAAAAAATGAAGGCTTGCACAAAATAATCTTTGAGCTTCTTTCAGACTTTAGCTTTCAATTTTCTCTGTGAGAAAGAAAGCAAAGAAGAAATAAGCAGGCAAGAAAGATGTGTTAATTAAAGTGGAAAAAGACAGCATAAAACCTGGCAGAGGGCACTGCTTTGCCAGTGACTACTTTCCCAGCTATCACATCGTATTTACAAATGAATGTTTGTAAGTATTTTTATAAAACACTGCTTTGCTATTTTAAAGTTAAAGGAGATGTTTTATTAAAGCTAAGCTGATCCACTTTAAAACTAGATGCTACCAAGGGCAGAGATGAAAGTCTGGAAAACCAAAACAAACCACTGCTTTAGAGAGGTGTTATTCTATCAAGTAGGAGTTGCTCTTTTCCTACCAACTATGGGTAATTTCCCACTCCAAGAATGATTTTTTTTTCCCTTGTGATATTTGGAACTGTCTGAAGATATTTTTGACTGTCACAACTATAAAAATCCCAGTAATCCAGAGTAGGTGTTGACCAGGCATAGTGCTAAACACATTGTATTATTGAGGGTGCACCTTAAAATATGAGATTCTCCAGCCTGAAACGTTGACAGTTTCAAGGTTGGACAACATTGGTCTAAACTAAGAATTATAACTCACTACATCTCACTTCTGTTCATATATTTTTAAATGCCTCCATAAAACTTTTAAATACATAAGGTTTCATTACAAATTGGCCAGCTTTTCACTTGTGGAAATTATTCAAGCCATCTGCAAGTAGGTTTCTAACAGAATATATATATATATATATATATATATATTACACAAAAGGTAAATGCCTGGAACTTTATTTTTACTAAAAACTCCTAGCTATAAGGCCTGTCAAAGAGAATTACAGAATTATTTCAAGTTGTATGCTGATAATTGATGTTTAACACAACAAGAACATGTTTTCTTGACAAAAGGGAAAAGACAAAACTAAAATGGTAAGAAAATCATTCTGAACTTAATTGGTTTTTCATGCACAACTCTGAGAATCTAGATTTCACAGGGCCATTTGGAGAGGCCCATTCTCTTCTCTACTACAGTAAGTGTAAAATATCTGCTATTAGCTCAAGGGATGAAACTATATAAAAGTTACATTTGAAATGTTTTACTTTTATTCTATAAAAGAATTTGTTACTTATGGTGGTCATTCTCATAAACAAGGCTAAAACCCACCTCTCCCATGTGGCTATGTCTATCTTTGAGCATTCAATTTGTCTAGTGCAGACTCTTCACAACTAGATTAGGCAATTTCCTTAGCACTTAAAGATGATCATTTTTGAAAGCAACTTACACTACATGGATTCAGGGGACAAGCCAAAGTTTCTCCAGAAATAAAACTCTTAATAATTTTGGAAACCATTATTCTCCATCTACAACATCTGTGAGCCTCTTACCTCTATTTTAAATTGAGAAAACACACAGACTTTTCAGAGCTTTGATGACTCACACAGGCCAACATATGCATCCTCTGTGTTCGCTACCCCTCTCCCTAAATCTCTGGTACACTCAGAGTGGAGCCGATGTCTCTGAAATCTCTTGTGCTGAAAGATGCTTTTATGAGCTTCAGAGAGTACAGCTTCACAAGCAGCCAGTGACTTACAGAAAAGGAGCCTTCTATGCACGGCACCCAGCACTTTCCTCCTTCAGTCTACAGTACTACAAGGAACAGAGTCATACCCAAGCACAGCTTTATCAAGGCAACTAACTGAAACCTGAAGTTATTTCTTCACTCCTCACACACACACACACAAAAAGTCCTAACTCAGATGACTTATAAATGCAAGTAAGTTTTCAACAACTTAGAACTAACCTAGTCTGCAATCATATCCCTATCACAAGATTTTCAATTTCTCAAAGCCCAGAATAACCCCTACCACTGAAGAATCACAAAAGCAGTTGGAGACATAGCTCAGAGGATTTGGGAGTCCCTGGTATCCAATGCGCCATCACAAAGAATCCAACACAAACCCAAAACACCTGAGCAGTACTTGTTTATAGGGCCCCAAATTAACTGCACCTGAGATTATAACCATATACTTAATTATTCTCAAATACTGAGAATTAGCCTTACTTCAACTGTGAACCTCCTAAAAGTAGAATAGCGTGCATGGTGACTGTTTTCATACAAGCAAAGGCTAACACACTGCATGCCTTGTAACGAGAAGAGTCAGAACAGTCTGTGTTGCCTACAGCATTCTAAGAACAGTATGTGCCACCACTTCCTGTCCTTTCAGCATACAGTGTATGCTAAATGTAAGTAAGTTGTCATAAAGCATACAGGTATAAAGTAAATAGGAAAGAGAAATCGGTAATACCATTCTCTCGAGTTATCTTAAAAGGTTATTATTTGTAAACCTGAGAAAAACCATCAAATACTGCCTCCACAGAGAGATAGTTAAGAGACGCCAGCTGTGGTGCCAGACCAGCACACCGCGAGCGAACCCCTGTGTGACCTTCCACGTCACTGAATTGAACATATTTAACAATACGTCCATACGTCTCCCCTCTATGAGCAAAGTTCTGAACATGTGACAGGTGTAACAGTCAAAGCAGAAATGCATGCAAAGCTTTTACTTCGGGGCGCGTGACGTTCAAGTGCCTAGTAAATACTAGCTGTCAGTCTTAATTAAAAGACAGACATGCAGGAAAAGTAACGGCTACTAATGTGACCCAATTCCCGATGTGGCCTGGCCCTAGAGCATTTTCACGGAGGCCTGCTAGGGAGAAAGACAAAAAGAAACGGGACCCAGCTCTGGGAAACGAAAGTCCCTCATCCCAACCATCCCCCACAGCCCAGGAGACAGAGGAAAGCACTGGGCAGAGGAGGGCGAGGCTGGCGAGAAGCTTCCCAACTCTCCGGGGCGCCTGGGTTGCTGTCCACATCCTCCCTGTGGGCTCAGCCCGGGGCCTCGCTCTCCACCCGTGGCCAGGAGCGGGTCCCGGAGGTTACCAGGCAGGAGCGGCAGGTGGTTGCCCATGTTGTGCGCAGCGTCCTGATGATCTCCTTCGCCGGCCATGTCTGTTTACCCGCAAAGGAGTTTGGGACAGGGCGGTGCCGGGACGCAGGGGGAGGATCTGCGCCACGCGGCCTCCACGCTCCCGGGCCACAGCGCCCCCTGGCGGCTCCAACCAGGCGAACAGCGAGCTGCACAGGCAAGAGATCTGAAAGGATGCAGTGAGGCTGCATAAGGAAGAACAGCAGGGGGCATTATGCTATCCACGGGCGTCCGTGACCTAGTGACCCCAAACAGGTTGTACAGCCCCCCTCTTCTTCCCAGGCACAAATGAAGAACCCAAGACCGGGTTTTTAGGGTTCGCCTCGAGCAAACAAACCTTAAACAGCATCCTCTTCTGTCCAGAAGTAAGGAAATGAATATTCAGAAAATACATCGGCTGCTCCAGGGGCAGCTTAAATATGCCTGATTTTTTAAAACAATTTCCGTAGTCCTCATATATAGCTCGAAATTGACATGTATCAATATGAGACAAAGAGTAGAAAAAGGTCGATACTCACCTGGAAAAATAAAACTCTCGGGATATAAACTAGCCCAGTCGTAAAGACTTCACTAGGAGAAAAATGGATCAATATATGGTAAAAACAACTACAATGTACCAGAAGAAGGAGAATTGTTTTGGCACTGGAATCGTGGCTGACTTTTTTTTCCCCCAAGAGTATAGACGATGTCTTTTCAACATGTTTTCACTGAAGGAAGAAAACTGGAAAAAAAAAAAGATGTAAGATATCTAAAGAAGGAAGTGGTGGAGGTAGGAGGGGAACAGAGGACGTCAATAAATCTGCGGTTTTAAGACTTTTAAACCCCAGAAAAATTGTTGCATTGAAAAGCAACAATCTGAAAACATTCAATTCCATGTCACTCTGCCTTCTGTGCCTGAGTCCCTCCGGCCTTGGCCACGCCACTTTTATATCCTAAGGACTCAGTTTACCCAATGTCAAAACCAGAACAAACACTGTCTAAGATGTTGTCCTCTTTAATGATGTATGAAATATTGATGGCTTTTATGATCAAGTTAAAAAACAGCTGCATTGGGGGCTGGAGAGATGGCTCAGAGCTCAAGACCACTGACTGCTCTTCCGAAGGACCCGGGTTCAATTCCCAGCACCCACATGGCAGCTCACAACTGTCTGTAACTCCAAGATCTGACGCCCTCACACAGACATACATGCAGGCAAAACACTAATGCACATAAAATAAAAATAATTAAAAAAAACAGCTGCATTGTGATGAGTGTGTGGTGTTAAGGTATTGTTCTAGCTAGTCAAGTGACGACTCAGTTCTGAACCCCTGGATAGTGTATGCAGCAGAGGGCACATGGATCAGATGACTATTAAAGAAAGAACAGAGAATCCAACAGAAATGTGCATAGCTGTGCACACATATATGTGTTTTTGTTATCACAGGATCAACTTAAATAACAGTTTGCAGAATTGCAATAAATTGTTTATCTGCAGAATTTTTCTATATACAGTAAACCTCTGGTTTGTGTTTTATATGTCTGTCTGTTTGTGCATGAGTGTATTCACGTTTTTTGGCTCATGGGGGAGTAAGAGTGCCAGTCAGTATGGAGGCCAAAAATCAACTTGTTTTATTACTTAGGAGTAATCCACCTTGTCCACCGAGACAATGCTGTTCACTGGCCTGTGGATAAATAATCCCAGTGAGCCCCAGGGACCCCTGTCTCTGCCTCTGTAGTGCTGGATGGTATGACAAGTGAAGCTTACTGCCACAGCTGGATTTTTTTAAAATAAATTTTTGTATAGATTCTTGCAACTGAACTCATGTACTCATGCTTACACAAAAAGCATTTTTACCAACTGAGCCACCTCCTTAACCCTAAATATTCAGTTCTAAGTAAGGAAGCTCTTGCCCTCCTGTGCTGCTCTCAAGAGTGCCTGCCCTTCAATTGTCTGAACCCTGACTCAGTGGAGAACTGTCTGGGCAGGAAAGGGCCACTGGAATCCTAGAAAAGCTCTCTGTCTCTCTGTCTCTCTCTGTCTTTCTCTGTCTGTCTCTCTGTCTCTGTCCCTCTATCTCTGTCTCTCTCCCTCTCTGTCTTTCTCTTTGTATCTGTTCCTGTCTCTCTCCTTTTTAAAACAATGCTCTAGCATCACCAGAGCTCCCCCTTTTGTGTGTCTTTCACTATTTTTTGTTCTTTTATCTCTCATCCCTTCAAATTCACCACCTAGTTCGTTCTTTAGTTCATCTCTCTAATATGGACACATTTATCTATATCTTTATTTTTCTGTAAGGATCACAAGAAATATCACTGGAAAAAGTACATAAGCAAGCACGCTTCTTGTACCAAAGCCCTGCGTATTTGAAGCAAATAAGAACCATGAACATATATTGATGTGTGTGTGTGTGTGTGTGTGTGTGTGTGTGTGTGTGTGTGTGTGTACCCAGATAGGAAGACATCTTTTCTTTGGTGTACTTATAACTGTCAAGTGGTGGGTCTGGCAGCTATTGCTGTGAGATGTGTGCTTCAGCATCTCATACTGTAAATCCTAGTTGTAGATGGATAAAAGATGGATCTTGTCTGCTCCACACAGGTCTAGAGGGGAGAAGAGGGGGAAACCTGCTCTGTAAGCAGGAATTAATCAGAGGCAGGGCATCTTTCATAGCCTCCTCAGTGTCAACAATTTTATTAATGACTCTCATATTTCAGTTACACGTAGAATAATGCAGGGTTTGAAGAAATTGTTATATGCAGCTTTCACAGCTGCTGTAATATTTTCTGGTCCTCCAGAGTGTATATAGGTTCCATAGAGGTTGGGTTATTTGTGAAAAATTATTGTTTGGGACAGTACTTAGGACTGCAATTTACTGCGACCTCCTACAACTGCATCCATCTCTGACTTGACAGGTAAAGTAGAGAAAATTTAGCAAGATGGTAAGATGTTGGGCAATTTATGGTTTTTAGACTTTTTCACAAAGTGTTTTCATGACTCACCTGGATATACCTAGTGGCATGTGACACTTCCACTACAGCTGAGGATCACTGAAGAGAGGTGAGCACAGAACAGGAAAGGGGCTCTTTTCTCACTTTCTCTTTTGGTTTTTAGATCATAATTTCTACATCTTTCTCCTTGCCTCTGTTTTCTTGGTGTTGCCGTAACAGCTGACTATATACACATCATGTGAAACTTTTCTACAATGACAACATACCACCGGCTTGATGCAACAGAGGATTACGCTTTGCTCCAATAAGTTGGGGGCTCTCCAGGACACCAGGGTCTTCTCTGCTGATATGTCATTACTCTACTTCCCAGCTACAGCACCTCCCCACCTGAAGTATTTCTACAATCACTAGCTGCCACTGCAGAAGGAAAAGGCTTGGAGAATGAGTCACTGTCACTTCAATGCCTTCACAACCTGTACTCATATTTAGCTGGCCAGAGCAAAACCTAGAGCTCTGTCTAAGCTGTAATGGAAAAAGAATATTTATCTCAGAAGTGGAATTTGGTCATATTATAAGCATTTGCCACAGAGTGGAACTAAATAAGTAGTTTTCATGTATGTGGATGTATATACACACACACACACAAACACACATTGCCACACATATAAATGGCTGGTTATGTTTCATTTAGCCACAGGAATAAACCAAAAAAAAAAAAATCTTTATGTGATTTCAGTGTTATAGAAATCTGAGTGACATAGTCTGATATATATCTTGGCTACTTGGTCTAGTCCATCACTCCTAAGCTAAAACTCGTATGAGTGTCAGTGTCCTGAATATGTTAGGAAGTTATAGTATAATGTTAAGAATTTGTGATCTAATCATACTGCGGATATGTTACTGTGGATGAAAACTGGCGCACCGTACTAGGACAAAGCCCTGAGTGAAGCACCCAGAATTTAGAAATTATTCTGGATGAGTTGGTGAGTGAGTGATGAATGCATTTGAAGATGGAAGACCTTGTGTATACCGCTGTAGACTTGGTAGACATGATACACATAGGCTACTCTAAATTTATAAAAAACATTTGCTTCAGGAGTCAAATATTAGCCTATTGAAACCTTTTTACCATATGAGATATTTTTCAAATGTGTTGATGTGTATCTAAAAACAGACACACATTTTATTACTGTACATTTTTTAAAGTTTCAATTCTATATTTAATTTTTTTAATTTTAAGTCACAAATTTAAATTTTCTAAACTCATTTCTTTGTTGGTTAAAGCGAAGGCACGAACGCACACACATTAGCTGGTGCCTACACAGGTCAAGCTTACCACCACCGTGTTCTGCTTCTGAATCATGTCCTGCGGGAGGATCCTCAGGGCAGTAACATTTGGAGTGTTACATCCTAGGATCACAAAGCCTTTACTAGAATACTTTGAGAAGGACCTGCTTGAGACTGTTAAAGTCAAGTAGAAGGAATGTTCTCTAAAATACTCATTGACATATATTACAGTAAATACATAAACCAGTAATAAATAATACAATAGTTGACTATCTGGTGTGACAAGTGACTGACAGGTTTATGCGGTGATAGGACAAACATGCAAGCAATGTGTTTTGCTATGACACTGTAACACCACTAGGTGGCAGTAGTTCTCTAGCTGCATCTACTTTCCTAAGCTATCATAGCAGAAGCAGTCCAGCATGACTGTACTTGGGATTCCTGGTAGCCTGGCAGGGCATTTGGTTCTAAATCAGAAGAGTTAGCTCTGGTCTGTCACTCACAGGTGAGCAAGCGTTTGCTAAACATTTAACTCTAATTCAAAACTGACAGTGTGCTTTGTATGTGGTTTCTTTGAATTTTATGGCACTCTTAAGAACTCTATTTTCAACCTATCCCAATATGTTATGATCACAAGTCAGTTTCCATGTATGAAAGAAGTTCAGCCTGAAGGATTTTCAGCGTCTCGGTCAGCTTTCACGTCTTTGCAGCTTTGTCTCTTTAAGCCTCCTTACATCTTTGTTCACCGTGTGTTTCTAACTTTTGTCTTATCCTACTGGGTCCTGCTCAAGCGCGCCTAGGTCAGCCCCAGAGTCCTCCTCTTACTATGGTTCCGTGGCCATATTCTTGCTTCTTTGTAGCCCTAGTGCCATCCCTTAGCTTTGTCCAGAATACCAGAGAAATGTTGGTTTTACCTAAGTCATTGTTTTATGTTTTTTCCATAATTATTATTATTATTATTATTATTATTATTATTATTATTATTATTATTTATTCTCAATACATCCTGATTGTAATCCCCTCACTCTTATCTTCCTGTTCCCACCCTCCCTCCCTTTTCCACCCTATTCCCCTCCCCTAAACTTCTGACAGGTGGGGTCCTCCTCCCCCACCATCTGACCACAGCCAATCAGGTCTCATCTGGATAGCCTGCATCCTCTTCCTCTGTGTTCCCACAGGGCCTCTCTGCCAAGGGGCAGTGATCGAATTGTGGGCACCAGAGTTCATATCAGAGGCAGTCTCCTCCTCTGCCCTCCCTCTTCCCCATGTGGAGAATGAGCTGTCCATTGGTTATATCTGAACAAGGGGGTGTAGGTTATCTGCTTGCAATGTCCTTGGTGGGTGCATCAGTTTGTGTAACCTCCCCTCCCGGCACCTCCGGGTCCAGATCCATCAACCTTCATAGTCTCCTGGGGCTCTTGACTAAACTACTGGTCAATTTTCTCATTGCTGTGACCCAACAGGAAGTATTTTAAGGGAGGGAAGATTATTTTGTTGGAGGTTTGAGAATAAAATCCATCATGATGGACAAGACCGTGGGGCGGCCTTCTTTCTGCTATGGCAAATGGAACTACTTGATCATATATCTTTCTGGATCATCGGGGAGAGAGGAGACAAGTAGGACCTCAAGGCCTAACACCTGACGATCCACTTTCTCCAGCAAGGCTCAACTTCCCAAAGTTTACAAGACCTCCCAAAACAACAGCACTACCACCTGAAGACCAAATGTCCAAACACTCTAGCATATATACGTATGATATATATATATATACTAGCACAGTAGGCCACCAGTCAACTGTTGGCTCCCAGGGTTCTTATCAAATAGACTGAAAATATATCCCAGACTCTGTGCTTTTCTTTGACTATTGTAGACTTTGGTGGTTACTGTACTGATTCTCAACTTGACAGGCTATAGAATGACTTAGGAGATGGACTTCTGAATATGTCTGTGAGTTTCTAACTAAATGAGGTGGGAATGCCCACTTTACAGATGGATGGCACCATTCCATTGGCAAGGCTCCTGCTGAGCACCAACACTCATCTCCCTCTGCTTCCTGATTGTGGATAGAGTGTGACCACAAGCTGCTGCTGCCATGACTTTCCCACCATCATGGATGGTACCCTCAAACTATGAGGCAAAATAAACTCGTCCTTCCTTACCTACACTTGCCAGGTATTGTGTGACCGCAACAGGAAAAGTAACCTATGCATAGGCATGAGTGCTCATAGCTTATCATTTTGATATTTAACTAAAGGCCACTTATTAGTAGAATGTAAAAATACAGAAGATTAAAACATGGTTTTCACAAAAATAAAATTGGGGCATGATCAAAATATGGAACAGACTTTAATTTTGTAGTCTGTCAAGAAGTCTGGTGGCTGCCCACTGTTTTGATAAAATTGCAAGTCTTCTACTGAGAATGTACAAGCATGAATCAGAGAGGTTCCTAACACTTTCTGGAAGGAAGCTCTACTTCTGCACCTCCTACTTCTGCAGCACCAGCATTGCCTTAAAGTGGCTTAGTTTTATTCATTGCTCTTGTTAGATGCTGCTGAAAGTATGCAAAGATTTGCTTGGGTTGGTCATTTTGTGGGGTGACTTTCAGGGACTTTGCTGCACCTTATCCTGTCTGTATTCTTCTCAAGGTCTTTTGCTTTACCAAGCAGGTGTGCACAGCATGGGTTGAATTAAATCTACTGATCTGCTGTCTGGAGAATGAGGGAGTCACAGTTTGCAGCCCAGACTGATGTCATCTGAGCTTTGCCATGTGGTCATATTCTTGTCATCTGGCATCTCCCTGGGCTGGCTCAAGGCTTGGGAAGCGACCATATTCTAACCAAATACATAGCCTGTGCTGCTATGAATTTATACCATGTTGTCTGTGGTGATTTGAACAGGAATGGCCCCCAGAAACCCACGTGTTTGAATGCTTTGTCTATAGTTGTGACACTATAAAGAAATGTGGTCTTATTGGAGTAGGTATGGCCTTGATGGAGGAAGTGTGTCACTGTTGGGGCAGGGCTTTGAGGTCTCCTATGCTCAAGATATACCCGGTGTGCCACATAGCCTCCTTCTGCTGCCTGCAGATCAAGATGCACAATTCTCAGCTCCTTCTCCAGAACCATGACTGTCTGCACACTACCACGTTTGCCCTCATGATGATAATGGACTAAACCTCTGAAACTGTAAGGCAGTTCCAATTAAACGTTTTCCTTTATAAACCTTGCTGTGGTCATGCTCTCTCTTCGCAGCAATAAAACCCCAACTAAGACCCTGCCACAGGCAGAGCAGAGCATCCTGCAAGTCACTCTTCCCATTTACAACTTTCTCCTTGCTAGGCTTCAGTTAGAAAAAAATATCAGGGGTGAAACTCTTATTATTCTGAAACGTTCATGCATGAATCCTGCTGATGACAGCAATTGGTTCAATGCCTCAGGTAGAGATATAATCGATGAATACAGAGAATACTAAATGCGCATAATTTAACCCTTTTCCTAAAAAGTTACTTTCTGCTTCACTCAGTTCAATTGTCTCTTAGCTGGAAATCTTTCCTGATATTTTTTTAAGGAAGAAAGACAATCCCCACATTATTTTGAAGTCCTTCTTTCCTTCCTTCCTTCCTTCCTCCCTCCCTCCTTCGTCCTTTGCTCCATCTGCCTTTTATTTCTTTGTTCCTCTTTTCTTTTGTTCTATGAAACAGGATTTTACTATATAGTCCAGGCTTGACTTGACCATGTAGCCCAGCGTGACCTTACATTTATGATATTCTGCCTCTGCTTCCTGAATGCTGGATTACAGGCTAAAACCTGCATGCCACATGGAATTTTATTCTTGTGTTCTATTTGTCTTGCTCTGCAGACTGGGTAGTAGGGATAGAGAGTATGCCTCATTCATCTTTTTATTCTCAGTGAATATTAAAGTATAGGATGTTAATAAGAGATGCTTGACTTTAATTCAAGCCAGAAAGAGAAGGCTCAACCATCTTTCAGGTCAGCATAGACCTCTAGACTCCAAGCCAGGACAGAAGCAAAAGAAGCACTGAAGATAATGACTGTAATAACCTATGTCCATAGACTACTTTCTATTTCTATTAGGAGAAACTTCTTTTCATAATTTTACTTGATCATCTGTTGGGGTAATGTTTTGTACACCATGTGAAGGTGTCCCTGTATATTTAATTGTTGATTGGTAAACTAGCAGAGAGCTGAGTACTGTCAGCACTTTGGTATTGCTTTTCTTATGGATCAGTACCTACGTTATATTTTTGTGAACAGTCTTCTTCCCTCATCTTTTGATTGGCTTAATAAAGAGCTGATTGCCAATTCTAGGCAAGAGAGAAAATGTGGGACACTCAGGCCAAGAGAGGGTCTCTGGGAGAAGGATCAGATGCTGGTGATTCACCAGTGCGATGTGGAGAGGAACAGTTGGTGGGACTGAATGAGAGAGAGGTAACGGGACATGTGGTGGGATTTGTATTAGAATAGTTGGGTTAATTAAGTTAGATGAGCTATCTGGGGGGAAGTCCAAGCTAAGACCTAAGTTACAATAAAAATTAATGATTCTCTGTGTCTTTATTCATCTGCTGATGGATCCAGAAAGCCCCGCTGAAATGATCTCAGTAACCCAGCAGGTAGGCATCTATAAGTCAACCTGACTGAACCAGAGAGCTGATATCCCATGACTAGGGTGGCAGAGCCCTACAAAAGCAGAGCTAAGAAACCAAGCCTAGGCCAGGATAGCTCCAAAGAGAAGCTGCCCACAACCACTGAACATAGTGAAGGATGGGAAAAAACAGGCAATGTAGGAAGAAGAATTTCTTCCATGGAAGTTGTAGGAAAGGATAAAGAGGCGAGACTTAGAGTATATATTTATCTGAATATTGATCCCCAAGGAAACCTACTTATAACTATGCTACCATTCATGGAAAAGGAGGACTTGCAGATGTGCCATATGGGAAATTTTGAGTTTGGCGAAACAATCTTGGTTCTCTGAGTGAGCTTCATGTAGTCTGATTGGTCATTGTAAGAAGGATGCAGGAAGGTGAGAGTTCAGGAAGATGTGATGGTAGAAACAGGGGTTCAGAGATGTGTGATGTCAGGAGGCAAGGCTTTCAAGGCAAGAAGTCTTTCTCAAGAGCTTCCGGATTTTTGAATTATCCTTTCCACAACAGAAAAAGAGGATTTGCTTTCCAGCCAAATCACAAGCAGAGAGACTGTGTGAGTAGGAGTGACTATGCACATTAACTACAAATCCAGCCTCTGCCCTGAATCAAATTTGGCCAATCAGGTATGACCTCATTTGCATGGCAGGAACTAGGTAGTGAGAACTCAATCCAAAAGGAAGGTAGCTCCCAGATAAAAATCCACAGTCTCACAGTCTCCTTGCAAATACTTCTTTTGACACTATCTTCCTATTGTTTTTCTTGCAGTGTGTTCAAAACCATGTCTTCCTTTATCTAGATATTGACTTTGCTGAATTCTTTCACTGTCCATGATTCTGGCCAAACACACTAATGAGACTTTTAAAAGAAGTTAGTTTTTTTTTTTTTGTTGTTTATTTGTTTGTTTTACTTCACCATATGCTAAAGAAAAGGAAAAAGGAGTGAGTAAGTTCTCTCATATACTGATGAGCATTCAACTGGCTAAATAAAAAGGGAAGTAGTAATCATGGGTTTAAAAAGGGGGAGTTGGAGGAAAACTTTAGTATGCCTGTAATCAGATCAGTTGTGGTCAAACTATCAAACAGGAGCAATGAACAAACTACTGATCCATGCATTGGGAGCAGACTGGGCTTAAGTTTTGATTTTAAAGCAGAGAAAGAAAAGTTCTCACTCAAAGGTGACTATCGTCTGCAACTGAGAAGTGCAGAAAATATGTCAGGAATCACAATCTATACCAACAGAGCCTGTGCTTATTTTCACTTCTGTGACAAAGATTCCTGAAATACCAAGTAAAACCTGACTTAAAAAAAAAACTATACATAAAGTAAATGAAGAAAAATGCTGATGCCATTGTCCATGTCTTTATGAGCTTGTATGACCAAAAAGTATTGATTACTGTAAAATTCCCTTAAAGTCAGGAGACTTGATGTTAAATTTATTCTCATTTACTGTACTTTCTTAATGTTCCCTTTAAAATAGTAAATCACTTTTAGTTTTGAATTTGAGCTTGAACATAAAAATTAATGAGATTTGTCTCAGATGCTATCCACTGTATCTGGGTCTTCTTGGCTTCTGAAACCCCTGGCCTCTGTTAACTCATCATATCTTTCCCTGGAAATGATACTTCTTCAGATTTAGGCCAGGTAGTGACAGGGATGGAACACAGTGCCTTACGCATGCTAGGCATTTTTAATCCCACAAATATGAGAAGAAAGATGACCAATCCAAATCATCATGGCCAAATTAATTAAAGGAAGCTTTAAGAAAATCATGTACATGGTCTCTCTCTCTCTCTAAACGTAGAATTCAAGACATCAGCATTAGACATGCAAAAGATAATGGTTTTTTATAGTTCAGGAATGTGGAGAGATCCAAATAGGGGATTTGGCAGGCAAATAGGTGGGTTTAAAAAAGCAGAATATAAGCACAGCAAGTTGGTCCCAACAACCTCTTGAAACAAAGACATGTTTGCAAGGTGGTCATAACAAGGTAGTTATAACAAGGTTGTTGTAACAACTGGTGGTCATAATAGCTTTCTGAAACAAAGGTATGGTTATTGTTTCTTGGAACAGATAGTGGAGAAATATTTATAGTTAAGATGAAGGAGGGGCATTTCCCAAGTCCTCAAGAAACAGATATTTAATAATAAAGAACAACTAAGAATGAATCTAGTTTGTCCTTTACTATAAGATGGATTTCAAGCCTAAGAAGGAGACAAGTTGGTTTATCCTCATGGGCTCTCCTGTTGAGTTATTGAATTATCCCAATCCCTGACAGCTCACATCTTCAAGGACACTTCTGACATGAAATGTGACAATGTGAAGAAGCCTGAGAACAAAGCAGGCACAACCAATGCCTAGCTATTAATAGCGCTAAACAACACTTCTGCCAAGATGGCATCCTTTGTTGAATGAATAATTCTACTTACTTGGCTTGCTTTTTTCTCTTGCTATTATTTAAGCTGTGGTCCACCCACTCTGACACACCATTCTATTTTGTGACATTGAAGGCTATTATGAGGTGCCAGAGTGAAACTTGCAGGTGGAAAGAACTCCAACCTTTTCTTCTCCATCTGGCATGTGGCAGCATCAGACTAATTCTTCATTTGCATCACTACAGGGCCAATGTGCTTTCATAACAATCCTCTCCAACATTCACTAAAGTTGCCTTTCACTCCCTCAAAGATATAGCAGTAGTTGACCAGTGACAATTTTTCTATGGCCCAAATTGCAGCTAAACATTTTCATAACATCAACGTGCTTCACTTGAAGGCAGCTGTTTCTTGAAAAATGATGCCTCCAGAATGTCTTACTGTTTTCATTTTGGTTTTGATTTACCCACTTAAAAATATGCATCTAGCTAGCCGCTGTTCATGTACCAAGGGCTATCTTTTCTCATAATAGGAATAGCACATGTGTTTCTAGTTTTTATATTGATTGATTTGTATTTTGTATGTGTATGCTTCCCAAGGATAAGTTCATGCTCTTACTTTGAATATCATACAACCAAAAACCGTTATCTAAAATAAGACAATAATACAGAAAATTGAGTGAGAGTCTTGAAAATTGAGTGAAAAGCTTATAAAAGATGGTTCCTAAATGTCCCCATCCCCAATATGAGTGGCTATTCCACTTTCTTAGTAATATGCAAAATGTTATTTCAGACTCACTGCAATACTGAGTTAGTACACATATACTTTGTGGCATTTAATGACAAAAACACTAGACAAACTATAGGTTCTCATAATGTAAGTAATGGACATAATACTGCTGAGTAAAAGAACACAGCTATGAAATAATACATATAATTCCATGTAAAAGAAAAGTTAAAAACTAGAAAAGTGGATCTGGCAGAATCCTACACCAAAACATTAGGCAGAGCTTGGGAAACCCCGTGGAAGGGGTAGAGAAAGGATTATAGGAGCTAGGAGGGGTTGAGGACACCAGGAGAACACATCCTACAGAATCAACCAAATAGAGCTCTTAGGGGTTCACAGAGATGGGTGTGGCAATTATGGAGTCTGCATGGGGCTGTGCTGTGTCTTCTGTATACATGCTATGGTTGCATATTGCTGTGGTTGTTTAGCTTGGGTTGTTTGGGGGCCTCTTAACAGTGAGAGTAATGTGACTCTAACTCTTTTTCCTGATTTTTGGACCACACTTCTCTTACTGGGTTACCTCATCCAACCTTGATATATGAAGGTTTGTGCCTAGTCTTATTGCATCTTGTTATTCCTTGTTAACTTGAAATCCCTGGGAAGCCTGACCTTTTCTGAAGGGAAACAGAGGAACAGTGAATCTGGGGAGAAGGGGAGGTGTGTGTGTGAGGGAACCGTGAGTTGTGGAGAGGGTGGAGGCTATGGCCAGGATGTATTGTACAAGAGAAAAATAAAAAAAAAGAAAAATGAGTCTGGTGTTTAAAATCAGCACTGTAGTTAACCTTGACCTGATGTAAGGGACACTGACTGGGAGAAGAAAAGGGGACATTGGTGTTGGTAAGAGTCTAATTCTGGGCATGATTGATGATGTCATAGATGTAATGATTCCATTTATTATATGATAATTCATTAACTTAAAATTTGATTTATGTATGTGTTAAATTCAATAAGAGGTTTTAAAGTATTTAAAGCCTGACATTTCTGAACTTCATTCAGCACTTATTTTGAAAATTTATTTTCAAAGTTTCTCCTTTACTATGCTTTAACTTTCCTCAGAATGTGGCACTTGTCTTTCATTTCTTGTAGCTTCCTATAGGCCTAAGCCACAAACCAAAGTGTGCTTTATTCATTAGTTGCTATGTTACATATTTCCAAGCCAGCTTACAACTTTATTATTGAAGTGTTTTAGTTGGTTTTGAATTTCCAGGTCTTAAGGCATTACCTGAGTTCAGCAAATGTTCAATAAATATCTGTTGCATAAAGGCTAGGGAATATTTGCCTAAAATATCTCATTATTATTCACAGCACTCTTATATACTATCTTGTATAGTGAAAACATTCAAACATATTTGTTGAGTATTTGAAAATGAATTCTGAAACCATAATTGCAATTTAAGCTACATGGTATCTCACAGGAAAACTGATTTCAATTTTGTTTTAAACTAAGCAGTCGACTGCTACCAATTTTTTAGGTGAAGTATGTCCCTGTCCAAATAAATTTTATGCTTAGATGATTTTTTTCCTACCAAAACTTTTTAGATAGTTGAGAAAATACTTATTTAGCCAGGCACAGTGGTACAAACCTATAATCCCAGAACTCAGGGAGGCAGAGGCAGATGGATTGCTGTGATTTTCAGGCCAGCCTGGTCTAAAAGTGAGTCCAGGACAGCCAAGACTACACAGAGTAACCCTGTCTCAAAGCACCTTCCTATCCCCCCAAAATAAAAAGAAAATAGTTATTTGTTTTTCTTTTCAGGATGTTTTTATTGGCTGTGTTTTTATTGCTATGACAAAAGTAATAGTGGCTAGGCCAGGTGGATCACACATCAGCTGGTTTATTATAGTAAATATTGACTGTAGGATACTCATTCTTGAAATGGAGGAGTATGGAATTGTGAAAGAAAATCAATGATTTCTGTACCAGCTATTCAATCTCCTCTCTACCCAAGGTAGATATCACTAATCAATAGCATCACATTTTTCTACCAGGTCCA
Organism: Acomys minous; assembly: GCF_964271855.1. Lineage (NCBI taxonomy): Eukaryota > Metazoa > Chordata > Mammalia > Rodentia > Muridae > Acomys > Acomys minous. The sequence goes on along the minus strand of NC_140500.1, from coordinate 37,914,074 downwards.
AATATCACTTTAGAATTCTTAGCTTAGTACACAAGAAACATAAAATCAATTATAGTTTGCAATTTTTAAGTTGGCGAAGCTTAGTTGTCTACCATTAATGCTATAATCAAACACATATCCCTTCAGTTTCAAAGTTCTATGACCTACTATAAGTCATATCTCCTGTGATGACTTCCTTTGAGTACATGCAGGATCGTCGAAGAAAAACTACGTTGTTTTCTTTCACATTTTCAGGTTAGTTTATTAAATGATCAGTCTTTGCAAGTGATTATTCAGTGTGTAGGGATCATTTAACACAGTTCTTCTTAGTTACACATTTCATTTCTAGAATGAGATTTAAAATTAGCACAGGGACAAATAACAAGTATCCCCATGGAATGAAAATGCGTTCAATTTGAAGTCCCACTGCCTCTTAAGTATCAGCAGTGAAATGAATTTTCTTACAACTGTATCACTTGACAGGTAGAAATTTGTTTTTTTTTTTTCTTTTGGAAATTGCCCCAGCAAAGGTCTTGGGTGATTGCGTATTTTGATGATATCTTTGTGTTAAGTTTAATATAGAAATGGCTCAGGATCACCAACTTTATCTAATATTAAGTATATTACACTGAGTGTCTGAGTAATTGCTGACAACTTAATAATATGGTATTATGTGGTAGATGAGAAGAAAATGAGAAATCCATAGTTTTCAAATACGTTGTGTGGGTGAGGAGATTATCAGAGTACTACCAAAATAGTTTGGGCCTTTCATTTCATTCTTCCTGAAGAAAATGGGGTGTCCTTTACTTATTCACTCAAGAGCTGGGTGATAAGACTATTTCTTCTCTTAAGGGCTATAAACTCTCACCTAGTGAACACACTTTAAGATTGAAGGCTAGAGAGTGGCTGTGCATGTGCTGAGTTATAAAAGCATTTTATGAGACTTTAGTATATTGCTATAAAGGCATCTCTAAATTCCAGTAAGCAGAGGAGAGAGAGCCCAGGGTTGAGACATAACAGATGCATATGAAACCCTGTCTGTATTACTAAGATCAACCTTTAACCTTGCGGGATATTTCCTTTTGTATTACTTTGGAAAAAAATAGGTAAACCAAGTTTCTTTCGGATTTAACATCCTAGATGACAATAAATGTTCACTAGGTGAACAAATACATTAGAACTAACATCAAAATTATTCAAATGGTTTAAGCTGGAGTGGGTTGTAAAATGCTTTAAAGGACGGGTACGAGGAGATAGTTCAATGGTTAAGAGTGCTGGTGGCTCTTGCAAAGAACCACCAAAAGGGAGAACCCACATGGTGGCTAACAACTATTTGTAACTCCTACTTCAGGGTGAATCTGATGCTCTCTCCTATCTTCTATAGATACTAGGCAAAAAACTGGTGCACGAACATGTAAATAAAACCCACATATATTAAATTATTAATATATAATATTAATATTAATATATAATAATAATAATATTTATTATTTATATATTATACAATTATTCAAAACATTATATATTTATACAATACATAATATATATTTACCGTATATTATATATAATAAAATATAAAAGTTAAAAATATTAAGATAAATATTTTAAAGGAGACGGTGCCTATTATTTTGAGATGAGAGTACCTTCCTCTCTACTTATTGTTCAGAATAGTATTTGCTGCCTTCTTGTGGTAGTTTGAATGAGAATGGCTTTCATAGGTTCCTATATTTGAATACTTAGTCCTCCATTTGTGGAACTGTTTGGGAAGGATTAGGAGGTGTGGCCTTGTTCAAGGTGGTGTGTCACTGGGGGTTCGGGGGGGGGGAGGGAGTTGAGGTCTTAAGAAACTTAGGACCTTCTTGTGAGCTTTCAACTATTTCTGTCATCACGCCCACATTCTACTATCATGAGCTCTAACTCTCTGAAACCATAAGTCCAGTTAAGTTCTTTCTTTATAAATTGCATTGTTCATGGTGTTTTATCACAGAAATAAAATAAAGTAACTAAGATGGCACCGTGGAGTGGGATATTGCTATGACAGACCTGACCCCAGTGACTTTGGGGAGGAATGTGGAAGGGTTTGAACCTCTGGGCTACAAAAGCTGTTGATTGCTGTATGCAGAATGTGATAGGGCCACCAGAGTAGGAACTTAGAAGACAATGCTGAGAGCTATGTGGACCATGGAGGGCTGTGTCAAGAAGTTTCAGAGGAGAAAATTATTAAAAAAAATATTGTGATATTTTCATATGCTAAAGAATATATGCTAAAGAGTTTTGGAGGCTAACTTAAAAAGTGATGGATGAATTTCTTGGCAGAGGATATTTCAAGACAGCCTAACATTGACTCTCTCATGTGGTTATTAGTAGTCAGTCTTATGCAGATCTACAGAGAAGAGGCATGAGTTCATAAAAAAAGAAACATAAAATGTATGTTTTGGAGAGATAAAGAATACTAGAAAATTTAATAAACACCCAGGGAAAGATCCCACCCAGCTAAGCTTCCACCTTGTGAAAGAAACAGGCCTAAGGAATTTTCATATCCTACCAAGGAAAAATAAAAGCTGCAGCAAATTTGGTCCAACGGGGGCCAGACTTTATACCAAGCAGTCAATTAAAGTTAGCCTTGCTGACTGCATAATTTTTGGCTTTAGTGTCATAAAGGGTACAAAAGTACAGTTCTTAAATCTTCCTCAAGGATAAGAAAGAGCTGCTCAGGTCAGGCATGTGGCAGGGGAGTCCCTGTATAAAAACCCTGAAAGGTCATTATTTATTTCACATGTGAAACTGTAAAAGTGAAGCCAGAGTTTCACCGAAACCCTAAGGTATTAGAGGTGACGCAGCTGTGGGATGTCCGCCAAGGAGAAGTGCGTATAGGAAGAAGTGGAGACAGATATTGAGGCAGCAAAGCTAGACAGAGATAAGCCATCAAGTTCATTGACATCAGACATGAAACTACAGGATTTGAAGTGTCCTTGGGGCTTTCAGTCTTGCTTTAGTATATTATTTTCTCACTATGCCTCCCTTTCTGGAAGTTTATTCTGTGTCATTGCATGTTAGCAGCACATAATATGCCTTTTGATTTTTACAGGTTGTCACAGTTAAGGGCTTGCCTTGCATCTCAGAGTATACTTTCGACCTTAAAACACTTTTGGGTCTGTGAAAGATTATGAGGACTTTTGAAGATGGACTAAATGAATTCTGCATTTCAGTACGACCATAAGCCTCGGTGAGGATGGGAGAGAAATGTGGTAGTTTGATTAAGAATGTCCCATTTAAGTCATATGTTGCAATACTTGTTCCCAAGTAGGTAGAACTCTTAGTGTCTTAGACACTGCTCTATTGCTATGAAGAGACATCATGATCATGGAAACTCTTATAAGAGAAAACATTTCATTTGGACCTCGCTTACAGTTTCAGAGCCTTAGTCTGTTATCGTCAGAGCAGGGAACATCATGGCAAGCATGGCAGGTATGATACTGGAGAAGTAGTTGAAGCTATATTCTGATCCATAGGCAGAGAGAAAGGAAGACTGGACCTGGCATGAGCTTCGGAAATCTTCTCCCAATGACACACTTCCAGCATCAAGGCTGCAGCCCCTAATTCTTCAGAGTTTCACTCTGTGGTGCGCAAACATTAAAATATATGAGCCCGCTTCTATTAGAAAATGTGGGCTTGCTAGAGGTGTGTCACTGGGGGCCAACTTTTAGGTTTTAAAACACTAGAGTTATTCCCAGAGTGCTTTCTGTTTCCTACTGGCTGTTTGCTGCCCTGTCTGTGTCCTACTCTAAAGGACTCTAACCTTCTGAAACCATAATCCCAATTAAACTTTCTTTTATAGGTTGCCTTGGTCATGATATTTTATGATAGCAAAAGAAAAGATATGTATCTTCCACCTGGTGTATCTATAATCAGGGTTAACTTCCTGGTTTGGTTAAAAAGTCTACAAAAGTTGATATACTAGTTATCTTTTAAGACAAGCTCATATAATGCAAATTTTAGGATAATGTTGACATATGCTTACTTTGCACTCCTGCTTTCCTTTGAATGGCAAAAACTCCTTAGTTTTTCCTCAGGAGGCACTTACCCTACTCCCCCCCTTTTTTTTTTGGACAATGTCACTTATTGTCCCGGAGATCTCTAGCAGGCTGTGCTAGCTGACCAGCCAGTCCCAAAAATCTACTTGTCTCTACCTCTCTAGAGGTGGGATTATAAGTATATACTACCATGTCCATTTTTTAACATGGGGTTCTGGGGAGTGAACTCATGTACAAATGCTTGTAAGGCAAGCACTTTACTCTAATTTCATGTACATATAGGTGCTACGTTCAGCTTCCAAGTTTCTCAAATTATTATTACATTTATAATTCAAGCATGTTTGTATCAGCATATTTTTGTACTCTGTGTGTTCTGCTCACCCAACACCATGAGCCCAGCTATGGTGACATTTGCCAACATGTTTTAGAACATTCTGTGTCTTTTTTCCACCTAGGGCTTTCTGAAAATTAATCTCACTAATTGTATCTGACTAAACATGTGCATTTGTACATATGTAGGCATAGGTATATGCACAGATATGTACATATGTATGTATTTCCATGTACACAATTTATATACATACATGTTTTAAATAAGGTACTTGTAAATTAGTACTAAAGAATTTAAATTTTAGAACTCTCATATGTATGAGGCTCAGACCAAAGAACATTGTAGATATATTTACTGTAGGTCCTGGCTTGCCCAGTAAGCTGTACACAATACTGGACTCTTGCCTATTTCTTGCCCTTTAATACATGTTTATTAGGGGTTTAAAAAACTGTTATCATAAGAACTAACCATAATTTATCAGTTTAAGCACTGCATATTTATAATCTTGTAGTATCATTGGGCTATAGTAAAAGTGTTGGAAGTTTTCTTTTCTGGAAACTTAGTAAACAACCTTGCCTTTTTATAGCGTTCAGAAGATGTTCATGTTCCTTTATAGTGTTCTGCCTCCACGTTCAAGGTTCTCAGTGTTGCCTCTCTTTTTTATTCTGAGTAGTAATTTTTAAATTTAATTAATTAATTCAGATTACAACTCAATTGTTATCCCATCACTTCTCTCCTCCCATTTCTCCCTCCTTCCCACTTTCATCCTATTCCCCTCCCCTAGGTCCAACACTGAGGGCGACCTCCTCCCCCACTATATGGTCATAGGTTATCAAGTCTTATCTTGGTAGCCTGCTTATTCTTTCTTTGAGTGCCACCAGGCCTTCCCACCAGCCTATCTTTGACCTTTCTTTCATCCTTATGTGTTCCTCTCTCTCCAGCTGCAAATGAGAGCAGCAGTCTGGTTTTGAAAGTAGACTGTGATGAGGATTGACCTCATCAAGTGTGTAAACTTTTCTGTGCCATGTAAGGAAAGACATTCATGGGTTCTGAGGAGCAGAATGTAGGCATCTTTGGGTAAATTATTATTCTGAGAACATAATTAGTGGCGGTCTAGAGGAAGACTTTCTTTTTACATAAAAATGTGAGGAGTGGGAGGTAAGGTTAAAAGTTCTATGATAAATAATATGCAGAGCCCAAAAAGCTATGGCAAGCACTTCTCCAAAAGGGGAATGTATGGCCCAGTCAAGTGCATGTCTTGTTCAAGGTTGCTCAACAAGTCACATAAGTACCCAAGATTTTGCACAGCTTCCTCTTCTGTGGCTCCTCTTATTGGATACTCACTATAGAAAAGTGTTTGTTTTATGAAACCACAGATAGACATCTCTGTTCTGCTGAATGAATAGTTATGTATGAGAACAGAAATTTGTTAAAAGGTTTGAAGATGAAATGTCAAGATAGTTTGCCATTTTACAAAAGAATCATTTTTAACTCCAAGTGACAAAATTACTCAGTTGCCAAAGGGAGATGGTATTTCAAAAAAGGTCACACAAAATTAAGGGGCTCAAAATATGATGTATCTGAAACTTTAGAAGTCCCAAGTATCTTTCGACCTTGGAACATTTATGGTTCTGCTTTCTACCCTTGTCCTCTCTTCAATTATGTGAATATATGTACCTTTCACCCATCATCCACACCTACAAGTGACTCACCATACAGACTCTGTGTCAGGAGGACCTGTGATACACTGGTGAGCAAAGCCCAGTACTTTCTCTACATGATTAGTAGAAGTAGACCAAGGCACTCAAAAGTGTGCCCTGAAGCTCACCCACACCAGGACACCAGAAATGTCAAATTTCTTGTTCCTGTACATCTATAGTGATAGAAAGAAGCAACCTTGACCTCTGCAATTCATCAAGCTCTCAATGTGATATTTACAAACAGTGCTTTAGAGTCAAAAGACAAATAAACTGAATTTGACTGGTAGACACCACTTTTTTGCCCTCTGTACAGTTCTCTGTGATCATGGCAAGAGTTGGAAGTGGATTGGGAGGCAGGTGAATAGCCAATTAGAGCATGCCCTCTGATATCCCTAGGCTTCATTAAAATCGTCTTTGTTTTATTTTCTTTGGGGAGGCTGTTAGTCTTCTAATGAAATGAATGTTTCTCATAATAAACATTTGGGAACCTATGAACATGCTAAGTGCAATGTAGTCTACCACCTGAAAGTCTATGTGATGTCAAATTCGAACCTATATACAATTTTGTTTTTACCTTTCTATCATGTCCCCTTGCTCACAAATAGATTCTTATGATTCTCTGTCTGTCTGTCTGTCTGTCTCGTGTGTGTGTGTGTGTGTGTGTGTGTGTGTGTGTGTGTGTGTGTGAGAGAGAGAGAGAGAGAGAGAGAGAGAGAGAGAGAGAGAGAGAGAGAGAGAGAGAGAGAAAAGCACTTATCAGAATTCAAAGGATAAATTGGATATCACTAAAGGCATGCTTGATGTGACCTCAGTTCATATTCACGAAGACAGAGTTCCAGCACTTTCTTTCTATGCATGGAAATCAGCTTGCTCAGCAAGTGACGAGTCTCCCAATGGCAGGGCTTAAATCGGTTATCTAAATGTCACTTAATAACCTCACAGAATCTGGCAAACATCAAAATGTGAATTTCCCAGCTGTTCTGGCTTGACTGTTGATTTGGAGAGATACCAGTTCATTGGTAATGACCACAGCTTCTGTGAGAGGGCTTCTCATGGCTAATGAATGACACATCGCTGAATAATGGATGCCTTATCCTAACAATCTTGCTTTCAGCAACATGACCCGAATTGCTGTATCTTTTGAAAGAACAGAGGTATGCATCCAAGCCAGTTTTACTGAATTCTTTGAGCAAATGTCAGTTACATCAGTCACAGAGATTTTTTCTAATTTATGCTTTCCTGCAAACTGCTCTCATTTGTTTTTATTTACATGATAGGTTTTAGTTATTAGATTTTTTTAAATTAGTTACTATAGGCTGACAAATACTTGTTGAGTGCCTCTTGTGTGTCAGGGACAAATCTAGGTAGGTGTTGGGTATGTAATGGTGAAACACTTAAATGAAATGTCTCACCCCAAGGAGTATATTAAATCCCAATGTAAAGTAGAGGCGAAAACAAAGTAATGAAAATGTTTAATAAATAATCATAAAGAGAAGACAGTGCAGAGAAAGATGAAGGGAATTGGCTTTAGTAAAACATAAAACAATTTGCTTCCAGGTTGAGCAGTCTGTATTAAGGCATGAATGTGTGATAAGAGTTTTGTAACTGCCCTTCATTTCACAATAAATATTTTACAATGAGAATCCAGTGCATTAACACTGCACAAGAGTCAATAGTCATCATATTAGAATTCATATTTTATTTAATGATTGAAGGTAATTAGAAATTTTAGTGTGTCCACAGCTCACAATGTGACTTAAATCAGGAACACAAAGATCGAAAAGCCACAAGATGGCGTGGTTGATATTTACTGAGAAAGGTGTGTGTGTGGGTGTGGTTGTGGTAACATTTTTAGAACTGTGATTCTTTCTCTTTCTCTCTCTCTCTCTCTCCTTTCTTTCAGTGAAGAACAAAATGAAAGTATATAAGAAAATGAGTTCCTTTTTAAAATACTCAACTGGAAATTTAAAAATAGAAAGCACTCCCGAAACTGGTGCATGAAAACAACACTAACTGTGTGCGTGCCAGATTTGACTCTGCACAATGATGTCAATAACATGGATCTCTCTATTCCTAAAATATACTTGCCACTAGTACAACCTTCCCTCTTTCTCTTTAATTAAAATTATTAAGTAATTAACAAACAAACAAATAAAAACAAGGAAATATCTTGGACTTCAGTTGGTAGCCTTGACGTTCGGGGTATGTTCTTTTTATGGGTCAAAATATGGCAAATTTGTGCCTTTGTCCCCACTCCCTTTCAGGCTCCCCTCCCCCACACTGTGCTGGCTGTAGCTGCATTGCTACAAACTTCCATGCTGCAACATTCTCACTGTCCCCTTTTCACTTTTTAACTAGTTGCCTTTGCCACTGTGAACTCTTTTCCTGTTTGCTTTTGAAGGTAACCACCTGGAATTTTTAGGGTTCCTTTTGGAATTTAGCGTATGGATTTATTCACCATTCCTTAGCTAGTCTCTTAGTGTGGGCTCTCTTTCTATATATGAACTCTACCCGTCACTCTCAACACACTCCTGCTCTAGCCATTGGCACCATAAAGCTTATTGTCATCGCTACAGGGCTACAAAGGCTTCTCACAGTTTGCACTGCTCTGGATGCACCTCACATAAATTTCAATTCCATTCTACCTGGGCATTCAAGTGAATATTCAATCTTCACGTTTCGCTAACTGATTCTCCTCACACTGTGGAAACACAATGGAAGGCAGATACACTTTGTTGCAGTCAGGTTGATGGAGCTCATACTTTTTACTCGCATGTTGGATTGCACCTGTCTAGTGTATATTCTGGAATGTGGCCACCAGTCTCAACTTCTACACTAACTATGGGACCCTCTGGGTGACCTTCCAGGACCTCTGAACCCTCTCCAAAGAGCAGGCTGTGGCACCTGCTCTTAGTGACCACTTTGTTTTTTGTTTTGTTTTGTTTTTTTAACATTTTATAATTCTGTAAGTAGGTAATAATGTACTTTGCATAACCTCTTCCTGTATATTTCCCATATAGTTTTTGTTGACTTCTACCTAATATGTATAGGTCTACTCTTGTGTGTTAGTGGAAAAGTGGCAGGGTGGTTGAGTAGAAGTAGGGATGAGCCCTTTAGTTTCCTCTTCTACACATTCTGTGTCCTCCCTTCTTCGGTGAAAGTTACCTAGCTTTAACAAATTAGGAACACCACATTATCTTTTAAATTCTGTTTAGGTGGCATAGTGGCTTTTGCAAGTCATCTTTTAAGTCCCGTTTAAAAGAACAGTAAAACCAAACAAGTTAAATACAAAGTGGTATTTAAAATGATAATTTAACCTTCAAAGAATGGATAGGTCTCTTAGTGACATTTCTCATGGACAAAGAGTAAAATCAAGTCAGCTGTTCCCAAGAGCAAGGAAGGAATGGTCTTTGCAGACCTCACCTTCCCCATCCTCCAGCTCTTAGCCTTGGAGCTTTGCACTGTAACTGTTGCCAAGACTCCCTCCCATTCTGTACCTGCAAGCCTAAGTGCTTACCTGATGATGCTTATCCTGACTTGCTGGCTCCTCAAGAACCTCCACTCTGAATAAAGCAGGCAGGTCCGATCCCAGGCTCTCCACCACTCACACTGTCTGTTAATCTTTGCTCATTCTGTGGTAGAGTGGTGGCTCCACACACCCTAGTCCTCAAACCCTGTGAGGATCCTATGGAACTGTGGGGACTTTGCAGATGCCTTTAAAGAAATTATCTTGAAATGGGAAATATCTAGGGTTCCATGTGTGGGCCAATATAATCACAAGGGCTCCCTAAAACAGAGATAAGGGTGTCAGTCTGAATGAAAGGAGAAGCAACAACAGGAACACAGTTGATGTGATGTGAAAAAGGGACCATGAGCCAGGGAATGCAGGAAGTCTGGGGAAATTGCAAGAATCCATAATAGAGAACCTGCTTTCTTGCCTCTTATAGCTTCTTTCCACTGAAATGCTGGAATAGGCTAAACACAGTTGCCCATCAGCACTTGTCACTCTGAGCCAGTGGAATACACACAATCTATAATCTTTCACTGACTTATTTTCATATGGTTTTACATTTTGTCACAATGCATTAGGTAGTATGCTGTGTGTCCTCATTCCCTGAAAGCTTTATGAACCTTGTCTATGTAAATGTTTATAATAACTCAAGGACCATACTTTAGAGAGACAGTGAAGAAACTGAGGCAAGGAGACATTTTCTCAGAGGCATACAGGTAAGCAGTGAACCAGGCTTCAAATCTGGCCAGATGTCTTAAGCAGACTGGCCCCTCTGACTCAAGTCACTTCATTCCCTCCCCCACCACCACGATATAGAGAGATTTATTATAGAAGCATGGGGAGAGAAAGAAAGTGAGAGAGGCACCCTGGAGAAACAGAGAGACAGACATGGAGAGAGACAAAGTTGAGCCACTTCATTTTAATAGGAGAGAAATTTCACCCATTTTCCTACAAGGAGAAAGTTGCTCTTGATTGGTATAAGGGAGGATGTGAAGTTCAGGGCCCATTGAGTTATACTAGACTTTTCAGAGTGTGAGTTTTCAGGAACATGGGCTAATTTTCTGTGATAGGGAGTGTAGAGAATAACTTAACAACATGGGACTCTACTTGGTTTGGCATATGTGCAATAATACTCTTTGTATCATGATGCCATACTAGGCTGCATACACATGTCGAGGTGTCAGCATCTGTACTGAGCATCACACATATGTACAGGTGGCAGCACCTGGACTGAGATGCCCACACATACACAGGTGGCATCCTATACTGAGCTGCACACACACTCCATTCAGCACAATGGTCTCAATTCTCCTGCCTTTAACAACTCTTAAACTCAGACAGATTCTATTTAGGCATATTCCTCTTCTGTCTGAGGACAAAAGTGGAAAGGCCAATCTGGCCTTAACGAGTTTTGAGTTCATGCACAGTAAAGTAAAACTGTGTCCTAAAGAATCCCCTATTTACCATGTTATGGATAGATATCATTAGGCAGACATATCAAAATTCATATGTATATGGAAAGGGGCATTCCCAGTAGATGAATGATGATATAACCTAATGTGTTGATCAGAACAAAGACTCTTCCAAACCAAATGTGCTAATAACCAAGTTCCCTTTCCTTTAACCCTCATAGAAGGAAGCCCAAAGCTATAGCCAGGGCCCTTGCATGTAATCATTCATGGGGGACATTATTTTCTTGCAGTGTGTTCTGACCTGTTCTATTGTTTTTCTTTGAATATGGTTTTCCCAATACTTTGCAATTTGTGTGGGTTTTAATTTTTTCTTGAACAAGAGGCCAAGAACTTGGAAACACCAGGCCTAGGCCTTGACCTGCTTTCTCTAGCTCCAATCAGCAACTTCTGCTGTAGAGAATTTATAGGATTTAAGGCACAAACCTATCATGGAAGCACTTGGAAGGAAACAGATTTGTTTTCATTTAATGTTCTTAAATTCTCACTGTCCTAAAGAGTAGGAATATACCCAAGATGCTCCACCACACAACAAGAACGCATGCTCAATCATGTTCACAGCAGCCTTATTCTTAATAGCCAGAATCTGGAAACAACCTAGATGTCTCTCAGTTGAAAAATGAATAAAGAAACTGTGGTACATTTACACTATGGAATACTACTCAGCTATTAAAAACAAGGAAATCCTGAAATTTGCAGGCAAATGTTTAGAACTAAAAATGATCATCCTGAGTGAGTTAACCCAGACCCAAAAGATGCACATGGTATATACTTACTTGTAATTGGAGACTAGCCCAACGCAGGAGATTGGGATAGATAATGGGATTTCTTACTGGGACTCCAGGTGAGAGAAGTGAGGATGGAGAAATAGAAGAACCCAGAAGTTCCTAGAAACCTACAAGAAGACCATCAAGGCTGGTGGATCTGGACCCAGAGGGTCTGTTCAAACTACTGTACAACCAAGAACAAACTACTGTACCAACCAAGGACAATGCATTCAGTAAACCTAGAACCCTTATTCAGATCTAGCCAATGGACAACACATTCTCCACAGTTATGTGGAGAGCAGGGACTGACTCTGACATAAACTCTGGTGTCCCCTATTTGACCACTTCCTCTTGGTGGAGAGGACTGGTGGCTCTCAGAGGAAGGGGAAGCATGCTACCAGGATGAGACCTGATAGGCTGTGATCATATGATGGGGGAGGAGGTCCCCTTCTGTCACTGTCCTAGTGGAGGGGAATAGGATGAAAGAGGGAGGGAGGGGGAAATGGGAAGATGCTAGTGAGGGGATAACAATTGAGATATAATCTGAATAAATTACTTAAATAAAAAAGAACATAAAAAGACCCAAGGAAACAAAACAAAACAAAAAAGCCAAAGAGTAACCATAAGGTTCCTAAGTGCATAAAGGCATCAAGCTTGACCACGTGAGTTTGATTGCTGGGCCCAACATTATGGAAAGAAAGAAAGAACTGACTCCCATACATTGTCCTTTGATCCTCATGCACTTTCATGGTACACATATGTATACACACATACACACACATACACACACACACACACTCACACACACATGTAGTGAAAAAATTAAGCAACTGTGAACTAAATATTTGCGAGCAATCTTTGATTTTCATTGTTTGTGAAGCACACATAATTATACTCTGTAAGAACCAAGGGCTTTGAAACTATTCCTCACTTCATTTTAGGAAAAAAAATTTTTTTTGTAGCTTAGCTTGGAATCATGAAGCTTCAAGGTTAACTACAGAAAGACAAAATAAAAACCTTGTACAGTCAAATATACACTGATACCAATTTCAAAGACATCTCCTTAATAGGACTTCAGGGCCTGCACCACTTTCCCTGCCTGTACCGCATTCTTCTTAGGCTCCTGGAGCTCTGCATGGAGCAGCACGGCAGCCACAAAGGATGGCCATGTCAATGTAAAAGTCTAAGACTGAATGTGTAAGTCTGGCATGCAGCTGAGTTGATGGAGTCCTTGCCTGGCATGCACCTTGCCAGGTTCTCATCATAGTATGAACTAGATTGTCTTCATCTATATATGGATTTCAAGGCAAGTTTGCACCAGAGATTCAAGCAAACAAATAGATGAAATTGAATGCACACCTCCTCGGTGCCTTTGGTGTGGAGGTTGGCCTGTACTAGAAAAGACACCAAACATGCCTAACACAGGAGTGTTTCTGGGCAGGGCTGCCTTACTTGTTTCTTACTACTGACCAGTACAGATCATTCATGAGTAATAAATCTGATTCCAATAATAAGAGACCTGGAAGAAATACTGGAGTTGGCTCAGTTCTTTAATGGTCACATTGGCAATAGTGTATGGGTTCATAGCACCTGGGCCAGAGAGTTGGTCAACAGATGACTGTGTGCTTAGCTAGGAGAAGAAACTAGACTTCATCTTGACATTGTTTATTTATGAAAAATGCATGATGAAATAGGCCATTTTAGAGACAACGAAAAATATGCTGAGATAATGTGTATGATTTGAACAATACTAAGCTACCAAAATGAAGACACAAATGTTTAATCATATTTGTTAACATATGAAACTGAGGTGCAGAACAGACATTTTGTCTGTGATATGTGTGTGTGTGTGTTTCTGTGTATGTGCATCTGTATCTCTCTCTCTCTCTCTCTCTCTCTCTCTCTCTCTCTCTCTCTCTCTCTCTGTGTGTGTGTGTGTGTGTGTGTTTAGGCCACAGGACAGTTTTCTGGAATCCGTTCTCTCATTTCACTTTGTAGGTCTTGCAACCAAACTGGTGGGGATCCAGAGTCCAAGAACCCACTTACAGAGCCCTCATCTTTCTCTCTGTACATATCAGCAAAACAAAACAGGGCTGAGTTGGAAGCTGTGAGTTCTGCAACTAAATAAGAGATTGTGGTCTGGTTACTACAAACTCCTATCCTGTAGTTGCTTGGGGACCAAGTTCTGAGGAAATTTTATGACTATCTGAGAGTGACCCCTGACAAATGGTCAAATCTGATCAAGAGTCCATCCACATGGTGTAATGGGAATAGTGAAAATAAATCTCTTGCCCTCCTAACACCAATTTTTGAAGCTGTGTCTCCAATAAAAACTCTATTTTTGCAAAAGATCCTGGGCTGATCCAAAACTCATGATCACATCACAAGTTGACTGCATATGAAGATGGTTACAGAGGTTAAAAAGTTTTAGTATCTTCTAGTTCTACCTGAATCTGAACTCAGATCAATTTTTCTATGCTCAGACTAAACACTGAGCTTTTTAAGAGCCGTAAGGGGAAATCTTTAACAGTCTATGCTGCTCAGCTTCCTCCAGGGATACTGATGGGGAAATGAATTTCTGCCTAACTAAATGAGAACAGATTGCTCATGAAGGTCTGTTGTCCCCTGCCAAACTCCTGTGAGAAGCTGCTTTGCTTTATGATACCTAGCTCTGGAAATTAGCCAAATAGACATCCTCAGGTATTCTGAGGCTCAGGCCCCTGATGGAAATATTCCTGTACCAAGTTTATGTGCAATGACAGGCAGTGCTAGCGATTTTATCCATTACTACTGGTACAGCCATGTTAGAAGGTAGTTTTGCAATTCCCCACAAAGCTATGTAATTTCACCATATGGTCCAATATGTTTCTTATAATCTACCTAAATGAAATGAAAACTGGTATCCATGCAAGAACCTGAACAATACAAACTTATGGCAATTATATTCATAATTGTCAGAGCATGGAATAAACCAACACTTTCATTTAGTAAATGAATGAATAAATGTGAATCGGGTATGGTGACGAATGAGTATAAAACCAACACTAAAGAAGTGAAGGCAAGAGGACAATTAATTTGAGGTGAGCCTAGGCTACATTATAAGACCTAGTTTCAAAAAGAAACACACGTATAAACAAACAAAAATATCAACCCCCCCCAAAAAAGACTGTGTTACACACAGGCAATGGAGTATAACAGGAAGTGAAAGATGCTGTGTAAGCAAGGCTTCCATTACTGTTACAAATACCAAAGACAATAAGCTTTAAAAAAGGAATGGTTGCCAGCTGTGGTGATGCACGCTTCTTTTTTTTTTAAGTTCATTTTTTCCCTTTATCTATTTACTCACTCTAAAGCCTAATCTTACCCCCTCCTTCCTCTCCTTCCAGTACCCCCCCCCCCATGCTGATTCCCCCATTGCCACCCTCTTCTTCTCAGAGTAGGGGAGGCCCCCAGGGGATACCAACGTACCCAGGCATCTCAAGTGGCACACGCCTTCAATCCCCACACTCCGGAGGC
Organism: Acomys minous; assembly: GCF_964271855.1. NCBI lineage: Eukaryota > Metazoa > Chordata > Mammalia > Rodentia > Muridae > Acomys > Acomys minous. Next base: position 37,898,767 of record NC_140500.1, on the reverse strand, counting down.
AGGGGCAGGTGGGTCTCAGTGAGTTTGAGGCCAGCCTGGTCTACAAAGCGAGTACAGACTAGCTAGGGTTCTCTTACACAGAGCAACCTAGGCTCTAAAAGCCCAAAACCAAACCAAACAAACAAAAGAGAAAGGTTGTTTTGCGACTCACAGTTTCGGCAGCTTTTTGTTGGTGGTTGGTGGTAGAAGCAGATGACTGAAGAAGCTCTTACTTCCTGGTCTGCAGGCAAAGAGGAGTCTCCAAAGGCCCACCAGAGCACACTTCCAGTGACCTATGACTTCCCACTAGACTCTTCTTCCCATCTTCTGCTCACGTCTCTCCTTTTTCTCCCCCTTCTCCCTCTCCATTTATTCCTTTCCCCTTCGCTTCTTTTTTCCCTCTGGCTCATCAAGACAGGTTCTTACTCTATAAATCTGTCTTGGTCTCAAATTCTTGATCCTCTTGCCTCTGCTGCCCTGGTGCTGAGATTTTAGGCATGTGCCATATTTCCTGGCCATATTTCATTTCTTAAAGTTTCCACCACTTTCTTAGATTACCAAGCTGGGGAGGGACATGTGTGGTTTTGAAGGAAATTGCAAATGTACCTTGTGAAAGGTCAAATATTGTTTGGTTCTAGTGACATGAAATTCTACGAAACACAAAACGCTTCACCCAGTAGAAACACAGAGATGTCAGGGAGAGAGAACTTGAATGCAGACAGAGTGTTTTTAGGGGCGTACAGTAATGACTCAGGGTAATGCTTAAATGCTGGGCACACAGTGTGCACTGTCCAGACTTATTGACTTTACAACATGGACAGTGACCCATCATATCAACTCTACACTTTGCTTGATAGCGCGTCAATGGGCACTCATTCCAGTGGTACACTGACAGTGAGAGAGGCTGAGCAAATGAGGTTCCAGGGAAGGCCAGAAAATTCCTGTATTTTCCATTAACTTTTGCTATACACCCCAAACTCTCCAAAACATTTATGAAAATACACTAAAAATTGAAAGACAGGAAAACATAGAGCGGGAGGAATCCAGGATCTTTTCTAATTCTCTCTGTCTCTGTCTCTTATATACCTTTGGCTTATATATGTGTGTGTGTGTGTGTGTGTGTGTGTGTGTGTGTGTGTGTGTGTGTGTGTGTGTAATTTATTTACATAGGGAAAGGAAAGCTGGGTCAGAATCAATCCTGGTCTCTTGAATATCTGACTGTCCTGGAGAAATGTGGAGTCTTCTCCCCACTGTGACCCACAGAATAAATAAAAAGTACCAAGACAGTTTTAAACACCAAGAAGTGGCAGAAAGCTGTCAACAGCCTGCACTCTTCCCATAGGTGTATCTTATATTTTAATCTGAACTACTTGCCAAAGTTTAAACTTAATGATTCTATTAAAAAAATCAGAACTGGCAACAAAAACCTGGGTTTTCATGAAACTTCGACAAAACCTAATGTGTTTCCTTGACACTGCCTTCTGACCCTTGAAGCAACCAGGATTGAAAGCTCTATTACATTGGACCACATTATTTATGCAGTTCTAGGTACTTTTAACTTACCAGAGAGTTGCTTCCCATTAAAGCAGTTGAAGTTGAAGTTGAAGCTCAGTAGAAGTTGAAAATCTCATAAACCCACTCTGTTCAATACAGCCATTCTCCTCAGGATCCAAATTTAGCAGCAAGCAGCATACTGTATTGTACATTGTCAGCCGAACTCTCACATGGCTTACTGGGTGCTGTGGCTGGCTGCTATTGCCCAGTATCTCAAGAGAATATTAACCACATATTACTAGCCTAGGAAAATGTCAAAAATCAACATTTCAGCTATAGTGTCTACTGAATGCATATTACCTTTACTAAGATAGAAAAATCATTAAGTTGAATCATACGAAATGGTCATGTATTGATGCCTTCAATTACATAAGCACTCTAATAATATAATATTCATGCAGGAGATGGAAAGCACAAACTAGGGAATTACAGATCTCTCGGGCCTCATAGAAAATTTCCAGAATATTTAAAACAGAGGAAATTTTCAAAGGTAACATTGTCACAGGAGAGTCTAAAAAATGGGTAGGCAATGGATATGCACAGGGGCAGAGAGAGCTGTACCAAGAACCAAGGCATCTGCAATTTTATTCTGATTTCAATGTCATTACCTGGATGACCTCAGAAGACCAGAAGAAATTTCCTCCCAAGCTACAGGATTCTAACTTTAGGCTTTGGCATAGCCAGGATTCCTAGAGAGCTTCTTTAGAAGACCCATCCCTGAATGAATTGACATGAAAGCAAGGTTCTGTTTTCAAAATATTTGTGAACCACACCCCACTTCGCCCCCACCACCATGTGTGTGTACACATTTACATGTAAAGACCTCAAGTGTCAATCATCATGTACCTTCTTTTTGAGACAGGGCCTCTCATTGGCTGGGAACTTGTTGATTTAGCTGGGCTGGATGACCAGTGAGTTTTAGAAAGACAACTGTCTCCACTTTCCTCGCTTCCTAGTCCTTAGATCACAAGTACACCAACATGTCCTGTTTTTTTGTTTGTTTGTTTTGTTTTGTTTTGTTTCTTTGTTTCTTTTTTAAACATGGGTTCTGGGTCTTCATGACTGAAGCATGCACTTTAGGGACTGACCCATCTCCCCTGCTCTTTGTGTGACTTTAGAGGATATCTTTTGGCTATTAACACATTCAAGAGTGGCTCTATAGGAAGAAAACTTGATTAATGTTGCTTAATTTAGGGCATTTTATATATTCAGTTGCCAAAAGAACATTTAAAAGACACAGCATCTGTTAATGCTATGAGGAGCTAGTGTGCTGTGGCACACGCTTTGCTAAGTCACAGGTATAGAGATGCATGCAGCCCAAGGGTCTGTGAGGGACCTCAGATACAGATTCAGAGTTTGAGGGATTTGTATCTTAGAATGCTGCTAAATTAACTCATTTATATTTTTTACTTTTCCCACTGGAAACAACACTCTCCTTTTCTCTCTTGCAAAGATAGCTATGAAATAAATTAGCGACAGAAACGACATTCTCCTTACATTTTCTGAATTTGATTCTTCTGAGATCTTGATTTTCTGGTTATAATGGGTACTCATCTTTTCTAAAGTGACCATTATGCTTGCTAAAATACGAAAGTCTGGCAAGATCCAGTCTACTTTCTGCGGAAACATCAAGAAAACACAATGACTGCACAATGGCACCCCTAACACGGTGTTGTCAAGACAAATCTCAACTGGAGGAGAAGAATTTTTAAAAAATATTTTTTCTGTATCATGATTTCTATGCTTTTTGTTTCTCTTTTACACAGGGGACAGATCAGAATGCTTTATTACATACATTTGAAATGAGAATTTTAAAAGAAATCTACTTCCTGTGAACAAGGCAAGCTTAATCTTTTATGGCACCTCAGGGGCAAGTTTGGAAGCTTGAAAAATACAGTGGCTTCTGGAGCACTAAATTCTTTGAATGAGCTTATGGAAATGCTGCTCCCTTCAGGGGCTGTACTATCCACAGCAGGCACAGTGATGTGCACCCTGTGAGCTGAGTCTACCAGGTATTAAGCCAACCAGAACATGTTATAAGGCTAAATTTAGATTTGTATTTTAAAACTGTTCTGAATGGTCACATTTAAATGCCTGGTATGAAGTTCTATCTCTTTCACAACAAAGGGAGGGATTGGGCAGGTGTTCTGTGGACTCACTGCTGATTTTCCAAAAGCTCTCAGTGGTTTCAGCAAGTGCCTTCTTAGAGGGTTGAGCGCATCTCAGGCAGATGTGCAGATCATCCTGTTTAAAAACTTGTGTCTGCCATCTGAAAAGGACTTTTTGTCATGGTGGTATATTCAGAGATTGAACCCAGGACATTGTGCTATGTACTCTATGATCTTTAGAACTTTAAATAGGATTTTGATATTAACACATCAGAAAACATTAAGGAGTCTTCAGCCTCTCACTGAAGTCCAAACTAAAGAAACTGCACAAATATACCATGAGTTTGTGAACCAGCAAATGTGGTTAATATGTGCTCATGCAAGCCCATATTTTCTCTGATTCTGTTAATAAGAGAGCAGTATGTAGCTCACACCAGACATTCCTGTCACATTAGTTAATGCTAATGCTAGCTTGATAGCAAGTACCATATTTTAACAGGGGCTGTGATAAATGGGGGTTTATAGAGAACACTGAGAGGCAACAAGAAATCTAGGAAACCTGACAATGGGGGTGCCATGGCTCTCTGAGACTGTAGGTAATTGTGCTTGTATACCCAACATCTGGCTATTGGAATGAGGTGGGAAAGCATGGACCAACAAAGAAAGCCTCAGAGAAGTAACAGCCAGTCAGGCTGTGGGCAGAGTAACTTCCTTATGTTACAGAAAAGAAACAGGATGGACAATAGCACAGCATTACTGTACAGATAGCATACCACTGTGTATTCCATCTCAGGGTCCAGTGTCAGAAGTGAACTTGGAATTGGTGAAAGCCTTCTGCTCACTGTTTCCCCCCTATCATCTGCTTAAGGAGCTGGGGCTGTCAAGGAGACGTGAAGTGATAGCCTTACAGCATGGCTCTTTGTAATTCTTCCCTTCCTACTGCTTCAGCTAAATGGTTCAGGGTATATCTGTTTTTTTTTTCATGTTACCACCTAATCCCCAAATGACTCCAGTGATAAGGAAAAAATGCAGATTGTCAAATAATATCAAGCTGAGTTCATCAGTGACGTGATAAACCTAGAAGCAGCAAAGCATGAGACGACACTTGACTCTCCCATGTTCCTCTTGCTGTTTGGATTGCCATGGCGACTGGGGAAAGCTACTGAAAATGTAAAATTTCAGCTGAATTTTTTCTGTGTGTGTGAAAGTCAGATAGACACAGTACTTCCTTCCTTGTAGTTTAGTGCTGTAGAAGCTGAGGCTGGGCGATTGCAGGTTTCAGGCCAGCCTGGGATACATATCTAGGATCTATCTCAGAAAGCGAAGGAGAAAGGAATGAACGAAAAGAATGTTTAAAAAATGGAAAGTTAAAAAAAGAGAAAGAAATGGAAAGTTTTTGTCTTTGTCCAAAGGCTTGTATTTGACCTTGGCATGATTCCTATTGCATGCATGTGACATGTTAAAGCTCCCAAAGTACTTTCAAATAGTTTCCATCTGATTTTTCAAGTAACCTATTTCAAAGGCTCATAAAGATAAGGAGATGGTAATGGACAGGCTGTGTGTACATGTGTGTGTGTGTGTGTGTGTGTGTGTGTGTGTGTGTGTGTGTGTGTGTGTGTGCTTCTGTGACACAGAAGACACAGAGAAAGCTAACAGCTGGTGAAGTTTTCAAGAGTGAGAACAATCCAAGCATGTCAGAGCAGTGATCGCCTGACCTTAGAAAGCTGTAAGCAAAGAGCCTGAAAATGTCGCCACAGCAGTGTGGAGCCTCATAACATTACCAAGGTGGATCAAAGGGCCTTTCTGTCCTTCAAACCACTAAAAGGCAGTCACCAAGCCAAACAAAGCATGGGAATCCTTCAAGCTGCTACCTATACAGCAAACCAATTTTCCAGTCTGCTAGCAATGTCCTTCTCCATTTCTCTGTTTAACTGGTCATCCATGTTAATATGACCCAGAGAGAGAAAACCCACAGTTCCCTGGTCATGCTGACCTACCGTCTTCCCACCTCTAAACAGCAGTTTCTAGCAACCGACAGAAAATTAATGTGTGGGTGGGGAGCAGGCTGAGACAGTCCTGCCATTTGTTTAGCTTCTGATCTGATCCAAGGAACAGATATAAACTCGAGGAGACAGAATTCAGAGTCCCTCCTCTCTAGGGACACAAAAATTTAGCTGAAGAGGCAAACACACAGATACGGAAATTGTCTCCCTTTCTTCATGAGCTCCTCAGCCTTGTGTAAAGCTAACCATTAAATCTGCAGTGGTCTACACAGATTAGTTTCCCATCCTCTTTGCCTTTCCTTTTTATATCTATTAAAAATCTAATTTTGTGTATACATATTCGTGTGAATTTATGCCACACAAGTGCAGGTGCCCTTGGAATCAGTAAACGGGCTTTCGATTGCCTGGAGCTAGAGTCACAGGCTCATGAACCGCCTGATGTGGGTGCAGAAAGCTGAATAATAGATCTTAACTGTGCACCAATCTCCCCAGCCCTGGGAGACCTTCAACTTCCTACATCTTGACGATCTCAGATTTGTGTTTCTTGCCCATAACTTTCTAATACTTTTAAGATTTAGGTGCTCTTACTTTCTCTTTCACTTGAAAAACTCAGGGAAACTCCATGCATTCTCTTCAAAATAATTAATAACCCTCAGGGTGACCTTCAAGCCTTGCAATTACCTGTTCCAAATACTTGTACCTTTGCCCATAGACAAGCTGGGTAGTGGTACTTTGATATGAGCAACTTGTAGCCACCTGCAAGCCTTTTCTGGTAGAGAAATCTTTAAATCTTTGGATTTTTAAATTTTACCTTCTGCCAGGCCCTATTCAGCCTCTGTTTTCCCAGTAAACCAGTGCCAACTCTCTCACGTAGGACTTCCTCTTTGTAACAGATTCACAACCAAGCTTGAAATATATTTGCATGGAGTAAAATAAAAGAAAAGCTATTTATACTTTTTAGAAGTGTATTTAGCAAATAATAAAATAAAAAGCCAAGAAACTATTTAAAATCTATATAAAATAGGCTATCCTACCTGCAGCTCTATTCAAAGGGTATGTGCTTTGGAAGGGCCCGTGATGACGATGAGAATGACCTGTTAGATCTTTTGTTGATGACATCCTTTAGGGCTTGCTCTTATGACATGTTGCAATATAAATATAGATCTTTAAAAACTAGTGTTTAGGGAAAGGATCCCATAGGGCACCTTGACTATTAAGGTGGACATAGCTTGGACACAACTATGTATAGTTCCTTATACTCTACCAAGTATAGCCTTGAGGGCTGCGTGAGTCAGTTTCATTTTTCTTTTCCTGGCCAAATAGGAAAGCAAAAAGCATTCCAGTTCATACAATGCACAGTCAGAGTCATGACTGTGATCCAGTTCAACTTGTAGGAAAACTGGTGATCATATACATTTTGAGGAAGAAATAGGTTTTCCATATGTCCCAGATCTTTTTTAGTTTCTCTTTTTATCTTTGGAGACGTCACATGGAAAGCTTGCTATAGGCTTTGTTTGTTTGTTTCTATCTATGCAGGATTTAGAATATGACCTCAGTGTACTAAGTAATCCGATGCTGCACACCTTAACACTGAGCAAAACAATCTTTGCTGGGGGAAAGGTTTATTTGACTTAGAGCTTGTGGTCCATCATCCAGGAAAGCCAGGGCAGGAACTCAAAGCAGGAATAAGAAGGTAGGAATGGAATCAGGGACCAAGGAGGAATGATGCTCATTGGCCTGCTTCCAGGCTTACGTTCAGCTAACTTCTATATGCCTTGGGGTGCCACTGACCACTCCTAAATCACTTACCAGTTAAGAAAATGTCCCCATAGAAGTTGCCATTGGCCAATCTGATAGAGATAATTATTCTCCTTTGTTCCCTCTTCCCAGAAGTGTCAAGTTCACAATTAAAGCTAACTATGACCGAAAACAATACTCAGGCTACTTAGTGTATCTGAGAGGAAGTGAAGGCATTCCAGGTTGGCATAGACGTTGATATATTTTTAAAGTCTAGGATGAACAATATCCAAATCTGCCCCACATTGGAGTCCATGAAACCCAACCCAGACATTGCAAAGTGATTAGTTTGAAGCAGTGACTTCGACATGCACACAGACTATAGCAGTATTCACCCATGCTTCCCCAAATGCTACCTTGTAGGGAGGAAACCGGAGGTCTGAGTTTCCTGAGAATAACTGTTTGGCACAAAGACCTGACACCTTTTCTTCTAACACACAAACCAATAAGAGCTCAAACATCCACAGAAGCCCGTGTTGTAACCACAGTGCATTGCAGTCTCTTCTCAAGCTCTAGGATGCATGGCTCGTCACATAAAACTGATGCACATTAACTATGTGCCACAGATGATGTCTGTTTCCTTATATACCAACTTGTGGATCAGCCATTTATCATTCAAATGCACAGAGCGGGCTGCATTGCAAACGTGAGGAAGTCACCCCAGCCATATTTCAGCTAAGAAGAGACTGTCACCTCATTGAAAATATATGGAAATAAATCCACCTGATATATACGTTTTTGATCTGTTCCAGCAGGACATGATAAAAATGTCTCTGGGTAAGTTTTATTGCTGATGAAAAGCAGAGGCTTACAGCCTGGGGTGGTGGTGGGGCAGGTTTGCAGAGCACAAAGCGCATCGGTTCTATCTCCTCTGTACTGCAAATACTCTTTCCCCTTCAGATCTTTCCAGGTAAATCGTAGAATATGAGATTTGAAAGGGAACTGAGCTAGCCTTTTCCAGGACTTTCAACCTAAAATCCATAATCTTTATAGATCATGAAGCTTATAAAGCTCCCATGAGCACTTCTTGGAGAGGGCTTAGAGTAGCTCTTTTGAAGAGATTCATGAACCTGTAAATAACACACACACACACATTAAAAAATTATGACACAACACACACAGTATAAAATTAATTACTATTTTCCTTTTGGTTTTCTGAAGCAGGGTCTTGCTATGTAGTATAAGCTGGTCTCAAAATTACTGGATATCCCAGGCTACCCTGAAATTCACGATGTCCCTGCCTCAGTCTTCTAAGTACTGGGATTTCAGGCATGTGCTGCTATATCTGGATCACATTAAGAGTTGTGTGTGTGTGTGTGTGTGTGTGTGTGTGTGTGTGTGTACAGTGCATATGCTGCTCTACGAATCTCTACCTTATTACTTTGGGACAAAGTCTCTTACTGAGCCTGGAGCTAGGCTGGCTACTAGCCATCCGCCCTTAACATAAGTAGGGTTAGAAGCACACTCGTGTCCATGATGGTTCTTGTCTTAGTCAGTGTGCTACTGCTGTGAAGAGACACCATGACAATGATAACTCTTATAAGAGAAAGCATTTAATTGGGGCTTGCTTATAGTTTCAGAGGTTTGGTCCATTTTCATCAAGGTGGGGAGCATGGCAGCATGCAGGCAGACATAGTGGCTGGAGAAGTAGCTGAGAGCTCTAATTCCAGACCCAAAGGCAGTGGGATGAAAGGACCTCTGGGCTTTGCTTGGCCATTTTTTGTTTTGTTTTGTTTTGTAACTCATCCTCAGTGACACACTTCTCCTAACAAGGCCACACCTACTCCAACAAGGCCACATCTCCTAATGACTTCCTAATGACTAAGCATTGGAATATATATATATATATATATATATATATATATATATATATATGTATATGTATATGTATATATATGTATATATGTATATAAGTATGTATGTATGTATGTATGTATGTATGTATGTATGTATGTATATATGCCTAAGAAGGCCATTCTTATTTACAACACTGCAGTGCTATAATGTGAGCTCAGGTTCTCACACTTTGATAGCCAATGGCTCTACCCACTGAGCCACCTGCCAGCCCCCACCCTATTCATTTTTAAGAGTAAAGTTTATTAGTGTTAGTTTACTCATGCTGTTGCATAATAAATCCCTAACACCTTTGTATATCGGGCCTCACACTGATCTATGGCCTTCTCGAGACAGAGGTCACTGTAGGACTTGGATGAAATCCATAGTAGGCTTCTGAAGTCATACGGTCTGGTCAACTACCATGTCTATATAATTGGTCCTGGGAATGCGAGTCCACAGAATACCATGGATTAGATGTGGTTTGTCCCGATCTTGAAATTTGATGCAGTGTGTATGGTAGTGGGGTTTTAAAAAGGATCAATGTGTTTTGGGGGTGGGTGGGACTAAAGTAATTCCTGTGTGACTAAGAGCAGGCTATAATAAACCAGGCCAGCTCTGATGTCTGCCTCCTCTTCTACAGGTGTAGGGCCTCTCTGCATGCACTGCCTTCATGTGGCTATCTGCCATGCTATAATGCAGCATGGTGCCTGGCCAGATGCAGCCACCCTTTTGGGCCTTCTCTATTCTTCAGATCTATAATCTAAAAGACCCCTCTTTTCTTTATATATTATCTAGCCAAAAGTACTATGTGATAGCAACACAAATATGGTTATGACAAGTTCAAGAAGAAGAATTCAAGAGCAATGCCCATTGTTACCAGCAATGCCCCCAGCCTTAACTTTCTTTATTAGGATCTCTTTTGAAGGTTTAAATGTCAACCCATGAAAATATCAAGCAGAGATACCCCTGAAAGAAGATGATTGAGTTTTAACAAGATGGCTATAAATAGACAGAAATCCCTCAAATCCACTTTTTAGGTATAACAGAAACAGCAGCTATAGGATGGAGGAAAATAAAGACCCTGAATTATAAGCAAGCATCATAATGAGAATTAGTTTCATGGTCTCTGAGGCTGCAAATCAGAGGTGGGAGAGTGCTAATGCCCTCATTTTAGAGTGTATGAGCCTCAGGATGTTCCATCCCTTCAAACACTACTTTTAACATATACTGAAATTTCATCAGAATGGTGCACAGAATAAACAAAAAGGTGAAGGGTCAATTCCATCAAAGTCTATTATGTGTTCCCACACATAGGAAGTTGGCTGTACATGACTGATGACCACGCAGGGACATTGTTTATACAGAGCAGCTTTATTCTAGTAAAGATCCTACTGATGAATATGGAAGTCATTTATGAGCTGACAGCAGGAGCCATGGAGGACAAACCATAGCCACACACCACACATGCCTTCTTTTTACTCTCACATATGCCTTCTCCATGTCTGGAAATGACACAAGCTCTTAACACAGATTTTGCATCATCTTTGTTTAAACCTGTACTGGGGCCCCTTTATAGAGACTAAGAGATTGAGTTTAAAATAAGTCACATTGGCATATCAATAGCCACACAAGTAATGGTAGAATTAGGAATTGAACTCATCCCTTTAGCCTTTAAGAGTGGCTTTGTCCTGAGGGCACTGCTTGAAAACCAGTTTAAAGTAAAGACAGGGAGGGTGGGTGGTGATCGGATCAGGTGCTCAAGAAGAATCCGACAGGTCTTGGGCTGGTGAGAGGGTTCTACAGGCAAAAGAGCTTGCGATGTGAGCCTGACAAAGTGAGTCTAATCCCAAGAATCCGCGGTGAAACTAGAGGACAGATTCCTGAAAGTTGTCCTCCGACTATTACACAGTGAGGTATGCACCCCACCCCCCAACACACACAAATAGCAGACAAGTAATTATATAAAGAATTCCACATTTTCTGAGTAAACAATGGTTAGGGATGAGGACAGGACATCTTAGTAAAGTTAAGCATTAAGTTAATAAGCATTCTCATTTAAACTCTAGTCTTCCCAGGTATAAATAAGTGCACGCGCGCGCGCGCGCACACACACACACACACACACACGACTCTTTCACTGTTGATGATGTCATCTATCCTTATCTTCATCCCACAGATCATTTGGAATAAGATGTTTATCAGTCATGCTTGGCTCCTTTCTATTATACCTTTCTTTCCCGGTGTGTTCCTTCTTGTTTGATATTGTGGCAAAAGTATGATAATGGCCAGGTAAGGGAAGCATCTTAGTTAATTTACTATTATCACATCAAAACATCAAACCAAGGCAATTTGTAGAAGACTTCCCAGTTCCAGAGGGTTAGAGTCTGGCCATCATGGAGCATGGTAGCAGGTAGGCAGGCATGGTACTGGGGTAATACCTAAGAGTTTACATTTAATCCACAAGAAGGAGGCAGGGACAACTAACTAGGAGTGGCTTGGGCATTTGTAGCTTTAAAGCCCAGCCCCAAAGACATATCTCCTCCAATGAGGCCACACCTCCTACTCCTTTCCAAACAGTTTCCAACTAGGGACCAAGCATTCACACAAATGAGCCCATGTGGGGCATCCTCTCCCAAATCACCACAGCCAAGATTTAGAAATTTATATTGAATCTGTGCTGGTCACTGCAGACTTCCACGGTAGGAGTTTTTCTTTGTAGTAAATTATTTAGTAACGCGGAAACCTCCTGGCTCAGAAACCATGGGCTAATTATCATTCTCATAGTTATGAGGTAAACAAATCTCCAAATTGCAATGTTAAATTTTTTCCCTAAGACTCCCCAGGAGTTTCATTTTCTTTAAGAATTTTTTCTCATTACTTATTCATCAAGCAGATTTATCAAGAAGTAGATAATATCATCTCTCTGGAGCTTAAGTTTCATTACCTTTCCTTGAAGTTAATAGATGAAGGTCAGCGATAAACATGCCAAAGAGCTTTTAACTTTCTTACTGTTGTTGTTTCTCTGGTGGTTACTGGCTTCTTAAAAAAAAGTATTTCACTAGAGCCTAGATGAGGGACTTGACCTTTGGGATTCTCAATATAGCCTCAAGGTAGAATATTAAAACAAAACAAAACAAAACCCAACATTTGAACTGGGCCCAGTTATAGATACAATAACACATTTTACACATTTCTTTTCTAGGGGAAAAAAAGGGCATTAGGCTCCTCTTATCAAGATAAGGCAGGCAAAACATTTCTGTTAAGATTAAATCAGTTTAAGATGGCTTGACAGCTCCTCAGGATGCTCACGTGAAGTATAGCAAAGGGGAAGGGAAGCTGAAAGTATGCATATCCAGATAATTATGTGGATCTATGTGTTCACATTTGTGTGTTGTGGTGTGGTGTGTGTGTGTGTGTGTGTGTGTGTGTGTGTGTGTGTGTGTGTGCACACGCATGCGCGTGTGCATATGTGCATGCATAGAATGTGTTATATATATCTTGAGTAAAATAATCTTTTGGTTTTAGGATTACTGATGTATACTTCTACTTACAAATATGAATATAATATATGTTCCAATATATTATTTTAATGTACAAAGTGTACATGAATTTTCTTCTATGTTAATTCATATATAGACTAATAATTTCTGGCTTTTCTACAAGAATACAGTGGCATTTAATTTTGTTCACCATCTGGACCAGGTCACAGAGTATCCAGTTAGTTGGGCAGGCATCATTTTTGGCAATGTTTGTTGAGGTAAACATTTGAATTGATAGACTGAATAGAGCCCATGGCTGCCACTCCTTTGGATTGGGTTCATCTAATTCACTGGGGACACAAACAACATTAAAATGGAAGACAAGTGGGTTGGTTCTTTCTTGCTATCTGATTGTAGGAGTTAGGGTATCACCCGTTGTCTGTCCTTAGTATCTTGGCTTTCAGGCCATGAGGGCAAGACTTGAACTTGTGACATCACTTCTTCAAGTCTCACATCTTAGGACTAGGGATAGAACTATGACACTTGTTGTAGGTGGCAGATCTTGGGATTGCTTAAATTCTCATTCTCAGGAGCCAATCATTTACATAAATATCTACTCCCCAGATTTTTTCCTTAGGCCTCTCTTTCTTACTGGCCCTCTCTCCCTACCTGCCAGTGGCTGTGTTTCTCAGTGAACTGTAAAAAGTACAAACACTACATGAAGTTGGAGCAATCAGGTGAGTCAGGGCTTGACAACTATAGTATCATGGACCTTGAGTGAATTTTTGAAACAAATAAGCACAAGAAGACACTGCCACAGTCTTTCTGAGAGGCATGCAGCCATTTCTGTCTTTTGCGTTTGTACTTTCTCTAGAGACATGCACACAAGAATCATTTCATCTTAGCTGCATTGCAAGAAGGAGACTAGTACAAATATGAAGCAGCAAATGATAAAAATATTTTTAGGAAATAATGAGACTTGATGAGACTGGAGAAAACTACAGACTAGACACCTGATAAAAAGGGCATGGTTGTTACTAAGCATTAGCCAGATGGCAGAGATGGAAAAGCAATGATGAGATGGAGTGAGAATTTTGCTGTCTTAAAAAACCCAGTTATGTTATGTAAACATGTTTTTGTTTTAATCCTAAGCATGGGACATGGGGCTGCTTCAGATCCCCCACAGTAACAGACTATTTGCCTCATGTGTGCTCTGGCAGGGGGCGATTCTTCTAGCTGAAGATATTTTAATTCTGGGGACTCTAGTGATGGTATAAAAAGGTCAGAGTCCCAAGAGAGGAAGCACACGGCTGTTCCTCCTGCTGGTTCCTGCTGCCGGTGGTTTGTCCAGTGGTTGTGGAGGAGACAGTAAGAAGAAATTAGAGACCTCCTGACTAGACAAAGAAGATTAGACTTGCCCCAAGGAATTCAATGCCCCTAATCAGCAGGGACTAGTAAAAAGATCTTACTGCCCACTCTCCCCACTAACCTGTCTCTCTACCTAGTGTTAGGGGATTGGAAGGGATTGGGGTGGAGAAGGGTGGTATAAGAACTTAAAATAGCCAAGAGAAAAATGCTTACAGCAAGATCTGTCCTTTCCTTTCTTTTATCATATGTCTGTGGTGTTATTGGCATGCATGCATGCCCCTTTGCATGTATGTAGGTACACCTCTCTCTCTCTCTCTCTCTCTCTCTCTCTCTCTCTCTCTGTAGACACAATGTTAAAGGTTTATTTTCTCCATTGTTTCTTATCTTATTCACTGAAGCAGAGTTGTTTCAAGTATTCTACCTAGTCAGCTTGCTCTGGAAGCCCTGTCTCTGCCTAGAGAGCTAGCATTACAAGAAGGCCATCATGCTCACATGTCCCTAGCATGGGAGTCCATCACACATGTGTAACAAACATGTCACCCACCAGGACACCCCATGAGCCTCCTCACCAGTGCTTCATTTCAAGAGAAGCTAGAAATTTAGATTTATAAGTAACTAACTCATTTTTGAGTGGTCAATAATTCAAAAATTTAAAAACCATAATCATTTGGATAGAAGACTATTGCAGTCCGTCCTTGTCTGGCTCACGGTGTAGGCCAAATGAGAAGGCTAGAACACTACGTGGAGTGACAGGGAGCCAGAAGTGAGTGGGAGGCAAGACTTCAGGTGCTTCCTTCATCTTATCATCCACAAAGCTTTAAGAAAGCAGATGCAGCCAGACAGTCTCCTACGTCGCCCACAGTGAATGTGTCAAATCAGAGCTCCTTCAGGGTACTTGGAGAGATTATTATAATGATATGTTGGCAATTTGAATTAATTACATACTGATCCACCACAGATTATTGTAAATGAAAGAGAAAATGAAAGTAAACACTGAACTGGAAGAGATGGATGGATCCACAGAGAATGACACTCAGGAGGAAGTCGTAGACAAGGGATTCAGAATCCCTATTCTCACATCACTCCCCTGAGAGAGCATGAACATGTGGCCGTGGCTTTGTGGCTGTGGGGTGAAACTTACTGCTCTCATATATGCAGAAGTGGCTTCAAATTCAGAAGCACTTCAGAAGAGTCATCCTTTCTGTTTGGCCACCAGAAAAGTTTACACATCACTAAAACATTAGGTGTAATTGGCAACTTCAAGACAGGCAACGATTGCATTTGGTCTTTATTTTCTTACTTGGAAAAATGTTGTGAGTTTGGTGGCTTCTTAAATTATTATTATTATTATTATTATTATTACTACTATTATTATTATTACCATTATCATTATCATTATAGACAGAGTTTCTCTGTGTAACAGCTCCAGCTGCCCTGGAACTTGCTGTATAGACCAGGCTGGCCTTGAGCTCACAAAGATCTGCCTTCCTCTAAACACAATTAAAATAGGGAACAAGAATTCATAGCAAGCAGGGAAATGTGTGATGGGAGATTTATATTGAAAAATGAGTCTAAAATTATAAAATTTTATTCCAGAGTTATCAACATTTAAGTTATAAGCACCACTGTGCATAGAATATAAGACTGAGCTCAGCAGAAACCAAGCAGCAATTGATTTGGAGGCGGGCATAATTTTCTTCTTACTAATTGGACTGGTACAGGATACACTATTCTTTATTTCATGTTTGAATTTCTCAGGGTGGCAATCAGGATGGACACTGCTGCAAAAAAAAGCCTTTGAAAGCTGAATCAATTTCACAAAGTGCCTCTCCTCATCTTTTGTATTCAAATCTTTCTCTTCTGAGGCATTTACCTTATAATCGTCTCCGTCTATTTTTCTCTTAATTGTTAATCATATGATTCTACCAGATTCTGTGAAAATAGATCTGCATGGAATCAGACGGATTTTCTCCCTCTCTTACAGAGTTTATAAAATCTTGCATTTGTGCATAGCACGTATAGAGTCACACACTGAGAAAGCACAGAACTGACAAGTGTGTAACCCATGAGCTGCCACCCAAAACAGAAAAAAAAAATCTCCGAGTATATCAGACTATTTTAAAGTAATTTTAGGGTAAAAAACAATAAACATGCATTAGTTTCTGTCTGACTATGATTGATAGTCATAGTTAATTCATCCTTTTTTCAGTGATACTAATTAGAATTAGTCACTTACACAAAGGATAAACATTATAGTGAAATCCTGAACATTAGTATCTTTCCAACAAGAGATGTTTATTTCCTAAATCTTATATTCACAGAAAAGAGATTAGAAAATTAACTCATATAATTAGTCTAAATACAGTTTTCATGCACAGACCAAAGTTTCAGACCAAGTACTTATTATTAGTTGTAGGAACCAAGGCTCAAAATATTGACACCAAATGTGTCTAATAGGACATGAGACATTGAATCTCATTAGAGAAAGAAGTTTCAAAATAAAATATAAATTACAAATAAAAGATAAATTAAAACTTAAAAATCATAGGAGAATAGGCAGTGGAACAATTTTTAGCTCCTTTTCTCTTCTCTTTTTTCCCCCTGCGGGTTTTTAAATTTTTTATTTAATTAATTTATTCAGATTACAACTCAATTGTTATCCCATCACTTGTATCCTCCCATTCCTCCCTCCCTCCTGCTTTCATCCTATACCCCTCCCCCAGGTCTATGACTGAGAGGGACCTCCTCCCCAACTATATGGTCATAGGCTAGCAAGTCTCATCTTGGTAGCCTGCTTATTATTTCTTTGAGTGCCATCAGGCCTCCCCACCAAGGCGAAGTAGTCAAATATGGGGCACCAGAGTTTAAGTCAAAATCAGTTCCCACTCTCCACATAACTGTAGAGAATGTCCTGTCCATTGGTTATATCAGAGTAAGGATTCGATGTTTACTACTTGTATTGTCCTTGGTTAGTGCAATAGTTTGAGCAGATGCTCCTGAACCACGATCCACACATCACGATGTTCTTCTTGTAGGTTTCTAGGACCCCCTGGGTCCTTCTATTTCCCCATCTCCTATATTTCTCTTATCTAGAGTCCCAGTAGGATGTCCTCACATCTATCCCAATCTCCTGGTAAGTGAAGACTTTCATGGGACATGCCTTTTTGGGCTAGTGCCTAATTATAAGTGAGAATATACCATGTGAGTTTTTCTGCTTCTGGGTTAACTCACCCAGTATGATTATTTCTAGCTCCATCCATTTGTCCACAAATTTTGGGATTTTCTTGTTTTTAATAGCTGAGTAAGTATTCCATAGTATAAATGTACCACAGTTTCTTTATCCATTCTTCAACTGAGGGACATTTAGGCTGTTTCCAGGTCCTGGCTATTATGAATAAGGCTGTTATGAACATGGTTGAGATTATGTCCTTGTTGTGTGCTGGAGCATCTCCTGGGTATATTCCAAGGACTGGAATAGCTGGGTCTTGAGGAAGCCTTATTCCCAGTTTTCTGAGATAGTACCAGATAGATTTTCAAAGTGGTTGTACAAGTTTGCATTTCCACCAGCAATGAAGGAGTGTTCCTCTTTCTCCACATCCTTGCCAGCATGTGGTGTCACTTGAATTTTTGATCTTAGTCATTCTGATGAGTGTAAGACAGAATCTCAGAGTCAATTTGATTTGCATTTCTCTCACGACTAAAGACATTGAGCATTTCTTTACGTGTTTCTTAGTCATTCAATATTCCTCTGTTGAGAATTCTCTGTTTAGTTAGTTCTGAATCCCATTTCTCAATTGGGATATTTGGTTTGATGGTGTTTAATTTCTTGAGTTCTTTATGTATTTTGGATATTAGACCTTTGTCAGATGTAGAGTTGGTGAAGATTTTTTCCCAGTCTGTAGGCTGTTGCTTGGTACCATTGCTAAGAGAAAAATTCATAGCACTTTATAAAGAAATTAGCTCTTTTTCAAGCCAAGAATGATGCTTCTGAAAAGTCATTGATCAGAGCCACTTGCATAAGGGTCATTTTCAAACTTGAAACAAATGAAAATGGTCACTTAACAAAACAAGTAGGGGACATGATTTCAGATCCCAAGAACCCATGTAAAGGAGGACTCAGTTATGTGGGTCTGTGACCCTAGGGTGCCTGTGCAGAGAAGGGAGATAGATGGTGACAGGATCATCCCTGCAAGTTCACAGGCCACCTATGCTGGAGTATACAGCATTCTCAAACAAGGAAGAAGGTAAGGCTAGACAACACACACACACACACACACACACACACACACACACACACACACGAAAAAGAAGTTGCAAAAAAAGGCAAAAAAAAAAAACCCTATGCAACTAGAATTTCCAAAAACAGTATAGTATATTAATCTAGTAATTCAATTATAATTTGCATCCTCACTCTCTATAAAAGTGATTTTTGTTTTATTTTTAAATGTCTCATTTTCACTATATGTGGGTTTCTGCGTGTGAGGTTTATCCAATGCCTGCCTATGGGGGCCTGAAGAGGATACTGGATGCCCTAGAGGCTGGAATCATGGAGATTGTGAGCATCCTGAGCACTGAGAACTAAACCTGAAGAACAGCAGTCACCTTTAGCCACTGAGCCATATCTCCATGCCTCTCCCAAATAGCTGTTTTTGAGAAAAGGTTTTGCTCTGTATGCTAGATTGGTCTGACGCTCACTGTGTATCCTAGGCTAGCTTTGACAATTTGTGTCCTGCCTCTACCTCCTGGGTGTTAGATTTACAGGTATGTCTCATTACACTGGGCCAAGAAAAAAAAATAAATTCCATAGTAGGGTTTCATAACTAGTAATCTTGTTTAGTTCACTTAGCTTGGTAATTGGCAATTGTCATTCTGTTGTGTGTCCTGCAGTCATTCAAACAAGAAGGTGCAGCCCAGAGACAGAGGAGAGAGTTGTTTGTATGACTAAACATCTCACAGTGCCAATTTACTCCCAGGTTAAGACAAGTCTTGAAATCTGAAAGCCCCTTGAAAGTCAAATAAAAATTAAAATAGAGGAGCAAATCCTCTTAGGTGCACCAATTTGATTAAATCAACAGCACGAATTCAATCAGATGCCTCAGTTATTCCCACCCATGGACTCATGGCTACTGAATATTTGCATGGTCATTTTAGAACAATGGGAAATGGTGGTGTGGAAAATTGCACCACGCTGCTTTAGGATGTATAACCCAGGCTGAAGTTAGATTTTCTTGAGAAATGCTGACTCGTTCTTTTTCTCACCAAGTTATTGTTTAGTTCACCAGGCTATTGTGAGGAACGTAGTAGCAAATTTATATTCAAGTTTAGTTTTCCTATTTCCCAAACTTGGAGGAAAGACAAGCTGGTATTCTAACCTCATCTAAAACAAACTGGGAAAACATCGGAATAGAGCAATTGTCTGTAGGAATACAGAAAGGTTTTCATGAGAGAAGTGAAGGACTGGAAAACTCACTTTGATTTTGGAAGTCTCTCTAACGGGTCTAGTCTGGAAACTCACTCAGTCCATCCTTTGAGGCAAAGGACCCTTCTAATTCTTTTGCTCTTTCAATACCTCATATCCTTGGATATGAAGCTGGGGTTCTGCTGGGAAAATATTTTTACGAATGTTTCTATTGAGACATGTAGACTTTCTTCCTGTCCTCAGTCCTTTTGCAACACAATGTCAAAATATTAACTTATTATTTACATTATATTGGGTGTTATGAGTAACTCAGGCATGGCTAAAGTATACAGGAAGATGTGTGTACATTTCATAAAATTTAGTGGAAGACACTTAACCCCTTCTGGATACCAAAGAGTCTGGGTCCTGGAACCGCCTTCTACAGATACAAAGAAGCATCTATAATTGGCAACAGAAAATGAAGCAGAAAAATAATATAAAACATATTTAAATATTATTTAAGCATCATTTAAAATAATATAGCTAGTAGTTATCCACTTTGGCAAGAATAATGAATAAGAATCGTCATTTCTTCTCCCCAGCAAACTGAAGGCTAATTCTCTTTGCACAGGCTATAGGCCCCTTCCCTGGTCGCACAGTGTAGCCTGGGACACTGGATGGTAATTCTGATGTCTTCAGGGAATGAGTCTCACTTCACATTCTGACTTCTTCAAGTCAAGCCAGTGACATCAAACGCTGAGGACTTCTCTAGGACTTTGCCCTTTTCCCTACAGGTTTTCAGGAAACTTTTAAGTTGAAGCTTATTTCAGTTCCCTCTTCAGAGTGTTTTTACCCCATGAGACTCTCTCTTGCCTTCATCTCTCTGGATTATATCAGTCATTAGCCCGACAAAGGCACCAACATTGGCCAAAAATTATGACCTATTTTTTCCTTTTCTTTTTTCTTCTTTTCCTTTTCTCCTTCCCTCCTTCCTTCTTTCCTTCCTTCCTTCCATCAACACATCTCTCTGAGTCTCATTCCAGCTGGAGGAAAAGGTAGACATGTAACCAACTTCTGTATAATAGAATATGTGCAGAAAGAGTTCAAAAGTTTCCAGGTCTTTCCTATGCTGACTACAGTCAGCTATTTCTCATTGGCTGTAGGCTACTAAGACAAAGTGAAACAAGTTCATTACAATAATACCAAGATTTAAGAGGAAACAGGCTCTGAGTTGAGTTCTTGAAATGGATAATGTTCACAAACTGACATATTAACATAGCTTGTATGTGGGATATACTGTAGCAGTCTTAATAATAGCCACTGCTCCAAAGTTTCCCATATTCCAATCCCAAGACTCTGAATATATTTTCTCATACAACAAGAATGACTTTACCATTCTCCCATGCTTCTCTCATCTAGATTCCCAATAGGATGTTCTCTCCTCGGTCCCAGTTTCCTGGTAAGTGAAGACTTTCATGAGACATGCCCCTTGGGCTAGTGTGCAGATATAAGTGAGTATATTCCATTTGAGTCTTTCTGCTTCTGGGTTAACTCACTCATTATGATCATTTCTAGTTCAATTCATTTCTCCACAAATTTTGGGAATTCCTTGTTTTTAATAGCTGAGTAGTATTCCATAGTGTGGACAATACATGCGGTAAACTTCAAACCCCTACCCAGATCTAGCCAATGGACAGGACATTCTCCACAGTTGGGTGGAGAGTAGGGTCTGACTTTCACACAACCTCTGGTGCCCCATATTTGGCCACGTCCCCTGGATGGAGAGACCTGGTGGTACTCAGAGGAAGGATAGCAGGCTACCAAGAAGAGACTTGATACCCTATGAGCATATACAGGGGGAGGAAGTCCCCCTAAGTCACAGTCATAGGGGAGGGGAGTAAGGGGAAAATGGGAGGGAGGGAAGAATGGGAGGATAAAAGGGATGGGATAACCATTTAGATGTAATATGAATAAATTAATAAAATATATTTTAAAAAGAAAGTGCTATTACAGGCTGTTAAAAACAAAAACAAAACAAAACAAAAAACAAGAATGACTTTGCAGAGGTAATTGAATTAAGAACTTGATGTCAATCTGGTTGTGTGGATGAACACAGCAATATCACAAAGTTCTTATAAGAAAGAGGCAGACATCTTACCAAGGGGCAGTGACCAAATTGTGGGCATCAAAGTGCATGTCAGAGGTTCAGCAGCAGTCACCCTTTCTCCATGTGGAGAATCGGCAGTCTATTGGTTACATCTGAACAGGGGGTCTTGGTTCTCTGCATGCATTGTCCTTGATTGGTGCATCAGTTTTTGCATGTCCCCCTTTGTCCAGATCCACAGACCTTAATGGACACACAGAGGAAGGGGATGCATGCTATCCTGATAAGATCTAATAGGCTCTCACCAGATAGTTGGGATAAGAGCCCCATCCCTCCATCAGAGGTCTAGGGGAGGGGAATAGGCAGAAGAGGGAGGGGGAGTGGAATGGCAAGATAGGAGTGAGGGGATAACAATTTAGATGTAATGTGAATAAATTATAATAAATAAGATATACATTGAAAAAAGAAAAAGGCAGAGGGATATTTGACGAAATGGAATCATAGTAGGGAAGAGAAGGCGAAGGAAGCAGGGAAAGATAAGGGAGCTGGGGGCAAAATCAAACAATTTTAAGGGATCAGCTTGTAGAAGTACAGGTTTAGACAGTTTAGTCTAAAACAGGATAAAGGAGTTCACCTGGCTACCTACCCTGGGAAGATTTCAGAGCAAGGGCAGTCTACCTTGCAGCACATTCCTTCTTGCTCAGAGTTCAGGTCTTTTTATTTATTTATTTATTTATTATTATTTTTTTATTAACTCCTTCAACAGGATGGGATGGTGCTCACCCCTTATTAAACCTAATTTGCTTTACTCAAAACTCATACATTTAAAGGTTAATCTCATCCAAAATAACACCCACACAAAAATATCTAGAATAATGTTTCATCAAATATCTGCACACTGTGGTCCAGGCAAACTCACGCACAAAATGAATCATAACATAAAGATTAAATTCTAATGTATTTTGGGAGGCTTATTATAGCAAGGAAATTCTGGGTACTATGATACCCTTTTACATATATTAAATCATTTAATATCCACAACATCCTTGAGAGTAGAAGTCCCATTATTCTCTCTATTTGATAAATTAGGAAGGTGAATCAAAGATGATAAGGCATGTGACTGAAGTCACCCAGCTGATTAGTGCTGGGGGACTAAGCTATAGAAGAGCCTTAATCCAATTAAGTTGCAAATAAGGTTCATGTTTTTGGTAAATCTCCATCTTTATTGCTTCCTTACACTCAGCGTTTATACCAATGCCTAGCTAATGATACCTACTGTAAAGGAGAGAGTAGTTCCTGTGCTAATTTCTCCTTTCTCCTCTATTTTCTTTTTTCTGTCTTGGCCTATGCCTTGCACTATGCCCCAAATTTTGAATATATACCTCACCTTGTGTGCTCTGTCTTCTTTTGGCATTTGACATTTATTTGGAGCCTGTCTCATGCCAGATCCCGTTCTCAGGATGGGTCTAAGTCCCACGCTGTTTCTCAGTACTCACAGCTTCCTCCAGAGCCTACCTGCTCTTCCATTATCTTTCCTGAGCAGATGCTAAAAATTGGCTCAGAGTGCTTAAAAGCCTCTGGCTCCTGTTCAGAGGCTTCAGAGAGGAGTGCATGAGATATTTTAATACAGACTGATCTTGAGAAGATGACAGGGGTGGTAAACCAGATGTAATCATCCAAGCTTCTCTTTATCTCATGGAATCCAGCCCAGCACAAAGATGGGCTGGATGTTCATAAAGATGTGTTGACCTTAAGCAGCACTGTGTTCCATTCACTCCTAGTCTCTTAGCACAACAGAGAGGGGGTCCATCTCCTAAAAGGGAAACATGATACCACAGATTTCATAGCTGTCTTCCTTTCCTTAAGCAATTCACACTGGCATTTATGTAAGCTTTCAATTTAAATAGCTACATTGTGTGTGTGTGTGTGTGTGTGTGTGTGTGTGTGTGTGTGTGTGTGTGTGTGTGTGTGTGTGTGTGTTTCCAATAATGACTGCAATTTAACAAGAATCATTTTTAGTTTTCATTCTGATTGGACAGTTCTTTTAGTACATTCACACATTAGACCTATTTCAAGGCTCCATCACCACTGAGGCACACAGGGAGGGACTGCTGAGTCCTCTGTAGAGGAAGCTGCTCATACATCCCCCCAAACACTTATGTGGTAAGTGGGAACTTTCCTGTTTAATGCTTTGTTGGGGTGGTGGTATCTTTGTTTTGTTTTTTGCTTTTTTATTACAAAGGAAAGAATTTAATTGGGGCTGGCTTCTAACAGTTTCGAGGTTTGTTCCATTATCATCATGGCGGGAGAATGGCGGCATGCAGCCAGAGATGCTGCTGGAGAAGCAGCTAAGAGATCTACATGTGATCCCACAGGCAGTGGGAAGAGAGAGACACTGGGACTGGCTTGGCATTTTGAAACCTTAGAACAACACCTGCCCGCACACCCCCCTTTCCCCCCCAACTCCCAACATTTCTCCCAACAAGGCTATGTCTCCTAGTCCCTCTCAAGTACTGTCACTCCCTGATGACCAAGCATTCAAATATACAAGCCTATGTGGGCTATTCTAATTCAAACTACCTCAGGGGCATCTTTGGACCTATCTTACATGCCCCTACTATATTACAGAAGGATTGAAAATTAACCAAAATACTTAATGAGTGTCGTGATAGGAAGTCCACAAGTCATCCCACATTCTTTTGGTCAACATGAGAAGGATACCTTCCTGCTTTTGTTTGTTTGCTTTTCATTTTTCGAGATGGGGCTTCTCTGTGTATCCATGGCTGTCCTGGACTCACCTTGTAGACCAGGCTGTCCTTCAACTCACAAAGATCTGCCTGCCATTACCTCCCCAAGTTCAGGGAATAAAGGTATATATTGCCATGCCCGGCTCCTTTCTGCTTTATAAAGGTAAATTTTTCTGTAGTTCTTAATGATTTTCAAGCTGGATAGATCTTAATAGTACCTTTTTTTTTTAATAAAAAGAAGGTGGCATTATTTTATACACTTTCCAGACAGAAGTGCAAAATTATATCTGGCTCAAAGTACTGACTAATTGAGTTGGGCTTTGACTCTAGCAAGGTCATTTATATGCCTTCAGTCTTTTAAAAAATATATAATTTATTCACATTATTTCCAGATTGTAATATCCTCTCTCTTATCTTCCTGTTTCTACCCTCCCTCTTCCACCCTATTAACCTCCCCTATAGACCTCTGACAGGTGGGGGTCCTCCCCCCACACCTCAACACAGCCTATCAGGTCTCATCTAATGGGCCTGCATCTCCTTTTTCTGTGTTCCCATAGGCCTCTCTGCCAAGGGCCAGTGTCAAATTGCTGGCACCAGAGTTCATGTCAGAGGCAGTCCACAGCTCTCCCCCACCTTCCCCACACGGAGAGTGAGCTGTCCATAGGCTACAGGCATTCTAGGTTCATAAGTAACCAAAAAATTCTGCCAAGGAACTCCTACAACTGATAAACACTGTTGGCGAAGTGGCTGGATACAAAATCAACTTAATAGTTACTTGACTTAAATAATTTTATGGAAAATAATATATTAAGTTGCTTGTAGAAATGTAATTATTCTGTGTACAGTGGAGAAAACTTGAGTTAACTAGTGAAGTTGTTGGGTTTTTTTGTGTTTGTTTGTTTGGTTGGTTTTTTTTCTTTTTTTTTACTGTGCTTACTTTACATAGCCACCACAGTGACAGATATTAAGCTATTTGGTAAGATTCCTTCAACTTGGCATAATTTCTTGGCCCATGTTGAGGCTGGCCTCAAACTCACAGTGATCTGGCTGCCTCTGCCTCCCTGAGTGCTGAGATAAAGGGTGTGTACCACACACTTGGCTTAGAATGACTCATTGTTGCATCTTCAAAGTCAACAACAAATGGCTGCTCAAGTCTCAAACTGTGTGATGGTCTTTCTGCTGTGAAAAGACACCTTGACTATAGCAACTCTTATAAAGGAAAGCCTTTAATTGGGGCTTGCTTATAGTTGTAGAGGTTTAGTCCATTGTCATCTGTTGGAACATAGTCCATGAGTGAAGTTGGGTGACAAGATCTCTGAGAACTTGTGAAAAAACTCTAGGTTAAAAAGATAAGAGTCTTGTAACCTCTGTTCCTGCGTAACATGGCTTGTTGTTTGAACGTACTTTTGTGCCACTCCCAAGTGTGGTAAATAGAAGTGGGGTTACCCACTATTACTCTGTGTGATGTTTCCAAGCACAAGTTACCCTCATGACTGAATACAGCCTAAACTCATGTGACATTCTCCTCTGACTGTATACAGCTTGAACGCAGGTGAATTTTGCTCACGTGACCTTGATTAACTCTAAGAATGTCCCCACAATATGAATTGTCTGATGCCCTAAATAAAGTTGGCTATTGCACGAGGCTTTAGTTCACTTTATCTTTAGACCCCACTCTCCCCGGCTCATGCAGCCAAATAGAGTGGCAACAGTCATCACGGTGGGGATCATGGTGGCCCGCATCCATGGTGCTGGAGACGTTTCTGGATCTGCAGACAGCAGGAAAGGAGAAAGCCACTGGCCCTGCCTTAGGCTTCTGAAACCTCATAGCCCAACCACAGTGACACATTTCCTCCAACAATGCCATGCTTCTTAATCTTTTCAAATAGTGCCACTCTCTGCTGACTAATCATTCCAATATATGATCTTATGGGAGACATTCTCATTTAAACCACCACAAAAGATAACCAATATTAGAAAATACCGTTCTGCTTGTGCCTCATCTGTACTGTAACACAATGTTCTATACTTGCTCTGCTCTCTCTGTGATACCAACACAAGGGATAAGTGGGTAGAAACTCAACTAATTATGAGATGATGCAAAAAAAATGAAATTGGCTCTGAACTTTACCACTCAGTCTATTTTTTTCTTAGTAAAGTATCTGAAGCAAGGAATTTAAAAATGATCGTGTGAAAATGTCAGTTGCATTTAGTGGATCCGTAGCAGTCATAAACCTAAATATAATTTTGTATTTAATAAAATGTTCTGCATTCCCCGAATTACAGTTCAGGAAACTGATTCATGCCATAACAATCACTCTTTCTGCACATTAAGTTGAACATTGCATCTAAGCATCTGCTTTGGTGCTTGCAAAACATGAGTAGCTTCAAAGCTGCCACAAAATTGGCCCTGCTGATGAACGTTCCTATCCTCTTCAAGTGATGTCTGTTGATTCTTCTATTTTTATATTATTCTTAGTTGTTTTGCTACCTCACAATTCATAACTTATCAGTTGCTATTCGATTTAGCTCTGCTCTCACGCCTTGGTACAGCATGCCCTGGCTTCAGAGAGCCACCTCAATTTGAATTTTACACTTCTCATTGTGTTTAATAATTCTTTGAAGTAAACCTAACAAGCCATGCCAAGAACTTTTCCTGTAAATGTGAGAGAAGAGCACTGTAAGATAGAGAGCAGAGTTAAAGAGGAGAGAGGAAGGACTCACAGACAGAGTGGAGTTTTCAACTGAGTTTCCACTAATGACAGGAAATGCACAAGTTTGAATCCTACAAGCATAACTTCTTACATCATCCAGATTTGGGAGTTTAAACATTGTCAAATTGAATCAAAGCCTGTTCTGAAGACATCACATAAGATGTAAACTTATGGGACTGGAAATATGGCTCAGAAGTTAAGAGTTCTTGTAGAGAACCTGGGTTCACTTACTACATCCACATGGCAGCTCACAACTGCCTGTCACTCTAGTTCCAATAATTTTATGCTTCCTTCTGGCCTCCATGTGCATTGCATGCACATCACACATGTAATGCATAAACATGGAGCATATGAAAGCACTACACAAGGAGGCAAAGACCCATATACATAAAATAAAAATAAGTAAATGAATATAACCATAACCAAAATACATATGTGAAAATTTCAGAGAATGAAAATTAAAAAATAAAATGTAAATTCTTGTGCTAATGAGAGTGTTTTAAGGAGAACTGCATACAGTTTAACTGGTCAGCGCCCTCCCATATCAATCATTAATCAAGAAAATGCCCTACAGACTTGCCTACAGGCAATCTGTCGGAAGCATTCTCTCAATTGAAGCTCCTCTCCACAAATAGCTCTAGTTTGTATGAAGTTAACAAAAGTTAACTAGCTTAGAGTCCAGATGGACTTGAGACAGGATAGACAGAAAGGGAACATTATGGGGGACAAGGGAAGGAAAAAGGAGACCCTTACTCCAGATTCTGGTGGAAGTGTCCTGCCAGGTGAAAATCAAGGATTCCAGCACATTTAACATTTTCTGTGAAAATTCCTGACATTGAGACAGTGTTTCATTTCTATAGATATATCTTATGCCAAATAGATAAGAAGTGGGCCTAAGACCACTCCTATTTGACCTTCAAGTACATTACTCCTGTGAATACTTAATGAGACACTCACAGGCAAGACTATTAGCTTTGCTCACAGTGGGGATATTCTAACATCTCCAGACCCTGTGGTCTAGACATAGCTCAGGAACCACCCTGTGATCTCATTCATACTCATCAACTTTTCACATCAGAATGAGAGCGACTTGTCACTGGATTCTATTGAGGTCCTTAATATCCAACCCCCATGTAATCATGACCTTAATTATCCTCTTGTAATTTTGACTTTTTGTTTATATTATCACTATTATTATAATTTATTTTCCTGATATAGGGTCTTGCTCTGTAGCCCAGGTTGTTTTCAAACTACCAATGCCTAATTACAGATGACAGAAAGGCAGATGTATACCAGTATAACTCATTGCTTTTTGGAATTAATAATCTTTATATTAAAAATGGTAAAGTAAGGAACAAAGAGATGAAAACCCATGTACTGTATTAGCTTTTCTATTAAACTATGTCTTAGATGGGTTGAGAAAGGGTTGGATAGAAGTGCTGGTCAATGGGGCTGAGCACTGTTATTTGTTATAAGTGTTTGAGAAGATCACACTTGACCAGGACTCAGAAGAGCTTCCTCACTCATAAACCAGTGCTGGCTCCCACAGCTTGTCAGTTGACCTCAGTGGGCTTCAGAGCTTTCATTAACTAAGCATACTAGAGAGTCATATCAGAGGAGTCAAAGTATGTTGTTATTAGAGAAACAAGAATGGAATTTAGATCACCCCGTGCTCTGTGAGAGACTTTTCCTCACACAGAGGAGACACAACTCTGTCTCTGTCTCTGTCTCTGTCTGTCTCTCTCTGTCTCTCTGTCTCCGTCTCTGTCTCTGTCTCTCTCTCACTGTCCCTCTCTTCCTCCCTCATTCCTTCCTTTCCTCTCTCCCTCCTTCCCCAACAACAGCAACCAACCCATATGTTTAAAAGGAATACCAAAGTAATTTCACAGAAAGGACTCTGAAATCTAATGAATGACTGAGACTATAGTTTGGATCAAATAAGAGCTTGAATATCTGGTTTGCCACACCAGCTGGCAGAATAGAAAGTAAGCCAAACATGTAGGCCCATCACCACATATGCACATGTGCCGTGAGATCTGCTTCCTGTATGGAGATGGAATGTGATCAGCCAGCTTCCTGCTCCTGCTGCCTGCTGCCATGCTATCCCCACCATTGTGGATGCTACACTTCTGGCATCATAAGTGAAAATAAACTCTTTTTGCTTTTGCTTGTGACTTTTTTTTAAGTTTTTTTTTTACTAATTTATTCTTATTACATCTCAATTGTTATTCCATCCCTTGTATCTTCCCATTCCTCCCTCCCATTTTCCCCTTACTCCCCTCCCCTATGACTGTGAATGAGAGGGAAAGTCTTTACTTACCAGGAAAGTGGGGCAGAGAGGAGGACCTCCTACTGAGACTCTAGGTGAGAGAAGCATGGGAAAATGGGGAAATAGAAGATCCAGAGGGTCCTAGAAACCTACAAGAAGAACACCATGATGGGTAGATCTGGGTCCACGGGTCCTGCTCAAACTATGGCACCAGCCAAAGAAAACACATGCAGTAAACTTCGAACCCCTACCCAGATCTACCCAATGGACAGGACATTCTTCACAGTTGAGTGGAGAGCGAGGACTGACTTTCATGAGAACTCTGGTGCCCCATATTTGACCACATCCCCTGGATGGGGAGGCCTGGTGGCACTCAGAGGAAGGATAGCAGGCTACCAAGAAAAGACTTGATACCCGATGAGCATATACAGGGGGAAGAGGTACCTCTCATTCACAGCTTGTGACATTTTAAAAACAGCAACAGAAAAGTACAGGATATAACAAACAAGGTACAATACTATGACTAAAAACAGCCACTTCCTGCCCCTTGGTGGTCTGATTATTCTTGGTCCTTAGGTCTTGTCAACCCTTGAAATATTCTCTGCCTTAGCAAGTTGTGCAAGTGAAGTTATACAAGATAAGCAATACAAACTAATTGTTAGTTGATCAAATCATGGTCAGGTAAAAAAAAACTAGTCTATTTTTATCACAAGAATATATATCTTAGGTCTAACAGATAGATATGATTCTATAGATATATAAGGTAAAATAATTACATAAGGTCTTCAAAAGCCTCAGAGATCTGCCGAACATGGCATTTAAAGATGTTTTTATTATTCTAAAGATTCTTTGACAACAAGACAGCTTAACTCCTGGCAACACCCAGCCTACCTCAAAGAGGATGATGAGCATCAAAGGATGTCTTCATGGAGATGGCTTCAAATGTGTCAGAGCAGCCACTGGGCAAAATGTCCCAGAATTCTGCCTAAAAATGGGGAAGCTTGGATGCAGGCAGAATCAACGACCAAACTCTGCCAAGACAGGGTAAGCAAGTCCTCAACAGTTCCCACTTTGCAAATATGTCTGTCAGATATATTGGGCCAGAAGGCTGAAGATGATGCTCTAATGTTATTGAGAGTTTTGGGTGACTGTTTAGGCAGTAAACTGTCTGTCATTTTTTTTTTTCATTTTGGAAGCTGCTAACCTTCACTTTTGGTTCAGTCAGGCAATTAAGTTTTACTCCTTTTCAGGTCTCTTATTTGCTACTTTTAATTGTTAATTATTTGCACATCATCCATCACTTCCAGTTAGCTGGTGAATTAGTTTTATTTTTTTTACAGTTGTTAGACAACAAACCCAGTGGCTTCCATTTGTGTGGAGGTCACACATGTAAAATGGACATTGCTAGGCTGACATCAAGGTCTCTAATGCACACATTTCCTTCTGGCAGCTCCACAGAAATCTCTTTCCTTGTTTTTCAGGATTTTTGGCACCTAAGTTCTTTGGGCTGTGGTTCCTCCTGTCTTTAAAGGCAACCATGGCTGGCTGAGACATTCTTGTACAGCATCCCTTTGATTTTGACTGTGCTGGTAAGGGTGTTATTGCTATGACGAAACACCATAATCCAAAGCAAGTTGAGGAAAGGGTTTACTGACTTACATTTCCATATCACTGCTGATCATCAAAGAAGTCAGGACAGGAAATCAAACAGGGCAGGAACCTGGAGGCATGAGTTCATGCAGAAACCATTGAGGAGCGCTACTTACTGGCTTGCTTCTGATGGCTTCCTTAGCCTGCTTTCTTTTAGAACCCAGTACCACCAGCCCAGGGGTGGTACCATCCACAAGACCCTCCCCCATCAATCACCAATTAAGAGAAAGCCTTACAGCTGGATTTTATAGAGACATTTTTTTCCATTGAGGAGCCATTCTTTCAGATGACTCTAGCTTTTGTCAAGCTGATATAAAACTAGCCAGCACATTGTCTTTCTGCCTCTCCCTTACAAATTTAAAGGACACTTATGAATACAGCAGCTACTTGTGTAATTAAAATCATCTTTTGAAATTAGATGAGTAGCTAATTTATTTCCGCTGACAATCTTTACTCCCCTTGTATATATTATAACACAGTAAAACATCTTGGAGATTATGATGTGGGCATCATTGAAAATGTATTACTCTGTTTACCATAGTCTATAATCTCACAGAACGTTGTCAAGTGAAATAAACACAGCCATTCTAATGGGTATGCAGTAGCAGTTCACTATGGTTTAATTTGTATTCTTTTCTCATTAGCAATTATGATCAGCATCTTTTTATGTACCTTTCTTTGCCATCATAAATCTTTTTGGTGTTTAATATAGTTGTTCAGATCTATAACCCATGAAAGTTGGAGCTGGAGAGATGACTCAGTGGTTAAGAACACTTCCTAAACTTACAAAGGACCTTGTTTTATTCTCAATGTCCACACCAGATGGCTCACAATTGCCCGTAACTCCAGCTCTAGGAACTCCAATACTCTCTTTTGTGATCTGTGAATCCTTGTGTTCATGTACATATACACATATACGTAGGTAAAAATAAAGTAATTCTGTTAAAAATGTGGTTTCTTCTTATGGAATTTGAGAGGTCTTTCTGTTTCCCACCAAAGTAATTTATCAGATATGTATTTTGTATATAATTTCTTCAAGCATATGGCTTTTGTTCTTAAATAGTTATTTGAAGAGAATACTTCAATTTGAGTTAACAACAAACTATTTGTTATTTTTGTGTGCTAATACATCTGACTAATCCAGATTTTTAAAAAGTGTTTTCCTCCAGAAATCTCAAAATTTTTAGTTTATGTCTTATTTACAATTCATTTTTAGAAAGTCATGTTTGGACACATAGCTGTCCCATTTTTTAAGCCTTTTATTGAAAATTATCTAATTTATCTTTGCTAATTTTTTTTTGTTTAAATGAAAATCTTTGAAGAAAAATGTTTCAGCTGCCTAGGATCTTATTATCTCAGAGCCATTCAGTTGTTTTTGACTTTTCATTACCTATGTGCTAATAATTACACACTTTTAGTAGACTCAACTCATTCACTCATTACACACCAAGTCAGACAATTCGAAGATGGTCCATGCACATGATAGGATTTATGACAGTAATTGATTTGTCACCACCATAGGAAAGCCCAAATAATCTGATTATGCATTTAGCTGGTAATGGAAACTCATTAGCAGAATTCTATTTCATGCTTATTTGCACCTGCAAACAATTTCTTCCTGTTGGAAGGATCATTTTCATTGATCCTCCCGACGTAGTCTGGCTGGTTAATGTGGTATTGATGCTTGCTACTCCACACCTAGGTAATATGATGGATTCTCAATCACTCCTTCAGCCTGGCCCCATCTTCAGCCCATCTTTGTACTTTCACTTATAGAAAGGACTTGGAAATTGATCCCAGTTATAAGAACAGCTCGGACAATCTTTATGGGAGATTACTTAAACAAAAACAAACAAATATAAACAAACAGACAAAAACAAAACATTCCTACAAACGAACAAAAAAACCCAAAACTAAATTAAACAAAACAAAACAAAACAAAACAAAAAAACCAACAACAAAAACCCCAAAGCACAAGAGCCTAAATAAAATAGAAATCACACCTGTGCATAATATACTGTTTGAATGTGTATTTTTACTTGATAGTACTTTAATTACTTTTTGGTTAGCATACAAAGTAGTACTTTCAATTATAATATTTCCATACAAATGCCATTATAGTGTGTTCTTATTTGTCCTGTTTTTCTTACCCCTCTTCCCAATGTTCTTCCTTACTACAAAAACTCTTCCGTTCAATGCTCAGGTAACATACATTCCATTTTTCTTTTATTCTGCCCATTCTCACTTTAAACCTGTTCTACCCCTCTCATCACCTCCTTCCTACTTTAACACACACACACACAGACACACACACACACACACACACACACACACACACACACACACACACGAGAAAACAAGTAATATTTGTCTTTCTTAATTTTGGATTGGATTATATTGTTTTATGTAATACTATTCAGCTCTATCCATTTTCCTGCAAATATCATAATTTTATTATTTCTTACGACTAAACAAAATTTCACTGTGTGTATATTTTACATTTTCCTCATCCCTTCAGCAAATAATGGACATCTAGGCTGGTTCCATGTCTTCAGTATTGTGAATAATGCAACAATAGACACAGATGTGCAAAGATGTGGTTTACTGACTTACATTCCTTTTGGTATATATGAAGGATGGCAGAGCTGTACAATATAATTGCTCCACTTTAAAAAAAAATTGTAGAGGAACTTTAATTCAGAACACGGCTGCTCTGGCAAGAGATCCCATCCAAAGACCTTCTAGGTCTGTGTGATTTGGCTGGAATTCAAACAGGCCTTTAATCCAGACAGAGAAAAACACATCTGAGTTCAAAGCCAGCTTGGTAATAGAGCAAGTTTTGGGTAAGGAAAGGGTTAGGTCCAGGCATGGTGGTATATGCCTTTACTCCCAAACAATGAATGTAAACTTAGTTTGTCAAAAAAAAAAAAGCACCCAAAGTGTTGTCTAATTGAGAGTCAGAAAAATAACAAATAAGAGAAAGATTTGACAGAATAAGATGCACCCAGCTCTCACAAGAAGAGAGAGGCAAAGAAAGCTACTTAAAGGGCAATGCGTGGGGTGGGGCAGTTTTAGTGGGACGGTAAGAGAGACACAGGTTGCAGAGAAAGAACAAGCTAGACACACGTGAAGACCATGAGAAGGTGCCAGAAGATTAGAAAAAAATTGTTGGCATTAGTTTGAGACCAAGTAGAACATTTCAGAGGCCAAGAGAAAATCCAGATTGAATAATTCAGCTGGAAGAGGGGTTTGTGCCAGAACAGCTCAGTTGAACCAACAAGTCCAGCACTCAGTAAAAAAGGGTGAACTTACTAAACAGTAGATCTCAGAGGCTAATTATATGGAGACTAGAAGCTTCAATGAGTGGGTCTAGGTTAGTGGAAGGATGCAATAATCCTTCAAGACAACAATTGTTTCTTCCTTTAACAAGCCTCTATTCAAGCCATTTAGCTCATTTGTTGATTGGATGACTGAGCTCTTTGATGTTTCATTTTTGAATGTTTTTTGTAGATTTCAGTTGTTTATTTTTATTTATTTTAATTAATTAATTAATTACAGCCAGAACAAATTTTTTCCTTCTTCCTCTCCTCCCAGTTATTTCCCCTGACTTTCCCTTTCCTCCCTATCCACCCCTCCTCCCTTTATCTTCAGAAAACCAACCTTGGGATATCAAGTTTTGCTATGTATAGTAGTCTGGGCTGACATCTGCGGTCTCTTAGAGTCTGCCCAGGCCCTTCTGCCCTTTACAGTCTCTCTTGAGAAGTCAGGTCTAAATCTAATAGGTCTGCCTTTATACTTTGATCTTTCTCCCTTGTAGCTTTTAATATTCTTTCTTTGTTCTGTACATTTAGAGTTTTGATTATCATGTGATGGGGAATTTTCTCTTCTGGTCCAATCCATTTAGTGTTCTGTAAGCTTCTTGTACATTTGTAAGCATCTTTTCCCATAGGTTAGGGAATTTTTCTTGTATGGTTTTGTTGGAAATATTTTCTGGGCCTTTGATCTGGGAATCTTCTCTTTCTTCTATTACTATTGTGTTTAAGCTTGGTCTTTTCATAGTGTCACAGATTTCCTGCATGCTGTGTCAGAAGCTTTTTAGATTTAACATGTTCTTTGGTCAATGTATCAATTTCTTCTATTGTATTTTCTATGACTGAGATGCTCTCTTCCATCTTTTGTATTCTGTTGGTGAGGCTTGCATCTGTATTTTCCATTTGCTTAGGTAGGTTTTCCATCTCCAGGATTTCATCAATTTGTGTTTTCTTTACTGTTTCTACTTCCATTTTCAGGTCTTAGACAGTTTTTGTCATGTTTTTTATTGTATTTTCCTGACTTTCTTTAGAGGACTTATTAATTTCCTCTTTCAAATCCTCTATCATCTTCCTAACATTGGATTTCATATCATTTTCTTGTGCTTCAACTGTGTTGGAATATCCAGGTTTCATTGTAGTAGGAGAGCAGAGCTCTGGTACAGACATATTGCCCTGGCTGCTGTTGATTGTATTTTTATGCTGGCCTGTAGTCACCTAGGTTTAGAGGTTATTATAGGTTTAGGTGGTAATTTCTGAGATTATCATTAGATGGGTTTTTTTTTGGATTCTCCCCCCCCCCACCTTGGTTTCTGTTCCCTCTCTGTCTTTTGTCCTGAGTGTCCTGGGGCTCTGGTGACCAGCAAGTTTTCAGGTTCAATAAGATGTCTCTTTTGGGGTTTTTGTGGGTTTTGTGATCTCTGGGGCTTTACGTCCCTATGTTGCTTCTGGGATTCCTGATACCAGTGTAGCCTCCAGAAAAGGAGAGCTTTTCTATCAAAGATGGAGAATAGAATATGGAACCCAGGATATTGGGTGAAGTTTACAGCTGTTTGGTTTGCTTTATGGAAACTTGACAGGCCTAGGGCATGGGGTGGAGTCTTTCTGGGGTCCTTAGAGCTGGTGTGGCCTCTGAGAAAGCAGGAGTTGTGGTCTAGATTTCAGTTATTAATCCAATGTTGGGTAAGTGATTGACAATGAGTCCCCTCCTCCAATTTTGTAGGCTGCCTGTTTATTCTGAAGATTGTTTCATTTGTTGTACAGAAGTAGTTTTTGTTTGTTATGCTTGTTCCTTGACAATTTTATACACACATATAATGCAATGCTTATTCTTTGCTGTTATTCTCTCTTAACTTTCTCCCATCCCCTTTTCCCTCACTTCCAGTCTGTTTCCCTTAGTCATGACCTTTCGTTTTGTTGTGTAACATATTTTATTTAGGAGGATTGGTGGTAAGTATCCACTGGAGCCTTGTGATATCACCAGCAAATACAGAACTGAAATTAGTATCTCCACAACTTCCAAAGTCTATCAGTACCAGTAGTTCAGTAGTGGGAGGCAGAGTCCCTGGGCCCTTCCTCCACCATGCATTCCACTGTTAATTCTTAGGATTCTTTTCTAATCTACTGGCATCCTTTAACAAAATATACTTACTGTTCATGAACATTCTATCTGGAAAGGCTGGAAGAATAAAGACATTGATTTGGAATCACTGGAAACAGCTTTTCATACGTTGAACCAGGAATGTTTGCCTTCTCCTGATATGACCTTATCTTATCCAGAACATACTAACTCCACTTTAGCTTTGAATATGAAATCACTAAGTCTATCAGTGAGATTGATATTTTATTTGTATAGAGATGGATCTGAGGTGGATTTTGCCAGTGGGCACGTGGCTGGATGTTCAATACCTACATTCTTTACAGGTTTTAATTATCCATAGCCCCACAGATATGAGAGAAGTAAGGATACAAAAGAATAGAGCTAGTACTTGGAAATATTCTACTGTCTACCTGGGAATAGAACCAGTTATCAAACTATAAATCCATGATTACTGATGTAAAAAGAAGCAAGAAAATGGCCTTTAAAGCTTCAGATATGGTAAAAAAAATCCTATTACCTGACTTTAGGTTTACTATACTTGTATCCAGATAGGCCTGTATACAAGTAGTCCATGGGGCAGTGTTCTGTGGAGCACCACCTTGGGAATTACTGACATCGAAAGGTGATAAGATTCCCTCCTGGCCATATGACCATGCTCCATTCTTTGAGTGTTTAAACATTTCTCCCACTCTCCTAAATGTGACAGATTTACCTTCTTTAATTATAAATTCAGTGTTTGCATGTCACAAGGATAGTCAGGAACATGTTACATCCCTGTACAACCACATGTAAGAATAATTGCAATCTTAATCTTATAAAATAATATTGAATAATAATAACATGTAAGGTTAAGTACACTATTGAACTTGAAACCCTCAACAGAATACACAAGCACTCCGTCTAGTTGCTATGACCTGCAAAGATCACCACTTCCTACTCTATGTTCCTGATGTTCTCTGTCTTCTTCTTTTAGCCTGCTCAGTAGAAAAGACACATGGTATTAATATTTATAAATGAATGTAGCAAGATGATGCTTGGGCCTGTCAGTGGTAGGGAAGAAGTATGGTTGTGGAAGCAAGGGTTGGTTAAAGCTACATCTATTCTAATTTTGGTCTCCTAGAGAGGGTTCTATGGGATATATTATCTTGGGAGCCTTTAGCCTTTCAGAATTTTTACAGTGTTATGGAAATTGGGGGAACATTTATAACCATCTACATTACTGCAGCCTGTTTCATGTAGGTGAGAAAAGCATTAAATGACCCCAAGTGGCCATTAGAATCCTCCCTGTTAATGTTATCATTGTTAATGAAGAACTTTTAAGTCTTAGGGAAGTGATGGGAGTCACTCAAGAGTACAATTGGAGAGTGGGCAGGAGAGTTGGTAATTCTTTAAGTTGGTTAGTGCACAATATCATCAGAGAAATAAAAACAAATAAGGTAAGAGCCTTATTATCCAACTGTTGTGTGATGGTTTCCTCCAAGATTGAACTATTCCATCCTGCAGGAAGCTCCTTAAACAGGAAGATAAACATTTCAAAATGGCTTTAGGAAGGCCCTGAAACTGACCAGATTTTCTAGGATCCTCCCTGTCAGAGGAAACAATAAAAGTAAAGTATGCCCCTCAGAGGAAGGAAAGTGAACAGGCCAGAAGACTCAGATAAGCTGAACCTCAAGAAGACTCTGAGACCAGAAGAGCTGCATGGAAAAAAATAGAAACTAGCTGAATAGCCCAAAAATGTTTAGACCAACCAAGGCACCTGGAAAGGACACCCCCACAAACCAGTTGAGTTGCTTGCAGGCTGGGAAGTATGCTTCAGATTCCCAGATTTGAGAGCTATTACCCATGGGTGAGCTTTGGTGATTCAGCTGTCTTTGAGTCATTTCTGCTCTTGCAAATAATCCCTTACCCATATCCCTGTAAGTAACCCCAATAAAATTTATGATTTGTCAAAGTGGTCTTTGG
This sequence comes from Acomys minous, assembly GCF_964271855.1. Lineage (NCBI taxonomy): Eukaryota > Metazoa > Chordata > Mammalia > Rodentia > Muridae > Acomys > Acomys minous. The sequence goes on along the minus strand of NC_140500.1, from coordinate 37,860,390 downwards.
TGGTATTTGTATTTTGGTTTGCCATGCGCTCCTTATCTGGGGTGAGTATACATGTGTGTTGTGCCATCCCCAGGAGAAGTTATACCACACACCACCAACAGAAAGACTAAAAGATTATTTATAGAGCAAGGAACTAAAGCAGTAATGATTTGACCCAGGAAAGAAAGCCTCATAGATGAAAGCTAGGAACACCTAAGAGCTTAGATGGCCCTGCACTGTTCTTTATTCTCAACTCAAGTTGCCTGCTTAAGACTCCAGAAGTAGAGAGATATTAATGACAAGTGACTGTTAAGTCCATTAATTTTTGATGTTGGTTACAGTAGAGAGTTTGTGTGGTTGTGTTTTTGTGATGGTGTAGTTATCTATTTACTGTGGAGTTTTGGTTGTGGCTTGTCCCTTTGGGGTGTAGTTTTCCTTCTAGTAACTTCTGTAAGACCAGTTTTGTGGAAAGGAACTGTTTGAATTTGCTTTTGTCATGGAATATTTTGTGTTCTTTGTCAATGGTTATTGATAGTTTCACTGGGTATAGTAGTCTGGCCTAGCATCTGTGGTCTCTTAGGGTTTGCAGGACCTCTGTCCAGGTCCTTCTGGCTTTTATGGTCTCTACTGAGAAATCGGGTGTAATTCTGATAGGTTTGCCATTGTATGTTACTTTGCCTTTTACTCTTGCTGCTTTTAATATTTTTCTTTGTTCTATATATTTTGTGTTTTTATTATTATGTAGTGGGAAGGCTTTCTTTTCTTGTCTATTCTATTTGGTGTTCTGTAGGCCTCTTGTATGTTTATATGCATAGCCTTCTTTAAATTGAGGACATTTTCTTCTATGATTTTGTTGAAGATATTTTCTGGGCCTTGGAGTTGGGTGTCTTCTCTTTCCTTGATGCCTATTATTCTCATGTTTTATTTTTTAATAGTGTCCTTGATTTCTTGCATATATTGTGTCAGGAATTTTTCAGATTTAGCATTTTCTTTGATTGTTTCTTTGAGTACTATGATTATATCTTCTAGTTCCAAGATTTGTTCCTCCATTTCTTGAATTCTGTTAGAGAAGCACGCCTCTGTATTGCTTACTTTCTTCTCTAAGGTCTCTCATTCCCAATTTCCTTCTATCTGTGCTTTTTCACTGTTTCCATTTTTGTCTCCAGGTCTTGAGTTGTCTTATTGATTTATTTCATCTGGTTGTTTGGAAATGCAAACTTGTACAATCACTTTGGAAATCTATCTGGCACTTTCTCAGAAAACTGGGAATAGGGTTTCCTTAAGACCCAGCTATTCCACTCCTTGGAATATATCCAGAAAATGCTCCACCACACAACAAGGACATATGCTCAACCATGTTCATAGCAGCCTTTTTCATAATAGCCAGAACCTGGAAACAGCCTAAATGTCCTTCAGTTGAAGAATGGATAAAGAAACTGTGGTACATTTACACTATGGAGTACTACTCAGCTATAAAAAACAAGAAAATCCCAAAATTTGTGGATAAATTGATGGGGCTATAAATGATCATACTGAGTGAGTTAACCCCGAAGCAGAAAGACTCACATGGTATATACTTACTTATAATTGGGCACTAGCCCAAAAGGCGTGTCTCATGAAAGTCTTCACTTACTAGGAGATTGGGATAGATGTGAGGACATCCCCCTGGGACTCTAAGTAGGAGAAATACAGGAGATGGGGAAATAGAAGGATCCAGAGAGCCCTAGAAACTTACAAGAAGAACACCGTGATGGGCAGATCAGGGCCCGAGGAGGTCTGCTCAAACTTTTACACTAACCAAGGGCATTACAAGTAGTAAACATTGAAACCCTACTCTGATCTACCCAATGGACAGGACATTCTCCACAGTTATGTGGAGAGTAGGGACTGAATCTGACATGAACTCTGGTGCCCTATATTTAACCACTTCCTCTTGGTGGGGAGGCTTGATGGCACTCAAAAAATAAATAAGCAGGCTACTAAGATGAGACTTGATAACCTATGACCATATAGTAGAGGAGGAAGTCCCCCCCATAATAGGTCTAGGGAAGGGGAAAAGGGTGAAAGAGTACGGGAGGGAGGAATAACAGGATACAAGTGATGGGATAACGATTGAGTTGTAATGGGAATAAATTAATTTTAAAAAGACTCCAGAGGTAAAACAAAACAAAACAACGACAAAAAAAAAAAAAAAACCCTCACAAGTCTCACAAGTCTCAGAAACCTTCTGAAACTTAAAAGATTCATGAAGCTTCTCCTAGAGGTTATATAAAGATTATTAATTGCTGAAGGGAGAAATTGATGACCTGCTGATTTGCTTGCAAGTTGCTCAAAGGGTGTTGCTTTCATGAGTTGCTACTTACACTCGGTGGGCCTTAGAGTGGCACAGCTTTGAGTCACCATGATTCTTACCTAAGTCCAATCAACACAGCGTTTTACCAAACTAGAGCCTTATGTAGAATGAATAGACACTGGTTCACATCCCCCAAGTGAAAAAAATCATACAACAGATGCTAAGCAAAACCAGATAAAACACAATGTGCTAGTGACACATGAAAACTGTGAGGGAGAAAATATAATGAAAGGATACAGTTAAAGGAGAGTGGTCATGAGAAATGATGGGACTTGCTGACCCTTGAAGTGCATGTATCCTGAGAATCTACAGAACAGGAGAAAAAAAAACCTCATCTTGGCCGTGGTAATCATACTGCTGAGGAGGCTGAGTCTCTGGGTGTGGAGCTGGTTCTATTCAGCCTGAGAAAGGCTCTGCATTTGGTTCAATGCTTTGCCATTGCCATCTTGAAATTCTTAACCACTTTTTAAATACAGGGAACCTGTGTGTTCACATGGTGAGTTTCTTTACATTTCATGCTGCTGGCCCTGCACACAAATTTCCATTATAATTCCACACCATCTCACAACTGGTACATGGAAGCTGAATCATGTCACCAAACATGGAGGTGGTAATAGGGCAACTGCTAGGTTAAATTATCTGGGGAAGGATGACAGGAGCAAGATTTTTGCCTTCATTGTTCAAGGCACAGTATCTCCCATCAGGATTCCAAAGGTTCTGACAGCATCCCACATTCAGCCGTGCCATTCTTTGTTCAATGCAGCGCTGAGTGAAGCAGCGGAGTTCAGTGCTAGCTACCAGGTGTGAATTCTAATGAAAAAAATTACCAGTGGTTCCTGCCAGAACTGTTGGAGAATGCCAGTCTTAGGATGAGATGCGAGAGCAGAGGAGTGAGTTTGTAAGATCCAGAGAAAAGGAAAAGGTAAGGGCTGAGGATGAAGCTCAGTTGGTGGATTGCTTGTCCAGCACACATAGGCACTGGGTTCTATCCTCAGGGTTGCAAAGCAAAAGAAGAAAAGAACCAGCAGACATGGAGGCACAGAGGCTAAACATGTTCCATTTTTAAACTCAAATATCAAACGTGCAAAAGAGGAGTAATCTCTATGACGTCCACTTGGACTTGGATGATTTCATGCCTGGCCTGAGAATTAGTCCCCAGAGCAGTTGGCAACATAAGTCATGGGCTGGAGTGAAATTCCCTGACATTTCTCTTTCCTGATTTACAACATAGAATCTAAAAACACATAGCAAGCCACAATAGCATGATAAAATTACACAAAGTCTGATTGTCTTGGTGAATACCAACATTCTTAAAATCCCCTACTCACATCACTTAGGTAGCTTCTTCTTTGAGAAGGGTGATTGCATGGGTTTTCAGAGTTCTCCCAAACCATTGGAAGAATGTCAGATAAATTACAGACCATGACATGTGACTTATTTATCTAATTTTGAGGTAAGATCTCACTATGTAGTCCTGACAGGCACAGAACTCACTGTGTAGATGAGACGGGGGCCTCAAACTTACAGAGATCCCCTGCCTCTGCATCCTGAACACTGGAATTAAAGGCATATGCAACCATACCCCAGCTCAAGGATTCTATTTTTAATAGCCCCTTTTTCTACAACTGCAAACAATGATAAATCAGGGCTTCTGATGTAGCTTAGTTAGTGGAGCTTGCCTAACATGCAGGAAGCCCTGCCTTCATTCTCTTGAACCTCAGAGAACCAGGCATGGTGGTGCAGGCCTACAATTCCAGAACTGTGGCGATGGAAACAAGAGGATTTGAAGTTCATGGTTCTCTGTGGCTACATGGAGAGTTGGAGGAGTGTGGGCTAACATGGCCCCCGGTCTCACAAAACATCATCATAATAATAATCAATAACAGAACCCAAAATATATTTTGTGGCCTCCCAAGAAGTACTGACCCTGCAAAGAAGTTATTTGATTGGGTTTTAAGTGTTTTATAGCTTCAAGGAATATTCTATGACAGGTTTTGACAGGATCACAAGCAAGTCACACAATTTTCAACAAAGAGGAAATAAAGCTTGATTTTTATGCTTACATGGTTGAGATGGTCCTGTTCCCTGCAGTTCACTCCTGTAGTGTCATTAGTGAAGGATCCCCCACAGACAGGGTCCCCAGAAGGTTCATTAACTGTGGCACAGGGGCTGCCAAATCCCAAGTCTGGCAGCCGATTGATTGCCTTGGAACAGTCTTATGGTTGTGACACAGGCTCCTTTGTAGGTGGCACTCTACCCACAAAATGTCCTTTTCTGTCTCTGCTCTTTTACTTACCGTTCACAATGAAATGAGATCGAGGAATATACAAGGCTCAGAAACTGACTTCTTTTGTCTATGTACTTGACGTAGACTGGATTAGCAATGCAAACACTCCTTTTGTACACAAAGGATACAGCTGTAGTGTCATTTGACATATAAATTCTTACTAAAATTTCTGCAAAAGTTATGCCAGTTGTGTGTGTGTGTGGGGGGGGGGCTCAAGCCTCCTTTGCATAGCCATAAACTCACCAGAGCACTGCACCATATTGCATTTATCCTTTTGCACTAGTTCCTAGGGAACTCAGAGACTGCTCTGTACCCTGACTTTGTAAGTTTCTTGTAGTTGTTTTCCCTGTAGTGTTTAAAAGAGAACCCATCACTCATCGTAGTTTGATCTCTTCTTTCTTATTTAATCATTCTACCAGAGCCATGTTTAGTATGAGTAGCTAAAAACAGGTGTATGCGAACCACTTACTTCACTTGTAGAACAGTTATCCTGGTGTATATGTTTTTGTTGTATTTTGTTATGAGGCAATGTTTCCTTTGCTTTGGAATGTGCTGTGTAGTCCAGGCTAGCCAAGTCAGTTTCCACCTGCCTCCACTTCCTGAGTGCTGGAATCCCAGGTAGATATCACCATGCCTCGCACATTCCCAGTGATCTTCAGGAGGATCTGCAGGAAAGGTGATTCTGCCCAATGGGATTCTTGTTTAAAGGCCCTTCTCTCTTTTGAGAGGCTAGGTTCCTATAGTTCAAGAAAGAGTCTTTGAGGACACTTCAGTACCCTTCAGCCTTCACCTGAGTCACTGTTACTGTGGGCTTCACAGTCGCTGTAACTGTTTCAGTCGTTAGTGTAGGTGATTCATGGTGATCTAACACATTTAGTAGACTCCACAAAACATGCAGTGAAACACCGCAAAGAACAGTCACCAGATCTGCTACAATATTGTCTCCTAAAAATGACAGGGACACTTCACCCATGTTACTTCAACATTATGACTGCCCATCCAAGAGCCGAGGAAGCACACCATCAATAAACCTATCAACATGGTAGGGGGGGATGCTACAGGGCCCTGTCCCTAGGCAAAGAACTATGGACAACTACAGAAAGCTGGGAGTAGGAATAATAATGAGCCCTGAGATTTTTCAAAATAATATTTTTATTGATTATTTGGGAATTTCATATTATACACCCAGATCACACTTAATTTCTTAGTCCTCCCATGTTGGTCTCCTACCTTTGTAATCAATTCCCCCCCCCTCCAAAAATTAAAATTAAAAAATAAAACAAGTCCAATTTGTGTTAACTATATGCCTCATTCATAGTGATTTGGCTATTTGTATTTGGCAAACTTGAAGTAAATCTCGATAGTTCCTGCCTCACAAATATGTCTGTCAGATATATTTGGCCAGAAGGCTGAAGATGATGCTCCAACGTTATAGAGAGTGTTGGGTGACTGTCAAAGCAGTAAACTGTCTCAGCCATTTTTCATTTTGGAAGCTGCTAACTTGCACTCTGTATTCACTCAAGTAATTATGTTTTATCCCTTCGCAAGTCTCTGATGGGTTTGAAAACCAGATAGTTTAGTCTTTCAATTAAGCTTAGTAGGTTAGGGGTTAAGATGTTTTTAGATCAAGATATACGTTTTAAGTTAATGGAGATGAGATATGATAGATATTAATCTCCATTCAGAAATTTAAACCTTATCACATTTTTTTAAGAGTTCTCTATGATGGTGTTTTATTTATGCTGTTACTTTGGGAGGAGGGATTTATGGAGGGTAGAGGTTGTCACAAAGGCTTTCCATGTGCCTCTTTCTCAATGATCTTTCTGCAATCATCAATATCACTGCAAAAAATCTCTTTCTATCTCTTTATAGTCAGCAGGAGCTCAGCTCATGGGTTTCCACATGGTTTCTGGTGATAGCTCAGGCCAGGATCAGGGCTGCCAGCTGCCGTAGGCCCACAGACACTGACAAGACCCTCAGAGGCAGCCCAGACATTGAACCCCACCGCGCTCAGGGAGCCCCACAGGCCTCTCACATCAATATTGCCCCAGCACTATCATGGCCAATGGACATCCTTATGGCCCTTGGTGGTAACATGTCCCTGTATATAAAACCAGACCCTGGCTTCAGTAGGAGTCTCTTAATTTTCATTCAGTCCCACGTTAGCCCTGAACTCATATACATACAAGTAACACTAAACAGCCTGATATGTATGTATGTATATGTATGTGTATATATATGATATATTCATATATATATATATATATATATATATATATATGCAATAAATAAGAAAAAAGTCCGTGAATCCAAGAAGAATAGGGCACAAATATATAGAAGGAGTTAGAGGGAGGAAAGGGAAGAGAGAAAATTATGTAATTATATTTTAATTTTTAAAATTTAAAAAGATATTTACAAGGGGAATTGGATTCATTGTTTTGGAGAATCAACGAATAACCATGGTTATTAAGTACACAGATGAGCAAATAATGAGTACATACTAAAATAAATAAATAGTATGGTGATGGAAGTGATCTTGATTTTACAGGTCAATGGCAAATTCTGAGTTCAGAATGGAGTGGGCCACATTGTCATGCAATATCATGGAATATTCTCTACCTTTGTTGAAGTGGAAGGCAAGTAACCCTAATTCTAGCCCCTGCTCTTCCTGACATCTTGGAGACCATGAGGGAGTCTTTTAAAAATTGTTCCTGTGGACTTTCTTGTCTTGTAAAATAAGCCAGAAGCCCTGTGAACACAGGATGCTTACCCCGGGGGACAGGCTCTGGTTAGTCTGTCAGCCCCATCCATGGGGATGGCATGTTGAGAAACAGGAGAGGTCTTTGTGCTGCCAGATAAATGGCATGGTGTGAGAATGACAGGAAAGACCTTTTCTGTAAAAAGTCAATACAGTTTGGCTTCCTGCCAGAGACAAACGCATCCACTTTTGTTCTCCAGTGTTATAGAGGAGAAGCAGCCTTCAGAAGATGTGTGAATGGCCACTTCATCAACAAGCACTGAAGCCAGACATAATAGTTAAATATTCACAATCAATAAAACCAATCTGTAAACTTGATCTACCTGGGACCAGAACAAGCTCCCAGGAAAGCACCAAGGAGCTGAGAAGGGAGGATGCTAAATATAAAGACTCAGGTTTTTTCCCACTCTACCCAGGTGCATATTTCCCCAAACAAAGACTAGAATTTCTTTGTATTAATGACCACTTAAAAATGATGAAATCATAATCCTATGTTTCTCTTGGAAACAGAATGACCATGACTAATTACCCTCAATAGCTTAAAAAAAAATCACTATTTCCCCAAGAACATGCACTTCTTTCTCCCTATCTCACAGTACAGAGCTCCATTTTAAACCTAGAAGATGTAATTAAATTAGAATTCACTGTGGAAAAGCAGAGCCTGATAATAATTGCTTTTCAGAGTCCGTGGTAATTGGTGCTCCAAGGATTTTATTTCGAAGCATCAGAGTCAATTTAGGAGGCTTGTATTATCTGGACTTGACTTGCTTTGATGAAGACACTGCATCTTCATGCGTCTAGGTTTCCTTAAATTTAACTAAACTGTTTTTTAATGATTATGCTAATCATTACAGTACGGTGATGCAGCTTTATAGTCACTAGGAGATAAAATTTCAAATTCCCCTTCTGCCTATTAGTTAAAGTTGTAACCACAAGAAGTATACCATCCTTGCTCATTAGCCATGTGGTAAGCCCTTGAAATTGTCTCTTCCATGTGTTTCCTCCTGCAGATTTTAATATACAAAGTCCAGGGATGGTGAGAGACAATCTTAATGAGCACCCCAGTAAACGGAACCGGTAGAATTGGTCACACTACCTCTGTCATCCAGAATCTCTACCCTTGTTGTTCTGAGCCAATGAGTAAAGTACATCGTTTTTCACTCAGACATTACCTCTCTTACAAAGTCTTCCTTGATTATCACTGAAGGATTCAACCACTTTAGACGCACATCCTAGAGTTAAAGCATTCTTCCCCTCCCAATGGCCACGCGGAGCTGCTGAAGATGAGAAAATGAGCCAGCTCAAAGGACCTTGTTACTGTGGATAAGAATCTTTCTTGCATCTGTGGAAAGGGCTCAGTGGGTGAAGTGGTTGTTGTACAAGTGTGATGATCTGAGTTGTCAGAACCCATGCAGAGCCAGGTGCAGCAGCACATGGCTGTGACCTTGCTCTTCCTGAAGCGATGTGGGAGTTAGATACAGGAGAGTGCCCAGAAACACTCAAGGCAGCTAGTCTGGTATACACAACAGCAAAACCAAAGTCCTTTTCTCCAAAAAGATGTAAAGTGAGTACCAATACTTGAAATTGTCCTCCGATCTTCGTAAGCATGCTGTAGCACATATGAGTAGGCATATACACTTCCCAGTCACAATATTTGCTTTTCAATTTTTCTTTTGATTGTCTATAGTTTTTCTTCACTTCTTATTAGTATAAAACCAGCTGGTTTCTGGGATATAATCCAGAAGCCGGCTACATGATATAGCCAGTGGGGATGGAGCTATGACTCCACAGTTAACAATCTTTGCTTACTCTTGCAGAGGATCCTGATTTAGTTCCAAGTATACATAGGCAGGAATTCCAGTTCTAGGGTATCAGACATCCTCTTCTGACCTCTGAGGAAACCAGGCATTTACATGTCACACACACACACACATAGGCTAAACAGCCATACACATAAAATAAAAAAAAAATCTTTTTACAACAGTGAACACTTGAGTCATAGAGATTGATATCAAGCTAGTTGGCGTTGTGTTTTAACTCTGTCATGAGTTTTTTGTTTGTTTGATGTTTTTTGTTGGTGAATAAATGCATAAAGTATATTTGATACTAAAAATATAAAATCGTCTCTGGAATTCCACAGCTTTAGAATGGCTTTTCTAATTGCATAGCGGTTCATTGAGATGCATAAACTTTGGGTCCGGCTACTTTCGCTATTTTTTTTTTAATTGGAAGTTCCTTATAATAACATTTTAACATTATTTTTTAAAGTTTAAAAAATGAATAGTCACTGAGACAGAATTTGCACTTCTCAGCAATGAAAGCTCACTACCTGTGAGGTAATATTTTATTTATTAAAAAAAAAAGGGAAGCAGAGGCAGAAACTTATGACGTAGATTTGTCACCTTGGGACATGGGATTATTCAGTTCTCTTTTGAGATAATCAAATTTATTAAGTTAAATCATCACAAAGATTTGTTTTACTTCCAATTTTTTTGTGAGTACACTTACAGGTGACACAAAGCTACACATAGTCACAAAGGTACCTGCAGCCCTAAAAGTAATTAATATCCTACTTAATCATGCCAAGGGAGATTGGATTTTTCCTATGTCATTACTGTTGCTGGTTTCATGAAGACAGGGCAGGGAAAATTTCATTATCATAGCACCGATGCAAAGTTGATTAGCTATGTCAAGTATGCCCTGTAATTAATAACCAGAGAGGCATTCTCCATCTTATTGTGATACCCTCAGTTTGAAAAAAAAGCCAGAACCTCTCCCCTTTGTATTCTGTATACTGAATTCTGTGACTACTGCTAGTTCAATGGAAGTTAGAAAAAATCCCAAAGATAGGTCAAATAACAGCTAATTATTACTCTAATCCCAGCTGAAGCACCATTATCAGTCATTTTGCAAACATCTACCATGTGACAGAAGTGACACTGAGTGCTTTGCACTAACTGTATGGCATCTATGATGAGGCGTCTACTCCCATTTCTCTTCTCAAGTCAGGAAACAGGTTCAGAGAGGTGAAATCTCTGAGTGAGGATTATATCACTTGTGGGAAAGATGGGATTCAAAGGCAATTCCAGTGACTCTAGATACCCTGTTTTCCTAGAGAAAGGTCAAATGATACAACTCCGCTATCACTAAAATGAAGTAACAGCCAGTATGTCATAAATGGGTGATGTAAGTAGTAAGAGGTGGGTTGAAGTCTAGCTGGAAAGTACATGTGTCCCTCAGGGCTTGCAACAAAGATTCCTTATCTCAAACATTGCTGCTTTGCTCACATTCCAAGTGCCTGTGTCAAGGTCCCTGGGCACGGCAGCCTCTCCTGTGAGACCTTCCTTCCTCCTTACACTGTTTCCCCGACTGGTATTTCTTTCTGACTTAGCAACAATGGATTATCAGGGCCTGTGGAAGACCCTGATGCAGGGCTAAGGCTAGCATCCAATTTGACAGCCTGTTATCCATTTGTTAATGATTGTCTAGTTGAAAGAATTACTCCCACTAAGTAGGACTACATGTCAATGTGCTATTGGTGCTTGCAGCTCAGAGTCTGGTTTTGTTTGACAACTGGGGTAGGAATTTTGGGGTCGGAAAACTCCTGAAGCAATTATTCATCAAAGAAAACATTAAAACCAATAAAAAAATGAGGGACACATTAGAGATACCATTCTAAACATTGTTCTTCAATAGAGGGCACATTGACAAAAAACCTAGGACCAGGACAGCAAAAATCCAGGATGAGCCTGGAGAGTTTTGAAGTGCTGGGAGTAAGGAGGTGTTTATATTTTCCAACAGAAGAGTAGGGATGCAGTGAAGGTATCAGAGAGGCTGGATCTACTCTAGCAAAACAATGAATGATCATAGTAAAGCACTACCAGATCATCAGCCCTGGAGAAGAATATGTATCCATTAGCCCTAACTGATACACATAAAAGCTGAAGAAAAGTGGAGAAATAGGTCCTGGGACAGTGGCCCAACTGGTAAAGTGCTTGTCTTATAAGCAGGGGAACCCAAGTTTGCTCTCTCAGACCCCACATTTAAAGAAAAAAAGAAACCCAATCCCTGTACTTAGTTGCATGCACTTACAATGCCACTGCTGGGAAAGTGGAGCCAGGAAGATACATGGAACTTACTGCCAACCTGCTTTGCCTACTTGGGGAGTTCCAGGCCAATGAGAGAACCTTCTAATATGAATGGTGGCTGGTGTTCTGAGGAAGAACCACTGAGACTGTCTTCTGGTCTCTACGTATGCACACATGAGCATGTGCACACAAACACAGAGAGAAATGTCAGCTTTACTTTACAGATGAACTAGTAAGTCATATTCAGAGTACATACAGCTGCTTGCCGCCAGATAGAAACCCTGATGGATATGAAAATTGGTGAGTGAAAGTTTAAACTTAAAAGCAGAAGTAGTATTTCTATAATTTCAAAGGTCTCCCCCAAAGATTTAACAACTACAAAGGGAAAATACTGACACTGTAGTGGAGAACTGTAGAAGATACCAACTTAATAAGTGATGAAGGTTGTCATCACTGAAAGGCATCATGTAACCTTAGTCAGACACCATGAAATGGACGTGGCACCTCCATGGTCCCTTTTAATGCTGTATCTCTTTGACTTAAGAATTATCAAACATCTGATAAACACCAATTGGAGGGCTTTCTATATAACAATCTACCATGACAATATTATCTCTTGACTGTGATTTAGCTATGTCTGGATTCTGAACAGTCAAAGTTCAAAAATATTAAATGCAAAATTCTAGATGTCACAAGGTTGGCCTTAAATACTTTGATTATGTTATATTACTATTACTATTATATTTCATTACTAAGGATTGTTGTTACTCCTTAGTATGCCCAATTTATAAAGTGAACTTTGCAGTATATGTGGGTAAGTAAGATGAACATACATACACAGCTTAGTGGTTTCAGACAACTATAGAATACTTGGGATGTACTCCCTCAGGTAAGAGGAAGTGCTGTGTTCTTCAGTGTGTGAATGTCATGAGGTAAAGGAAAGAAGAAATTGTGACAGATTGGAAAACTCTAACAAGACCCGAAAACTGAATCCAATAGGTGATCATACATCATTGGCTCCTGAGGTAGAACAAGAACATTAGCATAAATCTAGAGTAAAGTCAAGGAAGAGTAGTATAGAAGGTGGAGATCTTTGGCTTATTATGGTTTATAGTTCTTCAAGGTGTTAATAGAAGAAGCCGAGTCAAGGGCATATGAACTGTATTTTGCAAATTTTCCTTAAGTTTTCTCTATTATCTGAAAATAAGAGTGATTTGTATTTGTTGTTATTTTTATTTTTATTTTTATTATTTTTATAGTGGTGCAAATTGAATTCAGAGCCTGAGTCAAGGGCATATGAACTATTTTGCAAATTTTCTGTAAGTCTAAAATTATCTGAAGATAAAAGTGATTTTTTTTGTTTTTGTTTCGTTTTTTGAGATAGAGTTTCTCTGTGTAACATTGGCTGTCCTAGACTTGCCTTGTAGACCAGGTTGGCCTTGAAGTCACAGAGATCCTCCTGCCTCTGCCTCCCTGAGTGCTAGGATTAAAGGCATGGAACACCGTGCCTGGCAAATAAAACTGATGTGTGTGTGTGTGTGTGTGTGTGTGTGTGTGTGTGTGTGTGTGTATTATTTTTGTTTTTATTTTATTTTATTTTATTTTATTTTATTTTTTGCAGTGGTGCAAATTGAACTCAAGCCTTACTTATGTTAGGCCAGTGCTCTACGTCTGGTCTTAGCCCAGGATCTTGAAATGGAAGTGAAAGAATGCCTTAGGAGGGCTTTCTACATTTAAAGTATCCAATGGAGTGTTTTTACAGAAGCATTTTTAGGGTTGGAGAGATAGCTCAGCCAGAGAACTGCTTACACCAATGAGGACCTGAGTTCAGATCCCCAGCACCCATGTTAAAAAAAAAAACTAAGCATATCACCAGTGGCATGCGTGTGTAATGCTAGCTCTAGGAAGGCAAAGAAAGAAGGATCTTTGGGTGTTGTAGGCCACCCAGACTAGCTAAATCTGAGAGTTCTAAGTGCAGTGAGAGGCTCTGCCTCTGACCTCCACAAGTGCACCATCCAACATATAAAGAAAACATTCCTCCTCTACTTATTTTCTAAAACATGCAATTATGATAATCATAAATCTGGAGAAAAAAATTAAAACACTAACATACACTTGCTTAAAAACATATTGATAAAGCCAATCTTTGTGGATCTCCCACTGTGAGCTAAGAAAGGCAATATCACAAATATCTTTTCTTCTACATTGCATAATCTTCATCTCATGCCCCTTCAGCCTGTTGTATGAACCAAAATGAATTTTTCAGACATAAATCTATTTTCCCTCAAGAAATTTCTTTTGGTTAGCTTGTGCTGCCAAAACAATGCCTGTCAAGCTTCTGGTGGTTTCTTTGTGTTACCTTGGGTGCTGCTGGTGATGTGAAGGCTAGGGGTGTGTTGCTGTATTTCATTCCAGGAAAATAAATTACAGTGCCTGTGAGATCCCTGTGTAAATAAAAAGTAGTCCCAGCTATGGTGACAACATGCTGGGGAGATGTCAGGCTCAGCTGTGTCCTGCCTCTCAGGGAATGTGGTAAACAGAAACAGAATCTTGACACAGTATCATCAAAGTGTCTCTGACTTTCATGTCACCTGCGAATTCTTCTGACACTTCTCTGTGATGAGACTTAATTCATAGCCCATGAGCTACAGTTAAAACTGAGTATACACCATGACTTGAGAAAACAAGTGGACCTTGGTAGTTTTGTGCTCACGGGTAATATTTTAAGAGGACATTTCAGTGGCAGAATTACATGACTTGTTGCAGGAAATAATGGGGACATAATTATGGGCTATTACATTGGCAATAGCTCAGTTTGTTCATATGACATAGGTTCAACTTTCCCATCATGTTCTTTTATAAATTGAAGCTTAGGTCTTAGTTGGTCTTGAACTTTGGCCTACTGGTTAGAAACACAAACCCTCAATTAATAGACCCCGAGATGGTGAGCCGAGAGAATGAAAACTAGGAGAATCAGGGGAAATGCTTGAATCTGAAGGCTTACAAAACATGGGGCACTGAGGGAGAGTGATGACAATAATAGTTTGTAGGGAAAAAATCTACAAATTAAACGCACAGGCTTATATATGCCTATTTTTTGCATGTATACATACACAGATGATGAGGAAGTTACACATACAAAGAAACCACAAAGACACAAAAGATCAGGAATAAGTATGGGTAAGATCAGTGAAGAGCTTACACATATCTATGGACCTCGTGTGGTCCCAGATCCGTGCACTACATGCAGAACAATCTTGACATCAGAAGGTGAGCTAGGCAGTTGCCTAGCCTTGTCCTTGCCTCTTGAAAACATTAAAGGAGCCCCATCTACAGTCTTCAGGAACATGTCTTCAAAATCCCCCTTGGCCTTTCCCAATCAGTTCCTAGACCAATTCAACAAGCTCTTAAGTCCAGGCTTAGTAGCGTTTCTTCCACTGTCCTTCCCCCAGGCATCCCTTTACTGTGTAACTGTATTCTCCTGGCCTACCATCTCCTTGAGCTGCCTCTTGCTTGTGAAATTGGAGTCTCAGGGATAAGTCTCAGTGGGTGGCAGGAGGGAGAATGCCAAAGAAGGCTCCAGTGGAAGCTTCTGGCTCATTTTAGTTTCAACCGGAAGTAAGTAGGATCCTTTTGGTCTGTTAAAAAAAAATTGTTTCCTCCCCTTTCGGTACCCAGTGGCTCTGTCACCATGGCCAAGTTACAAAAGGAGCTTTGTTCAGACTTAAAAGGTGAGAAATCCAAGCTCAGGGCTGAGTTCTAATCGTTACTCAGTGTAAGTGAGAGCCAGTGGGGCCCCCTGTGGTCCTCACTCTTCTCCACTGAGCACCTGCCTTCTCTGCCAGCTTCCCTTCCCACAGAACTTCCACAAGCGCTTTTTTTTATTGCATAATTATACTTCTGTGCTTTGCAGTTATGCTAGGTAACTACCCACAATTAGCATGTTTAATTAGGAAATTAGGTGTTATAATCACAATGTGGAGCAAAAATTTGTCATGAAGTTTTACTTCATAAACAAATGGCTTCTTTCTTTAAGGAGGAGAGCAAACCACCGAATCAATGTCAACTCTGTTCTGGCGGATACTGAGATTTAATTTACGTTTTGTGCTAAGAGGGAAGATTCCATCTGTTTGCCAGATGGAGCCTGCCTTCCTCCTTGACAGAGAGTTAGTTGCTTTAGTGTGTACCTGTCCCTCTGTCACTCCTGGGCTCTGTTGTTTTCTCTCTGGGGAAGATGTACTGCTGGTTTTTCTTGGGACATATACAGTGAGGTCCAAATACCCAAGTAATTCCTTCCATTAAAGGTAAGGAGTTATGTCTTATCCTGATCAAAGGGATGGATTGTCATGAGGATGCTTTAGAGGGAGAGTTTGGGACAATCTACAAGGGAATGATGATCCCTTTCCACTTTGGTGGGTGAGTCTCTCAGGTGTCTCCTGGTCAACCAAGCTCTTTCCTCAAATGACTTGGAGAGGCCTTGGGTATCTCTTTTTTGCTTGAACACATATGGGAACATATTTTTAGTCATCTTGTCTTGTAAGGCTATTGAAGGCCTGCATCTATAGCATTATCCACCATTCGAGTTGTACTCTGTGATGTAGAGCACTGTTCTTATTTCTTCCCAATGCACTAAGACTATGGAGAACTGGATACTCTGAAATCTTCATCTCTAAAACATCAAGGGACAGGGGCCTTTCAGAGCATCCGGTAAAACACTGGGCCCTCAAAAGCTATTTCTATGAGCCTTACTCATTGTAGTATATCTATATTGTGGCATTTTTCCTTGATTCCTGGTACCAGCCCCTGGATAATTACTATTTTACCAGTAGTGAGCAAACCACTGAGCTCATTCTAAGGAAAACCAGAACCACCCCTGGTTTAGCTAATAAGATTTATATGTTTAGATTCATCTGACCTGGACAAATGTTTGCTATTCTCTTGCATACTTGAATCTTTAAGAAAATTTAAAGGACTTCTCTCTTCACTTAGATCAACAACATTTCCTGGTCCCAAAGAAAACCAATCCAAATATTTTTCCCTACTTGTACTTTATCTGGTTTTGTCATTCAACTGGGCAAGAGGAAAGTCATTGGAATTTACAACAGAATAAATTTTGATTGAAATACCTGGGTCAAAGGAAAAAAAAAGAATAAAAAAATTGTATGAAAGAACAGTCCAGACAACACAGCAGCTGGTATCCTAAAAAGCCTTTGCATAAAACAACAATTTTCAACAAGTATGGATGTATCATTAGTGCTTTTGGAACAATAAACCTTTCATCCGATTGCAGCATTTTAAATATTTGATGAACTGTATTATGATACCTAATTTAGTTGTTCTTGGACCACAGCATAGATCATGTTCCCCATCTGCAGTTCATCAAATGACTGCCATTCTCTTCTGCAAATAATTCTGGAAGGGAAATAGGAGAGTCAGGGTGAAGTATATACAGTGAAAGCTATCCAAGAGCAATCTAGGTACAACCAAGGTGGTGGATTCTAGGAGGTGATACAGGAGTGCAGGCTGACCATCTCACTTACTAGCAAGTCCTGTTTGCTCCATCCCCAGAATCCAGTTGTAGAAATTAACATACAACTGATACTGTAGTGGGCATTGCTTGTATTCCAATCTTCTTTCTGATTGTAATTCTACCTATCTGTTGGGAAACTCATCAACCTATGTATGCAGCTTTTGTGGGCTGTTAATCATAATATCCTTGCTGTCATTCCAATGTACCTTGACTGGGAACACAGTAGAAGAGACCAAGTTTTAGTTCACTTGTCTGCCTCAAAACGATGACATGCTCAGCCACAAGTATATAGCCAAAATCAGAACAACAGATTTGGTCCCCAGACGTTACTTGTGGGAGAGACAACTTGTTTTCAGCTCATGAAATCTTAACAGGTAGACTCTTCCACACCTATCTTTCACATTATGTAGAAGAAGCTTCCATGGGGCAAGAGAGGACCAAGGTGAGTATTTAGAGAAAATTGCTATTCGGTGTCACAGAGTCCTTATAGTCAGAACATCTTGTATCAGATTTGGGTATGACTGTCTCTTCCCTAGTAGTACCTTCTGAATCTGGAAGAGATGACTCCATTAGGAAATTATTTACACTGTTAACACAAGGACCTGAGTTTAGTCCTCCAGATATACATTGGTTTTTAAAAGTGGGATATTGTGGTGTGGTGTGTACATTTATAATCATAGCACTGGGGAAACAAAGATAGGTGGATCCTTGGGGCATGTTGGTGAGACAGTATAGCTAAATTGCAAAATTCAAGGTTCAGTTAAAGAACCCATTTAAAAATGTGGAGAGTGATGGAGAAAGGAAAGCAAGATTACCAGCAAGACACCATTGACTTCTGGCTTCCACATGCATGTGTTCACACACGTATATGTCCATGCAACACACATGGCTTAACAATCTAACACCTCCCTCCATACACAAATGTGGTTTGTCTTGCAAATGGAGTAAAGAGTGTGAACAGGAGAAGAGATATGACACAGGGAAGGGACATGTTCCTTCTTCTTGCTAGGATAGAAAGTAACATAAGTGGATGCATGGGATTGGTACCGCTGACTTTTTCTTCACCTTTGGGGCTCCATTTGTGTATCTTTATATATATTGAGCTATATTTTATACCATATCATGTGTAGTTTGTTTTTAAATAATATATTTATGATCTATTATTAATTTGAAGTATATTTGATGCCTTTATGTAAATTGTCCATTTAGCCATTTCCTAGCTTATGTCCATCTTGGCTAAATCCTTAGTATCCATCTTAGCGTCTGGTACAACACAACTATTTCTTGAACAGAATGTTGTTCTGTACATAATAGAGAACAGTAATGTTGGCTTATATTCTTTAAATACTAGGGGTATCTACATATTTGGCTACATCTGAGTGGGGGAACTAGGTCCTCTCCATGGATTGTCCTTGTTTGGTGCATCAGTCTCTGCAGGCAGAATGGGAACCTACCATAGATGTCCTCTGAAGACTGTACCCAGCAGGGGATAAAAGCAGATCCTGAGACTCACAGTCAAACTTTTCACATAGCACAGGAAATCTTATGGAAGAGTGGTGGTGGTGGTGGGGGGGGATAGAAGGACCCAGAGTAGACAGGAGCTCCACAAGAAGACCAACTATTCACTTCTTTAAGAAGAAAACTTGCCTTAATATTTTCATAGTGGAATTCACTATACATGGCCAAAAGTATTTATGAGGAAGGCAAAGCTCTCTGCATCATGATCCTGAGCCTATTTGAAGCTGAATTTAGTATTCTACGGGGCTCCATCCTCTGTTCAGTATTCCTTGTTAAAGAAAAAAATGTCTCTTAGAATGAGACAAGTGCATCTTACCCGGCTTAAGTTCAAATTCTAGATTCAGCTGTATACTGAACCATCATACTGATGCCATTTGGCTTATTCTAGTACAGAACAAAAGATTTACGACTCTAAGAATTAGGAATAGGAATTTCAGCCTGAGATATGAGAGCTAAATGCTTTTAATTTTTCCACGTTGAATAACTTTAGCAAAACAGAAAGACCTCTTTTCACCTCCTTCAGGACATTCTTCGTAAGAATACAAAGGTTTCTATTTGTGCCTAATTGGGTAATAGGGAAGAGTTAGTTATCTATATTCCTTTGCAGCTGGCTGCCTGGGAGGTGGTACTTTTTGTTTGTTTGTTTGTTTTTCTTGAGATAGAAATAGTACACTAGTGAAATTGAGAGCCATGAGTTTGAATCTTCACATGTAATTTTGGACAAGTTATTCAGGCTCTTTTTGCTTCCATCATTTATATGTAAGAGCACTACAGCAACTCTACCTCTCAAACATAAGTGGTATAAGAAGTAGATGATTGATCACACATAAAACACTTAGAACCGCATATTTATATGGTTATTAGCATCTTCCTTCCCTACATTCTTGTTTTAATCTTTATTTACAGCATCATTATTAACTTGTAAAATCACTATTGATAAAGTTATAGGAGGCAGAAGAGTTTAAATAAAGGAAGTTGTGGTGATTTGGATGGGAATAGCTCCCTTAGGTTCATGGTGAGACATGTTCAATTAGGAACCTGTTTCTTTTGGGACACCTTTTTAAAAAATTTTTTTATTAATTTATTCTTGTTACATCTCAATGGTTATCCCATCCCTTGTATCCTCCCATTCTTCGCTCCCTCCCATTTTCCCCTTACTCCCCTCCCCTATGATTGTGCCTGAGGGGGACTTCCTCCCCCTTTATATGCTCATAGGGTATCAAGTCCTTGGGACATCTTACTAGAGACATCTAGTGGGTAAATAGAGAAATTGGCTTGGAGGCCAAAGGTGATGTTTGGGTTTCTGATGTGGATTTTTTTTGGAACCACTAAAATATGAGCACACAGGACAGAAATAGACAGAACATACACTGGATGATACCACATAAGGAGAGGTGGAGAAGTGAGATGAGAATGTCCCCATATAGTCCCCATGAAGGGACTACAAAGAAAGAGGATCCAGTGACAAAACTAGTGGTCTTAAAAGTAGAAAATACATCAGTAGGTTGGAAACTAGGGGAAGAGAAGACATAATATAAAGACTAGACCATGATAATAAACAATCTGGAAATAACAAAAAGCATAGGAGACTAGTGAGTGCATGGGCTCAATAATTAAGGGCTCATTTACTAGAGTGTTTTTAGTGAGGCCTCCCTCACTTAGACAGTGGCTAATTTAAAGTTGGAGGCCATGAGGGGGCTCATCATTAAATGTTTTTTTTTTCTGTTAGGGAAGAAACATAACTGTTTGCATTACAAACTCAAGGAGTCATGTCCTCATGAGGAAGCTCTTTCCATCTAGAAGCTTATGTCTAAGGAAGCATAGTTTTCAGAATGGGGAATAACATAACGACTCAATAGTTATTTGGCAAATATTAAATTCTATTGGGGGATGTATTGGCTACTTTTATGTCTATGGGACATAAGAGATAGTCATTTTGGTAAAGAAAATCTTGATTCAGGAAATGGTCCTACTGGATGGCTTGCCAGCAAGTCTGTGGTGCATTTTCTTGATGTGTGACTGAGGTGAGTGTCAGAGGAGGGGTTCCAGGTTACTCCTGGCCTGGTGGCACTGGGTGCTATGAGAAAGTAGTTTGAGAAAGGCACGAGGAACAAGACAGTAGGTAGTGCTTCTCCATGGCTTTGAAGGAGAATGTCTACATATAGAACACTTGACAGTTACTCTAGTCTTCATAGAGCATTATAAAATATTGACATAGTCAAAGTCCTGCCTGGTTAGGAGGTGTCCAAGTTAGTCTCTGTGTTCCTTGTGGCTATAGTTCTCAGCTAGAGTTACCCCACGTCCTCCCAGGAACCTACCCTGTCACAGGTCTCCAGCCTGTCTCAGAGATGCCTTATCCCCCCTTTCCCTGTTCTCTTCCAGCCTTCTCACCTCCTACTCCCACTCTCACCACATATGATCCCACCCTCATTCTGCTCCCCGTACTCTTTCCCACCCAGTTCCCTCATTTTATCCACTTCCAATGTCTTCTATTTCCCCTTCTGAGTCGGATTCAAGCATCCTCCCTTGAGCCCTCCTTGTTATTTAGCCTCTGGGTCTATGGTTTGTAATGTAATTATCCTGTACTATATGGCTAGTGGAGGGAGGGGGCATCAACCCACCTACAGAGCCCTCAGCCCAAAATTTACCCTGCTTACATGACGTTCAGGGAAAAAGATGGAGCAGAGATTGAGGGAGTGGTCCAACCAATGCCTGGCCCAACCTGAGCCCCACCCCACAGGAAAGAGCTAACTGATATTATTAATGACACTCTATTATGTTGCAAACAGGACCATAGCATAGCTGTCCTCTGAGAGGTTCTACCCAACAGCAGATCAGAACAGATGCTGAGACCCACAGGTGAGTCTTGTGGAAGAGTAGGGGCAGGATAGAAGGACCCAGAGGGGACAACAACTTCACAAGAAGACCAACACAGTCAACTAACCTAGGCCTATGGGGGCTTATAGCGACTGACTCACCAAGAAAAGAGCATACATGTACTAGACCTAGGCCCCCAAGACATTTGCAACTGACGGGTAGCTTGGTATTCATGTGCATCCCCTAGCAAGTGGAGCAGGGAGTATCTTTTACATACACTCTGTTGCCTGACTTTTGATCACATTTTCCTAGATGGACTGCCTTGTCTAGCCTCGTGGGATAAGATGCACTTTGTCCTGATAGAACTTAATGTGCTGTCATGGTGTGGTAAGCAGGTCTCCCCTCTTCTGAGAGGGGGAAGGGAGCAGGGGGAAGAAAGTGGGAGGGTGGGATGGGAGGACAGGAGGGAGGAGACTGTGATCAGGATGAAAGGGAATAAATAAATAAATTTCATAAAATATTGATACAGTTAATTCTAGGGATGATTTTAGGCAGAAACTGTGGCTCTATTCTATGTCACAATATAAAATTATAAACACAAAAATCACATCCATGAAAAGTCCTGCCACTGACCTGAGTGATTGGCAGTACACCTTAACTTTTGCTTGCTGCTCAGTCATTTTTTTTTTGTTGTTGTTACCAGCTAGCACTCACTAGCAGATGAGCAATAGCAGGTGCAAAAAAGCTGAAAATTTTTGGCATCGAAAAGCTTAAAATCATGAAAATTTTATCCACTAAGTTAGATTTTTTTCCCCTGGAAATTGCATAATTCCAGAAATTATTCCAATTTAGTGATGGAGTGTTTTCTTTTTTCAGAGATGGAGAATCTCCAAACTACTTTTACCATTTCATAATATAATCTGTCCTGTTCATTGAGGGTGAAGACTTGTCCATAAAGAGATATTATAAGAATGAAGGAACTCCTTTTACTTCAATACTAGACTGAAGCTTGTCAAAGGAATACAATAGTGAAGTTTCATTTCTCATAGTGCAATATAATTTCTGATTAAATAGAAATGAAAATTTAACTTCTTTGTCCTTTCTCATATTTGAAATTCCCCAGTTTTTGTACCATCTACAAAAGTGTTTCCATCTATAGCAGCAGTTCTCAACTTGTGGGTTGTGATCCCTTTGGGGGTAGGATATCAAATATTCTATCTATCAGATAGTTATATTATTATTCACAATAGTAGAAAAATTATAGGGATGTAGTAACAACAAAAATAATTTTCTGGTTGGGGGGGTCACTACAACAGAAAGAATATTAGTAATGGTTCATAGCATCAGGAATGTTGTGAATTACTGATGACTGGAAAAGTGATACAATTTGGGTTAGCATCCTTCTTCCACATTGCACTCAGAATGCCTATTTACTATGGTCTTCTAAACTACTTATGAATGAAAATGTTCTTTATTGCACTGAATGGAAAGCATTAAAGCAAGATCTCTGTGCTACCTCATATACTTACAGAATCCACTTTGGGGCCTGATACACAGGTGTTTGGAAAATATTTGTTTATCAAATGTGAGGCTCTCAGAACAGTATGGCTTTTGGAGTCAGGGACATCTTATTTGAGTGGGCTCATTATCTTAGGAAAGGAACTTAATGTTTCAAAATGTATTTACACATCTAATTAAGTTGACACAACAATTCTTACTTCTTCTAGTAGCACTGCCATGAAAATTCTTTTGATATTGGTGGTGTTAGTGTGTGTGTGTGTGTGTGTGTGTGTGTGTGTGTGTGTGTGTGTGTGTGTGTGTGCTTGCCTTCTTTTTCTTTTGCTGGTATGCAATTATTTATTTCCTGTGTTTTCTTGGATGTAGTTCCCCTCATTGGGATGATATTTTCCTTCTAGGATTTTGGAATATCTTGTTTTCTCCTTCTATGGTCATTGAGAGTTTTTCTGGGTACAATAGTCTGGGCTGACATCTGTTGGTTCTTAGGGTTTGCAAGACGTCTGTCCAGGCCCTTCCAGATTTCATAGTCTCTGTTGAAGAGCCAGATGTAATTCTAACAGGTCTGACTTTAAATATTACTTTTTCCCTTTCAGCTTTTAATTTTCTTTGTTCTATACATTTGGTTTTATTATTATGTAGCATGAGGATTGTCTTTTCTGGCCCAGTCTAATTGGTGTTCTGTATGCTTCTTGTATGTTTATAAGTATCTCTTTCTTTAAGTTGAGAAAATTTTCTTCTATGATTTTGTTGAAAATATTTTCTGGTTCTTAGAGCTAGGATTCCTCACCTTCTTCTATTCCTATTAAACATAGGTTAGGTCTTGTCATAATATCTTAGATTTCCTGCATGTTTTCTATCAGGAATTTTTTGGCTTTAACATTTTCTTTGACTGAGGTATCAATTTATTCTATTGTGTCTTCTACAGCTGAGGTTCTCTCTTCCATATCTTGGATTCTGTTGGAGATGCTTGTGTCTATTATTCCTGTTCTCTTCTCTAGGCTTTCCACCTCTAAGATTCCTTCAGATTGTGCTCTTTATTGCTTCTACTTCCATTTTCAGGTCATAGATAGTTTTATTCATTTCCTGTGTTTCTTTAAAGGATTTATTCATTTCTTTAAAGGCCTCTATAATCATCATGAGACTGAATTTAAGGTCATTTTCTTCTTCCTCATCTGTGCTGAGATATACTGGGCTTGCTTTAGAATGATACTTGGGTTCTAGTGTTCACATATTTCCCAGCCTCTTGTTATTTGTGTTCTTTCACTGGAATTTAGCCATCTGATTGTCTCTGATATTGGCTGGTGTTCTCTGGGGACCAATGGCTTCCAGAGATGCATGTAGGTGTGAAGTCCAGTAGCTAGAGGGTATAGGAGGCCAGGTGAGCTCACCTCTGCTGTATTTGCCCTATGGACTGGTGGTCTCTGGGGCCTATAGGCCTCTGTCTTCCCCAGGTGGCTGCCAAGGGCCTCCAGGGATCAGGTTCTGGACTGGGAAAGGAGTGTACCAGGGATGGTACAGATCGCTCCACTGGTAGGCTTGCCGGGAGGACAGGACAGCTCACCTGCTAGTCCCTGGTGGCCACTCTTCTGTTTTTCCCAAATGATCACCAAGGGTCTCCAGGGATTGAGGTGCTAGTAGTCCCCGTGGTCTGCTGCCCTACAGGAATTCAGGTAGGGGTGTGGTCCAGTAGATGGAGGGTGCAGGGAGATGGGTATAGTTCACTACTGCTGTGTTTGCCCAGAGGTCTGGTGAAAGCAGGGGCTGATTTTTAGAGATCTTACCTGTCTTGCTCAGCTGGCCGCAGTGGGCCTTCAGGGCAGAGATGGGGTACTGGACCCAGTGCCATGAAAAGTATGAGTTAATATAAGCAGAGCATTAAAACAGCACCTTATATGTAGGCAGTAATTGATAAATGGAGGTTACTGTTATTAAAGCCTGCACAGATTTGATTTCTTGTAGTTTTATATACTTACTAAATTGTACAATCATCAAGCAGTGTGGGTTTATTAGAAGGCAATCTTGACAGCAGAGTGTTTCATGATTCTAAAAACAAAGTAAACTTACTAACACATCTTAACAATTATCACTCCACCCAGCAGGGAATAATTTGTTATAGCTAATTTAAATCTCTACTGTTAATAATTAAAAACAAAGAACTTTGCCAGTCAGAGGAACTCTAAAATTGTTTGCTTGTAAAGTGAGCAAAAAGCTTAGGGAATGGACTATTTTAATGAAAATCATTTTTGTTCCTCTTATTGAGGCAGACTTGCTAATTAACACCACTAGCTTTTCTATGATTACTATTTAAGCCAAACAGATGGGCCTCGGATTTAAGAGCCAATTTTCTAAGTTGATTTACCTATAAAAAGAATGACTATGAGATGTTTCTACAAGTGAACATCTGATTTGCCATTTGCATCTCAAAGTAAATAAATAAGAAAAGCATATGAAATCTCCAACAAGGTCAAAGCCCTGGGCAGAGTCTGGGAATAAGAAGCATTTGAGAGTTTGGAGCTAAGTCTCAGAATTTGGAGGGACCATATGATGAGCAAAGTAGTAGTAGTGCTTCTTGGCTACGAGGCAGAGCAGCATGGGCATGTCTGTGCACGCACATGCTGTAGCTGGGTGAAGCTGAACATGCCCAGCTTTCTGTCTCGCATTTAACCCCAGGCTTGAATAGATTTAGTCAGAAGCATATCACTATTGACTAATCGTAGGTAATGTTGGATTTTTTTCCCCAGCCTGGGATTATAGAGGAACAGTGATATTAAACAGGAAGCCTAGGAATCTAAATTTGGAGGCAGCTGGCTTTCTTTATTCTTCTTGTTGGAGGGCAGTTTCTGGTTTCCTAGCATAGACATTCAGATTATTGTTATATACATTTCTTCTTTTCTCATATGTAATTCTGGCTAATTATTGCTATGCTGCACTCCATGAAATGAATAATATTTCTCTTCATTTAGTTTAGAAGATTAAATGTTCTCTAGGTGTGGCAGTTCATAGCACTTGGGAGACAGAAGAAGTAGATCTTTCTCAGTTTGAAATCACTTTACAATCACCCTGGTCTACACAGCAAGTTCCAGAGTAGCCAGGGCTACATACTGAGATCTTATCTAAAAATAAATAAATAAATAAATAAAATCAAATTATATTATTTTTGTGATGACGGTCATATGTTTTGGGGAGCACTTGGTGTGCCACGGTACGTGGTTGAAGGTAAGAGGACTCCTTTGTGGAGTCAGCATTCTCCTTCAACCTTTACACAAAGTCTTGCACTCAGGCTTGGTGAGGCTTCCTTGCAAGAATCTCTACCCACTAAGCCACCTCACCAGTCCCTAGTTTCTAGACTGTTTGAGCAGTTCTCTTATATCTATATTGCTTTTAAGACACATTGCTTGATTTTAAGGCATCTATCTGAGGGAGTTTTCTAGTTGTCACTGAGCCTTAGCTTAGTTCCACTGTGCTCTGAGAACATGGTCCATACAATGTGCACGATCCCTTTCGGGTATCTTTTATGGCCTACAGAGTGCCCGGCCTTATTTAAAAATACCCCGTGAGCATGGAAAAATGTGCATTACAATGTTCTGTCATTGGGTAGCCTTTAGATTCTAATTAGATTCAGTCTAATGTTAATGCTGTTAACTCAGTCATGTGTGGGTTTTGAGGTTCTGCCTGTTTGATTTATGATTTATTGACAGAGGAGTGTTGAAGTTTCAAACTAACATAATGAATTTGTTTACTTCTTCCAGCCTATGCCTTATGTATTTTGACAGATATTTATTTATTTGCTTATTTATTTATTTAGACATGTTCACTATGTAGCTCTGAATTTCCTTTAACTTTGAATCTGCCTGATACAGCCGGACAAATACTGAAATTAAGATGTTACCCAACTCCTAGATATTTTATATTGCTTGTGGCTTATGTGAAGGGTGTAGTTTTCCTAATTTCTTCCTCTTCATGATTGTCATTTGTTTATAGGATGGCTACTGACTTTTTAAGATTAATTTTGTATCCAGACAATTTGCTGAAGGTATTTGTTAGCTGTAGGAGTTCTCTGGTGGAATTTTGGCGATCAGTTATGTATACTCTCACATCATATGCAAACAGGGAAAATTTTATTTCCTCCTTTCCTATTTGGATCCCTTTGATCTCCTTTTGTTGTCTTATTGTTCTGGCTAGAACTTCAAGATTATATTGAAGAGATAAGAAGATAGTGGGCAGCCTTGTCTGGTCCCTGATTTTAGAGGAATTTCCTTGAGTATCTCTCCATTTAATTTGATGTTGGCTATTGGCTTGTTGTATATAGCCTTTATTATGTTTAGGAATGTGCTTTGTATCCCCAATCTCTCCAAAACTTTACACTTGAATGGCCCTTGGGGAGCCCTGGTGGCACTCAAAGAAAGAATAGGCAGGCTACCAAGATGAGACTTGATAGCCTGTGACCATAAAATGGGGGAGGAGGTCCCTCTTGGTCATGGACCTAGGGAAGGGAAATAGGGTGGGGGTGGGAGGAAGGGAGGAACAAGAGGATACAAGTGATGGGATGACAATTGAGTTGTAATCTGAATAAATTAATTAAATAATAAAAAAAGATGTTACCCAACATATTTTCCTATACTCATTTCAGAAATATGTCAAAAATGGATTATGTTTCTTTGGAGCACTGAATCCTCTGTTCTTACATGATACTACTCTACCCTTCATGAACTTCTGTCCTGTCATCTTCCTTGTCTGAAACCAATATAACCATCTTAACTTTGTCTTAATCAGTGTTAGGATGGTGTGTCTTTCTCCATACTTTTATTTGCAAATCATTTAAGTTCTTATAGTTAAAATAGAGTTCTTATGAACACTATATCTGAGTCTTGCTTTGGTTTTATTTTGCTTTCTAACCCTCAGCGTCACTCTCTTCTATCTTGGTCAATTTATGTTATTCATACTTAAATCAACTAATAATTAAATTCTAATTCTGTTCTATGTTCATTTTGTTCCTCCTTTTCTATCTTCTCTGATTTTGAACATTTTATAACTTTGTTTTTCTCTCTCATCAAATAAATTTACTTCCTTAAAGGTTTTTCTTTGCTGTTGCTCTAGAATTCATATACATTTTAAAAAGTGTGATAGCCGGGCAGTGGTGGCACACGCCTTTAATCCCAGAACTTGGGAGGCAGAGACAGGTGGATCATTGTGAGTTCGAGGCCAGCCTGGTCTTCAAAGTGAGTCCAGGACAGTCAAGGCCACAAAGAGAGACCTTGTCTCGAAAAAAAAAAGTGGGATATGTATAATATAAAGCCCATAACTTTAACCATCCTATATGTGTGTTTAGTAGCATTAACTACATTTTTATTATTGTACAACCTTTTACAATATTTTCACTTCCCAAATGGAAGATTTGTATCTATTATGAAATACAGAGTTTAAATACAAGTCCATATTCAAGCAAATGTAGTGGACATACTTATAATAGAATATCCTCAATTAATTCCTCCCATTTCATGTGATACTGATATTACTAATTTGCAATGATTTCTATGCTATAATTGCTAATAATGATTAGTACTAGTTTCACTTTAAAAAGAAAATGTGTTGACTACATTTAAGGTATACAAGACATAATTTAATTATATAACAGTAAATATATATTTCTATCTATATATTTCTACATCATATGTGTATAAATGTTTATTATGGTGACATATAGTATCCTCTCCACCATCTCCCATAGTTTTTGAGTTTTCTCTTTTGGCAGTTAGGGCAACTTTCATCTATTCATTCAACAGAATTTCTCCTTTGTTTTCTCCTCCTATGTATTTTAACTTTTCTCTCTAATTAATATTTTACTTTTTATATTTTCCACTTTTTAATATTCCATATTCTTCTTTGTCTGGCCTATTTCAATCAGCATACCCCCAGGTTCATTACATCCATATTGTGGAGATGACACAATTTCTTCTTGTTTAAAGGCTTATATACAAATCTCACCATGTCGTGATCATTTTTGGTTTTTGACGGGGTGTAAATATCTTTTTTAATAAGAAAGTGATTTTTATTGTAGTTCCTTTAAGTACATAAGCAGAAAATCATGTAGTAATTTTAATTTAAGTTGTTTATTTTTGAAAGTTTAATTTTATATCATTTGAGAGAAAAATACACTTTATCTCGAAAGTCCACACACACACACACACACACACACACACACACACACACAACACACACACACGCATGCACACGCACACACACACACACACACACAAGCTCTGATGTATCCCTGTCTTCCTGTCTTAAGGATTTCTTTTCATATTTCTTTTTGAGAAACATTCCTCCCGATAGAAAATTTTCTGCTTTCCTTTATTTGAGAAAGTCTTTAACATCAGCTTTATTTTTGAAAGGTAATTTTGCTGGGTATAAAATTGTAGGATGGTAGAAAAAATTTCCTTTTACTACTTTTTATATTTAATGCCATACTTTTCTAGAATTACTCAGCCTTGTTATTCTTACTAATCTGCCTCTTTAACTAAGGCACCTTATTATTTTGTCTTGAATAAAATGTTTGAATATTTTCTCTTTATTTTTCTGCATGGTTTTTCCATGCCATGCCTGTGTTTGTTGTTTGGGTATTAATCCTGTTTCATGTTTTTTCCATCTTTCTGGATCTGTGTTTTTCTATCTGTTAGTAGTTTGGAAAAGTTTGTGGCTACTATTCTAATATTGTTTCCTCTCTATTCTCTCCTCCCTGATATCCCACTGGCAACTATAATGACTACCTTTTGCAGCTGTTACACTGTTGTTCTTTTTCTTTTGCCCCTGTACTTTGCTTTCAGTTTTTAAAGTTGTGAATGAACTTCAAACTCACATATTCATCCTTAGACTGTGCTTTGGATCCTTGATTTACTTATGTTTTCATTTTAAATAAATACTTTCATCTACATTCCCCACCTGTCTTTCAGGTTTTTCTCTTTCCTATTAGGTACAATATTCTATTATTCAGTTATGTCAAATATTTGTCTGCTAACTTCTACAACTCTGTCATATCTAAGGTTGTTTCTGGTTCTTCTCCTTCTTCTTCTCCTTCTCCTTCTCCTTCTCCTCCTCCTCCTCCTCCTCCTCCTCCTCCTCCTTCTTCTTCTTTTTCTTCTTCTTCTTCTTCTTCTTCTTCTTCTTCTTCTTCTTCTTCTTCTTCTTCTTCTTCTTCTTCCCTGTGTTCTTATTTTCTCATTCTTTGATTAAAGTCAGGACATGTAGGGCAAAAGGATTTATGGAATATCAGTCTTAAGTGTAAGGCTTCATGGTCATATAACTAGAGGTCAGAGTATATTTCACCTTTGCTCTAGCATGGAGCCTCAGAGTCTTAAAATCTCTCTAAAATCCTTATTTTTACAGTACCTCTAGAGTTTGGATTTTCCTAAGATACAGTATGCATTTTTTTCTGCTTTAATCAATTACTACTACTGTGGGTTCTTATTAGTATGATACTCAGGGCAAGATATGAGAATTCTTTTTAAGATTCTGGGTAAATTTCAGTCCTTTAGTAGGCCTGAGGTTATAACCTTCATAAGTATTTCCTCTTCTCCATTCTCTTCCTCTTTTTTTAAAGTTACGCTCACTTGGTTTATTTCTTCGAAGCTGTGCCTCCTAGTGAATGCTTTCTCTCCTGCTCTTTTAAAGAGACACAGAAAGCTTGAGGAGATGTGTGTTGAAGGGATGTCCTTCTAGATTAGGGTCTGAGAGTTCTGAATAGTAAGTCTTTGTGGTAAGAAGTTTCTGGACAAAATTTATAATTCCTTTTTTCTCATTTCCCCCTAGCACTTTTGAGGATATCTTTCTAAGACCACCATGATAAAAAACCAAACCAAACCAAACCAAACCAAACCAAACCAAACCAAACCAACCTTCTGGGGTTCCTGTAATCAAAAATCATAGATCTCCAAAGTCTGTAGTCTGTAGTCCTTAGCAGTTAGTAGGAAAATAAGAAGTAGTTAATTTTCTTTGTCTGTTTATTTTTTTTCTGTTTTAATGATGGGAGAACACTGTTTCCCAAGGTGATGGCATGTCACAATTAATACCTCAAGACTCTGTCTCAAAAACTGAAAGCATATTTATTTGCCTACATAACAAATCATGGAGAGGCAGACAAAGCTGCTTTCAGGAGCTATCAGACTAAGGCTGTGAATGCTGCCAAGACTGCTTCCCCACACTCTGATTTCTTCTCGTTTCAGTGGTAATTTTCACTCATGACAACTGCCCATCTGTTTCTGTCTGTGGCTGCAGGCTTATCTGGACTCTGATATGAACAGGTCTGTCACTACAGAAGGTACTCACAGAAGACAGTCCCATGGCTATGTTTTTATTTGTTCATTTTACTTCACATGTGCACAGCCTAGACCAATCACTACAGCTGTGCTGCAAAGGAAAAACTGTGACTGGCTCAGTCTCAGAGGAATGACACTCTTTTTATAGCTTGCAACCTGACAGTCCATGGAGACTAAATTATTATGACAAGAGATTTCTACTGTCCATTTTGTTGAGTTGCTAACTGTCAGAATAAATCTTACAAGAGGGGAAATCAAAGCTGCTTTCTTTTATTTGCTATTTTTATATTTCACAAATGGTGAGATTCACCTTGGTCTGATGTATAACTAAGTGTGGAAGAACAAGGTGATAATTTTACTTTAAGCTGTCATATCTCTAATCCCCACAAAATAAAAGTGAAAAAAAAATCCTCTGTGATAACAGTTCCTGGCTGTTCCAGCTGAGTGAGATCACTGTTTTTGATTAATTAATGTTTGCTCATTCATGTTTGACCTGAAAGAAACC
This sequence comes from Acomys minous, assembly GCF_964271855.1. NCBI lineage: Eukaryota > Metazoa > Chordata > Mammalia > Rodentia > Muridae > Acomys > Acomys minous. The sequence continues at coordinate 37,828,725 of NC_140500.1, read as the reverse complement.
AATTTTCCATTAAAACTTTCAAGGAATGAATTAAAGTTTCAATAAAACTTTGTATGAATAAATAGCATGTTAAATGCAACTTGCACAAGTTCAAGCAAAACAGTAAATATGCACAGACAAAACACACACACACACACAATTTGATATCACACGAGTTTAAAGTATGCTTTTAAAATCTTATTTTTAATTAGGGATGTGTTTGTGTTGGGGAGAGCCCTTTCATAAAGGTGCCCACAGAGGCTAGAAGAGAGCATTAGATACCCTGGAGGTAGAATTCAAGTCTTATGAACACCCAATTTGGATGATCAGTAAGCTTCCTTAATGGCTGAGTGACTTCTCTAGTTCCTGAACTATGGTTTTAGATGTGATGATTTGGACCTGGTTTTTTTTTTTTTTTTATCTTGACTTTCCAATTTTTAACAGCTGTAGACTATTTCTTTGTGAGGTGATGCATAGTGGAAGGGAAAGTACAAGTCTCTGATACATCTATCAGATCTAAAAATCATACCTCATTGGTTAGCCTGGACTACATGCCCAAATTTCCATCAAACACTGTAGCCAGGCATGATAATAGATTTGATTATTTAGCCTGGAAGGACAAGGCAGACACAGGATGTTAATAAGCCAAAATAAAGCCAGAAAAATTCAGCATTTGTCACCAAAATATTAGTAATAACATAATGACAGGAATAATAATAGTATTATTACTTAGTACATTCTGTCTCTCTTGTGGATGTATTACATGATTTACTTATAATATTTTATAAACTAATTTAATGATAGTCACAAATTTATGCAAAAAAGATTTGTAACTTGCTAGAGATTTCCTGTGGTCTTAGTCTATTTAGATTGGCTATGACAAATACACGAGATTGTGTATGTCATAAAGAGGCTTATTTGGCTTACATTCTAGTGATTGGAAGATCCAAACAGCACTGTCAGCATTGTGGCACTCCTTAGGGCACATCACAGTATTGGAGAGAAATTAGAAAAGGAAATGGCTATGGGCAAAAGAGTCAACTCTTGCATGTGAGGTAGCCTCTCTTTATAACAATCTACTCTTGCAAGAATTGCAATCTACCCTTCATAGCAATCTACTCTTGCAAGTTTCATGCCAGGGAGATCCAATCAACTTAAATGGATCACTATCGTTATCCTCACAGCCTAATTTCTTTTTACTAAGCTCCACCTCTTAAGGCTCTTACCACATCACATAGTTACACTAGGCCAGTTTTAAGAACAAGGACTCCTAGGGGATAACTCATGCTTTAACAGAGGTAAGAACCCAGGGAGGCTGGCTCTCAGTTTAGTGCAGTTAACAACAGTTAGCTCCTAGCTCTTCATAGATGTGGGCAATAAAGTACAAAAGGTCATCCTAGAAATCAGATTATAACAACCCAACAGTCAATATCTCTTCCTATGATCTTTAGTTGACAGCAGACTGTAGTCTGACCTCAAATTGCAGGGCCCATTTGAAAAATGAACACATCTGGACTAAGAGGCTAAAAACCTCTTGATTTTCAATTTAGACACCCTATAATGTTTCAATTTCTTATGTGTTTTATGTTGGCCTGAATAACAAGAGATATTTCTACAAAGAATTGGTTTTGAAGTGAGTTCACATTTATATGTGTATC